>NC_140590.1:781201682-782401682 GCF_964204655.1 Triturus cristatus | reverse complement strand
TTTGTAACTTACACTAAGAATTATTTGGAATATGTAAAGACTTGTATCTGTTTAGTGTAGTGGCTTTACAAATAAATAAATACAAATATATTTAGGGCATCCCTGACCCTTAGTAAGTTGTGTCCACAGTTTGGGATTTAACTTGCATTATATAGAGAAGACTCCATGGGGAATTAACCTTGGTATTGCAGTCTGAGGAGATAACATGGTCATTTTGTGATTACCAGATTAGACTTTGTAATGGGTGCAGGGCAGGATACCATTTCATTAAACAGCAAAAAAATGTTAGCCTCTGGTTCGTTGCTAAGATCAAATGTCTTTAGCTCTATTAAGTACATATTCTGTCATTACTGCCCACATAAGCAGACCATGATAAATTGTGAGTGCCAGCTTCCTTGAGGTTAATTATTTTACAGCTGCGACACTCCTCCAAATGAAATGTACTTTGAAATTTTTGGTTCCTTCTTATTTTGGCCAGGTACCACAAGACTGTACATAAGCGGAGCCTTGCAGCATATCTGTAGGGCACCTTTTACTTTCAAGAAGCTCTTCACCCCTGTGAAGTGGAAGGCTGAAACCAGAGGCAGAAACTTTGACTGTGTGCTACAGGGGGTTAAGGGCCATACCCTCAATACGGTGAAGGAAGACCTACTTTTGCAACTTAAATAGAGAAGAGGTAGACTGCTTGGCTTAAAGACTGTTTCTCAATACAGACTTTGAGCTCTTGCTTCTAAGAATTAAGTCCTGTGAGAACAGAGGCTTCTCAAACCTTTACAAAGATTTCTAACAGTTTAGGCTTATCACTCAGCGGCAATAAAAGAGACTCACACTAAAGAAGAAATCCAAGACTAATTTAGAGAAATAACAAATTTTAATGTAATTTAGACACCAAGATCATCAAAATCAGTTCAGTACTTTCGGATTATAGATTTTACAGTAAAACAGTAAAATGCTCAAATAAAGTTTTTTGAGCTGAGCCTCGAACGCGGTAATGTTATCCTATGGGGGAAACATACACTGCATACATATACTTGCAAACGGTTGCGAGTGCAGAGAGGCTGGTCGCATTGGTAGCCTCGAGCGCTACAAGTTCAAGTCAATGGAAGGGGTACCTCAACAAAAAGGCTGCAAGTGGGAACTTGGGGGCAAATCCGGCAGAACTCAAAGGGGGACTCTGCTCGTGCGGTTCTCTACTGCAAAGGTACAGTCTGTTGTCGTGGACCCAGACTGGGGGGCTCGGGTGCAGAGGTGTTTTGTCCGGCGGGTTGCTTGTGTTTTAGGCTCTCATGGTTGTCGTCTGTTTTGCAAAGGAGGGGAAAACAGGACTACTGGGCCACTCTCGTCATGGGTCTCTATGGCCTTGGAGTCTCTCAACTTGCAGATCGGTCTTGCTTGGCTGTAGTGTCATGCCTGTACACCAATAATCCTTGTTGATGCAGGTACTCCTGTACCCAAGGTATTGATGTAGGGAAGCTCCTGGAGGTTCAAGTCTCTCGAAACCTGGGGGGGTGGGGCGGAGGGGGAGACGGGTCTGACCGCCTAGAGCCTCAAAGACCTCCTCCTTATGTGCTGCTCACAAAGTGGACCCAATGGGCAACAACACGATGTACCAGGTAGATGCGGTCGGTGAATGCAGATGAAGGGGGATGGCTTCTCCACCTCAAGGGAGATGCTAAGTGGTTGTTGAAGCACTGGAGAGTCCTCCCAAGGGCTTGAGAGCATGCACAGCTTTTGGACGAGTCGGGTCTTTGCAAAGGTCGAGGTACCAACAGCCAGGCAGGGTTTGACGCCAATTTTGGAGCAGGTCCTCTGTTCTCGCGGCGATGGCTCTTTTTCCACCTTCTGTTCCCAGATAGACAAATCTGCTGCTCTGGTGTCGGGGAGACTCCTAAATACTGAATTTAGGGCAGTAACCAATGAGCTACCTTCCCCTGGGGTTTCTACACCCCCTATATGACCACTTCTGCGAGGAGTGGGCATAATGTTGACCCAGAGTTCCTAGTTTAACCAAAACTAAGATGATGAAACCCTTCTTCGACTGTCCACTTCATGTGGCCCACCTTAGGGTGTGCCTAGCCTGTGTGACACATCTTCAAACTACCTAATTTTCCACCTGCCCTGGTGCCCTAATTTTCCACCTGCACTGGTGCCAAATGTGCAGTGGATGACGTTCCCCAGGTCTAGGGGAAGGCCAAGGTCACATATCAAAGGCCTGCCGCCTCTCGCCTTGATATGCTAAATCGCTAGCCATCCAGCTGAAGAAAGTGTGGACATCTTCCTCAGGAGCAAACATTGTTTCTGGCTTCTGAGAGCACAGGCTCTCACCTACAGGGGGTCAGAAATGTGTCTGGTGGCAGGCTAGATGATACCAGTCAGCCAACATTCTAGACGACTAATAGGTTTTCAGGGGGCACCTCTGGTCGCATTTCACAATAAATATGATACTGACACCAGTATAGATTTCGACAAGGTGTTTGATACCAAACACTATTATTTTCAGTGTCGCTGGGTAAATCGTAATGACCAGTACCCAGTACATACCTTAAAATGGTTTCCTGATCACTTGCAATGCTTAGCAATGGAACTAGGCATTACAGGGACACATCTGCTCCTAAAGATGTGCCCTCATATGTAATGTAAATCACCATGCCTTAAAGCTCTAAGGCCTGCTGTAGGCGTGACTTACATATAATACATGCAGTGTACAGGGGCATAGCACACAGTGTGCTATGTCGTGTTTTCAAAATGCTATGCTAAGGGATTTGTAAAGCTCATGGCAACCCTGAGGCATCCCAGAGCTAGTTAGAGGCTGCACCATAATGATTTGAACCATTTCACACATCCTGCAATGGCAGTCTGCATGCATTGGAGTGGCATAATATTTTCTGCATCCCATAGTGACCCTCTTTAGTACCCATGCGTGCTAAAGTCCTTGCCAATTGATCATATTATAGTTTTTAGGGAAAGAGCACTGGCACTGGGGCCTGTTTAGCAGGGACCCACTGCAGATCTGTTCAAAAAAATCTGTCCCAGTGGACAAAAAGGGGGGTAGCCATGTTATAAAGGGACACTTTCCTTCAATCTGCACACCGAGAAGCTAAGTTCTCTGTATGACAAAGAACAAGCATCTGTAAATGTGAGTGGTGCAAAGAAAGAAGTGCCTTTCAGCCTCCCACTCCTAATCTTCTCCCCACTTGGCATGTTAGAGCAGCATCTCTGCTGTAACCTAACCAGGCATATTTGACATTCACCTTTGTCGGCTACTGCTTTCCTACAACCAGTCTTGCACAAAATTTCCAAGAGCCATAGCTGTCCGACAGTGCCGTACCCAAGCCACTGTGGGCAGTCCAAATGTGTGCCAGACAATCAATGAGAGCCAGTGGCCCTCCTGAAACTTGCCTTAATAATGAAGCTGCCCATCTGCAACTGGACACCAAATAGACCCCCAGGAAGTCCGAAACTCATTTCTTTTTTTTAACATTTGTTTTTTCTTATTAACACAGAACAAAGCCGGTATATGCAATATACATCACATATTTGACCTGAATCATTATACACATGTTGCACAGATTCTGTTATTGTAACACTGTTACCTCAGGTCATTGCATATAACGGTAGGGTTCGCACTTTGCGGCTTATAAAAATCTTTCATTTTACGTGCTAGTAGCTGCCAATTGTATATTCTGTCTGTTACCTGGCCATGAATGTACAGCAGCTTGAGCTGCTAACTGGGGAGGCAGATAGGAAGGATGGGGACAACTAAAATGTAACAAGAGATGTGACTTTACTTAACATAGCACCTCCTGAGAGTTTGAACAGCCCACCCTAAATCCCAACAGTCGTAGGCATGAGAATATATCTTTGTGATAACATGTAGGTTCTGTGCACACCATTTAGGAGTGTCTTTTTGGTTATTGTAATTGTGAGAGGTCGCAGCAATACACACCTAGTTCCTTTTTTCAAAACATATCTGGCATAGTGGCGGGCGCAGTTTCAGGGGTTTCGTCTATTTCTTGTAGTTCCTACAGCATCGTGTCAAAGTGTATAGCGATTGGTATTGTGCGCAACCCTAGCGCATCCTCTTTACGCAGAGCGACACTTTCTGCCTTGGCCCATACCTGTAATGAGCGCCTCCATTTTAGTGTGGGGGGGGGGGGGGGGGGGGGGGTGGTTCAGAGGAACGACACCTTTTGGTAATCAGCCGTTTGCCCACAATTAGCCCCAGGGCAATAAAATGGGAAGTCGCTTTTTGGGTCTTAGTTCTACTGTAGAGATGAAAGGTACAGGTTTTCCAGCAGAGGGGATAGTGCGATCTGTGCAGTGATTTAGTGATGATACCACCGATTCCCAATCCTCCCTCAAACGTGGACAGCTCCATACCTTGTGTAACAGGACCCCTTCTGTGGTATGGTATTGCAGGCAGGCAACATCTGCGCCACTGTAATGTTTATTGAGCTTCGCTGGTGTAAGATATGCCTTTTGTGTTATAAAGTATTATATTAATCGAACATGCATGTTGCGTGAAACGCTATTTTGCCCTTCTAATACCTTGTTCCACTCTGCGTCTGTACAGGCATGCTGGAGGTCCCTGTAGGAAAGTGGCTCTGTATATACTGTTCTGTAGTAGGGGATGTCTGTGTATAGTCATAATCTATGAATAATCCCCGCCCATGTGCGGGGACCCCGGAGCAATCAAAAATATCTCTTAAGCTGTCCCGCATTTGCAAACCTGCAAAGACACTTAAGAGACAGACAAAATAATACAGCCTAATCACAACAAGGCTGCACTGGCCAGCACTTCCTCTGAAGTGAACACAAAAGCCAAAATAAAGTTTAAATGTCATTTTTATTCACATCTGACATCCTCCTTTATTACCACAC
The DNA here is from genome assembly GCF_964204655.1 of Triturus cristatus. Classification (NCBI taxonomy): domain Eukaryota; kingdom Metazoa; phylum Chordata; class Amphibia; order Caudata; family Salamandridae; genus Triturus; species Triturus cristatus. Next base: position 782,396,801 of record NC_140590.1, on the reverse strand, counting down.
ACTCCCTTCATCAAAATCCCTTTAAACAATAGAGAGGAAGGGGTGGACAGACAAGCCCTATAGGCTGTCATTATGTGTCTGCTAAAGGGATACCGTGCCTTTAAGAAACTCTCCAGAAACCCCCGGTATCCCAGGATGCACAGCCAACACAACTTACTTTCAAGAAAGTTACTTTCTTTTTTCCGGCTCCTGCTAGCAGGACCCTGGAGCTTGAGCTCTACCCTTTTGGGTGGTTTATTTGATTAAAATTGGATTTTTTGGGATAAATAGTGTTTTCATTCGACGTCTAGAGCCTTTTTCAACTACTGCCTGCAATCTGGAGCAGTTTTGGCCCACTCTTAGCATGGCTTTGTTCGATAACTGCCCTGAGTGTGGGAGGAAAAAGGCCAAGACGGACCCACATGATGTTTGTATCCTCTGCTTGTCGTCCTCACATGTCCCAGCTACATGTGCCATCTGTAGCACCTTTTCAAAGAGGACCCTGAGGGACAGGGAGAATATTAGCCTTCAGGGACAGGAGCAGCAGAGGACCGGTGGGACTTCGGGGCATGGCGGGTCTCATTCTCCCTCCTCCGCCCATGCTTCAGCCCCTGGAGGGACCTCCGGGCAGAGCAGGGAGCAGAAACGGCGCCTACCGGCTGGTAGGTCGCGTTCGACGTCGAAGGCGGCGACGGCGAGGGAGAAGGCACCAGTATGTTCGCCGTCGATCCAGGGCTCTGGGTCGCGGCAGCCTCGGCGTTCGACGTCGAGAGAGGGGCCGGCGAGACCCGGGTCGCTGTCGCAGGTGTCGCGGTCGACGTCGACAACCCATCGGAGTCGTACCGAGCCCCATGGAAGACTTCACTCGCCACCTTCGCCGTCGACCCACGGCTCGACGCTGACGGAGTCGACGCCGAGATCCCGGCGCCCGCCGACCAGGCGGAGAAGATCGCCGTCGAGGCACAGGTCGCCGTCGAGGCACAGGTCGCCGTCGAGGCACAGGTCGCCGTCGAGGCACAGGTCGCCGTCGAGGCACAGGTCGCCGTCGAGGCACCGGACGTCGACGTCGAGACACCAGCGTTCGACGTCGAAGCACCAGAAGGCGCCGTCGAGGCAGAAGTAGACGCCGCGGCGACTGAGGTCGAGGCATGGTTCGACGTCGAGGAGGCATGGTTCGACGTCGAGGAGGCATGGTTCGACGTCGAGGAGGCATGGTTCGACGTCGAGGAGGCATGGTTCGACGTCGAGGGGACGCTCGACTGCGAGACGGCGTTCGACGTCGAGGGCGAAGAGACGCCGGACGAGGTCGACGTACAGTTCGACGTCACGGACATCGGGGAACACGTCCTCAGTGATTACGATCTCCAGTCGGGGATCGGGGAGACGCGGACGTTCCCCGTCGGTGGCTTCCACGCGGGACAGGCCCGCCAAGAAGAGGAGAGTGGCCGCGAGCCCGGACAGTTCTGGTGCGGGCTCTCCTGCAAGGAGTGATGGGGCTTCGGAACATCTGTCCCCGCTGCGTCCTCAGCAGCTGCCTCTGCCTCCTGCGCCCGATCTTCCACCGGCTCCTCCACCGGCGCCTGATCTTCCTCCTCCTCCTCCCCCTCCTCCTCCTCCTCCTCCTCCTCCTCCTCCTCCTCCCCCCCCTCCTCCCCCTCCTCCGCTACCTCTGCCCGTGCCTCAGCGGCCTGCATCTCCACCGCAGCCACCGCCTCCGCCCCCGAGGGCTCCTCACAGGCAGAGATCTCGCTCTCGCCCTCGCAGGCGATCACGGAGTAGGCGCAGATCGTCCACTCGCTCTGGACATGGACGACGGAGGTATCGGTCTCGTTCCAGAGGCTCGAGGGGCACGAACTCTTCTGGGACTGGACGGTTTTCTCCCTCGCTGTCGGAGACGCCCCCTACCCGCGTCTCGCCGGTGGATGACATTGCCACGTTCCAGGAGGTGCTGATGAGAGGGGCGGCGAAGTTGGGGATATCAGTCACTACCCCTATTCCCACTACTTCTGTGATCTTTGAAACTTTGCATAAGGCTCATCTGTCGCGCCCCCGCCTCCCATTGGTTCCGGGGTTGGAGGAACCTGCAATGGAGGTGTTCTTGACGCCGGCCGTGGTGAAACCGGCCCCCTCGAGACTGCTGAAAAAGTACAGGGCTCCTGACTCGGACCCGGCGTTCCTCAGGGTGGATCCTCCACCGGACTCTGTTATCGTGGCGGCGGCTCGTAAACAACACTCTACGACGCCTTCGTCCACGGCTCCTCCGGATAAGGAGAGTCGCAAAATGGACTCCTTGGGGAGGAGGATGTGCTCCACGTCGGCCACTACGATGAAGGCCGCTAGCGCCTCCGCTCTGTTGGGTCGCTATGACAGGTCCCTTTGGGACTCCCTGCAACAGTTCGCTGCCTCCCTGCCTAGAGACAAGAGGGAGGACTTTCAGGAGGTGCTGAACGAGGGCATGATGGTCTCTAATCAGATCATCAGTGCGGCGGGGGATGTGTCGCTGCTGGCGGCCCATGGGTACTGCCACGGCATACACATGAGGAGGCATTCCTGGCTGCGGCTGACACCGCTCAAGCCTGAAGCGCAGCAGAAGATCGCCAATTTACCGTTCTCTGGCACGCGCTGTTCGGGTCGCATGCGGATGACGAGATGGCCCGCATGAAGGCTGAGGCGGAAACCCTGAAGGCGGTGGGGCTGGAGAGGCCCAAGGAGCAGAGGAGGTCCTTCCGATCCTCGGGCAGGCGCTACGCCAAGCAGAGAGGTCAAGGGCGTCAGTCGGGCCACCAACAACAGCCCCAGCAACAACAGCAGTTCCCGAGGCAGTCCTTTCAGAAGCGCCAGAGGGGCAGAGGACAGCATCAGTCCTCGTCGGGGAACAAAGGCCCGGCCGGGTCGAAGCCCTGAAAAGTTACTTCCCCCTCATCCGTTACCTGCTCCGGTGGGGGGAAGTATTCAACACTACCTGGCAGAGTGGAGGACAAGAACGCAGGACAAGTGGGTGCTGAATATTGTTTGCAATGGTTACTGTCTTCGTTTCACCAGCCCGCCTCCACAGATTCCACCAGTGCGCTCCTCCTACATGGTGAGGGAGCTCCAGCGGGAGGCGGACGTTCTGTTAAACAAGAGGGCGATAGAAGCGGTTCCTTTGAAGCAAAAAGGAAGAGGTCTCTACTCACGGTTCTTTCTCGTAAGAAAAAAGGACAAGAACGAGTTCAGGCCTATTCTGGATCTGCGTCAAGCAAACAAGTGGATCCGCAGAGAAAAGTTCCGTATGTTGTCCCTGCATCAGATTTACCCTCAGTTGCATCGAGGAGACTGGCTGTGCGCCATAGATCTGCAGGACGCTTACTTTCATGTGCCGATCGCACCAAAGCATCGCAAGTTCCTGAGGTTTCTGGTAGGCAACAACCATTACCAGTATTCAGTACTCCCGTTTGGCCTGAAGTCTGCACCACGGACGTTCTCCAAGTGCATGGCAGTGGTCGCGGCACACCTGCAGAAGACCAAGGTGTTTGTGTATCCATACCTGGACGATTGGTTGATCAAAGCGTCCACTTACCAGGAAGCCCAGTGCCATTTCAACAGGACGGCGGCTTTGCTTCGACTGGGGCTGCACATCAACATGACGAAGTCAGTGCCGGTCCCTGTGCAGTGTCTCCAGTACTTGGGGGCTTCGGTCAATACTTTGACCGCAAGCGTGTGTCCTTCGGAGGAGAGCCGCTTATCGATCTGTGGGAAGGCTCGGCATCTCATCTCAGCCCGCTCTCCTACGGTGAGGACGGTGTCTTCCTTACTGGGGTCGATGGCTTCTTGCATCTTTCTCACCCCCAATGCACGTCTGCATATGAGGCCCCTACAGGAATGTCTGGAGGATCAATGGGACCAGAGGCGGGGGCGTTGGGAGGACAAGATCCAGTTGTCTCAACACGCTCGGCAGTCTCTGAAATGGTGGTGTGCCCCAGGGAATGTCTGCAAGGGGACTCCTTTTCACAAGGATATTCCGGTCCAGGCCATAGTGACCGATGTGTCTCTCCAGGGCTGGGGAGCGCATTCGGGCCCTCTTCAGATTCAGGGGATATGGTCGCCGATGGAGACGACTTACCATATCAACTTTTTGGAACTCAGAGCGGTACACTTGGCCTTGAAGGCGTTCCATCCCTCCTTCAGGACGAACTCCCTGCTGGTTCAGACGGACAATACTACGACCATGTATTACCTCAACAAGCAGGGGGGCTCACGTTCACGCACCCTGTCTCGGGAGGCACAGGCGATCTGGAACTGGCTGGTGGCCAGGAACCTGACGATCACGGTGACCCATCTGCCGGGGGTGCAGAATGCCCAAGCAGACGCGCTCAGCAGGCTCGTTCAAGAAAACCACGAGTGGGTGCTAAACGACGACGTGCTCAGACGTCTTCGCAGAGTGGGGCACTCCGGATATAGATCTGTTCGCTACGGCAGAAAACAGCAAATGCCGCGACTTCGCGTCCAGGTACTACCAACCAGGGACGCTGGGGAATGCCCTATGGATCAGCTGGTCCAACAGCTTTCTCTACGCCTTTCCACCCATTCCCCTGATCCCGGCGGTGCTGATCAAGCTGTCGCAATCCAGAGCCAGGATGATCCTGATTGCTCCGGAGTGGCCGAGGCAATGGTGGTTCACCGACCTTCTTCACCAGTCTGTTCTGCCACACAGACGCCTGCCGTGTCGGCCGGACCTTCTCACGAAGTTCGGAGGACAGATGGCTCACCCCAATCTCTCGTCCTTGAGTTTGGCAGCATGGCTCCTGAGCTAGTACAGTATGGACACTTGAATCTACCTCAGGACTGTATGGAGATCTTGAAAGAGGCGAAGAGACCGTCTACGAGGACTTCCTACGCCTATAAGTGGAAGAGATTCTGCTTATGGTGCAAGGCAAAGGACTTTGACCCTACATCCTGTAAAGATGTTATTTTGCCTTATCTGCTGCAGTTAGCTCAATCTGGGCTTAATTTTCAGTCTATTAAGGTTCATCTCGCAGCTCTGACTGCGTATAGGAGAGGCCCTTCTCAAACCTCATTTTTTCAAATCCCTGTGATTAAGGATTTTTTGGAGGGTTTGCGTAAGGTGTTTCCCCCTGTTAGAAGACCTTCTCCACCATGGGAATTGAATGTGGTGTTATCTAGATTGATGAGGGAGCCTTTTGAGCCTATCCATAAAGCTTTGTTGCAGCATTTGTCTTGGAAGGCTGCCTTCCTTGTGGCCATTACATCGGCCAGGAGGGTGAGTGAGATTCAGGCTCTGTGTTGTCAAGAGCCGTATACTGTTTCCCATGCTTCTAAAGTAGTGATGCGTACCCATCCTAAATTTTTGCCTAAGGTGATATCAGATTTCCATGTAAATCAAATGATAACTTTGCCTACGTTTTTTCAGCACCCTTCCTCTCCGGCGGAGAGGTCTCTGCATTCACTTGATGTACGTAGGGTACTGAAATTCTACCTGGATAAGACAAAAGATATCCGCAGGTCGGATCAACTGTTTGTTAATTATGGTTCGGTAAGAAATGGTTTAGCTACCTCAAAACAGTCCATTTCCAGATGGATTGTTTCCTGTATTCAGCTTTGTTACCAAAAAGCTAATAAGACATTGGGGGGTAAGCCTACGGCACATTCGACTAGAGGCAAGGCTGCTACTACAGCTTTGCTTATTAATGTTCCCATTGCTGACATTTGTAAGGCTGCCACCTGGAAGTTGGTCCATACGTTTACGAAGCATTACTGCCTGGATTCTGATGCTAGGGCAGATGCGCAGGTTGGACAGGCTTCGCTGAGGAATTTGTTTGCACAGTGATTTGTTGGTGGTTGGGTTTACTCCACCGCTGCTTGTTGGTTGGGATGGGCTTGCCATTCTATTCATAGATTATGACTATACACAGAGATCCCCTACTACAGAAGGAGTAGTTTCTTACCTGTAACTCCAGTTCTGTAGTAGGGGTATCTCTGTTATAGTCATAAGCGACCCTCCCTCCTCCCCGGTGGAGTAACCTGATAGTATCAGGCCTGTTGTTATACACCTTCAAAAAGAACTGAAAGTAACTTGTGTTGGCTGTGCATCCTGGGATACCGGGGGTCTCTGGAGAGTTTCTTAAAGGCACGGTATCCCTTTAGCAGACACATAATGACAGCCTATAGGGCTTGTCTGTCCACCCCTTCCTCTCTATTGTTTAAAGGGATTTTGATGAAGGGAGTGTGTGGTAATAAAGGAGGATGTCAGATGTGAATAAAAATGACATTTAAACTTTATTTTGGCTTTTGTGTTCACTTCAGAGGAAGTGCTGGCCAGTGCAGCCTTGTTGTGATTAGGCTGTATTATTTTGTCTGTCTCTTAAGTGTCTTTGCAGGTTTGCAAATGCGGGACAGCTTAAGAGATATTTTTGATTGCTCCGGGGTCCCCGCACATGGGCGGGGATTATTCATAGATTATGACTATAACAGAGATACCCCTACTGCAGAACTGGAGTTACAGGTAAGAAACTACTCCTTCCCAAATAGGTACAGTGTGTACAGAGTCCACAGTCCCCAGAGGTTTGGCAGAGGCTAAAGTTAGATATAACCTTACTCTCTAAAGTGGTAGCTTGGTCGAGCAGTAAGGCAGTATCAGAGGACAGTGTAAAGCATTTGTTGTACACACTCAGTCAGCAAATGGTCTCAAGCACTCAAGAACTGAACTCTAGGCCAATGGTTTTTGTATAAAAATATGTAGTTTTATTTTAGAACCAACAATAGGTATCAAAATGTACTTTCTCAGATTGAGAGGCTTTAGATAAATACTTTTCAATAGGCAATAGACTTTGGATGCAATAGATACAGTTGTTGCAATAGGCAACACAATTTCAAACGCAATTATACATTGAGCTCAATGGGGACTTCTAGTAAAATGCAATATCACTTTTTGATTACTTTTCTTACCACAAGACTGGATCCTAGATTCAGTCCTGGGACAGTTCCTGTAAACAGTTGAGTAAAAGCCTTTTGGGTACTGTAGTGATTTTTAAGGTATATTATTGTATTTTAAAAATTGACATTTCGAAACTTTTCCAGCAAAAATCACCAATGTTAACATATGGGAGGAAATTCACATAGCAGGTAAGTGGGGTATTAGTTACTTTTTCTAACTCCGTGTTGGATCCTGGATCCAGCACTGGGACACCTCCTGTAAACAGTTGAAAGAATGTGTTTTTGTTATACAGGCGATTTTTTTAACGAATATTTGTAAGTTTGCAAAATCGACACTTAGCCTGATTTTTGCTGAAAAAGTTTCTAAGTGTCGATTTTGCAAACTTACAAATATTCGTTAAAAATCGCACCAACTGTGAAAACATAATTACTTACCTGTTTTAGATAGATGTCCCAGTGCTGAACCTAGGGGCCCAGCAGTGGATTACAAAAGTAACGAGAACATACTTTACCTGTAACTTGAATTTCCTTCCATAGGATAACATAGCCTGATTTTTGCTGAAAAAGTTTCTATGTTATCCTATGGAAGGAAATTCAAGTTACAGGTAAAGTATGTTCTCGTTAGTTTTGTAATCCACTGCTGGGCCCCTAGGTTCAGCACTGGGACATCTATCTAAAACAGGTAAGTAATTATGTTTTCACAGTTGGTGCGATTTTTAAAGAATATTTGTAGTTTGCAAAAATGACACTTAAAAGAAGTTCCACAGAAAAACAGTCAATGGTTTCCTATGGAAGAAAATTGGGTTAGCAATAATTATGGTTGTAATTCCTTTTCAGGGTCTGTGCTGGGCACCAAGATCCAGCACTGGGATCTCTCCTGTTAGTGTTTTCGTTTTCGTTACTCGGTTGATTTTAGGTGAATATTTTAAAGTTTAGAAACTCCACACTTTTCCAATTTCCAAGTGAACCTAGTCAATGTTACCCTATGGAAGAAAAGTGAGTTATCTGCTTTTGGGTAAGTACTCGACTGGCAGAGTTAAGGTTCTGGGCATAGACTGGGGGGTCTCCCGGAGTCAGGTAAGTACAGTTGTTACACCCTCAGCGGCACAGGCAGCCAGGTGCAGAGTGAGTTAGGCCCAATGTTATCCTATGGGCGGCAGGGGGCCTTTGGTTGGTGGCTGCTGGCTAGCAGGCCACGCGGCTGTGGGAGCTGGGCTTCTGGTCACTTGCTCAGGGCAAATGGGGAAGTTGGTTAGAGTAGAAGTTGCACTGCCAGGGCCACTTGGGCGGCTGGGTGCTTTTGAGCCGTCGGTTGCTCAATGGATTGCAATGGAGAAGCTCAAGAACGAACAAAGGCTGCAAGCTCGGGGACGGAGATTCTTCAGGTGCGACCACCACTTCGAGAGGTAAGTTGGGTAGTTGGAGGATAGGTAGGCACCCAGGAGTTGGGCACAGGGGGGCGCCGGGTGCAGGGGTGCCTTTTGGCATCGGGAAATCTTACCCTCTGCTGGTCGCGGTTGGAGGGGTCCCTGGTTCTGAGGCTGCAGACGTCGGGAGCATCGAGGTGGGTCCTTGGGTGCTGGATTCGGGGTCACAGTCGCCGGGGGAACGTCCTCGGGGTCTTTGTTCACTCCAGCACAGGCCAGGCTTGGCGGGTGCAGACTGTGCAGGGTTCGCGGTTCCTGGCTGATGCCAGGGGTCAGTTACTTGCTTTGAGCAGTACCACTGCTCGTGGAAGTCCCAGTTGCTTAGAGTCACAAGGTAGCCAGGTCCTCCGGGGTTTGTGAGGTTGCTGGCCACAGGAGATGCCGGAGTTTAGCAGGAGCAGGTTCGAGGGTCGACAGGCCGGTAGGGCTGGGGCCAAAGCAGTTGGTGTCTTCCTCTTGTGAGCAGCTGCACGGCAGGTCTTCTTGTCTCTTGATCTTCTTTGCTGTTTCGGAATCTGGATCTAAAGAAGGAAGGTTCAGGGTGCCCCTAAATACTAAATGTAGGGGCGTTACAGGTAGGTAAAGGGCAGGGACCACTGGGTCCCGGCCCTGGGGGTGGGTACACCCCCTATCCTGCCACTCTCCTGTGGGAGGGGGGCAGTGGCCTAGTCCTGATTGGGCAGGGCCTCCCATCAAGATGGCGAGAGCCCGGGGATGTGCTTCACCTCGCCTCCCCCACCGGAGGGGTGGGGCTGGCACACCCCCTGTCCTTCCTTGGGGTTTCCGGCCAGTCTTCCCGCCAGAGTGGGGGTTTACAACCGGTAGGGGCCAGTTGCTGAGTACAGCAAGTGGCCTGGAGAAGCTCACAAAGGCGGTATGCCTTTGAAGCATCCCCTGCATCCTGGGGGAGGAGACTTAGCACCTCGCCCGGGATGTGCATTGTTGCAGGCCCAGGAGAGTGGATGGCTCTCTATCCAGGGGTCCAGCAACGTGTCTGCTGTGTGGCAGCCTAGGCAGCCCCTCAGACAAGACGTGGATTGTAGGTTAGGTTTCAGGGGGCATCTCTAAGATGCCCTCTGTATTGCTTTGTACATTAAATCCCACACTGGCATCTGTGCGGGTTTAATGTGCTGAGAACTTTGATACCAAACTTCTCAGTCTTCAGTGGAGCCATCATGTTGCTGTGGAGTTGAGTTGACGATCTCCCAGCACCATATACTCTTAAATGGCAGCGCTGCACTTACAGTGCCCAGGAATGGACCTGGGTACTGTAGGGGCACAGGGCTCATGCACCTGTACCCACACCACTGGCATAGGGCACCCAGCTAGAGGGGTGGCTGATGTATGCCAGGGCAGTGTGTGTTGTGGGCATGGCACACAGGGAGGTGTGCCATGTCGACTCTGTTTTGTTCTGTACCCAGACACTCAGCCTGCAGGGGCAGTGTGTGTGTGTCAGGGTACAGTGCCTCTAAGGGTGGTACATTAAGTGCCGCAGCCCTTAGGGGCCTTCCCTGGTCACAAGGCCCGGAGTACCTAGTGTACCATTTACCAGGGTCTGACAGGTGGCCAGGGTTTGCCAATTTGGGTTTAGGTTTCAGCACAGTTTTTAGGGAAGGAACATAGGCCCTGGGTACCTGATTGGCAGGAGCCCAGGGCACACTCAGTCAAAGTATATTCAGCAATTCAGCAAGAAGTGGGGGCATACCATGCAAGAAAAATGGTACTTTCTCACAGTCCCTCTCCGAGCTCATCCGTAACCCTGTCGCCGTGTGGTGCCTAAGGGAGGCAGTGAACCACCTAATTAGGTGACGCCCCTGTCCCATGACGTGTAAATATTGGATAGTTAAATGTGTTGGGGGCTCTTTTGCCATGTCACCCCATGTCTGCTCAATGCTGCTATAATCGTGCAGTGTATGAGGCATTGCCCCGGCTGAAGCCCACCACTCTCCACCAGAGATGCAAACGATCTCAAATTGCCCTCATGGTACAAATCCCCGGTGTTGTGAATCTCGGTATCTCTCATGTGTCATAATCCATAGGCCATGATAGCAGTGCGACCTCTGAGTGTACCTAGTAGTGGAAATGCTTGGGCGTATGGTTTTGTGTCTCGCGTGATGATCAAGCTTCTGCAATAGCACCTATACGCTACATTAAGCAGTAGCTGTGTTGGCGCTTTCTGCCTATTGCATGGATGGAATAATGAGAGAAGGGCCTGGTGTGACAGGGTTGGCAAGTTTGTAGCTGTGTCTGATAGGCAGCTTTCGGAAAGCCACCGAGCCACCCACTGCGGTTGCTCTACCAGATAGTATTGTTCTAGATTGGGTAATGCAAGTCCTCCCTGATTCGTAGGCAGGTAGAGTTCCAAGTCCGACACTCATATGCGCTGAAACTGAGTAAGCCTGAATTTGTTACAGGCCTTCGAGCCAGGCAAAATATCCAGTGATTGTACTTGGCTAGATCAAAACCTAGTACCATTTTATTTTTTGAAGCCTTGTACAGACCTCTGTTTAAGAGGGAGTATGATGGAAAGACTTGCTTAATGAAATGAGAATGCCATAAACTTCTTTAGGTTACTAAGCATATTATTTAATATAAAGTCTTATATTTATCTTCACGAAGAACTCTGACTCTACATTGTTTGTGATTTATGTGCTGGCTGAGCTACAAGCTCTACCCCTCACCATCATCCAAATGTAAGTTTTGACTGTTTGCCATCACTTGCACATGAGAGAGAAACCTAAGAAGACATTTCTTGGCAGTTCACATAGCTGAAGTGGTACCTTGTTTATTTATATCCAGAGACCTTTGCAAGCTTGAGGATGTGGCTAGACACAAGTATTTGGGTCTAATTGTAGTAACAACCTACTTTGTTCGCTTTTAGTCAGTCAAAATATGTGTTTTGTGTTTTTTTTAAATTTTATTTATGAAATTTCCACACCAAATCTGAGCGGTCATACACTGAATTCTTTGAAACGATCTCCATCGACTTATTTCCATTATATACATTTGAGTCCTGAACACATTTCACAGTTAAATATATTCTGCACTTTCATGGCATAGCAGCAAAACCAGCGTCTAACACAATTGGGGTTGTCACAAGCACCAACGTTTACATGCTACTGTGTTTGTACTTATATAGCGCACAGCTACCTCATTTCGGGGTTTCCCGGCGCTGTACTCGTACCGCTAGGGAACCCTTCCTGGTTTTTCCCTGTGAAATGTCCACTCCTGGGCATCCCCAGGGTGAAGCCAGGCATCCCAGCGCTGTTGGGGCCGTTGTGGAGATTAAGCAAGCTATTGCCCAGAGTTGCAGCGTGGGACCCATGATTAGAATAGGCACCGAGGCGAGAAATCAGGTCCGAGGAATTATGAGCCCAAGACCCACCAAGACCCGCCGAGGCGGTAATTGAACCCTGGTCCCGGGCCAGACCTCTGCATCAGGGTCTGCCGCTCTAACCATTGAGCCACACTTCTCCACAACTACTGCTACTACCATACTCCCCATCCTGCTCACTGCCAATCCCTGTTGGATTTAACAAGTCCCTACATAACTCTCTCCAGATTACTATGTCCTCCTCAAGCTTTTCATCCCTGCAACAGGCTTTCATATGCAGTTCCTCCGCCAAGGACCACTCTCCCACATCCAACTCACGAACGATGGAGCCCATTCACCCATCCAGCAAATGGCCACCCTCCCTTTGCCCAACACCAACGCTAGCTGTAACAACACTCGTTCCACAACTTTCTGCCACAGGAAGGCTGTTTGCCTAACCACATATGGTAGTTCCACACTCACCCCAGCACCTTCCATCAAAATCGCAGGTAGGTACTCTGGTTGGACTCGACTGCCAAGTAAGCGCTTTTCCCAACTATCCTCCTTATCCAACCATTACACAGCAGGCTGAAGGTGCACTGGGAATAATAGAGATCAAACCTAGGCACCCCCAGCCCCCCTCCTCATACCACTTCGAAAACACCTGCAGCGCCACTCTGCAGTGCTTCCCCGCCCCAAAACAGGGTTACCAGGAGGGAGTTCAGCTGTTGAAACACCTTCGCAGGAATCGTGCTTAATGCATTCTGCAGGACATGCAAGCATCTCGGCAACATCACCATCTTTGCCACAGCTATTCTACCCATTAGGGACAGTGCCAGCTTATTCCAAAAGTCCACGGAACGCCTCAGCGACTCAACTACCCTGGTTACATTCATCTGAAGTAACTTAGCATCCCCATGTGCCACCTCGATCCCCAGGTATCTAAAGTGATCCATCTCCCTTATCGCACCCAGACTAGGCAGCTCCTCCGCCCTACTCTCTCTGTCCTGCCAGGGAGAGTGCCAAGGACTTACGCCTATTAATGCGCAATCCCGAGTATACTGCAAATTGGTCCATCAACCGCAGCAATTTCAGTTTAGCCTCACGCGGGGACGTAACATAGAAAAACGCGTCATCCGCATACAACGAGATAAGGTGTGTACCAATCCCGATTGGTATGCCCCAACAACCTAGATCCTGTCTTGCCCATAACGCCATAGTCTCAATGGCCAGAGCAAACAGCAGCGGCAACAGTGGGCATCCCTGCTGTGTACCTCGCCCCACCAACCACTGCACTGACCTGGTTTGGCCCAACCGCACACGTACCGCAGGTTTCGTATATAATATTTTGACCCACCTACAAAAGCGTGGTCCAATCTTCAGAGAATTTCCAATAGATATCCCCAGTCGACCGCGTCAAACGCTTTTTCAAGGTCAATAGAGACCAGTGCCATGTCCTCATGGGCCATATGCGTCTCATGCAGTGTATGCGCCAACCGTCGTATGTTCATGGACTTACTACGGCCTGTGATAAAATGGCACTGGTCCTCCTGAACTAAGTAGCCCATGTGTGGTCCCAGCCATTTGGCCAGCACTTTGCATAGAATTTTAACGTCTATGTTGATCACTGTCAATGGTCGGAATGCCGCTGGGTCCTGAACATTCCCACCCAGCTTCGGGATCATGCAAATCTCGCCCTCGTGCATCGTTGAGGGAAATATTCCACTATCGAAGGACTCATTGAAGGTTTGAAACAATGGCTAAACCAACTGGTAATTGGAACCTGGTAATACTCGATGGGCAGCCCGTTGCCCCCTGGGGCCTTGGCCCTAGGGATGTCTGCTTTTGCCTCTGTTCCCTTGCTGCCCTCAGGATGCAGTCTCTATCCCGATAGTTAAGAATTTTAGCTATGATAGCTTGAGGCTGTGCCCCCGCAGGTGGGGGAGGGACGAGGGCCCTATGAACTCACTCCATCACAAACACACCCGACAGTCCCTCTGGGCACAGATGGGTACGAATCCAGCGCTCCAGGAACTGCTCAGCTGCTCCTTGTTCCGCTCTCTCCGGTATGTCCAGCACTCTGCTATTACTGCACCTTGCCCTCTCCTCCGTCTCTTCGGCATGACTCTCCAAGGCCTTCGTGGCCACGGTCTTCTGCGCCACTTGCTGCTTTAGGGTTACCACCTTACTTTCCAGTTATGCTATAGCCATCTCAGCACTCGTGACTTTGTCAGCCACCTTACGGAGATCCACGCATAGTAGGTTCACATCCACAGAGACAGTATCTATTCTGTCCTCAAGTGCCTTCCTAGAGCCCTGGATGGCTGGCATGAGTTCCACCCTTTTGGGCTCTGGGCTCTACCACCCCCCCACCTCCCTTTCCGCCCCTCTAGTCTGTCTAGTCAGCAGCTGGTGGAGGCGGGGGGGCCTAGGGGTAGTATACTGCGTGATGGTGTTAGGTCCAGTCGGCTTCTGGGCTTTCTCTTTGCCCATTGCGAACTCCTTTGCGTACGCGCGTCACACCCACCGGTTCAATCTGCGTGCCAAAGGTCCTCCCCAGCGAGAGTTCACTATCGAGCCAGGCCAGTAGGTGTATCAAAGCATAGGGATCGCCCGACGCACAAATCCCTGATGCAGCAGGATGGCAAACACTGATCCTCCGTCCCACAGCAGTGGGCAAGGGCTGGAGCCAAACCTGCCCCAGAAGGCCCACATGTACCCAGACCTGCAGGACTGTAGCAAGGGATCCTCAATTCACACAGGCAGCGTGCCCGGTACTAGGCCATGCAGTTAAGCCAACAATTCAGCCTCAGGGCCGCTCCTAGTTGTGCTCTCCTTGTTGGGCCCTCAGGGGCCTTCAGCCAAGTCTATGTGGTCCCCACACGCTCACCAGGGGCACCGCAGCAGGACCGATGCACCAAGCTGAAGGGCTACAGACCCACAGTCCAGTTCTGCCCAGGATTATAGCCACTGGGGCCTCATGAACAGCGGCCCCCCGCGGTCACACCACCTCCGGAGCCCACGGACAAGTCCCACCGCCTGCGGGGGCACCAAGCGCAGACACGGCCCACCAGCACCCCAACCAGGCCCGCAGCAGACCTCTCCTCTTCCCAGGTACCGGCCGGGGGAGCCGCACCCGCCTCAGGCCAATCACCAATGTCCGCCCGTTGATCAGGCCCCCACAGGCTGCTCCGCCGCCAATCAGTCCTGGACGCCCATAACTGGCAGCGTGTCCCAGGAGCACTCCGCACACCCGGCTGGGGGTCTGCAGCAGGCTGTCCCACCAGCAGGCATCTTCGGTGGATCACACGGTCCGCAGCAGGTTCGCCGTCCTCCACGTCCAGGCATCTGACAGCACACAAAGTAGTAACCGGCCACCCGATGGCAGCCCAGGGGTCAAAGGCGCAGGGAGGGGGCACCACAAGTCGAGACTCTACTCCACCGAAGACTGGAGATCCTCAGCAAAGTCCCGGTCCCAGAAGGGCTTTGTCCGTAGGCCCGTTCGGCAATACGCACTTAAGCACTCCCCGTGAAACGGGCTTGCAGCTCGCCCCAAGTCGATCCCACGGTCGAAGGGGATCACCAGCCATCGTTTCCCGCTCAGAGCGTTTGGTTTCCAGCGGGGCAACCAGGATAATTATAGGATGTTCTGGCGGGCGGACAGAAGGAGAGCTGAAGAGGCTCACGTCCTGTCGGCCATGTTGCTTGACCACGCCCCCCAGTCAAAATGACAGGAGTAAATACAACTACTCAATCTGTTCAGTCTTTTTACGTTTATTTTATGCCCACAATTGTGAGTTACGGTCACATTGGTGCAACAGTGGATTCATTGCAATTTTTGTTTCTGCACAACAACAGTTAGAAATGTGTACTTTTGTATTGCTGTGTGTTCTTGTGTATTGCTGCCAGATAAGGGAAAATTGCACCCATTCCCTTTTGGGAATGTAAGCATGTTTTGGACATTGCTCAAATTACATTTTTTTTATAACTAATGTGGATAAAGGTATTCACTTTCTAGAAATGGCATGGCATAATGACAGTGATGGTGAACTTTCATTGCTGTAACCTTCTCGGCACTGTTATTAACGCCCCTGATTTTTTTTTACCATGCTCTTCAGGCCTAGTATTTTTAGGTCTCGGCTAGCGTAGGCTGCACATATGCGCAGTCCTGGCGAGATTTTATGTTTTTGGGTAGCTTTCACTAGCGGGGTTTAAGCCCCGCCCCTCTTTTCCATTGGCTGGCGTCACCATTTATGTTAAACAGTGGCCAGCCATTGGAAAAGAGCTTCCAGTGACGTACACTTTTCTCTTTTAGAGCCGTCCCAGTTCGACTGGCTCGTCTGACTTCCTGCTGGCCTAAAGTTTCTTATCCTCTTTATGGGGCGAAACAGATGGCCCCATAAAGAAGATAATAAACCTATGTATGTATGTATGTGCGGTCTTGTATAGCGCTCAAATTACCCTTGGGCATCTCGGCGCTTGCATTGGGAACCCGTCCTGGTTTTTCCCTGTGAGATAACCCATACTGGGCATCCCCAAGGTGAAAGCCAGGCATCCTGCCGCAGGGGGCCGTTGTGGAGATTAAGCAAGCTTGTTGCCCAGAGCTGCATAGTGTGAACTTGTGCTTAGAGTAGGCACCGAAGCGAGAATTATCGAGTCCGTGGACAATTGGGCTCCAGACCCTGCCGCGTCAGGAATCGAACCCTGGTCCCGGGTCTGACCTCTGCTTCAGGGTATGCCTCCTCTAACCAGTGAGCTACACTTCTCCTTTTACGCCAGCAGGGCAGTCCGTCCAAGTGGGACGGCTCCAAAAGAGAAAAGTCTCTGTCGAGGACAGGCACGCACAGCAAACTCCATCCTGGGCATCCTCGTCGACTTTCACCCCGGTCATTCGGAAATTGCGGTGCAGTGAGGCGCGAAAGCCCACGGCTTACTTTTTCACTGATTCTGCAAAAGTCATATCTCTGTAACGTTTCCTTTCCAAACTGAAATAAGGAATGAGATGTAAAGGTACCTTCCCGTATGATGGAGTCCCCCTCTCCCCTTCAACGCCCTTCATTGGAAACTCAATGTAGCCCCCCCAAACAAAACAAGCAGCAAAAAACATACAGCCCGAAAACTCAAAGCGAATATCACACGCTCCAGAGGGCCGTAATGCCTCGCTAAAGCCTGACCCGGGAATAATTATCAAGGGTCCGTTTAGCCTGGTTTGTAGGGGTGGGGACGTCTCTTCCCCCTTTTTTTTAATTAAACAAAGTAACTTTCCCAGCGGATTAAGGGAAGGATAAAGGTATGATAACATTTTAGGAAATTGTTACCCTAACTGAAAAAAGACTTTTCTTCCCGGACAGTGGGGGAAACATAAAGGGGCTGTCTTCTGTAAACACCCCCCTGCGGGTGACGTGGCCTTTCCAGCTGGCTGGCTCTTTCGAGTAGTGCATGGTTCTCATAGTGCAGCATGGCCACCCCCGACGTTGTAAGAAGTGTTCCCTCGGAGGACGAGGTGTCCCCTCCGACCAACAACAGAGGAGAGCGTTTGCTGGTTTGTTTCTTGTATAAGTTAGATTACCACAGTCCTTATCGAGCGTTTGATTGATTAGTAATGCCTGCCGGTCAGAGTCAATCAAAGGCAACGGTAAAGCTAAATATGCGCTTGAGACAATCTAAGTCTGGGCGGCCAAAACGGGGCACTTTGTATTTAAGGTCACCGGATAACTTCATGTTCCCCACTCTTACATTGTTTTAAGATGTCGATTTGTTTCTGCTGAAATTAATCTAGTCTGAACTCCCAGAATTTGAGGATGTGGCCTTACGGCCTTGGGGAACAAGGATCGAGCATCGGCGTTGGCTCAACATCCTGTGATTCTGGGCAAATCACTTAATCTCCCTACCAACAAGCATTACAAATGCAATAGGTTTCGCCTTTGATTAAGTTAAAACCATTTGCTTTGCTATAGAATACCATTAGCAAAGCAAATGGCTTTAACTTAATCAAAGGTGAGACCTATTGCATTTTCAATGCTTGTTTAAAACACTGTAGGCAGCAGTGGATGGAGATTTCTTTGACAATGCAGAGATGTGCAATTTTTCACCACCACTGAGCATTGGCAGTGGAAGCTTCAAGGCTGTAGCATACCTATAAAATCCTCAACCATTGCTAAAAGTTTTGAACTTCAATCGAACCACCTTTGTGAGACTGTTAAAGTATCGAGCAAGTATTTAACAGCTGACATAAAAAGATAACGTGGAATCTACAGCTGAGTTCTGTAGTGCTCTACTTAACATACTAACTGATAATGTGGGTAAAAGTGTTCTCCTTTTGAGATAGTTTGATATTGGACACTGTTAGACCTGTCAGCCCTTTGGCAGTTCCCTCCTCATTTTATTATTTTTATCCCTTGTCCCCTTCTCATTTTTTCTGTCTACCAAACTTTTTGGGGTGCTGATGTAGAGGTTCTGGGCGCCTTTTCCTCCTCACATGAGGAAAAGGTGCAAGGTGCTCCACTGAGGTAGATAGAGGAGGAAGGTAGGATTCACAAAATGGTGGCTCCAACTGTCACCTCAGCACCCGGGCCATGACTGCCATGGGAGGTTCCAGAACCTTCTGGACCCCTCTGGCAAGTCCAGCCCAAGGTGATAAATAGAGGTGGCAGGGGGGCGGCCATTTTAGAATCAAGCTGGGCTGTGGAGTAGTCAGGAGTGAGGCACCTGAGTGGTGAGGTGGTTGCGCGGGATTGGGAGAGGACAGACCCTAGGGTCTGCGCGAACCCCCTACTCAGCTGACATCACCCTCTATCATTTGACCAATCCCTGAACTCAGCCATCGACCCTGGGAGGCATTGTGTTCTGGTTAAGGATCCCTAGCGTAACCTGAAGAGGGATTCCGTGCGGGAATTTCCGTTGGGACTGCCTAGACCTCCCTGGATGTCATTTGGGAATCCAAAACTTCCCCCCAGTGGCGTCAGCGACAGCGCCCCATCGTGGACTTTAGGGCAGGGAGTTGTGCTAAATACTCCCCGGGCTAGTTGTTCTGCCCATCTGATCTGCTGTGAGCCAAGCCCCCTAATCTCTGCCTGCCCGCACTGGCCGATCTAAGTTCCTCACCTTTGTGGATTCGAGGCGTGGGCCTATCTGCGAGACCCCGGTGGAGTCCTGAGGGATCAGTGAAGGCTGGTGGGGTGCTGGGACTCTCTGGTGGGGCTTGCGTCCATCGCGCGCGTCAGCTGTGTGGAGAGCTGTCATCGCGCCGATCAATTGCCTGGAGAAGCGGCGGCCAGGAAGCTGAATCGTAACTAGCTTTGAAGCTGTCACCCGGGTCACGTGAGCCGGGCCAACAGAGAAGTGCCGCCCCTCCCAGCAGCCGTGAGATGAGGCCGCACCCCCCACGAGTTGCGCAGCGGTGAAAGAGCCTGACGGAGTCAGGGCCGCGCCCCCGCAAGTCGCGCTGCAGTCTGCAGTGGCGGGAGCGCTTGTCAAGTGTGAGAAGCCAGGAAGCGTTGAGGGAAGGCCCGTGGCAACAGAGGACATCCGCTCTATGAGTGAGCGCCGGGTGAGGTATTTCAGCGGGGAGGGGCCTAGTGAGACGCCCTCTAACCGTATGACAGGATTTCCCCATCGGAGGTTGTAAGGACGGCCACCCGGGAACTGGTTCCTCCTGTGCAGGATTGTGCCCTACTACGCGCAGGTCGGTCAGCGCGATTACAGTAAGCAGGGTATCCCGGGGGGGGTTCAGTTCCTGGGGAACACCAGCACTCGGCGACTAGCACGGAGAAAGTGACTGGATCTGACTATTGGGGGATACAGTCCTGTTGCTCAATGTGGGGAGGGAAAATCTCTCAGCCAGTGATAATTGGGGATTGTATCCCATGCTCATGAAACTGTTGTGGGTTGATTAATAAGAAAGAAGGCGGGGATTGGATAGGTTTGGCAGAATAAGAGCCCCGGGGTACAGCTGTGAGGGAAACCCTCGGATCGAATATTTTGAGGGGACTAAATTCTCTTTTGAAAGGCAATTTGAAGTACGCCATGGAGAAATGTGACTAGGTCTCCCTATCCGGGGTGGGAGAAGCTCAAAGGGGGATTCCAAGACTACTGTATGAAATGTATTGTTTGGAGGGAATTGTCATTTCCTCTGCAAGTATAAGGTACATTGTTGTCATGTGGAATTGAGGATTCTTGTAGAGTAAGACAAGTTTATCTAGTACCGTAACGTACAGGTTTGACCTTAGACAATAGAGAGAGGTTCTAATGCAAATGAAATGAACTGGTTCCAATTGTAATGTCAAATTGAAAACTGAATCTTGATCAGAAAAGAAATGTTATAAAGTTTACAGTAACTCTTTTACAAAAATCGGTGTAGTGTTCTTTTTGAGTGATGTGGCGCAGGATTGCGAGCTGAGTGGGATGCAGGCCTGAAAAGCCAAATGGAGTGATGAGCCAAGTGACCTGAGCCAGGCTACCCCCTTAGACGTAGGTCTAACAGATTGGTGCTCAGCGGTGGGATGACTTATTCAGTTCTTGCATCCGCTTAGTGGCAATTTAGCGTGCATCACCACCTACACTGGATTGTTTTGACTGGAGTTTTCTCCAGATTGTTTTCTAATTGGAGGATTTTTGAAATTGTCCTGGGTATATTCCCTTTCTTGAGTAAAGTTCTTGTTAACTGTGTTGGGGTCCCATCTGGCAGGATGGAATTCGAATTGGGTAGGCTGGAGGAGTATACAGTGGCCCAATTGAAGGAGTTCTGCCAGGAACGGGGGGTATTCTTTAAGCAGGGGGCGAAGAAGACCGAGCTCCAGGCAAGCTTAAGAGCCTGGGTTATGGCCCACCCTAGCGGGAAACGGGAGGAAGAACCAGGACTAGATCTCCTAGAAGAACCGGAAGTCCTTCTTCCCCCTGGGAGCGGTAATATGGACGTTGGGTCCAGGGCCCCATCAAGAGTAAGAAGTAGCGCCTCAGGGGGGAGCCTGTCCTCTGCTGACCTAGTTGATCGGAGGGAAGAGAGACAGCTTAGAATGGATCTGGCCCGGTTGGAAAAGGAGAGGGAGGAGAGGAGGTTCCTCCATGAGCTTCACTTAAAAGAGTTAGAGCTCAAAGCCCTTCAACTTGGAACCCCCAGCAGTCCTAATGGTGGCAGCATACCGAGAGAAGTCCCGAGAGAGTCCAGGCCCTACCTGCCCAAAGATGTGGTTGCTAGCTATGGTATAGGGGATGATATTGTAAAATGGCTGGCTGCCTATGAGGTCTCTCTAAGAGCCCATGGGGTCCCCGAAGCCCAGTGGGGGGGTGGCCTGTATAGGTATATGCCTCCGGTGGGGAGGGATGCCTTGTTAGCGCTAGAACAGCCAGACCAGACCCGGTACCCCGTTATGAAGGTAGCCCTAGTGAGGAAATTTGGGCTAACCCCTGAAAAATTCAGGCAGAGGTTCCGGGGCAGTCAGAAGTTGTCCACTCAGAATTGGGTGGACTTCTTGGACTATGCCAGGAAGGCCTTAGAGGGCTGGGTGCAGGGTAGTGAAGTCAAGGACTATGAGGGACTGTACAATTTAATCTTAAAGGAGCATCTCCTCGAGAAAAGTTTTCCAGAGCTGCGTCAGCACCTAGTAGACAGCAAGCTCACTAATCCCAGGAAGCTTGCAGAGGAGGCAGATATCTGGGCAAGTACCCGGGTATCCTCAAAAGGGACTGGAGTGAATTTCCAAGGGGCTGGACAAGGCGCCCTCCAGAAGAAAGGGGGGGGAAGACAAAAAGAGGGAGTTCTCTAAAGGCCCCCAAAAGAGTTCACCAGGGAAGGGAGTAGGATTCCCTCCTAAGGTTGGTCCCCACAAACCCCCTTATCCTGACCGTGGTCAGCAGCCTAGGGTTGTCCGATGTTACGAGTGTGGTGAGGTTGGGCACTATAAGGGGGATGCCAAGTGTCCCAAGAGACCACACCCTCCCATTGGAGGAAAGACCCCTGGGGTGGCGAGTGTAGTGCTCGGGGAGGAGTTGCCCCTAGATAAGGGAGGTGAGTGGGCAGGGCTAACCTTAGTGTCCTTAGGGGATTGTGAGATGGTTCCTGAGACCCAGATGCCCTCGAATACTACTAAGTACAGGCAATGGGTCACCATCAATGCCCAGAGGGTGGAGGCTCTGAGGGACACAGGAGCCAGCATGACTATGGTAAGGAGTCAGCTGGTGTCCCCGGAGCAGGTGGTCCCCAATGTAGTCCACCCGGTTGTGATGGCTGACAACCGAGAGGGTCACTATCCGGTGGCCCAGGTTCCCTTTGAGTGGGGAGGGGTGGCGGGTCCTCTACGAGTTGCGATCAGCCCTGCCATGCCGGTCGACTGCCTGTTGGGAAACGACCTTGAACACTCGGCGTGGAAGGAGGTTGAGTTCAGGGCCCACATGGAGATGTTGGGGACCCCTGAGTGGACGTGTGCCCACACTCGGTCCGTGACCACCCGAAGAGGGGATTCACAGAGGTTGGAGCCTGGGACAAAGGCCCAACCAGCTGCCGGAAAGGGTAGACGGGGACGGGGAAAGCCTGCCCCGGCATCTGACCCTCCAAAGGTGGATGGGGCAACTGAGGTGGTCCCGGAGTCTACGGAGGGGGATGTAACGTCCCTGGAGGGCTTGCCTACCCCTGCAGACTGGCAGGTGGAGGGAGGACCTACTAGGGAAGAGTTTTGTCGGGCCCAGAAGGAGTGCCCTACCCTTAAGGGTTTACGGCGGCAGGCCGAAGCCCAGGCAGCGGGTAACGATTCGGGGAACTTCCACATATATTGGGAAGATGGACTCCTGTATAGCGAACCCAAGGCTCCGGTGCATGGTTCATCCCGGGCCTTGGTAGTTCCCCAGCGTTACCGAGCCTTCCTATTAGGACTGGCTCACGAAATACCCTTGGCAGGACACTTGGGACAAGACAAGACCTTTGCTCGACTTGTTCCTCATTTTTACTGGCCTCAGATGAGGATTACGTCCGATACTTTTTGTAGGACGTGTGTAACCTGCCAAGCTAGTGGGAAAACAGGGGTGAAGCTGAAGGCTCCCCTGGAACCACTGCCTGTCGTTGGTACCCCCTTTGAAAGGGTGGGCATCGACATTGTCGGGCCATTGGATCCACCAACGTCGGCCGGTCACAGGTTTATCCTGGTTCTGGTGGATCATGCCACAAGGTACCCAGAGGCTATCCCTTTGAGGACCATTACTGCACCTGCGGTGGCACGGGCCTTTATGGGAATTTTTACCCGGATGGGATTCCCCAAGGAAGTGGTGTCGGACAGAGGTACCAACTTCATGTCGGCATACATGCGGGCTATGTGGAAGGAGTGTGGAGTTACTTACCGGTTCTCCACCCCTTATCACCCCCAGACTAATGGTCTGGTGGAAAGGTTTAACAAAACCTTAAAGGGCATGATCCGGAGTCTGCCCGAGAGCCTGCGGAGGAAATGGGACGTCCTCCTACCTTGTTTGCTGTTCTCGTACAGGGAGGTACCACAGAAGGGAGTGGGCTTCAGCCCCTTCGAGCTGTTGTACGGGCATCCCGTGCGTGGACCCCTCAGCCTGGTGAAGGATGGATGGGAAAAGACTCCCAGAAAACTTCCACCAGATGTGGTGAGCTACATGCTGGCCTTTCGTAGCCAAATGGCTAGGTTGTGGAAGCAAGCTTCGGAAAACCTAGAAGCCAGCCAAACGGTCATGAAGGAATGGTATGACCGAAATGCTCACCCGGTGGAGCTGGAGCCTGGCCAGAAGGTGTGGGTGATGGAACCTGGAGAGCTTAGCGCCCTCCAGGATCGCTGGTCAGGCCCCTTTTGAGGTGGTTGAGAAAAAGGGCAAGGTTACCTACGTGGTAGATCTTAAGACCCCTAGGCAGCCCCATCGGGTGCTCCATGTCAACCGTCTCAAGCCTCACCAAGAGAGACCCGAGGTCACGTTAATGATGGTGACTGATGGGTCAGAGGAAGAGGAAAGTGAACCTCTTCCCGATCTGTTTGCGTCCCAAGAGAAGGATGGATCGGTGGAGGGAGTGATCCTTTCACCGTCACTAACTCCTGAACAACGGAAGGACTGTCGCCAGGTTCTGGAGCAGTTTGCGTCCTTGTTCTCCCTTATCCCGGAAAGGACTCATCTGTGTACCCATGATGTGGACACAGGAGACAGCCCACCTGTGAAGTCCAAGTCCTACCGACTGTCGGATAAGGTGAAGGCTAGCATCCATGAGGAAGTTACCAAGATGCTAGAGCTAGGAGTGATTGAGCCTTCAAGTAGTCCCTGGTCCAGTCCGGTGGTACTGGTACCCAAAGCTGCCCCACCGGGCACTACCCCAGAGCTCCGGTTCTGTGTGGATTATAGGGGACTGAATTCAGTGACGAAGACGGATGCTCATCCTATCCCGAGGGCGGATGAGCTCATTGACCGGTTGGGAGCTGCCCAATATCTCAGTACCTTTGACCTCACATCCGGGTACTGGCAGATTTCCCTGACGGATGGAGCCAAGGAAAGGTCAGCCTTCTCCACACCCGAGGGTCACTACCAGTTCTGTGGGATGCCCTTTGGGCTCAAGAACGCCCCTGCTACGTTCCAGCGATTGGTGAACCAGGTCCTCTCTGGAATGGAAGCCTTTTCAGTTGCGTACCTGGATGACATCGCTGTCTTCAGCCGCAGCTGGGAGGACCATTTGTGTCACCTTCAGGCTGTACTTCAGGCTTTGCAGCAGGCAGGTCTGACGATCAAAGCCAGTAAGTGCCAGATCGGGCAAGGGTCGGTAGTGTACCTCGGTCACTTGGTGGGTCAGGGTAAGGTGCAACCCCTCCAGGCCAAGATTGAAACCATCCTGGCCTGGGAGCCCCCCAAGACACAGACGGAGGTCCGGGCCTTCTTGGGCCTCACTGGTTATTACCGACGCTTTGTCAAGGGTTACGGAACCATCGTGGCCCCCTTGACTGAGCTCACTTCCAAAAAGCACCCTCGACGGGTGATCTGGACCGAGGGATGTCAACAAGCTTTTGACACCTTGAAAAAGGCCATGTGTGCGGCACCTGTTCTCAGGGCCCCTGACTTTGCCAAGGAGTTCATTGTCCAGACGGACGCGTCGGAGCACGGTATTGGGGCAGTGCTGTCGCAACTCAATGATGAGGGTCTAGACCAACCGGTGGTTTTCCTATCTAGGAGACTACTCCCCCGGGAACAGAGGTGGAGTGCAATTGAGAGGGAAGCTTTTGCGGTGGTGTGGGCTCTGAAGAAGCTGCGGCCATACTTGTTTGGCTCGCACTTCCTGGTTCAGACCGACCACCGGCCCCTCAGGTGGCTGATGCAAATGAGGGGCGAAAATCCCAAGCTGTTGAAGTGGTCCATTTCCATACAGGGGATGGACTTTAGGGTGGAACATCGCCCAGGAGTGGACCACGCCAATGCTGACGGTCTCTCCAGGTATTTCCGCCTTAGTGAAGAGGACTCCCAAGGGGTTGGGTAGCTCTCCCCACTTTCAGCTGGGGGGGACGCGTGTTAGACCTGTCAGCCCTTTGGCAGTTCCCTCCTCATTTTATTATTTTTATCCCTTGTCCCCTTCTCATTTTTTCTGTCTACCAAACTTTTTGGGGTGCTGATGTAGAGGTTCTGGGCGCCTTTTCCTCCTCACATGAGGAAAAGGCGCAAGGTGCTCCACTGAGGTAGATAGAGGAGGAAGGTAGGATTCACAAAATGGTGGCTCCAACTGTCACCTCAGCACCCGGGCCATGACTGCCATGGGAGGTTCCAGAACCTTCTGGACCCCTCTGGCAAGTCCAGCCCAAGGTGATAAATTGAGGTGACAGGGGGGCGGCCATTTTAGAATCAAGCTGGGCTGTGGAGTAGTCAGGAGTGAGGCACCTGAGTGGTGAGGTGGTTGCGCGGGATTGGGAGAGGACAGACCCTAGGGTCTGCGCGAACCCCCTACTCCGCTGACATCACCCTCTATCATTTGACCAATCCCTGAACTCAGCCATCGACCCTGGGAGGCATTGTGTTCTGGTTAAGGATCCCTAGCGTAACCTGGAGGCCTGAAGAGGGATTCCGTGCGGAAATTGCCGTTGGGACTGCCTAGACCTCCCTGGATGTCATTTGGGAATCCAAAACTTCCCCCCAGTGGCGTCAGCGACAGCGCCCCATCGTGGACTTTAGGGCAGGGAGTTGTGCTAAATACTCCCCGGGCTAGTGGTTCTGCCCATCTGATCTGCTGTGAGCCAAGCCCCCTAATCTCTGCCTGCCCGCACTGGCCGATCTAAGTTCCTCACCTTTGTGGATTCGAGGCGTGGGCCTATCTGCGAGACTCCGGTGGAGTCCTGAGGGATCAGTGAAGGCTGGTGGGGTGCTGGGACTCTCTGGTGGGGCTTGCGTCCATCGCGCGCGTCAGCTGTGTGGAGAGCTGTCATCGCGCCGATCAATTGCCTGGAGAAGCGGCGGCCAGGAAGCTGAATCGTAACTGGCTTTGAAGCTGTCACCCGGGTCACGTGAGCCGGGCCAACAGAGAAGTGCCGCCCCTCCCAGCAGCCGTGAGATGAGGCCGCACCCCCCACGAGTTGCGCAGCGGTGAAAGAGCCTGACAGAGTCAGGGCCGCGCCCCCGCAAGTCGCGCTGCAGTCGGCAGTGGCGGGAGCGCTTGTCAAGTGTGAGAAGCCAGGAAGCGTCGTGGGAAGGCCCGTGGCAACAGAGGACATCCGCTCTATGAGTGAGCGCCGGGTGAGGTATTTCAGCGGGGAGGGGCCTAGTGAGACGCCCTCTAACCGTATGACAGGATTTCCCCATCGGAGGTTGTAAGGACGGCCACCCGGGAACTGGTTCCTCCTGTGCAGGATTGTGCCCTACTACGCGCAGGTCGGTCAGCGCGATTACAGTAAGCAGGGTATCCCGGGGGGGGTTCAGTTCCTGGGGAACACCAGCACTCGGCGACTAGCACGGAGAAAGTGACTGGATCTGACTATTGGGGGATACAGTCCTGTTGCTCAATGTGGGGAGGGAAAATCTCTCAGCCAATGATAATTGGGGATTGTATCCCATGCTCATGAAACTGTTGTGGGTTGATTAATAAGAAAGAAGGCGGGGATTGGATAGGTTTGGCAGAATAAGAGCCCCAGGGTACAGCTGTGAGGGAAACCCTCGGATCGAATATTTTGAGGGGACTAAATTCTCTTTTGAAAGGCAATTTGAAGTACGCCATGGAGAAATGTGACTAGGTCTCCCTATCCGGGGTGGGAGAAGCTCAAAGGGGGATTCCAAGACTACTGTATGAAATGTATTGTTTGGAGGGAATTGTCATTTCCTCTGCAAGTATAAGGTACATTGTTGTCATGTGGAATTGAGGATTCTTGTAGAGTAAGACAAGTTTATCTAGTACCGTAACGTACAGGTTTGACCTTAGACAATAGAGAGAGGTTCTAATGCAAATGAAATGAACTGGTTCCAATTGTAATGTCAAATTGAAAACTGAATCTTGATCAGAAAAGAAATGTTATAAAGTTTACAGTAACTCTTTTACAAAAATCGGTGTAGTGTTCTTTTTGAGTGATGTGGCGCAGGATTGCGAGCTGAGTGGGATGCAGGCCTGAAAAGCCAAATGGAGTGATGAGCCAAGTGACCTGAGCCAAGCTACCCCCTTAGACGTAGGTCTAACAGACACTCATTCAGTTACATTATTTATTTATCTAGCTGTCTCTGAGGTATGCTGCATGAGGCGAAACACTTGTTTGTTTGTTTTGTATTGTAGTTGTATTTATATAGCTCTTCATACCCCTGATGAGGCACTGAAGTGCATTTGCTCAGTGGTGGTCTACTGGTTGTGTACTTGGATGTAGAGTATGCGGGTGTCTCGTGGCCTTTGGTTAATGTTTTGTGAGGACCCAAGTTGTTCTCTTAATGATTTTTTGTTGCTGCGCCTTGTTATGTAATGGCGATGTAAGACCATTAACTCTGCCTCATCCAACCCTCCAAATAAGTTCCTTAGTGGCCTTTGTGTCACCATCTTGGGAAGAGCGAAGCCTTAACTGCCTTCCTGAGTTCCAGAGGGTCTTGGATGTTTTTTCTTTGCCAACCAAGACTTCCACAGTTTTCTACTGAGAAGGTGGTTCCACTAATGTGTTACTTCTTTTATAGAAGGATGGTCTGCAGGGGTTCTTTTCCATGGATACCTTTGCTTGGATGAAGGATGGCCATAGATGGTCCTGTTGACAAATGTGTTTAGAAGTTGCAGATCTGAATGAATACCACTTGTTTGATTAGTTTTGCTAACAATAGGCCATTTGAGATTGGTCAAATGCTGTCTGGATCTGCTGGATCTAAATTGTTCTTGTTGAACGGTCTCTTGTAATCTGCTGGGAAAGTGCTTGATGAAAGGAAGTTTTGGATTATGGGTGGGTCAGTTCATAGTAGGATTTTCCTGAAAGGTATTTCCATGGATGGTCTTGGCTGTGTCTTGAGAAAGCCCTTGAGCGAGGGGAAAATCTTTGTAATGAGTGGATGTCACCCACCACATTTGCACTTTATGAGCACTCTTTTTAAAACATTTTGTGAGCAACAACTAATTTATTTTTTTGCTCTTGGAGTATTAATATTTTTATGCATAGTCACCAAGGGGATTGACACAACTACTGAATGTGGACTCAGAAGTTCATGTTTGTGTTTTGCAGGTTCTGACTGTGCCTTGAACAGATCATGGAATTGGGAGGCAGAGACTTACTGGAAGGAAACCAGGTCTGGAGTCTGCCTTTCTGTGTAGTCTTCTTAATGTAGCTTTGAATAGGTTTGATGGAGAACGTTATGTGCCCACGGTGTCTGTCCAGCATCTTTACTCTGGCCACAAGGTGGTCATTAATTGTGTTACTGAAAACTTGTGATTAGAGCTGGGTTCTCTAAAATTGGTCCTGGAGAACCGGATCCATGTCATATTTTGAAGGTATCTACATTTACCTAAATGGGTATATGCTAAAAATCTGGCATAGATCTGGCCTCCAGGACCGACTTTGGAGAACCCTGGACTAGAGAATCTTTGAAGTTATTCTATTAAGTTCTTTGGTAGGGCTTTTGACATTGAATAAACTGTTAAAATAATTTTGTCTTTGCACCTACTTAATGGAAGATTTGTAGATCCTTTTGAATAATTGGAGAGGTGTTCCGTCATGCAGATGGCAGAATTTATTCCATTGGTATTGAAGTACACTTAAAGAATCAGTGGGAGCTTGTATTAATTAGAACAGCAAGTCATCTTAGGTAACATTCTCTCTGATGGATACAGGAGCTCCCTCAGATTCCTGTCAACCCTCGTGCCACCCATCTTAAGTTTTTTATGCATATCAACCTTTTTCTTTTTCTTCAGCTCCAAACATTTTGTCTTTAGCTTGAAAAATCTTGGACAAACTGATATCACTGGCACTTGAGCACTATTTGCATTCATGCCATATCCCATTCGGTAACATTGCGTGACAAAGTCGGCAGCTCCTTTGGGCACATCCTTGCAACAGTTGTTCATTAAGCCTGAAAATGTTTCCATATTCAGTCTCGCACCTAGGAAGTAAGAAATCTGTGGGAGCTCCTTAATATGTCAGTAAGAACATTTTCAAAGGTAAGTAGCTTTTTCTTACCGGTCTGCTGAATATTGACTCTTTTAACTACGTTAATTTTCTGGTGTTGCAGAGCTGATGTTTTTCATTTTAAAAGAGTCTGTCCAATATGCTTGCCTGGGTACATTTCATGAATTCATATGAATTTATTCCAAATATTTTCTACAATGTATGGAGCACTCTGCCTCTGGCCACCTTGTCTGTTAGTGAGTCACCAAGATTCCAATCCTCCCTGGTGACCTTGCAATAAGAGTACTAAAGGCACTACTTCCACGGTGACACTCCTGACATTTAATGCATGCCTCCTGGGACTATTGAAAATTTACAAAGTTGAGATTGCATCAAGAAGTGAGACACTTCACACCAAATTAATATGTCTGTGCAACACGGTGTGGGTTCCACATCCATTGAGTGAGAAGAAGGTGTGAGGCTTAACTGAGTAAGATTGTGTACCAAGATGTAGAGCTCGAACTCTGGAATCTCCATGAAGTGAATTTCAATGACAAGTGAACAAGACTGTGCTCCAGATAATGTGATTTCCGTCCCAGACTGTACACCAAGATGTGGAATGCTCCTCAAATGACTGAAGCAAGCACAGTTTTGTATAGCTCAGCGATATGGGGTCATTTCAACTCTCGTAAACTTGAAAAAGTGGAAAATACTTTTCTCCGCTCTCTTTTGACACTCCCCCAGAACTCCCCTATGATACCAATTCGACTAGACTTGGCCCTGAAATCTATAGTAGATCATGTGAAATTGTGGTCAATTTTATACTGGGTTCAAGTAAGGATGGTAGAACATCTCTCATCGTGTACAGTGAGTTTATTAGATGTTTTGGAGAACTTGATTAGGTTATGTAAAGAAGTCCCTTATCGAGTTGAGGCTTGCAGCCTTTTGGCTATACACAGGTGTAGTAATCAAGTCCATTCAGTAGTGATGATTTAAGTAGGTTTATTGGAAGATGGTACAGGATCACAAGTAGATTAGATTAAGATAGTATAAAGACCAAGTCTAGATCAGATAAAGACCCCACCAGGAGCAGCCAGCAGGCAGCTCAGCCCCAGTCAACTGACATTACTCACTGGAGATTCCCAACATTCTGACTGCATCATCACATGAACATTCCACTGGTGGTAGACTGGCATTGCATCAACATTAGCAGGATATAACAACAGGCTCTTTGCTCATCAATGCCAAACAAGTTGTAAAGGATAGATTTTGGTACTGGAATTATGAAAAAGGTCTTTCTTCTTCTTCCCTTGTTCGATTGACCAGTTATTTTCTCTTATTTAAATGGGACTACAAATTTGATTTGAGGCTTTTTTTTTAGATTATCTTGAACCAAGGTTAGCTAGAACGCTCTACATGAAGTTTAGTGTGAGGACTTTACTGATAGCCCCCTTTTGCAGTAATTGAAGAGCTGAGGGTTAGATCTCCAGCACTTGCCCATTTTGTAAGTCCCAGGATAAAACAGAAGGTCATATTTTATTTTTCTCTAAAGCATATAGTAGAGAAAGAGCCATATGCGTAAAGTCGTTTTGTAAGCTCTATGGGGTAAGGCAGTATTTTGTGGCATTAAGAATTTGTAAGACCAATACGAACCCTACGGTTGTCTTTGCAATAGCAACATTTTTATTCTCTGCTTATGTCATCCAGTATAAAGCCTATAAAGTGAAGACTAGACGTTTATACTTTTAGCACTTTACTGATGTTCGGGAATGGGGTCCTTTTTATCCACTGGATTGAACTACGGTAAGCTGGTGCTTGGCGGAGAATGATGAAATAAGCAAGATATGACCTATTTCATTTAACTGCTTTTATTGAATTTTCCGATTTTTGTTTGTTCTCTGTAATTTTATTGATGTTTTTATATTGCTTTTTATGTTTTTGTCAACGACGTTGAATCCGAAATGACATTTAATAAATAAATGAATAAAAATTAAATGAGTGAAACAGTGCTCCAAGAAGTCAGATGTTTATCCAGTGAGTGAGACTGAAGTTGTGAGAATGAAACCCTGTACTTGTTTGCCTCTACAAGCGCCCCACCCCCCCCATTCCACAAATTCCCTGGTTGTTGTGCTACCCTCTGGTCTTGACCACTGTTATTCTCTATGCTCAAGTTGCCTTTCGGGGCAGTGCTTTGTGAGCTTCTGTTTTCTTTTTTTCCCAAATAAAATCTTTGTTTATTCCAAACCAGTTTCTAAAACTAAACTGTAAACTGAGGCATAGAACACAGCAGAACTGTCCATCAAATACATACAATGCATCTACAACCACAAGGCACATTTAGACAGCAAATTATTATATTTGAGGTAAGACCAAATCTATGATCAGGAATCAACTGTCTCCCTTTCTGTCGTTCCATGGACCACACACCAGCTCTTAATTCCTGCCACATCCTTGCTGTTTGTATGAGCTCCTGTTTGAGTAATGAATTGCTTGCCTTGGAGGAAGGACTTAACAGCACGATAAACCTATGCAGTCACACAATCTTAATTGAATATATATTTGTGCAAATTGGTTTATCCTAGTAGGGAGTTGCAGTTCAAATTCTCCTCAGACAAGTATTTTTGTAAGATAATTCTGAAAACATTAGTTTTATATTGGGTAACCTCCTACATTGCTGGATACAGACAACCTACAGTCCTTAATGATTGCTTTAATTTCCAGGAACTGGGCGTGAGCACAAATGCTAACTACAAGATCACTTTTATGCTGGACAGCGCTGCAATGATCACGGTACACACACCACGGAGAGGGCTCATTGAAGTAAGACTCTTCCCCCTCTTCCTATTGCTATTCTTATTATAGCTCTGCAGTGCTAGCTTCATTGACCAGAAAAGCTATGGGCCATGTAGGTTTATTGCTGCTTCACTTATCTCAGCATTTTTTAATTTTTCCTTAGAGTATGAATCTCTTACCCAAGGAACGTTGTTTATCTAGTTGCTGATTCCAGCTTTCCGTAATAGAGCCTTCCATTCTCTCCCCTCTAGCCTTATTTTCCCTTTCCCCCTGCCTTTGCTTCTGATTCCTTCCCTCTGTCCTCTTCATCGGTTGCTTCTCTCCACTCCGTACTTTGGTTCTCTGTTCTCAAACTTTGTTTTCCACTTCTACAATGTTTGCTACTCTTAGCTCACCTTTGCATTATTTCTTTTATTTAAAATACATTTTTATTGTTCGAAAATTGTAGCAAGTAACAAGAACAGGGCTGTAATAAACAGGATACAGAAGATTCCCCTTATGATACTGAATAGGGAGGATTGCAGCAAGTGTATAGCCTTTCTGTGAAATTGTGCGGTAGTATCGCCCCACAGAAAGATCAACAAAGCAAATACCAGTAGAGAAAGGGAATGGGTGTGGAGGAGACAGATTAAGACGGGTATGAAGAAATGGAAGGGAAAAATGAGGATTAGAGATAGATAGTGCTCACTATAGTAATCATCACTACTGTGGAAATTCTGATTTGGTCAACTTTGTCATAGCTGCATATAATCTATAGACTGTCCTCCTTGATATAGCGAACAAAGCATTGAGCACTCCATGTGGTGGAGGGAGCCCGTTGCACTGCAAGCAAATATCCTTGGTGATACTGACCACTGCCTTAAAGTGTAAAATTTTCCTTTCTGGATAGGAAATTCACTGTGAAACATTTTGAAGAAATAACAAGAACATAGAACACCTGCCTTTGCCTAAATGTGCGTGTTGGTGGCTCAACCTACTTTCCTGAGCTCAGGAATACCCCGCAGCGAAAGGTTGGGGCTCAAGGTGACCTGTGTGATAGATTTCTGTAGAACTCTGTCCCAGCAGTGACCAGCTACCTCTTGAAGAATGCTCCCAGTCAACTTGCGGACCTGGGCAGAGGTCGCTGTGGCCAGGAGTGATTAGCCTCCAAGGGTCTTTCAGAGCTGTACCTCCTCCACTGGGGCAGGATCTGCAAACAAGCATGCCACCACCTGCAACTGAGCTGCCAAGTAATCATTTTTAAATTTCAGGAGTGCCAGTCAACCCCCCTCCTTCAAAAGCACATTGAAGACTGCACAGAGCGAGTCAGTCTCTGACCATTCTAGACCAAATCTCTTAGGAGTATGTTGTGCTCTGTGAAAAAAAGTACTGCAAGCTATCGCAAATAGATAAAGAAACTGTGTCTAAATGACCATTTTAGCAATGGTGATGCTTTCTATCATCATCCATAGCAATTTTGGGCAGAAGGACAGAGAAGCCCTTGTGTTAGAGCTAGACTTAGTAAAATTGCCCTCTATTCAATCTAGGTGCAGATGATGCACCCTAACCCCCAAAACCTTAATGGATGTTCACTCACAATTTAGCGGCAGTCTGAGTAAGCTACCGATACCTCCACTCTTGGGGGCCCTCAATGGAAGCAAATTGGATTTAGTGTAGTTGTGTTTTTATAAATATTTTTTTGCAACAAAGAATGTACATGGAAAGAAAAACAACTAAGAA
The DNA here is from genome assembly GCF_964204655.1 of Triturus cristatus. Classification (NCBI taxonomy): domain Eukaryota; kingdom Metazoa; phylum Chordata; class Amphibia; order Caudata; family Salamandridae; genus Triturus; species Triturus cristatus. The sequence continues at coordinate 782,363,112 of NC_140590.1, read as the reverse complement.
CACAGAGGTACAGCTTTACAATATTCATCGATCAACTTATCCTGTGTGGAAAGGATTTGAGAAAGCAAGAAGTTGTCTGCATACAAGGCGATTAAGTGGGAGGTTCACTTACTTTTACCCCCTGCAGAGGTGACTTAATTCTGACTACAATTACTATAGTACTGCAAGCAGCTAATCCTGAGGAGAGGGGGCTTCCCTGGTGTGTGCCTCATTATTCACATCGGAAATGACTCTGCCCGTCTTGACTCAGGTGACTGGATCAAGCTAGACCAGTATAATCCATTTCATTATTTCTGGCCTAAACCGCATCTTATGCAGGATGACAAATAGATATTCCCAATTTAAGGAGTCCTATGTTTTTTCCATGTCATAGAGTGACACTGTCGATGTCATGCTCCTGATGGAATGCGGCCTCACTTTTCTTTATAGTGGGCTTGTGACCACGGTGTGACAGAAGGAAATACAGGCTGACAGAAGAAGATGCAGGCTGAGAGACAATGACCTATCCTCTGCTTGTATAGGGGATGACTTGTTTTGGGCTGTCCAAAAGAGACAAAAAGCTGGTCTGAAGTGTGTATGCCCTTGTGTTGTCAATGTAAAACGCGAGGCATCTGCGAAATGTCCAATGAATGTAAATATCTTTTTGCGGACGTAAATGGTTTTGGAAAGAAAGATCGTAGAATGACCGTTCATTTAAATGAAAATCAGAAGGAACCTTGGGTATAAACGTGAGGCTGGTTTGCATATTATTTTGTCCTTTGCAAACCTAAGGAAGGGTTCCTTGATGGTGAATGCTTGAAGTTCCCCATCTCTCCTTGCACATGTCAAAGCAGGAATCCTAGTTGTTTTCCGTAAATCAAATTTTAAATGCACCTTATGTATATGTTTGAAAGGAGGCAACATTAATCAACATATAGTTCCCACCGAACTGGTGGAAATCAAAGCGGTGGAAATGCGCTAAAGAGTCCTTTCATAAACTATTTTAAATCTTTGGGAGAACAGATAAGAGGTTGAGTTTTCAGTTCTCCTAATCCTCGAGGCTTTTGCTAGATGAACCCTGACTGAAGAGTATTTTAACCCTCTGTTCTCCAGACTCATTAAATATGGAAGGATTTGATAAGGTTTTATTCTTAGTGGATGATGGCCATTATTCCTGCACCATATACAGAAACTTTTCCACTTGGCGTTGTGGGTCTTCTTTGTTGACGGAGCTTGAGCTTGTGACAGAATATTCCTACAGTTCTATGGCAGATCCAAATGGCCAAACTGGAGGTGGTCAGGTACCAAACTGTCTAGTTCAGTGACTTGGGATCGTTCTGGGGAATCTCTCCATGATATCTGGACCGAATCCTGGGGGACACTTTCAGAGAAATGGCTGGAGCAAGCTGACCACTTCAGGAGTTTGCTGTACCAATACTGACTTGGCTACGCCGGAGGAATGAGGATCAGAGTGCAATGATCTATCTTCGCCTTCCTCAGCACCCTTGCTGGGGGGGAGGGAGGGAGGAAAGGCGCAGGCAAATAACTTGGAACGACTGATCAAAAGAGCATTGCTCATCGTCCATGGATGCCAATACCTGCTAGCGAAGCATGGGCATTTCTTGTTGATCGGAGTAGCAAACAGATCGATTGTGGGGTTGGCCCCATTGATTGAAAATGTAATCCACCTGTTTCTGCTCTAGTTCCCACTCGTGACAATCTGTCATTTGTCGACTGACTGCATCCGCCTGATTGTTCTGGAAAGCTGGCAAGTGTTTCATGATCTCGTAAGAAATTACCCAGTTCCACAGCAGTTGAGCCTCTTCTGCGAGGGATTGGGATGTGTTTCTTCTTGCTTGACTATATAGAACATGGACATTGTGCTGTCGGTTCTGACCAGGACTGGTTGTCCTTTTAGCCTAGGGAGAAATGCTTGCAGACCTAGATGTCTGGCACGAAGTTCTAACACATTTATGTGAAGCATCTTTTCCGTATCCTACAAAAAACCTCTTGCTGAAAGTTCTTGCAGGTGCACTCCCCGATCCTTCCATGGATACATCTGTTGTAAGAATCATCCTGTTTGACTCAGGTTGGAAAGACAGCTCTGAGTTTAAATTTGTTGGAAGCATCCTCCACAACACTGCATGTTTGTCTTCCTGTGACTTGTACGGATCTTTCCCAGATCCTTCAACTTGCTTGCATTGCACATTGAGCTCCTATTGAATGAGTCTCATATGTAGTCTGCAAAAGGGAACAAGGCCTATGCATGACACCATTAAACCCACAAGTGATTTTGTAGAGATGTTTCTTGCTACACATTGCAACTTCTTTTCCCTTTCTATCAATGGTTTTTCCAGCTGCACGTTGAGTAATGCACCCAGAAACTGGATCTTTGTACGGAGCTCCAATGAAGTCTTTTCTGTTTTTTAAAGTGAGATTCAATTTTGTGAATAGATTGATACAAGCCATTGTAGACCTTCTTGCCTCTTTCTTCAATGGGGCCTTAACAAGCCAGTCGTTGTGGTAAGCAAACACCTAATGATCTTCTTGTTTGAGAAAGGCAGCTACTGGAGCAAGGCACTTGGTAAAGATTAGAGGGGCTGATTTGAGACCAAAAGGAAGCACCTTGATTTGATAATGCTGCCCTACCACCAGAAACTGTTGATATTTTCTATGTCTTTAGTGGATGGGTATGTAAAAATATGCATTCTGTTGATCCAGGGAGGGAATGAAATATCCTCCCTGCATCATCAGGAGGAATTTCTGTAGGTGAACCAACCAGAAACACTTTCTTCGTCAGTTTAAGCCCTTCTGACTAAAAAAAATCCAGTACTGATTGGAATAACTCTTAAAGGTTTTGGAGCTTGTCATTTAAAGTCATAAGGAAAACATTGTTGCTCTACAGGACTTCATAGCAAGATTACATTTCTTTGTCGACCTTTCTAGGAGAGAAAAAAACTTGGAAATATTATCTATCTGATCTTGAGCGTGTGTCAACCCCTTCTCTATGGGTCACAATAGCATCTGCTATATCACCCTGATTATCATCTGGTGGAAGTGCACCACCTTCCTCATCGGCATTGATATAGATAGAATGATTGGAGTAATCATCGACCATATCTTCAGGCGTTGATGGAACCGTTGGTGTTTGAACTACTTTGGGTGATGTTCTAGGAGATGGGGTAAGAAGTAGTAACTGCTTCGGAGGAGGATTAGCTGAGTAAGTTGTTGTTGTTGTGGCACCCACATTTGGAAAAAGTTTTCATCATTTGTTGAAACGTAGTTCAAAAAACTATAGGCACAGGAACAACCTCAGGGTGTCTGTTTCCAGGAGGAATGCAAGACCTTGATGCATGAGTAAAACTACCCTGATGGTAATCAAAGTCTGAATAAAAGTAGTTTTCCTCAATGTGTTCAGCAAAGTCTGGGACATGTTGCACATTGAATCGAGTTGGGCTATACGCAGTCTGCCAACCATATTCACTTCAACGGTGAAAACAGAGGCGTGAAAACTGAATCTTCTGGTGTTGACGGCATTGCCGAAATCGTCTCTGATGGTATCGTTGTCAACGGCGTTGACATTGATGTAACAGTCACCGATAGTAGCATCAACAACAACAGCCATCGTCGACGTAGCTGATTTCTTCGTCGATGGGTCCGACATCGCAGTATGAAGATGGTGCCGTCAATGCTGAAGGTCTCATTTTCGATGGTCTTGTAGATGTCGGCGTGGGAATATTTGGGGAAATGTCTTCTTTGCCGAAACAGGTAAAAGACTTGGGCATCATACAACACCACAAGGGCTCAGTAAGAATATAGAACAATTTTGACACAAATATTTCCAAGAGCACCTACTAAGTCTCATTGCTGAAACTGCACAAGAACATTTGGGCTTGGAAAATCCTATAAATATTTCAAGAAGGAAAAATCTATTCTGATGGATACATCTGCCAGTGGATTCCTCACCTTGTGAATATCCCCTGCACCAGCATTCCACTGAACTTTTTTCCCCAGCTCTCCACGCCGACGTGGATGTCATAGTGCATCGGCTCCGCTCGCGACTCCGTATGACGTCACCGGAGCCATAAGAGAGCCACGTCGGCGTGATGACGTCAGTTCCCTTTTTTCCGCGCCGTCGACGCGCAGCGGTTTTTCCAGTACCCTCCTGCTACTTTGTAGTCTTGTAGTGGTTACTGTTGGTAAAATCACCATGTCTTCGACTAGTAAGTCAGGTTTCAAACCTTGTAGGGAATGTGAGGGCCTCATGTCGATGACAGACCCCCATGAAGATTGTTTGTGGTGCCTTTCTTCTGACCACGACGTGGAGGACTGTTCAGCTGCAGAAGGATGAACCCCAAGGCCTTGAAGGAAAGCGAGGCGAAGCTCTTCATGGCCAAGGCAAAGAAGGAGAAGAGAGGTAGGAAGAAGGAGAGATCGAGGCCGAAGTCGTCGACTTAGCACTCTTTCGAAGTCGAAGAAACATCACAAGAAGAAGAAGCATAGCTCTCGGCGACGGTCTTCGAGATCTACTTCGCCTCGACGTCGAAGTAAGGATGTGTCTCCTTCTACATCTACGTCTCCAGAGAGATCTCCTTCACCGAAGCGGACTCCGGCGCTGTCACCGGCGCTGTCACCGGCGCTGTCACCGGCGCAGTCACCGGCGCCAGTGGAGTCTTCTGCTTCTGAGGTCGAGCAAGAACACGAAAAGGAGCCTTCTCCAGAGCCAGCTGATCCTGTGGCTCCTGTCGAGGACTTTGGCTCCTGTCGAGGACTTTGCGGCTCGGGTTCCAGGTACGCCTCAGCCGGATCCGGGATCGATCCCTTATCCACAGTTCCCGACTCCGGGTGTGGATTAGACGCGTTTTCTAAATGCTATATATGGGATTTTTCAACGAGCTGCCTTCCCATCCGGCGCACTTTCTGGTCCCGTGGGTCCTATGGCGTACACCTTCGGGGTTCCTCGGATCCGCTCATGGAGAGAGGCTCAGAGTCTTGGAAGAGGAGCGCTATAGGGAGGAGGCGGAGGAAGGTGAGGTGGATACATCTTCCGACGACTTTGAAGGGATCCAAGAGGCTAGTGGTCTTGATACAACTCCGGAGTGGGAGCATTCTTCTACTAGATCCTCTCAACCGCAGGAGCTGGCTCCTTATCATTTAGTGATAAAGAAGGCCGCAGATTTGCTGGACTTGCAGTGCCCTCTGCTGAGTATAAACCAAACCTTCTGACGGAGGTACTTCATTTGCCAGCTTCGACCAGTGAACCCTTGTTGCCTTTTAATGAGGCTATTTTGGAGCCAGTTTTGGATGTCTGGCGTAAGCCACTTTTTTCGCCGGCAGTGTCCAGACAGGTGGCAAGGAGATATAGGGTGGCTCCAGGGCTTCCAAGTTTTCTGTCTTCTCACCCTTCTCCAGAAAGCCTGGTGGTGCGGGCCTCATGCTCCAAGCATGCTTCAGGAGCCTTCCCTCAGACTCCTGTGGACAGGGAGTCCAAAAAGGCTGATCAGGCAGCTAAGAAGGCCTTTTCTTCAGGGAGCATGGTGCTTAAATTCACTAATGCCACCTGCTTGCTAGGGCGCTACGTTCATGCTCTGATGGACTCCATGAAATCATTAGCCTCTAAGTTGCCAGAAGGGGATAAGGCGTCTTTTATGGAGGTGGTCACTGACACTCAGGCTGCTGCAAGGCAGGTAATTCAGTCGGGACTTGACACGGCTGATTCTGTGGCAAGGATAATGGGTTCGTCGATAGCCACTAGGAGGCAGGCGTGGCTTCGTTCTTCTGGCTTTTGTACGGATGTTCAGGCCACCTTGGTAGATTTGCCTTTTGACGGACAAAAACTTTTTGGCGAAAAGGCTGATTCCGCCTTGCAGAGATTTAAAGAGAGCAGGGTGACGGCAAAATCTTTGGGTCTGCAGACTCCTGCTAAAGGATTTGGGCATAGGAAATTCAGAGGCTTTGGCAGATCTTCATTTCGCTCCTTCCGGCAGCCACAGCAGCAGCAGAATCCCCTCTATAGATCGTATAGAGGAAGACAAAGAGGACGAAGAGTTGCTGGTCGCAACCCATCTTCATCTTCTGCCTCCTCTGCTCCCAATGAAGCTTCAGGGAAGCAGCGCTAGATCCCCCATCCTGGATCATGTGAGACCTGTGGGGGGTCGGGTGTCCCGCTTTCTGCGAGGTTGGAAATCTGTTACAACCGACCTTTGGGTTTTAAACCTCTTAGAGACTGGGTACGCCATTCCCTTTCGGGAGTTTCCGACCCCCTTACCCTCCTTGCCAGGGTTACTGCTCGGAAGACCATCTGCTTCTTTTGCAGAAGGAGGTTCTAGCTTTGCTTCAAAAGGGTGCGATAGAGGTGGTTCCAGAGCAGGAAAGGGGTCAGGGATGCTACTCCCGCTATTGCCTGATTCCCAAGAAGGACGGCAGATTGCGTCCAATCCTGGACCTCAGAGTCTTGAATTTTTACCTGAAACAGGAGAAATTCAAGATGCTGACCCTTGCGCAGGTTCTTCAGGTGTTGCAGCAAGGAGACTGGATGGTGTCGATCGACTTGCAGGACGCGTACTTCCATGTCCCAATCCTGAAGTCGCAAAGGAAGTATCTCCGTTTTACGGTTGGGTCGCAACACTACCAGTTTGCGGTCCTCCCGTTTGGTCTTACTACTGCACCTCAAGTCTTCACGAAGGTGATGGCAGTGGTGGCTGCTCATCTCAGGAGGTCGGATATTCCGGTTTTCCCCTACCTGGACGACAGGCTTCTGAAGGCAGAGTTCCCAGAGATGGTGCAACGTCATCTGCAGGTAACATCTCCGCTGTTATTCGACTTGGGTTTTTCGATCAATGTGCCCAAATCTCACCTGGTGCCCTCTCAACGCAACCTGTTCATAGGGGCGGTACTGGACACTACTGTGTGTCGAGCATTTCCTCCTCCTCAAAGAATTCTCGACATTCAGGAGATGATCCCTTTATTCCACAATGGAGCGGTTGTTCCAGTTCTGAAGGTCCTTCGTCTGCTCGGTCTGTTCGCTTCCTGCATTCTGTTGGTCAACCATGCACGCTGGCACATGAGGGCGCTCCAGTGGTGCCTCCGCAGGCAGTGGTATCAGCACAACGGCGATCTCAGGGAGTCGATCAGGATCTCCGGAGAAGCTGCAGCAGATCTATCTTGGTGGAGCGTGGAGGGCAATCTGTCTCAATGAAAGCCCTTCCATCTACCTCCATCGGTGGCCATAGTGATAACGGATGCCTCCTCCTTAGGGTGGGGTGCTCATCTGGGGGATCTGGAGATCAAGGGTCTTTGGTCTCCAGACGAAAGGTTGCTTCACATCAACCTTCTGGAATTGCGGCCGACTCGTTTGGCACTCAAGGCCTTCCTCCCTTCCCTTCGCGGTCAGTCTGTTCAAGTCCTGACGAACAACACTACCGCGATGTGGTATGTCAACAAGCAGGGAGGAGTGGGGTCGTATTGTCTCTGCAGAGAGGCCCTGCGACCATCAGATTTGTCTGATGGCAAATCATCTGGCCGGGGTGCTGAACGTGCGTGCGTGCGGACAGTCTCAGTCGGCAGTTCCCTGCCGACCACGAGTGGAGGCTCCATCCAGAGGTGGTTCGTCATGTCTTTCGGACGTGGGGGACTCCTTGGGTGGACCTGTTTGCCACCCGCGAGAACGCGCACTGCCTGTCATTCTGCACTCTCCAGTATCCGATGCAGGGAGCGTTGGGGGACACGTTTCAATTGAGTTGGGGCTCACAACTCCTTTACGCGTTTCCTCCCATACCCTGGATTCCTCTGGTTCTGAGGAAGATTCGCCAAGACCGGGCCCGAGTTATTTTGGTCATCCCGGATTGGCCAAGAAGGGTGTGGTATACAGATCTTCTCCACCTCTCCTCGTGCCCTCCGCTCCGGCTCCCTATGAGGGCAGACCTCCTCTCGCAGTCGGAGGGGCAGGTTCTACACCCCCACCTCCAGAGCTTACACCTTCATGCCTGGAGATTTAACGGGGCAACCAGAATTCTTTCTCTCTCCCGCCTGATGTGGTGGATGTTATTTTATCAGCCAGGCGACACTCCACCAAGTCCGTTTACTCATATAGGTGGTCTAAGTTTGTTAAATGGTGTGGAGAGAGATCCATTGACCCTTTAAAAGCCCATCTTTCTGATGTGCTTCAGTTTGCTCTTTCCCTGGCTCAGCAGGGCTGTGCTGTGGCAACGTTCAAGGGCTATCTATCGGCCTTATCGGCTTTTCTATGTCTTCCTGATCAACCGTCATTATTTAAATCTCCTATTGTACTGAGGTTTATCAAAGGTTTCCACCTACTCCTTTTGTAATGCCACAGTGGGACCTTAATCTTGTCTTAACTTTTCTGATGGGGACTCCGTTTGAGCCTCTTCATAGTTGTCCTTTGAGGCTGTTGTCCTTTAAGACGGTCTTTCTTGAAGCCATAACCTCGGCAAGGAGGGTGAGTGAGCTTCAGGCTCTTAGTTCTAAACCCCCGTTTTTAACTTTACATGCTGAAAGGATGGTTCTCGGGACCAGGGCTGCTTTCTTGCCTAAAGTAGTTACTCCGTTTCATTTGGGGCAGTCTATTAGTCTCCCTGTTTTTTATCCACCTACTCATCCCTCCAAAGGGGAGGAAAGACTTCATCGCCTGGACTCAAAGAGAGCTGTGAGCTTTTACTTGGATAGAACGAAAGACTTTCATCTGGACGATCAGCTCTTCGTGGGTTATGTTGATCATTCTAAAGGAAGAGCTGTGCACAAGCGCACTTTATCGAGATGGATCATCCTTGCCATCAAGATCTGCTATGCCCTGGCTGTTAAGGTTCCTCCTGAGGGTATTGGGGCTCATTCAACTAGAGCTAAATCGTCTACATCTGCTTTGGCCAGGGGTGCTCCTGTGGCAGACACTTGTAAAGCTGCGACTTGGGCCTCCCTCCATACTTTTGCAAAGTATTATTGCTTAGACTCTGAGATGAGGAGGACGGGCCACTTCGCGCGCTCTGTCTTGCAAGACTTTTTGGTATAGGAAGGTGGACACCCTCCTCTGGGAGTGGGACTGCTGTGGGAATCTATTCACAAGGTGAGGAATCCACTGGCAGATGTATCCATCAGAAGAACAAGTTACTTACCTTCGGTAACGCTTTTTCTGGTGGATACAGTATCTGCCTGTGGATTCCTCACTGGCCCACCCGCCTCCTCGTTGTCCACCTTTGTATACCTTAAAAGATGTCTTGTTTGAGATATTGTTATGCTTTGCAGCTTCTTTCTTTCTGGTGCATTGGTAGGAAATGCTTATTTTCTTTGGCTTTCCTTTTGTTTATGTACTATGTATATTTGATTGTATATTGTATACTGTGTATACTTTGAATCTGTCGTTGGTCCACCTGTGCTCCTCGGCGGCACGGAAAAAATGGGTGGAACTGACGTCATCATGTTGACGTGGCTCTCTTATGGCTCCGGTGACATCATACGGAGTCGCGAGTGGAGCCAATGCATTATGACGTCCACGTCGGCGTGGAGAGCTGGGGAAAAAAGTTCCGTGGAATGCTGGCGCAGGGGATATTCACAAGGTGAGGAATCCACAGGCAGATACTGTATCCACCAGAAAAAGCGTTACCGAAGGTAAGTAACTTGTTCTTTAAAAGAAGAAGATGGTCATTTATTGCTAAGGTGCTGTCCCTCCAGCACACTTGGTCAGTCGAGGTCCTCACCTGACCGTCTGCCTTATGAATAGATCCCCACCTGCCAGACAGGGCTCTCTGCGATGGAAGTGTATCAACTGATGTGGAAGATGCACTTTGATCACAGCTGAACGCTGAGAGGGCTATTATGTTGATGCAGCCTGCTCAGCATTCACTTTTGCTTTTCAGAAACAAACACCCCTAACACCCATAAAATAGGTTTATTTTTGTAAAGCAAAAAAAATGTATGTTTTGTTTCCCTTAGATGGTAGAAGCCCTAGGTTTACCACTGTTGCAACCATCTTATGAAACCCGAGTGTTCTTACTGCTAGAGAAAAGCAGCTAATGCATCCCTTATTGGAAACATCCCTATTGCTAATATTTGCTGAGCAGCCATCTGGAGATCAGTTCACGCATTTACGAGGCACTACTGCCTAGCCTCAGGCACAAAAATGGACCTAGTGTCTTTGCTAAATTTGTTTGCCTTCTTTTTCCTCACCTCTTTTTTCCACTCTTTTTTTTGTTTTTTTTTTTGTTTCTCGATAGACTGTAGGTTAACCCCTTCAGCGCGGCGCGGATTTCCGCACCACGCTGAAGGTTCCGTGCGTGGGCGGGGCCATGACGGAACGGTTCCGTCATGCGCACAGCGCAACCGACGTGCATGACGGAACCGTTCCGTCATGCGCGTCGAACGGGTTAAGTTGCACTTTTAGCCAGTGTTCATGAATATAGGTGGCAGTCTCATGATGGAGGAGGAAATGTTAATTTCTTGGAACACTGGGCCTCATATACAAAGGTATTTTGTGATCTCAAAGTCTGTGATTCACAAAACACAGTTGTTGGGACTGTAAAATATTGTAATAAACAAAAACCATGTTGCGAGTGGGAAAAGCCTTTCTGGCTTGCAAAATGGATTTTGCAATCTGCTATTTATTGAAAATTGCAGTCCTATGAAAGAGGCATATTTGTCTGCCTTTCAAAAAAAATACATCTTTATTGTTCAACTAATCCTATTCTATTAGTGGACATTCTTCTGTCCTGTTTAGCGCATCCCTTGAGAGTATCAACAGTCAATGAAAAACTTCCTAACTATCATAAAGGAAAGTTTCATTTCTATTCAGCACAAAGAGGCAAGGATTAGGCTGTACTTTCTTCACTTTAATCACATTTGAATAACTCCAACAGCCATTTCAAGAATTTGATAAGCAAACAAAACTACATTTCCCATGAACTGTAGGGAAAGAGAAGCAAAGTCCATCCAATCACAGTACAGTGTCTCATATAATATCCTGTATAGCCTGTCTATCCTCCTCTTTCTTCCTGCGACGGCTGCAAACCGCCCATCTTCTCATTCCTGTTTGTTAGATTCTGCTCCTACAAGGAGAACATATTACTAGACACTGTACGTTAAAACTCCAAGCACACCACATCAGATCCAAGTCCGAAGTTCACATAATTTTGAGATGTCTTTTATTCAGACAATATTCATATACATTCAGAAAGTTTCCTTTGGTGTAGATTTCTTAGCAAGCTATAACAACTTCATGCCACAGCTTCGAGCCAACACGTGTTGGCATCTGACTCTTATTACAAGATCGGGTTGGGAGCCGAAGATCGCTCTGCCATTACAGGCATCCATGTGTGCTAGCCACCAGTTCATCTCCTCTTTTGCCTCTACTGACAGTGGGATAATTTGGGAGTAAAAGAGGCCTTTCCGGAGATGTTCGATCTTCAAGCGTTGCAAAGCCCTGCAATTGAGGGGGCCTGGGAAGATCACCTGTTTGGATGACGAGAGTAGACCCACAATCCGTGCCAAGTGCCGGAGTGAAACATGGGACTTGGAGATGGTTCTCCTGAGGTCGTGTCGGATCTTGGTCAGCTTCCGCGAGGGAAGGCTCAGGGTCGCATCGACCGAATTTGAGACAACTTAAAAATTCAATTGACTGGGTTGGAACCACAGCCTATTTCTCTTCGTTGATTACAAATCCTAAAGATTCTAGAAGGTCTATCGCTGTCTGCAGATGCGTGGACAAGCGGAGCGGGCATTGGTCCATCTGCAAAATATTGTCTAGGTAAATAATCAGCCTTACCCATAAGGACCGTAAATATTTGATGACTGGTTTCATCCGCTTGGTAAATCACCATGGGGCTGATGAGAGACCGAATGGAAGGGTGGTGAATTCGAACACGTGGGAGCCCCACATGAACTGCAGGTATCGTCTGTGTGGGGGGAAAGATTGGCACCTCCAAATAGGTGTCTTTGAGGTCTAGGCGAACCATCCAGTCTGCTGCCTTGAGAAGATCCCGCAGCAGGTGAATACCCTCCATTTTGAAGTGACGGTGGTGTAGCCAGGTATTGAATTCTCTGAGGTTGATGACTAGGCGCTGCCTGCCATCCCTCTTCTCCACGAGGAAGAAATCGCTGATGAACCACCGCGGGTGAATCATAGACTTCACTATCGCCCAGGCTGTCTATCTCCTGATCCACCAACTCTCTCTGTTCCGGGGAAAAGGACAGTGGGGAGGGAATGCGCTTTGGCCGTGGCGTTCCATAAAATTCGATGTGGAAACCTCCCACCGTCTGGATTACTCACACATCTGACGCCAACTTTTCTGAGTTCTGCTGAAAAAGGACCAACCGACCCCCAACTGAAATTGTCTGGTCTTGATTCTCACCTTGTGTGTTGTTGTAGTTGCCTCCTCTCTGGCCTCCCCTGCCTCTGTGGCGGCGGGGATAGGACTTAGTTTGGTAGAAATTGCCAAACTTGCCGGGATCCTGCCACTGACCCCGTCTTGAGTCGCCACCTCTGGGGGCTTGTTGGGAAGGACGGCGTAAAAATCCTCTTGATGGAGGACTGCGCTTTGTCGAGGGAATTGAATGTATTTACGAATTTTCCCAATTCCCTGATAAACAGATCCCCAAAAAGGTTACCCTTGGCCACTGTCCCTGCCTCCGAAGTGGAAAGCTCCCCCAATTTGGGATCGATTTTAATGAGAAGTGACCTGCACAGTTCACGTTCCCCAGGAAGATGATGGCCCTCTGAGCCCAGCTAGATAGCACTTTCGGGGAAATGAGGAAACCGGAGACTTTGGCGTCCTCCGCCATATGCATGATTCTGGCCAAAGGTCCCGTGATGTCCAGGAGTTTATCCTGGCATGACCGCCAGGACCTGTCCATGCCCTACTTGGGGTCACAGAGAAATTTAGCGAGGAAAGTGGCCATCTTGGGATCTATTTCAGGTGTGGTGGCCACTTTCCCCTCCAAAGAGGGCCGTGGGCATTCCGCCTTAATACATCCCCTCACCTCCTTATCTAGGGGTTTCCTTGCGCGACTGGCCATGTAGGCCGCAACCTTGGGTGCCGAGCACCAGTCCGCGGCCCTCAGATGTAGGAGATCGCCGGGGTCCAGCAAATGCCCCTTAGAAGAGGGGCCAGTGCTCCCAGTTGGGGCTGTCCCGATCGGGGTGCTGGACATCAGGCGCCATGGTCTAGAACCGTCCCCATCCGATGTGTTGGGGGTCATCCCCATCCCCTTGGTCCCCATGTGAGGGTGTATGTGGAACAAGTGCAGAGGGGTCAGACGTCAGTGGCTCTAAAATAGTGTGAGCATCTAGGAATGCCTTTTTGAGGCGTGCAAAAGCATCGAGATCGACCCCGGGGTCGTCCGATCGCTTGTGTTTGTCTGGGTTCTGGGGTGGGCTTGGGCCTGGAGTAGCCGGTTGACCTCTAGGTAGGGGGGCCAAAGGCCCGTTGGGGTCTTACCTCTGTGCGAGTGGTGTCTGGCACTGCACCTGGAGTGCCAGCAATCTCTTCTCCAGAGGGGCTACTACCTGAGAGACCACCCTGAGGATGGACGCGTCCATTACCTCGCAAAATTGGTCATCTATGGGGAGATAGGTGATCTCCTCCTCCATATAGTCCAGTCTCTTCAAAATCTATAGTAGCCTTATGGGCAGTATAGGTGAGGGATACCACTCTCACAATAATCTGGGGGATTTTACAGGCAAATTACCAAATCTGGAAAATTGGAACCTCCACCTGTATATACAAAGGGGTTAATAACGCCTGGGGTGTCCCTGAGCAGTTGTCTCTTACCCGGTAGGGTGTTGTCCTTTGAGGAGTGGGCTCGCTTTCTACTCGCACACCGTGTAGCCTTCGTGAGCAGGACGCTTAATTTGTGAATCCGCTCGCGTCTGGGCTAAAAATAGAATGCTCTATCGAGCACCAAAACGCAAACCTTCCCCCGCGTGAATCCGCCGCAGCCGGAACACCTCACTGGAATGAGACAGTAAAATAGATGTTTTCCAGCTGCCGGGGGGTTGGAGATGCGCTGAGTGCGTATTTCGTCAGCACAGGCCCTCTAGTGGCCGGACGACCGCACCGCACTCAGGCGAGCCAAGAATGACGGCGGCAGAGTAGGAGCGGTTAAGCCCCCGCGGCACTGACGATTAGCGCTCGTGTCACCAATTCAAAGCGCTAATCCGCTGAAACTGAACACAAAGGTACCGTTATAATAAATAAATAAGGGAATCTAATGCACTTATCTGTATTGCTGCTGGAGCAGCGAAGAAACAGGAGGATAGACAGGCTACACTGGATATTATACGAGAGACTATACTGTGATTGGATGGACTTTCTTTGTTTCTCTCTTTCCCTACTGTTCGTGGGAAATGTAGTTTTGTTTGCATATCAAATTCTTGAAATGGCTGCTGAAGTTATTCAAATGTGATTAAAGTGAAGAAAGTACAGCCTATTCCTCGCCTCCGGGTCCTGACAAAGAATTACTTTCTTTTAGTGTGACAGCATTATGCTGATTATCTAAGATTGTTAGCATTATCCTGTTTGTGTTTTTTGCTCTTGCAGGTGAAGCCACTTGGAGTGATTTGGGGAAAGTATCCTGAGTTCTACACAAAGAAAAACACCATCATGTTTGATGATATTGGAAGAAACTTTCTAATGAACCCTCAGAATGGGCTAAAGGTAGCTTATGATTGTCTAAATATTACAAAATCTCACTGCTGTTTGCAGTCATCACACTACCCCTCCATGAGATGATCTTTTAAATGGATAGGTTCTATCTAAACCCATTCCTCTGTTGTTTACACATCACCAGAGGACTGCTAATTTTAGATCCTCTCCGTCCATCCTTAATGAGTCGGAGGGCATCTATGTTCTAGCCTTTTTCCCTGTTCTTGATGAACCTTCCCAATCACAGAAATTGCATGACTGTAGCTCCTTTGTCCTTTCCTTTTGAGTCTGCTTGATAATGACTAGGTTCTAACCCTTTTGATGACTGCTAGATCTGACAACTTACTGTGACCCTCACAGATCCACCTTCATTGGTCTAATGACAGAAGGTTTCTAACTTTTTCCTTTATCTCTAACTGATCGTTTGTATTGTTTTTCTATAGTAAAAAAGATGTAACCCTTTACTGCTGTTCACACAAGTCAGCTTCCATGTATCTGCCTGAAAACAGCTAAATTCTCACCTGTCCTTTTCAGATTGGCTTCTGATTCTATAGACTGCTTGATTCTAACCTCTATCCTTTGATTGGTCTTTGATGATGCCTAGTTCTATCCTCTTCTCACATTCATTATAGATCCGACCATTCATGAAAGCCCACCTAAATCGTGATAAGGACAAGGAGCTCTTAAAGTTGTCACAGTATTTGAAAGAAATTGCAAAATTAGAAGACCTGTCCGATCTAAACCACAAGCACTGGGAGAGGTGAGCAGTAAAGCCTTGTTGTAATGATATACTAATTTGAAACCTTTTCACTCTTTCAGAAAATGAATTTCTAGTGTCCCCCAAATTCGTATTTTCTCCAGTTTTTTCCCTTTGTTTGCATGTTCTGCTTTATTCAAAACACAGGAATGGGTCACATTTATAGGAATATTGATAAGAGAGGGCACCCTTGTCTTTTGTCATATACAAGTGTACAATAAGCAGAGAATGAGCTGTTAGCTTTGATGTATAGGTCAAACAACAAAAGAGTGAATCCTGGATCCAAAAATTAAATTTTAGCATAAAAGAGAAAGTGTTGTGCTCACTGTGTTTTAAAAGAACCCTCACTCGCCAACCTAGTTGGTGACCTGCTTCATCATTGGGTTCCCACCAGAGAGGCCGAGTGCCCCTCTGGTGTGCTGCGACGCCTGAATTACAGCGGAGCTGGATCTTCTGGAAAGACAGTGCAATGGTAGTGACAATGTGTAAAGTGAAGTTAAAAAGGTGTCACAATTTTATCCAGGAAAAATTTTTTATGGTGGAAAACTGGACACAGTTAAAATGTGTGGGATGCGTAAAGACTGGTTATAATAGGCCAGTTGCATCCTAAATATAAGTGAGAGGGGTCAACATGTTTCTGCTTCAAAAGGTTATTCACAAAGCATTCATCAGGACCTAGAGGGACTAACACGGCGGTATACGCACGCTAAGGCGCACCCTAACCTGTGTAGTCAGGGACCGTTTAAACTCGCGGTTCTCGAATGGCAATCAAGATTTTTGAAAGCTTTATTCTCTGTTGAAACAAAGAAAAGAGACAGTCGAACATAATAATTCACAACACGTATGATGGTAAAAAGGGCATGCACCAATTGTTGGTGTGTACTTAACACTTCGCATGCAAACCATGGAAAGTGCTCTCAAATGAACAGTGGTACAATTATGCTTAAGTATAGTGATTTGCAGTTTCACTGCATGAAGTTGTGCCAAAATTCAGCCACAAACACAACAGAAACATCCTTACGAAAAAGAAATGAAGAAGTAACTATTGTGTTGGACAGAGGAACTCCAATGTAGTCTCTATCGATTCGAGGTATTTAACAAAAAATATTTTGATTTAGAAACGCCATCGACAAAAACTCAGAGATTAGGCTGAATAGAGGCGGCGGAGGCAGACTTGATGCAAGCAAGGAAGAAAAACCACAGGGCCATTCATACTTCAAAAGAAGTGTGTTGAGTTAGAAAGATGGGAGCTTACGTGCAGCACAAGTGCAACTCGCAACATGAGGTCTGGTGGGGGACGGGACTTGTAGTCACACACTAGGCACTGGGAAAAAAAGGAAGAAGTAAACAAAGCATTCCGCTTCAACAAAGTTACTGCTTCTGCCGTAAGAGTAACCGGTAAGAAGCAACTTACTTCGTCAAAGTCCACCGCCCGCCCGGAACCTGTCTGCACCCTCCAGAGACTCGAAGGGTATTAAGCTGCTCAAACGAAAGGAATAATAAAGGGACTGTACTGAGATAACAAAGGGAGGAGATACGTGCAGGCGCGATGACGTATGAGGCGCCGCACCGCTCTAAGAGCTGAAAAACTAGAACGCTACATGACTAAACAGCGTATGGGTCCAAACGACGTGATCACGCAGTAAGGTCACGACCCATATGTGATGTTAAGGTGAAAAATAAATAAAAAGGACGTTGGTATATTACCAAATGATTTCTCTGTAAACATGTGGATCGCTAACCCACACATAAACTAGAGCGCTGTAGTATCCAGACTACATAGTGTCTGGAAGAGCTGAAGTGTTCCCGTCTCAGCCCGTAAGCATATTAATTAGATATTGTTTCTGAGCGGGCTGTAATATCATGCTGGTAGGTTACTTAGGCATTAATGTGACATAAAATTATATTTATCAGTATGCACATTACATGCAAAAAGATTGTGAGGGGGGGGGGTTTATACCATGCACAATTCACATTATAAGAATTAAGGATCGAGGTTCAATTGTGCAAAAAAAAAGGGAGACGTGATTTGTTAGATTTGGTATAACTCATATCATGTGTCAATTAACAGGCCGGAGGATGTGTAATAAAAATTACAAGCCCCGCATTCGCGGGACGGGCACTGGGCTAAATGGAATTAAGTCGAATATGTCTAGCGTCTAAGAATAGAACCCCATGGGATGTTGTCATTAAAAGCCTGTATGTTAGTGGAAAGCCGGTAAATCCATCTTTGTTCTTTTTCAAAAAGAAAGCTTGCGGAGGAGCCTAGCGCGCAACCAAGATGGCCGCGTAGGTGCGAGGCTCCCGAGGACCTCCGCAACCTCCTACGATTATCCTGAAATTATCCTGTCCTGGATGAGGGGACTATGTTGGTGAACCCGAGCTGAGGTGGCACCCGTTTTCCGCTTCCGAATCGGACCTCGGACACCGGAGTGAGCACCGATTGAGGTTTGCGGCCTTCCCCCTCGCCGGACCCCGGATTTGCGCTGTGGGGTGATCCAGTGACAAAGTGAACAGCGGCAGGCAGGGCCTGGCGACTCGCGTACCCCGCACTTTCGCTTTCGCACCACCTTGTCGTTTCTGCGAGGTTGGGTCGCGGAGCCCTTGGTGTTGGTGTGGTGTGGCCTTGCTGGGAGATACTGCCTGCCTGCCGGCTGTGATCCACCCCGCTGCTCTGAGGGGGCCCCCCCGGAGCTCGTGGCCCTGCTTTCCTGCCCTACACGACGTGGCTGGTGCGACTGGGAGACTGGTGGCCATGGCCACGAAACAAGATGGAGACCGGGCAAAGACCAAATCGACCCGGCGTGGCGCCGTCCATCAGGCCAACAGTATGGACCGCTATACCCTCCAGAAGGGATCTCCCGATGGACCGCGCAAGTCCCCTGAGAGCCCTCCTGATGCCCCAGACCTGCCCGCAGATCTGACTCTGCGAGATGTCATGGGCGCCATTGCCGAGATGAAGGCCTCGGTGGGCCAGCGGTTTGATACACTGGCGCAGAAGATTGACTCGGTCCTTGTGGATGTTGGCCTGGTGAGGGCCGATCTTTCCAAAACCAACGACCGAGTAGATTCTTTGGCCCACACCGCATCGGGCCTAACGATAGATGTGGCGGCCTTGCAAACAGAGGTGCGCCGGCTTAGTCAGGCGAGTGCGCTGATGGATCGACGCCTGGAGGACTCCGAGAGTCGGGCACGGAGGAACAACGTCCGCATTATTGGGGTGCCCGAGGGACGCGAGGAGGCGGCGGCGGATCTCTTTGTGGAGGACCTGATTGCTACCCATCTCCAGCCACGGGGGCTGAGCAAATTCTTCGCTGTGGAAAGGGCCCACAGGGTTCCCGGGGGAAGGCCGAAGGTCGGAGCCCCTCCGAGACCTCTCATCGCCCGGATTTTCAATTTTCGGGATAGACGCTGTCCTGCAAGCCTCCAGACTGCATGGACCGGTCAAGCTTGACAATATGGAGGTTAATTTTTATCCTGATTTCACCCCAGCGGTCCAGAAGCAAAGACTGAGCTTCCTAGGCGTCAAACGCCGTCTTCGGGACCTAAACCTCAAATACGCCATGCTTTTCCCGGCCAAGCTGCGTGTGGAGGTGGATGGTCGCACTCACTTCTTTGATCGTCCTGAAGCGGCCGGGGACTGGCTGGATACTCTGCCCGGGGATCGTGATCGGGGGGGCGGGGGGGGGGGGCGGCGGGGGGAGACGGCACGCTGGATCGGGACTGAGGATCTAATATTGGGCCTCACTCTGGAAGAAAATGTTGCCACTTTTGATTCTGCGTCAGTTTTTGTAAGTTCCCCTCCTATGGAGGTTGTGTTGGGTCTATTGGGGGTTCTCCCTCCTCCTCTAGGGGGTTTAGTTAGTCTAACTATATATGGGGCGACAGGCACACTGCACGTTGGGGGGGCTGTTTGGGCTCATGCAGGGGTGCAGGGAGGGGGGAGTTCTGTTGGGGTGGGTGGGTGGGGATGGGGTGTTGTTCGTTTTTATCACAAGGCAAACGTATTTTTGTGTTAGTTCTAAAGTGCTCTCCGGGGGACGAATGATGGTTTCTGTACATGATGGGGGGTAGGGAACTAACTTTGTTGTCTTGGAATGTGAATGGACTGGGGGACAGGATCAAACGGGGTGTGGTCCTGCAGTTTTTGAAGCGAATCTCGCCCGATGTAGTCTTTCTGCAGGAGACACACCTTATTGGCAACTCCTTCTGCGCCATGAATCGGCGTGGCTATCGCCTAGTGGCTCACTCGGGCTTCACGTCCGGCTCAAGGGGTGTGGGCATCATGGTGAAGAACTCGCTCCTGTTGGAGCTTGATGAGGTGCTCCACGATGACAGGGGACGTTACACGGTCTTGGTGGGAAGATTGGAGGGCAAAGTGGTTGTCTTTGTGTCAGTATACATCCCACCGGGGCTGCAGTCGACCACCTTTGCGGACCTTGGGCGCTTTCTCCTTGGCCTTCCGGGGGGGCTTTTAGTTGTGGGGGGGGATTTTAATGCTGTGGTATCTGGGTCTGTGGATCGTCACCCCCCTAGGGACCTCCCCCGGGCACAGGCGTGGCTACCCGGCCTCTTGGAT
Organism: Triturus cristatus; assembly: GCF_964204655.1. Taxonomy (NCBI): domain Eukaryota; kingdom Metazoa; phylum Chordata; class Amphibia; order Caudata; family Salamandridae; genus Triturus; species Triturus cristatus. The sequence continues at coordinate 782,343,149 of NC_140590.1, read as the reverse complement.
ACATTTGGATTAGTGGACTGCTGGCGTTTAAAACACCCCACGCAGCTGCAGTACACTTTCCACTCGGGAGCCCATGGTAGTCTCTCACGACTAGACTATGTCCTTGTCCCGGCGGCCTATGTTGGGAGGGTGGGAGAGGTGCGCCATTTGCCACGGGGTATTTCGGACCACTCCCCGCTCCTACTGCACTTTGATGTCTTTCCGAGGGGTGAGGGTAGGGTGGTCCCAATCAATCCTTGGTACCTGCGCGACCCCACCATTCGCGCTGAATTGATTAAATCCCTTCAGCGATATTTTGATGAGAATGTGGGGTCTGTGCCTTCGGCTGTACCGCTATGGGAGGCCTTCAAGACAGTACTCCGAGGGGAGGCCCTATCCCTTATTTCCCACGCCCGGAGGCGCGAGCGGGAGGAGGTGACCCGGATGGAGGCTGAAATAGCCGAGTTGGAGGGTAATTTAGAAGGTGGGGTGACGGATGCCGCATTACATGTCCTCCAACTCAAGCAAGCGGCCTATAGGGCCCTCGTCACGGAGGCGGCCAGGGGCCTCAGTAGAGAGCAACAGGGGCGACTGTATGATGTGGGTGATAAGGCTGGTAAACTTATAGCGTGGTTGGACAAAAAAGAGAGAGCGAATCGTGTGGTCCCGCTGATTGAGAAAACGGATGGTGTGTGTGTAACTGAGCCAGAAGAAATTGTCTCCTGCTTCGCGGATTATTTCCGTGGGGTGTATTCCCCGGTGTCTCCCTGCTCGGAAGAGGATTCCCGTGCCCTGCTCAGTGATATCGCGCTGCCATCCCTTTCCGGGGATGACAGGGTGTCGTTGGACGCCGCTCCCACCTCCGACGAGATCGCCCTCGCCATACGCTCGGTCGCTTCCGGCAAGGCCATGGGTCCGAATGGTCTCCCTATCGAGTTGTACAAGTTGCGACCGGATACGCTGGCACCCCACCTCCGGGCTATGTTCCTGGCGGCACACTCGGTGGGCTCCCTCCCGCTGGACCAGCGTCTGGCTACAATCGTGGTCATCCACAAGGAAGGGAGACCTCGGGACCGGGTTACATCCTATCGGCCCATTTCGCTACTGAATGCGGAGCCCAAGATTCTCGCCAAGGTACTGGCCAATCGGCTGGTCGGTGTGGTGGGCGATTTGGTTCATCAGGACCAATCGGGCTTTATTCCCCATCGCAACACAGCCCTTAATCTGCGGCGTTTGCACGGTGTGCTCGCACGTGCCCCGTTCATACGGGAGCCGGCCATTTTGGCGTCCTTAGACGCCACCATGGCGTTTGACACGCTTGAGTGGCCATATATCTGGGCGATGCTTGCGAAGTTTGGATTCGGCCCAGGGTTCATCAGTTGGGTCAAATTGCTGTATTCGGGCCCATTGGCGCAGGTGGTGGTGAACGGAAGAGTGTCAGCTCCGTTCGAGCTGGGCCGGGGCACACGGCAGGGCTGCCCCTTATCGCCGCTCCTCTTTGCACTTGCCTTGGAGCCCCTGGCGGAGTGGCTGCGGTGGGAGCCTTCCATCCGTGGTCTCCGCTGGACCCCTGAGTATGAGGACCGCGTATCCCTATACGCTGATGACATCCTCTTGTACCTAGCTTCCCCACGTAAATCACTCATAGTACTGGTTGATGTTTTGCATTCATTCGGTCGTAACTCCGGTCTGGTCATCAACTGGGCTAAATCGTGTGTGTATGTTCTCTCCGGGGAGGCTCCTATCCTCCCGCGGGGCTGTCCGATCCAGGTCGCCCCGCAGGGATTTAGGTACCTGGGTGTCTTCATTACTCTGGACCCGTAGGCTCGGTATGATCGGAACTTGCTTCCCCCCCTCCAGCGTCTGAAAGAGGATGTCGCGCGCTGGCGGCGTTTGCCGCTTTCGCCCCTCGGCCGGGCGGCATTGTTTAAAATGATGTCGCTGCCGCGTTTCCTGTACGCGTTGCAGAACACTATGGACCTCGTCCCGGCGCGCTACTTCCGCGAAGTGGAGAGTTTGCAGCGCCGCCTGTTCTGGGACGGGAGGCCACGTATTGCCCTGGCTAAGCTGACGCTCCCATGGTATGACGGGGGGATAGCCCTCCCGGATATTAAACGGTATTATTGGGCCTCCCAGCTAGCTGCGATTAATCCGGGCCTATATGGGCCAGCCTTAAACCCGGCGTTTGAAATGGATAGGATGCTACTTCCAGGTGGTGACCATAATCGAGCGCTCTATTCTAGCGCGCCCGACGCTCGCCTAACGGGGCCCACGCGTGTCATGGTGCGAGTGTGGCACGCGGCCAATGCAGCTATGGGGTGGAAGGACCGTCTGACCCGGGCGTCACCACTGTATGCGTCTGAGCGGTTGGGCTCCTTGTGGACCTCGAAGGGCTTTGAGCAGTGGGACTTAATAGGCATTAGCAAAGTGGGGGATCTCTGGACGAGGGGAGGATTTAAAACGTTTGAAATGCTGCAGACGGAATTTCAGTTGCAGGGCAGCGAATACTTTCGGTATTTGCAGGTCCGGCATGCGCTGGGCTCCGTCTTTCCGGACGTTGCCTCCATCCCGGAGTGTTCCCCCCTGGAGGATAGAGTGCTGGACGGACACGTCCCTGACAGCACGATCTCACTGATCTACAAAAAACTGATCAACGACCGCTCAGACTTGTTGATTGCCCTTCGTGAGGCTTGGGTAGCCGATGGGCTGGAGCTGGACGACGAGGACTGGATCTCCGCGGTGGCCTCCCCGAAAGAGGTGGCCATACCGGCTCGCCTTCGCTTCGTCCAGCTCAAGATACTCCACAGGGTCTACATGACGGGGCCAAAGCTCCTGCGTATGGGCTACGCTGAGGACGGTTTGTGTAAGCGTGGGTGTGGTGCGCTGGGGACTTTTCTGCATATCTTGTGGGAGTGCCCGGAGGTGGCGGGGTTCTGGAGTGGTGTGCATGAGGTGCTGCGAGTGGTCACGCATGTGGCGCTGTTGCCCGAAGCGAGGAGATGCCTGTTGAATGTGTGGGAGCCTACCGATTACTCGGTGCCGCAGACGTGGTGGGCGACTCTGGGGTATATGGTTGCCAAGCGTGATATTGCCCAGCTGTGGGGATCCCAGAGGCCCCCGACTGTCTCGGCCTGGAAGGAACATATGGATTGGTGCATGTTTCGGGAAAAGGTGGTGTATGTGGCGAGAGGTAAGCCTGCGACATGGGTGAAGGTGTGGGGCCCCTGGAACGCCTACCGCAGGGGAATCTGTGCTCCACCGTTATTGCCCGATCCGTCGCCGGCCCCGTCCCCTTAGCCAACTCATCCCCCCGGTACCTGGGCATTAGGTGTACCCAGCCCTAGTTCTGATCTCTCCCCCCTCGTGAGATTCCTATGGATGGCTAGGATCCCCCCTCCAGGGGAGCACGTGCTGCTATTTCCGATTGAGGATTGCCTTGTGGGTTTGTTTGTATTTGTTGTTCTTTAAGTTTAAAATGGAACCGTATAGTGGGGTCAGGACAGTGTGGCTCGCAACGATGTTACCTCCTGTGCATGCTCGGCCGCAGCACCATGTGTTTTATAAATGTATATCGTATGCTCCTTTCACTGCTAGCGGCCGGCCGGAAGGTTGTAGGCCCATATTTGTATATTTTTGAGTCTTGTAATAAACGGTTTCAAAAAAAAAAAAAAAGAAAGCTTGCCGTCCTGTTCCCTGGGGTGATTTGTTCGATCACTGTCCAGTGAAGGTCATTAACCGTGTGGTTCTTTTGGACGAAATGTTCAGTCAGTTTAGTTATGTTCTTTCTGCAACGAATGTTGCTCCGATGTTCTACGATCCTTTGTTTGATTTTACGGGTTGTCATTCCAATATATCTTGTGCCACAAGGGCAAGTTAGGAGGTAAACTAAATTGGACGAATTGCATTTTGTGTGTGCCCGTTGCGTCCAAATTTTTCCAGGTTCTAACTCTAGGGTCTTAGAGGCTGAGGTTAGATGACACACACTGCAAGACCCACAGGGAAAATGCCCTGTTACTTTCGGAAGGCCCCATGCGGAAAGGACAGAGGGAGCATTGTCAATCATTGTAGGCCTGGGTCTTGTATGTACTAGGGCATCCTTGATGCTCCTGGCTTTTTTAAAAGAAAATAATGGTTTCTCCCATTTCAAGTTGTTACTTTCCAGAATCCGCCAGTGCTTACGGATTGACTTCGTTACTGCGTTTGATGCGGTATTGTACGTGGTAACACTCGTAAGTGGAATCTCCTCCGTGGTTTTTGGTACTTTTTCGAGTAGAACTTCCCTCTGCTGGTTCCTCGCCCTTTTGCAACTTTTTTTGAGAAACTTCTCGGGGTAGCCTCGTTTTTGAAGTTTCTCAGTTAGACCAGCTGCTTGTGAACGGAAATCTTCCAAATTGCTACAGTTACGCCTTAGGCGAAGGTACTGTTCAAAAGGGAGATTCTCTCTCAGAGGTCTTGGATGGAAACTGGAGAAAGCCAAGAGGTTGTTTTTTGCAGTTGGTTTGTAGTGGGTTTTTGTAATCAGGCTACCTGCTGATTTCGTAATGACCAGGTCTAAGAAGATCATCTCATTTCTGTCAAAAGAATAGTTGAACTTAAGGTTGGGATCACAGTTGTTAATCCATTCAAAGAAAGCCAAGACTTGAACTTCGGGTCCTTGCCAGATTACTAGAACGTCATCCATATACCTTTTCCAAAAGGATATATAGGACGCAAAAGGGTTGTTGGTAGTCACAATGTGTCTTTTTTCAAAATCATAGACACAGAGGCCCGCCACACTAGGAGCAAAGGTACTCCCCATTGAAGTACCTGTGGTTTGTAAAAAGTTTCTCTTGAGGGCCAGAGCGGCACATTCAACAATGAATTGTCTTGGTGTCTGACAATCCCAAGGAATGGCTTCCAAAGCCTCACTGATTACCCTAATGGTGTCGTCCTGAGGTATGTTTGTATACAAGCTCTCGATGTCTAGGGAGACAAGGATGGTGAGGTCCTGGTCCACCCTGATGTCTTGGAGAAGTGTCAGAAGGCTCTTAGTATCTTTCAAATAAGTGGAACTTGCCTGAATCGGAGGTTTCAGGAAAAAATCACAATATTTCGAAAGTGGTTCCAAAAGTGAACCTATACCAGAAACAATTGGACGGCCTGGCGGGGGGGTTCTGTTCTTATGGGTTTTGGGCAAAGTATAGAAGTAGGGGATAATGCCCTCACCCTTAGTCAGGAAATCTGCTTCATGTCTACTTATATGCCCATTAGCTTCAGCTTTCTCAACCAGAGTGATAATAGTTGATCTCAGATCTAGGCTGGGGTCAGCTGGTAAAGGAGTGTAGCTTTTTCGGTCATCAAGAAGACATCTGCACTCAGTATAGTAAGCTGCAGTATCCTGGATAACTACACCGCCACCCTTATCTGCTGCTTTAATGACAATCTTAGGATTAGATTGGAGAGATTTTAATGCCTCAAACTCGACACTACTCATGTTCTTAAAAATATCTGTCTCCTCAAAAGATTCTACATCATTAAAAACTGCCTGGGACAGTGTGGGGCGGGGGTGTGAATGTCGATTTTAGACGGAATCCTGTAACACTTGTATCTGTTAAGGAGTCACTAGGTTGTTGTTTCTCAAAAAAAGCCTTTAATTTAAGCTTTCTGAAAAATTCTGACAGTTCACAATGAAGGCGGAAACGGTCGAGGCGCTTTGATGTATGCCTTATGGCTCACTGTATAGGGTGTAACACTTTTTAATGAACCACTATGCCTAATCCAAATCCTAGCATTATTTATCATGTGTATAAAGAATCTCATCCTGACAATCAACATACTAGTTTATATGACTCCCCATTATAACAGCGTGATTTGGAAAGCACTATTTATACTCTAAAAGAAATAAGTTATTGTAAACACACAATATATTATAAAGTTTTCATAATATAATCAATCACATCCCTTTGTAGCAACCAAGCTAATCCATGATTTCAGGATTCAATTCAGGATCTCTGAACACAAGCCATGCTTTCAATCAATATTTGAACTTTTTTTTTGAGTAGGCTTTTCCCCTTTTTAAGCCTTGTGCTTCCAGGTGTAATCCACATGAGCCTGTTTTTGACTCTTGTTTATTAGACTCTTGAAAATTATTGGAAGGGACTACTGCCAAATTATCACTTGGATAGGTGTCTCCTCGAGGGAGAAAATAAGCAAAGAACAAGCTTGCCATTTGTATAGTATGCATTGCCAATAGCCACTCCATGAAGGTTTCACTGTTTCTCATAAATTTCATATAAAACCCTAATAAACAGGGATGGATCATCTCTTGGTGCCTTGCCTTCATGAGGCCTCCAACTCTTCACCTCATGCTTTGGGTCTAGTAGAGTCCCACTGCACCCTTGAGGATTCATCTTCGTTATCGTAGCCTTCAGAGGACTTTGTAATTTTGAGAGCCTTGACATGCTCTTATGCATGGAGATCCCATACAACATTGAAGTCAACTCAACATTAGTCCAAGGCATCAAACAGCTTACTTTCAGCTACTCTTACATCAAGGTAGTATCAATCTTTTTTCTCAACATGGAGGGCTGTTTCCTCCACCCCAGTTGCCTTAGTGGTGTTACAGGTGTTCCTTAAAGTCCAGAGGGCAAGGACAGAGACTCTGGCATCTCAAAACCCTCCTCTTGTCCCCCAGACAGTGGTCTTTTCCTCCTGCTGCAACAAGTGCAAAAGGGCTTCTTAAAACAACAAAGCAGAAGAGACATTACCGGATGCCTCCTCTCACAAGGTGACTTTCTGCTCAAAAACTGGCATCTGACTCAGAATCTAGTTCATGTTGTCCTACTAACTGGAGATGATACCACTATCCAGTCTGATTTAGTATGCTATTTCAGATGTGTTTTGCATTCTGGATATGTTTACTTCTATAAGGTATTTTGCTTAAAGAGATATTGAGGAGCTAGTAGATTTCCCCACCAACCATCTCATAAGTAAATTATTTTCTTTACTCTGATATCCTGCTCTTCCTCCATCACATTGCTTTGAATTTACTATTGCTGCATCACTCTATCTGAAAGCGGCCCTCAAAAGAACACTGTTGCAAAGTATTTTGTGCTCTTCTATGCACATAAGCTACACGTTACATGTGCGTTACTAACTAATACAGCCATCTCGTGTTTTTTCTGCCTATTAGGAGTTCACGATAGGACCAAAGCAGCCAACTTGTGTAAAATTAATAGTGTCATGTCTACATATCTTGTTTGTCCCAGCAATCCAGCCACTTTGCCCATTTCTGTGACCCTCTATTTTCTATTTAGGAGGGAAATCTCTTGATGCACATGTGTGAGCTCCTCATGGAGTGAAAACACCAAGTGGCTTGACTAGGATTCCGGTGATACCATTTGACCTATTAACATTCGACTGGTCCAGATGCTATCACTGCAGAGTAAATGCATCTTGTGCCTTCTCTGAACAGGCTTGTGGCACCCTGGGGTTGCTTAGAGACAAATCCACATACTATGTAAATAGGCTCTTGGCCAAATTCCGTTTTTTGGAGGGTTGTCTTGGCTCCCTTTTCCTTTCTAGTGCAAGTTGTGTCCGTCGATTTTCCTGCCCCAAATCCCCCTCCCTCCAGAGCTTGCTGGGAATTATCAAAGGCAGTGTCCTCTGTGTACTGGTAGTAGTGGATAACCTTCTTCCACACGCTGTTCCCAGTACCTCTGCCACTGGAACCCACAGGGCAACTGCTTGTAGCCCTGCCTAGGGGTATGTTGAGATGCTACTTTTTTACCCATAACTCTCTTGAGCATATGTTTTTTTTCAGTTCTTTTTTGTTTTGTAAGTCCAGTACTCCTGCCTCCACTATTCAGTGGGCACTGCAGAAGACCAGTAATTCAAAGTAAAGCATACTCAAAAAATAAACATAACGAGAAAATGGCTAGTACAAAAAACAGAAGAGAAAGCTGTTTAAAAGTTTTGGGAAATATGGGAAGGTGGGGGGGGGAGAAGTAAGGGAAAATGAAAAGTCTTATAATTGACGAGAATAAAAATGAAAAAGATAAATGCATGTTTACAAAGGAATGTGAGAGATAATCCTAATCAAATTAATATATACAATAAGCTAAGAAAGATAAAAAGGAAGGAGCAGAGAAGATAAACATTTAAGGAGGTTTAAAATTTTCAGCATTTAAACGAGGATTATCTGTAAACGCTAGATTGTCTCAATAAGTAGTAAGAGGCAACCAAAAGTGATCCCTGTTCACCATTGGCCTGCAAAAGCAAAATCAAGTCGATGAAAATGGCAGAGACTATTCCACCAGTGCTGGTTAGAGAGTTTTGTAAGTGATTTCCAGTTGAGAGTGATGTGTTGGAAAGCTAAAGCAAGCATAAGGTCAAAGAGACTGAATGAATGAATGAATGAAAGGCAATTTGTAATGCGCAAGACAATAACCCACAGGTATCAAGGCGCCTAACAGAAAAGATCAGAAAATGATCAGCGAAGGAGACAGGAAACCTTACATGTGTTTATGGGCGAGAAGCTCTAAAGAATTAAATAGACTCCCAGAGAAAAGAAGAGGAATGGTATAGGGAATGGAAATATTAAACAGGCAAGAAATATAGGACCAAATTTTCCCCTAGAAATTAGAAACCGAGGGGCAAAGGAAGAGAAGGTGCATAAGATCAGCATTAGAAGAGCCACAGGTCCAACATTTTGTATCAGTAGAATGGGAAAATCGAGCTGTAGAAGTAAGATAAAGTCTATGGTATAGAAAGAACATAGATTGAGTGACAGAGGCAGAACGAGAAATATTGAGAGAGCGGGACCATAGTTTGTCCCAAAAGGAGATGGTCCGATTCCTATGAAAGCTCCAATTTAGACTTAGTACGTTCTGGATTAGGAGCTGAGGAGTATTTATAGATAAGAGAAGCTTTGGGTATCAAGAGAAGGATCTTGAAGAGAATTTTGAACAGAGGAAAGAGGGGAAGATGGAAGAGAGTAAAAGGTATCAAGAATGACCGCCGTTAGAATTGTGAATTTATGCAGGAAGGAACGGGGACAATGAAATATAGCTTGAAATTGAGGAAAGGAGCATGGAGACAGGCCATCAAAAAGGTTTTTAACCCAAATTATACCCTATAATCTCCAGGATTTCCAGAAGATGGTTTTGTTATTGATAGTAATAAGGCTATTATGTCAAATAGGAGAATCTAAAAAGGAATAGATTTTGGATGGATGAGAGGCCTCAATAAAGAGCAAGTGTGCTTAAACAAGGGGGGAGAGGTATGAGGGGTTTTGGCAGAAAAGGCAAGAACTTCCTTGAAAGAAAAGCGTAATGATGCACGTTCAATGGAAAGCCAAAGGGGAAGGTTCGGAAAGGAGCCATTTCAAGGTCTGGCAAAGGCAAAATGATTTATGATGAAGGCGAAAATCAGGAAAATTCACACCTTCGTTAGGTCTTGTCATGTGAAGAAAAGATAAAGAAATCCTGGCTCTTTTGATCTTCCAGAGAAAGGTAGAGAAGCAAGAGTCTATTTGTTTAAAATGATAGGCAGGAATATGGACTGGAAGCATGGAAAGAGCATAAATGAAAATAGGGGTAATCATCATCTTGATTGAGTCTAATCGACCCCACCATGAAAGGAAGAGAGGGTTCTAGGAGGAAAGTAATTTGTCAATCCGAGACAGGACCGCAGTCATATTTAATTTAATGGAAGAGGCGATGGAGTTGGAGAACCACATACCTAAGTATTTCATTTTAGAACCACTCCAGGCAAAACCAGTGGAAGAAAAGGAATGTGGAAGACAAAATTTAGTGAAAGGGAGAATTTCTGTTTTATCTGAATGAATTTTATATCCAGAGACCTGGGAAAAGGAAGTAAATTCATGTAATAGAGGGGGGGATAGAGATTTTGTTAGCAGAAATAAAAAGAATGTCATCAGCGTAAGCGAAAAGTTTTAAGTGTTGATTTCCATTAGAAACAACAGATATAGAATCATTATTATGGATTGAGGATAAGAAGGATTCAAGAGCTGGGACAAAAAGAAGGGGGTAGAGGGGGCAGCCTTGACGGACTCCGCGCAGGAGGGGAAAATAGGATGAAACGCAACCATTGACTAGTACCGAGGCTCTGGGGGCAGAATATAATCAAGAAATAAGTGATCAATTTGGGACCAAAACCATGCCATTTCAAAGCTGCAAATAAAAAGGACCAATCAACTCTATCAAATGCTTTTTCAGCATAAACAGAAATGGCCGCTAAAGATGTGGAGAGGGAAGGAATTTTGTTTAAAATATTTTTTTTAAAAAGACGAGAATTATCCAAAGTCAATCTACCCTTTACATAACCGCACTGCTTCTTACCGACCAAATGAGGCATAAGAGGGTCTAAACGTAAAGCAAGTGTTTTGGCAAATAGCTTATAGTCTACATTGAACAGGTAAATCGGCCGATAATTTTTACAAAGCATAGGATCTCGTCCCTCCTTATGTATGAGGCAAACTGTGGCCTCTTGAAAAGTAACCTCCGTTTTACCGGAGAGAAAGGAAGAGATTTAAAAGTTTAGGAAGTAATAAGTTAGAAAAATGCAAATAAAATTCAACTGAAAAACCATCTGGGCCAGGAGTTTTCCCTTTCTTTAAAGCGTTTAAAGCAAAGGATAATTCAGATAGGGGTAAGTCTGTTTCAAGATCTGAAAGACTGAGGTGAGAATTAGATGGGCTTGGAAGATTATCAAGATAGGATTGGATAAGGGAACTGAAAGGAGGAGATTCTGGGGTGTACAGATCTTTATAAAATAGTTTAAATTCATTAAGAATGTCCTGATCTTTGTGAAGGAGAGAACCATCTGAAGAGTAAATAGAATCAATCAGAGTATGGTCTTTACGGATTTTAAGATAATTCGCTAAACGTTTCCCAAGTTTATTTCGACCTCCATAGTAACGAGCACTACTACGGAGAAGTATGGAAGAAGCATTGTCAGTAGTAGTTATATTAAATTCTAATTTGGCATGTATCGGAGCTGGGAGGACAGAATCCGTAGATGAGGTGTAGAATCTATGTTCTAAGGACTTAATATGTGCCAGGGTAGCTTTAAGCTGTTGCAGAAAGCAATTTAAAAAAAAAAAAAATCTATGATAAAACCTCTCTCCTTAAAGGAGTCACATAAAATGTGTGGGGAGTAAGAGGGGACACTGTTTAGGTAAAAAAATTCATTAGTAAAAGTGACGAAAGAGGAAGAGAAAAGAGGGTCGAGGAGAAGTTATTGAAGCGCCAACGAGAAGACCTGGGACGTGGAGGGAGCAAATCAAGATGAGTTATAATTGGGGCATGGTCAGAGAGAACGATAGCTTCAATAGAGGAGGATGACAAATTTTGAGATTAAGATTGAGAGAGAAAAATATAATCTAGACTGGAAAGGGAGTTGTGAGGAGGAGAAAAGAAAGAAAAGTCAAGAGTATCGGGTGAGAGAGTCTCCAAGAGTCAACGAGGTGTGATTGGGAGATAGTGTCAAGAAACTGTTTATGCAATTTATGAGGAGTGAAGCGAACCTGAGATTGGCGGTCGAGAGAGGGGTCAACAACTTGATTGCAATCACCTCCTAGTATAAAATAATCATCCCTAAATTGAATACATTTCTGTGTAATCAGAGGCCAAAAGGAACAATCAGGATGAGTAGGGCCATAAACATTAAAAACAGTCAAATAAATGTTATTAATTAACAACTTAGCTAACAACCATCTTCCTTCTGTATCAGTTTCTTGCAATATAATTTTACAGTTCAATTTCTTATGACATACGATTATAACACCGTTTTTCTTATTAGAAGTAGGAGAGAATAAGACTGAACCCACCCAACAGCTCTTTAATTTTAATGCCTCAGCTTCTGTAAGGTGGGTCTCTTGTAAAAGAACCAAGTCAGGGTTATAAGAGGTAATATGTGATAATATTCTCTGTCTCTTAATAGGGTTAAAAAAAACTTTCACAGTCCAGGAAATAACTCTGAATGTAAAGCCATCAAAAATACATAAAGAAACAAAATATGCAGTAGTAGAAAAGTAAGGTAAAAGACAAAGGGATAAAAAGGGAAGAAAATAGAGAAACCAGCAAGAAGGAGAATGCAAGTCAATTAAGGGGAAAAAAGAAAATAGATATGACAAGGAGGGAAGAAAAGAAGGGAGGAAAGAGTAAGAGCAAAAGAAGACAGTACATGTCAAAACGACGACTGTAATACTTACCATACAGTGCACAAGAAAGAGGATGAGAGGCGGCAAGGGACAACGGAGACAACTCACCCAACAAAGGGCAACACATCACACCAGGACATCAATAAAATAAACACGATCAGGAGCATAGAACATGGAAAGAAGCATAATGAATGTCAATAAACCTGTAAAAGGAACCAAAGAACTATATAAACAAAACAGAATAATGAAGTCCAATAACATAAACTATACCAACAAATACAATGCAATAATATAACAAGAGAAACATTACATTCAAGATCCAGAAGAGGGAGGAGCAATTTTCGTCAAGGTAGTGGAACAAGGAAAAGGGTGAGGCGGCAACGGACAGCGGAAACAGCGCACTTAACAAGGGGGGCAACAGACTATATCAGGATGTCAAATAAACGAGCAGGAAGAGGAGTAAAAAGGAGTAAGAAAGTATCAATAAACCTGTAAAAGGAAACAAAGGACTAAGCAAAAAAGAACTAGAAGAACGATGGAGTCCAAAAAGTAGAAACTATAACAGTAACTTAAATGAAGTAGTATAACAGAAGAAGTACAAGAGTCAAGATCCAGAGGAAGAAGGAGCAGTCTCCATTGAAGTAGTAGAGTGAGATTGGATAAATCTGCAGAGGTCAGCTGGATCTTAAAAAGTGGAAGTCTTGTTAAGAAAGGTAACCTTGAAGAGGCAGGGATGGAACAAGCCATATCTTGCACCCAAGGATCGAAGAGCCGGATGAAGATCCAGAAACTCCTTCCGTCGTTTGGCAGTCATGAAGAAACATCCTGGGAGATAAATACTTTGGTGCCATGCCAGGAAAGATTCTTTTTGAATTTAGCGGCTTTAGTACCAGCAGAAGATCAGTAAATTACAAAAATAAAATAATTATTCCACAAGGATTAGAAGGCGCAGATGAGGAAGAAAGACGAGGACCCAGTCTATGAGCATGTTGCAGATTCAGTATAGTTGTAGGAGGGAGACCCAGAAACTGTGGCAAAAAAGAGGTAAAGTACGTGACAGGGTCATCACCTTCGAGACCTTCAGGAAGCCCATAAATGCGTAAATTATTAAGATGATTACTATTTTCCAAGTCGCTGTTTTCAGCTGTGAGATTTCCTTCTCCAACGAGGATAATTTAGCAGATGAATCCTGTATTTCAGGAAGTTGGTGTTCCACCACAGTGATGCGGGACTCCATTGAAGACCATTTATTGTCTAACGTTTGTAGGCGACAGTTGGTTTCCTCAAAAAAGGGTCGGAGAGCACGTAGTTCCGACCAAATCATGTCTAAGGAAATCGGAGAAGAAGACTTAGGGGGAGATGGAGGATCCTATTTAAGTCTCTTACCAGTGGTCGAAGGTAACTGCACTTTAGACGCCATGGTGATGGGACTCTCTGCAAGAATAGAACAGTCCCCGTGTGGCGATAGGCCAGATAAACAGGAACATTTGTTGAAAGTAGTGACGCTGGTCCCAGAAGTAGCAGGAGCAATCTGTTCCAATTTTGTTGCATGATGAAGTAGGCGTTTGCTCCTACCCATGGAGTGTGGTGAGAAAAGCACAGGAAAATAATGACTCCACACAGGAGAGAGGGCAAAATACCTCAAAATATATAGCAAAGTCAACAAAAAATAGGAACTCCCACTGCAAAATGATAGTCATGGAGAAAAAATGCACAAAACCTGCATGAAGCGGTGAATAAATGCAATGAGGGACTTCGTGTGAAGAAATACGAGGAGAGAATCGGCAGGGAACGAAACAAAATGGCGGCCGTAAGGCAGCAAAGAAAAAATTACCTGCACAAAAACATCCTTTCTCCACGGAGACAAATTCTGGAAATGGTACCCTCTGGAAGCGCCAGCATTCCGATTTATAAAGATGCCAGCATATTTAGGAAACAAGCCGCAGAACCGCTCCGAGAATCACACGAAGTCCAGTGCGATGCAGAGCTCGAGCGCTAGGCGGCCATCTTAGGTCGCGGTGCCAGCTCACTCAGTGGGCACTGCCTTTAATCTTGTCCAATGGGCACTTGTGATCAGTCTCTCTGGTTCCAGTATCTGTTGGATGTAGGAAACTGGCTCTATATATACTACACCAAAATGAGGTATAGTGTGTATAGAGTCCAGGTCGCCCCAGAGGTAGGCAGAGGTTAATGTTGGATAGAACCTTACTCTCTATTTGTGGTAGAGTGGTTGTTAGACCTGTCAGCCCTTTGGGTGGTCCCTCCTCATCATTATTTATTTTGTCCCACTTTTGCCTCAAACCCTGTTTGAATTTTTCCTTTTTGGGAACCACCAGACTTTTTAGTGTTGCTGCAGATTCAGGGAGCCATTTTACCTACCCCTGAAACTTCTGTCTGAGGGCCTGGAGCACAAAATGGTGGCCACCTGTGACATCACCAGCATCCACTGGAACCTACCAGCACCTTCCAGAAGATTCCAGAAGATTCCAGAACTCTGTGACCGTTGGAGGCGGTTTAGAATGTTGGGAGGTTAAGACAGAGGGTTGGCAGTTGGAGCTGGCAGTTGGCACCTGACTGGTGAAGAGAGAGGAGCACAACAGTGAAGGAGGAAGGAGTGAAGCAGCAGGGGTGGAAACTTGTGCCTGGAGTGGGGTCCATAAACCCACCCTTGATACTTGTCCCTACTGATGGATCCCAGCCTATAGCCCTGTGTGGGAAGAAGACAGAAGAAACTTATCCTAAGGACCTGGACAGCAGGAACAGGCCTTAGAACCAAGAAAACAGCAAGATTCTGACCTGAGAACTGGTTTCCCTGGAGTCGGGCGTCGAGTAGCCTGAAGACCTGGAGCCCGAGGTGGAGAAGCGGCGCTGACTGAAGTAGCAGACGTCGTACCCGGAGCCGCCTGAGGTCGTGAGAGGGCGCCGACGGAGGTCGTGAGGAATACCAGAGGTCGAGGAGGAAGTGAACCGAGGTCGAGCGAGCGGCGTCATCGGAGGAGTGAAGTCCGCCCTCCGGAGTCGTCGGAGACCGAGGTAGAGGAGCACCGGAGGTCGGGAGTGAGGATCGCACTCCGGAGTCGCCCGGAGCCTGTGAGGAGGAGCACCGGAGGTCGGGGGTGAGGATCGCACCCCGGAGTCGCCGGAAGTCGACATCGAGGCCAGGCCGGCCGACGTCATCGGAGCCGAGAGCGCCATCGGACCGGAGCCGCCCGAAGTCGACATCGTGAAGAGACTGCCCGACGCCGTCGAATCGGAGGTCGAGATCGAACCGAGGCCACCGACATCGGACCGGAACCGCCTACCGGCGTCGTCAAAGAACTGACATTGTGCCGAGGCCGCCGAGACCGAACCGGAACCGCCTCACGGCGTCGACACGACTCCAGCGGCGTCGGAACATCAGAAAAAGGGCAGTAAGTGGAGTAGAGGGCGCCTAAGGCCCTGTGGAGACCTGAGAGACTGCTCTAAGGGGCTAGGGAGGTGCTGAAACCAACCTGACTGTGCAAGGGGTGAACTGGGACTAACCTAGAGAGGTTGTGTGGAGAGAGAAAGCCAGGGCACTGGTATTCCCCCCTTTGATCTACCTCAGTTTAGGCCTCAGCCTTGTCCCAGCCAGGGAGTAGCCCCCCCTCAAGCCTTCCACAACCCTACAAGCTGTGCCTGGGCCAAATCTGCCCTTAAGAATTGAAGTGTCATCTGATTACATGAGTGTTGCTGTATACTTTTAATTATTTATTGGGGGTACTGTATTTATTGAATTTTTACCTATTTATTGCTGCACTATATTTATAGGTCCACAGGACTTGATGGTGTACAATATTTATTGGTACAGTATTTATTGCCTCAAAGTATTTAATTGTCTGTATATATTGCACTTGTATTTATGCCCTGTTATTTATGATCACCCCTATTTATTTCATCAAACAGCCAGTATTTATTTGACCTGCACTATTTAAATTTGTATATTGTGATTGTCTTATTTATTTTTCCAATCAGCAACTAAGAGAAAAAGATAAAGAAGAATATTTTCATAATTTTTACGGTGTAGAGTCGTTTTTGGAACGGATGCACGCATGGTTCTTGTATGGGTATATTGTATGCTTAGCACTGCGCCTGTTTCCTGACCACTCGAGCCAAGCTACCACAGTGTGTTCGGGGAGTCCACCACCACCCTGCGGAGTGGGAGTGGGCTGTTTCCAACAGTGGTCGAGCAGTAAGGCATTATCCGAGAACAGTGTTAAGCATTTGATGTCACATTCAGTCAGCAAATTATTTCACACACTCAAGAACTGAACTCTAGGCCAATTGTTTTTGTATAAAAAAAAAAGTACTGTTTTATTTTTAGAACCAAGCAAGCCTGGCACAGGTAAGCATTAAATACTTTACAGTAATAAGTTGCTGTATGTAGAACAGTCTGAAAATGCTATAGAACTTGTACTTTGTTTGATTTACAGGGGATCCAGTATGTTGCAATACTTAGCAAATACAGTACATTGAAATGAATAGGCTTTTTCAGTAAATTACAGGTAAGTTAATTTTTACGTTGCTTTCTAACTCAGTGCTGGATACCTAGATTCAGCACTGGGACATTTCCTGCAAACAGGTAAGTGAATATGTTTTGGTAATTCGTCCGATTTTTTTAAAGAATATTTTTACATTTCAAAACTCCACACTTAGAAACTTTTGGGAAGAAAATTGTCAATTTTATCCTATGGAGGAAAAACAGGTTATCGGTTCATAGATAAGTTATCGACTGTGGGAGTTACGGTTCTGGGGTTAGACTCAGGGGTCCCCCAGGGTCAGTGATGCACTCTTGTTGCACCCTCAGCGGCACTAGGGTGGCCAGGTGCAGAATGTTGAGGCCCAGTCTTATCCGATGGGGGATAGGGGGCCTACGGGTGGTGGCTGCTGGCAAGCAGGCCACTGGGTTGTGGGAGCAAAGCTCCTAGGGTTTAGGTCAGGGCAAATAGGGAAACAGTAGCACAAAAGGTGCACCCTTAGCGGCACTAGGGCGGCCTGGTGCAGGGTGCTGTTTCGAGGTCGGGCGCCCTGTTTTTTTCAATGGCGAACCTCCGGTTTGCAAAAGCACTGCAGGCAGGGAGGCTGGGTGCGACCACCACTGCGAGAGGTAAGTTGGGAAGTTAAGGGTTGGTTAGGCACCGTTGGTTTGGGCACACAAGGCCGTGGGGTGTCTTTTGGGGTCGGATCTTCTTACCAGCTCCGGATCGCGGTCAGGGGGGCCTTCAGGATTTAGGCTGCAGGCAATGGCTGGAGTCTTGAGGCAGGTCAGGGGTCTCCGGATCTCAGGTCAGGATTGCCGGGGTGACCTCCTCGTGGTATTTTTCCGCTCGGGCCGGGTTCGGCAGGTGCAGAGTGGGCTGGATTTGCGGTCTCCGGCTGCTGCCAGAGGTTGCAGTTGAACACATCCGGTGTTCACGGGAAAAGCAGTCTTTGGAAGTGAAGGCAGGCAGGTCCTCCGGCGTTTTTCAGGTTTCTGGCTGCAGGACATACCAGGATTTCGCAGGAGCAGGTTCGAGGGGAGACAGGCCTGTAGGGCTGGGGCCAAGTCAGTGGGCGTCTTCCTCTTGTTAGCTGGCTGCACTGCAGTTCGGTCCTTCTACTTCTTTTCTTCTTGTTTCTTGTCTGGATCTAAGGAAGCAAGGTTCAGGGTGCCATCTAAATACTAGATTTAGGAGCGTTACAGGTAGGTAAAGGGCAGGGACCAATGGGTCCCTTCCCTGGGGTGGGTACACCCCTATCGTGCCACCCTCCAGTGGGAGGGGTGCAGGAGCCGGTCTCTGTTTGGCTAGGTTCCCCCCAGCCTCAGGATTGCAGGGACTCGGAGTTGTGCTTCACCCCACCTGAGGGGTGGAGTTGGCTGAGGTGGGCACACCTCTTTCCCTCACATGTTTTTCCCGCCGGTTCTCCCGCCCAAAGTGGGGGGTAGAACCATTGGGGACCAGTTGCTGAAAGCAGAAAATGGTCTGGAGAGGGTCACAAAGGCGGCATGACTTTGAAGCTTCTCCTTCGTGAACCCTGCCCATCCTGGGGGAGGAGGCTTGGCACCTCATCCCAGGATGTGCATTGTTTCAGGCCCCCGAGAGCAGCAGGCTCTTGACCCAGGGGTCCAGAAACATGTCTTTTGGTGGCAGCCTAAGCAGCCACTCAGTCGGGTCACTAGAAGTTGGTTCAGTTTCAGGGGGCATCTCTTAGATGCCCTCTGTTGTGCATTTTACATTAAATCCCACATTGGCATCAGTGTGGGTTTAATGTGCTGAGAAGTTTGATACCAAACTCCCAGTCTTCAGTGTAGCCATTATGATGTTGTGGAGTTCGTAATGACAAAGTCCCAGCACCATATACTCTTAATGGCAGCACTGCACTTACAATGCCCAAGAATGGACTTTGGCACTGTAGGGGTACAGGGCTCATGCTAAATGTCAGCGAAACCAGCACTTAAACTGCTGCACTGGCTTCCGATACGTGAAAGGGTAAAATTCAAATCCTTATGTATTGCACACAAACTGTTGCAGGGTAAGGGGCCCCCCATTCTGAAGAACTTAATCGTACCCTACAAAGCCAACAGACCACTCCGTTCAGATCATGAACGTCTGGTCACTGTGCCCAGAGTAAAAAAGGTACGCACAGGAGGACGGCGATTCTCTGTAAATACAGCTAAACTGTGGAATTCCTTCCCCTTGAAACTACGGGCTGAATCCTGCCATCTGCGGTTTCGGAAACTCTTGAAAACCCACCTCTTTCCTTAATCATTTCTAACTATTTCTCTGGTACCCGCACTGGTCTCTCTGTTCTGGTTTAGCGCTGGGATGCTTCCGGGTAACTACGCGCTCTATAAATCCCCCATTCATTCATTCATTCATGCACCTGTACCCTCATCACTGGTATTGTGCACCCTGACAGAAGGGGGACTGATCTATGCTAGGGCAGCGGTTTGTGGGCATGGCACAGAGATATGTGCCATGTCGACTCCTCACTTTGTTCTGACCAAGACACGCAGCCTGCAAAGGAAGTGTGTGTGTGTGTGTCAGGGTACAGGACCTCTAAGGGTGGCACAATAAGTGCTGCAGCCCTTAGAGGCCTTCTCTGGTCACAGTTCCCTGGGTACCAGTGGTACCATTAACCAGGAGCTGACATGTGGCCAGAGATGCCAATTGGGTTTAGGCTTCAATGCAATTTTAGGGAAGGAACATAGGCCCTGGGTACCTGATTAGCAGGAGCCCAGGGCACACTCAGTCAAAGAACATCAGCAATTCAGCAAAACGTGGGGCATACCATGCAAGAAAGAGGGCGCTTTCTCACACAACCCCCCTCCCCCCCCAAACGAAAGATGATGAGACTAACCTTTCCCTAGAGAGTCTTCATTGTCTAAGTGGAAGAACCTGGAAAGTCCATCTGCATTGGCATGGGCAGTCCCAGGTCTGTGTTCCACTTCAAAGTCCATTCCCTGTAGGGAGATGGACCACCTCAACAGTTTAGGATTTTCTCCTTTCATTAGCATTAGCCATCTGAGAGGTCTGTGATCAGTTTTAACTAGGGAGTGAGTGCCTCAACTTCTTCAGGGACCAAACCACAGCAAAGGCCTCCTTCTCA
Source organism: Triturus cristatus (assembly GCF_964204655.1). NCBI lineage: Eukaryota > Metazoa > Chordata > Amphibia > Caudata > Salamandridae > Triturus > Triturus cristatus. The sequence continues at coordinate 782,323,399 of NC_140590.1, read as the reverse complement.
ATGGCACTCCAACGCTTCTCCCTGGGAGAAGACTTCTGCTTATGAAAGCAGCAGGTTGGTCTTGGCCTTCATCATTGGTCTGGGATAAGACCGCTCCTATCCCTAGCTCAGAGGCATCAGTCTGCACTATGAACTACTTGGCATAATCTGGAGACTTCAAATTGGTGCTGAGCACATTGCTTCTTTCAGGGTGTCAAAAGCCTTTTGGCAACTAACTGTCCAGTTAACCTTTTTGGGCATTTTCTTGGAGGTGAGTTCTGTGAGGGGTGTCACAATGGACCCATATCCCTTCACAAACCTCCTGTAGTGGAGTGCCCTGACTTTGGTCTGGGTGGTTGGAGCTGCCCAGTCCAGGATGGCCTGGATCTTGGGCTGTAAGGGCTGTACTTGGCCTCCACCAACAAGGTGGCCCAAGTACACCACAGTTCCCCGCCCTTATCTGGCATTTGGATACCTTGATAGTTAGTCCTGCAGTTTGCAGGGCTTTTAAAACCTTCCCATGGTGGATCTGGTGATCCTGCCAGGTGGAACTAAAGACAGCAATATCATCAAGATAAGCTGCACTAAAGGACTCCAACCCAGCAAGGACTTGGAAGGTGGCAGGGGCATTCTTTAAACCAAAGGGCATACCTGTGAACTGATAATGCCCATCAGGGGTGGAGAATGCTGTTTTCTCTTTTGCTCCAGGGGCCATGCCAATTTGCCAGTACCCTGCAGTTAAGTCAAAGGTACTTAGAAATTTGGCTGCACCCAATTTGTCTATTAACTCATCTGCTCTTGGGATAGGGTGAGCATCTGTCTTGTTGACAGAGTTGAGCCCTTTATAGTCCACAAAGAACCTCATGTTCGAGGCATATGAGCTGCAGATTGTACACTTAGCATAGATCGCCATCTGGTGTTGGGCCCGGATGTTTGCAGTTTGTTTTTCTTCTTGGACAGTCTTTGGAAGTCACGAGTTTGGTGACTCCTCCTTCGGTCCGTACTGCGCATGGGCTTCGGCTCCATCCTCAGATTGTTTTTTTCCGCCATCGGGCTCGGATGTGATACTTCGTGCTCCGGCTTCGAACTTCTACGGTTCCAGCCTCGACGGAAAATCCTCGTATCTTCGAGTTTCTTCATCTCTCGAAGCGGCACTTTTCTCCATCCCGTACATCGGCACCGGCCTTCGGGCCCTCCTCGACTCCGGTCCCGGCCGATGGAAAGGACTCCGTTCAAAAAGTGCCCAAAATGTGGGTCTAAATTTCCCCACACCGACCTCCATCAGGTGTGTAATCTTTGCCTCTCTCCAGAACACGAGGCCAGAGATTGCCCCGCCTGTAAGTCTTTTCGATCGAAGAAAACCATCCGGGATCGAAAAGCTCGACGCACCATGGCGCACTCATCGTCTGCAGCTCCACCGGACATCTTCGGAGACGGCGCCGAAGCTTCGGGGCAAACACACACCGAGCAGGAAGAAGACGTCGTCAGCGCTTCCGAAGCCGACGACTCCGACGTGGAGGACATCACACCGGCGCAGCGGGCCGTGAGTACTGTGCCCCCTCCCACCCCCGCGCCCAAAACCAAAGAGACTCAGGTTACTCCCTCGCCTGCCGGCCTGGGCAAAACCAAGACCAAAGCTTCGATCACCCCACCTTCGGGCTCGGTGTCGAAGCATCCAAAGTCTCACGGCAGCTCGGGATCGAGCCAGCCGACGCCCGGTGCCGAAAAACAGCATCCGGCACCGAAGAAAGCAATATCCAGCTCGACTCCGAAGCCACCGGTGCCGAAGCCTGGACTCTCGGTGCCGACCAAACACAAACATAAATCTGTCGGCACCGACGCTGAAAACTCCTTCGACGCCGAAAAAACAGGAGGCCCCAAAAAAGCATGGCGCACACAAACCATCGAAGTCCTCGGCTCCGAAATCACCGGTGCCGACGGACGATTCGACGCCACTGGCTCTGTTTACACCAGACCCTCTACAAAAGACTCTGTCCAAAGATCCAAAGACTGGACTATTGACTTTAATTATCAAGAAAAGACGCCTTGATACTCCGGCTCCTCCTCCACCACCCAAAAGGAAGGACTCTGCTACTTCTCCCCTCAGAGTGCCCTCCCCACTACCGCCTCCCCTACCTCCTCCACCACCTCCACCCCCTCCCAGGTCTCCGCCACCTCCACCTCACTACGATCCGGCCCCATCCCCAGATCCAGATGATGGGGACCCGGACAATTACCCAGCGGACGTCCCAATGGATCCCACTCCACCAGGGACCCCAGACCCATGGGAGGATTACAATAACCCTGATATACCAGACATACCTCAGGACGACCTATACCCATCCAGGCCGTCTCCTCCAGAGGACTCCTTAGGGTTTCATCATTTAGTGCAGAGAGCAGCACACTACCATGGGGTGGACATGCACAGTGAACCAGTGGAAGAAGACTTCCTACTGGACACATTTGACATACAAGACAAATCCACTTCTATTTTACCCATGCTTAAGGGTGTCACCAAGCACGCTACAGAGGTGTTCAAAGACCCTGTCAGGGCCAGAGTACTGAACCCTAGAATAGAGAAGAAATACAAAGCGGCACTCACAGACCCTGCATACATTAAGGGCCCTGCTCCCCTAGATTCCCTAGTTGTCTCCACAGCTAGAAAGCGGGCTAACTCCCAATCCTCAGGAGAAGCCCCACCGCCAGACAAGGAATCTAAACTTCTGGACGCGTCTGGTAAACGCACCGCCTCCCAAGCTGCAAACATATGGCGCATTGCAAACACACAAGCACTGCTTGCGCGATATGACAGAGCACACTATGACGAACTAGAGGCTCTTATGCAGCACCTTCCAGAAAAACACAAGCGCAAGACTCATGACCTGATACAGGAGGGTAAACTGATTACAAACACCTCCATTAAGTGTGCCCTCGATGCAGCCGACACTGCTTCTAGAGCCATAAATACAAGTGTCCTGCTTCGTCGCCATGCCTGGCTCAGGATCTCAGGGTTCAAGCCTGAAGTCCAGGCCTCCATACTCAATCACCCCTTTGACCAGCAAACTCTCTTTGGGCCAAAGGTAGACGAAGCGCTGGAAAAGATGAAAAAGGACACAGACACAGCAAAGTCTATGGGGGCACTCCAAACACAAGCCTCTAAACGTTCCTTTCGACGCTCGTCCTTTCGTGGCACAGGCAGAGGCTCCTCCACCGATAACACCTCTACCTCCTACAAGTCCCCTCCTCAAAATACCTTTTCAAAGGGCAATCAAAGGGGTGGTTACAGAGGCAACAACAATAAGGGCAGGGGCAAAACCAACAACACCCGTTCTGCCACCCCACCCGCACAATGACTCCCCTCCGCTCCCCCCAGACCATCCCACTCCGGTCGGGGGCAGACTACAAGACTTTATCCACACATGGGAGTCCATAACATCGGACAAATGGGTGACCCAAATCATTCGGTCAGGGTACTGTCTCGAACTAACATCTACCCCACCCAATATCCCACCAAGGCACCGTCCAATGTCTCAAGAACATTCCACACTGCTCAAACAAGAGGTACTCTCACTCCTCCAAAAACACGCTATAGAGCAGGTCCCCGTCAATCAACAAAATCTAGGGGTCTACTCCCTATATTTCTTAATTCCAAAGAAAGACGGGACCCTCAGACCCATTCTCGACCTCCGGCCTCTAAATGCCTACATACATTCAGACCATTTTCACATGGTCACCCTACAACAAGTCCTCCCACTCCTCTGCCAGGGAGACTTTCTCACAACCTTGGATCTGAAAGACGCATACTTTCACATTCCAATACACCCCTCTCACAGGAAATACCTCAGGTTCGTGGTGGACGGGCAACATTACCAATTCACGGTTCTCCCCTTCGGGGTCACCACCGCACCACGGGTGTTTACCAAATGCCTAGCAGTAGTAGCAGCACACCTCAGACGTCAACATATTCACGTCTTCCCTTACCTAGACGACTGGCTGATAAAAGCCGCGTCCTACCACCAATGTGTGCAACATACAAACGGCACCATCCAACTGCTCCACCAGCTAGGCTTCACGGTGAACTACCAAAAGTCCCACCTCATACCATCTCACACAAAGCAATATCTCGGGGCCACTATAGACACCTCCAAGGGTATTGCCTATCCAAACTCTGCGAGAATCACAAGCATTCAAGCCTTACGCAAAACATTCCTTCCTCAACACTCTCTTCCAGCAAGAGTGTTTATGAAGCTCATAGGAATGATGGCGTCTTGAATCTTCATAGTGCCCCATGCAAGACTCCACATGCGTCCACTTCAAGAGTGCCTAGCACAACAGTGGAACCAGGCCCAGGGTCAGCTGACGGATCTGGTGTTGGTGGACGGCCGCACACATCACTCTCTGCAGTGGTGGAACACCACAAACCTTTCCAAAGGGCGGCCGTTCCTGGACCCGGTTCCTCAGGTGATTCTAACAGCGGACGCATCGCTCTCCGGCTGGGGAGCGCACCTCCTACACCTCACCATGCAAGGTCTATGGACGCCACAGCAAAAATCGCTCCACATCAACCATCTGGAGCTCTTGGCGATCTTTCTAGCCCTAAAATCTTTCCAAAAACAGATTTCGGGCAAAGCAGTCCTCATTCGCACAGACAACATGACTGCGATGTATTATATACAAAAACAGGGGGGGACATACTCTCCCCAGCTCTCCCGCTTAGCCCAGAGCATATGGAGATGGGCAATTCCCCAAAACATCTTTCTCCTGGCACAGCACGTTCCAGGCGTACAAAACACCATGGCAGATCTGCTCAGCAGACAAACGCAACAACTACACGAATGGGAACTGCATCCACAAGTTCTTCACCCATTCTTCCAACAGTGGGGGCATCCTCAGATAGACCTCTTCGCCACCCACGAAAACAAAAAATGCCCAAGCTTCGCCGCCAGATACCCACACCCATTGTCCAAGGGCAATGCGATATGGATGAACTGGTCAGGCAGATTTGCATACGCCTTTCCACCTCTCCCACTAATTCCATTAGTGGTCAGGAAGCTACAACAGCACTCCCTCACACTCATTCTGGTAGCTCCCACGTGGGCCAGGCAGCCGTGGTACACCACGCTACTACAACTATCATTGGTGCCACATCAAAAACTGCACCTATCCCCATGCCTCCTAACCCAGAACCATGGAGAAATCAGGCACCCGGACCCAGCTCAGCTCAACCTGGCGATCTGGCTCCTGAGATCTTAGAATTCGGATACCTTAACCTTCCCCCTGTTTGCATGAACATCATCATGGAAGCCAGACGTCCTACCACTAGAGCATGCTATGCCGCAAAGTGGAAAAGATTTGTAATTTACTGCCGTAATAATACAATCAACCCTCTAGATGCATCCATACAGCACATCATATGCTATCTGCTCCATCTTCACAGGTGTAACCTGGCATATTCATCCATACGCCTACACCTAGCAGCGATCGCTGCTTATCTACAAAACAGACAGCATTTATCACTCTTCAGAGTGCCCGCTATTAAAGCCTTCATGGAAGGCCTTAAACGAGTAATTCCTCCCAGGGCACCACCTTCCCCTGTATGGAATCTAAATTTAGTTCTCACACGACTAATGGGTCCGCCCTTCGAACCAATGCACAAATGTGAGCTACAGTTTCTCACCTGGAAAACAGCTTTCCTTGTAGCTATCACTTCCCTTAGAAGGGTTGGTGAAATACAAGCGTTCGCCATACAGGAACCCTACATACAAATGCATCACAGCAAGGTCATACTTCGCACAAATCCGAAGTTTCTGCCCAAAGTCATTTCCCCCTTCCATCTCAATCAATCAGTGGAATTACCTGTCTTCTTTTCGCAACCCCAATCTGTTGCGGAAAGGGCCTTACACACACTTGATGTGAAAAGGGCGTTGCTATACTACATACAAAGAACGCAACCCTTCAGGAAGACTAAACAATTGTTCGTTTCCTTCTCTCCACCACATAAAGGCAACCCCATTTCTAAATCAGGGATAGCTAGGTGGATTGTAAAATGCATACAGATTTGCTACCAAAAGGCTAAAAGAACATTATCTGTTCCGCCTAAAGCCCATTCTACAAGAAAGTTAGGGGCTTCTATGGCCTTTCTAGGGAATATACCCTTAGATGACATCTGCAAAGCAGCCACATGGTCTACACCGCACACCTTCACAAAACATTACTGTGTAGATGTGCATTCCAAGCAGCAAGCTAGAGTGGGCCAGGCTGTACTAAAGACACTATTTCAAACCACTGCAACGGATACCGGTGGTCGCCGCTAGGGTTGGGTACTGCTATATAATCTATGCTAAGTGTACAATCTGCAGCTCATATGCCTCGAACGGAATATGCTACTTACCAGTATGCATCTGTTCTTGGCATGTAGAGCTGCAGAGTTGTACACGCCCACCCGCCTCCCCGGCTACCTGTATCCGTTCCAGTACATCTTATTTAGATACTACACACATGGGTTTCTCACTGTGATTACCAAGCTCCATCATTTCCCTGTTGGCGAAAAACAATCTGAGGATGGAGCCGAAGCCCATGCGCAGTACGGACCGAAGGAGGAGTCACCAAACTCGTGACTTCCAAAGACTGTCCAAGAAGAAAAACAAACTGCAAACATCCGGGCCCAACACCAGATGGCGATCTATGCTAAGTGTACAACTCTGCAGCTCTACATGCCAAGAACAGATGCATACTGGTAAGTAGCATATTCCTTCTCTCTTTCCACCCTGTGGATGAGGTTTGGGGACTAGAACCACTGGGCTGGCCCAGGGGCTCTCCGAGTGTTCAATAACCCCCAACTCCAGCATCTTGCTAATTTCAACTCTGATGCTTTCCTTGACTCGGTCTGACGGTCGATAATTTAGTTTTTGACAGGTGCACTGTCACCAGTGTCCGCATCATTTGTACACCAGTTTGTCAGACCAGGGGACACGGAAAAGAGCTTAGCATACTGTTGCAAGACTTGCTTGCAGTCAGTCTGCTGTTGGGCAGAGAGGGTGTCAACTTCCTCTACTGACCCATCTTTTGAGCTGCATGAGAGGAGGTCAGGGAGAGGTTCACTCTCTGCTTTCTGCTCATCATCAGTCACCATCAGCATGATGATGTCAGCCCTGTCATTGTAGAGCTTTAGGTGGTTCACATGGATAACCCTTTTGGGTGTCCTGCTTGTGCCCAGTTCAGCTAAGTAGGTGACCTCACTCTTTTTTTCTAGGATAGGGTAAGGGCCACTCCATCTGTCCTCGAGTGCCCTTGGTGCCACTGGCTCCAAAACCCACACCTATTGCCCAGGTCGAAATTCCAGTAGGTTAAGAGGAGGGAGATGCCCTTTAGTATCCAATCAAGCACAGGGTCAATACATACAAGAAAACAAAAATAAAATAAATTGTATACATTTTTTAATTTGTGTTGATCTTTAGTGTTCGAGGCATGTGGGCTGCTGAATTCATATCTGTGCATAGATCGCCGCCTAGTGTTGGGTCCGGATGTTTGCACGTTGTTGTCCTGGAAGAGTCTTCAAAGTATCCCGAGATAGGTGACTCCTCCCCTGGACTACAGTGCGCATGGGCATCCTCTCCATCCTCAGATTGTTTTTTTCCGCCATTGGGTTCGGATGTGCTTATCTTGACTCAAGTTAGGAAAATCTAGTTTCAGGCCAAAAGGCCTTTAGTTTTCGACGGTACTGTTTCCGATCGGTATCGACAGTTTACAGACTAGTTTCGCGATTTTAACAACTTCTCGGATCCATTCAATCCGACCATCGACCGAACTTCGACGATGGAATCGAGGACCCCATTCAAGCGGTGTCCTAACTCTCAGGATACTTCGAAGACTCTTCCAGGACAACAACGTGCAAACATCCGGACCCAACACTAGGCGACGATCTATGCACAGATATGAATGTCAGCAGCCCTACATGCCAAGAACAGATGCATACTGGTAAGTAGCATATTCATTACTCTGTGATACTGACTTACTGATTTTGTATGATTTTAAAGAATTTGCTATCTCCCTCCCTCCCCCCCCCCCCCCCCCCCCCTAGCATTAACTCTGTGTACAAGTTTAAAATTGAATTTGTTTAACTTGGGACATTTTTGTTTTCTTGTATGAAATTCAACCAGTGCAGCGTTTTGGTCATACCAGTGCTTCTGAAGTTCCTGGCTGGCCTCAAGATTTTTGGATGCCTTTTCCATGTACTTAGGCCAAGCACATAGTTCACAACACTTGTTTGGGTTCTTGGAGAGGCTTCTCCCAACCCTCTTTTACAAGTCAGCGTGGTCCCCTCACAGGATGGACAAACAGAAGTTCAAAGGGGGAAAACCCTACTCCCTTCTAAGGCACTTCTCTGTAAGCGAAAAGCAGGCATGGTAAGAGGACATCCGATCTCCATCTGAGTTTCTCATGGAGCCACATAATCATGCCTTTCAATGTCTTGTTGAATCTCTCAACAAGGCCATGGGTTTGTGGGTGATAGGGTGTAGTAAACGTGTACTGCAAGAGTGGGACAGTCCTGCTGCCCCTCGCACAGCTCTTCCCTAGAGGGTTCCCCTGGGCCCAAGTGTTCAACCTAGTAAGGGTCAAGCGCCATAGGCTCAGTTCCCTCTGGGGTGTCTAAGTCCTCTCCCTGAGGAGAGGGGTCCTGATCCTTTTGCTGAACAGAAGCTGGTTCCCCAGTCTTCTTACCGTTTCTCTTGGAAGGTTGGGCCATACTTTCAGGCTCCAATACTTTTTTTACCCTGCCTTTTGCTCTGTGCTCTTGTTTTTACACACACCAATTCAGGGATATCCAGCATTGCTGCATGGGTTTTAGTTCAACCTCATCCCAGGCTGAGGTTTCCAGGTCATTGCCAAGCTGCCGCTGGTAGCTTTGGAGAGACCACTACCTGTTTCAGGACAGTAAACTCTAACCCCCCCCCCCCCCCCCCCCCCTGGTCTTATGTCACCATAGCCATAGCATGGTGACTGGATAAGTACACCCAATCAGGTATTGCTCAGGGGAAACCAGTGTGTCTTTCATCAAAGTGACACTGGCACCTGTATCCCTCAGAGCATCTATCCTAGTTCCATTAATCCAAGGGTATTGTGAGTATTTCTTTAAGTTGGGTGGCCACACAGCTACAGTGGCAAACTCCACTTCCTCCTCTGAAACTAGAACTGCTCCAGTGTGCAACCTGATTTGCTCTGGGCACACTGTCGATCCCATCTGGAGACTTGCTACACCAGGAGTAGCTGTAGCTGTAGGACTAGGGGCCTTTTTGCTAGGGCAAGCATTGTCTCCAGTTAAGTGTCCCAACTTCTTACAGTTGTTACACCAGGCCTTTGCAGGATCAAAGTTCTTTCCCCTATATGGTTTTGGAGTGTAGGGAAGATTTTGGGACCCACCACCCTGTGCAGGTTTATGGGGCCCTTTAGATGATTCAGACTTCAGATCTTGGGGATTCTCACCACCTTTCCCCTGGGGAGGTTTTGTAACCCCTTTCGTTTGGTCACCCTCAGTTTGGTCACCCTCAGTGGTTGTCTTGGTCACTCTAGTCTTGACCCAGTGGTCTGCCTTCTTTCCCAATTCTTGGGGAGAAATTAGACCTAGGTCTACCAAAAGCTGATGTAACTTTTCATTTGTGTAATTACTTAAAATATGTTCCTTCATAAACAAATTGTAAAGTCCAGTAAAGTCATGCACATTGTATCCAGTTAACCAACCATCTAGTGTCTTTACTGAGTAGTCTACAAAATCAATCTAGGACTAGTTTTGGGTTTTGTGAGCCCCCTGAATCTAATTCTGTCCTCCTCAGGTGTGAGTCCAAATCCCTCAATCAGAGTTCTCTTGATGAGGTCATTAGACCCAGCATCTGGCCCAGAAAGTGTCAGGAGTCTGTCTCTGCAGTTACCAGAGAACAGTTCCCACAGGAGTGCCCCCCAGAGAGGTTTCTTCACCTTTCTCATGTCACAAGCCCTCTCAAAGGCTGTGAACCATTTAGTGATGTCGTCACCCTCCTCAAATTTAGCGATCATCCTTTTGGGGATTTTGGGGTCATAAGATTGCTCTTTAGCCTTATTTATTTTGATTGCTGCCACCATTGATGGGTGCTTAACCCATCTCCTTTCTTTCCCTCTCTAGAGCCAGGAGTATGGACACATCCTTTTGACTATGATTAATAGTTATTAAGCACAGTACTTCACATTTGAACACACCCTTCATCCCATACCTTGCTTTATTGCCCACTAGGCCCAGTTGATTACAAAAATACAGTGTATCAAGTTGGATAGGATATGTCTGTTCTCTGCCCTAGTCTCTTGGTAGTGCCGGGTGGAGATCAGGGTATCTCTGTAGGTATAAATCCAGGTGCTTGAGTATCTTGAAGAATAAGCTAAAAATTTAGAAACCCCAGAAAGCCACCACTTTTGGTGGTAAAATGTGCAGGAGAGGTGACTATTACATGTGCGTGGTTTGTTTCCCTGATGCTCATTTCATTGGGGACTGTGACACTTGCAGAAGGATGTCTTGCAGGAGGCTGAGGAACACAAAGGGTTCGCTTAGGTGTAAAAAAATGTGAGATTTACAAAACAGTCTGCCTTGGATGTGATAATGCCAGTTTCCCCCTTTCTGCCTCTAGCTGCACCACTTCAGGGAGTGAATGGGTGGCAGCATCTCAAGGATCTCTGGTGCGCCCACTCTTGGTTAAGAAACACTTTAAACCAATGTTCTGTCAAACCTTATGATATCTAGGCATTTTCATGCTTTAACTTTGGGAGTTTCTGATACTCTAGTTTGACATGGAAGCTTTGTTCAACACTGATTTACATTTTGCTGTTGGAAGGCTAGTCATCTCTCCGAGTTTCACCCTTTGTGCTGTTCACTAGGCTACTGTCTTACCATAAGCCCTGGAAAAGAACCTTGCTATCTCCTGATTCACCGCAGCCTATGGCGGGTAAAGTTGTGTCTGCGCACCCTAAAGGGCTACACTTCGGCCCTGTTCGCATTCATAAGTTTGGCAGTTTAACCTTCCCTGTTCAAATCCCTTATCGAAGCTCCGCCTGCTTCGAAAGACATTTAGATGGATCCCCACAGAATCCAGAAAGACGGTCACCCAAGCACTCATCACCAGCAGACTCGACTACAGCAACGCACTCTACGCCGGCGTCACCCGGAACAGCTCAGGAAACTACAGAACATTCAATACGCCGCAGCCAGATCACTCAGCTCCTCCAACAACTTCACTGGCTCTCAGTCAACAAGAGAATCACCTTCAAGGTCCTCATACATGCCTACAAATCTTTGCACGATGCAGGACCAGCATATCTGAACCCCTGCCTCTCATGCCACGTACCCTCCAGACAACTTCGCTCATCCCAACTATCTCTGACCGCCGCCCGATGATTCACAAGACCAGAAACCGAGGAATATTCTTCTCCTACCTCACTGCCAAGACTTGGAACAACCTGCCCCTCCACCTCGGGCAATCCCGGTCGCTGGCCCAATTCTGGAATAATCTCAATATCTGGCTCTTCAACTGAACCTCAACGCCCAGATGGATCAGCTGCCTCCTTCCCCCCCCCTCAGTGCCTTGAGACCTTTACGGATGAGTAACCACGCTATACAAATTCCTGATTGACTGTAATCAGAATTTTGAAGTGACTTGCACATTTTTCCTCCTACATCTTTGGCAACTTTTCAGTGGAGTGAGAAACTTGTTTTGACCTTTTAGATGGAGGACAGTTTTTCTTCACAGTTGTCAGTTGTGTTCCGTATACGTAAATGTATGGCTGTTTTTCTTGTGCCCATTACATCAGTGAGACATGTTACCGAGATGCAGACGCTTTGCAACTGTCTGGTTTCAAATGCTTTTAAGCAGGTAAATTGGCCCTGAGGACTAAAAAACAATGTTCCTGCCTAAGGTAGAGACACATTTCTATCTGGACCAATTAATTACCCACACTTCCTTCTTCCCCACACTGAACCCTTAGAGAGCAATCCGTTATCACTTCGACCGGATGAGGGAGATCAGGTCTGATGACCAGATATTTGTGGTATATACAGGCAGAAAAATTGGTAAGGCAGTCCTGAAAAGGACCTTATCACACAAGATCCTTGTTTGCATTAAAATGTGGTATACTCTTGTCAAAAAGGATCTCTCCTGAGGGTATCCACATTCACTCTACCAGAGTGAATTCTTTAACCGCCACTCTCCCCCGGTGTGGCCCTTAAGCTGAAATTTCTGATGCAACAACATGGACATCTCTCCATAGTTTGGACAAGTATTAATGCTTCGATTCAGAAGTGAGAAGGGCTGGCCATTTCACACTTACTGTGCTTCAGGGTTGCATTGTCTGACCACTTATTTAGACCCACCTTGTGGTAGTGGGATTACTGCCTACCTATCTCTTTACAAAATGGGGAATCTGCACATAGAATAATCCATTAGAAGAAAAAGGTACATTTCTAATTCTCTTTATGGTGGATACTCTTATCTACCTGCAGATTCCTCACCGTTCCTGTCCATCTCCTTGTTCTGAAGAATGGTTGTGTGTTTTCCATCTAACGAGGCTCCAATTTAGTTGTTACACTGCACTTCAAAGATCAGTATGTCATTGTAATCACCTGTGACTCTTAAGGGCGCAGAAAAAATGGATGGAGAACTAACGTCTTTGTGCCAGGGTAGCCCTGTTAAGCTCCAGTGACGTCACACCTGGACCGCTTCCCACGCTGAGATAGAGCCATTTCAACCTACCAGCAAAGAAATGTTATGGAAAGTGTTAGACCTACGTCTAAGGGGGTAGCTTGGCTCAGGTCACTTGGCTGAACACTCCTTTTGGCTTTTCAGGCCTGCATCCCACTCAGCTCGCAATCCTGCGTCACATCACTCAAAAAGAACACTACACCGATTTAATTTATGGAATACTCCAAGTCTTTATCTTTTCCTAACAAACTTAGTTTTCTGGTTTCTCACTTTGGAGTGTAGCGGATAATTACATTACAGGTTGAACAGCTCCCTTCATTTAGGAATAAAACATGGCATAACATCTCACCACAGTTCAAAGATTAACAGTTCATATGTTTCAAGTAAAGCATTTCGCAACATTTCAAGTTAAACCATTTCAGTACATTTCCCCAGGACCTTCCCTTTATTCTTAAAACACAACTGGCCCTTGCAGATCAGTATTAAGTCTGACTTGGCACGAATTCCTCATAGTATGAACATGTCCTGGGAAATCATTTAACACCAATTCATATTAGCAAGAACAGTTCATTCCCTATAACTGGACATAAATCCCTCCTAGTACAGGCATGACATTAGGAATATCCTATCATAAATTCCTCATTGTAAACGCCTAACATTAGGAGTATTTCAGAATGAATTCAGTACAGCAAGAACATGTCATTAGGGACTTCTTGGCGTAAACCCGATATAGCACGAGCCTCTCAGTTAATTTAACTTGGCCTGAAGTCTTCCTAAAGCGAGCAGGACATTTACCCGCCTTGATAGAGACACAGCCACGGGCTTTATCCCCTTTGTGAGGAGAGCAGCCTGATGGATAACTTCCAGCTCTCACAGTCAGGGGGGGGGTTCCTTGTGGGGGTTGAAGTGATGGCCTTCTGATTTCCCCCTCCTCTCATACGCTCGGTGGCGTCAAGGCCCTCTATGTCCCACTCCTCCCAGTGTCACCTTAGGCACTCGCGGCCCCGTCTCAGTCTTTCCCGGGGAGGGGCGGATGCGGGGGCTGCCTCCGGAGGAAGGGGAGACTTCTCGGTAGCCCTCCCGCGCTGATGACTCTTCGCCCCCTCCCCGGGACCTTTACCTGACTTCTTCGGCCTTCCGGGGCCCTTGCGCAGAACACACTGAGGTCCAGAAGATCCTGAAGCTGCTTCACTCCCACTGGAGCGGCACAGCTCGCGGGGTGGTAGGATGAGAGTCAGAGGAGGCGGGCCGAGGGCGGAGGAGGCAGGGCGGGGGCGAGGCCTATGACACGGCCGGCACCCCCGTCACGTGATGGGAAGAACTTCCCTAGATCTGGCTTCAATCACCGGTGCCCTCACGGAGGGGATTCTCCACAGCTGATGTGACGGCCGCGACCGGCGCGGTCAGTTCCCCCAGACAATTGCAGCTCTTCCGGGCAGCGGCGGTGAGTTAGGGGCAATCTGCAACCTTCCTGATAACCCGCTGACAGGAATCTGGTAATCGGGGAGTCAATCAGAGGCAGAGGGCAGCACTCGGGAAGGAGGGGGGTTGGCAGGACACGGTGCCGTTCCTCTCACGCACCAAGCTAGGGCTGATTGGGACCCTTAGGCCAAGGGCACAGACGCTGTCCACAGCATCGTTAACGGGACAATCCCAGGCGCCAGTGGAGCTGTCCGACACTAGCCCTCCCCTGCAAAAGCCCTTATCTTCGGAACGAAGGGATTAAGGATGCGCTCCGCCTCAAGTCCTCCTTACAATGGGATGATGGAACCCCCTGGCAGCTTTCAGGGACCGGTCAACAGATAAGGGGGGGCATCACTGGCAAGGGAAACACCGCAGGCCTAGAGACCTGTCACTCCCTGACTAGCGCAACCCCCTCCCCACTCAGGTGCCTTACTCCTGATGCCACCCAGACCTCTTCTAAAATGGCCGCTCACCTGTCACCTCTATTTATCACCTTGGGCCGACCTGCCAGAAGGGCCCAGAAAGTTCCGGAAACCCCCATGGCAGTCATGGTCCAGGTGTTGAGGTGACAGTTGGTGCCACCATTTTAGAATCTCACCTCCCTAGTTTTCCTCAGAGGAGCACCTTGCGCCTTTCCCTCAGATTGTGAGAGTAAAGCGCCCAGAACCTTTACATTAGCACCTAAAAAGTTGGATAGACAGAAAAAAATGAGAAGGGGACAAGGGATTAAAAGAATAAAATGAGGAGGGAACTGCCAAAGGGCTGACAGGTCTAACAGAAAGTTTCAGAAAAAAAAATATTTTTCACAAAACAGACACTCAGACCGCCATTACCAATCCAAGGCAGAGGGCTCAGTCTTCCAGTGGTCCTATAAGCTTTAGCTATAGGGACAGCAAAAGTCTTCATACAGCAGGAGACCCAGCGGAGGTAAGGAGAAACTGCAGCACCACCAACCTTTCTCCATGGGGAAGTCCCAGTCCCATTTGAGACAATGACTTTATACATCCTCTCCCTTGTGCACCATACCGGTAGCAGGAAGTCTTTCTAGACATCTCGGAAGGTGACAAAACATAGCAAATGGGTTCTTCAGCTGACATAAAGTTGAGACTGATGTTAGACAAGCCAACAAATACATCAAGAAGCAGAAATCCACAATATTGACTCTGCACCAGGTTTTATATCCTCATGAAAGGAGAGACTGTGGACTTACAAGAGGCCCATTTTTACATCTCAGTAACAAGGAAACCTAGAACGTTCCTGACATTAGCAATAAGTAACTCCATTTACCATTACAAAATTCTTACCTTTGATCTAATATTTGCGACTCCAGCCTTTTGAAAGTACATGCTGGTGGTTTCAACTTATCTCCACAAACAAAAGATCTATCTTAATCCCTGTCTCTGCAGTTGGTTGATAAAAGCCCATACTGCAGGAAGTATATGCACCAAGAAAGAAAACTCCCATCACTGGGATTCCTTTGTGGTGTAGTCATTCCTTCTTGGGTGGGCCTTTATCCAGAGGCCTTCTTACAGTTTCCCAATGTCCCCCTTTTTTTGTAGTATCAAAGCATTTCGACCCTCTTCTTACTATGGTTGAAATGCGTCCACATTACAACAAAAGATGAAAGCAGGTACACCATTTCACCACACAGCTCCACAATGACTTTGTTGTCCGCCTCCTTTTTTATGAACATAACTATTTACTAACCCAAAAAAACTGTTTATAAAAAATAACTAAAGACCTTGTGCAAACTAAGAACAGGTAAAACACATAAATGGCCTAGACAATTTAATTAAAATGATCTGAATCTCCTTATACATTGTAATACTGAGATAAGACTTTGATGACTGAAAACATGCTTTGCACAGCACAAATTAAATTGTCTATTGTCTGTTTAATGTCATAAGTTCTTATGCCGTTTGTTACTTATGTATCTCACACCTTAAGGTCTCAGCGAACTTATCTGCAGTTTTTTATGGTATGAACTAATAGACTAATCAGATTTGTTTGTCAGTGATGTGAAAAGCCTTGTGATCAATTTGTTGTGATCAAAAGACTTATTTGACTTAGTGGTTCAATCACACAAACAATAAGAACCAACCCACTGGCTTCCACAAGGAGCATAGATTACTCCATATTGCAGGACGCTTGAATGCTTAAGCAGTAATATTGCACTGGGGTATCGTCTGGGCATTCATATCAACTTCCAGAAATCAATATTGACTCCTACCCAAGTGCTCAATCATCTAAGAGCGACGTTAAATACAGACAGCAAAGTAGTGTATCCACAATTTTTTTAAATTGCCTTAAACTTCAGAAAACGCCTTTTCCTAGTAGTCTGATTTCATCGCTTGTAGAGTAGCTGGCCTCTTGCATCTTTGTTGTATCAAATCTGAGACTGCATATGAGACATCTACAAATATACATAGAAGTTCTTTGGTCTCAGTGGGAGAACAGTTTGGAGGACAAGTTAATATCTCTTCCTAGGAAACAATCTCTTCAGTAATTGTAGGAAACTTTATATAGTATATCAAAAGGAGATATAGTCCAGGTATTCCCTTATGAGTGGACTGGGGCTTTCTCTGGCAATCCCAAGTTGATTTTCTAGGGGATTGTGTTGTACACCAGCCTTAGGCTTATCAGAGCAGAGTGATGGACATCAGCAAATACACACAATAGTCAATAAATGATGCCCACAACTTAAGGAGATCCACACAATAACATGTATTTATTCGAGGCATATGAGCTGCAGATCACACACTTAGGATAGTAGATCGCCATCTGGTGTTGGGCTCTGATGCTTGCAGGTTTTTGTTGTCTTCGGAAGAAGTCTTTGGTCACTAGATAGGTGACTCCTCCCTTGGACTACAGTGCGCATGGGCATCAACTCCTTCCTCAGATTGTTTTTTTCCACCACTGGCTTCGGATGTAACTTTTCCGCTCCGGTTGAAAACCTCTATTTACAAGCTTTTTGAAGCGCAAAAACTCCTACAAACGATACCGAAGCACCTTCATTCGACATCGATTTCATCGACTCGATTCCGGACGTCGAAGCGGGCTGCTGGACCTATCCACTCCGTAAGGCCTACGGCTCATGGAAAGGACGCCGTTCAAAAAATGCCCCCAGTGTGGAGCAAAATTTCCGCACAGTGACCACCACAAGGTCTGTAACCTGTGCCTATCACCGGAACATGACGAGTCCAGCTGTCCAGCCTGCGCAGCATTTCGATCCAAAAAGACCATTCGAGATCGAAGGGCTCGATGCCACATCATGCAACAGAGACCAGCTCTGGAACCAGAAAACATCTTTGACGAGGGTCCAGATGTCCCGGAAGAAGATTCCGAGGATCTCCAAATCATCTCCGAGGCAGACGACTCCGACGACCCCATTACTCCTGGGCAACGCGTGAGTACTACTGCTCCTGCCCCAACCCCTCCAAAACCTAAGGCATTGGTCAAGACTTCGCCTGCTGGCCTCAGTCGAGACTCAAAACATCCTTCAGAAGCCCCGCCTCCGGGCTCGGCTCCAAAGAAACATAAGCCTTCCGGTAGCTCGGGCCCGAGTAAGCCGCATGTCATTGTTCCACCGGCACCTTCGGCACCGAAGACACATGACCTCTCTGCACCAAAACCGGCTCCGGCGCCTTCGGCACCGAAAACATCGAGGCCCATAGATAACCGGCACCGAAAGTTCCCAGGCCAAAAGACTCAATGTCTGCACCGAAACCTTCATCGGCCCCGAAACCTTCATCGGCCCCGAAACCTTCATCGGCCCCGAAACCTTCATCGGCCCCGAAACCTTCATCGGCCCCGAAACCTTCATCGGCCCCGAAACCTTCATCGGCACTGAAACCACCGGCTAAGGACTCTAACACACCTCCTAAAGCCAAAAACTCCACCGATCAACCAAAACCTCGATCAGGACCAAAAAAATTGGCGCCAAAGACTGTTCCCCAAGAACAAGAACTTTTCCATCCAGATCCATTGCAGAAAAATATATATATTAATCCAAAAACTGGACATGTCACCGCGGTGCCATGTAGGAAACGGAAACTGGACACAACACCTGCCCCAGTTCCTATCAACAAAAAGGACTCTGCAACATCACCTATTATTCCTTCCTCTCCTATACGACCTTCTACCCCACCCCCTCTGCCTACACTACCCTTACCTCTCCCCTCTCCATCACATACACCACCTCCACAGAATGATGATGATGACCTAGGGATAGGGGGTGATCCTAATGATCCGTTCTCAGATCCAGATGCCGTACCACTGGTTGATTGGGCATACCCTCTACCAGATATGCCTGACCCTACACCATATCCCTCCAAACCATCACCTCCAGATGACCACCTGGGGTTTGCACAATTATTAAATAGGGCAGCACTTTACCATGACGTCACCATGCACTCTGACACACCCGAGGAAGACTTCCTACTAGACACTTTCGAACAGTCACAAAAGTCTGTCCAGATTTTACATATGATTAAAGGGGGCATAAAACACGCCACAGAGGTATTCAAAGACCCCATCCGTGCCAGGGTGCTTTACCCAAGAATCGAAAAAATATATAGACCTGCCCCAGAAGATCCTTGTTACATCAAAGGACAGCTCCCTATGGATTTTTTGGTTGTTTCCAACGCAAGGAAACGCGCCAACTCACAAACCACAGGAGATACACCACCCCCCGACAAAGAATCCAAACTGTAAGAAGACTCTGGCAAACGAGTAGCAGCACAAGCCGCTAACCATTGGCGTATTGCCAACACTCAGGCCCTACTAGCACGCTATGATAGGGCTCACTACGACCAGCTAGAGAATCTGCTACAACATCTACCAGACCAATATAAGACCCAGGCAAATTACCTTATTCAGGAAGGTAAACTTATTTCGAATGCGTCTTTTAAATGTGCGCTTGACACAGCAGACACCGCCTCTAGAGCAATAAACGCAAGCGTGCTCCTTAGACGCCATGCCTGGCTACGCATTTCAGGCTTTAAGCCAGAGGTACAAACTACCATACTTAGTCAACTATTTAACCAAAAACAACTATTTGGGCCAGCAGTAGACACTGCACTTGAAAAGATGAAAAAAGACACTGAGACCGCTAAGTCCATGGGAGCATTACAGTCTCCACAACCACGTGGCTCCTTTCGATGCTCATTCTACAGAGGAGCCTCCAAGAATATCGGAGCAGACACCTCCTCTACGTTCAAACCCTCTACACAAACATCCCCCAATAGAGGATATTTTAGAGGAGGCTATAGAGGAAACCACAACAAGGGACGAGGCCGAGGCAATGCCAACACTCGTACCTCCCCTGCCACAAAACAGTGACTTTCCTCCTCTCCCCCCTGACTATTCCACTCCAGTCGGGGAAAGACTCAAACAGTTCCTACCTGTCTGAAACTCCATCACAACAGACAAGTGGGTAAGACAAATTATCCAGTATGGTTACTGCCTGGAACTCACCACTACCCCCCCCCCCCCCCCACACATACCACCCAAGCAGCGTTCCATGTCATCAGAACCTCTTACGCTCCTCAAACAAGAGGTTCTCTCATTGCTTCAAAAACACGCAATAGAGCCAGTTCCCTTACAACATCAGAATACAGGGGTATACTCTCTATACTTCCTAATCCCCAAAAAGGACGGGACTCTAAGACCAATACTCTACCTCAGACCCCTAAATCTCTACATAAACTCAGATCATTTCCATATGATCACTCTTCAATAAGTGCTCCCACTACTACAAGGCGATTTCCTTGCCACACTAGATCTCAAGGACGCCTATTTCCACATTCCCATACATCCTGCTCACAGGAAGTACCTAAGGTTTGTGGTGGACGGACAACACTATCAGTTTACAGTCCTTCCATTCGGAGTAACAACTGCGCCCAGAGTATTCACCAAATGTCTAGCAGTAGTCGCAGCACATCTCAGAAGACAACAAATTCACGTCTTCCCGTATCTAGACGACTGGCTAATAAAAGCCAAGTCATTCAACAAATGTGTTCTACACACTCACCAAACTATCCAACTGTTACACAACTTGGGATTCACAATAAACTATCCCAAATCTCATCTCAAACCCTCTCTCATACATCAGTATCTGGGAGCCACCATAAACACCTCCAAAGCCCTCGCATATCCCAGCCCAGCCAGGATAGCCAATATACAATCTCTAATCGCAAAATTTCAAGCCCAACACTCTCTTCCAGCAAGAGTGTTCATGCAACTCATAGGGATGATGGCGTCATGCATCTTCATTGTGCCTTATGCAAGACTTCAAATGCGTCCCTTGCAAGAATGTCTAGCACGTCAGTGGAACCAGGCTCACGGACAACTTACAGATCTGGTGTTGGTGGACAGCCGCTCACATCGCTCTCTAAAATGGTGGTTCGTAATAAACCTGTCCAAAGGGCGGCCGTTCCTAGAGCCTCTTCCACAAATAGTGCTGACAACCGACGCATCTCTCACAGGATGGGGAGCCCATCTCCTCGGACACACTACTCAGGGCAAATGGACCACGCAACAGAAAGTGCTCCATATCAACTACCTGGAACTGCTAGCAGTTTTCCTAGCACTAAAATCATTCCAATTACATCTCCAGAACAAAACTGTCCTCATCCGGACGGACAACATGACAGCCATGTATTACATACAAAAACTAGGAGGCGCACATTCTCTCTAGCTATCACAGCTCGCGCAAAACATTTGGAGATGGGCCATTCCCCAGAACATATACCTGCTTGCAGAACACCTTCCAGGGGTTCACAATCAAATTGCAGATCTGTTGAGTCGACAAAATCAACAGATCTACGAATGGGAATTACACCCACAAGTCATATTGCCCTTTTTCCAACAATGGGGCCAACCAGACATAGACCTGTTTGCCACACACGAAAACGCGAAATGCCCAACCTTCGCTGCCAGATTTCCCCACCCGGAGTCGAAGGGCAATGCGATATGGATGAACTGGTCAGGCAGATTTGCATACGCTTTTCCACCGCTCCCACTCATTCCATTAGTGGTACGCAAGCTCAGGCAACAGTCTCTCAAACTGATCCTAGTGGCTCCTACATGGGCACGCCAGCCGTGGTTCCCAACACTACTGGAACTCTCGCTAGTTCCACACCAAAAACTGCACCTCTCCCCGTCCTTATTAACCCAGATCCATGGAGAAATCAGACACCCAGATCCAGGTCAACTGAATCTAGCGATCTGGCTCCTGAAGTCCTAGAGTTCGGTTACCTAAACCTGCCACCAGACTGCATGAATATTATAAAGGAGGCCAGACGACCTACCACTAGAGCCTGCTATGCTGCAAAATGGAAAAGATTTGCCATTTGCTGTACTAACAATCATATAAACCCGTTGGATGCATCCATCCAAAACATAATTTGCTACTTACTGCACTTGCAAAGATGTAACCTGGCATACTCATCCATACGTCTCCACCTAGCAGCCTACTTACAAAATCGACAACCTTTGTCACTATTTAGAGTACCTGCAATCAAAGCCTTCATGGAAGGCCTTAAAAGGATTATTCCTCCCAGATTACCACCCTCTCCAGTGTGGAATCTAAACATCGTTCTTACAAGGCTCATGGGACCCCCATTTGAACCTCTGCATAAGTGCGAACTACAATTCCTCACATGGAAAGTGGCTTTCCTTATAGCTATCACATCCCTCAGAAGGGTAAGTGAAATCAAGGCTTTAACCATACAAGAAACATTCTTACAATTATACCGCAACAAAGTGGTTCTTAGAACAAATCCCAAATTCCTTCCAAAAGTCATATCTCCGTTCCATCTTAACCAATCAGTAGAGCTACCAGTGTTCTTCGCAAATCCGGACTTGGTAGCTGAAAGAGCTCTTCATACCTTAGACGTTAAAAGAGCCCTGCTTTACTACATTGACAGAACCAAATCATTGCGCAAAACAATTTTTTGTTGCGTTCTCTCCACCACATAAAGGCAACCCCATTTCCAAATCTGGGATAGCCAAGTGGATAGTTAAATATATCCAAATATGCTACCACAAGGCTAAATGCACACTGACAGTTCCCCCTAGAGCACATTCCACACGCAAAATAGAGGCTTCCATGGCATTCTTAGGAAACATTCCCTTAGAAGATATTTGTAAGGCAGCCACATGGTCTACAACACACACCTTCACTAAACACTATTGTGTTGACGTGCAAGCAAAGCAACAAGCTTCTGTGGGTCAGGCTGTCCTTAAAACTATATTTCAAACTGCTGCAACCGATACAGGTGACCACCGCTAGGGAAGACACTGCTATATAGTCTATCCTAAGTGTGTGATCTGCAGCTCATATGCCTTGAACGGAATATGCTACTTACCAGTATGCATCTGTTCTTGGCATGTAGAGCTGCAGAGCCACACACGCCCACCCACCTCCCCGGGACCTGTATCTGTTCCAGCAGCGTCTTACTTAGACATGGACATCTCTCTCTTTTCTTCAAACTCCATCATTTCCCATCATGGCGAAAAACAATCTGAGGATGGAGTTGATGCCCATGCGCACTGTAGTCCAAGGGAGGAGTCCCCTATCTCGTGACCAAAGACTTCTTCCGAAGACAACAAAAACCTGCAAGCATCCGAGCCCAACACCAGATGGCGATCTACTGTCCTAAGTGTGTGGCTCTGCAGCTCTACATGCCAAGAACAGATGCATACTGGTAAGTAGCATGTTCCTTATATATGTTTAGGCACCAGAATCAGTGCAATCAGGTAAGTACTTTTGAATTTAAAAAGTCGACACAGTGCATTTTTTGGAGGCTGCAATGTTATCATATGGGAGGAAAAGCATATACGGCATATAAGTTCTTTGCATCGACTTAGGAGACCAACCTCCTGGGCTTGAAGTGAGTATGGGGCAAGATCCAAGGCAGCATCAGCAGTTCACCTCCAGCGGCACAAGGGCAGCCAGGTGAAGTTGTGCAAAACCATGTTGGGTGCCCAATGCAAGTCAACAGGGATCAGTCTACGTGAACAGAGGCTGCAGATTTAGTCTGGGAGGCCAGTCCAGCTGAACCAACATGTGGCTCAGGCCTTACGATGTTTAGGGACGTGGGGTCACCTTTGGTCCTCTTCTCTACAGTCCAGGGGCGTCTGGTGCAGAGATGTCCTTAGGCGTCTGGTTTTCATCGCCAGGAGCGGTCGCGGTATAGGGGGGCCTGCAAATAGAGGCTGCCGGTCGGCATTGAGAAGTCCACAGTGGGGAAAACCCAAGCTGGGCTTCAAATCTGGAGGGTCTGGGGACCATGTTGGCACGATTGGCGCTCTTCAGCTCTGGCTAGGTGGCTCGGTGTAGTTGTTCTTTCTGACGTCAGGTTTTCGCTGTCTTGGAGCTTCACAGTTTAGTCTTTGGTACCTGCAAGGTGTATGGGAACAGCTCTGCTGCTCCACTGGAGTTCCTGAGTTTTTGGAGGAGCACTGGCAGTCCTCCCAGGCGTTGGAGGATCAGCATCTTTCAGGGTGAGAAGGCTTCAGTGCAAGTGTCGAGAACAGGCCTGCAGAGCTGGTGCCAAGTCGGTTACTTCTTCCGCAGTTCTTTCTTTCGCGACTCTTCAGCCCTTCTTGTGGTCGGCAGCCTCTAATTCTCTGGTGCCAGTGGCTCCTCTAAATACTGAATTTAGGGGTGTTAGGGGAGTGTAGGGTAGTAGCCAATGGGTTACCAACCCTTGGGGTCACTTTTCACTCATATGACCACTTCCTTTGGAAAGTAGGCATAGCCCTTTCCCAGAATTCCTAATTTTACCATCACCAAGATGGCTATCTTTGAAAAGTTGCCTCCACGTCAGGTAGCCCACTTTGAGTGGTACTAGCCAGAGGGTGTACACGCCTATCCGACTAGGTGATTTTCACACCTCTCCGGGTGCCAAAGGCCTCTGGACAAAGGAGATTGGCTTCCTTTCCTGTGAGAGAAACCAAATTTGCATACCAAAGGCAGTAGGCTCTTTGAAGCGTCCCTGCTTTGGAATGCTGATATGCAGGTCATCCTGTGGGAGGGGGTGAAAACACCCCGTGCCTGAACAACTAGGGTTCTGGCCTCCTGGAAGCAAAGGTCCTCACCCCTGGGGATTAGAAACTTGTCTCCGGTGGCAGGCTGTCAAAAAACAGTCAGTGGGCACAAAAGTAGCTGGTAGGTTTTCAGGAGGCCCCTCTAAGGTGCCCTCTGTGTTCATGTATTAATAAATCCCACACTGGCATCAGTGTGTGTTTATTAATATGAAATTTTTGATACCAAAATCCCTATTTTCAGTGAAGCCATCATGTAGCTTGGGAACTCGTTTTCACCATTTTGAAGAAAGATGGCATCTTGCATTGCGTAGTCCCAGATGCTCATCTTCACACCCGCCTTGCTTACAGGAGTGTCTGTCCAGAAAATAGGCATGGGTCGATGAGAAGATGTAATCTTGGCAGAGTCCAAAGTTCAGGACAATATAAAATGGTGGTCATTTCATTTTTAGACCCTCCGCTGCAGACAACCTTACCACAGACTATTCCCTCGTGGAATTGGAGATGCATCTAAACACCCTGACCATTCACAGTACATGGTATCGGCAACAAGAAAAAATACACATCAGTTTCTTAAACCTGACGTCAATGCACTTGGCACTAAGTGTTACACTAATTCGCAGCAAGACAGTCCTCATAGAGAGTCCATACAATCTCAATGTATTACAGTCAAAATCAATTCACTCCCGTTGTCAATATTGAGGCAAATGATATGGCTCTTGCCCATTTATCACCAGGGTTTTCTTCTGCTGAGGCTTGACAACAACTTTGTGGACCTGCCAAGCAGAAAACATCATTAAAGTGGGAGATGAATACCCATCTACTTCAGCTGTACTTCCAGAAATAGAGGATGCCTACTTTCCATCTGTTCACCACTTCAGAAAATGCAACATACCAAGCTTAGTTCTACTGGACATGTCCATTCACTCACACAAGAAGTTACCCATAAGAGGAGACCTAATGTGACATTAGAAGAAACTTCAACAATAAGACCTCAAGACAATGCACCTTGTTGAAAGAGCTTGTTAAGCTGCAGAATTGAAAGGATTTGTACACTACTGTGTCAGTAGAGACAAACGACCTCTTCAGAGCTTCAGTGTAAGACACTGTTTGTTAGAGTTGCAATAATCATGTCTAGGATACACCTCATTAGATATTATTTGGTAGCTGTGTCAGCTTACATGCTCTATTATATCAGTTGTCAAAACATTCCTGGAGGATCTTAAAACAAGTTATCTAACAAAGGACATCACCAGTCCCTTCAACGACTTTGATGTAGTTCTTAACACTACTCCTGGGGAACCCCCTTTGAGCTTTTACATTCCTGTCAGATGCAGTTTTTCTAATGGAAATTTGCCTTTCTAGTAGCAGTTACTTCCTTACGTAGAGTTAATGAATTGCAAGGTTCTTAATAATCGAGTCATTCTGAGGGCACATTTGCAATTTATATCAATTGTCAGTCAAACAATTGAACTTCGATTTTCTTTCCAATTTCTCAGTTGGTTGCAGAAAAAACTTTACACACATTAGATGTAAAAATGCATTACATTGATCAGACCAAATTAGTTGGAAAGCAAAGCAAATCTGTTGCATTTGCTAACTACCACTTATTTGTTTTATTTTATTTGAAAAGTTTTATATAGCGCTGGCTAAACCCAGAGGTATCAGAGAGCTTTACATGAGGAGGTAACATTGATTCAAAAACATAGTTACAACAGTTTCAGGTACGTAGTTACTGGGGAAACAAGAATTACAAAGGCATGGCTCAAGTAAGGGGAAGGAAAAGCAGGCAGGGAGAGAGGTTTGGGGAAGAGTGTCTGACGATCGGATGGGTAGGTGACGGCCAAAGGGGGAACCAGAGCCGAACTCCTCAGTAGCTGCGTAGTGCAACTCCATCGGCCAAAGGTTAGCTCGGGCGCTGAAGTACATCAGAGGGTTAAAGAATCAGCCTAGAGGAGATCATCAAAAAGGTTTCAGAGAGCGCCTATCAATGTGTGAGGTGCTGGGTTCCCAGTAATAATGGGACCATACCTAAAACCTCCGCTATGTGGGAATCCCTTAACACTGTGGACTCTCTCAGAGGGGTATCTGAGACTCCAGGGCAGGAATGCTGGATCCCTCCCCAACAAGGGGAGAGGGAGTGCTTTGGCAAGGGGCACATTCATGGAGGCCGTTTAGGGACAGTAGGGCGGAGGGTGGAGGACATATCGAGCAGAATGTGGGAAATGAGAGAAGGTACGCTGGTACAGACGCCTACTAACTAACGTAGAAGGAAGTGGGAAAAAGCCAAGAAATTAATGTGTAGTCAGCCATCAGGACATAGCTAAATCAAAAACCAGTTATCTTCAAGTTCTAAAAGGGAGGGCTAGCAGTAAATAAGCAAGATAAAGGGTGAAAGAGCGTAGGTAGAATAAGGAGTTCACAGAAACATAGGAAACAAGTGATTACGGAGGGAAAGGGAGGATGTGGCCCGGGGGGAAAATTCGGCCGCTATCATAAGGTCAAGGTAGGTACAGGCAGTCTCAAAAGGGACGGTCACCTGGGGAGCTGGAAAGACCCAGGGGAGTCAGCGCGCAAACAAGGGTATTGGTACGAAACAAAATTATACCGAGTACACAAAAGATAGATGCAGTGTTGCACAAAATGAACCATAGTATTAAACACGCGGATAATCGGGGGGGGATTGGAGGTATCAGCAATGTTCTTAGGCGAAGCGTTGTTCAATGGAGAGGAGGGAAGATCAAAAAGTAGTCCCGGTGGAGACCAGTGGGGCCGGAGGCACGGACCAGGTCGCAAGAACCTGTATCGCTAGATATGACTCTCATGGCCATGGAAAAATGCAAATCAGGGTCTCCATTGGATGCCTGCACCCCATCAGTCCTTCACAAATTGTCAGAGGTAGCAAATTCCATGATCAATAAGATTGTTAATTCTTCTCTCAGTACGGGTGCTGTCCCAGCTGATTGGAAGTTGGCACTGGTTAAACCACTTAAAAAAAAAACCAACATATTGACTCAGCAGTGCTCTCAAATCTTCGCCCCATCTCACTTCTTCCAATTTTGGGCAAAATTACGGAAACCTTTTGTTTTAAAGGAGCTTACAAAATTTCTTGAAGAGAAACATTCTTCATCCATGCCAAGCTGGATTCCGGCCCAAACACTCCACAGAGTCAGCCCTTATTGAAGTCTCCGATTCCTTGAAAATGATTGCAGATAGAGGCAGGAAGGGGGTTTTGATTTTGTTGGATTTGTCAGCTGCATTCGACACGATCTCCCATGACATTCTTCTGAGGCATCTCGAATGCAGCGGCATTTCAGGTATGGTGTTGAGGTGGATTAAATCCTTCCTGGCCTCTCGCAGACAGGCTGTTACCCTAGGTCCCTTTCTCTCTTCTGAACGACCCATCACAGCAGGAGTCCCTCGGGGATCTTCCCTAAGTCCACTACTTAGACACCCAAATGATTATCTCTTTGGAGAACGATTCTACGCAGGCTGAAATGAATTTTAAACTCTGTTTGACTGCGGTCCTTCAATGGATGTCGACTAATCATTTGAAGTGTAATACGGATAAAACTGAGATTCTTCCCATAGGGACGGACACTTCCTTTCACCCGTCTAATTGGTGGCCCGATGGAGCAACCCCACCACCTGAGATTGTGAAGGTTGCCAGGAACTTAGGAGTCCAATTTGATAACTCCCTCTCTTTTCTTCCCCATACTAAAGCGGTTGCAGGAATGTGTTTTAGTTTAATCAAAACCCTAAAACAAATCTTCAGGTTTCTTCCTCTGTCTGCTAGAAAGTCTGTCGCAGTTGCCCTGATACTCTCTCGTATTGACTATTGTAATGGGCTATTGGCTGGAGTTAATAGGTCAGTCTTAAAGAAGCTTCAGGTGGTACAACATGCCGCAGCCCGCCTGGTACTTAAACTCCCCAGAAAATCCTCAGGTTCCGCTGCCCTGAATAAACTCCATTGGCTCCCGGTCCCTTAAAGAATTCTTTTTAAGATTCTTCTTGTTACGTTTAGGGCAAAGATGAGGGTTGGTCCCAAATTCTTGTCGGCACGTTTGACTCCATATACTACTACCAGGCTGCTCAGATCTTCTTCGGCAAATCTTCTTAAATTGCCCAACTTCAGATATAAACTAAAAGGCGCAAGAACCCTAGCCTTCTTGGGTGCCAGAGCATGGAACAAGCTGCCAGCCCAGATCAAACTCTGCAACACTGAACTCTCATTCAGGAAAGATCTTAAAACTTGGATCTATGGCATTTCGGATGATTGTTGTCTCGCTCTGATCTAATTACTCTTAGTAAGTCAATACCCTGTTTTTCTCACCACTATACAACGTTAGCGCCAAGATACTCCTCGCGGAGTGATAGCCGCGCTCTACAAATACGATCTCAACTCAACTCAAAATGGCGGAGTGGGACAGGATTGACCACCGGAGATGGTCACAAAATGGTGGGGTGTAAGAGCGACGTAGTTCCAAAGTCCAAATTAGTAGTTCTTGCCTCCACTCGCAAGCCGGGCTGGATGGCAGTGGGAAAAGCAGCAGGGGGGTGGCGGAGGGGGGGGGGAGAGCATCAGCCCGGATTTTTCAGCAGTCAGAAGGCAACGGCAGAGGGGCGGCGAGGAGGACGAACAGGAAGGACAATGAGCGAGGAGCAGGGCTCATAGAAAGGGGAGGAAGAGAGAGATGGCTGAGCAGAGTGGAGACGCAGCTCCAGCCTCGGGGATTCGGCGAAAAAGGCTCATCACGGCGAAATCGAGGTGCTCGCCCAAGCAGCTCTGCCAGTGTTGAAGCGCTGTTGAGATGTTCCATGTCAGAGGCGTGCAAATGTGGACAGTACAAATACTAGCAGTCCCGTTGGTAGTGGCATCAGGGGAGGACCTCACTCCGAGGGTCCACTTTGTATGCTTGAATGGCGGTGCGAGGGAGCACGTCTCTGCAAACTGGGAAGCTCGAGGCACCAGGATCACTGAGGCACGAGCTCGTAAGAGGAGGCTCAGCAAATGTGCGGACCAGAGCTCAGTCTCAACGCCCCGGGACCACTGCGCAAAGGTCAAGGATGGAGCACCAAGGACCGAGCCGGCTGCAGTGGGAGGCGGTCACCACCTCCCCAGGACCAAAACACATCTCCGCCGTCTCCTCAGGCCAGGTGTAAATTCCAGAGCAGATGAACCAAGAACAGCAATGGGGCAGTTAAACCAGAAGTCGCGGCGACAAAGCATCACATCCACACCGGAAGAACCCGGCAGCTCCACTTCATCAACGAGTCAGCTTAGTCCGTGAAAAGGCGTCTTGAGTCGGCAGCAGTTTTTAGGTAATGTTTTGCCTTAAGATTATCCTTTGATGTTGCAGTTTAACTTAAAAGGGTTATTGCGTTCCGTAGCGGAGGGCTTCATCAGAGTAGGGCTGTCGAGCGAGACGATGGAATGTGGGGCATAGACAGGGATTTTCACAAAGTTTTGATTCCAAGCCCCGGAGCTTAGGTGGGGAGCTCCCTCTCGGCAGCCATCTTATATAGATCTTGGGTAAACCTGTTTCCAAATTGGAGATTGCAAGATGAATACTATACTCCACGCCTAGACTACATTCCACCCGCCAAAAAGGAGTCACTATGGCTTTCTTTCCTTGCATATCTCTTGTAGACATCTGGAAAGCAGCTACATGGCCCACGCTGCACAATTTAATCAAGCATTATTATGTAGACGTCCCTGCCTGTCAAGAAGCACAGGATGAGCTATCTGTCCTCAATACATTATTCAAAACATCTCCTCTCAAGCCACTGCTTTAGGGTAAGAACTGCTTTTCAGTCAAAGCAAAATTTGATCTACAGCAATAGATGCTACAAACAGAAGATGATACTTAGCTTGTAGTGATGTAGACTCGCATGTGCTATCCCTACTCCCCTAATGCAAGCTTACGTTTCATATGTTTCTCATCACTACAAATGCATCCTTCACACTTTCCCAGTCTACCTGTACACACACACTGTCCTACTTCACTTTTCAAATTTCTCTCACCTTTTGGAGGGAAAGCAACCAAAGGTGTGGAGTGTGTGTCCTGGTCCATTGTGGGTTTCGGGTACAGACCATTATTCACTTCGAAATGGAAGCTTGTACTGGGAAGAACATCAACTAGCAACAGCCATTTCCAACACTAGATGACAGGAGTGCGCAAAGCTTGTGAATCTGCCACGCTAACAGAAAATAAAATTTCAACCCCCAATTTAATGGTACTCCATAATTCTAATAATTATATTTTTATGTGATTTAGACAATTAATCTACATTTTTCCCTAATCTGTCTTCAAATGTGGAAAAATCCCCGAATGCTGTAGACTTGAAAAGAAGCCTTCAATATTACCTTGATTTGGTCAAAGAGATTATGAAAACTAAGTAGCTTTTCATTAGCTTTTCATTAATAATCGTGATTATCATCCAAGATTGTTAAAATGATGAAAAATGTCAGAAGACCATTTATTTTATCAGATGCTATCAGGGGCCAGCATTCCCCTTCCGAGTGGGCCTCTATCCTCATCAACCTTGAGTTAAAACATTTAATAGTGTTGCATTTGGGAATGTGCCATGTAATGAGATTTGCTTAGCGACTGCGTGGAAATTGGTTCATACGTTTGTCAAAAACTGCTGTTTGGATTTTGACTCCAAAGCAGACACCCAAGTGGGTGGAGCCTAGCTGCAGAATCTAATTAGGCTTTCTTTATCCTCTCCTACATGCTGCTTGTTAATTTTTCGCTTGCCATCACCTCCTAAACCCTAAAAGGTTTTGATTTGCTATTCTCGTAGTTATCAATATTAACTAACGTCCCACAACGAAGAAGCAAAAGTTAGTTACTTGAGATACTGATTATCAAACCGCTGTCTATCCGATAAAAAACCTTGTCGGGAGAATGAATATAGAGTAAATGCCTGAAATCCATGTACTAATCAGCTGCCGAAGGTAACTTTGCACTGTTACTACACTTCATTAGGAGACCGAGGAACAGGATGGTCGGAACAGTCAAATTCTTTTACTATAAGGATGTTGGTTAAATGCTTAACATTTCTCCCATCCTTTCCTAAGGGAGGATTGAAAGAAGGATTTGTTATATTTTAAGTGAGTTCTAATTAGCGCGTGTGTATGCACATGAGCACGTTTTGTAACCACAAAAATGAGATCAGTATTAAATTAAAGAATGTTATGACTGGATCTACGGATTTATCACCTGAAATTGGATCGTTATGGTCACAACTTTAGGCATAAACAACCAAAACTTATGTTATTTGCTTTCTAGTTGAACAGTGACTTTATTATGTTTACACTGATGATCATAACCATAATTGAGCAAATTTGGAGATTTTCCATTCCTCCATCTAACCATAGAATCCTCCAGTGTAAATGTCTTCTAATTTGTGGGGTTTTGCAGTGTCTAGTTGACGCAGTGTGACTATTGAGCCCCTCTACAAGTGGCATTAACGTAATCTGTAATAATGTCCTCCAATTTTCATATCTGACCTCAAAAATTTCAGCATTCTGGGACTACCAAAGCTGTGGCATCAAAACCAGACAATTTGTTTTGCAAAAGAAGACACTTTTTATCCCTAAGGAATGTACCGTATGTCCTCTTCTTTGAACACTTAGTTTGTTTTTATGCACAATAGCATTACATTTTCTGTGGCATTGAGTCTCTGTATGTTAAACTTGGTGACATTCTGTGGTCTTTGTTTGTCCTCCCTTGTGTATTCTCTCCCAAAAAGGCACCTTTTTTAGAAATATTATATCCATTGATCAGCGCAAGTCTTTCCTTTTTCAAACTAAAGTGGTATATATTTTTTGCTGAGAAACATCTGTGTTCAAGTTTCGTAAAAGGTATTAGCAGTTCAAAAATTGATTTTTTTCTGGAGACTAACTGATCTGTAAATGCAGGGCTCGCTCACCCTTTTTGTCATTCCACAGGATAGCCAATGTGGTTTTTTTTTTTTTTTCACTTGGTATTTATAGTCATTTCTTTATGATGGGATTGAAAAAATGACTACTAGAATGCACAGAACCATCCTATGACCATCACCCATTGAATCAGGAACCTTGAGAGCTCTGTAACAATACAGGCATTGCACCTCGTGTTTGTGCTTCAGATTGGCATGAGAATTTTTTAATTAAAGATATTACCTTTACAGAAGGCGGGCAAAAGTCTAGTGTTTATGAATATAATGATAATGCTTATGTAGGATTTAGGATTACAAGCAAGTCATTTTATTACGATCACCAAAATGCACAACCTCCATAGAGAGCTGAAATTCTCTGGCCGTTCTAGAAGTCCTATGTAGGAGTTGTTTCTTATGTCTATTTGAGTTTTTGTGTTAATTTCCTTTTTGCAGGTACCTTTCAAAGAAGCAAGGCCAGTAGTTGCTATTAATGTGGACGTGGTGAGACCGAAAGCTATGTGCGGCCCAGGACCTTCCCTTCTTTTACTGATGTGCCGAATGGTGTTCTTCCAGTGGAAGAAAGGATGTTGCAGACCGTTTCCTGCCGTCAGTTTCCCTGTCTTGGAGCGTGACTTTAATTCACCAATTAGGAAAAAAAAGCGGCTCAGACCTCAGATATGCCTCTTGTTAGAATATTCCTTTGCATATCTCTGGATTGTTAGTTGGACTCTTTAAAGCCCCTTCAGTAAAAGGGGCAAAAATTGGCTCTTCAGCCTTGTTGTGGCCATTGTGCACCTTCAGAGCTTACACCTTTTTCTATGTTAGCCACTCTTATCCAAAATTACGACCAGAGGCTTGCTCTGAGACTTTTCTTTCTTAATCACATTTTTATCATGTTTTCTTTTGCAGGCCCTCTAGTTAGGAGCTAACCTTTAGAGAGCAGTTCTCCTTTTAAGACTTCCTATATTTGTTCCAAGTAATGCTTTATCTGCCTCCCTCAGTCCATGGCAGAGCCTCAAAACGTCTAGGTGTGTGCAGTGTTTTGTGTGTCTCTCTTTGGTGTGCATTGGGATCCTGCCCTCCAGTAGCTTCTGAAGACCTAGACCTCCTATCCCCACAATGGAAACCTAACCAAGCAGATATCGGGTATCGGGCTGTTGTGGCATTGGTATAAAAATGTTTCTGTGGGAAAATAAAAACATAACCGAACTCTGTTCATTTATATAGCAATTGTGCAAAATTAAAATTGGCCTAACTATTAAGCGTAAAAGTTGCACTTCAAATGTCCTTGCTATTTCTCAGGATTAATGCACATTTTACAGAGCTTTATACATCATATACATAAGAGTTTGCTTTCGGGATCCTCTCAGTTGTGGTTCTCAGGTACCCAAAGCTTAGTAATAGCGAATAATTATGGCTACAGCCAGATGATTAGCATGCAGACAACTCAACTTTTTGTAACAACATTTCTGGATTGTTTTGGAAGGTTTCACAGTGACACATTTTGAAGGTTATATTGTGATCTGGAAAGTATTCGATGATCTGCCCTTTTGTGCAAGTTATCGTGAAGAATGTGTGAGGCATCCCCTTCTCAGCAGTAGCAACAGTTCCTCCATCCACTTGAAGCTGCAGCTGTACTTGTGTGTCTGGGTGTGTCAGGCTACATGCGATCTAACCTCTTCCTTGCACAGCAGTTCTTTTCTCCACTTGCAGCTGTTTCTGCTTCCCCATAGTCTTGCTTTGGGCCGTTCTCCCAGCGTTTTTGGTTACGGCTGCTCTGTGTGTACTGTGCAGAATTGCAGTTTCTTCTACTATGCATTCTTAACACGGAATGCTGTAAAATGCCCAAGTTATAAAATACAAAGTGATATGTATTGTTTGTCAGAGAATATTGCATTGGTGTACATAATAAATACTTTTTTCGTAAAGTGATGGATATCTTTCCCTAACCTATTTCTGTACTCCTGTAGTTATGTTTCTCTCACACAATTATATCTCGCCCCCTATTCTAAGATGTCAATTACTGCTATGGAACTGCGGCACTACAGTGAATATCAGACATCTATGGATCTCTCCTTCGGAGTGATGATCTGGTTTGTAAATATATCTATTCTTTATCATCTATGTGATGCTCAAGTTTACCTTCCTTCAAAAATTGGCAATAATCTGCAACCTTTTGTAGCTGGTGTGGGGAGGGGGTGGGTCCAGTGTTTAGCATGCAGGACTGAAAAGAGACTCTAAAACTACAACAGTTCTCCAGTATTGGATCTTTCATAGATTCACATGCTTGAATCATTCCCCGTCGTCAAACTGGGAGTCCCACGGTATTATAACAAAGCAATCATATTAGTGCCATAGGCTACAGTGGCGCTATGCCATGAATTTAATAGCCTATCTTTGACCTTTTAAAAAAAAAAAAAAAAGGACCAAACTTAGTCTGCAACCAAGCAGGCGACAGCACCCTCTAGAACCTTCCCCACAGAGGCTTGCTCCCTCAGATTTTCTACTGCATGTCGTGTATAGGGAGTCTCCCTGAGCTCTGTTCAGTTATTCTTCAAATCTTCTGATTTCAAGAAACTTCTCTTCAGATTATATATATATTTCTTTCTGTATTCCCTTGGGACATTATAACCATGTCAAACCATTCTAAGAAGGGAGTATTCAGCCCATGTAACACCTGTGGCAAAAAGAGACTTTTTATTGATGATCCTCATAAAAAGTTCATGTATTGCCTCTATCCTGACCACTCAGTCAAAGACTGTAAAATATGTTGCACTTTCTCACAGAAGACCCTCAAGGACGTAGAGGGAAGACTTCTGTTGTGGCTACAGAGGATTAAATCTAAAGACAACCCTGTTTCTGAGGCAGAGAGCGATGATTCTCTTACACCTGGCAAATCATTAAAATGGGATAAATCCTCGATAAAGACCCTTCTGAACACCCTAAAAAGGGCATTAAGAAAAGACACAATGAGACACCTGGTCATTCTAAGAAATATCAGGAGAAATCTCGTCACAGACCTTCCCCAAAGGTTTTTTCTGAGCCTTCTACGCCATCTGAAAAAATTATACCTGGCAGAAGGACTTCAAAATCCCTCCCATCAAGGACGGAATATACTTCTGCTGAAAAAATAAAGATTTCTATATCTCTTATTCCGTCGCCGATGCTCTCGTCGACAACATTGACTTCTACATTCACTACAGCGGCATCGCCATTGATGATAACGTAGTTTCCTACAGCGTCGGTGACCATTGTTGCATGTAAACTGTTATCGACGACGACATAGAAGTCAATTCCCCTGTCTCCACCTCAGTCGACGAAGCGTTCAGCTAAGCGCTCGACGACTAAGGATCCTGCTTCGTCGACAAAGACATTCATGTTGACGAACATATCAAAGAAACTACAGTCGACGGAGCTCTCGTTGACAACACCGCCGACGGCATCATCAACGACAATCTCTTTGACAACCTCGTTGACGGCACTTCAATCAGAAACACTGGTTTTGACTGGAAAAACACTGAAATCTTTGTTGACGGAGACCCAGAATTTGTCATCCTCAGCACCATTAACACCTCTGGTGCGTTAATCACGCCTTTCATATACTGATAAACCCAGTGTTGATGTAATTCTTTCACTTCACACTTCACCAAGCTAAGTTTTGCCTTTTCCACCAGCTCTGCTACTGGAGGAAGAATCTGAAGATGAAAGTCTTTTTAGATTGGCTCATACCACTTCAGAATTTAACGTAAAATGTTAGGACTTCGATGGCGAAGATGATCAATATTATGACAGATTATCAGCAATATTCTGAATATATGCCATAAGAGCACTCTATGCAAATGCCCTTGGGCTTAGTAACCAATTTCCAAGGAATGTTACAAGATTACTATAAACGGTTCCCAGAACTTGTTTCTTCTACACCTGCTCTTCAACTTCAGTCATCAATTCAGTCCTCTCAAAAAACGCCGCCTCCTAGGCCGTGCAAATTACAAATTTCAGGCACTCCTCTATCATCATTACCTATGGCAACCCCCCAATCTCCAACCCCCCACCCCCCACTCCCACCCGGCACATGAAGCTCCACTATCAATGAATGGGATGACTATTTGATAACCATGCCTTCTCCCCCGAATGCACCTCCGGTGGATCCCACTCAGCCCGATATTGGAGGTTTCCATAACATCATGGAAAGAGTGGCAACATTTTTCAATTGCCCTTCACTACCAAACAGGCAGAATGTTTTCTTTACAATTTTAATGAACCAACTAAAAAACTAATACGGGCTATTCCTATTATAGATTTTATATGGCAGGAATGTGTGGGTATAATGAAGAACCCGGCCACAGTGACAGCAGTCATGCCCAGGTTTAGATAAGAAGTACAAGGCGCCAAATGATGCTCCTGCATGCCTTATTGGACAACTAAGGCCAGATTCTGTCATT
Source organism: Triturus cristatus (assembly GCF_964204655.1). Classification (NCBI taxonomy): domain Eukaryota; kingdom Metazoa; phylum Chordata; class Amphibia; order Caudata; family Salamandridae; genus Triturus; species Triturus cristatus. The sequence goes on along the minus strand of NC_140590.1, from coordinate 782,286,822 downwards.
AGTCAAGCAGCCCAGAGACGATCTATAAACCCTGCTACCCCTATTACAACGTTTCCAGATAGGGAAGGGCGTCGCTTTGGCACGATTGGAAAATGTTTTCCAGCATGGCGGCAATAACAGTTAAAGCAGCAAATTCTCTGGCAATTCTAGGGCGATTCGACAGACAAATGTGGTCGGATATAGCACAGTACATCGGTCTTCTGCCAGAGGATGCTAAGCTTGATGCCAGGAAGATTATCCTAGAAGGCGAATGAGCTTCTTCGGAGATAATAGATTGTGCTGTTGATATATCTTCTACAGGTTTCCGGCAACTAGCTGGAGCAGCTGTTCTCCGCAGGCAGGGCTGGCTGAAAGCGACAACATTCAGACCAGAAGTCCAGATGAAAATCCTGGATATGACATATGATGAAGCGTTGTTCGGAAAACATAACGATAAAGCTCTGCAATCCATTAAGGCGGATACTGACGCCACCAAGGCTGTGGGAACATTGCAATTTCGTAAACAAACCTTTTGAGGACCCAGAGGAAAAAGTTCCTACTTTTACAGAGGAGGATTCCAAAATTTTAGGCAACAATATCAGCCTTACCAAGGGCAATATAGACAGCAAAATGTGCAGCAATGCAGTCAGCCAGCCACCTGCATTGGCTTACAAGCAACCAGCCAGAGGCAAACAGCCCACCAAGGGGCGAGATGTTAACAGAAAACCATGATCTTTCTTTTCCGCTGCCTTCCCCAAATCCAAGAAACAACTAGGACGCACTTCTGATTATACTCACCAATGGTCTAGCATAACATTGGACAAGTCGGTCCTAGACATCATAGTCAGTGGCATACCCTCGAATTAGTCAGCAAACCACCAAATGTCCCTTCAAAATGGACGTTTGCTCCCCATCTGAAACAACTATTGAAGGAGTTCGCTATTATGTTGCAGAAAGTGGCGATAGAGAAGGTTCTGAAGTCTCAGAAGTGCACGGGCTTCTATTCCCAATTCTACCGTATCAGGAAAAAATCAGGAGACTGGCGCCCAGTCTTGGATCTTTGACAGTTGAACAAATACCTGAAAAAACAGTCATTCCGGATTGTCACCCTGCAAGATAACTTACACCTTCTCAACCATAGGCACTATATGACCTCTTTGGACCTTCAAGACGCATACTTTCACGTCCTAATTCATTAAAGCCATCAGAGATACCTTCGTTTCCAGGTAGCCGGCACACACTTTCAGTTCAAAGTGCTCTCTTTTGGACTACGATCAGCTCCAAATATATTCACCAATTGCACGGCCCCTGTGGCAGCGAGTCTGAGACTAAACGGAGTTCAGGTCTTTCCGTATTTAGACTATTGGCTAATAAAAGCTCCAACATTTGAACAATGCACAGCGGACACTGCACTATGCCTTTTTATTTTTCAAACAATTGGGTCTCAAACCAAATCTGCAGAAACCAAATTTTGAACCGATAACATAATTTAATGTTTCTAGGAGCAGTCTTAGACACCCAGTCAGACAAGGCTTTTGTCTCTCCAGAGCAGCAGGACAAGATCAGAATACTGGCCCAAAGACTTTGCAATAGTCCATCTGGAGGAATGTGCTCCTCCTGCATTCCTCTAATACCAAACTGTAGACTTTATATGCGTCCCCTACAAGAGCAGTTAGTCAAACAGTGGCTGCAAGTTCTAGGCTCATTTGGCAATGTGATACTGGTAACCCCAACAATGATAAAAGGTATACAATAGTGGACGGTATCAGCCAATATTTCTCCAGGTATGACTTTTCTTACCACAAGCAGCAGATCTGGTCATCACCACGGATGTGTCCCTGGAGGGATGGGGCGCTCATCTTCAGGAGCGATCAGTCAGTGGCAAATGGATAACCTCTGGAAAAAGAATGCATATAAATCTTCTAGAACTGAAGGCCATAGCTCTGGCACTGTTTTTATTCCTCCCCAGAATTGCAGGCTCGTCTGTACTTATCCGGATGGACAATACCACCAGCATGCACCACCTATACAAACCAGGAGGGGCAAAATCAGTGGCTCTATCTCATCCGACACAAACAATTTGGAATTGGGTCTTATAACATAAGGATACACTGAGTGCAGAACATGTCCCAGGAGTATCCAGTGTGCTGGCTGACACCTTGAGCAAACTGACAACCACTTGTCGCGAGTGGGACCTCGATTCTCTGGTTCTCCAAGACGTGATCTTTTTGCGACCAAGACAAGCAAATGCCAATATTACGCCATCTGGCATACCTAGAGAGGAATATGGGGAAATGCCTTTTTGATCGGATGGTCAAAAATATTAGCTTACGCTTTTCCCACAATTCCTTTGATACCAAGGGTTCTCAAGACAATGAAGAGAGAACCATGCAGATTAATCCTCATTGTGCCAAAATGGCCCCGGCAATTATGGTACTCAGAACTTCTCCTTCTCTCGGAACAACATCACATTCCTCTGACATCTACCCCTGCGTTACTATCCATGAACAAGGGCCAAGTATTTCATCCCAACCTGACTGCTCTTCACTTGTCGGCCTGGATCCTGACAACCATGAGCTCGGACTATGCGATATCTCCAAAGACTGCAGAGAAATACACTCTAAAGCGCGAGCAGAATCCACAAATAAGTCATACGAATTTAAGTGGAAATGTTTCTGAATGTGGTCTCAAGAAAAAGAATTGTATCCATTCCTCGCAACATCAGTACAGATTTTACCTTATCTTTTTCAGTAAGCCAAGGCTGGCCTTGCACATTCATCAATGAAAGTGCACTTAGCAGCAATTTCTCGTTTTAGGAGCTCGAAGAACACCTCATCGCTATGGTCTGCAAGATTAATTAAACAGTTCCTCAAGGGACTCTTTAGAGCTTTTCCACCTGTGAAAGAACCTCCCCCTTCTTGGCATCTAAGCGTGGTATTAAGTCAGTTAATGGAAAGCCCTTTTGAACCAATCCATAAAACACAGTTGAAATATTTGTCATGAAAGACTCCTGTGTTACTAGCAATAACAGCAGCAAGAAGAGTTAGAGAATTACAAGCATTCACTATAAAACAACCGTTCATGCAATTCAAAAAAGACAAAGTAATATTAAGGACTAACCCTAAATTTATACCAAAAGATTCCCAGCTCAACAAACCTATTATACTAAAGACATTCTTTCCAAACCCACCAACTATTACTGAGAGATCTCTACATACTTTGGATGTTAAAAAATGCATTAAGTTTTATTTGCGTAGAACAAAACATTTACGAAAATCTGATCAATTGTTCATTGCCTATGGCAATTTGAATAAAGGACTACCAGTCTCTAAATCTTCCATTGCAAGATGGATTGCAACAGCCATTCAATTCTGCCATAACGCTGCAGGACAACCCTTATCTACTAGAGTAAAGGCTCATTTAACAAGAGCTGTTTCTACGTCCACGGCATTATTTGCTGGTGTTCCCATTCTGCAAATCTGCAGAGCAGCCACATGTTTCACCAGGCATACCTTTACCCAGCATTATTGCCTGGATGCTACAGACAAAGCTGATAGGGCAGTGGGACAGGCTGTATTGCAACATCTATTTCAGTAAGGTGAGCCTCTTTCATTTAATCATTTCTCTCTCACTATCCGCTTTGGTTTTATTACTTTATTATGCTTGTTGCAACTTTGGCTATATTTGCATTATTATGCTATGCTAATATGTGTTTGTTACTGCTAGATACTCTGATTCAAGCATGTGAATCTATGAAAGATCCAAAACTGGAGAAGAAAATAAGGTTCGAGGCATATGAGCTGCAGATCACACACTGTGCATAGATCGCCATCTGGTGTTGGGCCCAGATGTTTGCACTTTGTTGTTGTATTGTGTTGGAGAACCACACTCCCACACTGAAAGGGTGGTGGTGGTCTTCCGGACACACTGTGGTAGCTTGGCTCGAGTGGTCAGGAAACAGGCACCGTGCTAAGCATACGACATACCCAAACAATAACCATGCGTGCATCCGTTCCAAAAACGACTCTACACCGTAAAAATTATGAAAATATCTTTCTTTATCTTCTTTTTCTCTTAGTTGCTGATTGGATAAAATAAATAACAATCACAATATACAAACTTTTTAGAAAGTGCAGGTCAAATAAATACTGGCTTAATGATTCAATAAATAGGGGTGATCATAAATACTGAAGGCATAAATACAAGTGCAATACAGACAGGCAATTAAATATTCTGAGGCAATAAATACTGTAACCAATAAATATTGTGCATCAATAAATACTGTGGACCAATAAATACAGTGGAACAATAAATAGGTTAAATACAATAAATACAGTGCCCCTAATAAATACTTAAAAGCTGACAGTGACACTCATGGAATCAGATCACTTTTGATTTCCTAAGGGCTGATTTGGCCCAGGCACAGCTTGTGGGGATGTGGAAGGCTTGAGGGTGTCTACTCCCTGGCTTAGACAAGGCTGAGGCCTAAACTGAGGTAGATCAAGGGGGGAATACCAGAGACCTGGCTCTCTCCCTCCACACCACTTCTCTAGATTAGTCCCAGTTCACCCCCGGCACAGTCAGGTTGGTTCCAGCACCTCCCTAGCCCCTTAGAGCAGTCTCTCAGGTCTCCACAGGGCCTTAGGCGCCCTCTACTCCACTTACTGCCCTTTTTCTGATGCTCCGACGCCGCTGGAGTCGGGTCGATGCCGTGAGGCGGTTCCAGCTCGATGTCGGCGGCCTCGGCACAATGTCAGTTCTTTGACGACGCCGGCAGGCGGCTCCGGTCTCGATGTCAGCGGCCTCGGTTCGATCTCGGCCTCCGATTCGATGGCGTCGGGCAGTCTTACTCGATGTCGACTTCGGGCGGCTCCGGTCCGATGGCGACCTCGGATTCGATGACGTCGGCCGGCCTTGCCTCGATGTCGACTTCCGGCGGCTCCGAAGTGCGATCCTCACTCCCGACCTCCGGTGTCCCTCTCCTTAGGTTTCCGGCGACTCCGGAGTGCGACCTCCACTCCCGACCTCCGGCCCGATCCTCACAGGTTCCGGTGACTCCGGAGTGCGATCCTCACTCCCGACCTCCGTTGCACTTCACCTCGGTCTCCGACGACTCCGGAGGGCGGACTTCACTCCTCCGATGACGCCGCTCACTCGACCTCGGGTGACTTCCTCCTCGACCTCTGGTATTCCTCACGACCTCTGACGGCGCCCTCTCTCGACCTCTGGCGGCTCCGGGTACGACGTCTGCTTTTCCAGTCAGCGCCGCTTCTCCACCTCGGGCTCCAGGTCTTAGGCTACTCGACGTCGGACTTCAGGGAAACCAGCTTCCAGGTCAGGATCTTGCTGTTCTCTTGTTTCTAAGGCCTGTTCCTGCTGTCCAGGTCCTCAGGATGGTTTTTCTGACTTCTTCCCACACAGGGCTCTAGGCTGGGCTCCGTCAGTAGGGACTAGTATCAAGGGTGGGTTTATGGACCCCACTCCAGGCACAAGTTTCCACCCCTGCTGCTTCACTCCTTCCTCCTTCACGTTTGTGCTGCTCACTCTTCACCAGTCAGGTGCCAACTGCCAGCTCCAACTGCCAACTCTCTGTCTTAGCTTCCCAACATTCTAAACCGCCTCCAACTGTCACAGGGTTCTGGAATGTTCTGGAAGGTGCTGGTAGGTTCCAGTGGATGCTGGTGATGTCACAGGTGGCCACCATTTTGTGCTTCAGGCCCTCAGACAGAAGTTTCAGGGGTAGCTAAAATGGCTCCCTGAATCTGCAGCAACACGAAAAAGTCTGGTGGTTCCCAAAAAGGAAAAATTCAAACAGGGTTTGAGGCAAAAGTGGGACAAAATAAATAATGATGAGGAGGGACCACCCAAAGGGCTGACAGGTCTAACACGCGTCCCCCCCAGCTGAAAGTGGGGAGAGCTACCCAACCCCTTGGGAGTTCTCATCACTAAGGCGGAAATACCTTGAGAGACCGTCTGCATTGGCGTGGTCCACTCCAGGCCGATGTTCCACCTGAAAGTCCATTCCCTGTAGGGAAATAGACCACCTCAACAACTTGGGATTCTCCCCCTTCATTTGCATCAGCCAACGAAGGGGTCTGTGGTCGGTCTGAACCAGGAAGTGCGAGCCAAACAGGTATGGCCGCAACTTCTTCAGAGCCCATACCACTGCAAAGGCTTCACGCTCTATTGCACTCCACTTCTGTTCCCTGGGAAGTAGTCTCCGGGATAGGAAGACCACGGGTTGATCCAGACCCTCTTCGTTGAGTTGCGATAACACTGCCCCAATGCCATGTTCTGATGCATCTGTCTGGACAATGAACTCCTTGGAAAAGTCTGGGGCCCTTAAGACCGGGGCCTCGCACATGGCTTTCTTCAATCTCTCAAAGGCTTGCTGACAAGCCTCCGTCCAGACTACCCGTCGAGGTTGTTTCTTGGACGTGAGCTCCGTGAGGGGGGCTACGATGGTACCGTACCCCTTCACGAAGCGGCGGTAGTATCCCGTGAGGCCCAAAAATGCTCGGACCTCAGTCTGTGTCTTGGGGGGTTCCCAGGCCATGATGGCCTCGATCTTCGCCTGGAGGGGTTGCACTGCTCCCCTACCCACCAAGTGTCCAAGGTACACTACCGACCCCTGCCCGATCTGGCACTTGCTGGCCTTGATCGTCAATCCAGCTTGTCTCAGGGCCTGGAGAACAGCTTGCAGGTGACGCAAGTGATCCTCCCAGCCGTTACTGAAGACGGCTATGTCATCCAGATAAGCAGCAGAGAAACTCTCCATTCCGGTGAGGATCTGGTTTACCAGGCGCTGAAACGTGGCAGGTGCGTTCTTGAGCCCAAAGGGCATCACACAGAACTGGTAGTGGCCATTGGGCGTGGAGAAGGCTGACCTTTCCCTTGCTCCATCAGTCAAAGAGATCTGCCAGTACCCAGAAGTAAGGTCAAAGGTACTTAAATATTGGGCAGCTCCCAGCCGGTCAATCAATTCATCCGCCCTAGGGATCGGATGAGCATCAGTTTTGGTCACTGAATTCAGTCCCCGGTAGTCCACACAGAACCTCAGTTCTGGTTGGGCACCCGGTGGTGCGACTTTTGGTACTAGTACCACCGGACTGGACCAGGGGCTGCTAGAAGGTTCGATCACTCCTAGCTCCAGCATCTTAGTGACTTCACTATGAATGCTGGCCTTCACCTTGTCTGACATCCGGTAGATCTTGGACTTCACAGGTGGGCTGTCTCCTGTGTCCACGTCATGGACGCACAGGTGAGTCCTACCCGGGACAAGGGAGAACAACGAAGAGTACTGCCCCAGGACCTGGCGACAGTCCTCCTGCTGCTCAGGAGTTAGAGATGGGGAGAGAATCACTCCCTCCACCGACCCATCCTTCTCTTGAGACGCAAACAGATCAGGGAGAGGCCCGCTTTCCACGTTCTCTCCTCCGTCAGTCACCATCATCAAGATGACTTCGGGCCTCTCGTGGTGGGGTTTGAGGCGGTTGGCATGCAGCACCCGCAGGGGCTGACGAGGGGTCTTCAGGTCCACCAGGTAGGTAGCCTTACCCTTCTTCTCCAACACCTCAAAGGGTCCTGACCAGCGATCCTGGAGGGCACTAAGCTCTCCTGGTTCGATCACCCACACCTTCTGGCCAGGCTCCAACTCCACCGGGTGAGCATTGTGGTCATACCACGCCTTCATCACTGCTTGGCTGGCTTCCAAGTTGTCAGAAGCTTGCTTCCACAACTTAGCCATTTGGCTCCGGAAGGCCAGCATGTAGCTCACCACATCCTGGGGAAGCTTTCTGGGAGTTCTTTCCCATCCGTCTCTCACCAGGTTGAGAGGTCCACGTACAGGGTGCCCATACAGAAGCTCGAAGGGGCTGAAGCCCACTCCCTTCTGTGGCACTTCCCTGTAGGAAAAAAGTAAACAGGGTAGGAGGACGTCCCATTTCCTCCGCAGGCTTTCAGGCAGACTTCTGATCATGCCCTTCAAGGTTTTGTTAAACCTCTCCACCAGACCATTTGTCTGGGGGTGGTAAGGAGTGGTGAACCGGTATGTCACTCCACACTCCTTCCACATCGCCCGCATATACGCTGACATGAAGTTGGTCCCCCTGTCGGACACAACTTCCTTGGGAAAACCCACTCGGGTAAAGATTCCCATCAGGGCCCTAGCCACAACAGGTGCTGTTATGGTCCTCAGAGGTATTGCCTCTGGGTACCGTGTGGCATGATCCACCAGAACCAGGATAAACCTGTGACCAGCTGTAGTCGGCGGATCTAATGGACCCACAATGTCGATGCCCACCCTTTCAAAGGGGGTGCTAACGACAGGAAGTGGTTCCAGGGGAGCTTTCAGCTTCACCCCTGTTTTCCCACTGGCTTGGCAAGACACACATGTCCGGCAGTAGGTATCGGACGACACTTTCATCTGAGGCCAATAAAAGTGTGGGACAAGACGGGCGAAGGTCTTGTCTTGCCCCAGGTGTCCTGCCAATGGTATCTCGTGAGCCAACTCCAGAAGGAAGGCTCGATAACGTTGAGGAACTACCAAGGCTCGTGACGATCCATGTAGGGGTGCCTTGGGTTCACTGTAGAGGAGGCCATCCTCCCAGTAAACACTGTAGTTCCCTTCAACGTTCCCTGCTGCCTGGGCTTCGGCCTGTCGCCTTAGCCCCTCAAGGGTAGGGCACTCCCTCTGGCCCTGGCAGAATTCCTCCCTGGACGGGCCTCCCTCCACGTGCCACTCGGCCGGGATGGGTAGGTCCTCCAGGTTGGTAACGTCCCCCACCGCAGACTCCTGGTCCACCACCTCCGGTGGCCTATCCGTCCTACGGGGTGGGGACGCCGAGGCAGGCTCCTCCTGTCCTCGGTTCTTCCCTTGACTGGCAGCTGGCTGGGCCTTTGTTCCAGGCTCCAGCCGAAATGAACTCCCTCTTCGGGTAGTCGCGGACCTTGTGCTAACACAGGCCCAGTCAGGTGTACCCAGCATCTCGGTGTGAGTCCGGTATTCCACCTCCTTCCAAGCGTTGTGCTCCATGTCATTCCCCAGCAGACAATCGACTGGCACGGCAGGGCTTACGGCAACTCGAAGTGAACCTGCAACCCCCCCCCCCCCCCATTCAAAGGGAACCTCGGCCACTGGATAGTGGCCTGTTCTGCCGTCAGCCATCGCGGCTGGGTGGAGTACATCGGGAATTACCTGCTCTGGAGACACCAGTTGGCTACGCACCATAGTCATACTGGCTCCTGTGTCTCTCAGAGCCTCCCCTCTTTGGCCGTTGATGGTGACCCACTGCCCATACTTTGCAGTATTTGCGGGCACCTGGATCTTAGGAACCATCTCCCGTTCTCCCAGGGACACTAAAGTGACACCCGCCCACTCCCTTCCCTTAGTTAAGGGCATCTCCTCCCCGAGCACTACACTAGCTACTCCGGGGGTCTTTCCTCCAATGGGAGGGGGTGGTCGTTTCAAGCACTTCGGATCTCCTTTATAGTGTCCAACGCCACCGCACTCGTAGCAATGGACAACCCTTGGCTGCTGACTCTGGCCAGGATTAGGGTTTCTGGGCGGGTTAGCCTTAGGGGTGAATCCTGTTCCCTTCCCTTGGAAGTTATTTTGGGGGCCTTTGGAGAACTCCTTTTTCTTTTCCCCTCCCTCTTTCTTCTGGGGGGCGCCCTGTCCGGCCTTTTGAGTATCCCCTCCAGTCCCCCTTGTGGACACCCGGGTACTAGCCCAAATGTCCGCCTCCTCAGCAAGCTTCCGGGGACTGGTCAGCTTGCTATCCACCAGGTGTTGCCGCAGTTCAGGGAAACATTTCTCGAGCAGGTGTTCCTTCAGTACTAGGTCAAACAACCCCTCGTAGTTCCTCACTTCACTGCCCTGAATCCAACCTTCCAGTGCCTTCTTTGCATAGTCCAGGAAGTCCACCCAATTCTGTGTGCCCAGTTTGTGACTACCCCTGAACTTCTGTCTGTACTTTTCGGGTGTTAGTCCAAACTTCCTTATGAGCGCCAGTTTCATGGTGGGGTAGTGGGTCTGCTCATCCTCTTCGAGGGCCAATAAAGCATCCCTACCAGCTGGAGGCATGTACTTGTACAATCCCCCTCCCCAGTACTTCTCTGGAACCCCATGGGCCCTCAACGAGACCTCATAGGCCGCTAGCCACTTGGCGATATCGTCGCCCACTCCATAGCTAGCTACTATGTCCTTTGGCAGGTATGGTTTAGGTTCCCTGGTGATCTCTTGGGTTTGGCTGCCACCATTAGGAACAGGTTGTGCCCCGATTCTCAAGATCTGAAGATCTATTTCTTTCAGTCGTAATTCATGGGCCATCCTCTGCTCCTCCTTCTCCTTCTCCAGCCTTGCTAAGTCCCATGTGAGCTGTCTTTTCTCCCTCCGGTCCGTTAGCTCCACTTCAGACAAGCCACCGCTAGAGGCACTGCTGCCCTTCCTAGAAATGGTTCTGGGCCCTGCTGACAGGTTCCCCACCTCAGGTTGGTACATCTCAGCCCCCTCTGGGTCAGGCTCTCCATCCCTGTCTTCCTCCTCAGCCTTGCTTTCTCGGCGTGCCTCCCCCCAAGCCCTTAAGCTGGTTTGGAGTGCACCCTTCTTTGCTCCTGGGGGACAGTACACCCCCTCCCGCTGGCAAAACTCCCTGAGTTGGGCCACAGTGTACGTTTCTAGATTTTCTAGTACAAACTCCATCTTGCCCACTCAGGTTAGAGGACAGGTTTTGTGCAGTAACTATGCAGGGGGGTACCTTATATAATACCTCCTCCCACCACCAGAGTAAATTTGGAAAAAACAAAAACCCACAATTAGGAAGGCCGCTTTGAGAAAACTCCCGGTGTAGGCCTATGGACTACCCACAGTTATTGTTGAGTATACGTAGGCACAGCTCTATCCCACCGCTGAACACCAATTTATGTTGGAGAACCACACTCCCACACTGAAAGGGTGGTGGTGGTCTTCCGGACACACTGTGGTAGCTTGGCTCGAGTGGTCAGGAAACAGGCACCGTGCTAAGCATACGACATACCCAAACAATAACCATGCGTGCATCCGTTCCAAAAACGACTCTACATCGTAAAAATTATGAAAATATCTTTCTTTATCTTCTTTTTCTCTTAGTTGCTGATTGGATAAAATAAATAACAATCACAATATACAAACTTTTTAGAAAGTGCAGGTCAAATAAATACTGGCTTAATGATTCAATAAATAGGGGTGATCATAAATACTGAAGGCATAAATACAAGTGCAATACAGACAGGCAATTAAATATTCTGAGGCAATAAATACTGTAACCAATAAATATTGTGCATCAATAAATACTGTGGACCAATAAATACAGTGGAACAATAAATAGGTTAAATACAATAAATACAGTGCCCCTAATAAATACTTAAAAGCTGACAGTGACACTCATGGAATCAGATCACTTTTGATTTCCTAAGGGCTGATTTGGCCCAGGCACAGCTTGTGGGGATGTGGAAGGCTTGAGGGTGTCTACTCCCTGGCTTAGACAAGGCTGAGGCCTAAACTGAGGTAGATCAAGGGGGGAATACCAGAGACCTGGCTCTCTCCCTCCACACCACTTCTCTAGATTAGTCCCAGTTCACCCCCGGCACAGTCAGGTTGGTTCCAGCACCTCCCTAGCCCCTTAGAGCAGTCTCTCAGGTCTCCACAGGGCCTTAGGCGCCCTCTACTCCACTTACTGCCCTTTTTCTGATGCTCCGACGCCGCTGGAGTCGGGTCGATGCCGTGAGGCGGTTCCAGCTCGATGTCGGCGGCCTCGGCACAATGTCAGTTCTTTGACGACGCCAGCAGGCGGCTCCGGTCTCGATGTCAGCGGCCTCGGTTCGATCTCGGCCTCCGATTCGATGGCGTCGGGCAGTCTTACTCGATGTCGACTTCGGGCGGCTCCGGTCCGATGGCGACCTCGGATTCGATGACGTCGGCCGGCCTTGCCTCGATGTCGACTTCCGGCGGCTCCGAAGTGCGATCCTCACTCCCGACCTCCGGTGTCCCTCTCCTTAGGTTTCCGGCGACTCCGGAGTGCGACCTCCACTCCCGACCTCCGGCCCGATCCTCACAGGTTCCGGTGACTCCGGAGTGCGATCCTCACTCCCGACCTCCGTTGCACTTCACCTCGGTCTCCGACGACTCCGGAGGGCGGACTTCACTCCTCCGATGACGCCGCTCACTCGACCTCGGGTGACTTCCTCCTCGACCTCTGGTATTCCTCACGACCTCTGACGGCGCCCTCTCTCGACCTCAGGCGGCTCCGGGTACGACGTCTGCTTTTCCAGTCAGCGCCGCTTCTCCACCTCGGGCTCCAGGTCTTAGGCTACTCGACGTCGGACTTCAGGGAAACCAGCTTCCAGGTCAGGATCTTGCTGTTCTCTTGTTTCTAAGGCCTGTTCCTGCTGTCCAGGTCCTCAGGATGGTTTTTCTGACTTCTTCCCACACAGGGCTCTAGGCTGGGCTCCGTCAGTAGGGACTAGTATCAAGGGTGGGTTTATGGACCCCACTCCAGGCACAAGTTTCCACCCCTGCTGCTTCACTCCTTCCTCCTTCACGTTTGTGCTGCTCACTCTTCACCAGTCAGGTGCCAACTGCCAGCTCCAACTGCCAACTCTCTGTCTTAGCTTCCCAACATTCTATACCGCCTCCAACTGTCACAGGGTTCTGGAATGTTCTGGAAGGTGCTGGTAGGTTCCAGTGGATGCTGGTGATGTCACAGGTGGCCACCATTTTGTGCTTCAGGCCCTCAGACAGAAGTTTCAGGGGTAGCTAAAATGGCTCCCTGAATCTGCAGCAACACGAAAAAGTCTGGTGGTTCCCAAAAAGGAAAAATTCAAACAGGGTTTGAGGCAAAAGTGGGACAAAATAAATAATGATGAGGAGGGACCACCCAAAGGGCTGACAGGTCTAACATATTGGAACAAGTCTTTGGAAGTCATGAGATAGGTGACTCCTCCTTTGGACAATAGTTTGCATGGGCATCGACTCCATCTTCAGATTGGTTTTTTCCGCCATCCGGCTCGGATGCGTTTGTCGCGCTCCAGTTCGGTACAGTTCATTACCGTCCTACCTTTCGACGCGCAATCCTTCACCCATTCCTCAGTATTGTTTCGATCGAGTTTCCCATTCGACGCACATCTTTCCAAACTTGAATGCTTCGATTTCGATCATCGGCGCAGGCCTTCGGGCCTACCTGAGCCATTAGGCCTTTGGCTCATGGGAAAGGACTCCTTTCAAAAAGTGTCCTCAATGTGGATCCAAGTTTCCACACGCCGATCTTCACGAGGTGTGTAACTTCTGCCTTTTGCCCGTGCACGAGGCCAAAGACTGTCCAGCTTGTGCCTCTTTCCGTTCCAAGAAAACAATTCGGTATCGTATACCTCGAATAAGCATGGCTCGATCTTCAACATCGATACCGGACGATATCTTCCAAGAAGGCATCAATGTACCAGAGCAGGAGCAGATCGAAGAGGGCAACATTAGTGCCTTCAACGCCAACGACTCGGATGTCGAAGACATCACTGCAGGGCAGCGGCTCGTAAGTACTGACGTCGACCCCTCCCCCCACACCCATTCACAAGAAGGCTTTGGTCACACCTTCACGCCTAGGTGCACACCGGGACAAAACTTCCAACGCCCGCCTAGGGGCTTGGCAAAGAAGTCGATACATAAGCCTTCAGGCCACTCGGGATTGAGTCAGCCTACCGTCGGTGCCAAAAACCCAACCGACTATTTGGGAAGCATTTGAAATCGTAGGCTCCAGGCACTAGCTGATTGAATAATCTTTTGGACATTAAGCAGGCTAAGACCACACGTGCATAAATATTCATAAGAATTTATGGGTCCTGATGAGAACCTCATAATGTTAGAGGTTTGAAACGCGTAGACCAGTCGACCAGTTGGTCCTTTACACACTCCACACAAAAAGTCCTGCCCTTGATGTTTTCTTTGGGTTCTAAGTGTTTACTAAGAAAATAATTGTCTTAAAAAGTTTGACACGGATAAATTATCTGTGTCCCAAAAGGGAGTAGTTGTTGAAGGGCCTTCTAGTTTAGTAGAGTATGAGTCAGCCTATTGGTATGAATGGTTTGGCCAAGTATGATAGATGATTGGATGTTTAAATTGCCTAGGGTGCTGTTCAATGTATTGTATTGTCATTTATATTGTATATAGATGTGTGTATTAGTTACGTTTGTCTCCATCACACAATAAAAGAATGTGTAATAAATAAAAAACTTTTTGAACAATAGGCAATTTATAAAGCCCCATCTTTTGTGTTTCAATTCATGAAAGGGTATATAAAAATAGTGTGTCATTTAAACTAAATCCAGGGAGGACTAGGTGTTTTGTTCTTTAATAAAAACCCATCCCCGGCACCAAAGAAGAAACCACTGTCTTCATCCGCACCGACACCTGGTTCCACATCGGCGCCTTCGGCACCGGAATTCGCTGGTACGGATGTTTCAGCTCCGAAAAAATCATCTGAACCAGACAAACAACCGGTTCCAAAGACTGACGCTCAATCTACCTTAAAAACATCGGAACCAAACAAGCAACCGGCTCCGATGACCACTGGCGCTAAACCTTCGGATCTGAAAAAATCAACGGAACCAAAGAAACAGTTGGTTCCGAAGACCCCAACAGAACCCAGGAACACTCCAGATTCCAAGCCTAAGGAGCAGAAAACCACTCCAAAACTTGTGCCACACAAACAATCGGACCCGAAAAAATCGGCACCGAAACAACTCACCCCTGAAGAGGTGCTTTTTCGGCCCGATCCTACCCAAAAAACTTTTGAAATAGACCCAAAGACAGGTTAACTTATACTTAGTCCTTCCAGGAGAAGGAAAATATACAAACCTGTACTAGCTCCATAAGCAAAGAAGAGAGACATTGCCACTTCTCCTTAGAGAATTCCTTCTCCACCTCCTCCTCCCCACCCCATCTTGCTTATCCCATCCCCACTACCCTCACAATCTCGTCCACCACAGGATGATGAGGACACCTCCGGGGAGGAAGGGGATAATGACCCTTTAGGGGAACCTAGTCACCCTAACACCACAGAGGACCCATGGGAAGCACACCCGTCTATAATGCACCCCAAGATGATATCTACCCATCTGGACCATCCCCTCCAGAGGACACTATAGGGTTCACTCAGCTCATACACAGAGCTGCAGAATACCACGGTGTGAATTTGCACACAGACCCTGTAGAAGAGGATTTCCTCATGGACACTTTTGCACCATCTCAAAGGTTCACTTCCATTCTCCCAATGCTAAAAGGGGTCATCAAACACGCTCCTGAAGTGTTTAAAGATCCTGTACGGGCCAGAGCCATTAACCCCAGGGTGGAAAAGAAGTACAAGTCTGCCCCAGCTTACCCGGTTTATATTAAAGGGCAACTATCCTTGGATTCCTTAGTAGGTTTCAACGCCAGGAAAAAGGCTAACTCCCAAACCACAGGCGATGCTCCACCTCCTGATAAGGAGTCAAAATTGTTGGACGCATCTGGTAAAAGAACAGCGTCCCAAGCAGCCAACATATGTAGAATTGCCATCACGCAGGCTTTGCTGGCTAGGTATGACAGGGCACACTATGATGAGCTAGAGACCCTACTACAACACTTTCCAGATAAATATAAAACAAGGGCCAATGATCTCACCCAGGAAGGCAAACTCATAACTAATACCTCCATTCGTTGCGCTCTGGATGCTGCAGACACAGCATCCCGAGCTATTAATACCAGTGCCCTTTTACGTAGAGATGCTTAGCTATGCATTTCAGGCTTCAAACCCGAAGTTCAAACTACCATATTAAACCAACCGTTTGACCAGGAACACTTATTTGGGCCTAGTGTAGATTCATCTTTGGAGAAGATGAAAAAAGATATAGACACTTCCAAATCGCAAGCTCCCAGAAGTTCCTTTTGTCTAGAGGCTTTACCACTGACAACCCCTCCACTTCCTACAAGAGTCCCACCCAGACCTCATCTACCAGAGGCAATTACAGAGGAGGCTACAGGAGCAATAACAAGAGTAGAAGCAAAACTACCACTACTCGCACTGCCTTTACCCCCAAACAATGACTTCCCTCCACTCCCCCCGGACCACTCTACTCTGGTCGGGGGAAGATTGCTACAGTTCCTACCTGTCTGGAACACCATTACCACAGACAGGTGGGTGAGGCAAATCATCCAATCCGGTTATTGCCTAGAACTCACTTCAACTCCCCCAAACATACTGCCCAAACAGAGCCCAATGTCAACAGAGCACTTAACGCTCTTAAAACAGGAGGTGCTTTCCCTTCTACAAAAACATGCAATAGAACCAGGTCCCCTGCATCACAAAAACACAGGGGTTTATTCCCTGTACTTTCTCATTCCAAAGAAGGATGGAACCCTGAGACCCATCTTGGACGTCAGACCATTAAACCTCTACATACAATCAGACCACTTTCATATGATTACTCTTCAACAGGTCCTTCCTCTAATCAAACAAGGCGACTTCCTTGCCACCTTAGATCTCAAGGACGCCTACTTCCACATCCCCATTCACCCTGCTCACATGAAATATCTCCAGTTTGTAGTAGACGGTCAGCATTACCAGTTCAGGGTTCTCCCATTCGGAGTCACCACAGCACCCAGAGTCTTCACAAAATGTCTGGCAGTGGTAGCAGCCCACTTAAGACAACAAATTCATGTCTTCCCATATTTTGACGGCTAGCTCATGAAAGTCAATTCGCAAATCCAGTGTGTAAATCACACAAGCACCACAATCCAACTACTTCACGACTTAAAGTTCACCATAAACCTCACAAAGTCTCACCTCCAACCGTCCCACATCCAACAATATCTAGGTGCCACAATAGACACCTAAAAAGGCCTTGCATATCCCAGTCCAGCCAGGATAGCAAGCATGCAAACCCTTATAACAAAATTCCAGCCGCAACACTCACTTCCAGCTCAAGTGTTCATGCAACTAATAGGGATGATGGCCTCTTGTATATTCATAGTACCTCATGCAAGACTCCAGATGCGCCCCTTACAGGAATGTTTGGCACGTCAGTAGAATCAAGCTCAAGGTCAGCTAACAGATCTGGTGTTGGTGGACGGCTGCACACATTGCTCTCTGCAGTGGTAGAACACCCAAAACCTTTCCAAAGGGCGACCGTTCCTAGAGCCGGTTACACAGATTGTGCTAACAGCAGACGCATCGCTCACTGGCTGGGGAGCTCATCTACCTAATCACACCATACAGGGCACATGGACACCTCAGCAAAAGCTACTCCACATCAACCATTTGGAGTTACTAGCAATCTTTCAAGCATTAAAATCATTCCAGAAACCGATATCAGGCAAAGCTGTCTTAGTCCACACGGACAATATGACAGCAATGTACTATTTACAAAAACAGGGGGGGACGCACTCTCTGCAGCTCTCTCAACTAGCACAGAGCATATGGAGGTGGGCTATTGCTCAAAACATATTCCTTTTAGCCCAACATCTTCCAGGAATTCAAAATCACATGGCAGATCTGTTAAGTCGTCAGACACAACAAATTCACAAGTGGGAACTTCATCCACAAGTTCTTCAACCAATTTTCCAAATGTGGGGGCAGCCAGAGATAGATCTCTTCGCCACACATTACAACACAAAATGCCCAAGCTTCGCCGCCAGATATCCACACCCATTGTCCAAAGGCAATATGGATGAATTGGTCAGGCAGATTTGCGTAGGCCTTTCTGCCTCTCCCACTCATTCCATTAGTGGTGCGCACGCTGCAACAACAGTCACTAACACTGATCCTAGTTGCTCCAACATGGGCCAGACAATCATGGTACACAACATTGCTGGAACTATCAGTAGTCCTGCACCAAAAACTACACCTCTCCCCACAGCTCTTAACACAGAACCATGGAGAGATCAGACATCCAGATCCAGCACAGCTCAACCTGGCGATCTGGCTCCTGAAGTCCTAGAATTTGGTTACTTCAGTCTTCCACCTGATTGTATGAACGTTATCAAAGAGGCTAGGCGCCCCACCACTAGAGCCTGCTATGCAGCCGAGTGGAAAAGATTTATTATATACTGTAACAACACCATCAATCCTTTAGATGCCTCCACTCAACACATCATATGTTACCTGCTGCATCTTCAAAGATGTAATCTAGCATACACATAAATTAGATTACATCTCGCTGCCATAGCAGCTTACCTACAAAACAGACAACATCTGTCATTGTTCAGGGTACCTGCCATTATGCCATTAAAGCATTTATGGAAGGCCTCAAAAGAATAATTCCTCCCAGGGTACCACCCTCGCCAGTGTGGAATCTAAACATCGTCCTCACAAGACTAATGGGCCCTCCATTCGAACCTCTGCATAAATGCGAGCTACAATTTCTTACATGGAAAGTCGCTTTCCTTGTGGCCATTACATCTCTAAGAAGAGTCAGTGAGCTACAGGCACTAACTATTCAAGAACCATTTTTACAACTCCATCATAACAAAGTGGTTCTCAGGACAAATCCCAAATGCCTTCCTAAAGTTATCTCTCCCTTCCATCTCAACCAATCTGTTGAGTTGCCAGTGTTCTTCTCGCAACCACAAACGGTAGCAGAAAGAGCTCTTCATACACCAGACGTAAAAAGAGCACTCCTTTATTATATTGACAGAACAAAACCTTTTCGCAAAACAAAATAACTTTTTGTATCCTTCTCACCACCACATAAAGACAATCCCATATCAAAGTCGAGGATTGCAAGGTGGTTTGTCAAATGTATACAAAAGACCACTCTACCCGCAAAATAGGGGCTTCAATGGCATTTTTAAGGAACATTCCCTTAGATAATATCTGCAAAGCAGCTACATGGTCTACACCGCACACATTCACAAAACACTATTGTGTAGATGTGCAGGCAAAACAACAAGCTAGTGTGGGCCAGGCTGTACTCCAAACACTATTTCAAACTAATGCAACAGATACTGGTGATTGCCGCTAAGGAGGAGTACTGCTATGCAATCTATGCACAGTGTGTGTGCTGCAGCTCATATGCCACAAACGGAAAATGCTACTTACCAGTATGCATCTGTTCTTGGCATGTAGAGGTGCAAATTCACACACGCCCACCCGGCTACCTTTATCTGTTCCAGTATTATCTTAATTAGATACAACATACATGGGCATCTATTTCTGTTTCTTACAATACTCTCATTTCCCTTCTTGGCGAAAAAACAATCTGAAGATGGAGTCGATGCCCATGCGCACTATTGTCCAAAGGATGAGTCACCTATCCCGTGACTTCCAAAGACTTGTTCCAATACAACAACAAAGTGCAAACATCCAGGCCCAACACCAGATGGCGATCTATGCAGTGTGTGATCTGCAGCTCTACATGCCAAGAACAGATGCATACTGGTAAGTAGTATTTTCCTTACTTACCTGTAACTCTAGTTTGCCGGTATTGGTATCTTTCATAGATTCAAATGCGACCCACCCTCCTCCCCTAGTGGCTCCCCTTTACTTTTGGATTTATAGTTATTCCCTCTTGTGCTTGAAAGTCTGAGGGTGCTAGCCTCTGTTTGGAAGGTTCTAGAGGGTGATGTTCTCTGATTGGTTGTAGACTGTTTGGTCCTTTAAAAAAACAAAAAGCCCATAGCAAGGCTATTAAATTCATGGCCTAGTGCCATTGTAGCCTATGCTACTAATATAATAGCTTTTTTTTTCTACGTAGTTTTATATAGCGCGAACTCGACCCGAAGGTATCCGAGCGCTTTACATGAGCACCAGTTGCCTTACACAAGGACACATTCATTTTTGTTAGGCACGGTGTGATTAAGTGATTTGCCCAGAATCACAGGATGTTGAGCGTCATTGCCGAGACTCGAACCCGGTTTCCTTAGATTTGAGATCGACCGCCCTAGCCCTTAGGCTACATCCCCTCTCCAGCTTTGATATAATACAGTGGGGCTCCCACTTCTACGACGGGGAATGATTCAAGCATGTGAAACTATGAAAGATACCAATACAGGAGAACTACAGTTATAGGTAACTAACGTATTTTCCTATCCAGCATTGGATCGTGTATAGATTTGTATGCTTGAATTATCCCTCACCATTGGGCTGGGAATCCCCAGTAGCATTTTTCTTCCAGTAGAAGTAAACAGTGTTAAAATGGTTACAGGCCCAACAAGAGTGTTTGTTTAGTAGCACAGCTACCTCATTTGAAACAACCCAAATCTCAGCCAATTAGGTGGAAGGGCTGAACTCTCACACTATAGGCTACACTGCTTACATTTCTGCAGCAAATCTTGTCTGAAGGCGCCCCTGAGGAAGGCTATTCTGTTTGACTGTATTCTGGCTACATCTTTGCCTCTACTTCATCCTCCCTGGACTTCAACCATTTCTAATTTCTGCTTCTAACAAATGGCAAGTTGGGATTTATTTCCTCATTTCTGGCCCAGGGGCACTGCAACCTGTCATCAACTGGCACTATGATTGAAAAAGAGAAAATATCCCCTTTCAAGTTGTTGTGTAAACTGAGTCTTTGGCTCAGCTCTTCAAGATGTGTTTTCACACCTACAGGTGACACGAGTGAACTTAGTTCAATGCACGAGCGCTGAATGTGAAAAGGCTATTGTAGCCCTGCAGAACCCCACCCAGTACATAGATAGGGTGGTGTCAATGCTTTTAGGTTGCAAACGGAGAGAAGTGGTATTCCAAACAATCGTTCATTAATAATTTACACACTCAAGATCTGAATATGTATTCCCACATATTTATTTTAAAGTACTTATTTTAAAATGCTCAGATCTAGTGTCCATAATATTGACAACATCACAGAAGATAATAAAAAGCAGCTAAGCTTTTTAATAATATTGAAAACAGAGAAAATTTGTAACATCACAATTTATAGCCCTTACACACTTGCTGTGCTTTCTCCAAGCCCTCTGCTAGTTCAAGCAGATGAATAAATAATAAGCCTGAGTTTTCGGCAGTGGTGCGCATACTTGAACGACAGGGTTTGTTGCCTCGTAGAGACTTGCTGGAGCTTCCTTCGGTTGAGATGGAATCTGGTGCTGTGGTCATGTGTGTCCTGGGTGAAGTGTCTCTCATTTCTAAATGGTCATGTGGAGCCCTTGTATATATTTTATCTTATCTAAAATGGAATTCGCAATGTCGCCTCAGGAATGTTTTGACATAATCATATATATCAGTGGATGTTCTAATAAGGTAAAAATATGCCAATATAGACTACGTTATTTGGATTATGGTTGTTATTTGACCATGACAAAAAGGCCCCTGTCCCAAACTGATGTTGCACTGGGGGGGGTTTGTTGATGTCTAAATCTGACTGACCTGACACTTTCACAGTTCTTGGAAAGATAGTCACAGACAATTATCTGCGTCATAGGCAGACACGTTAATGATTCTACGGAAAGTGAAGAAAATGGCGACTACCAATACCTAAAATTGAGAAGATGATGACTTGCTTTACTAAGATGAATTTGGGGCCTACTTTAAAATGGAGTCTGACCATAGAACTTTCTTCCTAATGACTTGTAGTATCTGGGCCAAAGGTAAATAAGCTGGAAAGGCGAGCTAAAATGGAATCGGTCCTGTATGTGTTTAAATAGCTTAAACTTAAAGAAAGAAGCCTAATCGCAAGTGATTAAAACAAAGGATAGAATTATGAAGGGAAACGGTCTAAAGATTTATGACATTCCTGGAACAATTTCTGAACTAATCACTGAATGTTTTTAATTATCTTGCTAATAAGACATTTTCATTATGCATTTATAGAGTGAAAGCACATGCCAAAAACATACATTTGATGAAAAAGCAATTAATCCCTTGCTAGATGTTCAATAACATGTCTTCAAACTGAAATGAAGAAGGGGTCTGTGTGCTGGAAGACGTGATCCTTACAACAAAGTCCTGCTCTGACTGGGGACTGAAGATTATTTACATTGATGATCCGATTGGTCTATTTATTGTCTTTATCCTGCATAAAGGGGATGATTTAGAGTTTGACAGAGAGTTTTCTTGTGCAAAAGCGACAAAGTACCCTGTCTGCCAAAATCCTGATCCTCCCTGCCCAGATCCTACTTACCTACACTCCCAACAAAAATATAGGTCAGCAGACTAAAAGTATGTCTACACAAGGCTCCATTGCCATCATACTCCTCTGACGGGCCGAAGAAGTACGGGCTGTCTTAGGGTAGCCACCTGACCACCCTCTCAATGTAGAGTAAAAGCTCCCTTGGTACAGAATCATTAGTTTTTTATTTTTCAGAAACAAACTCTTGCTTTGGGAGTTTGTTTTAGAAAATTGAATAACTGTATAAAATCATACTGGCAGCTGTCCTGTTTGATGGAGCCGTCAGTTAAACTTTTGCACCATTGACTGGCACCACCATGACAACGGTTCCTGTCAATGTTGAGAGTTGTCCTGGGGCCGGCGGCCAACTCAAGATTTGGTGGGCGGAGGTCCCTCATAATTGCGAGCGCAATTTTTTTCATGATTCCGAGAGAGTACTCCGTCTGCCAAACATTAACAAGCACCAAAGTCTTTATCCTACATAAAGTGTCTCACTGCAAGATCTTTCCATCAAAGAGACTTTAAGACAGATAAAGGTGGTTGTCTCTTTTTCTACTTGAGAAGAAACCCCTTTTAAAGAGGATGTCCCTTTGTCAAGAGTAGATTCTGTGAAATGTGCTCTCCCAAGTACATCCATGAAGGCAGTGCAATTAAGGAGGCATGTGGAGATTCCTCAGCTGGAATTAATCTCAGAACGTCTTGCAGCCATCTACTCAAAAGTAACGATAAACCCTTTTTCAGAAAAAGCATAAATATAGGGCTAAGAGCAGCCTGCAAGAATATTGTAAGAAAATCCACCGTGGCTAATATCCTGTCATACGTTTTGCCATTGTTGACAACCATCCCATCGACAGCCAACACCAGCAAAGTCTACAGTGAGTGTCCATTTGTTGACAACCAAGATAATCACCCGTTGACAAGACCCTCGTCAACGGTACCATTGATGACTATCACTTTGTTACTGACGATGATCTTTTCAATGCCATATCCAGTACCAGCCTTGACTAAGATGACAAATGCCTAGACAGTGGGTCCATCATCGGCAGAAGTGCCTTTTCCAGCATTTACCTTTTTACATTTGCCGTTGACGGTTTCCTCACATCTTCCAGCGCATATTCTTGATTCTGAGTTAGAGGCTGATGTTGGCGACCAAGACCAGGTATCTCACAAAGCATATAGTCCTGCACAATTGGATCTACGGAGTGTTCTCAGGTATGAAAAGGTGGCCTATGAGGAAGAAGAATATAATCAAGAATATGAGACATATGAACCCCAGAATTTGCAACTGTGGGTCATCCTAGGGGTTATGATCCACCTTACCAACTAAAGCGTTACTACAAAGAATCACTAATTATGTAGGGCCACTGGCTTTTTTGTTCACTGTGCAGCAAATGGACACATTCTAGAAACTATTCTCTCAGCAACTACATCCTTCACCCTCCTATGGGTAGGCTACCTGAACCACCCTTCTCACTACCACCTCCTCCTCTGTGTGCACTGTCACCTTCTCCTCCACAGTCTTGCCTGAGCCTCTTCCTCCATCTCTTTCTGACTCCAACTTTGCACCCTGTCTCACGGACACCAAGAGATATGGGGGAAGGAGAAACATTGGATTCAGATCAGACTTGGAACAAGAAAGGCAAGCTTCTAGAGGAAGGAAATGAGGACTAAGGGCCAAATAATGAGGAGTGGATATACTTTATCCTGCACACAGAAGGTGATAAGATATCTTTACATGCAACCTGACTCCCCCCTCATGCTTGAATCTTCCTCGTCTTTGAGGTGGGAGTCCAGTGGTAATTATAACAAGTAATAGAAAGCTAAGCATTACACAGTAAAGCCCAGCGTGACATTGCTAGCCAATTAACATCATTTTAGAAAGAACCAAATTTCAGCCAATCAAAGAATGTTCTTGAATCATCTTTCTCCTCAAGTGTCACCACACCTTAGATTTCTAACCGTACTTTGTGTGAAGAGTCTCCCTGAGCTCTGCTCAGTGCTATAAAGGAACTGTTGCTTTGACCTTTTTCTGAACTTAAACTGCCAGTTTACATTGGACTAGTAATTTTGCTGACAATTTTCTCAATATGTCAGAAGGGTCCAAAAAAGGTTTATTTAGACTCTAGTAATATCTGTGGAAAACTGAGACTTTTCTCAGAGAACCCTTACAAGTAGTGTCTGTATTGCCTAAATACTAGTCAAAGGCTAAGGACTGCAAGTATTGCAGAATGTTTTCTGCCAAAACCCTGAAGGACAGAGATGAGACTGCTTCTGTGGCTACAGAAGAAAATATCAGCAGGCACTCCAGTGGCTGAGCAGAGAACATCAGCCAAGATAACCTTCAAGAGAGAACAGCCTCCTAAGAAATGGTCATAAGGGAAAGGCAAAAGAGGCCAACAAGGAGTCTTCAACACAGATCTATCCATCTCTCATCACCTGGGTCATCTAAGACAAGGAAAACGAGGTCAGAACCTTTTACAGCTTTTGATATTCTTTGGCCTCTTCAGATATAAAACAAAACTGCCTCAGAACCCTTTGCTCAGATCACGCGTGTCGATGCTAACTGTCAACAAAACGCTCAGTAACACAGAGGTAACGTTGTTGTGTACGTCTGACGCTTACCACCACTATATCAGTAGCATTGTCATCATTGAGATTAGTATCGATGACGAGACTGTCAACGGCCAGGCAAGCATCAAAACTGTCGACAACTCAATTTTCAGCAAGACCGTCGACGAATGCTCAGTCATCGACTCCATCAGTGGCCGTTTCTGCGACAACCACCTCGCCAATGACTCAGTGGATGGCTACTCAAGCAAAGGCTATATCGCGACCTTCAAAGCCAGCACTGTTAACTGTCACGTCAAGGAGTATAATTGACACTCTTAAACTATATCGGACATCACCAAGCACGTTTTCATCATTTCCACCTGCTTGTCTTCTTGAGTTGGGGAGTATGGATGAGTATTATCATGATGATGGAGCTTTTGGGCCTGAAAGTAGCCCATTGCAACTGCATGTGAAATGTCAAAAGACAAATGCAACAGAGGAAGAATAGCATGAAGCAACAACTTACTTTCTGAAGTGTGTTCATTTCAGGATAGAGAAGAGACTATAGCAAGTTCAGGAGCTATATCCTTATGATAACTTTGAAGAACAATGATTTGAAGAACCATTGATGCAGGTTTCTATAGCTCTGTTGTAAGATTTTCGACAAAAGTTTTAATGATTACTACAAAAGATTTCCAGAAGGCAAACATCCATCTCAGCAGCAGCATGCGACAAAGCCTTCTGCTGGTATTTTACCCCATTCTTCTCCGCTGCTAGCTCCAAAGGAGCCCTGCTATAGTTACGTGTTGTGCCACAACCATGGCAGCTGGAACCAATTTTGCAAGGTGAATCTTTTCTGGATTCACATACTGTGCATTATTCTGTCAGCTAATGGCTGGGTCAAATAATTGTAAAATAATCGACTGACCTCCATTTGGTGTCCCCTTGTGACGTTGTGCTTCCTCTGGAAGCTCTTACCATTGGTCGCCATCTTCAGATTCTTTTTTTCTGCTGTTGAATCTGGATCTATGCTGAAGGAGCTCCAACACTTTGGA
Organism: Triturus cristatus; assembly: GCF_964204655.1. Taxonomy (NCBI): domain Eukaryota; kingdom Metazoa; phylum Chordata; class Amphibia; order Caudata; family Salamandridae; genus Triturus; species Triturus cristatus. The sequence continues at coordinate 782,261,113 of NC_140590.1, read as the reverse complement.
GAAATAATTCTCAAAAAAATGAAGAATCTGAAGAAGGTACCGGAGTAGTTCTAGCGGTGAAGTGAGTACCTCTTCGACTACAGGTTTGTGCAGGCGGCTCTGTGTGCATGGTGATGGAGAAAACACGATTCAAGTTCTGCACAAATTGCCATCACAAGTTTGCCCAGAAGGACCAACCTCTGCCTGCCGGTAGACCACCAAAGTTGAGACTGCAATGCGTGTTCATTGTTCACCCCGAATACTGAGGGTGAGAGAGAGGCAGAGAAGAACCAACTACAACATGCAGGGCCTACATTCACCACCATCCCTACGAGATCTGGGCCTCCCAAGTGACAAGGAGGAGAACGTTGCAAAAGGACCAGAAGGAGAGACTGAGACCGACACCCAGGTCGTGGAAGTTGAAACACAGGGAGGCAAGAAGACTTCTCGAGAACCATTTCTCCTCTAAAAAATGTGACGATTCCTGAAAGACAAAATCTAAGTCCTCGAAGGGAGCTTCGGAGTCCAAGCATGCGACAACTGCAGTTGTGCCCTAAAACTAAAATACCCTCAAATCCTTCGAAAAGGACTCCGCAGCGGGAAGGACGGTCGAGGAAAAGATGCATCGTCGTCAAGACCGGAGCAGTCGAAATCTGAAAAACGCGGTTCGCTGTCGCCACTGTCTACAAAAGAGCCTTTGACAACGAAGAGAAAATCTGAAACTCTCGACGCCGAAACACAGGTGTCAGAGATAGAGATAGAGAGGGAGAGAAGAAGGCTTGAGACTGAAATGGCTAGAATTTTACAAAGCAAAAATGACTTCGATGAAAGTCTAAAGCAATTTCGAATCCCTACTAAGAGCACAGCGGTAATATAGCAAGGGGGAAAAAGTGTTAAAGACATAGAGCCGCCATCCACAGGAGGAACAGGAAGAGGAAATCTTCGACAAAGAACAAATGTACATAGGTTCTGAGGCTTCGGAGTATCAAGATACACAATGGTAGGATCTCAAAATAAATTCCCCAGAAGAGGCTGTTGACACAAAACCTTTGAGGCCGTCACCACCCGACAACATCGGGGTGTATAATCAGGTAATTAAGAAGGCAGCAGATAGATATGGAGTTTAACTTGAGGAGGAAAAACCCAAACATGCTTTTATTAGACTCTCCTGCCTAAACAGTCAAGAAACCAATTTCTCCCTTTGTTACCAAGTGTTCTAGATCAAGGGAAAGATGTTTTTAAGGAACCTGCCACATGCAAGGTAGTTACACCTCGAGCAGAGAAAAAGTACAAACACTCTTGAAAGGACCCAAATTACATTAAGGGGGTCAGTCCCAGCAGATTCTATTATAACATCCACTGCTAGGAAAAAAACAAATTCACCAAGCACAACAGGCCCTCTCCCAGATAAGGAGAGTAAGAGACTGGACCTTATGGGCCGATAGGTCGAGAGAAGTGCAGCAAACCAATGGCGCATTGCAAATTTGAATGCGTTGCTCAACCGCCACACATATCATCGGGGAGAGATAGGAGAGTTAATGAAATACCTACCAGAACAGTATCAGAAAAGAGCAACACATTTGGTAGAAGATGGGAAAAATATCTCCAACACGTGCTTAAAATCGGCCCTAGATGCTGCGGAGACATCAAGCAGACAAATGATGATTAGTATCACAAAAAGAAGGCATGCATAACTATGCATTTCAGGGTTCAAACTAGAAGTGCAAAACATCTTAATTGCACCATTCAATGGGGAACAGCTTTGGAAGTGCAGTAGAAAACACCCTAAATCAATCAAAAAAGGATAACGAGGTGGCAAGATCAATGAGGACTTTGCAATTCAGAGCTAGCATGCGTAGAGGAACCACCCCTTTAAGAAGACCTTCAGGAAGAGGGAATTTACATCCAGCAACCTCGCACCAAATTTACCAACAAACAATCTGGGATGAAATCAGTCACACCAGCAGCAACAAAGTTGGCAGTACTTTTGAGGACGCCACACTGGAGATGTCAACCGCAAAAGGGAGGAGTACCTCCTACAACCAAGTAACTTAACATCAAGCACAATACACACTCCGATAAGATCTGGGATTGTGTTAGCAAAGAAGGGAGAAAAACAAAAGACAGACATACAACACCAGGTATTCCTACATCCAACACAAGCAGAAGGCAGGATAAAACATTTCCTTCACAAATGGAGACAAATCACATCAGACAAATGGATTTGAACATAATGCAATACAAATACTGCATAGAATTAATCAAAACCCCTCCAAACAAAGGTCCAAGGAGGAAGATACATTCCAAAGAAGCAACACGTCTACTCCAGGAAGTAGAGGAAATGTTGGCAAAAGACGCAATAGAGTTTGTATCAAACAGGGAAATAAACAAAGGAAACTACTCAACATACTTCCTAATTCCAAAGGTAGACGGAACACTTCTTTCTATCTTGGATCTAATGTTTTTGAACAAATTAATAAAAATGCAAAAGTTCGAGATGACAACCCTGCAAGAGGTAATACCACAATTGCAAGGAGGGGATAACATGGCAACAATAGACTTAAAAGATGCCTATTTACACATCCCCATGAACACAAGGCACAAAAAATTCCTAAGATTTGCGGTAGTCAAAAGACTACCAGTTCATAGTGCTAGCATTCGGAATAAAATCTGCACCAACGGTCTTCACAAAGTGCCTAGCAGCTATTGCTGCATACCTTCGTAGGCAGTGCATACATGTGTATCCATACCTAGAAGACTGGCTGGTAAGAACAAACTCATACAACAGATGCAAACAGCATATTCAAAAAGTAATAGAAACTCTATACCAGCTGGGATTCTCAATTCACTTAGAGAAGTCATCTCCAGAACAGGAGAAAATGTTCTTGAGGGTCAGAATAAATTCAATTCAAGCAAAAGTATTTCCCAGTGAAAAGAGAACAGTAGCACTGTTGAAGGAGTCACAGCTTTACCGGAAGTAGCAAGCTCTGACAGTGAGGACAATGGAGAAGCTACTAGGAATGACGGCATGAGACCATTTCAGGAATGGCTACAAGTACAATGGTCACAGGCAGCGGGGAGTTGGGAAGATCTAGTGTTTGTTACGCAAAGGATACAGGAGGCGGTAGCGTGGTAGAACAGATCAAACATAACAGAGGGAAGAACATTCACACAACTAACTCCAGTTGTAACCATTACAACAGACGCCTCCCAGATGGGATGGGGAGCACACATGGACAATCTTAAAGTAGGGGAGTTGGAAAGAGCAGGATATGATACAGCACATCATAATCTTGGAACTGAAAACAGTATTCCTAGCCTTTAAAGCCTTTTAGAAAGAGCTATGGGGAAAGACAATACTAATACAAACAGACAACACAAAACCACAATGTTCTACATAAACAAACTAGGTGCGACACAGTCGCTGCTACTGTCAACATTAGCACAAGAAATGTGAAAATGGGCAATTCCAAGAAAAATGGAGATCTTATCGGTCCATCTACCAGGGAAGGACAATGTCGAAGCAGACAAGCTTCAGGGTCTCAGGAATGGGAACGGAATCAGTCAGTACTCGTGAAGGTCTTTCAGAAATGGAGAACGCAAGGTATAGATCTCTTTGCGATACCCCAGAACGCAAAATGCCAACACTTTGCCTCCAGGCAATATCGCCATCAGTCCATGGGGAATGCTCTGTAGATAGACTGGTTAGGGAGATTTGGTTTCCCCCCAATACCACTACCTCACAAGGTGATCAGCAAATGCTGAATCAGTAGCAATGCTATGATACTACCACAAAGGGCGAGAAAAACCTGATTCCCAGAACTAATGGAGCTATCTCAGGGGAGAATTCACACATTACCAGACAGACAAGATCCGTTATCATTGTAAGAAGGAAGGGTCCTTCACCAAGAATCAGAGTCATTAAGCCTGGCTGCATAGCTCCTGAAGAATTCGGGTTTGGACGCCTAAAGTTACCTGAAAATACATTGGGGGTCTTAAGAGAGGCAAGAAGACCTGCAACCAGAATGTTTTATATAGCAAAATGGAAACAATACTCACTCTGGTGTCTTAAGGAAGGTTTACTAAAGAAGAACACTAAATATAAGACGGTACTAAAGTACATATTCCATCTATTGGATTTTAAGCTAATCTATGCATCCTTGAAGATTCACTTAGCAGCAATAGTGGCATACACAAGGGGCCACATTGAAAGAAGCTTCTTTACTTCAACAGTCATTAATCGGTTCTTATAGAAAGCAAAGAGAATCGCTCCCCCTAAAAGGGTACCCCCAACCACATGGACTTTAAATATTGTGCTTACTCAATTAATGAAGGCACAATTTGAACCGTTACACACGGCTACATTACAAATGCTCACACTGAAAGATTGCTTTTTTAGTGGCTATAACATCACTGTGCAGAGTTTGTTAGTTACAAGCACTCACTTTACAGGAGCCTTATTTCCAGGTACACAAAGACAGAATTTTCATGAGCACTGGTCCTCAATTCATGCCAAAGGTGATCTCACAATTCCACATGATCCAAATGATACAGATACCAAGTGTATAGCAAAAGCCGAAAACACATGCAGAAATTATATTACACACTCTAGATCAGCAGTAATGTATTACATCGAAAGAACAAAGGCTGACCGGAAAACAAACATCTCTTTGTATCATTTGCAAATAGTTTTCTAGGAAGACCAGTGACCAAGAACACAATTGCAAGATGGATAGTCCAAACTATCCAGTTGTGCCACAAAATGCAGATGAGACTTTACAAAGCACTCCAGGGGCACATTCACCAAGGAAGAAAGGAACAACCATCACCATTTTAGCAAACACACCACTTCAAGACATTTGTATGGCAGCAACATGGTAATTAGTGCACACGTTCAGAAAGCACTACTGTGCTGATAGTCAGATGAACAAGGAAGCTCGAGTTGGACCAGAGGTCTTACAACATCTGTTTTAAAATCAAAGCTCATCTTCAACCCAACCACCACTGTAGTAACAAACCGCTACAAAATCTATGCACAGCATGTGAATTAAGGAAAGATTCATGCTGCAAAACGTACAGTTTCTTACCTGCCGGTGTAGTTTTGCAGCTTGAAGATTTTTCTGAATTCACAAGCGAACCCACCCTGTTCTGCCGATGAAGATGAAAGGAGGAAGCAAAAAAAAAAAAGAATCTGAAGATGGCGACCAAAGGTGGGAGCTTCCGGAAGAAGCACGACGACATCACAAGGGGACACCAAATGAAGGTCTGTCGTCTCCCACCAACAACAACAACAAATAGTAGAAGGACAAAAGTTTTTTTACAAGAATTCCAGACTCGACCATTAGATGACGGAATAATGCACAGCATGTGAATCCATAAAATTTGTCAAGCTGCAAAACTACACCGACAAGTAAGAAATTATACATTACTATCCATGACAATTATGTGGAGCATGAGGATGACGATGAACCTGAGGAGGACGAAATACCTCATGATCAGGCTACCACCACTAAAACTGAATTGACTGATTACATTTTACCTATGTCAGACCCTCCAACTACTTATCCTCCACCTGATGATAGCGGGGGTTTCCTTGTGCTCTTGAAAAGGACGGCAAAACTGTTTGATTGAGCTTTGCCAGTACAACAAACAGATATATATGATTTCAAGGAAACTGACAGGAAATCAGTAAAGTCTACCCATAATAAATCATACGTGGGCAGAAAGGCTTAAGGTAATGAAAAACCCTGCAACAGTGGCTGCTATAATACCTATAATAGATAAAAATGCAAAGCCCCCGACAATTCTCCAGCTTGTCCGACAGGACATCCTAAGCCGGATTCAGTGATAATGCAAGGGACACAAAAAAGATCAAAAAATCGTATGACGCCATGTGCCATGCCTCCTGATAAGGAGGGCAGGAGGTTTCTCTGTAATGGTCGCAATAAGAGTAAGAGCCTCCAACGCCCTTGCAATATTGGGCAGGTATGACCAGCAAATGTGGTCAGATTTAGCACCATTTATAGACCTTTTACCAGAAAAAAAAGAAAAAGGAGACAAGATATCCTTCAGTAAGGCGGAAAGGACATCTTCGCAGATTATAGATAGTTTTAACTGGTTTCAGGCAGATGGTGGGAGCAGCAGTCTTAAGACGCCAGGGAGGGCTGAAGGCAACTTCTTGTAGACCAGAGGTACAGTCTTAAGATGTTAGATATGCCTAACAATGGGGAAGGACATGGATAGCACATAGATGATGTTCTCCAATCCATCAAGACTGGTATGGAGACATCAAGGACCCTAGGAGTGCTTCAACAATGTAATTTCCAACCATTTCATGGTGCCACGGGCAGAGGACAGTACTTTTTCTGGGGAGGATATCAAACCAACAGGTATCAACCCAATGGTCCATTCCAGCAGGGCTATCACCAACCACTTGCACAACAATACCAAACTTCGCAGGTGGAGGCTTACACTAGACAGGCCCACAGAAGAAATCCTTCTGTTGCAAGAAGAGGGCATGAGTCTTTCAGAAGACAGTGATAGTCATGACTCTGGTTGTCCCTTAATGGGCAGCTACCTTGAATATAAGCGAAACTCTTTCCAACTTGTCCACCTTCGATTTCCTCGGGACTGTACTGATGCTCAAAAGGGGTCCACCTCTCGACCGTCCCAAGTCCGGAATATCAAATACACGCGGACTAGTGAGACTCTCAAGCGGGGGAAGGAAAGGGTGGGATCAGCAAGGAGGGAGATCTGTGGATGACACAACAAGGACACCGTAACTATCTTGCTCTTAAAAACAACATACAGACACTTGAAATACCCCTACCACAACATATGTATTGTAAGCATAACTCTACCTGTAAAGTAAAAGAAGGATGTATAAATACCAGAAGAGAGAAGAGGGTGGTTTGCAAACTTCCTGCCAGAACTACCGGAAAGAAGACAAACAATTATGGAGATGAAAGCCTATTGATGCATAGTGGTTTTAAGCACATTGTTCCCCAGTGTGTTAACTTTCTCCCCCAACCTACCCTATGGTACAAGCAGAAAGGATGTGTATGCAAAACAGGGTCGACCTGTGCCCCCTCCGTTTCTCTCTCGCTAGGCGTACAACCAAATGTGAAACTTGAAGAAGGTACTTATGTAATCTTTTCGTTGTACAAGGTCATTGTAGAGCAGACATAGTTCTGTTGATAATGCACATATGCTATGACAGACTCAATATTCAGAAGCAAAACAACACTGTAAATACCACTCCTAAGTTGTAGTAACCGATAGCATTACTCTGGTCACTGAGGTGATATCATAGTTTTGGAGCCAACCCTGGTTCGTAATCCACTCCAAACGATAAGACTTTAACAAAGAATAAAGTACTCCAAAGCCACCGCTGTAGCTCATTAAAGTCAACCCCAAAAACTCCCCGCAAGAGATCCCAGAGAGGTAGATCTCGCCAACAGGGAGTACACGCTCAGCGAGGATGAGGGAGAGTGAAGCGGGCTACTTAACACTCCTCTGCACGAGACCATGGAAAACTAGTTGCTTCCAACCGAGGAGTGTACTGCCAGTAAAGCCCCTTCTAAAGTCGCAGTACTCCTCCGCATGAGATGCCGAACGCGGCGATCTCAGCCAACGGAGGAACAGTGCCCAAAATTGCCGGGGAAGCCAGCCAAGGAAAACTGGAACAGGGCTAGCAGGGAAGCAAGTATCCAGAACGTGCCCAAGGCACTCTTACCCCCCACGCTCTTTCTAATACCAGGACCGCAGCCTGCTGCACATCCGCCAGGATAATCGGCGGCTTCTTCTTCTCCGACCTGCCACTATATCAGGGTCCGACGAGCGTCAAGGCCACATGTGACGTGACTCCCGCTCTGCTTGTTGGGAAATGTCGTTTTTCACTATGTGCCGGCAGACAGCGTTTACCGGCTTCGAAAAATGCCGACACAACTGTTAAGAAAACTGTAGAAACATCTCTTCAGACCGTTAGGTGCTAGACATCATTCAATAAAGTCACTCCTTGGAATGTTTTCAAAAACCTCAGCAAAACCTACTTTGCCAGCGGTCACATCAACACCTTTGTCTGTTAAAGAAAGAAATAAAGTAGTTTCTACTCAAGGAAGCAATAGAAGATGCCCCAAGAGCACCAAAACACAGGTTTCTAATGTAACATCTTTTTCTAAAGAAAAAAACTGGAAAGTGTAGGCAGGTGTTGGATCTGTGATAGCTCAACAAATACCTCAAAAAGCAGTCATTCAGAATGGTTACTCTCCAAGATATAATCCAACTTCTGTAGCCATCAGATTTTGTGATATAGCCAAATCTACTAGATGCCTACTTCGATATTCCCATCTGCGTCAAACAAAGGAGGTATCTCAGATTTGAGGTGACGGATGTAACTACCAATTCAAAGTTCACCCTTTCCAATTAAAGTCTGCCCCAAGAATATTTACCAAATGCATGGCTCGGTAGCAGCATACCTGAGAAGAAAAGGGTAGCAAATATTCTCATATTTAGAAGAATGGCTGATAAAAGCACCATCGCACCAGGAAGCAATTTTCTCCACAAAAGCCTGTCACCAAACCTTTGAATAATTAGGCCTCAAAGTAAACCTGTCTTGTTCCGAGCATAGGAATTAAATTCCTAGGAGTAATTCTAGAAACCGAAGTATTCAATGCCTATTCTTACAAAGGAAAGAATTGCAGAGATGTCATCTATGACTTCTGTGCTTTCAAGAAGAAAGTCCACTTTAGTCAGAAAATACAAACTATTCCTGAGAATGATGTTGTCTTGCATTATAATAATTCCCAGTTGTTGCCAAGTTGTGAGACCCCTTCAGGAAGAAATTGACCAACAATGGAAGCAGTTAATGGGATCCTTCGAGGACGTCATCATCATAACACAGGAAATGAACACAGCTATGAAATGATGGATGGAAAAAGGAGCATTTCCAGGGGCTTAATATTCCTCTACACCCCACCACACTTCATAATGACAACAGATGCTTCCATGGAGAGATGAGGAGCTCATCTCCAAGATCTTGAAGTGAGTGGGAAAATGGTCAACCAAGGAGAAGAAAAGACATACATTTCCTGGAATTCTGGGCGATAGCCTTGGGACTGCACACCTTTCTTCTTGGATCTTGCATCACAGAGTTTAATTAAAAGTAGAGCATGTGCAAAAGATGAACAGCCAGTGGGGAGATGATCTAAGCAAATCTTCAAAGGACTGCTACAAGTGGGAGCTATCCTGTACTGAGCTACCACTTTTTTTTCCACAAACGTGGACACCCATCGCTAGACCAATTTACTACTTTTTCAATCGAAAATGCTGATTTTGTGCTAGCATATCTCCCCACAAATGGTTTTGTGGGAATGCCTTTCAGATCGCATGGAAGGGAATATTTACATATGCCTGTCTGCCTCTCCCTCTGGTTCCTCAGAACCTCCAAAGGATAAAGAGGGAGATTTGTCTAATCATTCTAATAGCCCCAGCATGACCAAGGCATTTTTGGTTCATGGAACTTCTCCTTTTATCTCTACAGCAGCACATCCCACTCAGACTAATGCTAGGAATGCTCTCCAGGAACAATGACCAGGTGATTCACCCACATCCAGAATAGCTCAACTTAGTTACCTGGCTCCTGAACACAATGAATTCCACAAATTGAAAATACCTTAACAGTGCAGAGATATCCTTGCTAACGCAAGAGCAGACTCTACAAATAAATTGTGCAGAGCGAAATGGCTAAAATTCTGCAATTGGTGTTCCTCCAACAGTTGTCCTCCTCTTTCTTCAATCTCAGCACAAGTACTACCATAATTGCTCAGTGTAGATCCGTCTAGCCTCTCACATAACTCAATTAAAGTTCACCTCACAGTGATTTCTAGGTTCAGACGGAACTGCAATCTGAGGTCATATGGTCTGACAGACTGATAAAGGACCTTTTGCAATGATTTACCTTCCAATCAAGAAGCAAAGGATTACATGGCAGCTAAATATGGTGCTTTCCCAATTAATGCGATGGCCTTTCAAACCAATTCTTAAGTCAGATATTAAGTATCTTTCATGGAAGATGGCCCTTCTCCTAGCCTTGACATCAGCAAGGAGAGTTGGTGAAATACAGGCCTTTACTATTCAGCAACCTCACATGAAATTTTAAAAGGGCAGATTGAATGCTGCCAAAAGAGCACTGCATTCTCTGCTCCTTAAAAGGTGCCTCAAATTTTATATCAGAAGAACTAAACCCTTTCCAAACTCTGACCAACTTCTAGTTTCTTTAGCACCTACAAAGAAAAGACAAGCCTTGTCAAGAACTAGAGTTATAGCCTTTTGTCTTGAAAAAGCAGGAAGACCACAGAGTACGAAGGTTCGACCTCAATCTACTAGAAGTGTGGCAACCTCTACAGCATTGTTTGCTGAGTATCATTACCCGATATATTCAGATCAACCACATTGACAAATCGGCATATGTTCACTAGGCATTATTCTCTAGATGATACTGCCAACCAACGTGTGGCTGTGGGCCAAGCAGTGCTTCACAACTTGTTTCAATGAGGTGAGCCACCTTTTCTCTGCTTTATTCTATAAATGAAACATATACATTTTGTACGTTGTATTTCTCTCATATCTGCATGTTCTTTATATTTATCAAGTTGGTTATTGTTTACTATTCGATTCAAGCATGTGAATCTATGAAATATTCAAAACTAGAGAGAAAAAACAACTTACTTGCACACTGTGGTTCTCCAGTATTGCTATCTTTCATAGATTCACATCCAACCCTTCCGCCTCCCTTTGGAGGTGCCTACCAGATTGAAAACCTCGTTTATCTCTTCTGTGTCCTTGTGCTTGGAAATCTGAGGTATGGTGACCTTTGAAGCAAAGTATTGATTCAAAATTTGCTCTCTAATTGGCTGAAGCTGGGTTCTTTCTTTGTGGATGGATTGGTGTGAATTGGCTAACAATGTCACTCCTCTGGGCTTTACTGTGTAATGCTTAGCTTTCTGCTACTTGTTATAATACCATGGGACTCCAACCTCAACGACTGGGAAGATTCAAGCATGTGAAAGATAAATTATGAATGATATCAATACTGGAGAACCACAGTGTACAGTTAAGTAACTTGTGTTTTTCCATACCTTGTTTAAGAGGGCAACTTAAAAATTCAACCTTCCCATTTCATCAGCGTAGCAGCAATCCTTCTTATAAAAATTGGAAGAGCAACTGCAACCACCAAGTCTATCCCTTCCTAAACTTTGTTCTGAAGGCCTAAATTTAATGTAGACACCAGCTGTTGCTAGCCGTAGTACACAACCTGGAGTAAAAAGTACAAGGCTCCTTAGTCTGTGACGGCATGCCGGACAGGTCATGAAAAACCTGACTCTTATTGTGGCGTCCGCTACAAGAAACACATTAATGGATTGAATATTTGAATTAGATCACTAGCAATTGCTCAGGCTGCATTCCAGTCCATCATTTTCAGCAAACGTTTCAATGTAGACAGAGAACCTCCTTATGCATATTAGTACTGACCCTGCTCCCTATGGGACCAGTCCGTCCCAATCTTCTCGGTGAAGCTCCCTCCAGTAGAGAACACAAGCAACCCTAGACCAGTTTCAGTCTATTTGGTCCTCTTCAGTCGGGCACAGCTTGAGTTCTTTTGTAGCATTGTAGTAGCAGCTTGAATGAATCTACCCAGTCATACTCTCCACACAACCATAAGAGAGCTTAACTCTTGCAAGCTGCCTACCTCTCAAACTTACCCAAATAAACTTGGCTCAGGGAAGAACTTCCAATTTCTCTCCATCTTAGGAAACTACAGCTATAGTTCGCTGGGTGCTTCAGATAATACAAGCTGGCTACACTTTAGAATTCATACCAACGCCACTTCTTCATCCACCCACAAAGGAACATCGCCTGTACTTACGGGACCTCCAAAAGAGGATTCTTAAGCTCTTTCCAAAGGGAGCCATAGAAAAAGTTCCAAGAGGAATCTGGGTATCTATTCCAGGTTCTTTTTGGTCAAGTAACATTCCAGACAGTGGAGGCCAATACTGGGCCATCGAGACTTAATCAAATTCTTGGAAAACCAATCCTTTGAATGGTAACTCTCCAAGAAATCATACTAATGCAACAAGAAGGGGAATATCTTACCCCCCTTCATCATCGCAATGCAAATTTTCACATCCCGAAACACAGTTCTCTGATTCTCAGTAGTGGAGCAGCAGTACCAATTCAAGACACTTCCATTCTGACTGAAACAAGCACCCTGGATTTAAAAAAGTGGCTGCCACCAGTATCTGCATTCCTATGAAGACAGGGCAGCCAAGTATACCTGTTCTTGGACAAATGACTTGTCAAAGCTTCATCAGAGGAAGAGGCTAATTTCTCCACAGATGCCTTTTTCACATACTGGGCCTCTAAACATTCAAAAGTCATCCATACATCTGCTCACAAGACTCCAATTTCTAGGAGCCATTGTAGACATTCAGTTGCGGAAAGCGTTGTCTTTAATAGAGAGGGTGGCATTGCTGCAGACAATAGTGAAGGCTTTTTGCTTTGAGAAACTGTTCCTGTCAAAACTTATCAATCCCTGCTGGGCCTAATATCTTGCATCAGATGCATCAGTAGAAGGATGGGAGTGGCACATTCAAGAATTGTTCTCAAGCAGCATCAGGTCAGAAGTGGAGAAAGCACTCTACACACTGGACCTATGAGCCATTAGGCTAGGTCTGCAGGCATTCTTTCAGGGGCTAGCAGGCCAAACTGTGTAGATCAGGATAGATAACCCGACCTTGAGGAATGAAGTCATGTTCCTTCTTGAAGAGGTCCAGATGTTTTGGGATTGGGCTATTGCCAACAAAGTAAATATTGCTGTATAGCATCTCTCTGGATGCTAAAATGACTAAGCAGATGTACCCAGTCATGCTCTTTCAGACACTCACAAATGGGAGCTCCTTCAAGATCAAATGCAGTAATCGTTTGAAAATGGCCAGACAACACTAGAACTGTTTGCCACCGGGAATACGTGTAATGCTCATATTATGCCAGCGGGTACTTGCAACTCGGGTTTAAGGGCAATGCCTCTTCAGTGACATGGTTGAACGTTTTCACTTGCACCTTTCAGCCATTTTCCCTTCATTTGCAGAATGCTGAGGAAGGCAAAAGCGGATCACTGTTCCCTGATCCTAATTGCCATGGCATTACCTTATCAGTTCTGGTGCAGTATCTACTGAGACTGCTTGCTCTAGAACCATCTCAGTCTCACTTCCTGACAGAAGGGGGAGATTCTCCTTCACCATCTTCAGTGAATCAGACGAACGGCTTGTTTCCTGACCACTTATTTATTTATTTCATTGTATTTATTTGTTAGGCGCACAAATCATCCCCGAGGGGATCTCTCGGCGCCATGGCCGCGGAAGACAGTTTGCAGTGCAATATCGAGGTTAGAGATTAAACAGACAGGTTTTCAGAAGTTTTTTTAAAGAGAGTAAGATCTGGGCAAGAACAGATGGACATGGGCAGCCAATTCCAGTGATGCATAGCTAAAAAAGAGAAGGCGCGACCTCCAAATCTAGTTGTTTGGATACATTTGGGGCACAACAGTAGTAGATCACTCACTAGATCTAAGCTGGTGAACTTGGATAAAGATAGCAAGGTCCCTTTCCGTGCAGACCAGACATAAAAGTTTGAAGAGTGCACGCTTTTTTATAGGCAACCAGTGAAGGGAGCGCAGTAGGGGTTTCAATGGGGATCGCGGAGGAAGATTGTGGATAAGGGGCGCTGCTACATTCTGCACCACCTGAAGCCTAGAAAAGAGGCCTTCGTTCATACTGACCATTAGGGCGTTTTCATAGTCAAAGCGACTCACTATCAGAGCCTGGACTAGGGTCTTCCTGGCATGCAAAGGGGTCCACTGAAACACCTTCTTAAGCATGCGCATCAGGCCGAAACAGGTTCCAGAAATTATTTTGACGTGCTCGTCCGTAGAAAGATTATTATCTAATAGGACACCTAGATTTTGTACATATTATTTAGGTGTCTGTGGTGATCTCAGTTCATATGGCCACCAGTCTGCAGACCAAACTGAGAGAGCTTCACTCATCTGGGTATTCCAGCTGATCGAAGTGGATTATGGAGAAGGCACATGTGCAACAATAACAAAAACCTACTTTGCTAAATGGAAGCGTTTCTGTGCTTGGTGCATAGACAGAAAACTGAATTCAAAATTTGTGAAGTCCTATCTGGTGCCACCACACTTGCTTGACTTCATCAAGAGTAGTCTCGAATATTCCTTAGTCAGGGTTCACTTGGCTACAGTCTCTAGGTTTCGGAGAGTGGAAGCGTCTTGCTCATCTGTGTTCTCTCAGAGGATAATAAAGCAATTCATGAAAGGACTTCTTTTTATGGCTTTCCTTCCACTAAGGCACATTTCTCGGTCAAAACATATACTGCAGTTCCTGGTTGGGGAAACTTCACCAAATTAATGCTTGTCCGTTCTGTGCTGGTATTTATCTTGTGTCACTGAGAAACATTCCCCATTTGGTGTTGAGGTAGGCTCAATTACCCTTTATTTTTGGACAAAATCTGTAGCCTCTAGGTATGAAGGATCTTGGGCCTAACATGGTCACCTGTAGGGTAATGCCTTTCTGAACTGATTAAAGGATTACTGCCTCCATTTCAGGACCTTTCACTGAGTATTTAGGAAGTAGGTTCTACAACAAGCTTCTTTTAAATGGGTTGCACCGAGTTAAAAGTTATGGAACATCTGTGGGTGTGGATGATTGCACTGGTATGAAAGACATTGCAGCGGGTTTCCTGCCACAGTATTTGCTGAATAGGATCAGAGCACATGGATTTATAACACTCCTTCACCTAAATCCCCCAATGGCAAATTCATCAAGTTGGAAAATGAGTCGGTCTTCCTCAAAAGGGTTTTGTTCCAGTTCATGTGTACCATTGTTTTATGGGAAATATGTTGCTACACTGTTCTTTCCAAAAAGCATAATTTCCCTTGTCCTCATGAAGTGCATCACAAGCTGGTGGAAAGCAGGTTTCTGAAAATGAAGCTGGTACTACTGGAAACTGCCTTGTGATCCAAACCGACATTGTATGGTAGTCCCAGGGCATGAGGGACAATGGGCAGTTCAGTCTCCCGCCCTCTAGCTGCTGCGCCACAAAACCTCTCCAGTGTATTTTTCGCTGCACAGCCAACCTATCTTGGCCAGTATTTGGCATTTCCACCCAGGCTTGACCCCATCACGTCAGACAAGTTGGTCCTTCAAATTGTCAATCAGGGCTTCATCTTTTGATTTCTTTCTACCCTGCCACACCTTCCACCACCATTAAGCGGCTTTTGGAGCTCAACATGTCCATCTTTCAGCATGAAGTGCAGGCCCCTCTTGCCAAACGGTCTATCTAGAGGGTTCTGGTTTCAGAAGTAGGAACTGGGTTTTACTTCCTGCTGAGTAGGAACTGGGTTTTACTTCCTGCTGCTTCCTTGTGCCGAAGAAGGACCTCGGCCTTCATCCTATCGGAGATCTTTGCCAGCTCAACACTGCAGAAGGACAAATTCAAGATGCTAAGGCTAGACCGGGTCCTGTCTGCGCTAGTCCCCGCCGACTGATGGTGGTGCTGGACCTGCAGGACACTTATTTCCATATCCCCATCCTTTGGGCCCACAGACACTACATGCTGTTCACAATGGGCAATTAGCATTTTCAGTCCGCAGGGCTCCCTTTTGGCCTCACCAGTGCTCCTTATGTGTTTCTCGAAAGTAATGGTGATGGTGGTCATAGCACACCTTTGGAGCTCATGCAATCAGTCTTCCCTAACTCTGCGACTGGCTGTTAAAGGCAAGCTCACCCCAGGCAGTCGTAAACCACCTCCAGACAATGGCAAACGCCCTATCATCGTTGGGGTCCACTATCAACATTTCAAAGTTACACCTAACTCCTTCCCAGACTCTCTGCTCATCGTAGCTATTCTGAATACTGTACGGTTCCGTGCCTTTCCATCAGAAAGGCAAGTCCAGGACTTTCAGGCTATAATCCAGATGTTTCAACTCTGTCCTGGATCTCAGTGCAGATGACTGAGGCTGCTGAGATTGCTGGCCCCTTGCGTACAGCTGGTGAAACATTTCAGATGGCATATCCAGGCTCCGCAGCAGAATCTTAAGTCTCAGTGGGACCATCACAAGGGGAATCTTGTGCATTGTATCCAGACTTTGGAGGAGACTACAGAATATCTGCATTGGTGGCAGCTGGATCGTTATTGGGTGAGTGGCAGACCCATCTGCTTCCCTACCCAGATTTGCCAATGGTTCAGGTGCATCTCTTCTGGGTTTGGGAGGCCCTCTGGGAGAGGTGGAGATCATAGGCCTCTGGTCTCCAGAGGAAGCGCGACTCCACATCAATTTGTTGGAGTTGTGGGCAATTCACTTGATATTGAGGCCCTTCCTAGCAACACCACTGCAATGAGATACTGCGTCAAAAAGTGTGAGGTGGGTTCTTGGATCTTGGGCCAAAATGCTCTATCCCTCTGGAAGTGGCTGGACTGCCATGGAATCTATCTAGTTGAGAATCACCTGGCAGGGTCTCTAAACGCGAGGGCGAACTAACTTAGCCGATGATGCCTAGCAGACCACGAATGGCAGTTACACCCAGATGTGGCGCAGGGCGTCTTCCAGCAATAGGAGAACCATGGCTCGATCTTTTCACTGCTGAGAATGTGCAATATCAGCAGTTATGTACATTGGAGTTCCCTATGAGACTCGCTAAGACACATTTGATCTAGAATGAAGCTCTGGACTCCTGTATACAATCCTGCAGCTGCATCTCCAGCTGCAAGTTCTGAAGAAGATCAGAAATGAGTGGACCCAAGTCATTCTAGTGGCACCGGATTGGGCCAGGAGAGCGTGGTACACAGAAGTCCTGGGCATAAGCATCTTTTCTCCGATCATATTATGTTGTTTCAGGGTTCTCTTTGGTTTAATTGTTTCTTCATCACTTCTTTTTCAGCATCCCATACAGTTATTTTAATAGCACCGGTCACAGATTTGCATTATTACTCTGTGCCAGAAGCCCCATCCCCAGAGCTCAGCAGAGGTTTTTCTTAGGGGTTCCTGCTCCAGCAATGCCACTCTGATGAGCTTTTTCAATATGGCTGCTCCTTACCGAGTTGCTTGAGCACACCATTTCACTAATTGACTGCATCTTCTTTATCCAGACTCCAGTCCTGCTTGAAGCCAGGTCGAGAGTTATATCTAGCAATTTCTTCCAAACTCTTGCCTCAACTACTTTCCTATACTGCTGCGCTTGGATATGAGACTTGCACTAATATCATAAAATTCTTTGGTAAATTCAGCCATTTATTTTATTACCGCCATAAAAAGTACCATTTGAAGTGTTTCACCCATTCAGCTCATTGGTTCTCTGAAGAGAGTATCACCCCACATCTAAGATCTCTTACCTTGCAGTCATCAAAAATTATAAGAAGACTGTAAAAAAAGGTCAGGCTGTGTTTTTCCCTTCAAAGTGGCTGCTGCAACCAATTCCTCACAGATGTTCTTGTTTAAAAATATATATATATTATTCGCCTCTCGTGACTAATTCTATGAATCCCAGAGAAGTGCTACATAATACCCTATCCTCTTATTTAAAGTTAAAATTCAAAAAGTCACATCCTTTCATAATGCCAAAAATTGCATAGTACCTTAATCTGAAATATCCTCATCTCAGTAGCTGCTGACTACCTTCTAAACATTATCACAAAGATAGCACTACTACATTGGCATCCTAAATCAAATCGGGGTATCCCCGTAACCTGTTCCTGCTTCAGGTTCTACCTTAAGCTTCTGACAATATCTGTCCTATGCTGACCTCCTTATGTATTCTATCGTTCTCTTCCCCTACTCTTTCCTCCTGCTAGGAAAGAAGCTTTTATAGATCCCCTAAATAAGAAATGCACGCTGTTTTTTTAGATATAAATGTATACGAGTTATGTGTGTTTGCTGATTCCCTACGGATGCAAAACAGTTCATTAAATTCAACACAGGCAAAAGGGAGGTTCCACTATGGGAGGATTCCCTCTGGGGTCTCTGATAAATGGTATCCCCTAAATTAGGAGCTGTTCCTGTTTCCTCTCATTCATCCAAAAACCTTGGCTTTGTTTTTGAATGTCATTTGTCCCCTGCTACTTAAATTAAGTTTCCTAGGTTCCTGTAATCCAGGCTACCACTCATTCCAAATGCTGTGATTGGGCTTTTAGTAGGACTCCCCACATAGTTCCTCCATAACCTCTCGTTATTGTGCACCTCACTGGCTCCCACTGGACAAATGATCTATCTTCACAGCACTGTTAATTTAAGAGTTCAGAAATTCTTTCCTGACTCGACTGGGAAAATATCTCTTGTACACTGCAACACATCTTTTTTGGTCACAGATCATATGATTCTGTAAATCGCAGGCTGTACGATTGCAAAAAGCTTTTGTACACGAGGCCTTAAGTGTATCATAATAGCCATAATGATACATTTACATTTCTCAATTCCGTGATTTTGAGTTCTGAACTATTTCTCTCCGTAGAGGATACATATCTCTACCATGCATATACTTCAAGCGCATTGGCTTGTTGGGTATCAATGTGTCCCTGTTATTGGGAAAAGAGACTTGCTGTATGTGTTCTCGAACGTCTATAGCTGAACACACATAATTAAAATGCCTTGAGCTTATGCCTGCAAGGTTAACGAAGAGGCCCTGTGTTAAATAGAATCAAACAGCTAGAAAAGGCAATGGTCTGGCCACTTAGCTCCTTTCAAGAGACAAGAGCGAATAAGTGTTATCACAAGAAAATGAGGCACCCTATGAGATGGGGCGTGTGATCTTAAAGTTGGTTCCAGTGCTCCAGAATAAGATGTGTGCAGGGCAGGCACCTGTGTTTTTATGGCCCATGTATTTGAACTGCGCCGTGGATAAGCAGTAAACGCCACTTGCTTACCAGACCATCTCATTTTTTTTTAAACAAACTTTATTGCACACCATTGAACGGTACACTGGCAATATGAAATCTATCTTGGCATGTTCATTTTGGTTTTTGTTGAAACATCTCCAGCACACATATTCTATCATAAATGATTATACAATGCAGTGCGATTCATAAGTCAACAGGATATAAGTTGGTCATATGTCCGGTCAATATCATTTGCATGGATACTACGTAGGCATTGGCTAACCAGACCAACTCATAACCATTATTAAAACCTACTGCAACTTAGCCAACATGACACTGGTAGTATGAAGGTTACCTGCTAGTAAAGCTCCGCTGAGACTCCACAAGAATATAACAGCCCTTTTTCAGCATATCTAGGAACACTTATGGTGGGGGTGTGACGTGGAAACCAGAAGTTCTCAATCGGCTGTAGGACCCCTATTTCTTTTTTTATGTTTGAAAAGCTTTATTTGAAAAATTTGTTAACAAATAAAGACATCAGCATAAACAGGAAATATGTTCAAACATAGTATAGATCATTAACAATGCTAATATAAATGTTAAAGAGACAAAAAGCATTTTATGGGAATTTTAAAGATAAGGGGAAGGAGAGAAAGGGAGAAAGATAGGAAAGGAAGGAAGGAGGAGGGGGAAAGAAAGTAACATTACAAAAGATAAATATTAAAAATAATTACGGCATATAATCAAATGATATAAGTGAACAATACAAAATGATCAGCATAAAAAGTGATATAACATGAGAAACCTGTAAAAGATAACAAGAAGGAGAGAGTTTAAGTCCTTCAAGGAGGTTTAAAATTTTCTGAATAGATATGTGTAGATTTCTTCACAGCCAATCGATCCAGGTATGTAGTGAGGGGTAACCAGAAAAGTTCAGCATTACGTATTGGTTTACAGGAGGAGGCAAAAGCCACATCAAGTCTATGGAAATGACATAAAGTGTTCCACCAGCCTTGTATGGAGATGTTTGTGAGGGATTTCCAATTAGATGAGATCTGCTGGAATGCAAGAGCAAGCATGAGATCGGACAGACCATGTGAATGTGCAGGTAGTTCTAAAGAATCAGAAAGACTACCCAGAAAGAGAAAAGTGATTGAGAAAGGAGCAGAAAGTGTAAAAATGCGAGAAAGGTATAACCAAACTTTTCCCCCGAAAGCAGAAACAACAGGACAGAAAAAGAACAGATGAAAAAGATCAGCATTAGAAGTACCACAAGTCCAGCATTTAGAATCAAGAGAGGGTATGAAACGAGACAAAGAAAGAGGAGAAAGATAAAGTCTATGATACAGATAAAATAAAGATTGAGTAAGAGAAGCAGAACGAGAAATTTTTAAGGATCTGGGCCAAAGCTTATCCTAGAGAGCAACAGACCAAGTACAACCAAAATCTGCTTCCCAGGAAAGCTCCAATTTAGTTTTGGTGCGATCTGGATTAGGAGAGGCGAAAAATGTATAGATAAGAGATGCTTTAGGGAGGGTAGTGAGGATTCTAAGAAGAGGAGATGAAGGCACTAATGAGGATGAAGAGGGAAGAGAATAATAACGGTCAAGAATTATTGCCATGAGAGTAGTAAATTTCTGCAAAGACGATCGGGAACAGTGAAATAAGAGTTGAAATTGGGGAAAGGAGCAAGGTAATGATCCATCAAAGAGTTGGTTAACCCACATGACACCCCTTAATCTCCAAGAGTTCCAAAAAATGGGCCTATTATTTAAAAGGATGAGTGAATTATACCAAATGGGGGAATTTAAAAAGGATTCACGTGTAACGGTAGTAGGGTGAACCAAGGGTCTTAAAAGAGAAGAAGTATGTTTGAATAAGGGAAATGAAGTATAGGGAGTCTTGGCAGAGAAGCGTACCACTTCATCGAAGGAAAAGGGTAATAACAATGTTTGTTCAAAGAGGAGCCAAAGAGGAATAAAAGGGGAAGGACCTGATGAAAGCCATCTCGAGGCCTGACGTAAAGAGAAGGACTTATGGTAGAGACGGAAATCTGGAAAATTAACTCCACCATTCGGTTTGGGTTTACGAAGATTTGCAAGAGAAATTCTAGATTTTTAATTTTTCCAGAGAATTTTCGAGAGGAGTGAATCGATACGTTTAGAATAGAGTGCAGGAATATGAGCAGGTAACATGGAAAATATATAAATTAGAATAGGGGCTATCATCATCTTAATTGAGTCCAATCGACCCCACCAGGAAAGAAAAAGAGGATTCCAAGCGGTGAACAATTGTTCAATTCTGGATAAAACTGCAGACATATTTAATTTAATTGAAGAAGAAATAGAGTTAGAGAACCAAATACCTAGATATTTAATCTTTGAGCTATTCCAAGCAAAGCCAGTAGAGGAGAAAAGATGAGGAAGACAGGTTTTGGTGAGAGGAAGGATTTCAGTCTTATCTGAATTAATCTTATATCCTGAGACCAGAGAGAATGAATCAAATTCAGATAATAAGGGGTGAACAGATACTTCTGAATCGGAAATAAACAAAAGAATATCGTCTGCATATGCAGAAAGTTTCAATTGATTGTTACCATAAGGAAAACCAAAAATAGATGTATTGCTACGAATGGAGGATAAAAATGGTTCAAGTGCCAGGACAAAAAGAAGTAGGGATAAAGGACAGCCCTGACGAACGCCCCGCCGAAGAGTAAAGGGCGAAGAGAGCTGACCGTTTACAAGCACCGAGGCCTTGGGTGCAGAATATAACAGAGAGATAAGGGATATGAATTTGGGGCCAAAGCCATGCCAACGTAATGAAGCAAACAAAAAAGACCAATCAACCTTGTCAAAAGCCTTTTCCGCATCAACAGAGATAGCGGCTAAAGGAGTTGAAAGAGATGAGGCTTTATTCAAAATGTTAAGAAAAAGGCGAGAGTTATCAGATGTAAGCCTACCTTTAACTAAGCCACATTGCTCCTTGCCAATGAGATGGGGCATAAAGGGATCTAAGCGTAACACAAGTAATTTAGCAAATATATTATAATCCACATTAACTAAAGAAATCGGACGATAATTTCTACATAATTGGGGGTCACGACCATCTTTTGGGATAAGACAAATGGTAGCATCCTGAAAAGTGCCTTCCGGTTTACCAGATGAATAAAATGACTGAAAAAGGGTTAAAAGTTTGGGCAATAAAAGATCAGAAAAGTGTAAATAAAATTCAACAGGGAAACCATCGGGACCGGGTGTTTTACCTTTAGTAAGGGATGTCAAAGCCATGGAAAGTTCGTGTAATGAGAGGTCAAGTTCAAGGTCTGGAAAATTGAGATGAGAATTAGGAGGTTTAGGAAGTTTCTCAAAATAATTCTGAATAGGAGAAGGAGTAGGAGGAGATTCTGCGGTATAGAGTTGATAAAACAATTGAAATTGGTCAAGTATTTCCTTATCTTTATGAAGGAGAGTGTCATCAGAAGAGTAAATAGATTCTATAAGAGTACATTCTTTACGAGATTTAAGATAATTAGCTAAGAGTTTCCCTGATTTATTGCGACCTCCATAATAACGGGCACTGCTACGAAGAAGAATTGAAGATACATTATCAATAGTAAATTTATTAAATTCTAATTTTGCTCGTAAAAGATCTGGTGACATAGATTTATCTGAAGAAGTATAAAATTTATGCTCCAAAGATTTTATATGCGCTAGGGAGGTTTTCCGTTTCTGAAGATATTGCTTCTTTTTCCTAGAGACAAAATCAATAATGAATCCTCTTGCAGTGGCCTTAAAGGAATCCCAGAGGATATGAGGAGGGGTACTAGGATCACAATTAAATAGAGAGAAATCCCTAGTAAAGGAACGAAAAGAGGAAGAGAAATTGGGATCAGTAAGAAGTGCGCTATTGAAGCACCAACTGGAGGGCTTGGGGTGTGGTGGAAGCAAGTCAAGATCCGTTACAATAGGGGCATGATCCGAAATAACTATGGGTTCGATAGAAGAGGACAATAAATTTTGAGCTAGAGGTTGAGAAAGAAAAATATAGTCAAGACGAGAAAAAGATGAGTGAGGAGGAGAGAAAAAAGAGTAGTCCAAAGTATCAGGATGCGAGAGTCGCCAAGAGTCAATAAAACGTGATTGCAAGATAGTGTCAAGAAATTATTTGTGAGGTATGAAGCGATTTACGATCAAGGAAAGGATCAAAAATCTGGTTACAGTCTCCACCTAAAATAAATAATTCATCTTTATGTTGAATACATTTTTTTGTGATTAAAGGCCAGAAAGAGCAATCAGGTTGCGTAGGGCCATAGACATTAAAAACAGTTAAAGGAATAGAATTAATTAGAAATGTAGTATCCATCGACCATCATTGTCATTTTCTTGTGACAAAACATTACATTTTAATTTCTTGTGACATAAAATGGCAACTCCATTCTTTTTGTTGTTGGAAGGTGAAAATAAGACTGTACCTACCCAACTCCTCTTTAATTTAAGGGATTCAATTTCAGTAAGGTGGGTTTCTTGCAAAAGAACTATATCAGGGTTATAGGAGGCTAAATGGGAAAGGACTCTCTGATGTTTAATGGGATTAATAAAACCTTTTACATTCCACAAAACAACTTTGAATTTACAAATAGTATAAAATCAATAGAGACAAAAAGCACAAGAATGCTTATATGTAATATACAGCCGAAAAATGAGATAAAGAGAAGGAAAAAGTGAATATAACAGGTAACAGCAAAGAGAGGGTAGGGGTGAAGTAAAGGAACATTAATAAAGAAGGAAAAGAGAATATTAATAAGTGGAAGAAGAAGCAAATGAGAGAAGAGAGGGAATGAAGAGAGCAAGAGGAAAGAGCACATAGAAGCAAAAGCTACAGTGATGATAAGAGAAAAGAAAATACCAAAAAGGAAAAGAAAGAAGATGCAAAAAAAGAGGGGAAAGTCAGAAAAGAGGCCGGAGAAATACAAAGAAGAGAGAAAAATGAAGATTGTACATATAGAAGAGTAGGAGAGAAAGAAAAACCAAGGAAAGATGAATTTGACCAATAAGTAAAAAGGAAAAAAAAAAGGAAAAGAGGGGAAGGAAAAGGGGAAAGAAATACAAGAAAAGACAGTACATATCCAAAAAGAATGAGTGAAAATAACATACCTGAGAGGGACATAAGGGAGGATAAAGGGACAATGGCGACACTCAACAAGACGAGCCTCCCGAGAGTTGGAAGTCCAACCGTGCCAGGACGGAGACGCAGAAGGGGAGCCACATGAGTAGAAGGTAAGTATATCGACCAATCTATGTAGAAAAATACAAAAAGCAGTTAACAACAGGGAAATATATAAGGATATATAAAAGAAACATAAAAGAAGAAGTATACAATGAAAGAAACCATAGTAAATCTGTTTAAAAGAACAACAAAAGGCGAGAACCACAATATAACAGATATATAACAGATAAAAAGAAATGCAAAATACTCCCAAAAATAAATCCTTCAAGGAAGAAGAGAATTAAACAATCAACCACAAGGAGAAGTGGAAGTATCCATGCCACAGTTAGTTTGAATATGAATAAAGTTTTAAAGTTCTGCTGGATCTAGAAAAGTCCATGTTTGGTTCTGGTGAGTAACTTTGAAAATACATGGGTAAAATAAACCATATCTAGCCCCAAAAGAACGTAAAGGAGCACGGAGGTTCAGAAATTCTTTTCTTCTAGAGGCAGTAGCATTGGAAACATCTTGAGACAGAAACACTGTCTGAACCCAGCCAGGAAACTTGACGCTTAGATCTAGCTGCGGAGAGAACTGAAAGAAGATCCGTGAATCTAAAGAAGAGAATGATGACACCACGTGGTTTAGTTGAGGCAGATGAATGGGGACCGAGCCGATGCGCCCTTTGGATGTTGAGAGAAGTGGTAGTTGGCATGTCTAGAAGTTTCGGAAGAAAGGAGGAAAAGAACGTCACAGGGTTGTCACCTTCCAGAGACTCCGCTAGTCCATAAATGCATAGATTATTCCTCCTATTCCTGTTTTCTAAGTCCTCAGTGTGCTGCTGAAGAGCAAGGACCGACTTTTCCAAAGAGGAGATGCATTGAGAATTAACTTGCAGGTCTGAAACTTGCTGCTCTACAGACGTCACTCTGTTATCCATTGATGACCATTTCTCCTCAAGAAACATCATTTTGTTATTGGTCTCTACAAACGGGCGTAAAGTGCGAATCTCCTCTAAAAGTAGTTCCATGGAGATTGGAGATGGTGTTTTGTCTGGAGATGGCGGGTCGTGTTTCAGGGGTTTAGTTGACGCAATAGGTGGAGAAGGTTTGCTTGAAGTGGGCTGCATGGAGGAAGAGTGATTAGGAGCAGCTCCCGCCATTTGGCTTGTGTTAGGAGGAGAACCTGAAGCAGAGGAGAGAGAAGATGTTGACGCAGGAGCACTCTTCGAAGGTATAAAAACGAACTTTGGATGCAACAATTTGCCCATAGAGAATAAGATCTTCAGTTAGTAGAGTAAGCAAAGGACTTTTGTGATGAACGAGGCCAATGGTACCAAAAAATGATCTTCTCAAGAACGGTGACAATTGTCTGTGTGGAGTAGGCAAATAAATTATAGAAGCAGAAAAATACAATGCAACAGGCAGTTAAAGCATCTATCGCAGTGAAAAAGCATCCAGCGCAATGAAAAAATTAGCGTACAGCAACAGAGACACAGAGAGCCCTGAAAACACTACCAGTGAAAGGGCAGAGGCACAAATGGTAATTCTGGCAACATACCAGTATAGACAATGTGCCCACATAGAGGACCTCAGGGAGACCAGCACTTATGGTGGCAGTTATTGTGAGGAAACAAATAGAGCCTTATATATACATTAGGCGAAAAACAGAACAGTGAAACAATTTCCTCTTCAATTATGTGGCAACATTAATAAAAGTACAGCAGGAAGTCCAAGCAGCAGTAGAGGAACCAGCGCGTGAAAGGCATCTCCACGAGGCACCAAATTCCAGTCATTGAATTGAATTGAATCGCGGGCATTCAAAATGGCGGCCGCTGTGAGGAAACAGATAAAGCACCGAAAAGTCATCAAATGCGACGCGCTGGGAATCAGAAGAGAGCTCACCAGAGGCAGTTAATATTCCGATGCATGATGCGAGCACCTGTAAGCGCTGGACTTCACGGGAAGCGCTGCAAATGTTCCGACATGCGTCCCGGTGCGGCTGAGAAAACTCTCTATGCGGCCATCTTGTGCGGCGCCTCAGCCACGCCCCCAGGACCCCTATTTCCATTGAAAGAAAATTAACAAGGCAGGGATTTGTGGAATTAGTGCATGTAGGACTCATTTCACCTGCTAGTCATGTTTTTTAAATGCTTAACCCACAATAATAATGATCAGAAGATGCCCGGAACTGATATGCATCTTTACTTAGATGGGCTAGGGTTTTAATGAGCAGAATTAAACTTGCCAAGGATATAACAGCACCTGTTTTCGACTTTCTGTATAGCTCTAGAAGCAATTAGCTTTCATATGCCATGTAGGACTCCAGTTTAAAGTTCCACGCACATTCTACATCATTGAAAGGAACCTGGAGTCCTACATGGCATATGAAAGCTAACTAGAGCTTTACAGAAAGTCGAAAACAGGTGCTGTGAAGCAGCTTGTTTCCCAGGCAATGCTTTAAATGGGCCGGTACTGTCCGGTACAAGTTGCTTCATAGCTCAAACTAGTGTGCGTGAACCATGCGCCGTGTTCTATGCAGATCGTCATTCTCCCCTAATGTGCAAACAAGGGTTACAATATTTCCAGATATCCTAGCCACCTTACAGCACCATTGCTGCTCCTGTGTCAGAGCTACTAATGGAGGAACCCATCAGCGGGTCCACTTCATTGAAGAATGTGAAGCAGCCTTGCATTTCTGCAAGTTCCTCTTCATTGGCATATGTCGTGTGACCTGGCGCCTCAGAGATAAGGGTGTGGAAAGTGGGTTTGCCAAGAGACTCCAGACGGGAATGCATAACTGGCGTCGTCAGAGGCAAGCTTTTCTCACTGGAGTCAAGTTGTTTCACTGGAATCGGAAGGTGTGACGGTGGTGTAGGTCTTTGCTGAAACATTGCCCATGTTCATATGCCAAACTTCACAGGTGTGATTGGAAAGAATATCAAAGTTCATTGTCAATGTAGTCAGGTAAGCGAACTTCTCCAGAGCTTTGACATGAAGAGGATACCTTACCCTGGCTTTCAGCATAATGGTCTATGCAGAGTATTGGAATAGATTATATTAATAGAATTGGCTCTGTGCCTCTGTAAAATGTCTATCGAAAGTTTAAGAATTCGAGGTCACTTTGAATATGATTGTTTTCAACGTGTATTTCTGATTCCTATTAAGTTTCTCTCTATTCTTCTCAGCCCTTTCTTACTCTTGTTACCGTCAGAAAAATAAGGAAATCTGTATTTTCTGTCTGAGACCGCTTTACAGCTGTGATATTAGATCAGCAGGGGAGTTGAGCAGGTTAGCAAGAGCTTTGTTCCTTGTGTTTGGGGCTGTGTATGTTTTCCCCTCCCAGTACTGCAACATTGCTTCTGTGGATCAGATACCCTGCGATGATCTGGCCGTGGGTGGTGTACAGCTTCAGGGGAGACTCGATGGCGCATTTGAATTCTGTAAAAATGGGACTAACAGAGGCAGCTACAGTGTTGGTTAATAGAAATTGAATGGCTAGTGTAGGACATGTTAATTGCCAGTTTAAAATCAATCTTATATTTTTTAATGCTGGACCCCTTTTTCTCACTCCTATCAAACTGACTACTCTGACACTCCCTTTCATCTGCCACCCAACTGGATCCAGCCTTCCGTGCCCCCTTTGTCGTTCTTCCCTATATGCCTGCATCCTCAGAATGAACATTTGTAATCTGGCGCTATGCCGCCTCTCTCGCACCTAGTGAAAGGTCTTCAGTGCCTTCACAACTCTAACTTATGCCTGCACTTCCCACACACCTGTGATTCCTTTGTGGTCAGATACTCTACCCACAATGGTCTTTCTTATTCTTTCAAATGTACAACCCACCCCTCCTTCTAACTTTGCTTTTTCTGGTCCTCTCTACATTTTCATGGCATTCACAATCACCCCACCTTAATCATCCTTGGCAGAAGTATCTGGTTCCATTAATTCGATCAATGTGCTGTACAATCCATCATACCTTCAATGACGGCTCAGCAACTTCAGCCAACATCTCAACTGGCCTACCCATTTAGATCAGTATAACCTGGCTGGCAACATGTCCACTCCTCAACCCAGTGGAATTCATCAGGCGTAGCTGCTAAGTGGTCTGAAAGAAGGGATAACCATATTCTGGGTACAGAGGCAGCCATACAGAAATCCAATGTACTTTTCATGGAAATAGCCATTTTGCTGCATGTTATGTGTAAACATAAAATATACTGTAGTGCTGGTATCTTAAGAGACTTCTAGCTGCACATTCCTTACCGTAGAATTTCCCAAGCGTCAGGCTGGCTCCGGAAAATTTTGCATGAGCAGTACCCTTTGCGCGCTCTGCCGGGTGGCTCCATTCGACTACACGTGACAGTTAAGAGCAGCTCCGGGAAGACCTACCCCTTCTGTTGCTTTTTGACTTTTTGTCGACTTCAAAAACCAATCCCATTGTGTTTCGAGGGATTTCTTCGAGGAAGACAGGATTGAAACCATGTGGCCCTTTCCACTCCGCCATATGTGTTATCGATCCCTACCTCGTCTGCCTTTGGTGTCTCGAGTGCAACCATGACTCGAAGTCGTGCTCGGACTGACAGGCCATGGCTCCGAAGGCCTTGCAGGAGCGGACCTTGAAGCTCCTTGCTTCCCGGCAGTCGACACCAGCCAGCGAGACTCTGTGGAGATCCCGGTCCCGATCAAAGAAGAGGAGGTTGCGGGACCGCTCCCAGAGCCCCAAGTCCTCTTCCTCCCACTCAGGGTCCTCGGGACACTCGGCAAAGAGGCACAAGAAGATGAAGTCCAAGCAGACTTCATCTTCACCTCGACAGTCGTCCGTCGACGAACGAGGTAAGGAGAACCAATGCTATTGTCACAGTTCTGCGGAGCCAGGTCCTGGGTTGACTTTGCGCCTCCCTCTCAAATAAAAAATTTCTACGAGGCCATGCACCGCTTATTTGAGCAAGCTGGCCCCTCTGGTCAGCCTTTGGGACATGCGGGGTTGAAGGGGCCCCATCGGATTCTACGCCATCGGCTCCGGCCATGGCACGGGTGTGGCCTCTGGGGATCCAATTCCAGATCCAGACTGCACCGGTCATCCCAAAGTGACCTTCCCCGGTGTTGGACCCGAAGTTAATGCCTACGGAGCTGCCTGCACCCACCGGCAGTTCATGCTCCATCCTCATCCCTGACGACATGGGGTCAGTTCAGTGTCGCTCGATGTCGATTCTGGTCCTACGTTGTCGCCTGTGCATTTTGATGACATTTCCGGGATGGGAGAAGACTGGGAGGGGTCTATGGACCCTTTAGAATACCACGATGAGTCTGCAGAGCAGATGGACTGGTATGAGGAACTTGGGGAAGCCAGTGGACTGGACACATCTCCAGATACTGGCATGCTCTCTCCACCAACTGTGGCTACGGAGGAGGGGGCATTTTATGCCATGGTGGTGAGGTGGGCAGCTGAGGTCCCTGGATTGGAGTTGTCCTCTGTGTAGGTCAGGACTAATCTCCTGACTGGAGTGCTTCGGCCTGGGACTTCCACCCCTGAACCCCTTCTGCGCTTTAATGACGCACTGAGGGATGTCCTACTAGGCACGTGGTCTAAGCCTAGCACAGGGGCTCCAGTGAACAGGACAGTGGCATGCCGCCATCACCGGCTCTGGGTGATCCAAAATTCCTCAGCCAACACACCACCCCTGAAAGCTTGGTGGTGCAGGCTTAAACTTCACAGGTTGCGTTCATGTCTGCCCCTCTGGACACGGAATCCAAGAGGTGGAATCACTTGGGAAGAAGATGTTTTCTTCCTCCAGCCTGGCATTGCGGTCGGTGAATACTGCATGCTTATTGGGCCATTTCTCCCATTCCTCTGGAAGATGGTTGTGCAAGTGTTGCCACAAGTCCTTAAGGAGGCCCGGGCTGTGCTCTCCCATGTGGTTGAGGACGGAAGAGATACAGCAAATTTCACTGTCAGGTGTGGACTTGAAATGACTGATTCGCTGGGCAGAGCGATTTCTTTAATGGTGGCCTAGCTGTGCCATACCTGACTTAAAACGTCTGGCTTTTCAGGTGATGGCCAGGCTAATTTGATGGACATGCCTTTTGATGGATCCCATCTGTTTGGAGAGAAAGCAGACTCGACGCTAGAGTGGTTCAAGGGCTCTCGTGCTACGGCGAGATCCTTGGTCCTCTCTACCACTCCTCATCGCCAGTCTACCTTTCGAGGCATTAGAAGGGCGTTTCAGCCCCGCCAGCCCTATCCCAGCCACCAACCTGCACAGACTTCCCAAGTTGTGCGTGGACTGGGCTCATTCCGTCATAGGAATGGAAGCCACTAGTCGTCAGCCACCCTGCCCTCGGCAGCCACAGCCTTCAAGTACTCCTAGTCTGACTCTGCAAGACCACGCCACTCCAGTGAAAGGGAGAATTCATCATCATCTCTCCCACTGGAGGTCCATAATATCGGACAAGTGGGTCTTGCAGATCATTCAGGAGGGCTATTCTCTGCCTTTCCTTTCTTTTCCTCCTTTTATTCCACTAATTCAAGAACAGCTGGAGGAAGATCATTTAAAGTTACACCAAGAGGAAGTTACGGCTCTCCTTGCCAAGGGGGCTATAGAGAGGGTCTCGGTTTCAGAAGTAGACAGTGGCTATTATTCCCCGTACTTTCCTATTCTGTAGAAGAACAAAGGGTTGGGGCCCATATTAGATCTTCAGACCATCAATCTCTGTCTCAAGGAGGAGAAGTTCAAGATGGTTACTTTAGCTCAGGTCTTGTCTGCCCTAAACCAAAAAGACTGGATGGTAACGTTGGACTTTCAGGATGCATATTTTCACACCATCATCCTGCCGGGCCACAGGCGTTATCTGTGGTTCAAGGTAGGCCACGAGCACTTTCAGTGTACTGTGCTTCCATGTGGCCATACCAGCATCCCTCGGGTGTTCACCAAGGTGATGGCGGTAGTTGCAACTCATCTGTGCAGGTTAGGGGTGTCAGTCTTCCCCTACCTCGACTGGCTGTTGACGGCGTCTTCGCCCCAGGCTGTTGTCTCCCACCTCCAGACTACAACGGACCACCTGCATTCGCTGAGGTTCTCTATAAACGTGCTTAAGTCACACCTGACTCCTTCTCAGATGCTCACCTTCATCCGAGCTGTTCCGGACACAGTGTAGTTTCGGGCTTATCCTCCTTGAGAGGCGAATCCAGCATATTCAGGTTATGATTCCAATGTTTCAGCCTCTATCCTGGATTTCAGTGTGACTGACTCTGAGGCTGTTGGGCCTCATGGCCTCCTGCATCCTGTTGGTAAAGCATGCCAGGTGGCATATGTGGGCTCTACACTGGGACCTGAAGTTCCAGAGGGCACATCATCAAGGAAATCTCATCGACATGTTCCAGTTCTCAGAGGGAACTGTGAGAGATCTTCAGTGGGGGTTGACGAACTGCTATTGAGTCTAAGGCAGGCCACTCTCCCTTCTCCAACCATATCACACAGTGGTGACAGATACGTCACTCCTGTGATGAGTAGGTCATCTGGGAGAGGTGGAGATCAGGGGACACTGGTCTCTGGCAGAGTCGGGGCTCCACATCAGTTTGTTGGACCTTTGGGCGATTCGGTTGGCATTAAAAGCATTTCTTCCCTCTGTCATGGGGAATGTAGTGCAAGTGTTCACGGACAACACCACCGTCATGTGGTACTACAACAAACAGGGCAAAGTGAGGTTGTGGACCCTTTGTCAAAGAGGCCCGGCGTCTCTGGACATGGCTGGAACAGCAGGGCATACCCTGGTGGTTCAACACCTAGCAGGGTCTCTGAATGCCAGGGCGGACAAACACAGCCGTCGGTGCCGAGTGGATCACGAATGGCGTCTCCAGTCGGAGGTGGTGCAAGGTCTCTTTCAGCAGTGGGGAGAACATTGGTTAGATCTGGTTGCCTCCAAATAGAACGCGCAATGTCAGTAGTTTTGCGGGCTGAAGTTTCGAAGGTGGCTATCGCTTGGCGACGCTTTTTGTCGCGAGTGTAGCTCAGGCCTGTTGTATGCCTTTCCGCCAATACCACTTCTGCCCAGAGTTCTAAACAAGATCAAGAACGACCGGGTTCAAGTCATTCTTGTGACTACGGATTGGGCAAGGAGAGTTTGGTATCCAGAGCTTCTGAGAATGAGCATCGATCCTCTGATAAGGCTTCCCCTTCGGAAGGTTCTTCTGTCGCAGCAACCGGGGAGGGTTCTCCACCCGCACCTGTCAACTCTCCGCCTCCAAGCGTGGAGATTGAGCGGGGGCAGTTGATGGTTTTTGATCTTCCTCCCGAAGTATGCAACATAATTTTGGTGGCTAGGCGGCCCTCCACTAAGACAGAATATGCCTGCCGTTGGCAAATGTTTGCATTTTATTGTACAGAAAAGTCTATTGACCCTCTTTCTGCTTCTCTTTCTATTGTTCTTCTTTTCATTCTTACCCTTGCCCAGCAGGGCGCTGCTTTGAGTACTCTTAATGGTTATCTTTCTGCTCTTTCCGTTTTTTTTGCGGCTGCCAGACCACCCTTCACTGTTTAAGTCTCCAATTGTAAATAGGTTCTTGAAAGGGCTGGGTTACCCACGCCCTTTGTCATGCCACAGTGGGACCTTAATTTGGTCCTTCCTTTTCTTATGTGTGCGCCTTTCGTGCCTTTGCACAACTGTCCCCTCTGGCTGCTAACCATCAAGACTGCCTTTCTGGTGGCGATAACATCTGCTTGGAGGGTGAGTGAGTCGCAGGTGTCACCCTGTAAGCCTCCCTACATGATGACGTTTGTAGATAAAGGGGTACTTTGCACCTGTGCTTCATTTCTCCCAAAGGTGCTGACCCCATTCCATCTGGATCAATCTATCACGCTGCCCACCTTTTTTGATCCTCTGCGTCCCTCTAAAGAAGAGGAGCGTCTCCACCATCTGGCCTCTAAAAGAGCGTTGTCGTTCTACCTTGACAGCACAAAAGAGTTACGGGTGGATGACCAACGCTGTGTGGGGTTAATGGGAGCTAAGAAAGATCGGCAAGTGCAGAAAAGGACCATTTCTCGCTGGGCCATTCTCTGCCTAAAGATCTGCTACGCTTTGGCTAAGAAGCAGCCCCCTGAGGGATTGATGCTATGCAAACAAATAATGGACGGAATGCTGAATAAATCATTCATTCACCCCCAGTCAAGAGATCTGGGTTAAATCCATCGTTCTTTTGCTCACCATGCCACCCCAGTTTAGACCCAGGCATATGCAAATCAGTCTTGACCCTGTGCCTCATGGGAACAGTCCAGACCGAACTGCCAAGCCAGGTCCTCCCTGGACCGGAAACAAGCATACTGGGACCGGTTTCTGAGTATTACCCTTCATCAGCCAGGCTAGCTTGTATCCAGTGGCACAGTGAGCAAGGGACCCAAGTCTGGGCATACCCATCCCACTTAGGGTGAAGAGTGCTACGCAAACAAATGATGGATGGAATGCTGAATAAATCATACATTTGCCCCCAGTCAAGATATTTGGGTTGAATCCATTGTTGCTGATGTACGGTGATGCCCTGAAACCGGTGGCGGGATACTTGTTTCTAAGGTAAGGCATCTGCAGCTAGAAGTCTCTATCAGATGAACAAGTTACTTACCTTTGGTAACTCAGTATCTGGTAGAGACAATATCTAGCTACAGATTCTTTACAAACCCATCCATGCCTCCCCGCTCTGCTGACTTATTTGTTAGAGCTAGGGTCACTTCCTCCTTCAGGGCCCTAGTTTTGGCACACTCTTGCATCATTCACTTCATGGCTCTGAATTTCTGGCGTGGAAAAGTGAAAAGTACTGACGTCTGCACACCTGGATGGCGCCTATATAGGTGACCGCGACATCATAACCGAAGCCGCTGATGTCACCCAGAGCCATATGGAGCCACACAGCAGAGCGCGCAAGGGGTACTGCTCATGCAAAGGTTTCCGGATCCATCCTGACGCCTGGGAAATTCTATGGTAAGGAATCTGCAGTTTGATATTGTCTCTACCAGATAATGTCTTACCGAAGGTAGGTAACTTGTTCAACAGAATAAGAGTTGAAAGTGGTTTTGGCATTAATAAGACCGTTGAAACATGTATTGTCATAAAGATGGACACAAAGTTTCAACAATATATCAAGTCAAGTCAAAATTGCTTTATTTCGATAACCAATATCTTAAAACATTTCCAAACTTACAACTTTCAATTTATATAAGCCATAAAAAATATTAAAAAGTGACAACAATTTAAAAAAGTTAAATCCGATAAAACATTAAATCATTAAATTCATCAATTTCTAATTGCCCTAAAAGTTATAAAAAGTGATTGTAGCAAGAATAATCTTGAGTCAATGTTATATAAGAATTCGTTGCAAGCCCTTCTTCACGTAAAACCCCCTCCCCCCCCATTGGGTTGTTCTTAGTCCAGATACAGGGAATAAAGTGACAGTGCAATATATCATATGCAAACCATAAAGATAAAAATATAGAAGCATAATTCATTAAAAAAACTCCACGCAAAAATTTAAACCTTACAATCCAGGCACAACCAAGGTATTTGGATACACCACAAGCAAAGAGAGTCCGCGCGTCGGCCTTTAAAATACGTAAAGCAGTGCGATATTCGCGCGTGCTCAACTCTCTGCAAATGGGTTTGAGCCATCTCATTCTTACGCTTTTGTAAGCAGGGCAGGCAAACATGAAATGGGCTATGCTCTCTATCGGTGTTTTGCAACAGGGGCACCCTGATGGTGTCTGGTATGGGGTGCTCCATTTCGCAGTTAACTCTCTAACCGGCAGTGAGCCTACCCTAAACTGTATATAGAGTGCTCTGTCTCGTGGTGTTTGGTTAAAATCTAGATACGGTTCTAAAAATGTGTATTGCTTGTGGAGTTAAAACTCTTCCGTCAGCCTGCCTACTCTTGAATTGTTAAGCTCTTGGTCGTTGACCCAAGCCCAATAACATCTTTTGAGGTCGGCCTTATTAGGAGGGGTTTGCGTATCCCATGCTTCCTTTAAACCTAATGCAACAAGAAATTTTTTAAGATTGTGCACCCAGCTGATTCTTTGGTTGACATCTAAAGCCATGACTTCTGTTAGCGCGGCGGCATAGCTAGTTAATTCTGGAGTTCGACATAAGCGAGCACAAAATAGCAAGGGTCGTAGCCTAGCTATATCTTTAAAGGAATGCCTACCCATATCTTTTAGCAGCAGTTTCAATGGCACGCTACGTGGAAGCATCACTATATCTCTTAAAAATGTATGTTCAGACCTGCAAATGCTTTCGGTATTCTCGAAACCCCACAGTTCAGCTCCATAAAGAGCTGAACTGACTGCTTTTGCTGCATAAATTGTAAGGGCGGGAGCGATGTTCTTTAGTTAGTGTGCCTGTGACACGTTTGTGGTTTAGAAGCATTTTATCAATGTGATGCCTCCATCGCATTTTATCGTCTAGTCTTATTCGCAAATAATCGAACATTGAAACTTTTTCCAAGCGTATACCATCTAGAGTAAAATTGTCTCTATACGGCTTGTAAGGGTTAAACGCCATAAGTTTAGTCTTAGAGGTGTTCACGATCAAACCCCTACACTCACAAAAAGTATAAAATCTGTCTAGGAGCTTTTGGAGCCCTGCTGGCGTTTTAGAGATAAGCAGCGTATCATCTGCAAAAAGTAAAGTGGGAACCCTGTCTCCTCCCAGGGCTGGTGCATCAGATGGAAACTCCTGCAGATAGCTCACCACCCCGTTCATATATAAAGAGAACAGGGTGGGAGCCAAAACACAGCCCTGGCGTACCCCTCTGTTTACTGGGATCCTGTTTGTTTTTTGACCCTGGGACGCCCACCTCACTTGGGCATAATTGCCCTCATGTAGGCGAGTCGAGATGTTCAGTATTAGTGGTGCATCCCCATTTCTTCTAATAGATGCCATAGCCGATCGCGAGGGACTAGGTCAAAGGCAGTCTTTAAATCAATGAATGCCAAATAAAGGCTACCTTTGCCAATCAGGACCACCTTTCAGTAAATTAAAAACAACCTAAATACTTGGTCCACCGTCCCTGTGTATGCCCTAAATCCAGCTTGGTATTGGGAAAGTATGTTTTCTTCATCTACCCATTGATGGATTCTCTGCAATACCACCCTGCCAACTACTTTCGGCATCACATCAATCAAACTGATAGGTCGGTAGTTGGCAGGGTCGTCCCTTGATCCTTTTTTAAAAAGGGGTACCACCTCTGCCCCTTTCCATGATTCTGGTACTGCACTCCCTCTTGCAATTGAGTTAATTAAGAGCATAACATAATTTGCCCAGTTACTAGGGTCTGCAAGAAAAAGATCTCCTGGGAGGCCATATGGTCCTGGGGCTTTAGCTGGGACTATTTTCTTTATGGCCATCTCAACTTCTTCAAGTGTAAGGAGATCTGTAAGATTTAAGATAGTATGGGAATTTATTTGCTCTTGTGTCCCCCCTCGATGGAAAGGGTCTAATGCGGAGTAGAGGTTCTCAAAATGATTATACCAGTCCTGACATGTAATATGATTAGGAATTACGTCAGGATCTTTATTACCAAACCGCCTAACCTTGTTCCAGAAGAGGTTAGGGTCTCTAGCTGTACTTGCATCTTTTAAATCTTGCCAATATGACTCGTCCCAATCTAGTTTTACGCGATAGATTGCGCTTTTATAGGTCTTTCTAGCTTCTCTAATTAAAAGTGAGTTGCTTTCTTTTTTTGTCTACAGTCCCCGTTATACCAGGTATAGCACTTTTTAACTCGTCCTGTTGGTTTACCTGTATTAACTACTATAAAATATGCTCCTATCTGGGCTGTCAAGTTATCATACAAATCCGGTATTTTTAATAGTCCCCCTGGGGCCTCAGATGCCTCTAGTAGTAGCCGAGTGTTTTCGCTCAAAGCATGGCTAATGCCAGATGTCAATGCTTCTTGGGCGAGAACTTTAGGCCATTTGAGGGTCCTTCTAGAATTTGAAGGTACTATCTCTTTGATAGGGGTTCTAAAATCTGATTACAGGGAGGGGGAGGAGCCCAAGGACTATCTATGGTCATGCTTAGTGTATTATGGTCACTATCAGAGGATTGGAGGACTTCCATGTCCAGTATCTTTTTCCATAACCTCACGTCTACTAATATGTAGTCAATTCGTGAGGGGCAGTTGGCTTTATTAAATGTGTTGGCTCCTGTAGCATCTGAAGAAGTTCTACTATTCACGGCCCTTAACCCAAATTCTAATTTAAATGCCGTAATCTGGATTGCAATTTGAGGCCATTTCTTAATGGGGGGTATGTTTAATGTTGGAACGCCCCATTTGATATCTTCTGCATTTAGCCCCATCAGGTTCTCAGAATCTAGTGGCTCAAAAGTGCAATTAAAATCCCCTCCAATCATAGCACATGAATTTGATAGGCAGTTAGCTAGCTCCTGTTCTAAGGACAGTACAATATTTGACAGTTTGCCCCCAGGTGTGCCTCTTATATATACATTAAACAATTCCACAGTTTTGCCACATCTATGTCCCTTAATCGAAAGCTGCATAATGTCTGGATTATCACAGTGGTGTTCAATAATTTGGCAACCCATGTCGATCTTGATCCAAACAATGAGGTCTCCTGAAGGCCTTCCCCTCCCCTTGGAAACAGCAGATTTAAAAAACAAGTGTAACCAGATTTGTATAGTGGAACTAAACTCCATGTTTCTTGGGACATGCAGATATGATGTTCCTCGATCAGGTCGTTCCAGTCAGGTAGCGACATTTTTCTGTAAGGACCTGCAATGTTCCATGAAAGAATCTTGAGCTGAGATATTGGAGTTTTATTGCAAATAGAGTTTTGGCTTGTCGATTGTGGTGGAACCAATAATTGAGCAAGGATGTTAGTTGAAATTACCGTCCCTTGATCTCTATCATATCATACTTGAAATCATGTCAATGAGTCCAGTGGTATATGTTTTATATGTTTTATTGTTTTGCTCATAATGTATGTAGTAACTATTAAAAAGTGGTGTGTGCTCGCAACAGGCAATAGACGAACAAAGAAAGAAGCATGCAGAGGTGCTAGAGAGATTGCGCTGCTTAAATTACACATCACATGCTGTGCGCACTCATGCCACAGCTGACAGAGAAGGCAGACTACTCGCGCGTATAATCCGATAGGAACACGCACAGTTACCTATACTACGCTTACAATCCGCTTCTGGACAAATACTCACCAAACAATACGATATCCATAAGGAATTTATATCACACTACACCAGAGTATACAAGTCTGCATGCCACGTGGCTGCAGCGGAATTAGTTGCCTTCCTCTCCCCACTAACCCTGCTGCAAATCACTGCTGAACAGCTGGGCAAACTGAATGAGCCAATCACATTGCCGGAAATACAAGAAGTGATACGCTCGCCTGGCTACTGGTAAAGCTCCGGGACCCAATGGCTTCCCAGCTGAGTACTACAAGGCCTATCAGCAAACACTGGCACCACAGCTTCTTTCAATGTATAGCAATGCGCTAGAGATAGGGATTCTGCCAGACATGTTGCGTGAATCGTTACTTGTGTCATTACCAAAGCCACATAGGAACATGTAGTTGCTAGGCTCATACCGCCCGCTAACACTTCTAAATACAGATTATAAAGTTCTAGCTAAACTCCTGGCATGCAGATTGGTCCCACAGGTATCGCAGTTGGTTCACACGGACCAGAATGGTTTTGTGCCAGCTCGCAGCACGTCCCTAAATGTGCAGCGGTTGTTTAGAGTAGCTCACTACTCAAAGAAAATTTGGGATCATTCTGGATGCCTAGTATTAGATCTGGAAAAGGCATTTGACACCCTGGGTTTCTTGTTTGCGGCGGCGCATAGAAACGATCTGGGGGAGGATTTCTTAAGCCTTGTCCAGCTTCTCTATACCCAACCAGTGGCCAGAGTTAAGACCGGCCCAAACCTATCAGATCGGATTTCAATTGAGCGAGGAACTCGACAGGGGTGCCCGCTCTCGTCGCTCCTGTTTGTGCTGGCCATTGAGCCATTGGCCGAGTCTTTGCGCAAAACAGAGGACGAGTGGGGAATCCCCCTGGGGGATGGCATGCATGGCGTCTCGTTATACGCAGATAACCTGCTCATATATCTCAGAGACGTTAGGTCATCGTATGCAACAATAGAAAGAATACTGCTTGAATTTGCTAATGTTTCAGGGCTTTGTGTAAACTGGGACAAATCATGCCTGTACCCCTTCTCGGAGTCCACTTTAGACCCGCATTTGTTCCTCAGCGGCAAGCCAGTACATTGGCAAACATCGGCATTCCGATACCTCTGGATACGTATTTACAGAGCTCCCGTGGACCTCCTTGATAAGAGTGCAGATGTCATTCTGGGGCACTTTACCCCTGACGGTCATGGGGCAGATTGCTTTACTTAAAATGGTAGTCCTCCCGCGACTTCTGTACCACTTTGTAAATGTGCCCTTGTGTCTTAAACCAGCACTGTTTAAAAAACTAGAACTGGATTTGCGGAGGTTCATTTGGGGCGGGTCACGCAGCAGGGTGGCACTAGTTAAAATGTACCCTTCACCGACCGACTGAGGGTTCTCACTACCCAATATTGAACAATACTACCTGGCGGCGCGACTTCAGTGGGTGGCGAGATGGCTCGGCGCACACCACTTAGAAGATTCAGCGACTCATGCACCGGGACTCACCCATCCTCAGATGGTAGCGCTGTTTCATCCCAACAGAAAGGGCAGACCGCCGGCCCAGTTGCTGGTGGAGGTGACCCACTACTGCTTCTGTTGCGGCCTGCGAGTCACGGGTCGTGTGACCCCATATACGCCATCTCTCCCTATTCTAAGTACACCCAGAAGACACCGGGCTGTCGCAAACTCGGAGCTGCCCCAGTGGGAGAAGGCGGGAATCTTAACGTTAGGGGATTTATATAGCGATGGACAACTCTTATCATTTGATGCACTTGCTGAAGACTCAGGCCTGCCCCGGGGTCAGTTCTTGTTGCATGGGGTAACATCGGACATGAGCCGGCCACACATCTGACTGTGCAATACCTATATGAGCTGGGCACGGTCGCCATCTGGTCAGATGGTTTTCGGAATTGCTGAGGGGATCACACAACACCTTGGCTGGAATCCCTTCGCGCCCACTGGGATGCGGGTCTGCGACGTCCCAGCACTGAGCATGAATGGGAAGAAATCCTCAAAAACCCTACCCATATCCCACGCAACACTAGGTTCCGGCTCATCCAGTACTTTTTTGTACATAGGGCTTATCTGACCCCAGCCAAAACAAACAAATACTTTAACTGAACAGACGCCTGCTGCCCAAGATGTGGTGAGGCAGGAGCGGACTACTACATATACTATGGGCCTGTAGATCCATACATTCTTACTGGGGTGTGGTCATCAGAAGTCTAGTGCAGTGCACAGAGAGAACGCTTAACTGGTCGTGGGAGGTATGCATCTTGGGATTATACCAGAGGTCTAGTAAATACAAAGTGATATCCCGCTTCATAGACTTGGGGCTTATAGTAGCCAAGCTTTTGCTCATGCGGTGATGAAAATCCCCTGAACCCCCACCGGCGAAATCCTGGTTTCAGTCTCTACTTTGCTGGGGGCAAGCAGAGAGCATAGCGCTGCGCATGGAAGACACGATAGGTATTCGGAATCAACCACTAGCGACGGAGTGGGACACGATCCTGGTAGAGTTCTGCGCAATATGGCAGAATCACCCTGAGGAATCAGATAGTGCACCTGAGTGAGCAGCTAGCCAATATCTGGCTGACTGAACGAAGTGCATCAGGAGAGTTAATATATGCGTTATAACTCTGTGCTGCATGCTGCGTAGCAAAAACTGTTCTCCTACCGTTGACATTTGCCCAGGCCAAACAATACAACATATAACATATACCAGCTGAGTAATGGGGATTTCGGCAATGACATACATCCAAGAATACACATGGCCGTGTATGACCCACAAGTGAACAGATAGGCTATATGTTAATGTGGTATATGATGTTCTGAGCGAAGCGCTATCATTATTGTTTCAATACTGAGAGAGGAGATAAATGTGTCATTAACCCTGTTAAATCAATGTTATGTTGTAAACAGTTTAATATTTTATTGGAAACACACTAAGATGTAAGACTGCTCAGGAAAACTATTGAATTTAAACAATTGTATTGTGATCTAACTGTACGACCTGATGCACACCACAAAAAGGAAATCCAATAAACAAATTTAAACAACAAAAAAAAGTGGTTTGTGCTCCAGCACCTCTCCTCATCAAGGAGTGGGCATGCTGATGGGTCCACACTAAGTTGCCAATTTTCTTGAGTACTATGAAGCGACTGAGGTGCGGAAGCACTTTTACATTACCTGTACCTCTTATGTCAACTGTTAAAAAAAAAAAAAACCTGTGTGAATTGCACACTTGATTCACAGCAAAACCTAATCTATTTCCTCTCAATATTTTTGGAATGCGCTGGCTACTTTGTCAAGAAAACTATATCTTTACAACCCCAGCTCTGATAAACAAATGAACACATCAGCCAACATCCAGTGCAAGTCTTGACATCCCGCATCCTTTGTTTATATTACTTTTATGCTATGAAATCCGACTTTTCTAAGCTTGCTGATTCAAGTAGCAAATCAGGATCCCCAGATGACCCTTCTCCTTGGCAGCTCAAATCATCCTCCATCCAAAGAGAGAAACCAACAGCTACAGACATATTGCGAAAGGATCCTTCTATGCAATGTTAATTGAAGTGAATTCTTTACAGACAAGCAGGTCCACCTTCTCCCTCTGCAGTAAGACTGCTTTGTTTTATAATTGCCTCATAGGATGACCTCAGTACACAACTGGACTCAAAAGGGGCTCTGGACCTCATACCTCTTGATATTCCTGCATTGTTGATAACCCACCCTCCTCTTGGTGCTTCCACTACAAAAGTATTCAAGATAAGATCTAGATATGGATCTCAACCTTTGACACAAATGCCTTCCAAATCTCATCTCCACCTTTTACTTCTTCTCTTCACCCAGTCAACTATGGCATTGCAGAGGGCTCTGTTACAGCTCCAATAATTTACAGCATCTGCCTGAGACTACTATCCCATCTCATCAAATTCTTTGGTCCTACTGCAATAATTAAGCTGATGAAATACAGATTCTGCTGAATTTGGAACCTCAGTCCAAGGCAGATCATGCTAAGCTGCAATTCTTTCCTGGGTGGCCATTATTTACTTAATGACTACAAACCATCTGTAACTGAATGCCTGCAAAACCATAAATTATGGGCTGTGTATCTCTGACACATATGAGGCCTGCAGCGTGATGGCCCATTAAAGCAGGCTGTCCACCCACATCAATGCCTTCTGTGAAAATCTTTGCAGCCGCCCTCAACGCTGAACTCATCCTTGGGCCTCAAATCAGCATGGTTATCGTGACCTGATGTAATCACCTGAGAGAACTCAGAGGTTT
This sequence comes from Triturus cristatus, assembly GCF_964204655.1. Lineage (NCBI taxonomy): Eukaryota > Metazoa > Chordata > Amphibia > Caudata > Salamandridae > Triturus > Triturus cristatus. The sequence continues at coordinate 782,218,496 of NC_140590.1, read as the reverse complement.
CTTCCATTTTCTGGGATTCCTACATCGGTTTCAGAACTTTTGTGCGTTTACGTGTGTACTATGTCAAGGGCCTCCACCTCAGAATACCAGCACACCTTCTTCATAGACGTGAAACAATAGAGAACATTGCAAACACAACTTCTCCATCTTCATCCATGGGACCATAATATTTCACATTGCCAAACCCTGCACTGGCTTTCTTCAGTACTTTTTGCATTATCCATCGTGCGATTCAAGAAACGTGAAAGAGGAAATTATGAACAGAGGGGTTTAGAAGCAGTCTCTCCTTAGAAATCTACCTTTGGACTTAAGTCGCAAAATACAACTGATCACAGCTTGGAGGTTTAACATTTTCTGTTAAGGGGGAGCTAGAGGGCGCCGGCAAGATGGCCGCACATTAGTGCTGCTCCGCCCGGCTGATCTCCCATCCGTCCAAAATCTGCGGACAATCGGGGCATCCGGGTGCCTGCTTTACAGCTCTGACTGAAGAGACACCCCTACTGCCGTGGGGACCGTCGGGGCAGCTGGAGAGACCTGTTTTACGGCGTTCTGGCAGGGACAGCCCCAAGCGCCTCGAGGACAAGATGGCGGCCGCCGTAGCGGCGAGCGAGTACTGAGCACTCTTAGGGGCTCCGTGGTGCTGAGTGTGCATGGGGTGAAAGTCTCTGTTCCCCCTACCCTGAGCGTTCGGTGGCTGTTGGAGGTCACCTTTCCATCGGACTACTTGCGGAGGTACGGCTTCGCCCACAGCAGCTGTTTGGATCTCAGCGAAGCGCCACACTGACCCTTTGGAACATATCGATGGACCTGACCGGCGGCTGCAAAGCATTATCAACGCCCGCCGCGGGCTGCGGTAGGTGGGGGCGGTCGGGCCTTGGTCTGCGACCACGGAGGTGGGAGCGGGCTGGGGCCATGGGTTGCAGCCTGCCTGCAGTGGCCTGTGTGTGCGGCGCGTACATCATCTGCTGCCTGTGCTGTTTTGCCTGAGCTGCTTGTGTGGGAGGTAGAGACTGGCTGCTCAATGATTCTTGGCGGTGTGGATTGGCCTCCTGCTCTCTGTATTGCTGTCCTACGCATGGATGGAGCAGTGCAGGGTTTCTCTCTTTGAATTGCTGGCGAGGTGTCCCCAGCGTGGCCTACCCGCAGTAGCGGAGGCCCAGTGCTCCTCGGCATGACTGTGTGGAGAGTGGACTATACCCCAGTTCCCGCTGCCTGAACTTCCGTCTTGGCCTGGCTACATCTGTGGGGGACATCTGTCTGTTGGTCACAGAGAGTATCGAGTGACGCCCCCCCCCTCCCCCCCCCGGGTCATGTCACTGTGTGCCATATTAGCCAAAAAACAAGGAGGAAGTAGAGGTTATAGGTTAGGTTTACCCTCCACAAATACAATCTCCAAAAAACAACTACCTGAACAAGTCAAGTAGACAAAAACCTAACCAGAAAAAACAACACACAGGTGTTCCAGAAGTCAATTTGATCCTGAAGAGCACCGAATGGAAAGAAAGGGAAGAATTATCTCTTTCTTTAGTCCCCTCACTCACCAGGGTTTCCCCACGGTGACATGCTTCATCATAGGGGTCCTCCCAGTCCTCTACGGACTGGGGCGTGCTGCGACTTGCGATGTTACGTAGGAGCACTTAAAAATTGTGGACTATGTGTAGTGTAAGTGAAAAAGTGGTGGAGTGGGATAATTAAAATAATCAGCTAGTGGGCTAAGAATAAACTTTATTAGTGCTCTAAGCTGAAAAAGATTAAAAACGGGGTAATATGCCGAGGAAACCTAACTATAATGGAAAGGTGTGCCTAGCATATGATCTGGTCAACTAGTTTCGAGCTTCCCCAGCTCTTCGTCAGGACTACACTGGGACCAGCCCAGTGTCGAGAAACTTGCCAATCCTAGTTAAGCTGAGTCAGGTGCAATAAAGTGTAATGCCGTAATTGTAAGGCATGCGTTTTAAAATACATACGTAATGTACGTCAGCAAATAGTCTGTGGGATATAAAACGAAAATGAATAAGGAAAAATATCTGATTAAAAGTACTGAAATCAATGTTAACCGTGAGCACACTACACCCAAGTGTCCGCACACTTCTCTTTCTGATGTGCCGCTATGTGAAGAAGAGATATAATTATTCACTCCATGCCGGCGAAGTGCTGAAAAAAGTGTAATGAAATTCATAACACTGACCAGTCTGACTTATCATACACACAAACATACAACAAAGAAAAACACATAACATACTTAGTAACAAGCAACACTGTGCTTCATGGTCAACGGAGGGGATGTGGCGATCTCGTACATCTAGTAAAGGGTAGTAATTGAGATCATTAGGGTAATGGCGTGCTCCGTAATGAAGGTTCGCCCTACGGGGTGAAAAAGAGATGAAAGAAGTGTCACCTCGTAACGTACAGGTGTGGAGATCTAACTCCTCTGGAAGCACTTACTTGTACGTCGAACCCCACATTCGGTAATACCTATTTGGAGCCAAACCTCACGGACCGCATTCTGGCGTGTCCCCGCTACCGAGCTGTTTTATCAACAAGCGTGCCTGCAAAGGAAAGTAAGAGAAAGCGAGAAAGGCTCCGGTGCTGGTACGCGAGTGGAGCCGCCATCTTGGATAGGGATGGGAGTCGGAGTAAAAAACATTGTTAAATGTATCCGAACTATATGGAAATCATTCAGTGGAGACTAGTGTTGGTAATAACACCAGCTCAGGTCACCAAAAAGCCCCCAAACCCGAAAAATATTTGTTAACAGGGTATTCTCATTACAATGTTTTGTATGTAAAAAAAGTTATTACAAAACTTTATTCAAAAAGCCGACAGTTTTTGTGTGCCATATCCCTTGCTTCAACTTCTGGTGAAGGCTTGTTTCTGTTGGACGCCGTATCTACCCCGCATGGAACGCATGCTGTACTGTTTTGATCTCCTCCTTACGCCTACTGCTAACTACTGAATTTTGGGACATTGCATCACCACTTTGGGGGCTCCTAGGCGCCTGCTGTCACCATTGCCGAGTAATGGGAAGCCGGACAAATCACAGCCCTCCTCACTTTTGAGGCACGAAAATCAGGCAGAAGTCTTCAGAAGGCGGCCTATGACTCGGAGGCGGACGGTCAGGGAGAGGGCCCTCCTAATCTGGAATCTATGCTACTTGCGATGCAGAAAAGTCTACAGGCCATTGAGGGTAGCATGTCCACTATTAATCACAGACTGGACCATATGTCTTCCCAACTAGAAAAGCAAACTGCAAGAATGGGGGAAGTGGAGCAGAGGGTGTCTAATGCGGAGGACGGACTAAGTGATGTCACTAGTAAGACCCTCAATATGGAAAAAGTCTTAGCCATCATACAGGCCAAGAATGAGGATTTGGAGGCCAGGTCTAGAAGGAACAACATCCGCCTTCTAGGTCTCCCAGAATCAACAAACACTGGTAAAATGGAGCATTACATTGAATCTCTCATTAAGGAGGTATTTGGTACTGAGCAGCTGTCTCCAATGTTTGTGGTAGAGCGGGCCCACAGCTCCCTGACTGCACGACCGGTTCCTGGGGCTCCTCCTCGACCAATCATAGCCCGGCTGCTGAACTACCGGGACCGGGATGTCATTTTGCGGCTGGTCGGGGAGAAGGGCAACATCTGTCATCAGGGGAACACTATATCCTTCTTCCCTGACTTTACTGCTGCGGTCCAGTCTGAGCGGCTTGAGTATGGGGCCGTTAAAAAATTCCTTCAGTCTGAAAACATACCGTATGCCATGCTGTCCTCCGCGTGGGTGCGGAGGGGAACTTTAAGATCTTCACGTCTCCAAAGGCGGCGATGGAGCATGCGAAGCAATTGAAGAGGCACCAACGAGAGACTGAAACTGACCGAGGAGAGGAGGATTGATGATGTTCAAGTACTTAATGACTGGCGATTTTCCCAATGGGCCCCCTTGTGCTGAATTTTATAATTACTTTACATTTGGGCACACGTTTTCACTATATGTCTCTTACTTCTGTTCACAAGGTGAATGCTGCTTTGCCATATATATACTAGGCAGGATGCACTCAGTTAAGTATCAGCTTAATGATTGTAACACAAGTACACAACCTGATCTGCCACCTCCTACTTAGTGGGAGGATAGTAGCACTCCAATGCCCTCCATATGGGAGTTCCCCACACATTGCTACATGTTTGTTTTGTTTTTTGGGAGTTGATGGGTTTTGACAGGGATGGCTTTGGCAAGTTGATGGTGGCCGAAGTGGGATGGGCGTCGGTGTGGGGGTAATAAATGGCACTTTCTGAATAGCTGCAATCTCACGTATGACACGAGAATCTCAGAACTGACCCTTGCATTTCTGTACACCTTGGAGTTATTTTGTCTTGAGAGTTCCGGGGTATCATACCAAATGTGGACTACCTGGGATCACTACTGTCTCATGCTGCAGCACTCAATGGGCTCCTGGCCTATTGGTCTTCAATTATGCTTCGTATGTGTATGTATTTATGGCCCCTTCCAAAGTGAGAGGTAACTTCCTATTTTTAACGTGGAATGTGCGGGGCCTCAATAACCCGAAAAAAATACGCACCGTGATGGCGACCTTAGATAGGCTCAATGTACACGTGGCGATGCTGCAGGAGACCCATCTCACTACACTGTCTGATCAAAAGGTGGGGTCCTGTTGGGCAGGGGTGCGGATCATGTCCTCCTACTCATCATATTCCCGGGGGGTGATGATCCTTGTCAAACAAGGGGTCGCATTTCAGGTTCATAGCACTAAGGCTGATGACCAGGGCAGGCTGGCCATTGTGCATGGAATGCTTGGGGGTGCGAGTGTGCTACTGGAGAATGTTTATGGCCCGAACGTGGATGATAACCCATTCTATGCGGATGTGTGGCATCGCATCTCAGGTCTTCCTACTGCGGAAATTATCTGGGTGGGGGGGATTTCAATACCTGTTAGGACGCAAACGCCGACAGAGCGGGAGCAGGGCGGCAGAGATTGACCACCACGGCACTACTGGTCATACTGGAGGCAGGGAATCTGTACAATGTCTGGCGAATGAGGCATCCGGGGGCCAGGGAGGGTACGTTTATCTCCATGGTGCATGGCTCGTGGTCCAGGTTGGACTACTGGCTGCTCTCAGAGTCTGCTTTCACTTGGGTCCTAGATGTGCAACACCTAGCAAAAACATTGTCTGACCACTCCCCGGTCCTTCTTGTGCTACAGGTTCCAGGTTATGAACGACCTCCACTTTCGTGGCGGTTGCAGCCGTCTTCCCTGACTGACCAGGTCTTAAAGCATGCAGTGGGGGAGGCCATTCAAAATCTTTTCAGAGAAAATGAAGGAACAGTGGATAGCCAGGTGGTTCTTTGGGAAGCCTTTAAGGTTACGATTCGGGGTGTCTGTATTGGTGCGCAGGCAGGGGTCCTAAAAGATCTGCGCTGTAGAGTCCACAAACTTGCTGGGGACATAGCCGCACTGAAACGGGCCTATGCTTGTGATCCTGCTCAGGAGACGCTTTCTAAAATCCGTGTGCTGGGAACGGAACACAACAAGACTGTAGACCAGGAAATGGCGCACAGATCTCGGCGCTGCACTGCCCACTATTATGGGGAAGGAGGGCACGCTAGCCGCTCTCTGGCGCAGAAGCTGGCCGCCCGCGACGCTAGGCTTATATAACCGAACTGCTGGACGGGGAGGGAGTGCCGCATTATGGCACTGCTGAGATCAGCAAAATGGTGCTGGGCTATTATTCAGACTTATATGGGGATTGGGAATCCCTGCAGCTGAGGAAATCCATACCTATTTGGATGATGTCGCACTGGGTTGGTTGCCACCAAACTACCGTGAGTATCTCACGCAACCCTTCGACGTGGAGGATGTCAAACTAGCCATCCTGTCCCTCCCGACCTGTAAGGCAGCGGGGCTGGATGGACTCCCCAGCTAATTTTATAAGGCATATGCTGATGCCCTTGCACCGTGCCTGTTAGAGGTATTTGCCGAAGCGTATGAATCGAGAGTCCTGCCTCCCTCCCTCAAGGAGGCTTTGCTAGTTATGCTGCTGAAACCGGATAAGGCGGCAAATATTTGTGACTCGTATAGGCCCCTCTCCATAATAAATATCGATGCCAAGATTTTGTCCAAAATGATCGCAATTTGGCTCCAACCCCTAGTTCCCAAATTGGTCCTACCAGACTAGTCTGGATTCGTTCCCTCTAGATCTACCATGCATAATCTTCGCACAATCTTCGCCACCCTGCATTACTTTGAGCGGGACTTCAAGGTTGTGGCCGTGCTGCTGGATGAGGCTAAGGCTTTTGATTTGCTACAATAAGAGTTCATGTTTACTGTCCTGCTGCGTATGGGCATGCCGCCATTCGTTTTAAAATGGATACACCTCTTATATACTGCACCAGTGGCGCGGATTTGGGTGAACGGCTGGATCTCTGACCCATTTTTTATTAAACGGGGCACGCAGCAGGGCTGCCCCCTGTCACCCATGCTATTTGCTTTGGCGCTTGAGCCTCTGGCGTGTAAGCTACATCAACTGCATGCACCGGCCGCGTTGAGGTTTCGACAGAGGCCCTTGGTGGTCTCATTATATGCAGACGACGTGTTGCTTTATGTCCAAGAACTCGCCACCTATTTATCAGCGCTACTGCGTGAGTATGTCAAGTTTGAGCGATACTCGGGACTGGGCATTAATTGGGCCAAATCCACCGTGTTTCCGCTGACCGCGGGGACCACGGAGATTGAACTTGACTATCTTTTGAAGTGGTCAGTTGACCCAGTGAAATACCTTGGTATATGGTTGCATAGGGCCCCTAAGGTAGTGATCACGTCTAATTATGGCCGGGCTGTGGATGGGATCACGGATCAGGCTGCGCGGTGGGCAAGGCTTCCCCTTTCACTTGCGGACCGCATAGCGGTCATCAAAATGTCTTTCTTACCAAAACTCCTTTATCTATTTATCAATATCCCCATCCGTCTGAATAAAGCGCTGTTCGTCGCATTGCAGTCGACCCTGCTAACATTTGCCTGGGGGGGGGGGGGCAGAAAACCCTGTTGTAGCTGGACTGTACTGACTCTACTCTTTGACCGCGGCGGATTTGAGGCCCCGGACCATCGTCTATATTATCTGTGCGCCCAGGTGCAGTTCGCGCATTTTTGGTACTTTACGCAGAAGTTTCAACCGCACACTGCAATAGAGGGGGACTCGATACTGCCAATGCCCCTAAAAGCGGCTGCGTTGATGGGAGTGGCGGCCTGCGTACTGAAATCAGCCCAGTCCACTGCACGGCCTGGGCATGGAAAGCTCTTGCTCGTAGAGCACGGTTGGACTACTTGTATGCCCCCAAATTGCCGCTTGCTGATATCTCGGCAGCTAGGGAAGCGGGAGCCTTGAAGGTATTGAATGAGGTGGGGATTACGCAGCTAGGTGATTTATACGAGAAGGGTGTTTTCGGACTTTGCGGGATCTGCAGACGGGTCACGACACCGGATTTATGTTAGGGTTTACCTATGTGCACATGCGGAAGGCGACGTCTACCCCGAGTTCCCTAATGAACCACGAACGTTACAAGCCCTACGGGCGGTGTTGGGTGGTGAAAATCGCAGTGGCTTAATCACCAAGCTGTATAATGCGTCTCTTCGTGATCAAGAACTCACTGCATCCCCCTCGTATGATAGATGGAATGGCCTGCTATCCACTGAGTCAACACTGGACTCCTGGAAGTTTTGCTGTGCCCTAACTGGTCGCTTGACCGCAAATTGCAACCTCCGCATCATCCACTTTAAGTACTGTCATCAGCTTTATTACACTCCAATTCAATTACACAAGTTTGGCTTGCGTGAAAGTGCATGCTGTATGCTCTGTGGTCAGGCTGACGCAGATTTTATGCACTTAGCTTGGTCATGTGATGGCATTTTCAGATTCTGGGTATGGGTCACGCAGGTGTTAACTGCTGTTATTGCCGAACCTGTTGCATGTTTGCCTGAAGTGTATCTGCTGGGTTGGGTCCAGAAGTTGAAACCCTGCAATAGACGCTTGGTAGCCATACCTACCCTCTTCGCTAAGATAAGAGAGCGGTGGCACAATGCTGGGGTGCAAAGGCCGTGCCTACGGTTGCTAGGTGGATCAGCGCCTTGCTATACTGCAGGGACCAGCTGGGAATATATGCGGAGGAGCTGCCCGAAGCATCTAGACCTAACTTTCTGGACTCCTCTCTCTGGGTATCTCCTTACTAACCCGGACTTGACATAATTCCCTGTTGGGGTGCACAGTACATGCGAGCTGGGACAACTGGAATTCCATTTCTTGGTTTCAAGATGTTGCAATATACCAATGACAATAAGCCACGACTGTATATCTTAGTGCCAGGGCGGGGGGGGGGAGGGGAGATGGGGAGTTAGGTAGGCGCAGTTCATTTTTGGGAGGCTGTTTCGATATTACAAAAATTGGCTTGTAATGGACATTCTGTCGTAGAATGATAACTCATCCCACCTGCGGGTGGGCCACTGTATGTTTTTGGTGCTCCAACAAGCTGTTTAATAAACAAATAATAATAAAAAAAAAAAAAACATTTTCTGTTAAGACAGCAAATATACCAAACACACTCTCTGTCTGGCTCAGGAATCCTCAAAATGATCTGCCATTCCATAAGTCTCTAATGATCTAGTTACCTATACACTTCAGCTACTTGCAGTGAAAAGTATGTCCCTGCCAGACAGAACCAGACCAGTTCACGAGCCTATACGGTACATCTCAGAATACTCTTGATTTCCTTTTAACATTAAAGAAGGGAAACGGTCTCCGATTGCCACAGCCTGATGATGCTGCACATGGCTACGCCTATGGTATGGTGATTCAGTTTTCTTCTCAACCTATTACCGCTGTACTGGCAGAGTTAATTTACTTCTCCCATATTGACATGCCTATTGATTTCTTTGCTTTGGGTGTTATTTATTGATTGAGAACCCTGTAGGGCCAATGTAGCTGTTTTCGTTCAGATTTATTTTGCCTTCCGTGACGTGCTCAAAATCTTTTCTCCCTCACCATTTAATGGTTCAGAGCACCCGGACACCCTCACGGGTGACAGTTCGCTTCACAAATGCTCATAACATAACACTTGAAAAAAAGGCTTGGTAAATCCTACAGTAAAGAAGCCTACAAGCTAGCCCAAGATTCTGGCTAATTTTAAAACAATCAGTGCTTTCTATTCCAGCAAAGATCACAGAAAGCGTTGTCAATGCCAAACTCTCAGCTTTTGTTGAAGCGCATGACATTCTTGATCCTCATAAATCTGGATTTCATTCGTCTTTTAGCACTAGGACCGTGTTAATATCTGTCACCAACGATCTTCGTATACTTCAGGATAGAGGTGATCAAGTTACTTTGATTTTATTGGACCTCACCTCAACTTTTGGAAACAGTCTCATATGCAATCAGAAGGTTTTAGGGGGGCCTGAGATATAGCCCATGATTGTCTCACTTCTTTTCTGAGGCTGTTCTCAGGCTTCAGTTAACCACAAATAAATTACTCTAACTGACCATCCAGTGGTCGGTAAAGGTGCACTATCATGGGAAGATGTGAAGAATAAAGTGGGGGAATATATAACTTCACCAAAAGGTGAGCAAGGAAGCACTTCCTTTTTGTTTAGTTACCCTCACACACCCTAGTGGTGTCATGCTTCATCATCGGGTCACCCCGACGCCTATAAGTTGGGGTGGGCTCGACCACAGTGTTGGGAGCTCTTTGAAGAAGTTAAAGACCAGGGGGGGCTGAAAGATTAAAAAACCTCAGGCAGATCCCCAGTTTCCCTTTATTTTTGGGTCTGTCTGGGTTAATAAAAATACTTTAAAAAATGAGTCTGTTGGGAGTATTATGGTCCTAAGACCCTGGTGCCAACATGTTTCAGTCCGTACGTGGCCGTAAAGGTCATGGACTTTCTTCAGGGCAAAGAAGGCCTCCCTAGGGGGCAAGAGAGGGAATTCCCTATCCTGTCCGTGAATCAAGGGCAGAGTAGCTGCTCCTTGTGTATGTGACCGATAATCAATCTATCATACGTAGTACTCCATCTGAAAAGAGAACAGAAAACAAAACAACATACACTTGTATGAATACATAGTGGTAGTTCCAAAATGCTGTGTCCCATATACGTGCTTTGGAAAAAGACCGAAACCACATGTGCCAAGTGAGTCTATGACATAGTGGTGTTCTACTCTTTCCAAACATGTGCCACTCGTATCCGTATCTGTACATAATATTACTACATGACAGATATATCGTGTGGTGGTGATTTTGCTCGCATACTAACAATTGGTTCATGCCAGTTGGTGCGTGTTTATCAAAGTAAAAATCTCTGTATCTCGTTCTCAGTCATCGCTCTTTCCGTATCCGTGAGGAAAATATACAATAGCCGTGTGCGATTATCGTTATCACACTTTGTTGAAGTATACACAGTACACACAAACATATGTTCTTACCCAAATTTCGGAGAGTTCCCGTGTCTCAGGGGACCGCGAGGCTTGTAGAGGTAGCTCTATAGTCAATCCCTATCGTTAGACCCCCGTGGGGAGAGAGAAGTTTGGAAATAGAGTGTAAGGAAAAAATGCTCTACAAGACTCTATCAATGGCGGCGCTCCATATGAGGGGAAATGCGGTCGCAGACCCAATCCCTATGTTCGTGCCCAACACTTACTTCGTCAAGTGTCCTGCCCCGCCTGTACACCTGTTTGGTTTTGGTTCCCGGCTTGTGCAACACTAAGTCGGTAAACGAAGGATTTGTACTTCAGCATCGCGCGCCAAAACGTTGGTTGGTTCTCCATGACGCTTAATGTGTGACATCATGGCGTCATGCACGTATACGTAGGATCATGGGAAATGTAGTGTGAACCGTGGTTAACGGTAGTTCCCATAAGTACATGACACTGTATAACAAGGGATCTAGATACATGTCAAGAGGTGCCCGCCTCAGTTCGTATGTGTTCATAGAGTGTAATATAAGAGGCATAGTTAGTGTCAAAATACTGAGAAAACATTTACTCATATCTTGAAACTATGGAGGGATAAAATTATGTAATCAATAATAGTGCTCAGCGTAAGAGGTCAATCCGCTCATGATATGTGGCGTGGAGCCCTACGCTGCCCTTGGAATTGTGGATGTTGAGACATATCGTGATAAATGGTCAATCCGCGTTTAGGGTTGAATGTAAAGTTGTTATCAAGTGACAACGAACTGTGTAGGGATCATATCTAATGCATACGGTGTTTGGGCAAAAGAGGGTGTTAATAATTTGTAGGTGCACATATCAAATGGAGCATGTATCGATAGTATACCAAAGGACTATATTAATTGGCGGACAAGAACAGTAACGATGTAATAGCAACGGATAGTTTACCTATTAAGTTGACTCCAGGGTATGCAATCATTAAGGCCCCTCTCGTGGGTCTTCAAACGATATACCCAACGTTGTTCTCGTTCAAGGAGTTTGCGCTGTAGGTTACCAGTGTTTTTGACCTTCTCTATTACAGTCCATTTGATTTCTGTGTCCTTGTGACTTTTCTCTTTATAATGCGCTGTGAGCTTAGTCGCTATCACAGCGTGTCGTATTGTGCTTCTATGTTCGCTGATGCGAACTTTCACTTTACGACTCGTCATTCCAATATACATCAGGTTGCACGGGCATTTGATCATGTAGACCACTGATTCAGAGTTACAATTTGTGTGTGATCTTTGTTCCCAGGGTGAGTGTAGGCCTAGTTCTAACGTCTTGGTGTGTTCTGTGAATGGGCATGCTACACATGACCCGCAGGGGTAATGTCCCGTGACAGATGGAGTTCTCCAAAGTGTCATTTGATTAGTGGTTCTGGGTGTGAACGTATCAGTATGCACATGTGAATCTCTCAAACTTGTGTTTTTTTTAAATGAGAACATTGGTTTCTCAAAAGATAGTTTGTTAGATGTTAATATGGGCCATTTTTTGTTTATTATCTTTTTCAGGTCATTAGATGATAAATTGTATGTGGTGACGCATATCAACTGATCAGGCTGTGTGTTTACATGTGTTTCTAAAAGGGCCTCTCTTGGTGTGTTGCGTGCTCTTTTATTAGCTCTCTCTATGATCCTGGTAGGGTATTTATTTTGTTTTAGTTTGGTGGTAAGCATGGCTGCTTCTTTTTTGTATGTCTGAAGATTTGAGCAATTTATATGCACCCTCAAGAATTGGCCTACTGGTAGGTTTTCTCTTAAGGAGCGTGGGTGTGCACTATCAAATCTTAGTAAGCTGTTTTTATCTGTGGGTTTTGTGTACAGAGAGCTTTCAAGGGTGCCTCCTTTGGCTGCAAAAGTAACGTCCGGAAAAGAGATTTTCTCTTTATGCATGGTCATAGTAAAATGAAGGTGGGGATTCAGACTGTTGATCCATATTTCGAAGTCATTTAGACTAGTCATGTCTCCCTTCCACATCATCAGAATATCATCAATATATCTGTACCATTTGCATATATTGATGGTGAATGGATTAGGTGTCCATATATGTTGGTCTTCGAAAAAACTCACATACAGACAGGCCAAGCTTGGGGCGAATGTACTCCCCATTGAAGTGCCGTGTACCTGGAGATACAGTTGGTTTTCAAATTTAAAAAAGTTTTCTGTGAGAGCCAAATGTATAAGGGTGATGATCCACTCAATTGGTGCGGCCCATAGCCACTCCTCTTGTTTTAGGATTTCTTCCACCACTCTGATGCTTTCTGTCTGAGGTATATTGGTGTATAGCGCCTCCACATCAAGACACACCAGGATGTTCTCATCTGGATTATATTCCATCTGCGTAAGAAGATTAAAGAGGTGTTTGGTGTCTTGAACATAAGATTTAATGTTTGTAACCAAAGGACGTAAGAACCAGTCTGTGTATTTAGATAGTGGTTCAAGAAGAGATCCAATGCCTGAGACTAAGGGTCTGCCTGGCGGTGGAGTCTTGCCTTTGTGTATTTTTGGTATTGTGTAGAACAAAGGGGTTCTAGGATCCTCTTGATTCAGAAAGTCGTGTTCCTTTTTGGTGATCCATTCTTTAATCAGGGCATCTGCTGTGAGTGCCAAGATAGTTGTCTTAATCCGTTGTGTTGGATCTCTGTTGATCTTTTTGTAGTATCTTGTGTCTGCTAGTAGATTCAGACAGGCGGTCCTGTATGCATTGGTGCTTTGAATGACCGTGGCCCCACCCTTATCAGCCGTTTTAATAACTATGTCCGTTCTGGACTGAAGGGTTACCGTAGCCGTGCGTTCATTGTTACTCAGGTTGTTGAACCCATCTTTGCTGGGTCGAAGTGACTCAACTTCCTTAGCTACTGCCTCTTCGAAGGAAAGTACCTCCAGGGGCATCATGTTGGTGGGGGGATAAAAGGTTGATCTCGGTCTTAAGTCGGTGTGGATATCATCGTCAGAAGGTCTTTCTTTTCCCATAAAGAAAGCCTTCAACCGAATTTTTCTGAAGAACTCCCCCAACTCACAGCGTAGACGGAATTTATCCAGTGGGTGGTTGGGACAAAGCCCAACGCCTTCTCCAGGACCGTTTTTTCATCTGTAGTGAGGGTGACATCTGTCAGATTAACCTCTAGTCCTTCATATTGCTTTTGCCCGGTTTTTGACCCCTGGTGTTCCTCCTTGTGTTCATTGAGCTCTGATCTTCTTCCCATGGGATTCTTTTGGTCCCTCTTCTTCCTCGTTTGCCTCTCCTTCCGCCCTGACCTAAAAAATGCTGGTTGAAGTCAGGCTGATAGTATGGGCCTGTGGGAAATTGAGGGGGACCATGGAATGGGATTGGGCCAAAGGGACCGGGCCAAGGATACATCTGCTGATGTCCGTACCTCTGGTTGTAGTTTCCTCTTCGTGGTCTTCTTCCCCTTCCTTGACAGCTTTTGTTTGATCTGTCACTTGACCAGTCGTCATATTCAGAGTCAGACGATACTGTTTGTTCACTGTGTGATGATCCTGAATCTGAATGTTCCTGACCTTTGTAATCGTCTTTGATGTAGGGATATACCTTCTTGTGGCTAAACTTCTTCAGATCTTTCTGTAGTTTGTTAATTTTGCTCTGCATAAGGTAATCCTTGTGTTCACTTATTTCCTTGTTCACCTCTTCAAGTTTCTTTTTGTATAGGGTTAATTTAATCTCAGTTACCAGCGAGTCCTCGCCAGTTTTGATTTTTACCATTAGGGCGTCAGAGAGGCGTTTGGCTGTATTAATAATTAGAATAAGCCAACCGCGTGAACATCTCCACGCGATTAGAGACCACTCTTTTTTAAATTGTGGATCATCAAGGAAGTTCCTTGGTGCGTTAGTCACTAGTAAGCCTGTGGGTGCTGCATTACCACGGAGGTATTCTGTCATAATAGCCCCGTGTAATAAAACTTTCATTTGGCATCGTTTAAGTTCTTTAAGTTCATCCCAGTTTTGGACTTGAGTAAGATTCTGGTTGATATTTATGTCAGATAAAAGGGATGGCCCTGCTAGTATGGCGGATGATACATCATCTGAGTAGCCAATCCCAAATTGTTCTGCCATTTTAGTACAAACAGGGCGTTGTTACATTCTTGCTTTTATTTGCTCTGTATCCTTCCCTTCCTCTCCTCAGCCTGGAACATGGAACACAGTGCCTGCGTTGTACGTTTGATGTTCCATGTTCCAGGGTCGACAGTTGAACAGTGCATCTGGGAGTTTTCTTCGTGCTGTGCCTCCTTATTGTACTTCCAATAAATCTATCCATTTTTTATACATTTTGCTGCTTTTTACTTAACAGGCGTATATTATGATTGTAATGGAGACGGTGACAAGTGTCGAGCGAGACCGAATTTACAGGAGAGATACTTGAGCAATGTAGTGAGTTCTTTTACAGAAAATGTCTGTGAGCAAACCCTACAGCTGTGCGCTGCGCTAGTCATGTATACACAAAAGGGCTAATGAAAGATTTTTTCAATGCCTGGAGGGTAGAGAGGATTCTGGGTCAGAGTAATTCCTCCCAAGTTCAATCAGTTGACCACAAATAAATTACTCTAACTGACCATCCAGTGGTCGGTAAAGGTGCACTATCATGGGAAGATGTGAAGAATAAAGTGGGGGAATATATAACTTCACCAAAAGGTGAGCAAGGAAGCACTTCCTTTTTGTTTAGTTACCCGCACACACCCTAGTGGTGTCATGCTTCATCATCGGGTCACCCCGACGCCTATAAGTTGGGGTGGGCTCGACCACAGTGTTGGGAGCTCTTTGAAGAAGTTAAAGACCAGGGGGGCTGAAAGATTAAAAAACCTCATGCAGATCCCCAGTTTCCCTTTATTTTTGGGTCTGTCTGGGTTAATAAAAATACTTTAAAAAATGGGTCTGTTGGGAGTATTATGGTCCTAAGACCCTGGTGCCAACATGTTTCAGTCCGTACGTGGCCGTAAAGGTCCTGGACTTTCTTCAGGGCAAAGTAGGCCTCCCTAGGGGGCAAGAGAGGGAATTCCCTATCCTGTCCGTGAATCAAGGGCAGAGTAGCTGCTCCATGTGTATGTGACCGATAATCAATCTATCATACGTAGTACTCCATCTGAAAAGAGAACAGAAAACAAAACAACAACATACACTTGTATGAATACATAGTGGTAGTTCCAAAATTCTGTGTCCCATATACGTGCTTTGGAAAAAGACCGAGACCACATGTGCCACTACGTGACAGATATATCGTGTGGTGGCGATTTTGCTCGCATACTAACAATTGGTTCATGCCAGTTGGTGCGTGTTTATCAAAGTAAAAATCTCTGTATCTCGCTCTCATTCATCACTCATTCCGTATCCGTGAGGAAAATATACAATAGCCGTGTGCAATTATCGTTATCACACTTTGTTGAAGTATACACAGTACACACAAACATATGTTCTGACCCAAATTTCGGAGAGTTCCCGTGTCTCAGGGGACCGCGAGGCTTGTAGGGGTAGCTCTATAGTCAAACCCTATCGTTAGACCCCCGGGGGGAGAGAGAAGTTTGGAAATAGAGTGTAAGGAAAAAATGCTCTACAAGACGCTATCAATGGCAAAGCTCCATATGAGGGGAAATGCTGTCGCAGACCCAGTCCCTATGTTCGTGCCCAACACTTACTTCGTCAAGAGTCCTGCCCCGCCTGTACACCTGTTTGGTTTCGGTTCCCGGCTTGTGCAACACTAAGTCGGTAAACAGAGGATTCGTTCTTCCGCATCGCGCTCCAAAACGTTGGTTGGTTCAACTTCCTTAAGCACTGAAAAACTCGAACAATCAGAGGCGTGTTAGGGTGAATGAAAAGTGCATCTTCCATGTGGAATTATCTTGTTTGTACAAAGCGTGCTGTTGAGAAGCAGATGGAAGCGTTTAATAGTTAAATCTTCAGTCGAAAACCATCTTTTTCCAACGACGTTCCTAGCAGAGCTGACTAACGGTCATTTGTAGAATACTCGGGTTCCAAGGGCCTTAGGTAAGAGAAAACCGCCTTGAAATCCACCAACAAGGGGGTTGATCGGGAGAGGTAGAAAACACAAAAAGGGAAAAATAATGGGCAATTTACCATATGAGCTATCAATGGTATAAAACACCTGCATTATGCACCAGGCATGGTTTTATTAAGCTCACATCATGGAGCTGGAACTGTGAGGACCTCTAAAATATATGCATCTTGTATGTGTGATTAGCCGCGAAGTGACAGACCAGAGTATCCAAAACAGAGAAACCAACTACTCACACTATTAGCTAACTAGGGACCTTCGGGAATCTATAAACCACTGGTGCGCAGGTGCTACATGGCTTGCCAGTTGCACAGGGTCAATCCCCACCACAATGTCTCCGAGGGTGAATTTAGCAGTGGGTGTAGCCATTATTGTAGTTTTGAAAGCGATTTACCTATTTAATTGAAAGCTCTCATTGCAGGATGTAACTTGGTGCGTCGTTGTAACCAAACAGCATGTATTTTTCTGTCCCATTTATCCTTACGCCCCAGTTTTTGAAGGGCTGTTACCAATAGTGAGGTACATTATCTCATCTCTTCGTTCAGTCCATGAGTGTGAGCTTGGTTTCTGAAAAAAACTGACTTACCAGCACTCAGGGCTTTTTCATATGAAATTTGGTAATTCCTACTGCTACTACCAACACAATTATATTGTGCCTAATGCCTTGGGGTCCCTAGGCGCTAAGTGCCCAAGAAGCAAGAAGGAAACCGTATAGGAGATAATGGTCTGTTTTGCCATTGGGCTTTATAGAGAGGAGTACAATTGCAAAACTGCCTCTTTGATACATTTCCACAGTTTGTTTCAACTTTGGAATTTTTAGACATTCAAGACTTTTCGCTATCAGTTTGCAATAGTATTTTATTTGAGTCTTATTTCTCACAGGATTGAACTATTCTGAGATGCTGATCGTCTGTATTATATGTTTCAGTCAGTCTTGAAAGTCAGCCTGTGTAGGATTCGAATATTTCTTAAACTATGGTCACCAAGAAGGCAGCTTTCAATGTTACCAGTTTAGTAGCACTGCCTGTTGGACTAGTTACCATCAGGAATCTGCACTCACAGAACCAGGGAGACTTAATGGCCTTTTAGATGCACGTTGTCTGCAAAGCAGCCCCCTGGTCTACGTTCCATACTTTCTCTTGAGTATTGAATATTAGTTCCAGAGTTAATGTGCCTTCAGGAGAACATCTTTAGATATATCTATCTGGAAAGTATAAAAGGAGCAGACAGCCATATAAGTATAAGGTACTCAAATGAAAAGATTGGTAGACTCAGTCCGCCAGCCCTTCATTGATACAACATGGCCACCATACTCTGCTCCTGGTATTTATAGATGTAGCACCTGGTTAGATAGATAGTAAAGGAACTCATGTTGACAAGAGACGGAAAGGAGAGAGGAGTTAAGCAGATGAGTAAAAGGGGTAGAGAAGTACCTCCAATCCATCAGCTGAACTCAGGAGTAGGCAGGCCTTGGAGAGGACATGCCAACCTGTGAGACTGAGCTAAATCTGCACCAGATGTAGGAGTACCAAGTGGGACTATTGTCCAAGGGGCAAAAATAGAGCAGCTCCAGCACACATGCTAGCTACACAGCACAAGAAACACACTACATGATACATAGCATAACTGTATGCCTTACCTCACACAACATGAGACAAGCATACTTTTATTGTAAAATGTACACTAGAAGACACGTGCAGCATAGACTGCACAGTTGGAAGACGCTCCAGACGGCATATTACTACAGAGACATGTCACACTGGCCAACGCATTCTAAAAGCAAATATTGTGAAGAAAAAACACACTAGGTGACATCCACTGGAAAAAAAATTCTTTTTTACCAAAGTACGGGATAAGTACTACATATAGGCACGTTCCAGAACTACTTTATGGAACTCGGGCCCGCATGCACATTTAAACCAGACTATGTGGCATCAGTAATATGCATACATTGTTAAAAGAAAATACATCAAAGAACACATGCTGCAGTGTGTACATTAAACCACTTCAAGTGGACACTAAAGCATCTTAAGTTTCCTTTTTAGAAAAATTTAAGGAAATGTAGTAAATATATACTGTAAAAACACATAAAATACAAGTGCAGCCACTGCAATGTGCACCTACTGTCAAAACACACTTAGAGATACAGGCAGTGTAAATGTAATGACAAAAACAAAACAGCAGACACATGCAGTGTACCTATATTGTCATAAACACAGTAGTAGACGCATGCCATACATGAGCGTTGTCAAAACACACTAGAGGCTACAATCACTATATGTAATATTGACACACCAAAGCAAACATGCATGTACAGTCGAAAACACAGTAGGCACACACATGTTACATATGTGCTGTCAAAAGGTCTGCAATAAGTGTGTGGACTACTTGGCTCATACAATGAAACACAGTGCAGCACATATGCTGTACAGCTGTATTGTCAAAGGACCCACTGAGCCCACACCGCATGATGAGAGCTTTGCACAGGTATCTTCCATATAGGTATTTTCAGAGCAATAAGTATAGCTCACATCTTGTCCTGTAGCAAGAGATGTGCTGTCTGACACACTCAACATGACAATTAGGGTGTGCTTGTTCTGTATGGGACAGAGTGCTACATTAAGTTTGTTACAGCTTATACTGCAGTGTGGAGCTACACAAGAGTATTGTAATGAAAAGATTAATGTACTTATGTCACAAAATGGTTGATGTTTTGCTGATGTGTGATCTGTCTATAACATATGTGTGCGCACACACATACACACACCCCTCTCCCACCGCAGTGACCTCTCTGTGACATTGAAGCACTAAGTGCAGACCACTGGTTTAAATGTTCTTTTCCAGTTTCACTGCACTGTCTCTGACTCCACAAGGGAACACTCTTTCACAGCTACCTCTTAGTATGACATCTCAAAAATGTCTTTTCTGAGGCTACAGAAGATATCACAAGTTCTTTGGGTATAAATATGGCTCTTATGTGGATTAAGACATCTCAGAGCAGTCACTTTGCACGTTAAGATTGGTTTATAGTTGTCTAATTATATTTGTTATGGGATCTCTGTCACAGAGACCGGGCAATATCTTGGATTGTCCATCACCATTTATCCCTTGCATGAGTTATGGTATTATGCACACTCCTCTGTCTCATTTGGCCTAGTATCCCTGTCTGTGCACTGGTCAAGTGGAAGGGCTATGGACTTAGGAGGGCCGGTGCAGCATGCTGGGATCGACATCACAGATATCGAACCAACGGCTGTTGATTTTACTATGAGGCAGAAGCCCTTTGGTGGGCAATGAGCCGTTGACTCGTCGGTCCCGGTCATTCACCATTTTCCAATAGAAGTTGCCTTTGATGAAGAAGGTGGCCTTGAAGCTGTAGGAGAAGTACACCGCATCAATATTTCCCTGTGGATGGTCCTCTGGATCCACTGCTGGGAACACTTCAACAATGCTCTTCGGGAAACTCTGTACTTGATGATTGAGCTCCACATTGAATGCCGTAACCTGGAATGATAGAAATATTCAGAGAAGGGATTCAGTGCCACTAACTCATGCAAAGGGGTGAGACAGCTTCAGACAATAATTCTTTGTGTTGATAGGAATTCAGAGGGAGATACGGTCTCCAATGAGCTCATTGGATATGATAGAGGGTCAAACCAGCCTTGCTGCAGGTTGGCAGCTTTGTATTTCATCAGCACCCTCAGCTCCAGAATACTGTCCTAAGGCAGGATAGCTTCAATGTGTCTAAAGATAAGGTGCTGGTAGTGGGCCTAATGGGGTCTACTCAGGACACCTGATGGAAGACCAGCCGGTCAGTGCAACCTGGATCAAGAAGCTAGATATGGAGTAGCCGTTGCCCAAAGGTGCTCACATTGCCCTTGCCCCAATCTGTGAACTGTAAGCCTGCCATCTTGAACTCCCCTGCCTTTAGCACCGACCTTAAATGGGTGCCTGCTATACTTACATTTGACCTTATTTCTAAGGTTCTAGTTACAGCTGTAGACTCTTGGTTTCCAGAGCAGGAGTCACAGTTTAGTTTACACCTTTGTAGAAAAAGGAAGACTGTTCCAGTTCATGCCCTAGTTGGGACCTTTGTTGAATAATCGAAATCGAAAAGCTGTACTGATGTATCATTACAACCAGCCCCTTTTACAGTAATTTTATGATAGTTTTTGTTTCCCTTTATCCATCTGTCAATCAATCAATAACACTTTATTCTGCCCTTTTGGCCATAAAAACACCTATACAAATATAATTATTTAAAACACCAACATAAGACCAAGATAAAAGGTATCACCTAGAAACAAACGTACGTTAAGAAGATGCATTGCACAATACCATGTTCTGAGAAGCGGGATTCGGAAACTATACAGCCCAGGTGGCACCATCAAAGTTTCTCTTACAACGAATAATCATAAAGTTGGAGGCAAAACTGAGATACAGTAATGGTACGTCAAAGCAACTGATTTTTGTGGCCCAACAGATATAACTGATCACTGAATAGCAGGTAGATTCCAATTCTAAATGCTGTAAAAATTGGAAGCCTTCTTTGTGAGATACAAATCCCTGTGCTTGCAAAATTGGATGCAGGAAGCGTATTCTTGGGGTATCATACAATTTTTAAAAAAAGCATAAAATGAACAGTTGATTGTAATGAATACGAATCACATTGGCAACAGGGCAGGGAGGCTGATAAACAACTTGTTAATGGGAAGACAACTAAAAAGTGCAAAGTGCATAGCCTCAAATGTGTAAGGTAAAATTTTAACTCTGGTGTGCAATTCATGATAAGTAGGACTCTGACAAATCGGTGGTCGAAATCGGTAAGTATCTCAGGACAAAATCCATGGTATACAATCTGGCCCGTCTGGCTTTCCCACAGGACTGGTAAAATCACAACTTTACTAAGCCCTTGGTATTAAGGTGAGTACTGGGAGGTGAATTAAAGTAATTAGGCCTGTCAATGTCTTGAAAGGCCAGCTTAACATAAGTAAGCCGGGGAATTTGGGTCATGTTGTGTAACCTCATACAGTCCTCCAGGACCAGACGAGAAAAACCAGCCTCGGGAGAGGACCATATTTTAATCCTCAAAAGCAGGGGAGCTATTTTCACCATGTCCTCCAAGTAGGGAATTCTCAGTTCTGCATGTATAATATGACTTGCAATAGTTTTGGGAACAGGTAAAAGCCTACATATGAATTTATTTTCTTGTGTTTGAAGGCACCTTAAGTTGACATAACCCTAAACTCCTGCCCCATATATCCCCATTGGGAGACATTTGCTTTTGTACAACGAAACCAGCTGTTTGATGGTTAATTTCCCAATTTCCCTGCAAATCCAAAAACTGTCCCTGCAAGCTTCTGTTCTCTTTGGGTAAGTAGATTGTTGCATTTTAAGTTAGCCTCAAATAAAATACCCAAGTAATTAAAATTGGGGACCATGACATTTGGAATTCCCCAATAAAAAAAATTCGGGAACATATGTTCTTGGGACCGCAGGTCGTAATATACGATTTTTGATTATTCACCTTTAGGTCATGGTTACCCATACAATAATTTAAAGAATCAAGCAGGATCTGGAGGCCGTTTGCTGTGCACGCTATTAAAACCGCATCATCGGTGTATAAAAGGACAGCAACTAGGCGAGGTCCAACCTTAAGGAGGTCTTTTTCTGGTTTTGACAAGCACTGAGTCCAGGGCATTGATATCAAATAAAAATAAAAAGGGAGCTAAAATGCATCCCTGCCTTACACTACAGGTTGACCGGATCGGCTTAGTGCAATCTCCATTTTGATTGAAACGCACTTTAATAGTGGTGTCCCAGTGCAGCCGCCTGATCAGGTCTAACAGGGGAACGTCAATAACCGCCTTTTCCATCAGGTCCCAAAGTTTTGTACTATTCACCAGGTCAAAAGCACAGGAGAGGTCCATGAGGGCCATATGTATCGAACCTCTCCTGGTTTTGACATATTTACTCATCATTAGGAATAGGTTTAAAGATTGTTCCACCGTGCCCAGACCTGTTCGGAAACCATATTGGACAGGTAAAAAAAAGGAATTAGCCTCACCTGAGTCTTCCAACTTCTTAAGAATGACTCTCCCCCAAATCTTAAAAAATGCATCCAACAACTAAATGGGGCTTCAGCAAGCTGGGAGATTCATGTCCCCTTTTTTAAAAATGGGCACAATTATTGCTTCCTGCCATGATTTCATCAGGGATCCCTTTATTCCAGGCCGGAACACAGTTGTCAGTAAAGGGACCCAAAAAGTAGGGTTATGTCTATATAAATCAATGGGGATGATGTCAGGGCCCGGCACTTTCCCAGCCGGAGATCTTAAGATAGCCCTTTATCCGTCATGGTATAGAGATTCTGGTGCGATAGTCATTTGCACTACCTGCATGAAATCCGAAACTGCAGGCGACTTTAAGTATCTAATTGAGGTTTTATTAGTTAGCGACAACTATGGCTGTGGGACTCAACCTGCAGGGAACACATTCTCATGACCCCATATGGACTTCTTGTCTGTCCACGGCGCAAGGCTGGTCTTGGACTCAGCCTCGGGGCACAGATGTGACAGTCAGTCACAGTGTGTAACAGACTTGGCCCAATGATGGGATGAAGTGGCTGGGCACAAAGGTAACGCAATGTAATATAGCACAATTTTTATATAATGCACATTCACCAGTTGCACGGCCCCTTAATGCTTTTATTTGCAGATATATGTGCCTGTGGTTATGGATTAGCCCCAAGAGTGTCATCCGTAGTAAGTATCCAGTGGGAATGCCACTTCCAATAAAGTGAGAGTAATGTTGAGTTGAGTGTTGAGTTTTTCTTGTAGCTATATTCCAAAGAAGGACGGTTAGTTGCGACCTGCTGTGTGAAGTCTTTTAGGATTGTCTATCTGGAGTGCATCGTAGTGAGGGTGGGTTGTTTGACTCTACGTCTAAATTATTTCAGCAATGTTGGTTGGTCCGTCTGCTTGTGTCCTCATAGACTTTGAACTGTGTAGGGTATCTTTATACTTTCCTACTTATTTTGAGATTGTGTGTGGAAAGAAAGCAGATGATTCTACTGCTGAGAGTTTTTAAGTTATTCTGATATTGTCTGCTCTCCTTAGCTGTGATTTGCTTAAAGCAATGCGATCATGCTAATCTACATCGAACTGTGCCCCTGTTCTCTGGGGTCTGTCCATGTCTGTCTTGTTATCCTGAGTACCTGCTTGCAGAAAATGTGCGATTCCAAAGCATCTTAATTCCTTGATTTTATTTGGTGGTCGCTGTTGTGAGCTCTCACCTGCTTTGGCAGTTTCTCCCATTCTCTCGACAGTTACATTTATATGCTCTTTCCTGGGAGCTCAGTATCATGCTTTGAGATTGTTGGTAGGGAATGAGATAACACAGGGTGTGATCACAGTTGAGACCTTGTGTGTCAATGGTTTGTAGAGGTATTGGGAAGTGAAGTTGTTTTGGTGTATCAGTCGGGTAATCTGCTATAAAATAAGGCTGGTGAGGAAGGATGCGCATGAATTCATGGGGAGGATGATGGAGTTATGAAGAATGAGGAATGCAGATGATAGCTGAGAGGGGTTGGTGGACCTAGCAGCAGAGAATGAAACGTGAGGAGGGCAGAGTTTGGAAAGAGTGAAGGGTCAGCAGATAAGGTATAGAAAAGGATGGTGTGGTGAGGGACAAATGTAGCAAAGGCAGACGCTAGGGGATGTGTGGTGTGGAGGGATGATATGAGCAGATAGAGTTTAAAAAAAACGTTAAAGAAGGGATGTGTTTGAGCTAGGGTTAAGGAGTAGGTTTTGTGAGTTGACAGTCATGGAGGAGAGGGCATTTTGAGGGTGGAGTAATAAATGGAAAAAAAGAGAGTGGCGAAAGGAGTTGATGGGAAGGAGTGAGCAGACAGAATTTTTATAGAATGGTTGCGGAAAGATAACAGTGAGGATTGATAGCAGGGGTATCCTATGAGAGCCAATGGTATTTATGGGAAGGGGCAAAGGAGAGCGATATTGTTGGGTGGGCAGGGGTGAGTTAAGGATCTGAGACTTGGGGGGGGGCTGGGCATGTGAAAGGGAAATAAATCTGGGAAGAATAGGGAGCTACCATCTGTATCAAAGGGTTGAGGGAGTACAATGGAAAGAAGTAGTTGTGTGGTGGGAAGCATGTGGGAGGTTGAAGAGGGGTAGTGGAAATAGGGTTGAGAGGGAGGGTGTTGGAGAGGAAGGTGGTTGGAAAGGGAGTAGGCCAAGGAATAGTGTTAGGGAAGGGTGAAAGAGAGGAGTTGTGGTGTGCGGTGTTTAAGGGAGTGAGTGGAATGAAGGTGTTGAAGGGAAGCAAGCAGGATAGGAGAGGTTTGGAAGATGGCAGGGTGAGAGGATATGGGGGGAGATGGGCTTCCGGATGAAGCCTGTAGATTCACCATGTCCAGCAAGCAAAAATTAGCCTAGAATCTAAAACAGCTCAAGCCCTCTCACAAAGTTCATCGGACACAACAAGCTTGAGCACTGTGGAAGACTAGCAGAAGGAAGCATCCACCAAGGAAGATATCAAGGACTTAATCACGGACTACCACTCGATGCAGACAGAAGTGACTGGCTCGATTACTGAGCTAAAAAATTGCTCTGATGAAGTTGCATAAAGAATCTGCAAACTCGAGGAAGCCCAACATGTGAAAGGCTTGGCAGATTCCTATATGCAAAGGTGTTGGGGTTGGAGAAGAGAGAGTAGGAACTATCTCACAAACTGGGCACTGTTAAAAACAGGAAAACATTCCTGAAGAGAGAAAGCAAACACCTAGAGAGGTGGAACTTAATATCATGGAAAATAGTAACCATATATTTGTGGATGAATTAGGGGGGGGGGGGGTCTTAACAAACTCCTAAACTGTGCTCGTATGGAAATCAATAGGTTAAGGCACCCATGAGTCATAGCTAAATTCCACGATTACAGAGAGAAGGCTAAAATGCTTTCCACAATGAGGGGACGGGGTCACAGGTGACGATCTTTTAATATATACTCCATACACCTACTCGATGTGTAGAGAAAGCAGAACATTGATGCAAGGGTTGAGCAGGAAACTATTTAAATATTGGCAGAGGTTCCCATTTTCTCTGTCCTTTACGATACTAGGTGGAAGCTTCTGGTTATCTGTCTCATCCATACCACAAGTATCACAGATGAGTTGACAGGGAGAGTGGGCCCATCTTCTTGGAAGAACCTAGGTCATAGGGGAGTAAGAGCAGTGGTACCATCTATCAGAGAGTCCAGAGAGCCTCAATGTTCTTTAGACCCAATGTTCCATTCCTAGCAAAGAACACAGAGGGAGATTTGAAGAGATGGTGATGATAGAGAGGAAGCTGAGGGCATGGGAAGAACCATGAGGAATACAGAGTAGTTCTAAATTAGACTCAGGTGATAAACTTCAGACAAATAAGATCAGTGTTAGGAAACATTAGTGTGTTTAGACATTACATACTGTGGATAATATGTTGTACAGGTTACCATTGTATGGTTCCTAAGGTCTTAGGTTTGTAGTGTTCTGAGGGGGGGCAATTGGCGTAGTTTGCGGTATCCTATAGTAGATTATTAAGTGTAGAAATGGACTTAGGAAAAGGCGATGAAGCGATTAAAGGTCCCACCTTGGCTATTGCTTGTTGCATGTGGTAAGGAATGTTGGCCGAGGGTGGAAGTGAGGAGTGATGATGAGACGTGGCGGCTCCTCCGCTAAGGCAGAGGACCGTCGCCCCACTGCTATTTCACCAGTGCGAAAAAGAAAATGATAATAACTACTTTATTATCATTTTCGTTTTCTATGCAGGAGTCGGAAAGGGGCTTGCTCCGTGACGCCAGAGTAGGGGAGGAGTGGTTTGCACTCCTCTAAGTGCACATAACAGTTTGGCCAGCCCTCTAGGGCCGGCCAAACCGTCATGCCCACTTGGCATATTCTCCATTGGACTGTGTTGCACAGCCCTGTGAAGAACATGCCCAGCCTCCCCAAGCACTGCCTGAGTGTCCTAACAAGACACTTAGACCAATCACGATGGTGCTTCTGCAGCGTCGTGATTGGCTGAGAGAGTCTGGAAGCCTAGGTGCTTCCAGTGCTTCCAGCAGACAGAGGAGAGGCATGCGGCGGCGGGAGAGGCATGCATTGGCGCAGCAGACAAGGGTAAGTTCATTTGAGTAATTTTGTTTTAATCCCGCTCACTGCCCACGTTCCGAGCGAGCCGCCACTGGTGATGAATTTACTTTCCTTAGCAATTCTGTGTTATAACGCTGTCTGCAGGAGCCAGAGTCTAAGTAATAGAACATTCAAACTTCTGATACTGACTGTGGGGAAGATGACAATGACTGAAATCATTTCTGATGCATGAAGTATTATGTATTTTTATGTTCCTGATGTTGCAAATAAATGGTATCCAAAAAGTAGAGAAAAATGGGAAACCATCTGCTGTTTGGAAAGAAGAGGAATTTGGTATCTGTGGAGATTTGGAAATATGTTGCTGACTTTGGGAAACGTATTGCCATTGGAAGTCAAACAAGTGACCAAATATAAATAAACCTTAACAAAGAAGTTTACCTTTATATACAAGTTGGCTGTTTGGTGTCTGAACTAAGTGATTATTGATTGGCATAGACTACATTATAGCTATTGTGAATAAAGGACTATTGTTTGTGTAACCACACCGAATTTCAATGTGATATAATCTTTGAATGAATATTTCAATATACTTACAAGAAACCTTTTATCAGATACCATGTGTAGCTTATGTATGGCAGTAGGAATCTGTGTGTGTTTGTGCCTGAGTACTGGGGCCAGTGGGATCCATTTTGGGTGCCCCTGATTTAGTATGGCACAAGATAGAAGATGATATTAGCTTCCCAGACAGTGAAAGTGTATTGGCTGCATTCCTCTGGCTGGATGGTGGAGATTGAGACACTGAAGTGAGGAGGAAGGAGGGAGGACTACCTTTAGAAATTAAGTGAGGGCCTTGCTAGCAAAGGGCTGCTGATTCCTGATTAGTAGTAGGTGTGAGGAGTGGTTCTGCAATTTCTGTAATTCAATGTGATTAAGTTTGTAGGCAGGGGCCTTCCTTTTGTCTCTCTCCAATCAGTGCTTCAGGAAGGCTAATGACAGGTAGGTGAAGAGCTCTTACACTTCATTGTGCCCCCATCACTTTGCATAAAGGCAGTGTCTGTTGTGCAGCCTGGAAATGACATGTGAAAGAAAACCAACTCAAAATGGTTTTGAACCTTTTACAGTGGAACCACATCCCCATTCTGGAAAATGTGTTGAAAGTGTGATCAAAGCCACCCACTTTGTTCCATTTCTGTGTTCTTCATGGCAAAGGGAAGGAGTGCTCCACACGTACTATTTGAGTTGCTGTGGAATCATGGCCTGCCGGATAGCCAGTCTCCCAAAAGTGAGGGAACATCACCTGAAACTTGCACTTTTTACTGGAGGAGTTGAAGGTCTGCCTAAACTGCCTCTGCCTAAACTGCCTAAAATCCTGCCTGCCTGCTGAGCGAGGGAAGCAGTGTGCCTAGCCCCACAGGAGAAGAGGCTGTTAATGAGGAGAAATCCAAAGTGTTTCAGTAGGGAGGAGGCCCCAGAGAAAGCTGACTTTCCCCAGAGTGGGAAGCCAGGAGTTACTCATGTCATGAAGGCGTCACCCGGTCACTCTACTCAGATTCCATGTAAGCTGCATTTAAGACTGTACCTGAACTACTTGTGTCACCAGGCAGAATGCTGAGGACTGGTGCCAAAGTGTAGGAAATGATTGTCACTGCTGAGCGACAAGCCTTAGCTGGCCAGAGGCAGCAAATGCTAGAGGACACCATTGTGAGGAGATCGACCCAGAGGCTGCAACTGGCACCAAGGACATTGCTGTAGCAGGTGAGGATGACCGCCACTGCTGAGACTGGGTGTTGCTGCTCAGGCTGCCCATCCTATTAGAGCTGAGAACATTGTCCTGAGCAAGGCAGTAGCGGAGCAAGCAAGTCTTCAACCCTGGTGCAAGTAAAGAAAATGACCCCTTATACTGCTATAGGGGTAGAGAAATTCAGCAATTGTCAAGGTTCAATGTGCCCCTCAAGGCTCTGGACCCCGAGCCACTGCACCGCTGCACCAACAGTTGCTACTCCCCTGGCCAGTCATACAAAATTACCCGCTCGAGCCGGATAAGCCACCACAATGAAGTACCCATGCTTAGGTGTAACCAGTGGTTTTTAAACAACTAATTTTCAGAATCCCTGCACGTATAGCATGTTTGTGATTTTTCAACAAATCGTACCAGAAAGAAAAGTAAATCACCAACGGGCACTTACATTGTTCCCTGTGAAGAAGTAGATGAGGCCCTCTCCCCTGTCGAAGACAGCTGCGTCGATGGGCCCATGGATGCCGGGGAAGGCGTCGCTGATTGACTGGGGATAGCTATTTCCCTCCGCATCCTTTGTGAAAGCCATATCCTTCTCCGGGTCATAACGCCACACCTGGTTACCTGATGATACAGAAAGACTAATTTTAGGCCTGTTTGCTGACACACTCATTCCTGGGGACTTTTTATTATCAAATGCGTGAAGAAGCAGCACATATATGCACAGACTCTACATCTACAATGTGCATGACCCTTAATGGTCTTATGTGCAGGCACTCTGTAGGCACAGGCTCCGTTCTGCACATTTATTGTTATTCTGCTACCACTGGTGCTATGGACTGCAGGAGGGGTGTAGCTTAGTGACACTTGGGAGTTGTGAATCTCAAATTTCCCATCTAAAAAAGAAGTGGGCTGGAGGATGGAGGGGTGAGATGACCAAGGTTTGGGATGGACTGTTTCCATTGAAAACAGAGTCAATACTGATTTGTAATAATGGGCCTCTGTCTAGATGTGAACAGTGTGCGAAAAATGATTGGTTGAAATACTAGCCTTAGCGATTGCTGCTGGTTAGAGTATTTGCAAGAATTCATCCCATCACCTGGATTGCCAGTAGCATACCTGGAAATCTGAGTGGTACAGCTTTCCAAGCCTACAAGTCCAATGTTTGTGAATTCCAAGAGTAGTAAATTCACACCTATTCAATGAGTACTTTTATGGGTGCAGATTTACTTTTCTTTGGTAAATCCAGTCACTATATATATATGTATTTAAGTTTCTGCCCGCAAAAAATGAACAAGATCTCCATGACCAAGTGTGATGTATCTGTTCAACAGGATCTGAACATTAGGTCGACGTGTGTTTCGGTGGCATGAAGGGAGTAGTACCGCCACAGCGCGTTTCATGCCACCGAAACGCGCGTCGACCTAATGTTCAGATTCTGTTGAACATACACATCACACTTGGTCGTGGAGATCTTGCAAACTTAAGTCTCCCCTTTTCCTAGATGCGTTTTTTTTTATTTTTTGTGAATGCTGTATGAGTCTGTATGTGTCTGGATGAGTTTTGTATCTTGTCGTTTTGGTGTATGTACATGATTCTTTTCCAGGGGTTACTTGTTTAACAGTATACTGTATGTACTCCTGAATTGTATGTGTAAATACTGTTGACTTTTATCTACGTATATATATCCAAAAAAAAGTTTTAAGGAAAAAACAGAAAGAAATTAATTACTTTTGAATATATAAAGAAGCTAAATAAACAATGATGTTAAAATCAATTTTGTTAATCTTGTTGATATGATCTAATTGCTTGTCGAGCTCATGTTGAACTTAGTCTTGTTGTGACAAAAGAGATATAGGTCTTGAGGGAGCCCTTTATTGCACACTTACCTTTGGTAACATATTATCTGGTAGAGACAGGATCTAGCGGCAGATACCTTAATGATCTTCCTCGCTCTGCGAACTGAGTCTTCTTTGGTCTCAATGATTTAGTTATGAAAATTCACCTACTGAATTAAGAATTCAGTGATTATTTGATACAAAGGCGTCCTTTATTTTAGCACACTGTTTCAATAGGCAGTTTCTATATGTGGCTCCACGTTTTGGGTGTGGAAAATAGTCACAGAAGAAGCTGATGTCAGCGAGGGGGTTATATGGACTCCGTCAACCTCACATCACATGGATGACATTAATACAGAAAAATAGCTGGATCCAATCTCGCACCTGGGGGAGGATTCTAAAGTAAGGAATCTGTGGCTAGATTCTGTCTCTATCAGATAATGCTTTACTGAAGTTTAGTTACTTGGTCTTCATTGCACGCACGCTTATTTGTCTCTGCTCCGAGAATTCTTGATAGTAGAGTTGTCAAATCGGTGTTTCGAGTCCTCACCTTTCAAAATCACTTTATTAAGTGACTGTTGGCCCCATGTAGTAAGCATGATTTGCAAATAGAGATGAGTACGCCAGCAAATTAATTAGTCAAGCCAGAGCTGAGCTAAGGGTCTGGTTTGGTTCTAAGAGTCAGTGCACCAGACAAGCCATGAAAACATTTGGCATGTAGATCGTGCAACAAGCATAATGTAAAAATATTATACTGTCTCTTCAAAATTGAAAAAATCTTATTTCTTTAACATAAGAAAGCATTTAATAGAATATCCGATTATATCACTGCATAGACAGACATTTCTTAAAATTGATAGTTTTTTAACATGAATTTAGAAACATTAATGGCTCGCTTACTAACAACAATGTCATTAATGAACTAAGAAGCAAGTCAGTCGTGTAAACCCTAAATGTGGCCTGGATCCTTATTTTAGATGGAGCAACATTCTAG
This sequence comes from Triturus cristatus, assembly GCF_964204655.1. Classification (NCBI taxonomy): domain Eukaryota; kingdom Metazoa; phylum Chordata; class Amphibia; order Caudata; family Salamandridae; genus Triturus; species Triturus cristatus. The sequence goes on along the minus strand of NC_140590.1, from coordinate 782,187,282 downwards.
TCTATCAAACATAAGAGGTGCTTGTACAGCACGCATTCCTGTATTTAAAAGTGCTCTCATATAGGATAATAAAAAAAAACAAGACTGTGAAATAAAATGTTTGCTTAGGATAACACAATTTGGACAAGCAGAGAAGTCGGTATTGATTCTAGGTTATCTTGTTTCACATTTGGAAATTCAGCCACCAGATGTATATATTTGTTTCTCCTGTTTTACATCAACGGGTACTGTTCAGCCTTTTATTCTTAGCACACCACCAGAACAAGCATTGAAAATGCAATAGGTCTCACCTTTGATTAAGTTAAAGCCATTTGCTTTGCTAATGGCATTATTTAGCAAAGCAAATGGCTTTAACTTAATGAAAGGCGAGACCTTTTACATTTTTAATGCTTGTTTAAAGATTGCATTACTGCCCTCGAGTGAGTTAAATGATGTCTGCATTACAATTTTTGGTTAGTATAATAATAGATTTAATAACACAGGAGTACTATATATATGGTTAAATGGTCTTTTTCAGACAGCAAGAGTTAAGACAGGTTGGATTTTTTCCAAATTTCTCCTTCATGGTCAGAGCTCGTTTTACGAGGACGTAGAGTAAATGATGCCATTTTGTAATTTGAGCACTATCCCGCCCACTAATATGAGTACTGCAGTGACCACATAACGAAACAAACACAACAAAATAAATAACTTAAGTGTTTTAGTCAAAAACAGTTTTCACTGACAAATGCTATACGGTTGTGACTACTAAATCACAAAATAGTTCCACAGTACCAGCAAAAAGTGTAAGACTGACTACACCATAGTGTTCGCCTTTGAAAACATTAATCCTTTAAGATAAGTATTTATATATAATGAAGCCCACATTGAAATTTTTAAAAAGTTGGACCTCGAAAAGTGTAGTTGCGTATCGAAGTCGGTAATTTATGGAAAGTAACAGTCCGAAATAAGCTCCATTAAGAAAAGATGATGTGGATGACACTGAAGCGTGAAACAACAGCTAAGTAAGGAAACTGTAAAAGTAATTAGAATTATTTCAGAGTGCCGGCTGGGAAAAGGCAGCCACTGTGGGGTTGTTAAGCTCAAAGGCACCATGCACAGAGTTCACATTTGCCGGCTCCAAGCCCCCCGAGCATCTGATTCTCTCTCTGAATTTAGACATGTCACTTGATCTTTGAGTAGGCCGACAGTATGTTGGGTAAGTATGTTATTACAAGCAACCACCCTGATATCCTCATTAGTTCTAGCTTGCCCGAGAGGCCACAACTGCAGAGCATATTGCCTGGAACTGAACAGGAAAGGCACAATGGCCATTATGGCAAGGGTGTGCTTTGGGGCACTACAACAGAAAGGAAACCTCTTATCTACAGTTTGCTGCAGTGCCTCTTGAACGAAGCCAGGTTGGATGCGAGAACTTTTTCCATTGATGTTCGCCCAGCAACATCCCGGTGACCGTGTGTGCCCTGAAATAAACAGGAAGCACTCTGCACAATGACAATCCAGAAGCTTTGCAAGACAATATGCTTCACGGAGGAACATTTATGAGAGATACCAGCTCTACTTCGAAAGCAACTCAGTTTAAGGAGAGAATAGACTGCGCTCCAGCTTCAAATCAGATCTGACATAGCTCGGGTTTGATCCCAGCCTCTTTGTACTGCTCCATAAATATCTTTAACCCCACCAACCAAAATATGGATTCCTATGGGAGTTCTAGTTACTGTGACTGCACCAACTATCTAGTAAACACGGAAATAGGACTTCTGAACTACTCTTCGTATTAGACTATAGGCGAAGTGGCCATCTTGGATGGGGACACAGTGCTCAAAGACACGAGCAATAGAAACCCACCCGTCTTGTAGAATTGCCTTTGTATATGCTGCATTTGAGTCTGTCGCCAATGTAGTTTTGCCATTTATTTCTTAAAACGTGTAATGTTCGTATTATCCATCATCTACCACTACCCCGTTTAAAGATGTTCACCGATGAGTAGCACATCCTTAGTGGGGAAGTATAGCACAGCTAAGCGGGGGCAATACCGGTAACCTGCTTAGAACAAGCTGTCGGCGTCGTGCGAAAAATATAGTGTGTCCCAGCTAATGAAGGAGACTGTAACGCCGCAAGTGAGAGATCCAATCCCGGTGGGCGGGGCCAAAAGTAGACAGGGCGGTAACAAGGAGGGACTAGTAAGCCTTCTTTTCAATCGTGATCCAGCGTTTACCATGGATGATGACACCAGCAAATGAAAAAGATGGGCGGGGCTTCAAGTCCGCCTCTGTAAGCTTCGAAATCCGTATTGATTCCAAGAAGCCCTCGCATGGCGAGTGCAGCGCATGCGCGCTGCTAACGCCGGGCGAGACCTAAAAACCAGCACAGATATAACAGACCAGACTCAGGGCCCCCAGACCCAACAACCAAGCCAAAAGTGCATTTGTGACACCCTAAACATCCTTTCCCAAAGCTATGCCCCTGTCTGCAGACATCTGTGAAAAGAAGCTTTAATACCACTGGATGGCCGTAAATTGACTATACTCGGCAATTGGCTGTTGGCAATTTTATTTTTTAACTCCTTACTAAGACTGGCAATGAACTAATGCTTCTGCAGAAGGAGGTGTCAAGCAACAAAGGAGAGTGGCCAAAAATTGCTGCCTTTCACAAGTAGCAGGTCTAGCCCCAGTGAGTGTGTTGTTGGTTTGCAATGCTAGCGCCTCTTCATGTTAATTTGGGATGTGCTGCAAGTGAGGCAGATCACAGGCAAAACTCAATTTTTGTGCTTTTCTAGGTGTGCATTTGTTCACTTCTGCCAGCTAGCATGAGGGCCAATTTCAAAGCAAATTAGCATTTCCTTTGTGAATTGCGCCAAAGGAGTCTCTTAGAGTATCATAATACCTGGGAGCCTGCAATCTCTGTATAAAAGCCTGTTTCTAATTTCATTATTAAAGGCGGTTGTGACGTCTCTAGACACCTGTAATAATGAAATGATGTAGCTGCTTCACTGCAATACGTATGGGAACATGTTTATTGTTTTCTCATTATGTTTCCACATATCCTGAGGTATAGCATTTTTAATCTGACTCACAGTAAACTAGTTTAAATATATATTTTCAAAAATTACTAACTGATTTTAGGTGTGTTTAATTTTGCACTACAGATTCTGCCTGCTTTTATCCTTCTGGTCTGCAGTGAACATGAAGGAGCAAGATACCTAGAATGTAAGCAGCTTGATGGAAGGGTGATGGTGTGATAATGTTTTGTAATGAACAAAATACCCACTGCCATACGGAAAAGGATCTTTCAAGTCACCTGCAGTTCCATGACCTTTCAAAGAAACTGGGCCCTTGGTCTTGTTCGTCTGTATGGTCATGGAACTCCTCGACGACTTGCAATATCTTTATAATGTATGCCAGGTGTGAAACTTTGGCCTATACATAAACCCTGCTCCCACTCAATGTGCCATCGCTCAAGAAGAAATTAACTGTCTCTGTAAGGCCATTATATGGGCCTTCCTTAGGTGAGGCTCTGTCAATTAAGCAGCACCTGTAGCTGTGGTCAGAAACATGTCACCGTACAAGCATCAGTTGTTTTTCCCTGCACAGTTGGGGATGGGATTCCTTCCCACAATATTACTATTAAGAGCAGTGCTGGCTTCTCGCTGCCTCCCCAATCGCTGCTTTCCTTTCAGGGGTTTGACGGTGATAGTGGCAATGTCTTCATCCCCTGGGCTGTTTTAATACTGCATCTATTGCCCTGACCAGAAGGTGTCACTGTAAGAGAAGTAGTTGCCTTTCATTGCAAAGTAGTTGTTGCTGTACCAGCAGTAAGAGAAGCAGGCTGTAGCCATCATTAGTGCAGCAGGTGCAGTGCCACCATGGCCCAGACGCTTGAGGGACACATTATAGCCAAGTTAAGGCCTCTATTATCACCCAACCAGGGGCATTGGGACCATTTTTGTGCTTGCATTAGCGCACTTGACATCTTTCCTATGCCACTTTTAGAAGGGCGGTAATGGGCTCTTCCTTCTGGAACAACACCCCCCCTCTCTGACAGCAGGTATCACTGTAAAATAAGTACCATGCTCTCCCTCCCCAAGAGCTGATTGTTGATCAGCCTCCCATACCTGACCAGCAGATGTTACTCTGAGCAATACTTTGATTTTCCCGGGCCAGGCCTGGACTGGCTGTACCAAGCGCCGGGCGTTTTCCCAGTGGGCTGGAAGGGTGGGGGTGGTTTCACTGCTGTGGGAGCCAGTTTTATTATAGGGGTGGGCAGGCCATTTTTCCTGCCTGCAGCACTTCCACAATTTGAAAATAAACAATGAAAAACAATGGTTTTGAAGCGTGCTTCAAAACCATTTGATTTTGCATTTAGGTGATTCCGTTCTCCTGCACTGTCGCCACAAACAGTGCTGACCTTCAGTGTTTTTGGGTAGTGGGTGTGAGGGGTCTGCTGTTGCTTTGCTCAGAAAGACGAGTACATACAGGATGGAACCTCTTCAAGGTTCAAGACAGTGTATTTCTTTATAATCTGATGTGTGCAATGCATTTCAGTTTGGTGTATTAGGTTGCATTGCATTGGATGGCAATTGTTTAGTAATAAGCTTCGAAACACTCATGCCCCCACCATCATTGTAATGGTGACAATGCTATTGGTGAACCAGAAGGAGAGCTGTCTTTTGTCCCTGTGTGTGGCGTGGAGTGTTGCTGTGGGTGGAGTAGCATTATGGTCTTTTGCTTTTGTGCAGGGCACACCCTAGGCTGTTGTGTTACAGGGTGCTCTTGTGTGATGATGAGGAAAGGGATGCACTGTGGAAGGGTAACTGCCTACGATCACGCACTGTGGTTGGATGGAGGCTAGAATTGAGGCGTGTTTTCTGTGCAATTCAACCACTGCATGGTTGTCTTGTTCTCTCTCCCGTTTTAGATCAGGGCCTGATGCTTTTTGGTTTTTTGAGGCTTTGAACCAGTGCACTGGGCTAAATACATCCAGGCTATACATATTTTTTAAAGCTTGATGACACTAGTGTTTGGGGAGGGTGAATTTTTTATGTTGACGCTAAAATCAAAACCAGAGCACCCACCTTTGGTCAGTGCTTTGAGACCATTTGCTCCATGTGGCTAAAAGTCTTTATTCATGGCTGGAGCCTAAACGCGGACCAAGATGGACACACTCTATTGGGGCTCTGCACTCAGACCCACGGGGATCAAGGAATACGCTTCATTGCCTGTTCGTGTCGGGTACCCACCATGAATTGCATTCACTGACTGCCCATATATGATCGGTACGGGTATGTGGGTCAACGGTGAGGCAGAGAGGAGTTTGTCAGCTGCCCAGACAGAGAGCAGAAGATGGATGACATGCTTAGAGATGACTGGTCCTGATGGCCTCTGTGCTGAAAAAAAGATCACCACCATATGATGTTGGCCTGCAAAACTGATAAGAGGGGGTGTCATGAGGAGGCCTTTTACCTCCTGAAGATACGGTGGTTCTTACCTCTCGCCACACAGCATGCTTCTGTTACAAGATTCAAAGCCTTAAGAGGCCCACGGTCCAGAAAGATGGCAAAAGGTACCCTCTTCGACACTGATTGGGGCACAGTGCTGTAAGCCCCTACTGACCGCAGAAATAATTTGTGAGGCCATCAGAGAAATGAGGAGCAGAGTTCACTGCATGGGGGAGGTGACGTTGGCCCAGAGACAGAAGACCTACAATGACTGGCTGGCAGGAAAAAACTAAGCTCATGGTGACCTACCGCAACCCAAGGGGAACTATTAATGGCGTCCTTGAGAAAGAGGTTGCGACCATTACTTGAGCTCACTCTGCACCATCCTAGGTTTTCACAGAGAAGAGACCCAATCCCCCCAACTTGAAGCTCCTCCTTGGTGGGAAAGTTAGAGCACCGTAGTCCCAGAGAGCTGTCCCGGCTGCAAAGGAGGGGAGAGAATAATTGGCACAAGTCCACAGCGGGAGTCTTTCCTTTAGCATGAGCACTTAATGGCAGTCTTGGCTCACCAAGCTTCATCACATGCAACATTAAGGTTCCTATCTGACAAAGAATAAGTGGGCTCTAAGGCATGGGTCTATTGGAACCTGGGAAACGACATACAGCCTCTACATTAATCACCCAAGCATCATGCCCAGAAGATAGTCACAGGCTTCTTTGATGTAACCCCATCTTCACGAGGGTAGACTACTACAGACTAGACTGCCCAGGCGATATGGTTATCAACTGTGGCCCTAACAAAAGCAGATCTGATGGCTAGCTTACAGGCCATTAAGACGGAGCTGCAAGAAGATCTTAAGGTGGACATATATAGGGAACTGGCAACTCTTCACTCTGATTTAGGGGAGAAGATAGCAGAGCTCAGAATCCAAGTAGACTTCGCAGGCACTGGGCTAGTGGAAGCGGAAACACAACTAGTAGCCCTACCGGCTCAAAGTTCTACTTTGATTGTCAAACATAAAACTCCACATGCGGAAAATTATGGAATGGCAAGAAAGATTAAAGACTTGGAAAAAGTCTTTATTCACTGGCATACATTCTTGAATTAATTCATCCATTCACCCCTTACCATGCAACTATTCATTCATTGAGCCATGCAGCGCTGTCTCTAATCTCATCCATCCTTTCAATGATTGGACAAAGTTGTATATTGAAAAATGTGTTGAAAACACACCATATTTACATTTATTCCCCCCACTTTCCTTAAGACTATGTTATTTGTATACGTATTCCCAGCCACTCGCATCCATCTCCGACCCACTCTATCGGAAGAACAAATTCTGGTCTTAAGAAGTTAATATACATCTTTAGGGCATGGTATCCATTACCCACTTGCCCACACCTTATTCTTATGTTTGGTTGGCAGGTCTATTTTCCATTTTCAAGGTGGTCAGCAGTACCTTTAAACACGTACTGAGCATCCCTGCTCCAGGTCCACACGTGGACGAAAGCATCAATGTCTGTTTCAGGGAGTCCCCGCCAGCCGATCCTAATGGGGAGAGGGTCTCCGAAGCGTGTCCGGTTGCTCCTGTTCTCGTACATCCAGTACCAGCTCTTCTTGAAGAAATAGGTGTTGAAGAGATAGAGAACTTCTCCCTGAGAACTTGTTTCTCTTCGCACCCAGTCAAACACGGTGTTGAAGGTCCCTTCACAGGAGCCTATAAAAGGAGAAAATTGTCAGAGACTCACTGAACTCTACAACCACTCAATGGATCTTGGGAGTCACTGCACTGTCTCAATCAAGGATCGTCTACTCCTTCTGGACCACTGGGGTCCTTGTCTGCCTGTCCTAGTTGGCATTATCTTAACAGGCAACTTTTCACTTCGAAATGTAACACTTTAAATGTGACAGTTCTTAGAATCAAAATTCAAAAGCCTTCTCTATTTATTCAATAAAGCAATAAAAAAAATCTAAGAAAAGAGCGATAGGAAAAAAGACCACTTTTTATAGCTGAAGGACTGACGGCAAGTGGGAAAGCCAATGCAGGAAAGTAAGGGAGAGAGAAAGGGGGGTGAAGGGGGTTTACCCCTTAAGGAATTGCAAGAGAAAATATATAAAACAAAAAGTAAAACAAGAAAAATAGTAAAACAAATGGAAAACAAAAAAATCCAATATGCCTCGCTTTTCTGAAATCTATTTTTCTTTGGGAGGTGAGTGGAGTGGAATTAAATGGAGTTGTATTAAGTGGTATGGAAAGTTTCCTGAGTTCCCATTAAATTGCCCCGTATCACTTCAAAACCTCCTGCTATATATAATCCAATATGTTACCATTTATCAACCTTCTATCAATGTATACATCTGATCCCTTTGATCCTATGCACGAACTTGTCAGTATGTGCAATGCTTCTGTGTTTACAAATAAATATGTTTTAGACCAGAAAGGGCTAGTGGATGAGGGAGCAACATATATTTTACCAGTTAGGGATCAAATAGATGGAGCCAAGTGGAGGTAGGTGGTGGTCTCGAACCGAAAATAAAATGAAAATTGTAACTTGCTGGATGAATCACTTGGTATACTATGGCAGTATTTTACTACCTAAAAGGGAGGGGGAGGACCACTTTCCATGACTGAACTAGGCTGATATAGAGCGCTTCATCTAAAGTGTGGGATAGCTCAGAGAGTTAAGGTTTCGCTGCTCGAGTTCTAGCACGGCTGAATCGCGTTACATTTTTCCAAAAACGTAGACAACAAAAAGTGTGGCCTCTGGTTATATTAACATCTGAGGTTGCGTACATAAAGCAAAAATAACTGGTGCACTGCAAGTATACATCGACCGGCACATAAAAAAACACAGGCATTATGGAGTGGCGGGCTTCTGAAGAAAATGTGGGACCCAGCACCTATTATTTTACAAATTAAGCACTGTACAGCTCTATACTCATACCTTCTTCTAGAAAACTGGTGGTGGGCTCCTGGTTTTTAGATGACTGCTTTGACTTCAGTCCGTTTTTCCTGTACTTTTGGTACATGTACATCACCCTTGCAATCTGACGTTTTAAGGAAACACTGACAACAGACTAGATATTTTGGATTGTCTGCGGTGTGTGTGAGAAACCTTGGTCCGTTATTGGTGTGTTTCTGTTTTTTTTTCTAATCTTTGTCTTAAAATAAGCTTTCTTTATTCACTGGATCTTGGTGTGAGATCAGCACAGATTTTGATTATGCTGCCAGATCTACTCAATTCAATTCAATTCAAAGATAGCTTTATTCGATTTAAAAAAAAAAAAAAATCATAAAAGCACATTGGAATTAATACAAGAAATAAAACACAATGATAAAAATCCAAAAGCATGACAGTTTAAATGAATCGTATTAAGGATATCGAGTTCGAGACAGAATTGAAATTAAGCCATAGAAGATCTATATCTAATTGTAAATGTTAAGAACTTTGATACTGCGTTTATACACGTTTCATCTTGCAGTAAAAGCAGTTTAAGAAAAGCAGGTCTACATTGTCTCATGCCCCATGTCTTTAGCAAAGGTTTCAAATGTCTCTTTCTCCCCCATGCATAAAATTTACAAAATAAAACACAATGGATAGGGGATTGTGTTGAAAGATCATCACGTGGGCATTTAGTTAAGCTGTTCGACCAGTCGTTTGCGTTTGGAAAGGTTATCAGCCTAAAATAGCTACCAGTTCTCAACCGAGCTAATAACATTCTGTTATAACTAGATAGTTCGGGGGATAAATACGGCTGCAAACCAGGGCCCTGTAAAATTGAAAAATGTTGGATGACAGAAGCCTTCTTTCCCTCCGCAAACCATCGTTGATTCTCCAGCTTTCCTTGAGATTGTAGATAGCGTGGAGGGAGTGTAAAAATATCCTGGTTGACCTATATTTATCATAAAATCCTTTACAAAGGAAAGCCACTGGATATTTTTAGCTCCCTCATATTTGATGCAGTCTGCTATAATTGCTCTGTTAAAGGCAGTTGCCCTGGAGGTCCATATCTTATGCCATAACAGTACTGGACTAATTTTAATTAAATCTACTATATAGACCAAATGCAATTCCTTATGACAAACATATGTAGCGGTGGATTTAGGGACAGCGAGGAGATAGCGCAGGAAAGAATTTTCTTTTACCTGGATTTCCTTACAGTCTGTAACCCCCCAAATACCAGCCCCATAGATGGCAGTTGATACACATTTAGCTTTGTAAATATCCATCAAGATGCGGACTGTTCTACCCCCCAATTTGTTGGCAAAATGTATTACTGCACCTATTGCACGCGCAAATGCAAGGCTCCTTGTGCCAACTGCTGTGTTCCAAGTACCTCTTTTATTAAAAACAATGCCAAGGTATGAAAAGGTGCTTGTTAATTCTATCTTGGTCTGTTCTAAAAAGGTATTACAGGATATCGTATTTTTTGTTGAGCAGCACATGGTAAATGTTTTCCCAATATTTATTTTTAAACCTCTGCATCTCATATATTCTGAGAAACTTGTTAACGCCTTTTGGAGGCCTACTTGGGTTCTTGCCATTATAACGGCGTCGTCTGCGTACAATAAAATCGGCACCGCCGTACCAGCAATTTTGGGATAGTCTACATCTAAATTCATTAAAAAGTCTGCCACGCCGTTAATATACAGATTAAAAAGAAAAGGTGCCAGAATGCAGCCCTGTCGCACTCCTTTCAGTATAGGGAATTTGTTTGTACATTCGCCTTTCTTGCCAAAGCGCACCTTTGCCCCTGTCCCTCTATACAATTCTTTAATAAAATTAAGAATGTTTGAGTCAATACCAAGACTTTTTAGGGTATCCCACAAGATTTCATGACTCAAACAATCGAAGGCTGAGCTAAGATCTACAAATGTCAAGAACAAATTACCCTTTTTTGCCACTACATATTTACCGGTTAATATAGCCAAGTTAAGACCTTGTTCAACGGTGCCCAATCCTGACTTAAATCCATACTGGAATTTAGAAAGAACATCTCCGTCCTTAGCCCATTTTTGCAGTCTGTTTAAAATAATTCTTCCTGCCACTTTCATCAGGGAGTCAAGTAATGAAATGGGCCTGTAGCATTTAGGGTCACTTCGGTCTCCCTTTTTAAAAATGGGCACCACTATCGCTTCCTGCCACGTGGAGGGGAATCCTTTAGTGTTATAACTATTTAACACATTTGTAAGGAGCGGGGCCCATAGGGGAATGTTATCCTTGTAGATGTCTATGGGGATTCCATCGGGTCCTGGAGCTTTATTATTGGAGCTTTCTGCTAGTGCCAATTGTGTCTCTGCGATGGAAAAATAAATCCCCAGGGGAAACGAGACAGGGGGGACAGGCTCACTAACAGTCGTCTGAATATGGCAAATACTTTCTAAGTTAACCAGTTCATCTTTCTTGTATAACTGGGTAAAGTAATTTACCCATACAGACTCCTCTATAGCAATATCTATCAAATCAGTTTTCTTTTCAACAAAGAATGGAGCATTTACTGCTTTCCAGAAGGCGGTATTATCTGTCATGTTGCACGCCTTTACTAAGGCGTCCCACGCTGCCTCTTTTAACTCTGTTTTCTGTTTAAGTAATGTAGTTTTATAAACTGTTCTAGCATGTCTAATTTCCTGTCATTTTTTTTTATTTATTTTTTTAGAGTCTGCTTTAAGAAAGTGTGTGCTTTGCTACAATCCGTATTGAACCAGCCCTCCACCTTCTGTCTCTCGCCAGCCCGAGCTGTTCCTGTTAAATTATTGCCGATTTGTGCTTTAATGCTCTGAAAAGCTGCAATGACCGCAATTGGGTCAGGGGATTCCTCGAGACACAGCATGAAGTTGCTATACTGGCCCGTTATTAGAGTCTGAAGAAAATTTGTAGGGTCTACCTTGCACCATTTTATTACGTAGCCATTTGTTCTCGCCAATGATACCCCTCAGAGGGCATGGGGTGACCCTACCCAGCCCAGGGGTGTTCATTCCTGGTATAGGTTGCCATAGTCACAGAGATCCCAGTCCACCAGCTCATCACCGTGGAACCACAGGCTGATCTCCTTCTGGGCCACCTCCACCGAGTCGCTGGCATGAATCACATTCCTGCTGATGTGAACACTGTAGTCCCCGCAGATCGTGCCTGGCTTTGCCTCAGCAGAGTTGGTCTCCCCCACCATAGACCTGGAAGAGCTTACTACATTGTAGCCTTCCCACACCATGGCGATGACGGGGCCGGAACTCATGTAGCGGATCAAGGCAGGGTAGAAAGGTTTCCTCTTCAAGTCATGGTAGTGAGCTGCTAAAATGCCCTCAGGAGCCTTCAGGAGTTTCATGCCCACCAGCTTGAAGCCGCGCTTCTCGAAGCGACAGATGATGTCACCAACCAGCCGCCTCTGCACCCCATCTGGTTTCACCGCAATCAGCGTCCTCTCCTGGATCCCTGGGAGAACGCTGCTGTAGCTTCTGCTCCAGTGTATCCTCCAGGCGGCGGCAGGCAGCCCCTGTTCCCACCCGGGCCGGTTGAAGCTCACCCGGAGGCTCCGGAGCAGCCCGCGCGGGTGGAAGAGAGCCATGGTCCGCCCCGCTTCCTTTCTGCCCCGGTAACCCTCCGCTGACCTCTCCGGAGGGAGGAAAGCAGCCCTCTCCCACCTTCACGCTGCCCGACTCCCGCCAGAGTTGGCGCAGTCCCCTCCCTCCTTGGGTCCAGCCAACCCCTATCCGCCAGATCTACTCTGTCTTAGCATGTGATCTCCTCCAATGTGACCTCTGAACATTGCCACTTTCTATCGGCAATTTTCTTGAGTTTCCTCCAAGGTACTCCTGCTCTTCCAGCTCCTACGGGACGATTTGTGTATATGTATTTGTCCTGCTTGGTTGTTCTGCTGACTTCAGTTGGAGCCCCCGAGGCTTGCATGGTCTTTCCCTCGATCGTGTATTGTGTTTCTGCGGGTGAGAGAGCGGACTCTCTGCTGTCTCTTGGGATTGAAGTAAAGGTGGACCGGTGCTGCACAAGACCAGTCAGCTTTTCTAAGGCAGTGATTGTCCTGGCAAGTGTTCTGGTTAATCATGAACGGAATTTCTGTCCACACTACTGGAGTTCTGCTCTGCTCCTTGCACGTCCGTTTCAAAAGTGCATTATACCACTCACGCTACAAATGTATTAATCTCATGCGCTACTGTCGGAAGGCAATGGCTCGTCGTTGAGCAGGTATTTTGCATTGGGTACTTGTGTTTGTGTCTTGGCGATGGAATGGTTCTGCTTCTCCATATTAGCCTTCATTATTTTCTTTTCTCCACTGTGCAGTTGAGCTTCCTGGTGGCATCCTGGCTTCAGTTTCTTAGAACTTCATGGTGGCACTTTGGCTCTGGTATATATGAGCTTCTTTTTTTTTTTTTTTTTTTTGAAACCGTTTATTGCAGTTCGTAAAAGTTACAGGTATGGGCCTACAACCATCCGGCCGGCCGCTAGAATGACAAAAACATATTGCACACATACAGTAAAAGTCTCTAGGCAGTGCAGAGCAGTGAAACAGGAGTAATCAATGGTGCAGGCCACACAGCTCCAAGCCCACAGTACGGTTCCCTTTTCTTGAAACAAAACAACACCAAAAAACTACACCCGCAGGGCAACCCGCGATCCAAAATAACAGCACGTGCTCCATAAGTGGGGGATCCAAACCAGCAGCAGAACTCTGGAGAGGGGAATGGGAATAGATCAGGGACTGGGGGACCGCGCGCCCGCGGCTGAGGGAGGGGGGCCATCTAGGGAGACGGAGCAGGCGAGGCAGCCGGTAGCAGTGGTGGCTCACAAATACCCCCGCGGTAGGCGTTCCAGGGGCCCCAGAGTTTCACCCACGCCCCAGGCTTACCTCTCGCCACATATACCACCTTTTCACGAAACATACACCAATCCATATGCTCTTTCCAGGCCGACACCGCAGGGGGCCTCTGGGATCCCCACAATTGAGCAATGTCGCGCTTGGCTATCATGTATCCCAGAGTCACCCACCGCGTCTGCGGGGCCGAATAGTCATTCGGTTCCCATACATTCAGCAAGCATCTCCTCGCTTCAGGCAGCAGCGCAACACGCGTCACCACACGCAGGACCTCATGCACACCACGCCAGAATCGCTCCACCTTCGGGCACTCCCACAGTATATGCATGAAAGTCGCCAACGCACCACAGCCACGCTTACACATTCCGTCACCAGCAAAACCCATACGCAGAAGCCTTGGCCCCGTCACGTAAACCCGGTGAAGGATCTTGAGCTGGACGAAACGAAGGCGAGCCGGGATGGCCACCTCTTTCGGAGAGGCCACCGCGGAAATCCAATCCTCATCGTCCAGCTCCAGCCCGTCGGCAACCCAAGCCTCGCGGAGACTAGTAAGCAGGCACGATCTATCGTTGATCAGTTTTTTGTATATGAGGGAGATCGTGCTGTCCGGGACATGGCCATCTAGGACTCTGTCCTCCAGGGGGGAAGACTCCGGAATGGATGCGACATCCGGGAAGACGGAGCCCAGCGCATGGCGGACCTGTAGGTACCGAAAGTACTCACTGCCCTGCAGCTGGAACTCCGCCTGCAGCGTCTCAAAAGTTTTGAATCCCCCCCTCGTCCAGAGATCTCCCACCGTGCTGATTCCGATCGTGTCCCACTTCTCGAAGCCCTTCGACGTCCACAGGGAGCCCAACCTCTCAGACGCATACAGCGGTGACGCCCGGGTCAAACGGTCCTTCCACCCCATAGCTGCATTAGCCGCGTGCCAGACACGCACCATGACACGCGTCGGTCCCGTCAAACGGGAGTCGGGCGCGCCAGCGTAGAGCGCTCGATTGTAATCGCCACCGGGCAGGAGCATCTTATCCATCTCAAATGCCGGGTTCAAGGCGGGCCCGTAAAGGCCATGATTAATTGCAGCTAGTTGGGAGGCCCAGTAATACCGTTTAATGTCAGGGAGGGCGACCCCCCCATCGTACCACGGGAGCGTCAATTTAGCCAGAGCAATGCGCGGCCTCCCGTCCCAGAACAGGCGCCGCTGGAGGCCCTCCACCTCACGGAAATAGCGTGCCGGGACCAAGTCCATAGTATTCTGGAGGGCGTAGAGGAAGCGTGGCAGGGACATCATTTTAAACAAGGCCGCTCGGCCGAGCGGCGAGAGCGGCAGACGCCGCCAGCGCACCACGTCCTCCCTCAAACGCCGGAGGGGGGGTAACAAATTCCGCTCATAGCGGGCCTCCGGGTCAAGAGTGATATAGATACCCAGGTACCGAAAACCTTGGGAGGCAATCTGGATCGGACAGTCCCGTGGTAGGGCCGGAGCCTCCCCGGAAAGCACATATACACAGGATTTCGCCCAGTTGATGACCAGGCCTGAGTTGCAACCGAATGAACGCAAAACATCAACCAGGACGATCAGTGATTTACGCGGGGAGGCGAGATACAGAAGGATATCGTCAGCATAGAGGGACACACGGTCCTCATGCTCGGGGGTCCAGCGGAGACCACGGATAGAAGGGTGCCACCGCAGCCACTCCGCCAGGGGCTCCAGGGCCAGGGCAAACAGGAGAGGCGACAGGGGGCAGCCCTGTCGCGTACCCCTCCCCAGCGCGAATGGGGCCGAGACTCGCCCATTCACTACCACCTGCGCCAATGGGCCCGAATATAGCAATTTGACCCAGCTAATGAAACCCGGGCCAAACCCGAATTTTGCCAGCATCGCCCAGATGTATGGCCATTCAAGCGTATCAAACGCCATGGTGGCGTCCAAGGACGCCAAGATGGCCGGCTCCCGCACAAATGGGACACGCGCGAGCACCCCGTGCAAGCGCCGCAGATTGAGCGCCGTGTTGCGGTGCGGTATAAAGCCAGATTGGTCTTGGTGGACCAAATCGCCCACCACGCCAACCAACCTGTTGGCCAACACCTTGGCGAGGATTTTGGGCTCCGCGTTCAAAAGCGAAATCGGCCTATAGGATGTGACCCGTTCACGGGGCCTCCCCTCCTTGTGGATCACCAGAATTGTGGCTAGACGCTGGTCCGGCGGGAGGGAACCCCGCGAGTGGGCCGCCAGGAACATCGCGCGCAGGTGGGGCGCCAACACATCCGGGCGTAGCTTGTAGAGCTCGATGGGAATACCATTGGGGCCCATGGCCTTGCCGGATGCAACCGAGCGAATAGCCAAGGCAATTTCGTCCGAGGTGGGAGGGGCGTCCAGCGAATCCCTGTCCTCCACCGTTAGGGAGGGCAGTGCGATGTCCCGAAGCAGGGCATGGGAGTCTGCCTCCGAGCAGGGGGAAACCGGGGAGTAGACTTCGCGGAAATAATCCGCGAAGCAGGAGACAATGGCTTCCGGCTCAGTGACACACGCACCATCAACACTCTCAATCAGAGGCACCACACGGCTCGCTCTCTCCCTCTTATCCAACCACGCAATCAATTTGCCAGCCTTATCACCCACATCATACAATCGCCCCTGCTGCTCTCTACTGAGGCCCCTGGCCGCCTCCGTGACGAGGGCCCGATAGGCCGCCTGCTTTAGGTGTAGAACATGCAACTTGTCGTCTGTTACCCCGCCTCCCAGGTCACCCTCCAGTTCTGCAATCTCGGCCTCTACCCGGGTCACCTCCTCCCGCTCGCGCCGCCGGGCATGGGAGATAAAGGAGAGGGCCTCCCCTCTAAGGACTACCTTGAAAGCCTCC
Organism: Triturus cristatus; assembly: GCF_964204655.1. Lineage (NCBI taxonomy): Eukaryota > Metazoa > Chordata > Amphibia > Caudata > Salamandridae > Triturus > Triturus cristatus. Next base: position 782,171,153 of record NC_140590.1, on the reverse strand, counting down.
CACAGGGAGATGGCCGAAGAGACTGACCCCACATTCTCATCGAAATATCGCTGTAGGGATTTGATCAAATCAGCACGAATGGTGGGGTCGCGCAAATACCATGCATTGATTGGGGCCACCCTGCCATCCCCCCTCGGGAAGACATCGAGATGCAACAACAATGGGGAGTGGTCTGAGATACCCCGCGCCAGATGGCGCACCTCCCCCACCCTCCCTGCGTGGGCCGCCGGGACAAGGATGTAATCAAGCCGCGAGAGGCTACCATGGGCACCCGAGTGGAAGGTGTACTGTCGCAATGCAGGATGCTTTAATCGCCAGCAATCCACCAGGCCCAGCGTGTCCAGAAGGCCGGGCAGCCACGCCTGTGCCCGGGGGAGGTCCCTAGGGGGATGGCGATCCATAGACCCAGAGGCTACCGCATTAAAATCCCCTCCAACCACCAGCAGGCCACTCGGAAGGTCCAGAAGGAGGCGCCCCAGGTCCGCAAATGTGGTGGCTTGTAACCCAGGCGGGACGTACACTGATATAAAGATAAACACTCTACCCTCCATTCTTCCCACCAGAACCGTGTAGCGTCCCCTCTCATCATGGCGCACCTCATCAATCTCCAACGGGAGCGAGTTCTTGATCATAATACCCACCCCCCGCGAGCCCGAGGTGAAGCCAGAATGGGCCGCCAAACGATATCCCCGCCGGTTCATTGCATGAAAGGAGTTACCTATAAGGTGCGTCTCCTGCAGGAAGACAACATCTGGTGAAATACGGTTTAAGTACTGCAGGACCACACCACGCTTAATCCTATCCCCCAGGCCGTTAACATTCCATGACAACACAGCCAAATCCCTACCCCCCATCATACGTCGAAACAATCGGTCGTCCCCCATCGAGCATCCTAAAAACAACAACATAGTAGCGGGTTTGCCCTGCGGTGCTAACAAACAACACACCCCCCCCACCCCCCGGTCCCAACAAAACTCCCCCCTCCCTGCACCCCTGCATGAGCCCAGACAGCCCCCCCAAAGTGCAGTGTGCCTGTCGCCCCATAGCTAAAATACTAACTAGTCCCCCAGAGGAGGAGGGAAGCCCCCAACAGACCCCGCACGACCTCCATAGGAGGGGAAAATACGCAATCAATAAATGGTGAAGGAACAACGTCCAGAGCAAGGCCTATGCAGTCACCCCTCAATTCTGCTCCGGCGGGCCCTCCTCGCCAGCCGCGCCCCCCCCGCCCCCCCGGCCCCGATCTCCAGGCAGAGTGTCCAGCCAGTCCCCAGCCGCCTCGGGCCGGTCAAAGAGTGCGTGCGACCATCCACCTCTACCCTCAGCTTAGCTGGAAAGAGCATTGAGTACTTGAGGTTCAGGTCCCTTAGGCGACGTTTAACACCAAGAAAGCTCTGCCGCTGCTTCTGGACCGCCGGGGTAAAGTCTGGGTAGAAATGTACCTCCATGTTGTCAAGCTTGACCGGTCCCTGTTGTCTGGAGGTCTGGAGGATAGCATCTCTGTCCCGGAAATTAAAAATCCGGGCAATGAGAGGCCGCGGCGGGGCACCAGTCTTAGGTCTGCCCCCGGGGACCCGGTGAGCACGCTCCACCGCAAAAAGCTTACTCAGCCCCCGGGGCTGGAGGTGGGTCAGGATCAACTCTTCCACGAAAAGATCCGCCGCCTCTGCCTCTCGTCCCTCCGGCACCCCCACAATACGGACATTATTCCTCCGGGCCCGACCCTCGGAGTCCTCCAGTCGCCGGTCCATCAGGGCGCTCACCTGGCCAAGCCGGCGCACCTCCTTCTGGAGGGCCACCACGTCTGTCGTGAGGCTCGTTGTGGTGTGGGCCAGGGAGTCGACTCGGTCGTTTGTTTTGGACAAGTCTGCCCTCACAAGGCTCACATCCACCAGGACCGAGTCTATTTTTTGCGCTAAGGTGTCGAAACGCTGGTCCACCGAGGCCTTCATCTCTGCGATGGCGCCCATGACGTCCCGGAGGGTCAGATCCACCGGATGAGCGGATGCCTCCGTCGGGCCCACCGGGGATGCACGCGATGTCTCCGGAGAACCCTTCTGGAGCGTGTAGCGGTCCATACTGTTGGCCTGGTGCGCCGTGCCACGGCGGGTCGTCTTCACCTTCGCCCGGTCGCCATCTTGTTTGGCGGACATGCTGGCTCTGCCACCGTCGTGCCAAGCACCCCAAACGGGCCGCTATACCAAGTCACGGGTGCCAGGGGGGGGGCAGGGGCGACCACCGAACCGCGGGTCAACCCACCGCCGGCGGGTCAGCCGGGCTCCTGGACAAGGCCACACCACCACACCCCGCTCCGCAGTCCGACCCCGCTTGAGAGCTAGGAGGGCGCAAAAGCGAAAGTGAAAGTGCGGGGTACGCCAGTCGCCCAGCCCCGTTCGCCGCTGTTATTCACTTTGTCCCCGGATCGCCCCACTACTCCAATCCGGGGGGCCGGCGAGGAGAAGGCCACAACCTTCGATCGATGCTCCCACCGGCGTCCGGGGTCCGATTCGAGCCCAAAAAACGGGTGGCGCCTCAGCTCCGGTTCCCCAACACAGTCCCCTCAACAAGGACAGGATATCGCCAGGATTAATTCAGGAGGTCGCGGAGGTCCTCGGGAGCCTCGCACCTACGCGGCCATCTTGGTTGCGCGCTAGGCTCCTCCTCTCATATATGAGCTTCTTAGTGACATTTTGCCTCTGGTTTCTTTGAGCTTTCTGGCAACGCCTTGATTCCAGTTCCTTTGACCTTCATGGTGATGGCTTGGCTCTGGTGTATTTGCGCTTCTCCATAATGATGTTTGGTTGTGGTTCATTTGAGTTTGTTGGCACTTTTGCACTGGTTTCTTTAAATTTTCTGCTGATACTTTGGATCTCGTTCTTTAAACTTCATGGTGATGTTTGGGCTCTGGTGTAGTTGAGGTTTTTTTTCCTAGTGAATCTTTGGCCCTTGGTCATTTGAGTTTCTTCCTGGTGACACTTTGCTTCTGGCTTGAGCTTTCTAGTGACGCATTAGCTCCGGTTTGAGCATCTTCCTGTTACCGTTTTAAATCCTGTCTCCTGCGTTTTCTTTCCCTAATGTTCCATTCCTCTTGTTGCAGCAATTTCACTTCCTGTACAACTAGATTGTTTGCTTCAGTTTTTCTGGGCCCAGATACTGTTTGTTGGTCGTGAAGGGCTTGGCCTTTCCATGCCTACTATGGTAAGATTTTCACACTTGTTATTGCCATGGTATTCTACAGCTCCTCAGCAATAGCGCTCATTTGACTTCCTGGCTTTTGGATGCTATTGGTACGTAGACAACAGTAATATGGCTTCTGCTCTGATTACTTCACCTAATGCATTCCCCTGATTGCTATTCTTTCGCTCAGGGAAGCAACATCAGACCCTCACTCAGCACCGACTCCTCATAGCCCTTGTTCAGAACGGCATGTCAAAAGCAAAGTACCTGCCATTGTGGAACTGTCTGAACTTGCAAAATGTGCAGCCAAGAAGCTATATTGTTCTGTGGAGCACACCCTTACCTGTCCCTCTGTCATGTATGTGCCTTTCTACCACCAGGAGGCACCATCTAAATTTGAACTTCTAACTTGCTCAAATAAAGGCTCATGTATCCATTGGGGCCTTTGGGCACACTCCTGGAATCCAATCCTTTCTTGCTTTGGTCCTGGTATTTGTATAGCCAGACCTTCGTACAGTGGCCTTTGGAGATTGGGGAAACTCTTCTTTGGTCCATAATGTTTGTTCAACTTCCTGAGCTGGTGTCGGTAGAAGGATAAGTGTCTCCAGCTACGTTATGACTGTAGGGATTTGTAACACTGACTTAGGGGCTCGTTTCATGAGGCAAATATGTACACACTTGTCGTGTACAGGTGATCGCAGTTTTATTTTTGGCTGAATTTGTCCCAAATGAATCCTGCTTCCTCCCGATGATTCTTAACAGATCATGACGTTCTTGCTGTTTCTGCCAACACATTTCTATTTGTGCCCACACAACACTTCATAGTTTTAACCTACGCTACCTTCTGCCTGCACCGATACCTCTACCGTCTCTGAATTCTGGGTGTTTTACTGCTCCTGGTTGCCCCCCTACAGTTCGTTGTTTTTCTCATGATTCTCTATCCTTCTAGTACCTCTGTGGGTATCATCCTGCAGTCTCTCTGCTTCAAAGACTTTTCAAGCATTTTGTTCTCGTGGCCCACATTCCCACCACCGTATATAAAGCATACCTTCTGTCTGTACCTTCCAGCACTGTACCTCTTCTCCTGAACTCTTCATCTCATATGTCCCTCACATGCTCTGTCTCGAATGTCCTACTTTTTCTTTAGGATCTATTCTGCTACAGGGTCATCCTTTGATGGAAGAACATCACAGAGACGCTATCGCATGAGCTTTAGGAGGAGGTAGATTGGTCCCTTGTAACGTCCTGATGGCTGTAGCTATCAAGAACCAGCTTCTTAACCTTTAAACCTTGCAAAAACATGATTGCTGGTATAATAACTGAAAGTCTCCTAGGCACCCAGAATTGCACCAGATGTAGACATCAGCACTTGTTGCCAATCGGTACCAGTCCGATTCAAACAAGGCACTACATAGAAATTCTCCTAACTACTTTAAAACCAGGAATATTCCCTACTGAGTGACCAGAATGTTTTTTTCAAGTGGGAAAGCTCTGCTCATGATGCAGTCATGAGAACTAGACCATGGGGCAGATGGTTCGAGGCTCGGCGTCGGCTCAACATCCTGTGATTCAAGGTAAATCACTTGATCTCCCTGTGCCTGCAAATTATGAAGGTGTCTTAGTGTAACGTAACTGGTGCTCGTGTAAAGCACTCCAATAACTTTGCGTTGAGTTTACGCTATATAAAACTGCAAAAATTAAAATAAACATTTCAGATGTAGAATAACCTTCAGGCTCCTCACTAATGGATACAAGGCCCTCCACAACATTGGACCAGCACACCTAAACAACTGCCTCTCCTTCCACACACCCAAGCAACACCGCCGATCAGCTGACCTCTCTCTGGCCACCATCGCACGCATCTACAAGACCAGAATGGGAGGAAAGTCCTTCTCCTACTTCGCAGCCAAGGCCTGGAACGATGTCCCCCTCCACTTCCGGCAGGTCCCTACACTGCTCCAGTTCAGGAAGGAGCTCAAGACCTGGCTCTTTGGATGACCCCAGCACTCCACGGAGGCGCCCCCTAGCGCCTCGAGACCCTCGCGGGTGAGTAGCTGCGCTGTACAAACCCCTGATTGATTGATTGATTTATGTCTGTGTGATGTCTGTGTGTTGCCTGGTTAGTTTCTGATTTTGGATGCCTCTTGTTTTTGAAGTGCAATATAAGCTTGATGATGAATATAATGAAGATGTTGATGTCTGAACTATATCTAATTTAATAAGACAACAATGTATTTTTCTGTCTGCATTGAAAAGAAAAGGCTCTGTTGTTTTCGCCTGATTCTAAATGGCTTCCTAATTACAACTTAGTGTTGTGAGCCATGAACTGTTCTTGACTCAGACGCCATGTTTGGTAATCAATTCCATGAACACTGATGAATTCAAAAGTGCCATGCCAGCTCTATACAACATACTTAAAGTTTCCTTCCATCTATAGTAAAACCTCTTGTCCACTGCGATTAATCCTTATAGTGATCTGTGTCACTGCTGTCCTCTTTGTGCTCCTTTGTTTGTCGGTTCAAAGGTATATGTTTGTCCCTATCTTAGCTCTAGATACTTGTTTCCATGTATGCTCAGTACATATTCTAAGGACACTTTTGTGCCATGTTCTTTCCATTCATACCCATCCATTCAACTGCTGTGGCACCACATAATAATATTCCGGGGCTTCCCACTGGTTTGGGATCCAGTCCTCGTTGCCCTTTCCTAGACGAAGGTTGTATGCCGACTGCAGAAACATTGTGTTAACAAAATATCGTGGTCAAAATCTTGAGAAGCTAAGTGCATATAGGTACGTATAGATTTACTATTCCTAAGTCCACATCGATATACATATATACATAATATATATATAATATATATTAATATATATATATATATATATATATATATATATATATATATATATATATATATATATATATATATATATATATATATATATTGCATATATGTGGAGTTATATGCTTATATTGTTGATATTTTGGCTCTGGATATTTTGGCAACAATAATTTGGTAGAACGATATTCTGGAGTCGATGTAAAGGTGGAATACCCTAGAAAAATAGATATCTTTGGTTCTCATCAAACAGAGGGCAACAGTAGCCTAGGATACGTCAGGTTGTACCTGCTACTTTCAGCAGGTCATATTTGGCACATTGCGCCTGTCCCTGATGGTGACTACACTTTTATGGGAATCCGATTAGTTGACCGCTTCATGGCATGTATGACCCGAAAAGCTATACACAAATGGGAATATTATAGACAAGACATATACTTCTGTGATTATACTGGTGCACTCACCATACTTCTTCTGAATTGTTTTTCGATCTTCCCAATTGAGCTCGAATCGGCCATTCCCAGGGATGTAGTTTGGATGCATCACAGAGCCAAAGCGGTTAGTGTGGGTCAGTCCAAGGGCATGCCCGATCTCATGCACGGCAACCTGAATAAACAGACATTGCTTCAGGGGGCAACCAAACATGGTGGAAAAAGAAGAACGAATTCACATTGCAAATAGTAGTGATACCAGCATTTCTAAAAGGCATGGAGGGTCCCTCGACCAGCTGTGACAAACACACACAGACACTTGGTTTATGTAGCCAGCTTCTGACACCACAGTGCTACAGTGCCAACAAATACATAGCATACTGTGTGCTGAATATATTCTAGGTACAAGGTGTGTAGAAACTACTGGAGGGAAGGTTTGGAGAGTGAGGGGTTAAAGTTTTATATGTCAGGACAATCTAGACCTATTATTCCATTCATCCTATGCCTGACTAAGTGGATTAAAGGGAGCTGTGGCTGGGCTCTCTGAGGATAACACCCAAATCTTCTCCTGCCAAACTCTGACCCTCAGCTCCCTCAGCCACACACTGAATGGCCCCACAATGTCTTATGTTTATCTCATCACTTAAGGGAATCAGATTTCCGGGTACGATTTTTGTTGTGCAAGAACTCTAAGTTGGAGCTATCACACCTTTGCCAGGTCGGTCCAGTCTACCTTTATGGTGCAGAAGCAGAGGACTACCCAATGATATTTTGAAGTGGAGGGCTGACAGAATGGAGAGTCTGTTGACACCTGGGATGTACTGATCCCCCTGTGCTCTGGAGTTCTGGAGACCAAGGAGCGCTTGCAATATGGAGCCTGCAACAGATCCCAAGACAACGCCTCTGACTGACTGATGAGTAGAGCACAGGACACACCAGATGTGGAGCCAGGGGAGGCCTATGGTGATGTGTGGGAGCAGTGTAAAAGCTGATTTTTCTCAAGCATCTGGATCATTGACGTCTCCCTCCCTGCAGAGGGGTGGGAGTGGCCTGTGCAACCTCTGTTAGGTGGTGATGAGCAGCCCAGGGCAGAAATCCAATGTAAAGTAGTGAAAGCACACAATGTATCTCAATCTAGTGAGGAGGTGGCGTCGTCTCATGAGACTTAAGGCACAGACCTTGGTTTTGCCACAGTGTGCTTCTCAAGTAAGCTGTATAACTGAGAGCAGAAACGGCCTAATGGGGAATCACCCGTAATGTGGAGGTAAAGGGCTCTCTGATGTGAAGCAGAATGGATCCAGGGAGCAAGGCTTTAATTTCTTTGTTTTTGACCCTCAGAGTAGAATCTGGTACCACCCTCATGAACTATGTGGTGGACAGTGCAACGTTCCATCCAGCTCAGAGCCTGCCTTGGCAATTTAAAGGAGCAGGAGGTGGCTGACAATACACAACATGAAACTCAAGTATTCTCTAGTGCATGTTCAGTGCTTGGATACACACTGCACACTTACCTCTCAGGCCATGTATAATAAGTCTTGTGTAAGTGCTAAGTATTCTGGGAGTGAAGTAGGAGCTTTGGAAGCTATGCAGAGTGGAAAGGGCTCCAATATACCTGCGCATTGGCAGGGAAATGCTACACAAAGTGGCTGTTCCAAGAAGTAACATATCGTTGATCTAGGATTGACCTACCTGCAACTTGTGGAGCTTGGCAGACCTAAATGCAATTTAGAAAACCTCCCTACTTTGGGACTGGGTAAAAGAGCGAGTTTCCAAGGCTTGGTGCTAAGTTCAGGATGAAACTGACTGCTATCGGCTATCTAAAGAGTGGTAAATGGAAGTGCAGGGCTACCCCTTGGACTGACTACCTAAGGGTCCACTTATATCTGGCAGCACCAAGAAATGTATGCAAATCCAAGATTACCTAGAGATAACTCCTCTGGGTTAGAACCCACAAATTCAAGTGGGTTTTCAACAGCACCCCTTTCCTCAACTATGGTTTCTAAGGACGTGCAGAAGTAAACTAAAGAAGACTTAAAGAACTGTCTGGAAATTTTCAAGCAAAAAGTCTACAAAATCGTGGCCGAAGATTTCAAACAGGTATGCTCTGATATATGTAAAGCAAGTGCGGACATCAAAGAAGACTTGCATACCCTTCACATGTACATGTGATTATTTCGGCGCTGGAAGAACAAATGAAGCAGCTGTTCCATTGGTGGAACATTTAGGAAATAAGGCAGGAGGGATAATGCAAGAATATGAAAACTCAAGGAAGACACTGAGGGATTGACACATTGCAATGTGTACTGAATCTCTTTAGAGTGGTGCTCAAAAAGGCTCTTTTCTGTGGAAGTTGAAAGGGTGCACAGAGTTGATAACGGTCCAAATAAATGTGTAGCAAAAGGCCAAGAGGAGTACTGGTCACACTGTACTCATATCGACTCAAAGAAAGGCTTACAAGAGAGGCCTGAATGCTGAGCTGCTTGCAACTGGGAAATACCGAACGTGTGGGCACATGGCTGATTGGGAGTACATTAGGCATATGATTATAAATGAGTACCATGAAGCATTGTATGAAGCATGTACAGTAAGTGTACCAGGCCAAGTGGGCGGTATAAAGAATGTTTACCAACTTCTAGGTTCCCAAAAGGCATAGAAAGTTGCCAGGTGGTAGGTTCTGAAAAACTAACCCCATTAGCTCAGCTGCTGGGATAGGGTATTTGGTGAATTTATTTCCTCTACTTCCAAGTCCTGGTATCGAAATGAATTTCTTTTTGGTTGGCGTTTGTTCTATAAAAGGGATGGAGTGAACGACAGCCGGATCTGGAGAACGGACATGAAGAATAGGAAAGGTGACAGTGCATGTTTGAATTCATCAATGAGTCAAATACCGTTTCTTAATGTAAACGGGTTCAACTCACCAGTTAAGCAGACTGAATTCTGGCAACACTTAAAGTACATTGGCTCAACTATACTTCTTACGCAGGAAGCATATATGATTCGAAGGCAACAATATAGACTTTTTAAGGATTATCCAATGCAGATTACGCTTTCCACTACAAGTACAAATGAAGGGATGGCAATATTGGTTCATAAGCAGAATCCAGTATTGTTATTAGAGAACAAAAAGCACCCCATGGGAGGTATGCCTTAATCATTTGGATATACAAGGACGAAGGATGATACTGGCTAATGTTTATGCCCAAATCCAAGCCAGATTAAATGGATATTTACAGAGGTTCCTGAATAAACTGTCCAATTTTGGAGATGGAGAGATAATTCTAAATGGAGACATGTTATTAGGGTTTCTTCAAGACCTCGGGTTCAGGGCTGAAATCAAGGTGGCACCAATGAGTCTCTAGAAATAAAGGCACAAGGAGAAACATCTAGAGCTAATGATTGGAACACGTTAAAAGCAACCATTAAGGGCCCTTTCCTAGTCATTTCCACACAGAAGGAAAAGAGTGAGAATATGCACAGATGTCCCAACAAAACCTTTAGCAGACCTGCTTCCTTCTTCATAGCTGGCACAGGAGTCTCTACCTCCATGTCAAAGGCTAACATAATGCTAATGCCAAAAACAGGGAAAAATCTTAGACAATGCGCGTCCTATCATCTGGATAAACATGGATGCCAAAATCTTTTCAAAATTCTGGGGAATCATCTTGATCAAATGTCTCCTCTCAAGTGAGTGAATTTGGCTTTGTGTGGGTCGTCAGATACACAATAATGTTCCAGAAACTACCCCCAGAAATGAAACTTTACAAAAGAAGCACATCACTGTGATATTATAACCAGTGAATGGAGAGAAAGCATTTGATAAGGCGAGTTGTGTATGCTCACATACTGTGAAAGGTGGGAATTCAAGCAAAAATTCAGAGACTGATTTTTGCAAATCACTCCAGACCAAAAGTTAGAGCACTATTGAATGGGAATAAGTCTGATGTTTGCAGCTGGAAAAGCGTACCAAATGTACCCACTGATACTCACTTTCATTTTTGTGTCCTTTACCATTAAGATCCACAGTGAGCCTAACATTACAGCATTACAGGTATGCCTGTTGGGGGTGTCCAATGCAAGAAATGCCTGTTTACGGATGTTATCCTTTTGACTTTGGGGTACCTGAGGACTCGCTGTACACCCTTGTGATCTGACTTTAAAAGATTATCTGGATTTAAAATAAGTTGCTACTAACCTGAAAATCTAAAACTTACTTTGAATAGAAATGACCCCCTCAGAATGAACATTTTTACTCCATTTCAATGAGAACCGAGATCGAATAAACAGCAGTAGAGTCACTCACTATACTGAGTTGCCACCATGTACCCCCTGGCATGAACTGAGAAACAAAGACTGATCATAAGAGTACCCTTCACCCACTGGGGTGGCCTAGTGTCTTAGTGAGGCAGGACTGCAAATAAACCCAGAAAGCCCCCAAGAAGCCCAAAGCTGCCCCACCCAAGAAAGCTGCCAGGAGTCCAGAAAAAGCCAAGGCTGGGGAGCCATAAGTGGCCAAAGGAAGTCCAGCCACCGTAGTGCAACCAAGGCAGAGCCTGCGGAGAGCAGGTATGCAGGGTGCTAGCCATGCACACTGAGAAGGTTCACAGTCAGAAGGGTCTGCAATTTACTACACACATGCCCAGTGCCACCTAGTGGCTATTTGGAGTCACTGCACCTAAATACAGCACACAGATTGCAACTGAACAGTCCCTAAATTAACACTCCGGTAACATACAGAGCAGGCAATGCTCAAACAGTAAAGCACACTGGGAGTGGGGCCCACTGAGCATTCAAATTGCCTGCAGTAGCAGAATAGGCAGGTACCTCAAATGCAGCCACATTGCCCTAGCACCAACTCTACCGAGGTAATAGTGGCATGAATATCATTTTGTCTCCCATGCTACGGTAGTAGGAGAAAACAGACTGGCAGAAAGGGCACTGCACGCCCCATGGTGGGAACAGCTGCCACCCGAAGTGGTTTTGGCTGAGAGGAGAAACTGACCATCTCTCTTTTCCCAAACGGTGAAAAAGAATGCATGCCCCTGGTGGCAAGTGGCCACCACTGCAAGTTAGAAAAGCAAGTACGCCAGGAGCCAGCAGACAGCACCCAGAAGTGCTATCTACTAGCCTCACCGCTGCCAGAGCAAACAATTCCAAGAGGGCCTAGAGACAGTGTATCGTTGCATGAAAGGAGATGCAACAGCTGGCTCACCAGCACCGCGTGGCTTCCAATGGCCCATCAAGAAAAATGTCACATGGTGTGACCAACCCTGTCAAGCATGCACAAACCTGGGCATCATCCAACATCAAGACAGCGCAGCAACGAGGCGCAAGAACTACTCCCTTAAGCAAAGAGGAGGCAGAAGGGAAGCTACGCGCCATACACGTAGCACCAAGGAGATCCCAGAGCAGGGGCCCCATGTGGCCCGAATGCAGGAAGGAGAGAGATCGTGTTCAACCTACCTGCACTTGCACTGCCCTGTAGTGGGCCAGAGATTATTCAGAGAGTGCCTCCAACACTGCCTTAAGACTGTGTTGTGCATCGGTCCATTACAGGCATGAGGAGAGTCCCACACTCCTAGTGGCAAGCTGCCACAACTGCAAAAAGAGAGGAGATTCTGACTTCCCAAAACGATCCTGAGTTACAGCTAGAATACCTTGTCAAGGAGAAGAAGGGTATGGAAGGCGCTGCAGAGCTGATCCACCAAAGCACACCTACCTCCACTGCCGTCCATGAAATGGCTGACGCACCTGAGAAGAAGCCCAGTCCTATAGACAGGACCGGACCAGGGAGTGGTCCGCGACGGGAGAAGATACGTAGTCCAAAGGACACGACGGAGTGAGCAGGAGGTCCCTGTGAGAATGCGTGGCCTGTCACCACTTTCAGAGCATGTGTAGAAAAGACATGCATTTGTGTGGCCTGTCGCCACTTTGCAACGGTTACAAAGAAGACATGTGGCCAGACACCACATTACACATGAAGCAAGAACCAAGGAAAAGAGAGCGTGGGACGTTGCCACATTTGCAGAGAAGAAAAGGAGTGTAGATAGGAGGGTGACAATCCTATCACAGAAAAGCAGACGACAACAGGTGCGCAGGAGAAGTCAACAAAAGGGGACAAGAACGAGTACTCGTACATTCACCTGAGTGCACCTACAAATACACGCCAGCCACCGGGGTGCGGTTAGGTCACAGGAGATAGTTCAGTGGGAGTACATGCGCGAACTGTGTATTTGCCCCATTCTTCACAGTCCAGCTACCTATCGCTGGCTGCTTAAAGTAAAGGGCATCCCTGTTTGCTTAACAGGCTGAATAAGAAGAGCTGCACCAAGTGTCCGACGAGTTTCATGACTGCAAAGATTTGCCAGTCACTCTTACTCCATGCAAGTCATCACCACCTGTCGTACATGTCGTCTCATGGCAGCCGCTCCCATCAGTTGCCACGTGCATCACCACCATCCCTGGAGCATCAAATAACACGACTGGAGTCCTGCACCATTGCCATACAGAGTGACGATCCGAAGAACCAGTGACGAGTTGTCTAACTGGCTTACATCCTGATCCTGGTATCGAGAGCAAGTTCTGACCAGGACACATACACCCCTGACATTGCACAAGTGACTAGGCATTGGCTCCGAGGTAGTCTTGCGGCTGTCCAGATGCAGACACGTGCAGACCCAGTGCAACCCATAGGCAGTCCCGTGGCAACTCATCCAAGGGGCCTCCCCCATGCGTGAGAGATGGACTTTACTTTGCCTCACCAGTGGATTCCAGGAGATAGCCAGGCAACAGAAGATTCAACAGGTCACAGAATGTCAAGACTGTCTTCAAGGGATCAAGCAACATCATCGTCAGGTGTTTGCAATGGACTCCACCTACACTCCTGATGCACCTGTGTTAGAACTACAAGACACCACTTGCCTCACAGCAAGAGTACGCTGGACCGACAAACATCACATAGGTGGACTGTCACTCAACTGATGCAAAGCTGAAAGGTCCGGACTTCATCAGCACCATGTTCGTGTTCAAATATACCTGGTTAAAGTATGGGTACGTGCCAAGATGTCCGGGTACTCACAGCTGCACCTGTCCACCGCTGTCCTGCGACCTGCATCTCCGAACAGTGAGACTTCAGTTATTTTTAGTTGTCTTCTCATTCCTTCCCACAGGTTGGACTCTTGTTTGTTGTTTTTTTGTTTTAATAAAATTTGGTAGGAATGTTGTGTCCTGCTGGACACAGTCTAGTGTTTTTTCCAGCCACTCCTTCGAGGGCTGGCCCATACACCGACCCCACACCCATCCAACACAGGTGTCACCGGTCAGGTGATCCTGCAAATAAAAGAGTCCAAGGGCACGTGCTCGAGGCCCAGTTCAGTAACCTATCAAGCAGTGTGTTATGTCATCCTTTACAAAGTATGTGGGCCCAGGGCCCTCGCCACAACACATTAGGGAAGGCACGTGGCCCTTCTTGACTGACAAACTAAAAGAAAAGAGGTAGCCATAGCTGCAGTTCATGCCCTCAGGACTGGACAGGAGTACTTATTCAAGTCCTCTCTCCAGGTGCTACTTTCCCTGGCCTCCCGACTCTCGCGGTTGGGGGAGATTGGAACTTGGGACAAGACAAAAATTACGGGGTATGATGGCTTTGTCTACCAGAGGGGTGGGGGGCTGCAGTGGCTCCCAGAGGTGGGACTGATGGACCCCTGGAGATTCCATAACACAGACCAGGTGGATTTTGCCCATTATTCAGCTGCCACATTTTAACATCATCTGGCATTTTCAAATCCAGTAGGGGTGACTGCAGGGCATTGGCAGAGCAAGACCGTCTGGTGTTGGCAATGTTTGATGTATGTTATAATCTACAGTAGTTATAACATTAACATGCTTGTTTTGTCTGTCTTTAAATAAATATATGATAAACTTGTTTTGTGTGCAGCTTGCTGTGGCATATTTTGCCGTTTTGTAGCACTGTAAGTAACACGTTTCTATTATTTGACCAAATGATACCCATTTTACCTATCAAAGAAGGATGAAATCCTGAGATGTCCCTGCTGGGATTCAAACTAGTTCCACAACAGTTACACATAGATCCCCGCAAATGGCACTATTCAGTCACATGTAACCATCTACAGACACATGAATGTCAAGTAAATTAATAGAATGATGTATAGAATGTTTTTTCTTCAGCGTTGTGCATCTCATGAGGTCACATGGAAGGGCAATCCTTTTCCTACTTGGCCTCTAAACATTTGAATGTCCTACCATTTTCTCAGCATTATTGCTGATTACTTCACATGTTATTGTCAACTTAAAAAGTTCCTCTCCAATTAGCCCTCCATTAACTCGCTGACACTTTGCTTCACCGAATGCCTCGGGTCCAGAACATCCTATGTGGCACCAGCACACTTTAAAATAAATAATATCTTATGCACATTTTCACTTTTTCAGAGTGTTTCTGTCCTAAGACTGTTTTCGAGTCTTAAGGGTGATTAGGAGTTTTGCCAATAGGGTTCGCTGTTGCAAATGTGATGAAGTACCTCGTCTGCCAAACTCACAGCCCGCTGCCACCTTTAGAGACAGGTGAACAGTCAGCTTTCCAGAGGAGCCTCTGTCCATAGACGGAAAGCTACCTCCGATGGCCTAACATAGTAGGGGCCGCGGGAGAAAAGCCATCCCACTGCCCTCTCTGTTAAGGCTGGTGTTTTTTTGTTTTTTTTTACCTTCGCCGCCAGGAAAAACTTCACGGTGAGGGAAAGCAAAAAAAATATTGTCCCTCCCCCACAGCCTGGAAGAAAACACCGAGGATGTGTGGGTCATTTGTTTTTTGTTTTTTAATAAACTCCCACTTTGCGGGGGTGGGGAGGGTGGGTTTGGACAGCAAAAAATGTTAAAGATTTGGTGGACGACTGTGAAAATTGACGGCAAACAGCCACCAAATATTTTGAACCCTGAAGGGAATCGCCGTGACAGACAGCCCATTCCTTTCAGCGTACAGAGATAACCCTTGAGCTGGTGGTCATCTCTAAATAGGATGGACTACCGTCTGTCAGGGTGGTGGATGTTAAGTCCTCTGTCCCCCTGAAGGACAGTAGTCCATCTGCCTTCTTAGTTATATCGTGATTGGAGCTTGCAGTTTTTCTGTTATAGAGGCAGTGTTGCTGCATACCCATGCTGTTCACTTGGCATGATAGCAGAGCAGATTCCATCGCTGTTACCGTCACACCTGCCATCCGGCCTTGTATTAGCCTCCATCAGTAATGTTAATCATGATAAGGCAGAGCCAGCCGGGCTCTAGGCCTCTTTAAAGAATTAAAAAACACTGGTTTTCCAGTTATGAATTGGCTTTAGGTGGGCATGGAGCTTCCATGAGGAGAGGATGGGGTTTGGTGATACTGCCCTATCTGCCACCCCTAGAGCTAGGCCTGACGGCACTGGACGCGTACTCATACTGGACCTGATGGCAGTGAATGTGGTATGTTCTGCTCCATCTTCAGCCTTCTGACAACATACACCATCATCTCTACTGCTGCCTCTTGTTGCTGTGAGCCAGGACAAGGGATGGCATTGCAATGCAGACAGCTACCCAGCTTTGAGCTCCCTAGGCTCAGTTTCTGTGTGTCTGCAGCACCTTTCCTTAGGCTTCAGTTGTCTGGCCAACTAAGTCCAAATGCAGACCTCTGATTTGCGCTACCTTGTTGAAGTCTCTGAAACTCTGCAGTTGGTCTTTATATTATGCTTAATACCTGTATTTCTTGTTCGAGTTTCAGCTACAACCCTTCCTCATAAGCTCTATGGCGTCATATGTCAGATGTGGAAGTTACACAAGATCCTCCTCTTTTTTCAGGCCATAATGCCATCTTTAAAGCCGTTGGCTCCCACCTTGGCTACTGCTATGCTGTGTATCTGAGTATCAATAAATATATGATGCATCGTCTGCAGATTGTATAAAGGCAACCCACATGATGTATTACTTTCAGGCTACCCAATCATGCCATAATTCATTTTTATAATACTCTATCGTCCATCATACCATCTATGAAAAGCTGCCTGAGTTTCTTACTACCCACATATATAGTTATATTCGCCATAGACCTTTTTGTTCCACAGACTTATAGCTGTCAAAAATTCTCTGCTTTAATAAGTCACACACTCGTGGTAGATCTTTCTCAGTTTTGAGTTCTTTGCTTTCAAATTCGCACCCCATTGCTCTCCATGAAACTTTTTCTCACTTTCTGTTCTGGAAGAATCACACTTTTCTATTCATTTAGTACTACAGTTTAGTCTTTCGGAATATCTTCTTAACGCCAAGTGACCCATTGGATGAATGTGGGCTATATAAACCATCTATAACATACATCATCCATTCGGGCAAAACCTCAGGAACAAGAAAGTAGGTGAGGGCAACCAATAAGGCAATAATAGAGCCCCGGCCACACTACAGTTTGGGGCACTGGTGGTGCCATAACCATAACCTGACAACTTAATTTCAGTAGTTTGAAACTCTTTGGTCTACCCATAATGTTCCTTAAAATTTTCTATATATAAAAATATACACACTCAATAAAACATAGACATAAATAGACCGTTGAATGCAATTGTAGTTCAATGTAGATCAAACAAAACAACCTACCTTTAGGAGGCTCATACCATGCTCACTTGCAGACCCAACAAAATGTTCATCATCATCAAAATGGATATCACCCAAAAACCAGGCATGAGCGAACTGTTGTCCAACCCCATCGAAGGCCTGGGAGCAGCCTAAGTGTTTCCCTGTAAGAAACAGTGGAGAAGCTTAGCACTTTGATTCATCTGCCTTGGTGATACTCAGCCATAGTGTGAGTGTAATACGGTCTGGGTGCACAAAGGACTTGTAACAATAGCACCATGCATTGGGTTAGGCTCTTCAAGGCCATCTCAGAAACGTGCCTTTATCACTGTAGGCTGTAAAAGTCCGTTTTAAAGCAGGACAATAGTAAGCAGCAGAAGTGATAGCCATCAGCAAGTGTTCAGAACCGCTCTACAAACAGTGGATGCGAGACATTTGCCTTGGTTGAGGAGAAGCAAAATCTCACTTTTTTGTTGAATGCCAAACATTCTTGTACCTGCCTTGTAGGCTGTTCCTACTTTTAACACAGCAAAACAATGTTTCTAACATTTAGGGTCACCAGGTATTTTATGGGATCGGGTTTTTAAACATCGAGCTCTTTCGACACAACACAAAATTGCACAGAAATATACAGATGTGCCCTTTGTGTCATTCATAGGAAAGGGATGAGGGTGAACTCCCTAGAAGGTCTGAGGGAAGGGTATGGAGCTGTGTAGGAGAAGCAGAGTCTGTAAGTGGCAGGAGTTATTGGTGCTAGCTTGAAATTGGATCATAGTCAGAGGTCAGGTGACATCTTTGTCTGGGTTCCAGCAAGGGTACCATCCTAACCTCCACTCTTTGTTAAACGGCTGCCTTTTTTCCAACTACTAAGTAGGCCCCGAAACAAGATAACAAGGCAAACAGCTATACTTTAGACCTGTACCGCAGGACCGTCCATTCCCTTGACTCTAACATGGCATGATGCTGTTTGTTTGGGTTTGTTTGTACATAGTGGGAGTACTATTGAAAGTGTTTAATTGCTTTCTGAGGAAAGCGTCTGAAAATAAACCAGTTAAAGTTTCATGGGTCTGGCGTGTATCTCCGGATTTGTGGAAAATTAAAGGTTCAGGCTACTCATACTGGGTAAGTCAAGGAAGTGTGCTGCGCTTTGTAGCACAGCCCCTTGACCCACTTACCCGCAATGATCCACTAGGCATAAAGCTGCTATCACTTACTGTGTTGGTGGACCGCCATTATTTATTCATATGCCCCGCAAGTCATTCTAATGAGCAACTGTTGGTGACTCAGCCACTCACGCCAACAATGAGGCACTGGGAGTGGACTTGGATATTCAAGAGTTACTCATGTTACCCCACCACATTAAAGCCTGTGCTGCCCTCCTCTAGACTTCAGTCTGCTCCGTGACCGCTGTTTGGTTTGAGCGTCTGCTCTACGCTGCCTACACTTCGCTGTGTACATCTGCCACCTATACTTTAGTCCGCAGTTCACATCAGTCTGGGTCAGTGTACCTCAGACTCTTCTTCAGCGACAGCCTTCTTCAGCATGTGTTCTGGCCCCTGCTCCTTTAGTCTCTGCTTCTGTCCTTACACACATAGATGTTTGTGCCTCCCCCTTTAGTTTGTGCATTTGTGCCCTACATTGGCCTCTCTGATTATGCCCACCACGCTTCAATCTGTGCTCTTACCACCTACACGTGAGTCAGTGCAATGCCCCTAGATTTTAATCTGTGCTTCAGATTCCAACAGCCAAGTCTGTGCTTCAACCCCTACATTTTTGTCCCTGCTTTTGCTCTCCTATTCATTACCTGTCCCGAAGCCCACTTTGATGTCAATGTCCTCAGACGTTGTGTCCTCCTTGAAATGCAGCGGAATGACCTCACTCCACATGCGGAATGCCATGTTCAAAATGCTCCTCTGCTGCTCGACGCTCAGCTGCATGCTGTAACCTTCTCCTATGAGGCGCCAGCTCAGAGTGCGTTTGGAGAACCCCAAGGAGCTGATTTCATCTGGCACACCAGTGCTGTCCCGCTTGCTGCGGTGGAGATCT
Organism: Triturus cristatus; assembly: GCF_964204655.1. NCBI lineage: Eukaryota > Metazoa > Chordata > Amphibia > Caudata > Salamandridae > Triturus > Triturus cristatus. The sequence goes on along the minus strand of NC_140590.1, from coordinate 782,152,058 downwards.
AGCAAGTGGGACAGGAAGCGCCTCCTCCGCGGATTGCTGCCTGGTGCATTAGCACCACGTGTGGTGTGATGATCGATGGTGGAATCATCTCTGACACTGTCCATCTCTGTCTCGTTGGAACTCAATGTACTGTTTTTCTTGCTCCATTCGGCTTTGTGGTCAGGAACCCCACACCGTGGCTTATTCATGGCCTTTTTCGTTGGTTCATCCACGATCCCAGTGGCCTGAAGGCCGTTGTCTTCTTGGAAATGTTTTAAGGATTCAGAAAATGTTGAAGTGTTCTTTGCCTGCGTTTGGAGTGTGTCCTTCCGGCTCTCTGGAGATCCATCCTCTGTGATTAACTGAGATACGTCGCTTGGGGCGCGGTCTTCAACTGTTGCGAGTGAGGGACCTTCAGATCCTTCCTCATCCCAGACCACAGGTGCAATCCAGCCATAGCGAGACAGGTATTCCTGTTAGAAATATGAAATCCAGAGAGTAAAGAGGGAGAGAAAACCAGGAGAGAGAGAGAAAGTGAACAGGCAAGACATTTGTGAGATAGAGAGAGGGGGGGGGGGAGAAAACACATAGAAAGGAGAAGAGAGTGAGTGACAGTGAGATAGACAATAGGTAAAGAGAGAAGGAAGACAATAACGTGGAGTCGTGGAGAGTAGTGAAAGAGACAGAAAATATTTGAATAGTTGAAAGAAGATGCCAGTAGAAAGAGCAAGAGACAGAAGGAACAAACCAATATAGAACGTGAAAAATATAAATAAATGGAGACGTAAGGAGTAGGGCACAGACAGAAGTGCAGGGAATAGAAAAACAATGTATTAGAAGGGTTTAATCGATTGAATGCAAAGCTCCATTAACAATCACAACCTGTTGATTTCACGCATTCGCCATGTTTGGTACGGCTGTGAGAATTGGCAAGAAAATTGCACTTTTTAATCAAAGCGTGTCAGACCCTGTCCAGGGCCCACAGAGCTGAAAGGGGCTGCTGGTCGCCAACCCTAGTGGTTGAGCTCCTTTGCCACGGGTGTGCTTGGCTCCAAAATACTATGACCCTCTAAACTGGAAAATAAGAAGGCCCTTATTCTCTTAGCTACTGGCCAGCTCTCTGTTTCTTTGCCAGCAGGGGCTGGATGTACACATAATTGAAGGAAGGGTGAATCATGATTTGCCTCTCTGAGGATTTGTTAGAGATGAAACCAATGGCTAACCGCTGTGAAAACATTTTTTTCTTTTACTTAGAGACAAACTTGCAGCTCTGCAGATTTAATAAGAAGAGGTATAAAAGTTATTAAATATTTTACAGTTGACTTAGAGAAATGCGGCCAGACTACTCAGCTGTGAGTGTGACAGAGGACACATCTCAACAACACTGATGGAGTAAAGATGGCCGGTCACATTTAAAGTTTTCTACCATGATGGCAGGTGTTACCCCACATATCGCGTCAGCTCCTGTTAGCATGGCTGGGAGTCACCATCGGATACAACACCCTCTGTCACAGCAATGCCGCAGTACCATGTAGGTAGTGTGGAACTGCCATCAGAATCATGGTTCTGAACATTTTCCTCAAGCTAGAGTATATTTCCAGCCCCCAATACTTAATTTTAGGAATGGTTTACTAAAGTCTACATCTGCTTCTGTTGCCATTGAGATGGGCAAACATGAAATGTGGAAAATCTGCACTTGGTCAAAGAAAATGGGCTGGGGATTTTTTCCACCCAGAATCACAGGTTTCGTGGAGGAGTAAAGGAAGGGTGTACGTCTGGGCTGGAATATTGGAGATGGACATCAGCAGTTGAAACACAAAGCAACCCACCATTTATCCAACACGCATGCACAGAGACTTTCACCCCAGCAATAATCATCATATCTACACCACCATCCATACAGCCTAAGGATGTGGGCCACTGGCATGGCTTACTTTCAAGACCAAATCTTCACACTCTACGACGTTAAACCTAGACTGACTAACACAGTGGTGGACAACAATGGGAATTTGTTTTTGATAACAGATTTATGATTTATAATGTTACAGAATTTTATTAACAGTGACATTGATAAAATCTCCATTCTGCTAACATTCAGATTGACTCCTTTCTCTCTGATGTAGATGTGCTTCAATGAGAGCTCTGAAACCTCAGTGATGACAGTAGTTTATGACGCCCTAAAAACTTTAGATGGAATTATAAAGCTCTTTATGTGTTTTGGGGAAAGCCGCATACACTAGTGAGTGGCGTGGAGCGGTATCTCAGTTCTGAGAATCCTGTTGTCCCTGGCCCAGAATTACCCCAAGTCCACAAATACCAACCCTGGCAATTCCGGACCACGAGACACTGAACAACCCGGTGCAACTGCTGCAGAGTGAAGGGCAGTAGCACAGTTTGGCCTTTACCCAACTCTGCAGCATCTAGGTGGAGGCATACAGCACTTCCCTGAATCAGGCCTAGGCTTACCTGTGGCCCCTGACTCCCCTATCCCTGCGCCCCAGCAGACTATCCACCCCCCCCCCCTCCCCTAAGGATGGCTGGAGCATCCTCTGCCGGCAGGTGTACTGGTCGCCACCTGCTTCTTCCCTCTCATCCCAACCCAACAGCTGCAATTGCACTGGCATAAACAACAGGATCAGAGCCACTGCAGGAGCCCAGGGTGAGTGCGCATGCGTACATCCACAGCACCACGTGACTGAGATTTGCTTTCTCTCGACTGACCCTACCCTGCCCTGCCCCCACCGGCCTCCCACTGACATCGTAGCCCGCTCTGAGCAGGAGGAAAAGGTCAGCAGATTTGTTTTCGGAATCCGTGTAAGGGCACCGGATGGGGACCGGGTGTTCCTGGATCTGTAAATTTCATAATTGCTGGATTTTGGTGCAGTGCCCCTGCTTTCCATGCAACACAATTAAAGCAAACTCGTAATGAGGGCCTTACACTCGAGAAATGGGGGCAGGGCGACTCTGTCCCTGCTTTGATGAATGACTTTCCCTAAAGGGTAACAAATTAGAACAAAAAACTGCTATCACAGCAAACTCAGTTCCTTCTTGTTTATGCAGGGAGAGACTTGCACATATGCACGCGAATAACACGTGAGCACCCACAGACACACAAACTCTTACTTTACAAGGGCAATCCATTGGCTTCGGTCAAGTGTGATTTTATTATTTCTAACTCAAAGCCTACTTGGTACTGAAGTAAATATTTGTGTTAACATATTTTTTAAAGCGCACACTCGAAAACACTTGAAATACGTTTCTGGAAACCATCTACAGACACGAATACCACGCGGAGGTGCGATTGTCGTGGCGGGCCTCACCTCTGCCTCCTCCGGGGTCATGACGGCCTTTGCCCGGGGCAAGGACTGAAGCTCGACGTCCGAGTGATCCCGGCTGTGGAAGAGCTTCTCCGTGCCCACCAGACTCGACATCAGCATCATGGAGACGAGGGCTCCGGCTGTGAGCATCTGCGCCATGACGTCCACGCGTACGCAGAATCCACGTGTTTGGAGTACCTCGACCTTGCGAGGATACTTGTCCTGCTGATATAAGGTATAGGTTTACTGCATCAGGGTAGTAGTGTCTCTCGGCCTCTTTATGAAGGCGAGACTAGGACGTGTCAGGGCTCCTCCACCAGTTCAACCCTAAAGAGAAGAATGAGAGTGTCAAATCACACGGAGAGTCACAGACCTACGAGCATGTCAGAGCAGCAGAGAACACAGGAAGGATGGGGTACAGGAGCATCTTTACTCTGATCAGCACAAGAGTACCATAAACAAGTACCTGGCATAAAAGCAGGAGAGCAGGCACACATAGCCAATGACAGGATGAGCAGTATATTGCATTTGCTAAGGCACATTGTTGCTATTCTCCCAGAATAGACCTTTGTGTGGCCTTCAATTCTGCACAGTACCATTACCCAGCTGTACAGGCCCAAAAACCTCCTGGCAGCTGTTTCCACCTTATGAGTCCCTTGGTGGTATAGTAAGGGTCCATCTCACATAGTCGTGCAGCCTTCTCTGCCCTACAGTAGAAACTAAAGCTGTTAAGCTGCCCATGCCAACCAAAGACATTTTGCAGTAGGTAAACAGGACAAATACTTAAAATGTAAAAACACGAGAGCGACCCTTCTACAGGACCTTTTGATTTTAAGCTTCTACACCTTGTTAGGTGGGATAAGGAGTGTCTTACCACTTGTGGGACCACATGAAAGTTTTTTAACTAGGAACATATTGCTGATTCTTCCATAAAAAAGTTGAGAACAGCCTGAATATTGATCTCACCTTCACAATATAGGTGAATCTCCTAGGCTATTCATAAAGAGGGATAGATATCTTATTGTCCTGAAGAAGGTGGCTTCATTCTGCTTTTTTACCACTGAAACGCGTCGACGCTTGTCTCTTTTGGGTTACATTTGAGGAACGAGGTGTTGCATGTACACGATAAAATGATGTCAATACTTTGATTGATTCCTTCGAATTAACCGCTATAAATGACAAATATATATGTCTTATATGGTGTGTCTCTCTCTGATGTTTTTAACATTGTGTGAAATAATTAAGTGTACTGTATATGTATGTACAATTTTTAACAATATAAGATTACATTTGGATTATATATATTTGCTTTGGTTTTCCCTTTCAAGACTGGTGGAATTGTATGTTTTGAGTGCTTCTGTGCAAGTGAGTTGAAAAACTGAGTACTAGTTGTCCAAGAGTTGTAATCATTTTTAAACCAAATATTTTAAATAACTGGAATTGTATGTGATATTGTCTGTGAGAATGATGCCAAACAAAACTATACATTTTTAGAGAAATTGCTTTTGAAAGAAGTTCTTACGGTGATGGAAGTAACAAATGTTATGTTATGTTATATCTTACGTTAAGTTGAGTTATCTTAGGCCATCAGCACTGGTGTGGCACAGACTCTACCATTAGTATAGCCTTGTTGCCAGTGATTTAAGAAGGTCCTGAAACCGGTGGTGAGGTGGGTTCAGTACTAAGCCCTCTTTTTCTGTCCTCGACTGCCTACCTGCAGCATAAAATCCAGAAAATAGCGAAAAATATCACAGTCTTGAATGCAATACCAGCTGCTCAGGGGGGAGCTTGAGGGGTGGGTTCAGGAAGAGAGAGGTGGTTCTGGAGGAGGAAGCAAACCAGATAGAGGTCGAGGAGGAAGAGTAATGTTGAGCAGGACCGGAACCACTAGAAGAACCAGGACAAGGAGGATGAGCAACAGGAGTAGCGGAACGAACAGCACCAGGACCAGAAGCAGTAGGAGGACCAAAAGGTCAGGAGTTCCAGGGTCAGGAGGTCCAGGACAACTAGCACTAGGAGAACCAGAAAAAGGCAGACCAAGACCAGGACCAAAAGGACCAGGACGAAGTGGAGCCGGAGGACAGGGAAAAAGCAGAACAAGGCCAGAAGGGCTAGGACCAGAAGGACCAAGTGGACCAGGAGAACAACCAAGGCCAAGAATAGGACCAGTACCAGAATAATGGCCAGGAAAAGGACCCAGAGTAAGAGGAGGAGAAGGAGAAGGAGGAGAGCCAGCAAGTGGACCTGGCGGAGCCGCAGGAAATTGCCAGGAGGAGAACCATGACCACTATCATTTTCTATGATAATAGGAACCAGAGCTGTGTTTTATGGATACTGGATTTTTCTGCTCCACAAGGGAAAATTAATTCCATGCACCCTTCGGAGAGCAACACTTAGCAGCAATGGCAGCACTGTGGCTTATAGGCACTTGACCGTCATTTAATGGGCCCTTGTACATTGTGGTATCCAAAAGATTATATTGTCGACCTTGTTTGTTTTTGCCCTGACTATGCCCACACTTTTTTCGCTCACTCTTCGGAGTCAGCTGAGACAGCCTGCCTCTCCTGACGACTGACCGGCTGGCAGACCGGCCCGGAGGACCTTTCGGCCTAATGCACGTCTGTGCTACTCGGCCAGTTAATTTATTTAATGCCTTCTGAGTCATCTGATTGAATTGATTTGGTTTAATTTGGTGTTCTGAGTTTAGTCTCTATGGGTTGCATCCGGATGGGCTCCACTTTTCCACTGTCTGGTCCCTGCTCAGCCATTTTAAAGCTCCCTCTATTGTAAGAACCAGAGACATAGACGAAGCCATACAAATCCTTCCTCATAGAAATAAAAAGAGGACAGATCAAACCTTGAGTAGCGGCCATCTTGGCATGGGCAGTTTTTTTTACTAGTCTTTTCAACCTAACTGCTGAATGAGACCTGGTAATCTTCACTGAATACTGGCCATTTTAACATAATTTAATTTAATTTGGGTATCCATTAACACAGGATTGTGGATCACTCAAGACGGGGCAACTCATCATTTAATGCAAATTGCGGATCACTTAAGAGGGGACCTCAAAATCATAGCTGCACCAACCTTCACCTTCAGGACTGCCATTCCAATTCCGTATCTCCCCATTGCCTGACCCTTGATACCTCACCATTTAATGGCCTCCTAGGAGTCACCCTCAGTCATATCCTCGGTGAGTCAACGACCAGCCCTAGAGCAACAGCACAAACCTCTCTATTTCTCGCACTTTACCCTCAAAGGATGGCTCCAAACACTCTATCCCACCTTTCCCAATAGGGTGCCTTCCGCCCGTCCTACCTAGCCATAATGCCATCCGCCACATCAGCCTACACCAACCCTCCTTTGCGAACCACTTAAAACCGCACGGCCCGAACTCCTTCTCGATCAGTTTCCCACCTAACCTCTCACCCAAAGCGAAAAAAAACTTTAAGCAAAAACTGATTAGACAACATCCTGAATCACAATTCGCGGACATCTACCACTGCGCCTCCAAAGGACAGGTGAAAACGGATCTCATCTTCCACACTGAAAGACCCGAAATATGGAACTCCATCCTCAGATCGCAACTCAATACCTCCAAAATGACTAACACTTCCCATAGCTGCAAACTGACATTCTCAGCCCCCAACCACAATAGGCGAAATGGGAACACCACTGTAACCATCTACTCTAATGGCACAGTCCTGATACATGCCAACAATGCCAATCTAGAGTCCTTTGACGCCCTCTTCCCTTCTCTCCGGACTGCCCCCTCTCACGCACCCCTCCCCTGCCCACCTCTCCTCCTCTCCCTGAAGAGCCTGACCTGCCAACCGAACCCACCCACCATTCCTGTGCACCCTTGTAACAACTCCTGTCTCCTGCTGCGAGACATCACCCCCAACACTACCAGAGAGAACAAGACCGCTCTTCCCCCTCCAGCAAGCACCCCCACCCGCCCCCGCCCTCCATCCCTTCCAACCCCCTTCAAATGACTTCAACACACAGTATATGACTCCCAACCCCCCCAGACCCACATGCAATTTAAAACCGACGGCCCCCGCTTCCCCGCTCCCTTGGCCCCACCCAGAACCCACATGGACAGCTCACTCACAAAATGGCAACTTAACAACATTAGGCCCTCCCCCCCAGGTTTAACATACCCGCCCAGAACACCCACACCGACACAGAGACTGGGCAGCGGCTCACCCTGCTTGAAAGCCAGATAGAAACCATAACACAGGGTTTTAGTGAAATCCTAACCAACCTCTCCGCGCCTCTAAAGTCTCACCGTATCCCCTCCTTCCCCCCTTCTTCTCAACAGAGGCTTTCCAAGGCTCCCCACCCGAGAGCGATCTCTACCCTCCTCTCTAATCAGACACAGAGACCCAAAAGAACTAGAGATGCTATGTTTGCGAGTGAAGCGGCAGATCTTGCTTCCTCATACGACAATCCTATTACTGCCCCTCTCCAATCCAAAATCCAGGTGATAACCGGACTGGGAAGAGAACAGGCCCCTCCAAAATCATCTACACCCCTGGCCACCCGCACTATCATTCCCACGGTCCCCCGAACGAAAAAACCCATAACAGAGACGTCCCCCAACAACTGCATGCTCATGAACTGCAGATCAGCCACCAAGCATGCCACAGAGCTAGCGGAATCCATCCTCACTCACAACATAGACATAGCATTCATCCCAGAGACATGGCTAAATGACTCCTCCTTACCACTCATGGATACTCTTGTCCCCCCTGGCTTTGTAATCACCAACAAAGATAGAAAAGACCAAAGAGGGGGAGGCATAGCAATCATCCACAAAATCAATATTTCTGTGACGGAAATAGACTTCTTCAACTACAACACCTTTGAGTGCCTAACCGCCAACATCAACACTAGCAACAACAAAACACTAATATGCCACCTTATTTACCACCCCCCAGGTAACACCACCACATTCACTGAACACCTGTCCGACCTGATTGCCCACTGCTCTCTCGGAGACGCGAACAACTTAATTCTGGGTGACCTCAATCTGCACTGGAATGAAGAAAACAACCTGCTAATCCTGAACGTGAATGAGCTGCAACACAGCAACAATCTTATCCAACACTGCTCAGAGGAAACCCATTACAGAGAAGCAATCCTAGATGCCATTATCGCCCAGCATGACACAGTCACAATAGACCACACCCTGCCCGTGGACTGGTCCGACCACCACTTAATCCTACTCCACCTCACTCAGCCAATCACACTTAAACCCCCCACCCAAGACCGTCCGAAATGGACTAGAAACCTTACTCAGATCAACATGACTGACCTAGAGGAAAGGGTTAACTCTCTCCTCACTGCCTCCACGGATGATCTATCCACAACAGAACTGACTACCCACTACAACACAAACATGACCTCCATTCTAGATCAAGTAGCCCCCTTGAAACTAATAAATCCCAGGAACATTTCATCCAGATCTTGGTTCAACACAGACATTAACAATGAAAGGAGACCACTAAGAGCTACAGAAAGACTATGGAGGAGCAACCCCTCCACAAGCCTACACGAACAACTCAAAACAACCCAAAGGAAATACAAAAAACACATCAGCACCGAAAAATCCACCTTCTTCTGCACCGCCCTGGACAACGCAAAAAACAGGCCCAACGAACTGGTCAAAATCATCAGGCAACAAACCTCCAAGCCCCCGGAATCCACTCAACAGGCCTCCAAGGACTTGTGCGAAAACTTTGCCAACTTCTTCGAAGAAAAAATCACCAAGATTGAGCTCTCACTGGACATCAACGTCAACCCCGTCTGCTAAAGCCTGCCCTCAATGACAGTAGACAGCAAGCTCAAGCACCCCACGAAAACCTGGAAGTCCTTCAACCCCATCCCAGAAACCGAAATCCTCAAACTGATCTCCACTTCCAAACCAGCCTCTGACGTCCTTGACCCGATACCCACCCAATTGACCAAAAAACTGAAACTCTCCATAGCCCCGTTATGGTGCAAGATCATAAACGCCTCCCTCAAAACCGGCATCATACCTGAATGCCTCAAAGTTGGCCAAGTCACGTCACTACTAAAAAAAACAGGCCTTGACTCCAAGGAACTAAATAACTTCAGACCCGTCTCCAATCTCCCCCTCCTATCCAAAATCCTTGAAAAATGTGTCCTCCTACAACTGACTCAGCACATGGACAGCATCAACCTTCTTGATCCTCACCAATCAGGTTTCAGAAAAGGCTATAGCACCGAGACCGCGATCCTTAACATCACAAACGACATCCACAAATCCCTCGATACCGACCAATGTTGCCTCCTCATTCTCCTGGACCTATCGGCAGCCTTTGACACGGTTGATCACCAACTTCTCATCAAGGCTTTACAAGAAAGGATAGGTGCTGATGAGGTGGTCCTACACTTGATCTCCTTCTTACACAGCAGCTCACAAAGGATAAAAATAAAAAACTTTACCTCCAACCTACACCCCGTCAGCAGGGGTGTCCCCCAAGGTTCAGTGCTCTCACCTCAACTGTTCAACATATACATGGAACCCCTCACCACCTTACTCAAAAATGCCAACATCCCTTTCCACCTATATGGAGATGAAACCTAGATCTATCCAGAAACCTCCTCCATAGATGATATTCACAGACTAAATGACACTCTAAAAGAAATCCAGCATTGGCTATCGCTTAACCACCTAAAACTCAACCAAGACAAAACTGAGATCCTCCTCATCTCCAACAAAGAAGAGAACTCTCAAATTTCAGAATGGCTAAAAGCTTTGGATGCTCTCAACGCGAATCGCTCTCTGACCAACTCCGTAAAATCATTAGGAATCCCCCTAGACTCAAAACCCAACATAGCCAAACACATCAAGAACTCTGAAAAGAGTGCCTTCATCAACCTGAAGCTACTCAACAAAATAAAATCATTCTTCCCAACCAAAGACCTCAAACAAGCCACCAAATCACGGGTGCTATCCACACTCGGCTATGGGAATGCCACCCTCACTGGTATAACAAAATGTCACCTAGCTCCCCTCAAAACTACTCTCAATGTAGCAGCCAGAATGGTCACTGGAATTAAGAAATACGATCACATTTCACCAGCACTCAGAGAACTAAAATGGCTCCCAATCGAATTGGTGCCAGTTTCAGAACTGCCTGCCTCACGTACAAAGCCCTGCACACAGGAAAACCTGAGTATCTGGCTGCTAAACTCAAGAGGGCTGGTCAGACTAGGAACCTCAGGAGCTCCAGCACCCTACTACTCATCCCTATGAAAACACGCAAACAATAAACTGCTGCACGGTCGTTCGCCGTAAACGTGCCCAAAATCTGGAACTCAGTCCCAGTCAGTATTAGGACTATCTCGTCCTTCACAAAATTAAAAAAACACCTAAAAGTCCTCTTCCTCAACCGCTCCCTCCCGAATGGATATCCACCGCCCAAACGCTTATTCCTGCTCGCGGTTGATCACAGACATTATATTACTAAGATCTACCACTCCCTTGCCATTTGACCCCTACCTCCCCCCATAAGAGGTTCAACCTAAGACTATGTGCTCTCAATGAGGTTATCTCAGGACTCACATACTACCTCATTGCTGCTCAGCACACTTGGACTTCCGAACCAATATGTATAATATTGCTCTATTGTATGTCTCCTGCACACAAAACTGTTGTAAAGCGCTCGATACCCTCGGGTCAGGGCAGCGCTATATAAAACTCCTTAATTAATAAATAAATAAATAAATAAATTAGTAGATTTCCCAGTCTAGATAGTCATGTGGGTTATCTGGTAACAGTCAGTTAAAGAGCTGGTCTGCTATGGGTGTGCTAGGGGTAAGCCGCTATCAGTCAGCCGGCCAACATCACACAGTCTGTGCAGAGCCAGGGTTTGATCTACCAAGAATCAAAGATACTACATTATCACTTCTACATATGCAACACACCGTGTTTTGACATATAGGTTCTATGTTTCTATAGTTAATTTAGATTTCTGAAAGTAGGGTCTCTTGCACTATTTTTTTTAATCAAGAGCCCGCACCTCGTTTACTAGACACAATTTAGTGCAGAAGAAACATTTTCCTTGCCTTTACCTGCCTTACATCAGTCGGTTAATAATGGTAAAAGACCTCTGACAGATCACTAATTCAATAAAGACTAAAAGCCCTGATCTTATTTTTAGGTCCCGGCTAGCGTGGCTGCGCACATGCGCAGCTCGCTCAGCGAGATTTAACGTTTCTGAGTAGCTTCAGTAAAGGGCTTTAAGCCCCGCCCCTCTTTTCCATTGGCTGGCGTCACCATTTATACTAAACGGTGGCCAGCCATTGGAAAAGAGCTTCCCATGTTGCCTCACTTTGGCTTTTTCGGATGGCCCACTTGGACGGGCTTGCCTGCTTTCCTTCAGAAGTAAAAGGTTTCTTATCTTTATGGGGCCATGTGTTTAAACACATGGCCCCATAAAGACAAGAGAGCCTCTTTTACTTTCGGGACCGCGCCGCGCGCGCCACGCTTGGTGTAGTACCAGCGTTTTCCTTAACTCGTTTTCAATATTTAAATTTGCCTTGTTTTCAATGTTTTTTATTTCTCTCTTTCGACTCTCTCCTCATTCTTTTCCAACGGGAGAGAGCAAAACTTTATTTTCTTAACATTTACTTCACAGAACATTTAATTTTCTGCTAATGTGCCTCAGAGTCAGATCACAGGGCGCGTCATGGGGCATGCCGCTGTTGTGCCTCAGAGTCATATCCAATTCATGCCAACGGCTACGCCGCCTTTATCCGAAAGGACATTATTGCATCTTTGATCCCTGGCTGCTGTCCTGCTGAGGGCTGTAAACCATTTTTGTTTTTAATTGCACGTGGCTGATATGGGAAATCAATAACTCGGGACGTGTTTGTTTAATACCAGTATCTCTTGTCGAGAAGGGTCTTCTTTAGAGGACGATTTTCTGATAAGGGCATTAAACTTTATTTTCATAACCTTTAATTTGCCGCTAATGTGCCTCAGAGTCAGACCACAGGGCGCGTCATGGGGCATGCCGCTGATGTGCCTCAGAGTCATATCCAGGGCGCGTCATGGAACACTTCCAGGTACGGATATTTTTCTGAACGTGGGGACCAAGGAGAAGTGCAGGTTTGTCTGTATTTAAATCTTCACTCGATGTTTAACCGTACGTAAATCCGTGCTGGGAGGGGGCGGGGAGGCTCTCTGGGGCAGGGATACTATATGTTTTTAAACACTGGGGCGCCTTTATCTGCGGGAAATAAATTATTGCAGGTAATTCATGCCAACAGCTGCGCCGCCTTTATCCGAAAGGACATTATTGCATCTTTGATCCCCGGCTGCTGTCCCGCTTATGGCTGTAAACCGTTTTGTTTTTAATTGAATGTTGCTGATATGGGAAATTAATAACTCTGGACGTGTTTGTTTAATACCAGTATGTCTTGCCGTGAAGGGCCTTCTTTAGAGGACGGGTTTCTGATAAGGGCATTAAACTTTATTTTCTTAACATTTAATTTGCCGCTAATGTGCCTCAGAGTCAGATCACAGGGCACGTCATGGGGCATGCCACTGATGTGCCTCAGAGTCAGATCAAAGGGCGCGTCATGGGGCATGCCGCTGATGTGCCTCAGAGTCTGATCACAGGGTGCGTCATGGGACACTTCCAGGTACGGATATTTTTTAGGTCTCGCCTAGCGTGGCTGCGCACGGCGAGATTTAATGTTTTTAAGGAGTTTCTATGTTGCCTCCCTTTGGCTTTTTCAGACCGCCCATTAGGACGGGCTCGCCTGCTTTCCTTTTGTCGCAAACATTTTCTTATCTTTATGGGGCCATGTGTTCAAAACACATGGCCCCATAAAGACAAGAGAGTTCAGCAAGCTTTTGCACATACCGTCAAGCGCGTCTTCTCTTTCCCTCCCCTCCCCTCCCTCCTCCACCCACACCCCACTCTCTCTGCTGTTCCTCCCCCTCCCTCCAGTGATTTTATGGTTATTTCATTCATTCATTCATTCATTCATTCATTCATTCAGTGCTGTGTGGGGCGCAAGATCGACAGCTTGTTTTTTATGTACGTTTGTGTATAACTTTACTCCCCCCAGTTTTTTCATCTCACTTAAAGCCCTGCCCGTGGGCTATATCCCTCAGGTGATTGTACTCCAGGTGGACATCTTCCGCTCTTCAGGGTGTTCTGTGTCCCTACGGCTCTGCGGATTCGGCTTCACTACCGCTCAGAGGGGCTGGGGCTGCACTTGTCTGCTGAACATTTAATGGGGCACTATATAGAGTTCCCTCCCGGGCTGCCACGAGTTCTCATCTACCTCCTATTGAAATGTGGGGGACTTCTGCACATCCACTCTGTGCAATACCACTTCTGTGCATATGAGGGAACGGTGAACACCCACTCTGCACGTGTCTCCTGTACATCTGAGGGGACTAGAGCCCAAGCGCCCTCTTTACCACACGCTGTCCCTGTGTAACGGAGTGCTGCACACCTCTTGGCGCTGCACCCCCTCTGTGGTGATGAGACAGCACCGCACCCCACTCTCTGGTACTATACCACTTCCGTGATCCGAAGAGAGCTCCGCGGGAGATCGGAAGACCCCGGCAGTCGTTATCTGCCGTCACATCCGATGCTCCCAGTACCTCCAGGCCGCCAGCCTCCCGCGAGATTGGCGTTTCCCATTTAAAATAATTAATAAAAGAGCCAAGAGACGCGCGTGCATTAACCCGGCGCCCTCACATAAAGCGCTCCTTTCGGTGCAGAGTTTCAAGCTATTCGGCCCTCCGGGGCCCTGCGCCTTCTTCCAAGGCTGTCTGATCGCTCCTAGGATGAATTAATTATTAGTGCAGATTCTTCGGCAGGCCAAGCCGTCTGTTTACAGAGCGAGCCTAAAAAATACTAACCAGTTAAAAGGGAGAGCGGAACCATTTGTAGCGGCTAAAGATATCTCTGTCGCCTGGGGGCAAAATTGGACGGGAGGTGGGGGAGGAGGGTTGAGGGGAGATGTTTGGGGCGGGGGGTTGGGGAGCGGTCACGCTTGCGAGCTGGCAGCTTAGTGGTAACGTTAATATAAATGCCCCAGGCAGGACCATCTAAGAATGTGTAACAAGACTGGGTGAAGTGTTCTGGCGGCAGATGAAAGGCAGAGCCACGAGTCTGGAGATTATAAGGGGAGAGCAGACAGCTTCAGTGGCCAGACAGATAGACCTAGGATCGGCGGGGAGTGTTGATGACACCCTGTGGTTTCAGTACAGCTTATATGCAAAGGCAGGGCACCCTTCAGAGAGATATGTGAACGTTTAAGCATCTGTGCAGGAGCCAAGAAATCTGTGGAAGAAGCGCAGAAAATGTGGTATTTCTGAGTTGAATGACAAAATACTTTTAAAACAATTCCTTGCCCTGGACTGATCTTCCTGTATTTATGATAAGGCCGCAGGAATTATATGGCAGGGGAGGACACAATTATATGGCAGTGTTTGCTAAATTATGCTTCAAGAAAAAACCCTACTACTCACTCTCTACTACTCTCTACTACTCACTCTCTACTACTCACTACTACTCTCTTCTACTCTCTACTCACTCTCTACTACTCACTCTCTACTACTCACTCTACTACTCTCTACTACTCACTCTATTACTCTCTACTACTCACTCTACTACTCTCTCTCTACTAATCACTTTGCTACTCTCTACTCCTCACTCTCTACTACTCTCTACTACTCACTCTCTACTACTCACTACTACTCTCTTCTACTCTCTACTCACCACTCTCTACTACTCACTCTACTCTCTACTACTCTCTACTACACTCTACTACTCTACTACTCACTCTCTACTACTCACTCCCTACTCTCTACTCTCTACAACTCTCTCTCTTCCTCTCTCTCTGCCTCTCTAACTCTACCCCTCTACCTCTACACCTCTCTACCTCTCTCTACCCGCACACATATGCACACATATATATATATGTGTATATATATGCATATATATATATATATATACATACATACATATATACATCTGCATATCTATATAAATACAAATATAAATGCATGCATACATATACATATATGCATACATATGCATGTTATGTATATGAAAGTTTGGAAAACACTAATAAAACCAAAGCTAAAAAGCCACCTAATTACAAACAGAATTGCTTTAACTTTTACAAAGCCGAGACCTGTTGCATTTTTAATGCTTGTTTCACATTTCATCAACATAAGTGGGATGATAAACTGAGGCAGCTTTCTATGGGCCGGAGCCTGTAGCCTATGAGATTTACAGAGCTCTGTTTAGCAGATCCTTTTATCATAAGCATGACCTCTGCCTGAACCCCGGGACAATCAGGTCGGCAGAAGACGTTCTTAGTCACATACAATTTATATTTCAAGAATGCATTCATTTTGCAAAAAGACGATAAAAATATTAATTTAATTGTTTGATGTTTCCAGTTGGCTCTTGGGCTAGGTAATTCAGAAGGCTGCAGTACTTGACTTGACTTGAGTGGAACTCTTTTGGATAGAGGGCAATCTGTGGGGAGGGGAAAGCTGATTGAGATGGAACTGGCAGTTCCCTTTCAGGGACTTTATCTTAATGTCAGATCTATCCCAAAACATGTGGCCGAAATTTGGGATTTATTAGATGGCGCAAAGCCGGACATTTGTCTCTTTACTGAGACCTGGCTGAACAACGATGCCACACCAGTTTTGGCAATGGTATTTCCAACAGATTACTCGGTAGTGCGTTTAGACAGAGTGAGGAAGAGGGGTGGGGGTCTGGCAATTGCCACGCGACCCCCCTATTATATCAAGATCCTGGATACAGTATCCTCCCCAAACTTGGAGCTGCTGATCTTTAGAGTACTGCGTGCCCATACAATAGAATGGACAGGAGCTCTAGTCTATCACCCTCCAGGGGGAAATAAGAGAGACTTCAGTACAGCATTATTGGAAAGACAGGCCCCATTTTCGCTGCAGGCTGATAAGTTCCTGCTGGTCGGGGACTTCAATCACCATCTGTAGGCTTCTGTCAATGTGGATACCACTTCTCTGCTTGCAGCGATGGAGTCCCTTGAGCTCTCCGCCAGAGTGGTTAGCCCAACTCATCGGGCAGGTCATATACTGGATACTATTTTTTCCAACATGGTAGAATTGAGAGTAGATCCCCCTGTGAAGGTATGCTGGACAGACCACTCGGCACTAAGTTTCTCTTGGGCCCCACTAAACCTGCGAGGCCCTGTGCAACTGCGGAAAGAACTTCGCAGAGCCTGGAAGAAGGTGACAGCCTCTGCCTTTAGAAGTGTCTATACCCCCCTGTTTTTTTAAACCGTCCGGATTGCGACATTGCATTAGATGCCTTTGAGGCCTCCATAATAGATGCTCTTGATTCAATTGCACCAAGGAAGCTGGTAAAAATTCAGACCATGGTATCCCCCGCCCCTTGGTATACAGACACTCTCAGAAGGGAAAAAGCCCTTTGCAAGGGTAAAGAAAGGAAATGGAGGAAATCCAAATCCGACCTAGATGAACAGGGCTATCGAGAGGCCCATAGAATCTACCTAAATAGCTGCAATGCTGCTAGGAGAGCTCATTTAGGCGCTCGTATACTGGAGGCCAGGGACTCCTTGAGGGAGATCTTTACTATCCCTAAGGAGTTTACTAACCCAAAGGCGAATAATCCACTCCTGTCGCCCACACAGGAATTATGTGATCACTTAGCGACCCACTTCACTAACAAGATTGATATAATATAAGATTGATATAATATATCGTTCTTTCGGGTCTGTGGAGGTGGTTGATGCTAGTGCCCCTTTCCAGGAAACTCCCTGCTCCCAGAGTTTGGACTGTTTTTCCACCATCACCAGTGAGCAGGTGGGTGCCCTATTATCGCAGGCTAAATCTGGCTCTACCCTTGACCCTGTTCCTCCGGCAATTATGTCTGAGCTAAGCCCGGTCTTAGAGGATATTCTCGCTGACATCTGTAATATCTCTCTAACAACGGCCACATTCCCACGGAAATGGAAGACCATGCGTATCAAACCTCTGCTCAAGAAAGCCCTGGCGGATCCTTCTGACTTACAGAACTACAGGCCAATCTCTCTTCTCCCATGCTGTTCTAAGGTGATGGAGACTCTAATCAATCGACAGTTGTCCCGCTATTTAGAACAGAATACGATTCTGGACCCTTCCCAGTCCGGCTTCCGGGCATCCCATAGCACTGAGGTAGCCCTACTGGAGGTTATTGATACGCTAAGAATGTCACTTGACAGGGACACACTAGCTATGCTGGTGTTGTTAGATCTGTCGGCAGCCTTTGACACCATCTCTCACCGTATCCTATTGAATAGGCTCCGAGAGATTGGCGTCAGAGGTCTGGCTTTTAAATGGATCCAGAATTATCTGTCCGACAGAACACAATGCGTTCAGTTGGACTCTTTTGTGTCTCACACGGCTGCAGTTGATACGGGGGTTCCACAGGGCTCTATATTGAGCCCAACACTGTTCAATCTATATGTAGCCCCGCTATCCACTATCATCAGTAATCATGGGTTTGAAACCATATCCTATGCTGACGATACGCAGCTAATCATACACATAGAATATGACCCTGGAGTGACAAAAGCTAAGTTTCTAAACTGCATGACAGGCATTGTAATTTGGATGAGGAAGAATTCTTACAATTGAATTCTTCCAAAACCGAGATACTCCTGTTCAGCAAGGCAGAAAAATTGTGGACCGCGGAGTGGTGGCCACCAGAATTAGGAGAAGCACCCTCCCCTAAAGGATGGGCCAAGAACCTAGGAGTAAGAATCGACAACAAGCTTTCCATGGAAGAACAGGTGAAAACTCTTACAGGCACCTGCTTTGGGATCATGCGAATGTTGAGAAAGTTCTTTCCCTGGATCCCGATAAACGCCAGAAAGACCCTCATCCATTTGCTTCTGATTAGTCTTTTGGACTATGGAAACGCTTTGCTGGTAGGAATTAGGGAAGACCTGCTATCTAGACTGCAGGTAGTACAGAATACAGCAGTGTGGCTTGCCCTTAATAAGCCAGCATTAACTCCTTCCCTGCCTCTCCTACGTCAACTCCATTGGCTCCCTGTCAGGAAACGAGCCCTTTTTAAGCTGCTGTGCATGGTTTTTAAATCCCTGCATGGTTTGGGTCCGGTTTACCTGACGAACAAAATAGGACGCTACCAACCTGGACGGTGCCTTAGATCAGCTGTTTGTGAACAGGGGACATTTTGTTTGTTCAATGGTCACCTGTAGACTCAACGAATATCTAGAATGGCAGACATGCACACTGGCGTCCAGAAGTCACAGAGGAGTGTCCACCGTCCACCTTACTTCAAAGGTGACTGCAATGCCAGATGTGTCTGTTTTATATGCAGATCCTTCTGCACGAGTGAGGTCAGTGTGATTCTAGGTCACATATATACAGAGGCCCCACTTCTTACAATTGATTCTTAGTTACACCATCTTAGACTCCCACACCCATCAGCACTGTCGCTGCACTTCAGTAGTCCAGAGCTGCGCAGTGCTTAATTTGAGACAGTGGGTGCTGGTGGCACTCCATTTTGGGGACAGACACTTATTTTTCCTCACCTGACATTTCCCGAGAGTAAAGAAGGGAATAATGCAGACGAAAGGAGGAGTAAAAGACGGAAAAACGGACACAAAGGAAGACAACAGAGACGACAAGAGTGAGACTAAGGTGCAGCGAGTGTCTGGTACTGGATGAAAGAGGCATGAGGCGTATTCCACAGTACTAAGCCTGAAGCCTGTGTGTTAGGCGCACCGGTGCCGGCTGCTGCTACTGAGCAGAGCTTCGGACCCGCGCTAATTCTTAGCACCGCCTCCCGAGATTGGCCAGTCCCGTAGCCTATTAATTCCAGTTTCCTGGCCCTTGCTGTGCTGAATCCGGAGAAAGAGGTTTTGCTGCAACCACTCCAATGTCTATTTTAGCTGACACAGTGGGGTGGGACAAGAGTAGGATGACAGCTCACCCCAACACAAGTTAGTCTTCACCAAGCCCAAAGTAGAAGAGCTCAGACTCAGTCCTGCCCCGTATCAGAATCACCTCTCAGCCTGCACACAAAACGACACCACAAATGCTAAGTGGCTAGAACACTCTTTCCTGCATAACAACCTGCATGCCAGAAGCTGGCTGCACACAAATACATTCACACACTGACTGGAGTGAGTGGGCTAGTCTGCACAGGCCACGAGGGTGGAAGCTGCACCGAGGTGACACGGATGGGCCAGGGCAAGGCCCAAGAGATGATGCAGCCGGCTGGGCAGCATTCATATCCGAAGCTGTAACCCTGTCCCTTGGGCTGCTTCCTGAAGTAGGCACCGGAGCTGAGGATTTCCAACTCTTCCAGTGCCATACGATTTGATACAATAGATCTACTTTCTTGGCTTGACAAGTCCCACAAGTGTTGTCAAAGTAAACGTGTAAAATACACTCAATCTTACAATCTGTCATGTAGTGGATGAATCAGAGTCCAATACTTTTTGTAGTCGATGTTTCACGCACAATATTTTTGATATCTATTAACAAAGATAATGCCCTCTTTTCGCGGCTCTCCCTGGTAGGACTCCAAGACTGATGCAGTTTTCTTCACATTTACCCGTAAAGCCTTGTTTTGCCTTGCAGAATGTAGGTGTCTCGAATGTTTCTACAGAGTGGTGTAGGAGAAAGTGCCTCTCGGTCTCTAGATCTCCTAGGCCGCACTGTAGTCAAATTCTATTCTCTTTGGATTTGCGTCTTTTCTGTGTCGGCTAGTCTATCATTTACTCCATTGTCCTTTAGTCTGCAGGTAAGGAGCAGTTATCTTTTCTTTAGGTCTTTCCTCACAGGGAGTTATTCTGTGAGATTAACATTTCTTGACAGTGTTCTGTAGCATTGTAATCTGTTGTGTTGTCCCAGCATGTCACACTGGACATTGGGTAGTGCCGCCTTTGGGTCTCATCTACATTCCTAGGAAGTGCATCCTCCTGCTTGTGGCCTCCAGTGTAAAGATTTCTGGGGAGCTGCTTAGAGGAGAGGTGTGGGAAATTTTAGGGGTGTGAGGGATTCCTGATGTGTTTAGCTACGTGGTCTTTCAGCATCTGGTAATGGAGGTAATTTGGGTCAACTTGCTTCCTGTGGCTCCAGCATTTACAGAAGTTCAGCTGGACAACAGTGGAGGCCGCGCCTTCTCCCACCTGGCGGCTGAGAACTGGAACAACCTCCCCCTCCCCCTGCACCTCAGAGCCTCACCATTGCCCCAGCAGTTCAGGAAGGGCCTCAAGACCTGGATTTTCAACCATTAGGACAACAGGCAGCATGCTCTCCCTGCACCTCGAGACCCTCACAGGTGATGCAGCCACGCTCTACAAATCCTGGTTTATTGATGGATAGATCAGCAACAGGTAAACTTCCGATTCTGATGTGCTTCCACTTTTGAGTCAGCTTTTGTGGATACAGATGAGTTTTGCGATCTGCATGTGCAGGCGTTCTGTTAGGGCTCTGCCCCATTCTGTATATTGTTTGTTGCTGTTAGGCCGCACACTTCACCTCCATAAAGACTGCAGCACAGATTCTGTAAAGTAGTTTCAGCTTTAATCATACTGGTGGGTGGCAGCATGCATGAGGCTTCTTGAGGGAGTAGTAGTGCACGCAGGGCTTTTCTTGGAGTTGTTTATTGCCAGTGGACTGCTTCCAGGAACCACAGCCTCCCACCTTTCTCTCCAGTCTTCTCATCCTTGGGCTTCAGGGGTCAAGACAGGGCTGAAGCAAACGAGTTTCTTAGAAGACCATGACTCATCCAGGACGGAGATAAAATAACAAAAACAAGGTGCCATTTCCGTCAGAGGAGCCCTGAGCGGCCTCTGCTGCAGGTCAGTGCTGGAGGCGTGAGAGCTTCCTAAGGCACAGGGCGCTCCAGGGAGAGGCGGGGAAGCCCTGGAAGTGTAGTAATGAAGCTTACTGGTAAGAAACCGGGTCATTACCTTCCTCGGCACAGTCCCTACCTAGTGAGCTGATACCAAAGCATTCTTTGGCTTCATCTCACTCCAAAAGCAGCACTTCAAGAGGATAATCACCAAGATGGTGCACCAGATATCATGGCTAGCTGACAAACAAAAAACGGCTTCATGTTCTCACACCTGGTCGGTTCCCCGAAGCTATTCCAAATTGAGACCACATCCGATCATAAACGTTCGTATGTCAAACAACAACTTGTTTAATATAGGCTCGGAGGCTTACCGACATTGTAGGGGCGGCTCCTCCATAATGGCAGAGGAGCGCTGCCCCCTGCTAAAGGATGAAAAATGAAATAATAATAAAAGCATTTTATTAACATTTTATTTGAGCCTGCAAGTCTTCAGCGGGGTGGGGCCAGGCAATCCTGTGTGACAGGCATTGCACGGGGAAGAGTGGTGGACACTTTTAAGTGGGCATGTCAGTTTGACCGGCCATCTTTGGCTGATCAAACAGACATGCGCACTTAGGTTTCTCCAACCCAGCTGTGTTGCACAGCCGGGTTGGAGAAACACCATAGGCTCCTAGGCACTTTCTGAGCGGCAAATCAGGCCTCGCAGACCAATCCCAGTGCTTCTCTCATGCTGGGATTAGTATTCCCAGCATGTGAGAAGCGCCTGGATTGGCATCTGGTAGCCTGCGCAGTGTGCAGCCAGAGTAAAGGAGCAAGGTGTGGTGTTGCGGTCTAGTCGACGGCACGCTAGGCGTGACGTCACCGGACTTCCGGCGGCGGCCATCTTAGGGGTGCATTAGCGCGCCGATTCGAATAGGATAAGGAGCTCCGTGCCGGCGCTCCTGCTGGAGTGTGTAGTACATTAATAAACCCCTCAAACCTTGCCAGCTGTCTTAGTCATCTTAGGTGGGGCATTGTACAGGAGGAAAGGGGCAACATTACAATGGCGACGAGGAGGTGAAACGGCCCAGCGCTGCCTCCAGGGTGAGTGTCTCGTGGTCTGCCAGCCAACGACGCCCACAGGCACCACCCCTGACCAGCAGGAGCGCGGCAGTGTCGCGGAGAGGAAAGGCGAGAGCGCTACATTCCTGACGGGCCCCCCTGAGCCGATTCCGGACCGCGACAACCCCACAGGAACCGCCCCAGGTAGAGTCCACGTGGAGAGGCGGTTGCACGCATCGTGGCGGGGGTCACAGGACGTACCGCGAGCGGCGGCACCACTGACCGCGACGACGACCTGGACGCAGGGAGCCCCGACAGCACCCAGGGGTCGAGAAGCTCGAGTCCACGACCGCGGCGAACGGAGGCAAGGAGGAGGATGAGTGCCACTTCGACGGGACTGCCGAACCCGATACCCTTCCTCACGAAAGCTGGGGTTCCAGATGTGCCATGGGAGGATTGGAAGCCGTACTTCTTGAATTTCCTGTTCGCCTTGGAAGAGGAAAGTGGCGCTGAGTTCTCGAGCTCGCGCAGGAAGAGGATGCTGCTACACCATTTGGGCCCTGCAGGTCAGAGGGTTTACGACGATCTGGTGAAGGTGGTCCGGCCCGCGGCGGATGACGATGTGTTTCAACACGCGATCGACAACATGGATGCTCATTACCGCCCGACAGTGTGTGTAGCCGTCGACAGGTACAACTTCTACCACAGAGCGCAACAGAAAGGAGAGACGATTGACCAGTACGTAGCGGCGCTACAGAAGCTGGCCCTAACGTGCAAGTTCGGAGCCTTCCAGGAAGAGTTGATTAGGGACCAAATAGTAATGCACGCAGCGAATGCGTCCATTCAAGATAAGCTGTGGGCCAACGGTGACGAACCCCTCAATACGGTGATAGCCATGGTGAAGAAGGCAGAAATGTCCAAGAGATGTGCGGAGACAGCGAAGAAGGACCGCTACCCTGAACAAACTGTGTGCAGGATAGAAGACCGAAAAGGCCACGAGAGACAGACGACGACGGAGCAGCACAGCACGCGACAACACAGGAAGCCCATGACCCGGGGCGCGAAACAGCAGACGCAGGGACAAGGGAGCACCAACGGGTGCTACAGATGCGGCAGCGAAAGGCACGCCGCCAACGACAAAGGGTGCCCAGCGTTCCGGGCCAAATGCACGTACTGCGGGCTGATGGGGCACTATGAGAGAGTATGCCGAAGGAAGACGTCAAGGCAGCAGGTGAAGTACGTGGCGCAGGAGATGACCAAGGAGGAAGAGCAAGAAGGGCAGGAGGACGAAGAAGAGATCCTGATGATAGATGACCAGGTCTTGGGGATCGACGGCGCGGTCGACAAGAAACCGAGGTGCGCCATGACCATAGGGGGTGTAGGAGTCACCATGGTCGCAGATTCAGGGTCCCCCTACACGATCATAAAGAGGAAGATATGGGAGGATGACTTTGCACCTGTCACAACACACCGACTGCGCCCCACGGACATCCACCCGGTGACGTTCACAGGGGAACCCATACCCATGGTAGGGTATTGCCCTCTCACGTTCGAGTTCCAGGGCAGGACGTGTGAAGGAAAACTGTACGTGGCAGAAAAGGGACCATCAGTGTTGGGATGGAAAGATCAAGGGAAGCTGAAAATAAAGCTGAACCCAGGAGGCCGCATACAAGTACTCATGATGGAGGACGACCCCAAAGTGGGAGCAAGGCAGTGGAAGGAAGAGTTCCCCGAAGTCTTCAGAGACGACATAGGGAGGCTAACAAAGTTCACGCACAAAATAAATCTCAAAGAAGGAGCCCGACCAGTGTCCCACAAAGTGCGAAACATCCCGTTCCGCACCAGGGAGGCAGTACAAGAGGAACTGCAGAGGTTGGAGGACAACGGGATCATCGAGGCCATCGATAATGCGGAATGGTTGGCCCCCTTAGTCGTGGCGCAGAAGCCGAACGGGAAGGTGAGACTATGTGTGGACCTCAGGGAACTCAACAAGAACATTGTAGTGGACAAGTTCCCCCTTCCCCGCATCAATGAGATGTTAGCTAAGACCAAGGGCGCCAAGTGGTTCTCCACTGTGGATTTAACATCTGCGTATCACCAGATCGCACTCCACAAATCGTGCAACCACCTCACATCATTCATTACACCTTTCGGGTGCTACAAGTTCCTACGGATGCCGTTCGGGCTCGCCTCGGCAGCGGCGGTCTTCCAAAAATTGATGTACCGTCTGTTCCACAAGATGGAAGGTATTCAGTTCTTCCAGGACGATATCTTGGTGATGGGCGCCTCCACGGAAGAACATGACCGGAGGCTAGCGAATGTCTTGACAGTGCTGGAACAAAACGGGCTCACGGCCCAGTGGGACAAGTGCAAGTTCGGTCTGGGGAAAGTCACATACCTGGGGCACGAAATCAGTCAGGAAGGCATAAAACCCAAGGCATCCAACGTAGCTGCCATCAGAGATGCACCCACGCCCACTAGCAAGGAGGAGGTACGGACATTTTTAGGGATGGCTGAGTTCTACAGCAAGTTCGTCTCCCACTTTGCATCAAAGACGCACCACCTGAGGTCGATCCTGAAGGAGAAAACGGCGTTCTCATGGAAGGAGGAACAAGAGAGAGAGTTCGAGGAAGTGAAGAGAGAAATCTGTGGCGCCATACCCATCCAAGGGTTTGACCCGACGGCTCCCACGACCCTGACTACAGACGCTAGCGACCGAGGCCTTGGAGCAGTGCTCACGCAACAGTCGGCGCGAGGAGTGACAGCGACAATCAGCTTCGCGTCCCGCACGCTGGCTGACAATGAACGCAAATTCAGCGTGATTGAAAAGGAAATGCTGGCGGTCGTGTGGGCAGTGGAAAGATTCCGGCAGTTCCTGTGGGGAGGACGGTTCCTCTTACGAACGGACCACAAACCCCTGATAAAAGTGCTCACGTCCAACGGCCACGAGCACGCTACCCCAAGAATTGCGAAGATGACATTGCGACTCCTCGACTACGTGTACGACGTAGAGTACATCCCAGGCACCAAGAACCGCGTGGCGGACTACCTGAGCAGGGCGGCGGCAAAGGAACCGGCAGAGGCGCAAGACACAGAGACTTGGGCCGAGTACGCAGTGGCGTTCATGAGCGATCACGAAAGAGCAATCAGCAAGCAGGAGTGGGAAGAAGAGTATGGGTCCGATGAGAAGGTGAAGGCGGTCAAAACGTACGTGACGCAGGGGTGGCCGGAGAAGAGGTTGCTGGGAGAAGAACTAAAACAGTACTGGGAAGTCAGGGAAGAATTGTCGCTGGGGGACAACCCGTGTTTTCTGTTCCGGGGCAACAAGGTAGTACCCCCGACGGCGCTGAGGCCCAGAGTGGTAGCTCTTGCCCACGAAGGACATTTGGGCATCGTGAAAACGAAGGGAAGAGTGAAGGAGGACTATTGGTGGCCAGGGTTGGACCTCGCGGTGGAAAGACACGTCAGAACGTGTGAGCAATGCAACAATGCAGACAAGACGCAAAAAGTGCTGCGCCCACCGCTGGGACGCTTCGACTTCCCGGAAAATCCGTGGGAAGAGATCTCCATAGATGTTCTAGGTCCCATACAAGACGCCAGTGGCAACCAAAAGTACCTCACCGTGGTCGTGGACAGGTACTCGAAGTGGCCAGAAGTCCATGTGGATGACAACGCAGAGACAGATACCATCCTGGGATTCCTCACGGAGGTGTTCATCAGAGAAGGGATCCCCAAGGGAATCCTCAGTGACAACGGCCCACAGTTCACATCCACGAAGTGGGAGGCCTTCATGGACAGGAACGGGATAACTGTCAGGCGCACGCCGGTCTACCACCCTGCTGGGAACGGAGCAGTGGAGAGATTCAACAGGGTGATAATGGGGTCAGTGCAAGCGGCAATCGGCCAGGGAGCAAGCTGGGAGAAAGAACTCAAGCGTATGCTATGGGCGTACCGGATAACTCCCTCGTCCACAGGCTACAGCCCATTCCGCATTCTGAGAGGAAGAGAACCGTTCACCCGAGACAATGTAGCTTGGAAGAGGCTCACGGTGCAGAGTCATTGGTCACCGGCAGTGGTGCGCAGAAACTTGGAGAAAGCACAAGCCGTATACACGAACTACTACGACGCAAGGCACAACACCAAGGAAGCCGCCTTGGAGAGAGGAGAGTGGGTGAGGGTGAAACTGCCTACACAGGGAAGGAAAGGGGACAGCAAGTTCACGCCCCCCTTCCAAGTGGTAGAGCCCTATTCCACATCAGCCTTACTAAGTGACGGGAAGATTTGGGCACAAGATCGGATGGCAAGTTGCACCAGAATCAATGAGACTGAACAGAACTTGGAGCTGGACGGCGAGGCAGGAGCTGGGGCCACACCGGCGGGGAAAGGCGAGAGTAGGAGACCAGAGGGGGAAGCAGGAAGCGTTCCCAAGGGATCCTGGAGTCCAAGAGGAGGAGAAGTCGAGACTCCGGGACTTGGTGACCGAGGGACTGAGTTAGGTGGGGCTGAGCCCCAAGAAGCGTGTGGGGAAGCGGATCCGAGTGGGGGGGGCAATACCCCGACCGCAGGCGCAGGAAGCAGGAGGACACGCTGCGGAAGAAGAATACTGCTCCCACGAAGGTTCGAGGAGTTCAACCTAGACCACAAGTAAGACTGTTCTATTGTGAAGAGGGACATTGCCTATTGTGTTGTAAAAGGGGGAGATGTGGTGTTGCGGTCTAGTCGACGGCACGCTAGGCGTGACGTCACCGGACTTCCGGCGGCGGCCATCTTAGGGGCGCATTAGCGCGCCGATTCGAATAGGATAAGGAGCTCCGTGCCGGCGCTCCTGCTGGAGTGTGTAGTACATTAATAAACCCCTCAAACCTTGCCAGCTGTCTTAGTCATCTGTGGTGGGGCATTGTACAGGAGGAAAGGGGCAACATTACACAAGGCGGTGGCAATTGGAGCGGCAGTTAAGTGCAATTTTATTAATTGTAATTGTTTTCCTCCCCCACAACCCCTCGCTCCACCACTAAGCAATGCGAGCAGTCGCCACTGCGATTTTGGACTGTATACCTGCTCAAAGAAGAGAAAGTCCAAATAACCCGTGCAGGTTTTCCCTATCCTGCAAGAAAACACATGTGCACATCATCTGCATCTGCCCAGCTCTGCTGAAAGCGAGCCAGACTCTTTTAATACCACAGCTTCTGGCTTTGGGCATTTGCTCCTGCAGACCTGCCATAATCACCTTCCTCCCTGCTGAAAATTCCATATCCACAGGGAGATTCCTGAAATGTATGCAGGTGTTTGAGAGAACATTGAACAACTTAGCCCATCTTGATTGATGCATCTATCAGGCATTTCCGGCTGCCCACCCCTTCGACGAAGTCTGTGCCTGTTTGAGCACGCCCCATATGGACCGCCCCATATGGACCGCGCTCAGGTTCGCTTCTTAAGTAATCTTATGTACTGCAATAGGTATTATTCCGTTCACTTAATGCTGTATTGTGTTACACTCTTTGGCCGACTGTTACAACCCACAAGAATCCTGACCTTCGGGTCTAGCTACCGATGTACACAACTCTAAAATAAATAAATAAATGCATCATGGAATGTGTCCGCAATGCAGAGTGCAGCTTTCTAAAAGCACCCAGCTCTTTGCAC
Organism: Triturus cristatus; assembly: GCF_964204655.1. NCBI lineage: Eukaryota > Metazoa > Chordata > Amphibia > Caudata > Salamandridae > Triturus > Triturus cristatus. The sequence goes on along the minus strand of NC_140590.1, from coordinate 782,124,177 downwards.
GCACCCTGGGGGGAGGGCACTAAGCCTCTTGCTGTGTTTTAGTGACGCCTGTGTTTGTGATTAGCAATCCGCAGTGTAGATAGTGATTCTTCTACTATTCTGTTTTAGCGAGGCTCATGTTTGTGATCTGCTAAACAGTAGTCTAGACAGCGATCTATCTACTGCATGCACAGTGGGGGCTTTAACATCGTTTTACTGAAGCTAATGTAATATGCCCGTGATCTGTGAGGCATCAGTCAAGACAGCACTTTACACACAGTGCACTTTCGGGGACTTTAACAACGCTCCCGCACCATTAACACACGTTTTAATTGAATTGAGATACGATGTACATTTAAAAGGAAAGCGTGGCTGGAAAACACAGTGGCCCGAAATGCCACTCTGTCTTAAGCCATAGTAACATTCAACAGCACCTCAACCACTTTACGCACTTTGGGGGGCCACTTACTTTTTTAGTGAGGTTCATACCAGGATATGTATGAACTGATTTGTATGTTTTGATACCAATATATTAAATGTGTATGTTTTAACATGTATGTTATTTTTATGTAAGTTATTTTCTAAAGCTTTCACTACGCGGAATTAGAGAATTTTGTAATGGTTTTTATTAGTCATGCAAATAAAGAATTGATTGATGAAAACACTTCAACCATATGCAGTTGCAATGATGTTTAGTAACCTCATTATCATTTTCAGTGCTACACTCAAAACTGCAGCACCAAAAGATATTGACGCTCTAACCCTACCTTCCCAATTCCACTCCTTGATGTGATTGCCACCTGAAATAACACCTTACAAGACATAAAGCTCAGATCTACTGAATTTAGTGGCTCAAAAGGCATTTTTTAAGTCCTTGAAGCACCAGTGGTAAATCCCATGTGGGACCTGGATGATGAATGGCTGGTCTTTTAAGGAAAAAGCTCTTTAACAATCTAGACACCTGAGGCACCAAACCCTCCAAGTGTGGGCTCCTAAAAACCCTAATTGGGCATCTAGGCTGCTGAATAAACTCTGCCACCTCCAAAGAATAGCCCATAGCTGTTAAACTTTCTCTCTCAAATGCCATATGTCTAACTGTAGTTGGCCCAGACACTCCTTTGGTTGGGGGAGGGCTCACCTGAGTGAATAGGGAAAAGAAGGAACCATCCAAGGATCCTGAATCATCAACTGTAGGAGGAGAGGAAAGCATGAATGTCTCTTTCAATACAGCACCACCAACAGCACTTCCAGTCTCTCCTCCGTACTTTCTATAGCACCTTGCTCATCAGGGGAATGGGCAGAACTGCATACAACAGTTCTTTGGACCATGGAAGGGACAATGCGTCCACCCTTCAAACCCCCTTGATTCGGACACCTGTTGCAGAACTGAAGAAGTGCACTCTCCCTGGTTGCAAAAAGACCCTCCTGTGGGGTTCAGAATCTCTTAACTATCTGTTGGAAAGTGCCCTGTGACAGGGCTAACTCAAGTGAAGGAGGGAAAACTCTGCTCAAAAGATCCACAGCTCATTCTCCTTCCTCAAAAGATGGACTGCTTGGGAACACATTTCCTGCGCTAGAGCCAATGGTGACTTCACGGTCAAGCCCCCTTGATTGTTCACGTACAACCACCCTATTGTCTGACTTCACCAAAACATTGTGCCCTTGAAGGACTGAGGAAAACTGAAGAAGTGCCACATGTTCCGCCTTCACCTCTTTCCAATTGGAAGCGAACCCCCTCTGTGCCACAGACTAGGTTCTCAGAACTAAATGACTTTCCATTATTATTCACCAACCTATCCTGCTTGCATCTGAGCTCAAGAGTTTTAGAGGCGAGTTCAAATTCTCCTGATCCAGCCAGCACTGCAATGCCTGTCCCATGCTCTCCGCCGGGATCTTGATCTCCTATTAATTTGACCTGAGCTCCCAGTGGTCTAACAGAAGGCATTGGCAGCTGGCATGGCTCGCGGGTGGTGGGTGGCGGGATGGGCGAGGGGAGAGAAGGGGGCAAGGGGGCACGGGTCGCAAAGTAAAAAAAAAAAACAATTGCACACTTACCTTGCCGTCGAGTCCCGCGTCTCAGTTCCTTCTCTCCTGCGTCCAACTCCAAGAGCAAGAAGCACAGGCCAGGCTCCCCTGACCAATCCCAACGCTGCAATGAAGCGTTGTGATTGGTCTGAGCTCTGTGACACAGCACTCAGCAAGGGGCTGGAGGGGTGGGCATATTCTCCAAGCAGGCTGTAATGCAGCCTGCATGGAGAACAGGGAAAGTGTGGATGACTGTTTTGGGCGGCCTGTCTGGGCCGACCAAACAGTCATTGCACACTTAAGAGTGGGCAAACAACTCCATCCCTGCTCTGCAGCCCCGCCACCCCTCACACAAAGCTGCTGCAGCTCTTCGATCTATGTCCCTTCGTTTTGTCCGGGTCCCGCGTTTCAAGTTTCAGAGGCTAGGGGGCAGCTCTTTTGTGGTGAAGGCTAGTGTGGCCTGGAATGTCTCCCCCCTTGCCTTGCGGTCTATCCAGGACCCAGTTGTGTTCAAAAGGAAACTTAAAACCCATTTCTTTGCTTGATAGCCTCTTTTAGCACCCCTTTGGCATCGCGCCGGGTCACTCACGAGTATCCGAGCACGTTATAAATGGATATAACATAACATAAAAACATTTACGTTATTATCATTTTATTTTTTCCTTTCTTTTACTGCTGCAAAGCAGTGGGGCGACACTCCTCCGCCTTAGCGGCGGAGCTGCAACTGACAGATGGTTGGTCAATGGATAAAAATGTAATCTCGTCCATGGTAGAGTCAACACTGTTGATGCCATCAGTACTTGTTCTGTCAACCATTCCCTCACTGTTGGGGACTCTTTTACCAAGAGAGGACTGCAATGAATAATGTCAGTTTCTGCTTTCTTGCTGCTGGCAGGAACACCTTCCTCAGGTGCCAGGTGTGTCCTGAAGTGTGTCCCTATACACTCTACATCCTGAAACAGAGTTTCATAGGATTTCTTGTGATTCAGCAACAGCCTGTGTTCTTCCAGTTCCCCACAAACTTCATCCACTTGCTGTTTCATCTTAAAGAAACAGGAAGAAGAAATCAGCCTGTCAGCAAGGGAAGACCATAACACCCTTAGCATGACTCAACCCCATCAACAGCACCAATACCTTTTTTATACCATATGATTATATCACCACAAATGGTAGAACTTGAAACTAATAATGCTCGCCCCCCACTGGAAAGTGAAGTACGTCTGAGAATCCTGATGTATTGGGATGTGAAGATAGGCATCCGGCAGGCCCAGCAACGCCAAAAAGGCCCTAGTTTTTATCAAACCTTCTGTAAAGACATTATTTAGAATTTGGTGTGTGTGACAAACTTGTCCACCTCCTTAAAGTCCACCACCAGCCTGGGTGCTCCAGTTTTGATTTTCACCTATAAGAGGATTGAGTAAAACCCTCTCCTCTCTTGAGAGTCTGGAGTGGGTTTTATCGCATTCTTTAGTAGCAGGCAGTGAATTCCTTCAAATAAAGCTTTTCATTTAAGTGAGTCCTTGGGCTATAGAGTAGGGTGAAATATATTGTCTGTTTTCTCTTGAAGGGTATCCCATACCCATATTGCACAATGGCCAGAACCCATTGGTCCTTCATTGACGTCTTCCACTTATCCTGAAACCTCAGCAATCTTCCTCCTACCGGCAGCTGACCCAGATCCCCAACATTGCATCGGCATAACAAAGACCCCTGAAGTCCCCGCGGCACGGGGGCCCTACCCTTCAAGGGGTCTGCAACCCTTCAGGTGACCCTCATTCATTCCAAGGCCAATGAATATCTGTAAAATATGTGAGAATCGGGCCCTTCATTACATTCTGCAGGGGAGCCTCTTCATTTTGCGTTACGCCAGCAGCGTAGTTATGCTTTGGAGACTGGCGGATTTGCAGTGATAGATTCAGCAGTCCGGGACTGAAACGTTTCAAAAGTAGGGACTCCCCCCCCAGTCATTTCCTTCAGCAAAAGAGCTGGACCATCCTCTGCTGAAAGGCTGTTCCAAATGTCCTGTTTGTTTTTTTAAAAAAAATCCCTTTTGTTGGGAGTTTCACAGGTGTCGTATGCTTCCTGTCCTCTACGTACATTTTGACCAGGGTTGCTAACTCTGTACCGAACAGCTTCGCCCCTGTGACTGAGAAGATTTTTTTTTTATGTTGTGTCCGCATTCTACAGTCTCATCCGTATCTGCTGTCTAACCACTATTGCTGACCCTGAGGCCACCTTATGCCCCCAGTGAATTCCAAAGATAGGTCCAAAATGAAGCAGACCAGTTGCTCCATCACTGAGATGGTTGTCTAAGCCATGCTCCATTTGCTCTTGCAGCTTCTGAAAGTCTCTCAATTAAGACTGAATGGAGTAATTGGAATACACCACTGCTCTGTCTACAAAATTAGAAGCCAAATATGCTCTCTTTATCGTCAGTTCATCCTTCTTATCAACTGGATCAGAGGGTGACATCTTCCTCGAGAGTCTACTTTAACTTGCGAAGGAAACTCCTCTGCAAAACCCTGCAACGGGTATCTTCTCTTTAAAAAGTGGGGAAAGGCATGGTAATCCACACCTCTCCACTCACTACTCCACACCTTACATACTGCCACATGTAGTGGTAAACCTTCCGTCTCTTTCGTTTGGTACCAGCCAAAGAAATCATCTTCATCAACTATCATTGGGGCCTCTGGGAAAGACACATTATTCCTTAAATGCTGGAGGACTCTTGACTCTGTACTCTGCATAAATCTGCCCTTGACCATCTCTTCTTCCTGGCCCTGGGCTTGCTCTGGTGATACCATGCAGTCTTTTGGGGGCGACTGGCCTTCACTAGACCTGAATGCTGCAGAAACACCTTGTTCTATCATCCCCTATGTAACTCCCAATGTTGGGTCTGGATTACCATAATTCTTCCCCTCCAATTGCTCTGGGTCCTCTTACTCCAAACTGTGCTTCTCTTCAGCACTCTTCTGTGGCTCCATTGTTTCTGTATTGGTTCAGAGTGTTGCCCTAAACCGCACCAGTTGCATCTCATCCGCAAATCACAGAAACAATGCACCATTTTAAGCCTCAGAAGGGCAATCCAACCTCGAGGCAAATCTCTCAAGATTACTGCCATTTGTATGCCAGAGGGGGCTTGTTGCTTTATTTACAGCTTGTGTTCCCGACCCCTCAGAGGCGTAGCTCGGTCAATAAGATGGGGCGGGGGGGGGGGGGGGGGGGGGGGAGGGAGGGGTCAGATTTCCCAACAAGAACACTGTCATATTTTCATGGCAAAAAAACTTTATCAGCAAGCAGGTCGTGAGGGGGCTTTAGGGGCAGTGGAAAGGGAGAGCAGTGCGGGTTGCAAACGGTACTTAAAACAACATAGTGAAATAACCACATTTCTTTAAGAACTTCAAAACAGAGAGGAGAGAGTAGGTGTGAGTGTGTGTGTGTGTGTGTGTTTTTTTGTCCTGTGCGCGTATAAAATTCCTAGGTGAAATCTGACAGACACCTTACCATACCCGACTGAAACCACCTGTCCCCAACTATTTACTATGGGTTAATTTTTTTTAGAGGGGGGGATGTAGCACTCCAAACACCCCCCTGCAGCTATGTCCCTGCCTCTACCCAGTGGTCGAAGTGGGGGGAAAAAAGTAGGGGAACTGTGGGCGGAGAATCAGAGGGCGGGAATAACCAAAGAATTAGGTCAGTGGGCGGAGTCAGAAGTGTGTCCGGAAAGCGCGAAACATCCCAATTTTAAGTATTTGTTTGGAATTTCACTGATCAAATACAGTTTATTACGTTATTTAATCCAACCAATCAATACACATGTTTATTTAATTATATAATATGAGTTATTCATATTAACATACATTCACAAGGTGGAATACGTTTCCAATAACAGAATGTCCCAAATATGCTTAAAAGTGGAATCACAAGCCATTTATCGCCAAGCCAGGCTGTTTCTGTTATCAGCACTTCACCTCCCTTTTTCTACAAGAGCAGTTCAAACATGAATGGCAAAATATCCTAGTGTGCATATGTTTTCCACATAATAATGGCTCTGCCATATTTGCTACATAATACATCATCTGCTGCATAATCTGACGATTGTAACAAAAAAATTGTTTGTAGCTCAAACGGATCAAATGTTGCTAAAAATGTGACTTGTGTTGCTGCGAAGTGGAGGGCCCTTTTTCAGATGTTGACTGGTCACTTTTCTCACTACTGCATTTGTATGTTACACTGGTACTAATGAGGCAAAATCTTTGCAGCGACTGTTAGTATGTGTAAAAATATCAAAATAATAAAGTATCAGAAAACGTACTGCATTACGCTGCAGCCTTTTTGTTGCTGCATAATTTAGTCAACACTGTGACATAATTTTGTCCTCCATTGCTGCATAATTCCAGTGGCCCTAAAGCAGGCAGCACATGTTAAAAGTGATTGTGCAAGAAGCAGAGAAGCTGTGAAATTTGCTAACTTAGTTTGGTGTGCGTGCAAATCCTGCATTGCTGATCCCTTGTGAGTTGCATTACTACTGCTGAAACAAGGCCAATGGAGACACCAATGGGTGAGGCGGACTGGCCTCAAGGGTCCTGTGACAGAGTCACTGTCGCTCTAGGGTGTGCTGCTTCGTAGGCCTGGACGCAAGACAGGAGGTGAACTATAGTATTGTGGTGGACAGGCCTCCAAGGTTAACCCACACTTGTAACTGCTAGGGTCCACCTGCTGGTGGTAAGACACCTGGGCTTCTAATGTCTAGCATGGGAATGTGTCCCTCTCTGGAGTGGTCTGGTGGACTGGTCATGAAGGCTGAACCTGGTTCCCCTGTTCCAAATTCGGCAGCTCTGGCCATAGTCCTCTAACTCACTGAACACCATACTGCCCCACTGAGAGAAACTCGCACCGCCTTCAGCTACAAACACCCGAATGTGACTCAATTCAAATTATACTCTAGACAAAAGTAATATGCTGCCTGAAAAACGCAAACACTCATAGGGAATGGAACATTAAGGAAGGATGTGAAATGTAAGCAGGGACAACATGGTTACTTTTACACTCATTATTCAGAAATCAATTCGTGTTTTTGCCCGAAAAGTTAAGGATATGACTACAGGACCTGGAAGGGACCAGTTTCAATGTCCATTGCTTATATCATTACAAAACATATGCAGCAAGGAAAACAGCAGATAAGGATCACATTAAACGTTTTCACTCCACGCATCAATCAGGTATTGCAGTACCTCCAGGAATGGTGCACTGCCCCACCCGCGGAAAACAATGCTGTTCAAAGAAAGACGAGAAAATGAAAGTAGCGCTTCACTGGCTAACTCTGTAAAGTGGCGCTAATGTGTGGATCCATTTCACAGGGAAACAAATAAACGAAAGGAGGAAAGAGAGGATAGGAGCTGTTCCTTGAATTCTCGTTTTTCAGCAAGTGAGAAGGAGCAAGACAGAGACAGAAAGAGAGGGAATAAGAGGAAGAGGAAGCAAGAGAGGGGGGAGCTGCCAGCGGCAGAGCAGGAGAAGTGGACATGTGTTCTTGTCTTCTCTAGGCAAGAAGGAAGATACAGAGGGCCTTATTTATGAAAACTGTTGCATCGATGCGCGAAAACAGCGATGCAACAGTTCTCAATGCGCCCTCCTTGCGAGGAATGACAGATACATCAGTATTACTGACGTATCTGTCGTCGGAATACTGACGCATTGGATATGTGTCAGAAGCGTGAAGCAACTCCATCAATGCAGGGGGGAGGGATATGATTATAGCACTGCATCACCCTTATGACTGCCATGAGGCAGGCATAAGGATGTGACACAGTAGCATCCTAGAAGTGGCGCAGTGAAATCTGATGATAGATTTAAATGCGCAACTTCTGCGAGGCGTTCTTGCATGGGAACGCCCACCCTGCATACATTATACCTGATGCAGGTATAATGTAGCGCAGGGGTTTACAAAGCGACGCATCTGCCTAGATGCGTCACTTCGTAAATATGGCGCAACGTCGCACATTGTTTATGCCGCAGCTGCGTCATGAAAAGTGACACAACGCGGCACGAAAGTGTCACAAGGGGCTCATAAATAAGCCCCTCAGTCCTTTTCTTTCACTGTCCGCCCATCCCGGACGGCCCCGAACGGCCGAGCCTTATCTATAGGCCGTGGCTATTTCTGCCGTCCTGGTACGCATTTTTTAAATAAAAAAGTAGGGGAATGGATTCCATTAAATAGAAAAAGTAGGGGCACGCAGTGCCCTGCTGATCCCACCCACTTTGACCACTGCCTCTACCCGAGAAACAGATACACCGAGTCGAGATAACTTTAAAAACACTGTCCCCCACTGTAGCGGTTGCTTGCAGAGCACTAGTGTCCGCTATAGCAGGCACTTGCGCGTACATTTAAAATATGCAGCAGGCCACCTCAGGAGGCTCAAGCGCTTCCTATGGCAGAGGGAGCTATGGGGAGTGTGTGAGAAGCTCCCGTCTGTGCGGCTTATACTGCAGGTCAGCTCTGGAGGCTCAGTGCTTCCCAGGAGAGCTCAGTGAGTGTGTGAGAAGCTCTGGTGCCAGCGGCCTCAGCTGCAGGTCACCTCGGGAGGCTCAAGCGCTTCCTATGCCTGGGGGAGCTTCAGGGAGTGTGCAAAAAGCACTGGATCGAGTGGCCTCTGCTGCAGATCAGAGAGTATGTGAGAAGCTGTGGTCCGAGCTGCAGGTCATTTCTGGAGGCTCAAGCGTGTCCTGTGCCCTAGGACTTCAGGGAGTGTGTGGGAAGAACTGGTCCAAGCTGCCTTCCCTACAAGTCAGTGAAGGAAGCTCAACGCTTCCCATGGCCGAGAGAGCTTCAGGGAGCGTCGATAAGCTCTGGTCCCAGAGGGGAAGCACAGATCCCAAAGACCAGGCAAGTGTGTCTGGGCTTACAGTTGTAGCCACAACACAGTGAGCCCAATGCACAGAGTAACTTCAGGACGCCAAGACCAGAGTATTACTACATGGAAAGCCAAGTACGTCTCGGCCATCACACAATATAACACATATAGTAGAACAAACAAAGCAGTGCTAGACTATGCCAAAGCTATAGCACTGATACAGTGTGCTCAACCCCAGTGTAACTGCCATATGCGAAACCCAAAGCAATACTTACTTATCTGCAAACCCACATTATTCCTACAGGAAGTTATGCCCTGCCCACAACATAGTTACAGTACAAGGAACCCACAGTATTTCTACAATAAGCAGACCCCACAACACTATTCGCCCCAGACCTTCAACATCCCTACAGTGTGCAAAACCCATAACATTGTTATATGATACCAAATTCAACGCATTTCTAAATGATGGCCACCTCACTGTGTTACCCCTGTGCACCAAATAAAAATACAACTAAAGATCACCAAACCCATTGAATTATTGCAGCATGTGGACAATGTGAGAAGTTGGCCTGATATATGATGTCACTAGTTCTAGTGTACACCTTGTATCAGTCCAAACAACCCTTATGGTGATTGGTTGTAAAGTCAACCTTATAGACCAGCTATCCTAGTGGTAGCATGGACAAGAGCAGTCTTAGGCTAAACTCTGTATGGCATGTGAAGCCAGCTGTTATATAATTTGTAATCCCTTGAATACCAAATGAAAGGACACCACAACAGATATATATAAAAATAGAATGTATTTATTCTAGTCAAAATACCCTCAGCACTCTTTATGAGATTCGAGGTAAGTACAACACAGTCTTATTTAAGCATACATTAAGTCACACAGGTAAGTAATACAGTTAGGCCCTAGGGGCCACGCAAACCATATACTAAGTAAGTGGTATAAGAACCACTGTCATGAACACAGGATAGGCCTAGGCCTAGGGAATCGCTGGGGCTACACTATACTACCAAAGGTTAGGAAGTGGGAGGCCCACGGGATTCAGGTGCAGAGTGGAAACACTCACGCGTAATGCGTAAAAGTCAATAGAAATAGTAGTTATTAGAAATTAACAGTTTTAGGACACTTCTGGAATAGCTAGGAGTTCGAGACTTGGAAACTAGACCCTAGGATAGTCGCTACCCTTGTGAGCACCGGAGTACTCAAGTTACCTAGCCCACGGGCTGCGGGTGCATCGGTGTGAACTTGCGTTGGGTTTCGTCGTTGACTCCTATGGATGCCTGAAGGAAAGTTGCTGACAGGCAGTCAGTGAAGAGTGTCCGGTGGATCCCAAGGATGGAATCAAGAAGGAAGGATACCTGCAAGCAGAAGGGACAGAGTCTAGGTCACCAGCCAGGAGCCTGGAAGGAACCAGGAAGGAACCAGGCGATGTCGTACAGATGCAGGTGAAGAGGTGAAGCTTGTCGCAGCAGCCACGGGTACCAGGAGACATCGAGGACGACCAGGACCAGGAGGCGAGCTGTTCCACGAAGGCTCTTGCTGTCGGCGGCTTCAATGTCGGGTTAGGACCCAACAAGCCTTGGCAAGCGGAACCCACGCAGAATGGAGGACTTGCTTCTGGTGCAGACCAGGAAGGTCTGGGGTGCTTCTCTTTCACAGAGGAGCGAGTGCCAGTCTGGAGGAGCCGGACCAGCAAGGTGAAATCAAAGGTTCGTCGTCGCAGAGGTCACTAGCCAACGGGCCAGCAACCGGACAACATGTCGAGCAACTCAGGTGCAGAAGGGCCCCACGCAGAACACGTGAAGTGTGGGGAGCTGATCTTCTTTGCAGATGGTGCTCGGGATGGGGGCTTCTCAATTCCCAAAGCACAGCCTCGAGGAAGCCTCAGAAGTCGCGCTAGTCAGTTACTAGCCACTTTTCCCAAGTCGCCGGTCCCACGTCCCTCGTCGCCTCCACGGGCTCTCAGCTTTGCTGCAGATGTGGATCTGGGTCAGAGGTGTCTGGAAGTCTCGGCGCTGGTCAGTCTCTGCAGTCGTCCCTCGTAAGATCAGTCGCAAAGCAAGCAGCGGTCGCTGGATGGTGCCTGGTTGCCCAGGGTGGTCACTCCTTGGCCACAAGGGAGATTCTTAAGTATTCTTCCTGAGGTCGAATGTCGAAGGTCCAGAGTTTCTGTTCAAGTTGCAGATTCAGGATAATCTAATTTTGCAAGGCTCAGCTACCTACTGATATACTGGGCTAGTGGGCTGGGCTACCTGCAAGGTCCCTCCTATGGGTGGGACCAGGAAGGGGAGTGGTTACACCCCCTTTCCTTTGTCCAGTTTCGCGCCAGAGCTGGGGCTGGAGTACCCCAGCGCCGGTTTGAACTGGACTATGCATGGGACACCTTGTGTGCCCCAGGCAGTGTCTAGTTTCTTTCATCCCTCCCTGCCCCAATACACTAAGTCCTGTCTGGGGTGGTGCTCGCACCTCCCAAGGCAGGAAACCTATTGTCCAAGCCTCCCTCGCTGGAAGGACTCCCAGCAGCAGGAGGTCAGACTTATGTCTGTGGCAGCAGCATCCATTTTGTGATGCTGGGGCTCTGGTTAACTTTAACCGGGTAAGTAGGATTCAACATGTCTTCTCCCTCTAGAAGGGAGGAATAATATCCTCATCGCCAGAAATGGTATGGGGGTATTATTCCAAAGTGTTAGACACCTTACACGACATGTTTTGATAAAGCCAAACCACAGTTACAATAACCGTTTAAGATTATAAGGTACTTTAAGAGTATATGGTAGGCTATATCATAGAACAGCTATAAGGACATGGTTCCGAAAGCTGCAGACAGGCTCAGCTCATGCTAGAGCACCATCTCACATGTTACCAAGCACTCTGCCTCCAGGACTGTTAAGGCCTGCCATAGGAGTGGCTGATAGGTACACATGTGTCTATATATAAGGTAGGTATAGGAATACTACACCTAAGCAAGGGGTGATTACACGACCTTGCCCCAGCTGAGTGATCAGCCAGTTGTGTCATAATGGAAGGCCAGGCCAGGGGTGGCACAATACATACTGCAGCCCCTGGTAGGCCTAGGGTACACCTATGCCCTGGGTACCTAAGGTACATTATACAGGGGCCAATAAGGTGATCCTTACCAATTGGGTTATGCACCTAAAGTACATAGTATGAATTTAGAGAGAGAACAGCTGGGCTGTGGGTCTGATTGGCAGGCCCACAGCCACATCTAAGTCGAAAACCAGTGAAGCAAAAGCAAAAAGTGGGGGTGAACATAGAAAGCAGACCCTACTCTCCTACACAACCCCCCCCCCCCCCAAACTTAGGGACATTAAACTAACCTTGACCAGTTGAGTCTTAATGTTCTAAGTGGAAATATCTGGAGAGTCCATCTGCATTGGCATGGTCAGTCCCAGGTCTATGTTCCACTGTGAAGTCCATCCCCTGTAGGGAAATGGACCACCTAAGAAGTTTGGGATTTTCACCCTTCATCTGATTTAGCCACAAGAGGGGCTTATGGTCTGTCTGAATCTTGAAGTGAGTGCCAAACAAGTATGGCCTCAGTTTCTTCAGGGCCCAAACCACAGCAAAGGCCTCCCTCTCAATCGCTGACCAACGTTTCTCTCTAGGGGTCAACCTTCTACTAATAAAAGCAATGGGCTGGTCTTGACCATCTACATTCAGTTGTGAAAGAACAGCTCCCACACCCAACTCAGAAGCATCTGTCTGGACTATGAACTCTTTGGAGTAGTCTGGACTTTTCAGAATAGGTGCACTGCACATGGCCTGCTTCAGGTCATCAAATGCTTTTTGACAGCTTACTGTCCACTGAACTTTCTTTGGCATCTTCTTAGAGGTCAAGTCATTAAGTGGTGTCACAATGGACCCATAGTTCTTAACAAACTTTCTGTAGTACCCATTCAGGCCCAAGAAAGCTCTGACCTGAGTCTGGGTAGTTGGAGGAGTCCAGTCCTTTATGGTCTGGATCTTGCTCTCCAGGGGTTGAACCTGACCCCCACCAACTAGGTGGCCCAGGTATACAACCTTGCTCTGCCCTATCTGGCACTTAGTGGCCTTGATAGTGAGGCCTGCCTTTTGCAGGGCCTCTAAAACATTCCTCAGGTGGACCAGGTGATCCTCCCAGGTGGAGCTAAAGACAGCAATATCATCAAGATAAGCTGCACAGTAGTCATCCAGACCTGTAAGGACTTGATTCACCAACCTTTGGAAAGTGGCAGGTGCATTCTTCAAACCAAAGGGCATTACCACAAATTAATAATGGCATACTGGGGTCGAGAAAGCAGTTTTGGCCTTTGCATTCTCAGCTAGTCTGATTTGCCAGTAGCCTGCTGTCAGGTCAAATGTACTCAAAAACTTGGCAGCTGCCAATCTGTCAATGAGCTCATCTGCCCTAGGTATTGGGTGTACAACAAAGAACCAGAGGTGTGTCTGGGGATGCCTAGTGCACTACAAAAATACACTATCCAGTGTACATCTTTTCAAATCTCAGAATATTAAATCACATGTATCACATGAAACACATTGCTACTTATGAACCAAAACATGTATCAATGAATCAAACATAATCCAAACGAAGTCATGTGTTGATTGTGAAAACAGTTCTTTCTTTACTGTCACAGAAAATCAAAGTTCATAGCTGTTGCAGCGACCCACTGCATTAAACAAATGTTCAAAAAAATCGTCTCAATTTCAGAATTTCCCAATGCATTTCGGGCTGATAAAGCAAAGCCCTTCGTCAGGGGAATCTACGAAACATAAATGACAGCAATGTACATAATTGTCACAACATCATATATACATTATAAAGCTTACAATTCAGGCCCATTAGTTGGACAGGACTCATGACTTGCGAACAGTGCGTGGTAATGAAAGCAATAGGAAGTCAAGAGTGAAACCCAAAGGTAATAAAACTTTCAAAAAATCAGAGGATTCCTAACACCACAAGTGCCGTATAGCAAAGCGACAAGTGTTCTGATAGAGAAACACCCTCTCCCAACAACATGCTAGGTGCGAAACGAACGGAAAAAGTAGTATCGTACCAGGAAGTGATCGTAAACACGATATCCGATACGTGCCAGACCTTCGTGTAACAATGCTTGAGAACCTGAGCGTTGAATAAGGTAAAATAAAACAAAATCAATTGAGCGGAAACGTAAAATGTGCATGACTCCTTCACCAAGTATTTTTTATGCCTCTTACCAACATAAGTCGATACTGAGTACGACGGTTGCTCAATAGAAACAGATGTACTGTAAAATACGAGAAAACGCGCAAATGCGTAAGTTATCTCGATAAGTTAAACATCATAAAGACTGCTCCGTAATGGTGCATTAAAAAGAGAGCCGTCTATCGCTTACCCTTCGTCGTAAAACAAACAGTTCGTCACCCATAGTGTCGACCTTAACCGGAGGAAGAAGTGCAACGTTGTGAGGAACATACGCGTTTAAATAAAAAGTAGTGAAATAGAAAGAGGACTGTGTCGAAGAACTATCGCAGCCATGTTCAAAGGTGCGGTGAGAGGTGAAGAGGTGACATATTGTGATCAAAAGACTGAAACATCATCAATTACAATACAAAGCAATAAAATGAAGTGCAAAACAATAAAATTAACAATACATCGTAACATTATACGACACTGTGTGGCACTGTACATGAATTACTAAGCAACAGAATTTTTAAAAAAAATAACAGAATTGGTAAAAAAATAATTAACAATGACTAACGAATGATGAATACGTAATAAACACTAGAGTACCAGGCAGAGAGATACCATTTATGCACGGAGATGACAATGTGCAAAAACGATTATAGGAAGCATGATAATTCAAATTTGTCATTCAGCCCCATTGGGGCGAGTGTTTGTAAAAACCATATCCAATGCGACTCCCGTTGTGCTAACATTTTAGACATATTTCTCCCTGGGATAGCCTCAATGATTTCAAGAACCCCAAATTTAAGCTGAGCTAGTGTGTGTTTGGAGTTAGTCCAATGTTGTGCAAGCGGGGAACTGGTGGTTTTAGTTCGAATCCGACTCTTGTGTTCGGTTATCCTAGTGCGAAGCGCACGTTCAGTTTTGCCTACATAGCATAAATCGCAAGGACATTTGATGATGTAAACTACATGATGACTATTGCAGTTCGCATTAAAATGTAAATCAATTTTTTTGCCTGTTCGAGGATGGGGTAGGCTTCTGCCTACCAAAACATTATTGCAGTGGGAGCAATTCATGCATTTAGACATTCCTTTGTGTACCAAATTGGGTTTGATTTTACTTTTGGTCAAAAGTTCTTTAAGGTTCCGAGATCTCTTGTAGGCAAACAATGGAACATCAGTGAAAAGGCCTTGAAGGTCTGGCTCACATTTTAGTAAATCCCATCTCTGCAATATACTTTTTTTTAACAGGTGAGAGTCAGTGGAATAAGTGGAAACAAAAACCTCTCTCTTTTTCTCAGTGAGTGAGGTTCTCTTTTTAAGCAAATCTTCACGATTAGACGATATGGCCCTTGTGGCCGCCTGATCAACAATATATGCGGGATATCCTCTATCAAGGAACTTATTTTTAGAGGCTTCAATGGCCTGCGTGCCAACCTCTAGGTCAGACGTAATACGTTTGATCCTGAGGAACTGTGAGTACGGAAGGTGGCGTTTTAGTGGCCATGGATGGAAGCTTTGAAACAGCAAGGCATTATTGCGGTCTGTGGATTTGGTAAAAACAGTAGTCCGAATTGAAGAACCAGATAAAGTTAGTTGTACATCCAAGAATGCTATGCTAGAAGGGTCAATCAGATGTGTAAATTGAATCCGAGGATTGATCTGATTGAGTGACAAGATCTGAGTTTCAAGGCTACTACGTGACCCATTCCAGACGATCAGTATATCGTCGATATATCGACGGTATACGATGAGATTTGAGGTCCATGCAATATCTGTGAGAATATGCTCCGTTTCAAATTTAAACATGAAGATGTTCGCGTAGCTGGGAGCCCCAGAAAAACCCATCGATGTACCATTGGATTGTAGAAAAAAATGGCCCTTCCACTGAAAGTAACTATGAAACAAGCAAAAATTCAAAATTTCAACAAGAAAAACTTTACTTGCTCTGACATCATCCTGACGCAGTAAGGCCCATTCAATGGCATCTATGCCATCCATATGAGGAATGGATGTGTACAAAGAAACAACATCTATTGTACATAACCACAGTTGTTCACTCTCAGGGATATGAATGTCTTGGAGTATTGTCAATAGATGAGTTGTATCTTGAACATACGACGGACAACTCTGAACTATTGGTTGAAGGAAAGTGTCCAGATAACGACCAAGAGGGTCATGAATGGAGTCACATCCCGAGACAATAGGCCTCAAGGGAGGATCGTCCAAATTTTTATGAATTTTTGGGAGCATATACAAGCTCGGCCTTCTAGGAAATTGAGTAAATAAATACTCTCTAGTTTTTGTGGTAATCCATTGCATTTCTATGGCATGAGACAAAATAGAATCCAAGGTACTCAAAAATTCATCTGTGGGATCTGACTCTAATGGCAAGTATGTAGACCGGTCTTGCAACATCTGATCAACCTTCAACTCGTATTTACTACGGTCCATGACCACTAGAGCACCACCTTTGTCAGCTTTAGTGAAATGTAATGAGTTCTGAGATTGTAATGATTTCAAAGCAAAACTCTCACTCTTAGATAGATTAGAATTGCCCAGGGGACGAGAAGGAAACTTGGATATATCTTGTTTAACAAGAGTCTCAAATAGGTCTATGGCCTTGTGTGTGATAGGAGATAAAAAAGTGCTGCGTGGCTTGAACTCAAGGTATTCAACATCCATGTCTGACTGAGACTCAGTAACAATTGTTGAAAAAAAGAGTCTTAAGCGTAATTTCCTGGTAAACTTGTACAGAGCAATCAAAGAATCTAAGTTTCTAGACTGGAAAGTAGGTACAAATGAACAACCTTTGTTAAGTACTGCAACCTGCTTATCGGTCAGTGACTTGGAAGAGATGTTAACAACTAGTGTTTCTTTGTGCGACGACCTGTCCCTGTTTTTGTTGAATCGGTGACCTCTACGTGTTTGACTGATTCTGCAGGTGGCTGCGTAGGTGGTTGATTTGAAGCCGGACTGGTGGCCAAAAAAGAAACCTTAGAGGTACTGGGAACTGGAGATTGACGCTCACCCGGTGGGGGTGGTGGTGGAGCACTCACAGTAACAGGTGGTCGAGATAATTGAGTATCACTAGTTGAGGCTATGCTTTCTTCAGAAGAAGTGGTAGTTGGTTTTTGCCAATTTCGTCTCTGAGAATAGACTTCCGCCCAAGAGTAAACTTCATCCAGCTTATAATCAATTGTGTCACGGCGAAATTTCCTCACTTTTCGCTCATGTATTTCTTTAGCATATGCATCTAATTTCATATTGATGTCTGTAAGAGTACTAGACCATGCTTCATTTTCCATGCGTGACACCAGGTTGGCCTGAAGTTCCTTGATCTCTGTTTCTAAGCCACTGAGTACTTGTGAAAGTTCTTCAACGATAAGTAAAATCAAGTCAAGAGAGCATTTATTCAAAATCGTGTACCACTTCTCCATAAACTTTTTGTTCATTTTAAATAACATGGGCTTGATTGCCAAACGCAGTCCCCTGGGTATGCGACTTGCTTTGTGGTATTGGATTAATGTGGTGGCATGCAGGCGCTGGTTTATCTCTCTGCGCGTCAGGTACTCTAACTGTCGAATTTGTTGCTGAATAGGACCAGAATTCAAATCAAAAGTCCTGACCTCTTTAATGAGACCATAAATGTCCGCTGCTTCAGCAGCAGAATATGCTTTTGTTTGTGCTCTATTTTCGGTCAAATGTGCTATGTCATCGAACGACATAATTACTCAATGGTAAAACACTTAAGTTTATGGTGCAACTGTAGCTGTGGGCAGAAAAAATTGAATAACTGGGAGAAGAAACAGCTGTGATGCACTCGAAAGTCGTCTAGTTAAAACTGTACATAAGATATTCTAAATATTCAAACTGTCTTTTAAGGTTATGTGTGCACCAGGTTAAGTGGCTCTGCGGACCACTGAATACTAACGTACAACAAAGAACCAGAGGTGTGTCTGGGGATGCCTAGTGCACTACAAAAATACACTATCCAGTGTACATCTTTTCAAATCTCAGAATATTAAATCACATGTATCACATGAAACACATTGCTACTTATGAACCAAAACATGTATCAATGAATCAAACATAATCCAAACGAAGTCAAGTGTTGATTGTGAAAACAGTTCTTTCTTTACTGTCACAGAAAATCAAAGTTCATAGCTGTTGCAGCGACCCACTGCATTAAACAAATGTTCAAAAAAATCGTCTCAATTTCAGAATTTCCCAATGCATTTCGGGCTGATAAAGCAAAGCCCTTCGTCAGGGGAATCTACGAAACATAAATGACAGCAATGTACATAATTGTCACAACATCATATATACATTATAAAGCTTACAATTCAGGCCCATTAGTTGGACAGGACTCATGACTTGCGAACAGTGCGTGGTAATGAAAGCAATAGGAAGTCAAGAGTGAAACCCAAAGGTAATAAAACTTTCAAAAAATCAGAGGATTCCTAACACCACAAGTGCCGTATAGCAAAGCGACAAGTGTTCTGATAGAGAAACACCCTCTCCCAACAACATGCTAGGTGCGAAACGAACGGAAAAAGTAGTATCGTACCAGGAAGTGATCGTAAACACGATATCCGATACGTGCCAGACCTTCGTGTAACAATGCTTGAGAACCTGAGCGTTGAATAAGGTAAAATAAAACAAAATCAATTGAGCGGAAACGTAAAATGTGCATGACTCCTTCACCAAGTATTTTTTATGCCTCTTACCAACATAAGTCGATACTGAGTACGACGGTTGCTCAATAGAAACAGATGTACTGTAAAATACGAGAAAACGCGCAAATGCGTAAGTAACTCGATAAGTTAAACATCATAAAGACTGCTCCGTAATGGTGCATTAAAAAGAGAGCCGTCTATCGCTTACCCTTCGTCGTAAAACAAACAGTTCGTCACCCATAGTGTCGACCTTAACCGGAGGAAGAAGTGCAACGTTGTGAGGAACATACGCGTTTAAATAAAAAGTAGTGAAATAGAAAGAGGACTGTGTCGAAGAACTATCGCAGCCATGTTCAAAGGTGCGGTGAGAGGTGAAGAGGTGACATATTGTGATCAAAAGACTGAAACATCATCAATTACAATACAAAGCAATAAAATGAAGTGCAAAACAATAAAATTAACAATACATCGTAACATTATACGACACTGTGTGGCACTGTACATGAATTACTAAGCAACAGAATTTTTTAAAAAAATAACAGAATTGGTAAAAAAATAATTAACAATGACTAACGAATGATGAATACGTAATAAACACTAGAGTACCAGGCAGAGAGATACCATTTATGCACGGAGATGACAATGTGCAAAAACGATTATAGGAAGCATGATAATTCAAATTTGTCATTCAGCCCCATTGGGGCGAGTGTTTGTAAAAACCATATCCAATGCGACTCCCGTTGTGCTAACATTTTAGACATATTTCTCCCTGGGATAGCCTCAATGATTTCAAGAACCCCAAATTTAAGCTGAGCTAGTGTGTGTTTGGAGTTAGTCCAATGTTGTGCAAGCGGGGAACTGGTGGTTTTAGTTCGAATCCGACTCTTGTGTTCGGTTATCCTAGTGCGAAGCGCACGTTCAGTTTCCGCTCAATTGATTTTGTTTTATTTTACCTTATTCAACGCTCAGGTTCTCAAGCATTGTTACACGAAGGTCTGGCACGTATCGGATATCGTGTTTACGATCACTTCCTGGTACGATACTACTTTTTCCGTTCGTTTCGCACCTAGCATGTTGTTGGGAGAGGGTGTTTCTCTATCAGAACACTTGTCGCTTTGCTATACGGCACTTGTGGTGTTAGGAATCCTCTGATTTTTTGAAAGTTTTATTACCTTTGGGTTTCACTCTTGACTTCCTATTGCTTTCATTACCACGCACTGTTCGCAAGTCATGAGTCCTGTCCAACTAATGGGCCTGAATTGTAAGCTTTATAATGTATATATGATGTTGTGACAATTATGTACATTGCTGTCATTTATGTTTCGTAGATTCCCCTGACGAAGGGCTTTGCTTTATCAGCCCGAAATGCATTGGGAAATTCTGAAATTGAGACGATTTTTTTGAACATTTGTTTAATGCAGTGGGTCGCTGCAACAGCTATGAACTTTGATTTTCTGTGACAGTAAAGAAAGAACTGTTTTCACAATCAACACATGACTTCGTTTGGATTATGTTTGATTCATTGATACATGTTTTGGTTCATAAGTAGCAATGTGTTTCATGTGATACATGTGATTTAATATTCTGAGATTTGAAAAGATGTACACTGGATAGTGTATTTTTGTAGTGCACTAGGCATCCCCAGACACACCTCTGGTTCTTTGTTGTACGTTAGTATTCAGTGGTCCGCAGAGCCACTTAACCTGGTGCACACATAACCTTAAAAGACAGTTTGAATATTTAGAATATCTTATGTACAGTTTTAACTAGACGACTTTCGAGTGCATCACAGCTGTTTCTTCTCCTAGGTATTGGGTGGGCATCTGTCCTAGTGACAGCATTGAGACCTCTGTAATCCACGCATAACCTCATCTCTCTCTTACCATCTTGGGTGTGAGGTTTTGGCACAAGGACTACAGGACTAGCCCAAGGGCTCTCTGAAGGTTCAATGACTCCCAGCTCCAACATCTTTTGTACCTCAACTTTTATGCAGTCCCTGACATGGTCAGGTTGCCTGTAGATTTTACTCTTCACAGGCAGACTGTCACCAGTGTCCACCTCATGGGTGCACCAGTTTGTCTGACTTGGGGTCAGAGAGAACATATGTCTGTAGGACTGCAGAACTTGTCTGCAGTCCTGTTGCTGATGATCAGTGAGGCTGTCAGAAAAGACCATACCATCAACTGAGCCATCATCAGGGTCCTGAGTCAACAGGTCTGGGAGAGGGTCACTCTCTTCCTCCTGCCCCTCATCTGTAGCCATGAGTAAGCCCATGTCTGCCCTGTCAACATATGCCTTCAATCTGTTGACATGAAGCACCCTGTGGGGGCTTCTGGGAGTCCCAAGGTCCACCAAGTAGGTGACTTCTCCCTTTTACTCAACAATAGTGTGGGGTCCAGACCATTTGTCTTGGAGTGCTGCTGGGGCCACTGGCTCCAACACCCACACTTTCTGCCCTGGCTGGTACACAGTCAGCACAGCCTTTTGGTCATGCCAAGTTTTTTGGAGTTCTTGGCTTGCCTCAAGGTTTTTAGAAGTCTTCTTCATATACTCTGCCATCCTGGAGCGGAGGCCAAGTACATAATCCACTATGTCCAGTTTGGGTTGTCTGAGAGCTCTCTCCCATCCTTCCCTTACTAAACACAGGGGTCCCCTTACAGGATGCCCAAACAAAAGCTCAAAAGGGCTGTAGCCAACCCCCTTTTGTGGGACCTCTCTGTAAGCAAACAGAAGGCAGGGTAAAAGGATGTCCCATCTTCGCCTAAGCTTGTCTGGTAACCCTTTTATCATCCCTTTTAGGGTCTTGTTGAATCTCTCCACAAGCCCATTGCACTGTGGGTGATAGGGTGTAGTGAACTTGTAGTTAACACCACACTCCTTCCACATTGCAGTCAAATATCCTGACATGAAGTTGGCACCTCTGTCAGAAATAACCTCCTTTGGAAAGCCCACTCTGGAGAATACTCCAAGTAGGGCCCTTGCCACAACAGGAGCTGTTGTGGTCCTTAGGGGTATAGCTTCTGGATACCTGGTGGCATGGTCCACTATCACCAGTATGAATCTGTGCCCAGATGCTGTTTGGGGGTCCATTAGTCCTACAATGTCTATCCCCACTCTCTCAAAGGGAACCCACACCACCGGTAGTGGTATGAGGGGGGCCTTTGTGGTGCCACCTGATTTGCCACTGGCTTGGCAGGTGACACAGGAGTGACAAAACTCCTTGGTATCTTCTGACATGTGAGGCCAGTGAAAGTGAGGGACAAGTCTGTCCCAGGTCTTATTCTGGCCTACGTGTCCTGCAGAGGGAATATCATGAGCCAAGGTAAGAAGGAAGCCTCTGAAACTCAATGGTATGACCAACCTCCTGGATGCACCAGGCTTGGGGTCTCTAGCCTCTGAGTACAGTAGCCCTTCATCCCAATACACTCTATGGGTACCTTGAGCATTCCCTGCAGCCTCAGCAGCAGCCTGCTGTCTGAGGGGTTCAAGAGAAGGGCAGTCTAATTGTGCCTGCCTCAGATCTGCCCTTGATAGTCCCCCTGTCCCAAGAAACTCAACCTGATCAGGTTCCAGTTCTTCTAGGACAGTTCCTTCAGGGCTCTCAGAATCATCCTCCTGTGAGGGCTGATCCACCACCTAAGGCAGGGGGGAAGGCACAGCCTTTACCCTACTGCTCTTTCTCTTGCGTTGTGTCTGGTCCATTGTCCCAGGATCCAGCACTTGTTCAGTGTTACACTTTTTGGCCTGTGACCTGGTCACAGCAAGGACATGTGCATCTATCCCCAGCATTTCTGCATGGGTCCTATACTCCACTTCAGACCAAACTGAAGTTTCAAGGTAATTTCCCAACAGACACTCTACAGGAAGGTCTGAACTTACCACAACTTTCTTGAGGCCAGTTACCCCTCCCAGGAGAAGTTAACAATTGCCACACTATGGGAAGTAGTGGCATTGCTAGCGTTGGTCACTAGGTAATTCTCACCTAGCATGATCTGTCCAGGGTCCACAAAGGCAGGTGTCACCATTGTGACACAAGCCCCAATGTCCCTGTAGGCCTGAGCCATTCTATGATTGATAAAAATGAGTCTGTCTGTACTTGCCCAGGTTACTGGGACCCACAGTAGAGGACAAAGCTATGTCCCCATCACAGATCAGAACAGCCTGAGTAGGTATCCTGACTAGGCCAGAATCCTCCTCAGTTCCCAGGGTTAAGCCTACTACACCCTTTTGCTGGGAACCACCACTTACAGCTGGACTAGGGGGTACAGATGCCTTAGGGGCAATGGTGGCTGGGGGCTTATCCTTTTTGGTGCACTCACTAAACCAATGTGAGTTTGACTTACAATAGTTGCACCATGGTTTCTTTTGGCCATCTTTCTTCTTATCCTTTTTGGAACCACCCTCCCCCTGAGCCTTTTGGGGGCCTGGTGAAGACTTCTGGTCTTTTTGTTTTTGATCATTACCCTTCTGGTCTGCCTTTTTCTGATCACCGCCCTGGTTCTGGTTTTTCTGCTTAACTCTAGTCCTGACCCACCTATCTGCCTTCTTTCCCAATTCCTGGGGAGAAGTTAGGTCAGAGTCAATCAAGTGTTGATGCAGCAGCTGGTTTTGACAGTTATTAAGGATTTGTTCTCTCATGATCAAATTATACAATCCTGTATAGTCCTTAACCTTACTACCCAATAACCAGCCTTCCAAAGCCTTAGTGGCACAATCTACAAAGTCAGTCCAGTCCTGAGTCTGTGTCTTCTGGGTATCCCTGAACAGCAACCTGTATTGTTCAGTGGTTAGGCCAAACCCATCAATCAGAGCACTCTTCAGGACAGTGTAATTGTCAGCATCCTCATCACTAACTGTGAGGAGCTTGTCTCTACCTTTCTCAGAGAAGGAAAGCCACAAGATAGCTGCCCACTGACTTTGGGGTACCTGCTGTACTTTGCAGGCTCTCCCCAAAGCAGTTACCCATTTGTGGATGTCATCCCCACACTTGTAGGGAGGGACAATCTTGCTCAGGTTTCTATTGTCATAGGTCCTGTCTCTATCCTTAGGGATATTGCTGCCACCAGTGGGATCTAACCCACTTAACTTCTGCTCTCTGGCCAGAGCAAGCTTCTCTTTGGCAAGGGCAAGTTCTTCCCTTTCAATCCTCAGATTGGCTTCCCTCATTCTGACCTGATGCTCTTTTCTCTGTGGAGTAGTCATTCCCCTGTGAGAAGAGGCATTGGAGCTATTAGAGACATGGGAGTGGATAGATTCCCTTGAAGGGGATCTTCCTCTCCTGCTTCTATGGTTAAGTCCACTTGAGGGTCTGAATGGGGGGGGGGGGGGCAGTCGGACTCCCATGTAGGCTTAAGTTAGCCTGGCTAAGTCTCCCAACTTTGACCTGGCTGTCTACCTCATCTTCTGAAGTCCCTTCTGACTCATCTGTAGAGGGTAGACCCTCACCTGTACCTAGGGTACTATCCTGGGAGGCTTTCTGAGCATCATACTCTTCTAAGATCTCCATTAGTTGGATGAGGGTAGGGTTTGAACCCTGTTTTAACTTTCTGGAGGTACACAATTGTCTCATCTCCTGAAAAGTTAGGGTATCATATCTAGAGGGTATCTTTTTAGGTTTTACCCCTCCTGAGAGAGAATCAACTTGATCTCCTCTCAGAGACATGGTCTAGTGAGGGTGTGGTGTGTGCACCTACCTACACTAGTTGTATCTACTAAACCTCTCTAGTAGTTGTAGTCAGGGTGTGCTAGGCCCTTCAACCTACAACAACTAAGTCCAGTAGGACTTAAGTATTTATAATCTATGTTATATGTACCTAACAATATCTGTGTGATCTTTCAATTTAGTATCTCAAGATTACAATGGTATTAACAACAGCAAACTCAGATCCCAACCGCTGCTCACCAATGTGAGAAGTTGGCCTGATATATGATGTCACTAGTTCTAGTGTACACCTTGTATCAGTCCAAACAACCCTTATGGTGATTGATTGTAAAGTCAACCTTATAGACCAGCTATCCTAGTGGTAGCATGGACAAGAGCAGTCTTAGGCTAAACTCTGTATGGCATGTGAAGCCAGCTGTTATACCATTTGTAATCCCTTGAATACCAAATGAAAGGACACCACAACAGATATATATAAAAATAGAATGTATTTATTCTAGTCAAAATACCCTCAGCACTCTTTATGAGATTCGAGGTAAGTACAACACAGTCTTATTTAAGCATACATTAAGTCACACAGGTAAGTAATACAGTTAGGCCCTAGGGGCCACGCAAACCATATACTAAGTAAGTGGTATAAGAACCACTGTCATGAACACAGGATAGGCCTAGGCCTAGGGAATCGCTGGGGCTACACTATACTACCAAAGGTTAGGAAGTGGGAGGCCCACGGGATTCAGGTGCAGAGTGGAAACACTCACGCGTAATGCGTAAAAGTCAATAGAAATAGTAGTTATTAGAAATTAACAGTTTTAGGACACTTCTGGAATAGCTAGGAGTTCGAGACTTGGAAACTAGACCCTAGGATAGTCACTACCCTTGTGAGCACCGGAGTACTCAAGTTACCTAGCCCACGGGCTGCGGGTGCATCGGTGTGAACTTGCGTTGGGTTTTGTCGTTGACTCCTATGGATGCCTGAAGGAAAGTTGCTGACAGGCAGTCAGTGAAGAGTGTCCGGTGGATCCCAAGGATGGAATCAAGAAGGAAGGATACCTGCAAGCAGAAGGGACAGAGTCTAGGTCACCAGCCAGGAGCCGGGAAGGAACCAGGAAGGAACCAGGCGATGTCGTACAGATGCAGGTGAAGAGGTGAAGCTTGTCGCAGCAGCCACGGGTACCAGGAGACATCGAGGACGACCAGGACCAGGAGGCGAGCTGTTCCACGCAGGCTCTTGCTGTCGGCGGCTTCAATGTCGGGTTAGGACCCAACAAGCCTTGGCAAGCGGAACCCACGCAGAATGGAGGACTTGCTTCTGGTGCAGACCAGGAAGGTCTGGGGTGCTTCTCTTTCACAGAGGAGCGAGTGCCAGTCTGGAGGAGCCGGACCAGCAAGGTGAAATCAAAGGTTCGTCGTCGCAGAGGTCACTAGCCAACGGGCCAGCAACCGGACAACATGTCGAGCAACTCAGGTGCAGAAGGGCCCCACGCAGAACACGTGAAGTGTGGGGAGCTGATCTTCTTTGCAGATGGTGCTCGGGATGGGGGCTTCTCAATTCCCAAAGCACAGCCTCGAGAAAGCCTCAGAAGTCGCACTAGTCAGTTACTAGCCACTTTTTCCAAGTCGCCAGTCCCACGTCCCTCGTCGCTTCCACGGGTCTCAGCTTTGCTGCAGATGTGGATCTGGGTCAGAGGTGTCTGGAAGTCTCGGCGCTGGTCAGTCTCTGTAGTCGTCCCTCGTAGGATCAGTCGCAAAGCAAGCAGCGGTCGCTGGATGGTGCCTAGTTGCCCAGGGTGGTCACTCCTTGGCTACAAGGGAGATTCTTCAGTCTTCTTCCTGAGGTCGAATGTCGAAGGTCCAGAGTTTCTGTTCAAGTTGCAGATTCAGGATAATCTAATTTTGCAAGGCTCAGCTACCTACTGATATACTGGGCTAGTGGGCTGGGCTACTTGCAAGGTCCCTCCTATGGGTGGGACCAGGAAGGGGAGTGGTTACACCCCCTTTCCTTTGTCCAGTTTCGCGCCAGAGCTGGGGCTGGAGTGCCCCAGCGCCGGTTTGAACTGGACTATGCATGGGACACCTTGTGTGCCCCAGGCAGTGTCTAGTTTCTTTCATCCCTCCCTGCCCCAATACATTAAGTCCTGTCTGGGGTGGTGCTCGCACCTCCCAAGGCAGGAAACCTATTGTCCAAGCCTCCCTCGCTGGAAGGACTCCCAGCAGCAGGAGGTCAGACTTGTGTCTGTGGCAGCAGCATCCATTTTGTGATGCTGGGGCTCTGGTTAACTTTAACCGGGTAAGTAGGTTTCAACATGTCTTCTCCCTCTAGAAGGGAGGAATAATATCCTCATCACCAGAAATGGTATGGGGGTATTATTCCAAAGTGTTAGACACCTTACACGACATGTTTTGATAAAGCCAAACCATAGTTACCATAACCGTTTAAGATTATAAGGTACTTTAAGAGTATATGGTAGGCTATATCATAGAACAGCTATAAGGACATGGTTCCGAAAGCTGCAGACAGGCTCAGCTCATGCTAGAGCACCATCTCACATGTTACCAAGCACTCTGCCTCCAGGACTGTTAAGGCCTGCCATAGGAGTGGCTGATAGGTACACATGTGTCTATATATAAGGTAGGTATAGGAATACTACACCTAAGCAAGGGGTGATTACACGACCTTGCCCCAGCTGAGTGATCAGCCAGTTGTGTCATAATGGAAGGCCAGGCCAGGGGTGGCACAATACATGCTGCAGCCCCTGGTAGGCCTAGGGTACACCTATGCCCTGGGTACCTAAGGTACACTATACAGGGGCCAATAAGGTGATCCTTACCAATTGGGTTATGCACCTAAAGTACATAGTATGAATTTAGAGAGAGAACAGCTGGGCTGTGGGTCTGATTGGCAGGCCCACAGCCACATCTAAGTCGAAAACTAGTGAAGCAAAAGCAAAAAGTGGGGGTGAACATAGAAAGCAGACCCTACTCTCCTACAGACAACATAGCACTGATAAAGGACGGCCAGTGTGCTACAATACTACAATGTACCAATTACATACAATCAGTACAGAGAGCCAAATCGCTCACAATGCTACAATGTTCCAAGATAACTCTGCTACACAATGAAGTTAATCGACAGCATAATTACTGTGTTCCAAACACTCTCTGTGCAAAATTGTCAACACTACTTCAGCGTGTTAAATCTAGAGGATGACCACAACTGCGCCCATGTAAACGCCTTGCTGGAGTTTATCAAACTTCCAGCATTACTACATTGTGTCAAATCCACAGCCGTAGTAGACTGTGCCAAACCGATAGTGTTACTACAGTCTGCCAAATTAACAACTGTAATGCAGTGCCTCAAACATAGTGTCCAAGTTGGCCATTGTAGTATTGCGTTTGAAATTCACAGCATTATTACTTTGTGCTAATTTCCCAGACTTGGCACCGCGTACAAAGAAACAAGGACAAGAGCTCCAGCAGGATAGATTCTAAAGAGTCAGAAGGAGGAAAACTTGTTATTTGTTGCCTCTACTTTGAATAAATCAACCCGGGGAAGTGAATCATACTCATTGCAATAAGTACCAATAGACTTCTTTGTGAGGCTTTTATATCATGCAGTCAAGGAGACAACTGAAAACGGAAATAGTTCACAAAGGGCCATATGTAGGTAAATTACATTTACCGATTCTTAAATACCGAATTTTACCGATTCGGTATTTATGAATCGGTAAATGTAATGTAGGTAAAATATTACCGTATCGGTAAATGTCGGTATTTTACAATCGGTATTTACCGATTCGGTAATGGCAACTGGCTTCCCATTCATTCCTATGGGCCTGGAGGCCCATAGGAATGAATGGGAAGCCAGTTGCCATTACCGAATCGGTAAATACCGAATCGGTAATGGGGGAGGCATCATCATGGGTGGCAGGGTGTCACATTGACACCCTGTTGCACCCCTGATTCGTCCATGTGTGCACATGTGGCGCACATACATGCCCTAAGGGCATGTATGTCTGCCACATTGCACACTTCAAAGTGCACAAAAGTGCTTTTTTACAGCTATTCGTCATTTACCATCAACTTTTAGTTGGTGGTAAATAACGAATCCCCACACCAACGACACACTCCCCCTACATCTCATTTCAGGATTCGGTATTTACCGAATCGGTAAAATTACCGAATCGGTAATTTTACCGATTAGGTAAATTAACGAATCCTGAAATGTGCCCCCTACATACCAAAAGCCTAAATACCGGTCGGTAACAGGATATTTACCGAAAATCGGCCATTACCGACCGGTATTAGGCTTCCTACATATGGCCCAAAGTGTGTTTACTTGTGTGAATTGCATCCAATTTTTCAACAAAAAAGCAATGCATGTAAGTTTTAGCGAATAATCACAAAACTGATACAATCGTGAATTAATCTAAGTTCTGAAAGTTCAATTTGTTACTAAGTGAGCAATATACCCACAGTGACGGATAGTGGACCGTTATTCAACGGAAAAGAGGATTCCGTCACCAGGTAAGAACGCTTGAATACAATAGACCAGCTCATCTGTTTATTCAAATTAATTACAAAATAGTTTTTTGGGGGGAAACGGTCTGTAACACATTTTACATTTTTCTATGCAAATTTCTTGTGAGGCGTAAATCCTGGACAACGAGGGTCGACTTGCTTCGGACTTACACTTTCAGGCCTCTTCAGGACAATGCGGAAAAAGATCGCCATAGCAACTCCCAGATTATACATGGATAAGATGAGGCTGGTTCATGGCTAGAGGGGGTCCATAGGTGCTGCTACATGACAATCACTGCTAAGGAGGCTTGGTAGCATTCCGTGGTAGCTATTAGACCCAATGCATATAATCAGCTGTCCAACCTCATAAACAATTGCACCCTGAGTGTCTCTAATAATTAAACAAAAGAACTACATATGGGATTTAGATACCATGGACGGTATTGGGATGGAAAGAGGTCCCCTGCATGGCTCTGGAGAGTGTACACCCCTAACTCGATTTGCCCTCAGAAAGATGTAACATTTTTGTACCCCACCTCAGCACATACGAGGATCATGCCTGTGCACTGTGGCCTTTCTGTGATCCGTAGAAAGACCCTAAGTGGGGCTCTGTGTTCAATGGGCACACCATGTGCCCCTTTCCTTTTGAAGAGAGTGATTACCGTCAACTGGCCGGGCAGTAGAGTGCTGACAATGGTGACAGTAAAATCATTATTGTAGCAGGACCAATTGCCTGCTTGGAAGAGCAGTCCACCAGCAGTGTCTCTTGTGTTTAAAATTGTTCGGCCTGTCCCCTGCATCTGGCTTCTTCACCCATCTATGTGGAACATCAATATTCTGAGCGTGTATCTCAATTGCATGTGTTGAGGATGAGGTGGAAAGCGTATCACACATGTGGCTGTGGCCACGCTGAGCTCCATTTTGTATCCTTTAGATGGAGAACTGGAGGGTGAGCCAGACAGCAAATATGACTTACAGAGTGCTTCCTGCAAGGTCATTTTGCTGATCACTTGTAGTGGGACAGACAGAGGAGTGTTAAGGAAAGAGACTGAATGATTTTTCAGGGTAAGGAGTTTCCTACTGTCTCTTCCTGGTCCATTGCTCCGTGAAAAAGGCACAGGTAATTAAGTGGGGAGGCATGCCTTGCATTTGTTCTCGTGTTTTGGTTGCTCCTGAGACTCCCACATGACCCCTTCCTCGTGGAAAAAACTATAGCAGGACCAGTTTGCATGAAAACAACAAAACTGCCCAGACCCAGCTCTGGAATATGCAAAGACTGTCTGCAACTTTTGATTCAAAGATGGGTCAAAGACTTCCAGTAGATGTGCCAAGATTTCCTGACCAGAAGTCTAGGGTACCACACCGGGGGTGACCAATAGGTTCCAAGAATGCCAGTTTGAGGTATTCACTGCCAGTTCTACTTGCCAGGTTTAGGTCCAGTACGTGGGTCTGCCAGAGAGGCTGCCTGAACCCTGCTTCGAGGGAGAGAGCTGATTGACCCCTCAGGAGGGAAGTGGAAGCACCTTTGCACAAAAAAAGTTCCGATCTGGGAGAGACTGCAGCGCTGTGCCAGAAGTGAGGGCGGAAAAACCCTAGCGTGTCCCCACAGTGCAGCCAAACTCATTGATGACTGAAGGATAAGGGTTCCGCTGAACTCGCTGGGGGTGAGTTCTGATGGGAGACATCCATTACAACGTGGTCATTGAATCGCAATGCCTTTACATCGCGGTCATTACAATGCAAGTTGTTACAATAACTTGCGCTGGATGGCGCTCTAACCTAAGGAATAGTATGATTTACTATTCCAACACCTTCCCTACTGTACGTAGACTGGAGTTGGTATAGTAAATCATACTATTCCTAAGTCCAGCGCCCTCCAGCGCATGTTGTTGTAACGACTTGCGTTGTAACGAACACAATGTAAAATACCGCGTTGTGCATGTATGCGAAGTAACGTCATACATTCGTTCTGATATGAGCCTCTAGCAACAAGAAACCTCTGAGTGCTGACGATTGGTGGCTGCTGTCTGTGGTGGAAATATGAAGAAATACCAGCTCAAGAACATATCAACCTCAGCAGAGGAGACTGAACCAGCTAGGGCACTCACCCCGACTACTTGGGGTGGACGCTGACCTTGTTTGGGTGAAAGTTTTCGTGAATGGGCCAGAGGAAGGTTTCCAGTTGCATAATCACTGTGACCACAAGCACTGTGACCCCCCAGAGCAACCTTCGCTTGACTAGTGCTACTTACCTATATTGCGGGCGCCAGCATACACTTTTCTGAGGGTAAACCCACTGGTGGTGCTGATATTGCTCCACCATGTCGACTGTTCAGGACCTACACCATTCAGAGCGGCGTAGCCATTGTCAAATGGCATCTGCGGCAGGCTCTGCCTGCAAACAAACTCCACTATTTGAACTGCTCCACCACGGTCAGATAGGCGCTATGACAGTGTACCGCATAGGGGTGGGTTGAGGGCACACCTATGTGGGGAGCTGCACATGGAACTGTGAGTGAGCTGAATCACAGGAGATGCCCAGATAGACCCACTGAGATCCTCCCAGTGTATTCTACCATTACAGACTGTCCCTGAGATTACCATGGGTGCTGTTCCCATTAACGTCCCTGAGAAATTTATTCTGTTTATTGTATACAGTGAATCGGTTGTGTACGTTAGATTACGGTACTTTTTCGGAATCTGAAGTACTGGCTGGTCAGCGAATTACTGATTGCTATGTTTGGTGAGTTCTGAGTCTCTGGGCCGATAGCATCTCCCTGAGTTAGCCTTGACCTGCTCGGCTTCTCCACCACAAGAGTCACGTGCAAAAGGGGTGTACTTGTTCATTAGTTTGGGGTCCAATAGTCAGGCAAAGCCCTTGGGCACCAGTGGTAAACAGCTCTGATTCACCCGAACTGTGCCCATTAACCCATGATTACTCCAGAACTCGTAAAAAAGTTCCTGTAGAAAGGATGTAATCTATAATGCGCTTCACGATTTTCATGGCATCCTCACAATGTTCACAAATGCCAGTGATGTGAATCATAAGATGTCCTTTAGTCATATGTGTAAAGCATCATTATGGGGACACTGCAGTATAATGAGAAAGCCACAGCGAGGTTAAAGGTCATTGCACCACCGTGTGATGAATCTAAAGCATTACCATGAGAATGGGACCGAGCACTACTGTGTGAAAAAAAGGTACACCATCCTC
Source organism: Triturus cristatus (assembly GCF_964204655.1). Taxonomy (NCBI): domain Eukaryota; kingdom Metazoa; phylum Chordata; class Amphibia; order Caudata; family Salamandridae; genus Triturus; species Triturus cristatus. The sequence continues at coordinate 782,092,064 of NC_140590.1, read as the reverse complement.
ATCATGGGCATTGCACTATATATAGTGTGTCGAAATCACTCTGTCAGCAAGGGACATTGCACTACAGTGTGCCAAATAGAGACCTTTACCATGTGAATGTGGACACAGAACTATAATGAGCAAAAGATACATCATCATCAAGGGGATACTGCACTATAGCGTGTCAAAACCATGGTGTCAGCAAGGGGCATTGCACTACAGTGTGCCAAATCCAGACCTTTACCACAGGATATAGGACAGAGCACTATAGTTTTCACAATATAAATAATCATCACGGGGAACAGAACTATACACAATGAGTCAAAATGACGGAGTCAACAAGGGGACAATGCACTCCAGTGTGACAAATCCAAAACTTTACGATGTGAATGAACACCCCTAGAACCTTTCCAAATCTGTCTGGGATACCAGTAGGCCGCAGACGGCTAGATGATGTGTGACATGAAAACCAGAAGATACCGCCATCACAACACAATGGAATCAGTAAATGTAAAGGACACCATGTGCATAAACAGTAGCAAAACATCCAGAAGACCTGATCTGAGTTCTCTTTTCCATCCACCCTCAGTGCACTGACCGTCCTAGGTGCAGGAGTGTTTCTACTGATCATCATTGAGCTATCAGAAACATGAGCGAGAGATAAACATGAGCTTGAGGCCTGGTGCAGATCAATGGCTGTGAGAAAAAGATCCTATATGTGTAATCACTTCACCAGTTGCTTAGGCATTTGTATTTCACCGCTCGTTCATTCGTACATCTATACATTGAGCAGTTGCTTCACATCTAATCTTCATTCTTACAGTGTATCGGTGGTACAGGGGTCTGGTTGGAAGGGTGGTGTTTACAGCCTGGAGTATCAATATTTATTCTTTCCACTAACACCTTTTGTTAGACTGCCCAACACTGTGTCCCTGTTGGCATGTTTTATGGACTATGAAGCTATTCAGAGAAAATGGAGGGATCATACCCTGGTCTTTCTTAAACACCCCAGTAGATATCCCTTTGGTTCTGACTTTAATTACATACCAGCATTCTGAGATGTGGTGCCCTGCACCACTCTCCTCCATGTGCAGATCCTGGCCCCACTAGCTATGCCTCTCGTTCACCAGCCAGAGAGATCTAGATTTCAGCCAACTCACCACCTTTTGCCATCTACGATTCAAGAACATTCTTCTAAACTACCTCTACTGCCACACCAGTAAGAAGAATCATCAATAAGTCCTCAACTACAGGCATCTTTCCAGAAGACCTTAAAAAGTCATACATACGCCCATTATTAAAAAAAAACTAACCTGGACCTGCTTGACCCCAAAAACCACAGACCGATTACAAAAGGACCTTTCCTGGGCAAACTGATAGAAATAGAAGCTTTCGCCCAGATGTCACAATTCTTTGAACATAACTCCATACTTTCCGACTTCTAAACAGGATTCCATCCAGGAAGAGACACAGAATCTGCCCTCATCGCCTTCTGGGATGACCTTAAAGACACAGTAAACCGCAACAAGGTTGCTGCACTGCTTCTCTTGGACCTCTCAGCTGCCTTCAACACAGTTGACCATGACACTGCAATCCTGAGACTCTATGAAATCGGCATGGAGGAGACTGCTCCCAACTGGATCACATTCTACCTTCAAAACAGAACAAATGTCATCCATTCTCCACCCTTCTCATCTATACCGTACATCACAAAAGCATGGGTCCCTCAAGGCTCACCCATGCTTTTCAACATCTACATGAAGTTATTACCGGCAATCATCAATTAATTTCACCTCACATGCTATAACTATGCAGATGACACACAAATAATCCTTAAACTGGAATGCCCCAAAGACATTGGAAACTCACAAATCTTCAGTTGCCTTAGAGCGATTGATCAGTGGATGACATGGAGCCATGTCGAACTGAATGCTTCCAAAACAGAAACACTTACATGTGGCGATTGCGAAAATTATGGACCGCTTTGCGCGTGGCTTGATGATCTTGGACCACCTCCTAAAAAATCTAAGGAAGTAAAAAACCTTGGAATAACCATGGACTCCAAGTTGCCTAAGTGGACAAATTGGCAAGTTCAAGCTTCATTACTATGAAAACTCTGCAATGCATCTTCCCCCACCTGGGATTTCCACAAGGTCAAAACCCCTGTCTCTCTTGTACTGTCTAAACTTGATTACGCCAATGTTCTGTACCACGGATCAACTTTGAAAAGACTAACAGAGATTCAAAACTCTGCTGCCAGACTACTCCTACGTGTAAAGTCATAAGCCCACATCTCCCCTGCCTTGAGTGCCCTACATTGGTTACAGGTTGCCAGAATATTCAAATTCAAGATGCTTTGTATCAATCACAAAGCAATACATGGAACAGGACCGCTTTTCATCAAGAATAAAATAACCAAATACTTTCAACAAAGGAACCTCTGCTCCAGATTGACACCTCTCTCCAAAATCCCACCATGCATGTAGAGAACATAGGTGGCACATCTTTCTCTGTTCAAGCAGCCAAACCATGGAATGAATTCATTATCCACAAACATGAGATCCACAGATAACTATCTTATCTTCAGAAGACTACACAATAGTTGGCTCTTTCCTACATATCGACCAAACTCAAACACAAATGTATAGCATATCCCTGCGTATATAAACATTTAGTTTGATTATATGTATGAATCTAAATAAGTGTATTTCTTGATGTAAATATATATAATAATAGGTAGTTATGTATCTATTTATTACTTTATTCCTACTATAAAAAAAACTTTGACTCTCTCCAATTCACTACCTTATATGTCACCCTATACCTCTCTCAATATATCCTCTACCTCCACTCACTGAATCATCCCAAACCTCATTCTACTACTATGATCTCCAAAATAACCTTTTCTAGACCCTTCCCTCCTCTATCTCTCCTTGGATCACCCCATTACCCCAACCCTCATTTTAACACTATGATCTCCCAAACAACCCTTCTAAATTCTTCTCTCACCTATCCCTTTGACTCATCCAAAAACTCATTTTACTACTATGATCTCCCTAAACACTTTCTAGACTCTTCCCTCTTCTATCCCCCCTAATATCCTTTTCAATCCAACTAACTGACTCACATGTCCACTGCTCAAATTAACTCAAGATTCACTATTCTAATCCACCACTAATCATTTTTGGGTTCCGGAGTAGCGTGCTACTTGCAAAAAAGAGCTTTGATGCCTCGTCAGGGGTTGTAAGGGTATATAAAAACAATTACAATACAATAGTGCCTAAACAATACATATTCGTCAAGGGGACACCGCGCTTTAATGTGTCCAAACCACGGAGTCAACAAGGTGATACAGCACTACAGTGCAACAAATCCAAACCTTTCCCATGGGGAATGGGACACAGTACTACGGTGTATATAAAGTACATCATCATCAAAGGGACACTGTACTATAAAGTGTCAAAACCACAACGTCAGCAAGGGGATACTGCACTTCTGTGTGGCAAGCGCACAGCAATGCCAGTATAATGCTGCATGAAATACTGCTAAAACCACAGCTACTGTAAGAGTACTGCACTATAATAAGCATTTGAAAATCCTTACCCCAAGAAGAAGTGACGTCAACATTGTCATTACAGTACTGCACATCAAAGTACAGCACTGGCACAGGAATATTGCCCCATAATGGGTTACATTCATAGAACTGCTTTGGGTACACTGCATTACAGATTGCACATGTACAGCATTACCTTATGAAAACTACACTGCCACAATGCACTGTAGTGTACTAAACCCAAAGTTCCAACCTGGCGACACTACACTCCCTGTTATGTTGTTCGACTTCTGGAGAGGCCTTCATCACCATTTCTTTTGGAATCTTGACAGAGGCATGCTGACACGGCTGTGCAGGCCAGTGACGTAGCAAGGCTGCATTGGGAACTAATTCAAGTTAGAAACAGGGAGTAGGCTGATGTTTTCAAGCTAATGTAATGGTTGATTTCTTTTTAACATTTTTGTTGCAAGAATGTGTCAGAAAAAAAATGCAAACACTTACATATTGCTGCCAAGTGTTTGCATTAAAAAACCAATTAGAAAACGAATTCACTGATGTGGCTATTTTACTTGGGATTTTTTGTGTAACAAACTTTCGGTTATGCCATGCATTTTATTATTACTATATTCACCACCTAATGAAGCACTTAAAGCACGAGCAGCTACAATGATAGGTTACCTAAACGAACACTTTATCACTTTAAAAAAGAGACAGAAAATAACCCACCATCTATCAGGCCTGGCAAAATAAATGTAAAGTTAATATAAAAAAGCTCAAATTAAAAAACGCATTTGGAACCTGCTTTATCAATGAAGAGAAAGTAACTATTAGTGAATAACTTTTCACAGGTTTTGCACAATCACTGAAAAAGAAGGAAGACACTGGGTAAAATGTACTGGACCCCTGTCCATCTTATATGTTGTGGTGGGTGGAAGGAAATGTGAATGACAATTTAACAGACCAGTGGATGAAGCCTGCGAACAAAAAGCCCCTCCATGTATGTATAACATGCATGATTTAAAAATAATAATAGTCTGGCAACATAGCTAGAGCGGTCTCAAAGACCAGATCGAAAAATTAAACTCCGTACCCTGACTGTGCAGTAAAAGACAGCCATTAACAGCCTGCAGTGGGCACTTCACATCCCTGGACAATTGCACCTGCTGCACTGGCAGTTGCAAGGCCCTTATGCTGTGTGGTTATACAATGTGTCAAGTGTGGAGGGTCGGGTATGAGTGCTAGTCTATAATCTAATACTCTGCTGTACTGTGCCAAATCCACAGCGCTATCATAGATAATGTGGTAAATTCATATCATTACTGTAACAATTCTTCCCATAATGCGCCACCCTGAGAGTACTAGAGGTGGGCGAGACAACAAACGTACAGAGCGAGCAGAGTCAGAGAGACAAGCTATGTGTCAGTCTTGACCCTGCGCCCAATGGGAACAGTCCAGCCTGAACTGCCAGGCCATGTCCTCTTTGGACTGGAAACAAGCATGCTAGGACTGGTTTGGGGCTTTCAGCCCTCATCAGCCAGGATAGCTTGACTCCAGTGGCATGTCTGGGCATACCCGTCCCACTCGGGGTGACAAATGCAACAAACATTTTCAATGCAATAGGTCTCGCATTATTAAAGTTTGAGCTGTTGGCATTGCTAATAATAATGCAACACCAATAGCAGCTCAAAGATTCAGTAATGTGAGACCTATTGCATTGCAATTGTTTTTTTTTGTTTTTTTTTATATAGCAGGAACTTGAGTGAAAGGTGTGTATTTATGTTGCATTGAGTACAGTGTAATTATGTGCTGTGTTATTATGTGGCACAGAGTGTTATTGTGTGGAGTGTATTTATCTTGCATTAAGTAGAAAGTAATTATGTGACGTGCAATTATGTAGTACTGAGTGGTATGTGGAGTGTATTTATGTTGTATTGAATACAGTGTAATTATGTGATGTAAAATCACACAACCACACACAACCACACACACACAACCACAACCACACGCACAACCACACACACACAACCACACACACAACCACACACACAACCACAAACACAACACACACCCACAACCACACACACAACCACACACACAACCACACACACAACCACCACAACCACACACATAACCACCACAACCACACACAACCACACACACAACCACACACACACTCTACCACACACACAACCACACACACACAACACACACACAACCACACACACACAACCACACACACACACAACCACACACACACACAATCACACGCACACAACCACAAACACAACACACACACAACCATGCACACACACAACCACGCACACACAACCACACACACACACCACACACACACAACCACACACACAACCACACACAACCACACACACACAACCACACACACAACCACACACACATGCAACCACACAAACACACACAACCACACACACAAACACACACACATGCAACCACACACACACACAACCACACACACACACAACCACACACAACCACACAACTACACACACACACAAGCACACACACAAACACAACACACACACAACCACACACACAACTACACACAGCCACCCAACCACACTCACACACAACCACACACACAACCACAAACACACACACACACAATCACACACACACAACCACACAAACAACCACACACACACACAGCCACCCACACAACCACACATACACACACAACCACACACAACTTAAGGGAATCGGGTAACAGAAAGAGAAAGAACTCTATCCAAAATCACACGTTTTCAGTCCAGTCAGAAAGTATGACTTAACCCCAACGAGTCCTTGTTTTGTAGCTAAGCAGATACAGTCAATTATTTCAGTAAGCCTGACGCGACATTAGAAAAAGAGAAGTATAGTGCAATTATTAGGCACGCATTGTTTACCTTATAACCACGTAAATATTTGCCGTGCATTTTCATTTTGTTTATCTTTGTAACCGCCTTCATTTATTTTACTTTGTAACAAAGTAAATATTTGCAGCGCATTTTCATTTACTTTGCCTTGTAACCGCTATTTTACCTTGTAACCACGTAAAGATTAGCCACGCATTCCTCCCAATTAAGCAACAAACTGTATTGCAACTGCAAAGCCACAAGTAAAGTGATCGCAACATTGAAAGCAAAGCCACAAGATGTATTTGTTTTACTGTCTGTTTCTTCTCTCATAGTGTATTCATCTTTCTCTTAGTTTGTGCGTTTCTATCTCTCTCTCAGTCTATCTGTGTGTCTCTGTCTTTGTATATGCTCCTCTGTGCCCGTCATGCTCCGCTATATGTGTCTACCTATATGTACACTGTATTTGCGTGTATGTATCAAACTCTATATGTGCCTTTTAGTTTTTATAAGTTTCTGTCTTTATCTCTGCCTCTGTTCCTCTTTGTCTATCTGTCTCAGTTTCTAGCTTTGTGTATGTGCCTCTGTGTCTGTATATCTCTTTGCTTGTTAATCTCCTTTTCTATATGTGTGTACGTCTGTTTCCCTGTACCTAGGTCTAGCTCTGTGTATTTCTGTCTATATGTCTATAACTCTATTTGTAAACAAGCACCATTTTAGATTAAGGGAAACGGGCAACGGAAAGAGAAAGAACTCTATCCAAAATCACACGTTTTCAATCCAGTCAGAAAGTATGACTTAGCCCCAACGAGTCCTTGTTTTGTAGCTAAGCAGATACAGTCAATTATTGCAGTAAGCCTGGCGCGACATTAGAAAAAGAGAAGTATAGTGCAATTATTAGGCACGCATTGTTTACCTTGTAACCGCGTAAATATTTGCCGCGCATTTTTCATTTTTTTACCTTGTAACCGCCTTCATTTATTCTACCTTGTAACGAAGTAAATATTTGCAGCGCATTTTTATTTACTTTGCCTTGTAACCGCCTTCATTTATTTTACCTTGTGACCGCGTAAAGATTAGCCACGCATTCCTCCCAATTAAGCAACAAACTGTATTGCAGGCGCAAAGCCACAAGTAAAGTGATCGCAAAACTGAAAGCAAAGCCACAAGTAAAGCGATCGCGAAACCGAAAGCAATCGCTTTTGGAAGCAGAGAGCCGCAAATGGTGCACACGCGCGCGCCACAGACAGCCATATGCTTTCAATTATCGCGCCTGTGTCTGGGCACGATAATTGAAACCAGATAGGCTTTAGTGCGCGTAACAGATACCAATAGGCCGTGGGCGGAGTGATGCGCCCTCCTTTGGCCTATTGCGTGCTCTGTCTAAAAAATACAGCCACTAAAAGCCCAATAATACAAGACAAAACAAAAAACACACGCACAAGCGTGTACGATTCCAGGGTCCATTTCTGAACCCCGGACAAAAGGACTCTCGCTGCGCAAGCACTGTTGTGCAGTGCAACGCTAGGTGCGAGACCTAAAAAGAACAGTTGATGGACAGAATGCAGAACAATGTCATACATTCACCCCAATACAGAGATCTGGGCCTAAATCCATCGTTTTTTTTGCTCACCATGCCATTCCAGTTTGGACCCAGCCATATGCAAATCAGCTAGGACTGGTTTCGGGCTTTCAGCCCTCATCAGCCAGGATAGCTTGACCACAGTGGCATGGAGAGCACGTCCATCAATTGTGTGTCTTTTGCTTTCTCACCCTAAGTGCGCCAGGTATGCCCAGGCATGGGTCCTGGGCTTACTGTGCAACTGGAATCATGCTATCCTCGTTGATGAGGGGTGAAACTCCGAAACCGGTCCTAGGATGCTTGTTTCCGGTCCAGGGAGGACCTGGCTTGGCAGTTCGGGCTGGGGTGTTCCCATGAGGCACAGGGTCAAGACTGATTTTCATATGGCCAGGTCTAAACTGGGGTGGCATGGCGAGCAAAAGAATGATTGATTTAACCCAGATCTCTTGACTGGGGGTGAATGTTTTGATTTGTTCTGCATTCCGTCCATCAATTGTGTGTCTTTTTCTTTCTCGCCCATTTATTATAAAGCAACATTATAGTCCATTAAATCAAGTACAATAGGTTTTTGTGCAACTCGTATTCTGAATTCGAATATTTGAAAGTGTATTCATGCTCATAATGAAGTAAAAATATAAACTATTTGCCTAAGATCATACAATTTAAGCAGGGAAACAGCTATTTATCCAGGTTTCCCTTTGTACAAATCAGCCAGGTTATCTATTTGTCATTTTTATATTAAGGCTTCGTTTTTACCTCTTTGTGCCTCTTTTTGTAGTTCTAATATCGTGAACTTAACCCAAATGCATTGGAGTGCTTTACATGAGCAACAGTTACTTTACACAAAGTCACAGGAATTGTTTATAGGCACGGGTAATTTGCCCGGAATGACAGGCTGTTGTTGCAACACCAAGACTCGAACCTGGTTCCCCTCTGCCAAAGGCCGCAGCTCTGGCCTTACAGCAACAACCTGGTTGGTGGTGCATGATAGACAAAAGCCACCTTAAAGCGCGGCTCGTTATGGGCTCGAGGTTGCAAAAGGACCTCGAGCTGAGCCAGAGCCAGGCTTCAGACAGGAGCCTGGCTCAAGTTTTCAGGGGCTCGTCCTACTAGGGCTTACTTACAAGCCTTTGCGCCGCCAGTGCGTCACTTTTAAAATGGTAAAATGTGACGTACCAGTGGCGCAAGGGGCTTGTAAATAAGCCCCGCTGACTGTAAACTCACAACAATGTACAATGTCCTTGGAAAGTCTAATTCCGCCGTCCATGTTGTTATTTTGGCCTCGAGTGTCTCTGCGGCTATCAGTATATGCACCCACACCTCCCACAAAGGCCCTGCTATAAACATAGGGGCTTATTTACAAGCGGCTTTCGCCACCGGTGCGTCACTTTTAATATGGGAAAAAGTGACATACCGGCGGCGCAAGGGGCTTGTAAATGACCAGCATAGTTTTGCAGACCTACATAGAAAACTGGGGTAGTCTCTCACGCGAAGGCATCGGGCAACTCTTAGGGGCCATGTCAATGGTACGAAACGCTATCCAAATAGGTGCAAACCAATACAAAACCATATGTAGACTGGATCCAGGCTGCTGGACCTCCGTGTACGTGTCGTCGTCATACAGCCCTCTCAATGTGACGCACTAACGTTCACGGGTCCGGTCCTCGGTCTTGTTTATTGTTAGATGGATGACTGACAGGATACTCGCCGGTGTTCGGCTGAGAGTCGTCTGCTTTAATTGCTTAGAGATCTGAGTCCAAGATAAAGTTCACCGTCTTAAACTACCTCAGATGCCTTAACTAACCCATATAACCCCTGGACTCCGAAGCCGCAGGACGGGCAACATTTACCATCAACTTGCGCAAAAGAAGCCGGATTCGCAACTCCAAAGCATTGGAATCGCGACGCTTCACTATATTGGGTGTCCGATCCAGTGCTGTGCCACGGGAACACAGCGCTGTTATGTGTGAAACCCAGTTTGTAAAACACTGTAGTGTTTATTGCACAAGTGCAGAGGATATCTAAACGGGCCCGTATGATTTGTATGGGTTTTTGAAGAGCGCTTAGTGGGCTCCAGCGAGCTGAGGTGCGCTTGTGTTAGTGTTGCTGCCGGAGCGTGCCGAACTCACTCTGTAGGGCTGGCGGGCAGAACACAGCCAGAGCGCTGTCCCAGATCTAGAGTGCGCTAAATAATGTAAAGTATTTCATTTGGCATATTTCTTGTTGTGCAACGCCCTGGTGCTCTTGTGTTTTGTTGGCGCTAAATACACCAAAGCACTACCCATAGAAGAAAAGCGTTGGACCAACCAACCCCACGGAAGCCCGCGGGAGAACCGCCAAGAGACTGCCTCGGACTAGTGCGCCCCTCACCTGCAGCCGGTGTCTCCCTCTCAGGGGATGTCTATCTTCATGCGTGGCCCCAGTCTGACAGCTGGTTTAAGAATGCCCCCGCCTCGGGCCGTGTCGCTGGCGTGTCCGGGAGTGTCTCAGGCCCGGCCTCGGCTGAACCTTGTCGCTCTGTGAGGATCCGCCGTGTGTGTGAGCCTATGAGGAACCGCTGGAGCCAGCCCCTGCGCTCACAGCTGGAGCCCTTCAGCCGCACACGCACTCCCACGGCCCACAACTATTTATATCTGTCAGGGCTGGGGGTGTTTTCAAGGCTTTAGTGGTGAATAATAACGGCATGGACTGAGGATGCACACCCGGGCGTGCCTATCAACAGCGCAGCGGGTGCGGTGACACCGGGGCCTTGGTGGCTCCGTGCACCCACAAGATGGCTGTATTTCACTACTCGGCCCAGTGGATGGTGGCTCGGGAGGCATATACTTTCTTGCACCAGGGCCCATGGCAACATGCTACGGCACTGAGTCCTCGGGCCTCGCACTTATTTCATTGCAGTTGTTGAATTCCTGCACTTTACCACCGCGTTAACCAAGTCGCTACACTTGTTCGAATACGGGCGTATGGCTTCTGAGTTTACTATATGGCAACGTTGAGCACCTGCTCTTATACAGCAGCAGCTGAATCCCTGAACTTATACGACAGGAACTGCGTCACTGGTCTAGTTGTACCTCGGGATGTTAGCCCGTGCACTTATACTTTAAAATCTCAGATCATGCACTTATTACACTGTTATGTATGATTCCATTCTCTCACTATACAATTTTGTCTTGGGTTCCTGCACTTTATACTATGTAGTATATTGACCATAGTACCATACGACTCATACCATACCACATACTACTATATCACACTATACACCACAATACAATGCCATTCAATACACATTACTGCACCACACCATATAATATACCATACCTTGTGTGGCAGGATGTAGGTATTATGCAGTCACAAGGCATTGGTTCTCTTTATGTAATACAAATCTCTGTCATGTTGTTATGTTATTAAGATTTTTAGAGCGCTCTGCTACCCTGAGGTGTCCTGGCGCTATGCACAACCTGCCAGAGAGGAAACTGAAACAATTGGCTAGAAGATCGTCTGGGAGAATAGCCGCGTTTTTAATCCCTTCCTAAAGGGGAGAAGTTCTGTAGAGTTCCTAAGATGAAAAGGAAGACTGTTCCATGCCTTAGTGGCACAATGGCGGAAGCTCCTACCACCCCAGCTAGTTTTATTATAGCGGGGGAGAGTCGCGAGTCTGGATTGCAGGGAGCGCAGAGCTCTCCCCGGCACATACCACTGAATTGAGTGTCTCAAGAAGTCAGGGCCCATGCCATTAAGGGCTTTGAAGACAATGCACATGGCCTTAAACTGAATCCGTGATGCCACGGGTAACCAGTGAAGAGATCTAAGTCCCGCCCTTACTGAAGTAAACCTGGGTGTGCCAGTGAGCATTCTAGCTGCCGCGTTCTGCCCGGTCTGGAGTCTAGACAGATGTTTTTTCTGGATGTTAATATAAAGACTATTACAATAGTCTAGCCGCGACAGAATAAGTGCAGTGACGGCAGTTTTCATGCAATCTTCTGGGAGGAGGAATTTAACTTTACGTAAAATTTTAAGCATGAAAAAACAGGATGAAACAACCCTGCTAACATGGTCATTAAAAGATAATTTTGAGTCTATGAGCACTCCAAGATTTTTTGCCTTTACTACCGGAGCAGGAGGCCCGCCCATTATAGTCGGCCACCAATCTGGTGTCCAGAGGTTGACCGTGTTCCCGAAGAGTATAACCTCAGTTTTTTCTGCGTTAAGTTTAAGGCAGTTTGATGCCATCCATGCAACAATTGCCTGCATGCAGTTGTGACACTTTGAGGCAGTCTCAGCCTCAGATCCCTTTTTGATTGACAACACAATTTGCGTGTCATCAGCGTAGGACAGAGGTCTTCAAACTTTTAGATGCAGTGACCCCCTTGTCAACATTTTGAGGTGTAAGGACCCCCTCCTGACAAAAATGTCTAAACCTGTAGGCAGGGCTACTGGAATTATGAGGCAGGTGAGGACCAAATTACGCGACAGGCTTGACTAAATTGTGTGGGAAGAAAATGTAAATGATGTTATGTGATGCAGCGTATTTTGGGATAGCATTGCTTCATTATTATGAAATTAATTTTTTGCACACAGTAACACAGAGGAAAGATTCCACCCCATCAGTACCTGTTTATAACCAAAATACAGCAATTAACATCAGAAAGATTTCTAGTCAACCTTAGTGAAGGGGCTTCCACTCCGCTGGAATACGTGCTGCCACATTAGAAGCTCATCTGGCCCGGGCCGGGAGAAGCAGGGGTCCCTCAAAACCCTGGCGGTTTTGTGCAGTTAGGCAGATTATCCATGCAGCTTTCCTCTCACTCACTCACTCCCTCCCTTCCATCCCTCTCTCCTCTCCCAAACCCGGATCCCTCTCTCACTTTGCAGGCCATTTTCTTTCACCCCTTTTTACAACTTCTGAACTCTCCCCATTCAACCTCTCACTTCACCTTTAATCGCCTCTTGCCATTCTGTCTTTTCACTGCCCTCATCTCGAACAGTCTCTCGCATTTATCTCATGGCCTCTCTGGCCCGTCACCTCCCGTGCCCCTCAGCACTTCTCATTCACCTCGTCCCTCCATTCCAATTTTTGTCTATTTGTATCTTACACCTCTCCAGTCCCCCCATTCATCTTTCACATCTACCCTTTGTTCTAACAGAAGCACTCACCTTTGGCTCACACTCACTTTTTGCGTGTCCACACTTCTCTTCGGCACTTCACATTTCTCCTCATCCCTGACCTCTTCAATCTAACTCTCTCACTCCCTTGCTGTCCTCTCTCATCGCTCCTCACCAAGCATACGGGTTGGGCCCGTATGCTCCTCTCGGCCTGTGCCAATCTGCTTTTAGTTCCCTAATTCAAGAAAGCATGAATTGTCTGTCGCGCTGTTTTGGTGCAGGCCGCGCAGTTATGGAACTTGCACCCTCCTTTGCTTCGCTCCACCAAGAATCTATTATCCTTTAGGAAGATATAAAATCCTGGCTCTTTGCTCTGTAGGTCACCCCATTTGGCTGGTTCTCCTTCTGTGTGTTTCTCATTGTCCTTCCGGCAGCAGATGGTTATTAGCCGCAGGACATCTTTTGGTAACAGTAGCGCACTACAAATGTAAATAATAATAATAGGGAGAAGCAGGGGAGTCACTAGACCAGAACTTCAGGGGGTGGGGGCTAACACTCCTAGCCACGGCTGGCCCTAACACTGGTTACACACTGTGCGACAGTCTTTTTTGGTGCCCCACCCGTTTCCTTCTTCTCCATGAATTCCCTCACTACCACTCACCAACAATGCACTTCATCTCTCTATAGCAGCTTGCTTTCTGACAAACATTTCATTTTTTATAGCGCTACTCATACTTTAGTCACACTAATTTCTGTGATCGGCATGGTACATATTCTTTGTAGCAGGCACATTAACCCTCTGCACTGTGTGGGTGACAAGAGTGCCCATGTGAGTGCACGGTGAGAGGTGCAACAGTGTGAGAGTAGGGTGAGAGGAGTGACTACAGGGTGAGTGAGCCGTAAGAATTTGAGTGTGGATGCAAGTTCAGAATGGGACGAATGAATGTATGATTACTGATGGGCTTGTTTGAGTGAGTTGCATATTGAGCAGTGAGGGGGACAGGTGAGTGAAGTGTCACACGAGTGCAGGGTGAGTAGTGTGCTTGTGTGACTGCAGGGTGAGGTATAGGGTGAACAGCGCAAGTGCATTGGGATTGCAAAGTGATCACTGTGAGTGCAGGGTGAGCAGGTGAATGGTGTGAGTGCATGGTAATCAGTGTGAGTGCATTGTGAATGCTGTGAGTGCAGGGTAAGCGTGAAAGAGAAGGGCGAGAATGATGAGTGAGTTGTCTGAATGCAGGGTTTATTCCCAGGCACTTGAAGTAACTCAGCATGTTATTGGAGGCAGCGTAGGGTTTAAGATCTAAGTTAAACTATTGCTATTATGGCATCAATCTGGGATCGAGGGTGGAGGAAATAAATAATGTGCTGGTCCTGCAACAAACTTCCAGTCCTATGGTTAGGGTAGCCAGCAGATTATTTTGATGGCCCAGTTGGTACAAAAATAAGCAATCACCTAAAACAGTATTTTAAGCACGTATATGTGCATACTTTGAACAGCAAATATAAATAGAAAGCACTTTTAATTGTGTTCTAGGGCTGCCGCAATGATCTATGACTGATAATTAAAGAGAACAAAGACAGAAAAGTCACATAACAAATGAATACATACTTTTTTATTTATAAGTCTATTTGGTGTCAAGAGAAGGTCTTTGTAGGCTCTTTAAATAACACATGGCTCGCATTTTTCTTTTGGCAACCCTACTTTATATTCCTTTTTATTAAATGCATTCTCACACTACAGCAGTAAATCTAAAATACAAATGTAAGGAATAGGCAGAGTGAGGACCCAGGGGGTACTGGAAGGGGTGGGGGGACACTAAGCCTTTGTAACCGGTTCACAAAGGCATGCAAATATGCAAATGGTCTTTAAAGACCTGTGAAAAACTCGGACAGGCGTGCTGGAGATAAGACTCCAGACACTGCCCAGCTGAGCCTCCAGCAGCTTGAGTTGCACTGCAGCAGCCCGGGCTGAGACACAGGATGGAGGAAGAGGGGGGCTGAATCCCTTGGGCCTCGGCAGAAGTGTGCTTGGGAATGCGCGACCCCCTTTGCATCGCTCCACGCCCCCCCTGGGGGTCGCGCCCCACAGTTTGAAGACCCCTGGCGTAGGAGGACAACTGAAATCCAAAGGATTTAATCAGGGTTGCCAGCGGAGTGACATATATATTAAATAATGTCGGGCTAAGCGAAGACCCCTGTGGGACTCCACCTGGAAGAGAAAAGGGTTTAGAGCTGTCTCTACCGAGGTCCACAGTTTGTATCCTGTTAGCTAGGAACGATTTCAGGAGATCCCAGGCCTTATCTTTAACCCCGACCGCTGATATACGGTCCATCAAGACTTCGTGATGGACCATGTCAAATGCGGCCGAGAGATCCAGCATGACAAGTATGGCAGCGCCACCCTGATCTAAGGCCTCCCTGATCTCGTCCGTAGATTTTATTAGTGCCAATTCAGTGCTGTGGTCAGCACGAAATCCAAACTGCGTAGTGTCTAGGGATGAATTGGTCTGCAGGAAAAGGCTAAGTTGACCATTCATGGTCCTTTCAATCATCTTACCCGGAAAAGGGAGACGAGAGATAGGTCTATAATTGCTCGGAACGTGTGGGTCTCGATTAGATTTTTTGAGCAGTGGGAGAATGGAGACAATTTTCCAAGGGGCTGGGAAGTGACTGGTTTTAAAAATAGAACAGAACAAAGGGGTAAGGGCTTCCCCGATGATATCTGGGACCAGTTTCAATACTGAGGCTGGGCAGGGGTCTGACGGGGAGTCTGAATGAATCTCGGAGAGAAGCTTGGTAACTCCGGGTTGATCTAGAGGTGTAAAAAGATCAAATATAGAAGAGGGTCCAATAGGCTCTAGGCGCTCTGTTGGCACTACCTCATAGGTTACTGAGGGCACTAATGTAAAGGAAGAAAAAATATTTTCTACCTTTTGCAGAAAAAAGGCAGCCAAAGATTTGCATAATTCTACATTGCTTCCAATCTGAGGCTTAGTAGGAGAGGTTAACAGAGAGATGGTTTTAAATAACTCTTTGGATGAGGAGCCAGCACCTCTAATCTGTTCCCCCAAATAGCTCTTTTTGTTTCAGCTAGCAATTTTTTGTAGTTAGCCAGGCCTATCTCATAGGCCTCCCTTCCATAATTGCTGTATTCATTCCTCCATACTCTTTCCAGCTTTTTACACTCTAGTTTTAGATTTTTTAGGCTGTCGGAGTACCAGGGGGCAGTAGGCCGTGCCCGCTTAGTGATGCACCGTTTGCCTGGCACAAATTTTTTGCAGGCCAAGTCTACCCAGGCTGTATAAATAATTGTGGCTTCATCTACATCAGTCACCTGTGCTGGCATTGAGCCTTGTAGAAGATTGCCTAGGGCAAGGTTATCCATTTTTTTCAGCACCTGGTAGTTATAGTTGCTCTAGACGGAGGTTTAAAGTTATTATGTGGGGTTAGTTAAAGTTCAAATAAAACTGCAGCATGATCCGTCCAAGTGAGAGGAATAGTGTGGGTATAAGCAAGATTGGGATTATTGGAAAAAATGCCATCCAATGTATGACCTGCGGAATGAGTAGAGTCTGATACTAGCTGCTTCATGTCACCGCCCCTAAATATTTGGTGTAGTTTTAAGTTATCCATGTTGCTAACATCTTCAAGATGAAAGTTAAAATCGCCCATGACTGTGTAGTGCTTGTTGCACAGTCCTTCCTCTAATAGTGATCCTACTGAATCTAGAAATGCACCCTTGGGCCCAGGAGGCCGGTACAAAAGGACATTGTTGAATGTATCATGATTTGAGATTTGGATATTGATCAGCAAAGCTCCACAAGTCTGATTGGAGGCTTTGGTGAAGGAGGGCCTAAGGGAGTCGTGGTGGATGACAGCCAGCCCACCGCCTCTCTTCGAGAGTCTGTCTTGGGTAAAACAGAGTAAGTCTGGGGGGTTGCTTTAAGCAAGTCAGGACCTGAGGCTTCATCTGACCAGGATTCAGTTATGACACCTAGTTTAATGTTATGATATTCCATAAACAGAGCATATTCCACACTATGTTTGATTAGCGACCTAGCATTTAGCAAAAGACTCTTAATTGGTGCCTGAGGAGCTCGAGTACATTTTACATTGGGTGTATTGCCATAAAAAGTACTGCGATTCTCTGTTGTATAAGGCAAGGAAAAAGAACACTTGGGGCAGTGCTCGTCCTGTGCTTCCTTAATTAAGTTAGGAATAATCCTTGGGCAACAACCCTTCGACCCCTCAGTGTCCAAGCCCAAGAGCTGCTCCCTTGAATATGTTAGAAAGTTTGATAGAAACGGACCAGGGGAACATGCCCTGAGCCCGAATTGAACGAGGACGAGCGCAGACGGGCTTGCCTTTGGAGTGTAGGCGGCGTGCCCGCTATGCGCGTCCGCTGCGCGGTCGCGTTAGCATGGTAATTTATGCGCCAGGAAAGCAAAAGACTCGAGTGACTAGAATGCCAACAGCCAAGATGGCGGTGTCCTAAGAGTAATTCCCCCCACGAGCAACAATAAGAGCCAAAGTCGGCACAAAGCCGCAAGTAAAGTGCAAAGTGCAAATTTTAGCTATGGTAAGCAGTTTACAATAAAATCACAAGTATTTAAAAACAAGTAAAATAAGGCAAATAATAGGAAAGATCACCAGCCTGGCGAGTGTTAAACGCAGCTTCGACTCAGGCGGTAGCGCTGCCTGGTCACGTCAGCGTGGAAATTTATGCGCCAGGAAAGCAAAAGACTCGAGTGACTAGAATGCTAACAGCCAAGATGGTGGTGTCCTAAGAGTAATTCCCCCCACGAGCAACAATGAGAGCCAAAGTCGGCACAAAGCCGCAAGTAAAGTGCAAAGTGCAAATTTTAGCTATGGTAAGCAGTTTACAATAAAATCACAAGTATTTAAAAACAAGTAAAATAAGGCCAATAATAGGAAAGATCACCAGCCTGGCGAGCGTTAAACGCAGCTTCGACTAAGGCGGTAGCGCTGCGCGGTCCCGTCAGCGTGGAAATTTATGCACCAGGAAAGCAAAAGATTTGAGTGACTAGAATGCTAACAGCCAAGATGGCGGTGTCCTAAGAGTAATTCCCCCCACGAGCAACAATGAGAGCCAAAGTCGGCACAAAGCCGCAAGTAAAGTGCAAAGTGCAAATTTTAGCTATGGTAAGCAGTTTACAATAAAATCACAAGTATTTAAAAACAAGTAAAATAAGGCAAATAATAGGAAAGATCACCAGCCTGGCGAGCGTTAAATGCAGCTTCTACTCAGGCGGTAGCGCTGTGCGGTCGCGTCAGCGTGGAAATTTATGCGCCAGGAAAGCAAAAGACTCGAGTGACTAAAATGCTAACAGCCAAGATGGTGGTGTCCTAAGAGTAATTCCCCCCACAAGCAACATTGACAGCCAAAGTCGGCACAAAGCCGCAAGTAAAGTGCAAAGTGCAAATTTTAGCTATGGTAAGCAGTTTACAATAAAATCACAAGTATTTAAAAACAAGTAAAATAAGGCAAATAATAGTAAAGATCACTAGCCTGGCGAGCGTTAAACGCAGCTTCGACTCATGCAGTATTAAGCTCATAGTCACACCACCAAGTATATAAATGGCCATGGGTCTAGGCTGTTCATCCTGGACGGAGCAGACACTGCATTTTTATTAGCACAGCATTAATCGATTCATTCATCGGCTTTGTTTCCCCGTTTCAAGGTAAAGTACGTGAGAACTCTTTGAGAGGGGGTGCAGAGAGTATTCCAGAGCAGTCAGGGGTTACTGTGCTCTCATTTTTATCTATTTGAGTCTTTTAACTCTGGTTGCCCGGAGCCACCTTACTATTGGAACCAAAACTGGTTTGGTTATCGAATTTGTCAAAATCCATGATTTTGAATATAATGGTTTTACTTGTCTATAAAAGGTAGTGTGTTTTGCAAGGTGTTGTATGTGCACAGATATTGTCTTCTGAATGAATCAGTTTTCTTTTTCAGGAGTTTGTATGCTTGATCTAGGCGGTGTCTCTTGGTCCTAGGTACACAGGAGTATATACATTAGCCAAAGGTGGACTGTCGCTGGACGGGGGTCTGCTTGGTGTGAATTGGGTTTAACCAGTGCCGCAAATGTGCTGCTCTTGTTCTGTTGTTTGTGAGATTCATCTTATTCTAAATTGCTAATTTTCCTCTTATTTCTTTTAAACAGACAAGGCTTATTTTGGTTTACTTAGAGTAAATCCATTGAGAAAGGTTGTACCATTGTTTTTTCATTCACAGAGAAGTCACACTGTGATTGGTTAGTCAGCCAAGGAGTCGCACTGGAACTGGTGAGACGTCACCACAGAGTTGCGCTGACAATAATTGGTTGGTTATAGAGCCTCGCTGGGATTGGTTGACCTGTGGTATAGTCGCACTGGAATTAGGTGTTATTTGCTAGCTTATTTAGGGTGATTTTCAGATTGCTTTGAGTGGAAAATAATGGGTGCTGTGTTGAAAAAAGCCTAAAGTCCCTTTTGTGCCTGCTACTAAGAGTCAGAAATCACCAGCTGAGGGAGCGTCTGCATATGAGATGATGATGTACATTTGGGTTTTATATGTGTACCTGGACTTCTGAATGGCACAAATGCACCTCTTCAGACAAAAAATTTGAGATCCATTAGAGGGTACCTCACATTAGAAAGCTAGATTTCCGAAAGCAAACTCTAAATGATAGAAAAATCCATTAGAGGGTACCTCACATTAGAAAGTTAGATTTCCTGAAGCAAACTCTAAATGATAGAAAGCCATTACTTAGACCAACACAGCTGGAGGAATTGAATACATAGGATTTGCTGGCTACAGAGGAGATAAAGAAAATATCGAAATAAGTGAAGGGTTCAATTAGACAATGGCTTGAAGGCAAATATGTTTGACAGGAGAGGTGCTGGAGGAGGGATATGATGGAGGCAGTAAGAGTTTTCCTGCAATATTCAAAGAGAAGACAGACAAAAAGAAACCTGATGAGGGAGAAAATGAGAAATACAACCAAGATTCAGTTGTGGAAGATAACTTTTCAAACAATCTTTTGTGTCCCAGACCTCTTCCATACACAGATGAAGCACAGAGACGAGGACCTGGTTCTGTAATACCAGATACGGGTGCAGTAGGTGATAGTACAAGCACAGGAACCAACTGCACCTACGGATGCGAGTACATTAGCATGGGCCCCAACAGATATTGTAATGAAGGTTTTGCAGAGTGCTAATAGAGATAGTAGAGTTGTTTCCACAGTTTCAAATTACTTGCCCGTTATTACTGCTGTTATTGAAGAATCTCCTAAAGAGAGAGTTATTAAGGGTGGGCTTTTAAAAAACTTAATTTGGGACATTTTACAAGGGACAATTGACCCTAACATATTATTGTCATACAATGTGGATGAAATGAGATATTTG
This sequence comes from Triturus cristatus, assembly GCF_964204655.1. Classification (NCBI taxonomy): domain Eukaryota; kingdom Metazoa; phylum Chordata; class Amphibia; order Caudata; family Salamandridae; genus Triturus; species Triturus cristatus. Next base: position 782,071,566 of record NC_140590.1, on the reverse strand, counting down.
AGCAAAGAAGCAGCAAGATGTGCAAACAAAGCACATTCGAGGAATTGGCTGGTGAGTGTGAGGTAGACATTGGTAACATTAAAAATGTGAGAAGAAATTATCAAATGGAGCTGAAAAGTAATGATATAAAATAATTAGTTTTGAAAATCTCACTTCAAGGATCTGGTAGGAAAGACAAGGGAGTGGACTGGTTTAAAGAAATACAGAGAAAGGTGGAAGAAAGGGTTGTAAATAAACATAAAGTTTCAGAAAGGAAAGGAAAGGGACCAACTCGTGAACTTGGAGGGAACAGTTTCTTGGATTAGAGGTGATCTTTATGCTTTTACAACAAATTTCCCAAAATTGCGAGAGGAAAAATGGTGCAAAGAGGTTCATTGGTTGACAACTATTTTGAAAATGCAAATGCTTTGGATTGATTTGAACTCTTTATTTGAGATTAAAGTCCCTTATGATTTACGATCTGAATCTAAGACTGCTGTTGGCTTGCCAACTGAAGAACCAGCTAGTGTTGTGCCTATTAATGCTCCTTCTGGAGTGAATGCTAACAAATAAAATGAGGTGATAGAACATTTGAAAAAGAAGGTGCCAGAGAAAGACATTAATTGGGCAAAGATTTTGATATCTTCACAAATGCTGAAAGAGTCAGGGCATGCCTTTTATGAGACAGTCATGCATAATTTTAAGAAGTACATTTGAGTCATAGATCCAGAGAAATATGGTGCTAGTTTTTTAGTTGCTGCTTTTGAAATGGGGGTGCATCCTGAGCTTAGTTCTTACATTCAGCAAAGTGCGATGTGCTGGCAGACATACACAACATTTTGAAATTTTTCCAAGTACAGCAGTGATTGGTTGGACACAAAACAGAATAGCAAACAGCAAACAGAGACTGATGGTTGCCCAGATGAAGCAGTTTGAGAGAAATCGTAGGAATTAGTTGATGTTTCAGATCTGGGTTATATTTCATCTGATAATGCTGGAATGAGTGTGATGTCTTCAATGCAAGGCAGGAAGATGGGAAATGGGATGGTGCAGATGCAAGGCCATGGAAGACGAGTTGTGAATAATTCTGGAATAAATGTAAATATTGACATGTTAAAGAAGAGCACTGCTTGCAATTTCTATGTGTAAACTGGACACTGGAAATGGGAATGTCAAAAAAATCCAAATCAAATCCAAAATTATTTTCTTCCCCAGATGCAAGGAAATGTGAATCAGATGCAACCACAGTCATTATCCCTGACTCAACCTGCTCTTGTGTAGAATATGCAAGATCAGAGATAATTTCACATAAATATGCCCATAGCCCTACTATTGGCATAAAATATGAAAAACAAAATGCCATATAAATCAGAGTACCAGCAGAATCCATTGATTCTGAGCAATGATTTTCCTCAGTTTTCTCCAGAAAATAATGCACACTGAATGTGCCTGAGGGGGTGGAGGATTGAATACTTGTGTCAGTCCTGGTGGTAGACCAGCGTGGCCCATACATAGAAGGTAAAGTCAACGGTCACCCCATCTTTTTCTTGATAGATATGAGCACTACCCACTGTACAGTTCGTTCTCTGAAGGTTCCAAACTTGCACCTCTCCCAGAGAGAAGTCCAAGTTGTAGGCCTCAACAGTAAACAGATTATTAATCAGGTTATAGCATATGTTTCTGTTAAAATAGGTTCAATGGAAAATAATCATCAGTTCAGTCTGTTTGATTTGAGTCTTGTAAACCTGTTGGTTTGTAAGATGGTCTGAGTCATTTATTGCACACCGGATAGTGTTGTAATTAAAACTCAAGATGAGGAATCAGTGTTTAATATTAAATCACAAGACTAAGGGCCCAATGTCGGATGGACCGGAGTCTGTCCGACATTGGTTGGGAACTGGAACCAAACAACCTCCTATCCTCGGTTCCAGCCCTCCAAGTAGGATGCGACCGAACAGTTCCTATTCTATACGATGGGAGCATGTATTCCGAACGGAATGCATGCTCTCATTGCAAAGAGCAGAGGTGCAGTTCATCCCTGCACCCCATGGCAGGCACCACAAGGTGCCTGCCACAGGGTGCAGGGATCAACAGGGGGGCATAACTGTGCCCCCTAGGCCGCAATTGCGGCCTTGCACCCATGGGGGCCCTGCTGGTGGCCCTCAAAGACAGATTCCCAAAGCCTTTCTGTGTTGTAAAGGCCGGCACAGAAAGGCTGTGGGAATCTGCCATTGTAATCCCTCTGCTGGAAAGAGCCGGCCGAGGGATTACTGAAGGCTTTCCGGATGGCGGACGGGCTCTCCGAGCCCTTTGAGGCCATTCAAAAATCCGATTCGGATTCCCTTCCGACCGCCACCATTAAAATGGGTTGGTTGGAAAGGAATCTGACCAGCTGATTACGATGCGGGCTGAGGGTATCCGACCGATAGTTGGAGCTGTTTCAGCCCGCATCGTAATCGAACCCTAAGAGTTCAGAAGTTCACGGTTCACTGATAGAATATCGATACCTAAAATATCCCCATACCACAATATCGAGTTTTAAATATCGATGTCAAAAATATTGACATCCTGTATTTAGAATTAGTAAGTACAAAAATATCGAGAAAAAAATATCGATGTCAAAAATATAGTTGTACAAAAATATATATATATACATATATCTATATATATATATATAAAATAATAAGATTATTTTAAAAAATAAATTAGATTTAATATACATTTCAACAAATTTAACAAATAAACTTAATTATAAAAGTTAAACACACATATATAATAATTAATATATACATATTTCCTTCAAAACAATTAATAAACCATTAATTGAAATTTATTTTATAATTTTATAATTGTAAAAAAAGTAACATATATATATATACGAATCCAAAGATTACGCCATGCGCCTGCCCATAAGTCTTCGGTGCCAGCCGTGACGGCAGCAGCCACACAATATATTCAAAAGTCCAATTCCAGTCGGTAAGGAGGTGGCACAGTTTCGCATAGTTTATTGAGCAAAAGACAACGCATTTCGGCCGAAAGTTACCATACTTCCGCCATCAACGCCATTTAATAAGTCATGGTAAAAATAAACAACATACTATAATGTGAAATGTTAGCAATGATCACATCGATACAAATAAATCTAAAGAACATTGTAAGAATAATTACAAAAATTAATGAGTAAGTGTATACCAAAACAAAAGCGTTCATATACTGATAGCGTTCCATGCTGCGGCAATGTGTATCGGCATTGTTAACGCTGAGATCACCTTTTGCCTTATAATAGACGTAGTAGATAGATGCTAGTAGTTCGCGCTGATCCCTACACATAAGGGCAATAATATAGATTCATTATGGAACTTTCGGTCACCGATCCATTATATGCCGACTTAATATCTAAAATATTGACAATGGGCAGGGAGTAAAGAATATAAATAAGATGTAAAACGTAGAATGCAATGGATGGGAAAAACCCAATACAATTTCATCAGTATACTTTTTCAATCATCAATTTCCAACAGTATTGTGTTATATAAATATTGCATAATGACACAAGCAGGTATATGATTGCGATCACGTGTCAATGACTGACATTCAATAAACATGATCCAGGCATCTAGGCAATATGTATGTAAACTAGTATCTAGAATGTGAACTAAGTGACATAGTGAGAAACATAAGGGTGTGATAAGAGAGAAACAATATTATTATGTGTGTGTATAAACATCTTCACAACAGAATAATGTGGGCGGACCACAAAGGCACAGTGGAGATTATCTAAAATAGAGAGTCTCTTACATCCTAGTAAGGTAGCCTATATAAGGTACTGAATTTTTTTTATAAAACCTAATAAATAGAAAAAGTAATTATGGGGCACATGCCCATATACCTAACTAGATAAGTAAAATCTAGAAGGGTCCACTCTCAATTGAATGAGATGAGATACACATAAAAATAAAATTACAAATGAAAATAATACTAAAACGAGTGCACCCTATATCAATCATAAGGAATATAAATAAAAATAACAAAATGTTGATGAAAGCAAGGGAATATCGGGGGAACTACACCCCTATATGTGTTGCCAGTTCCTCTTCCGTATTCATCTTGTTATTTAGACATTTGATGTAATTTCATTAGTTTTTGTTTTCTCACATAGAGGAAGAGATCAATTCTGGTATCCACGTAATTCCAATCAGTTGGGGGGCAGAAAGATAGTCCCAATTTGAGCAAAGATTCTTCTTCCGAGGAGAAGCAGCGTGTAGAGAGATTGATGATAGATTTGTCCATTATGTCACAGTTGGATACGTTTTTGTACCAGAATTTCTTGCGACCCCTTCTCCTGTTCAATCTTTGCTTTTCTTTTTGTTTGCGCCCCTTGTGAGGAAGAGGAGGTCCAGTACGATAAGAGCCGGACTGGCCGAAACAGGCACCGGGCGTTTTCCTGATGGTCTTTGAGGGTGCTGACTGGTTTTGGGCCCCTGAGGGCTGTTTCTGTTACCGGGTGCCAGTTTAGCAACATAGCTGCAATTTCGGCTCCCTGTAACATAATCGACCAAAACTGGCTGTAGCAAACAGCTCAGTCGCACCCCTCAGCCCCACATTGGCTGGCCGAGCAGTTTGCCAGGGCCGGATTCGGTTCCCAGTCCGGCCATGAGTGCGATGAAGCCGATGAGATCCCATATCTCAGTGGAGTGCTTGCCAGTTGAGCATGTGTTAAGGAGCATCATGCAAGTTAGAATTGTTGTGCGGGGTTGGTGTGTGGTGCTGTTTGAATGATGGTCTTGAGATCTGACTTGGTGAGGAGTTCGGTGGGTGTGTGGGTGGTGGGAGCAGGTGTGTTGAGGCATGTGAAGTGGCAATGTGAGCAGGCAAAGAGGCCCCCAGTGGACTGAGGTCCAGCTCAGCAGCAGCATTTGTGATAGCGTCCAGGGTTGAGTGGCTGGAGTTCATCAGCGGTGTAGCTGCAGGAGACTTTCGGACCAGGGTTTGTGGAGCTGGGTGCAGTCCAGGTGCGGGTGGGTGCAGACAGGCTTGCCTTTGGTGCCCCAACAACACTTTGGCCTCCTTTAAGTAGGGCCTTGGAGAGTTGGAGGAGGATGGGGATAGTGGTGGGTGGGCTCAACAAGAGTGTGAAAATCAGTTGGTGAGAGCGGGAATGTCCGGTGGAAGTGACAAAGTGGGAAAACACAATCGTTGGAGCAAGTTGGGGGGCAGAAACCGACAGAAGAGACCAACATGCAAACAGAGCAGTAAGAGGAGCAAAAGATGCAAAAAGGGGCAGTTGAGAGGGTCAAAGGATGCAAAGAGGAGCAGTTAAACAGAGACAAGAGCAGATAGAACATACTGCACAAACAAAGAAGGAGTAGTTACCAAGTCGGGGGCAGAACGAGCAGCTAACAGGAAAAACTGCAGGAGAAATGCAGGAGACAGACACCAGCACAAGTCAGAAGGGCAAGGCGAGTTCAAGGTCGCACTAAAGCAAGAGAGAGATGTCTGGGCACCTACTCTGGGTGAAAGTAAATGCTGGTGAAATTTCGAGAAAAGCTGTGTCCTAAATGGTGATTTTCTGATTAGTGACAAACCAATTCTTAGGGACTCTAATAAGTGTGTGGTAAGACTGCTTATTTCAATCTGCTACATAATTGGGTTGGATCCTGCTATCTTGCTTTGGTGTTTCTTAGGGTCTATCATATGAATGATGTGAGTGTTGTGGATACTTTGTAGAGAGTAAAACGTGGGTTTGGAAAGGTAGTATTAGATATAATAGGAGCTATTATTCCACCTGTAGTTGTGGTTACAAATGATTTAAAAGTTAGATGTTTGTCTGCTCTTGTGGACCAGATTGCTTCTAATGCAGCTGGTGTTTTAACCCAGATTAATTCTGAGTTAATCACAATGTGAACAATGATTATGCAAAAGCGCTTTGTGCAAAATATCCTTCTCATGAACAAAGGTGTTGTTTGCTAGATACAGAAAGTAAAAGAATGTTGCATCTTCATACCTGATAACAACAGTAATGTTTTAATGCGAATAGCATTGCTAATATCTCTAATGAAATCCAAGCTTTAGAAGACCATGGCTTTTGGGAAACAGTAGGTTCCTGGGTTTGTAAGATAGGAAAGGTTTTAGTAAGTTTGATGAATGATTTTAAAGTATGGGGAGGGGAAGCTGAGACAAATTCTAACCCCTGTAATAATAGTAATGACCTGTGGAATTGCCCTGTTTCTCTTGTTTAACTCTCTGGGCCTCATTTAAGAAAACTGTTGCATTGCTGCGATAAAACAGCGATGCGTCAGTTTTCACTGCCCCCTCCTCGCGACACGATGGACGTGCCATATTAAATGTGCAGCACTCCATGTCGCAAGCAAAGACAGATATGTCCTGACGTATCTCTCGGCGCAAAAGTCACGCATTGCTGGAGTTGTGTGGCAAGCATGAAGCAACTCCAGCAATGCTTGGGGTAGGCCTGTGCCTATGGCACTGCGTCACCCTTACGCCTGCCATGAGGAAGGTGTAAGGTTTTGGCACAATGGCGTCCTGGAAGTCTCACAGTGAAATCTCATAGATTTCACTGCAACACTTCTTTGAGGCTTTCTTGCAGGGGAACGCCCACCCTGGATACATTATACCTGATGCAGGTATGATGTGGCGCAGGGCTTTACAAGGTGACGCATCTGCCTTGATGCGTCACTTTGTAAATATGGTGCAATGTGGCGCATTGTTTATGCTGCATTACGAAAAAGTGACGCAAGGGCGGCGCAAAAGTGTTGCAAGGCCTTCATAAATAAGGCCCACTGTGTATTTATTTCCAAGTTGTGGCTGTAAGGTCAAAAGAAAGTTATCAAAGTGTAAGAGAGAAGCACTTGAGATGGAGAATATCAACGATCGTGTTTACACCAGCTAAAGTTGATGAAAGAATCAACTCGAAAGAAGCAGAAAGTGATTCAGACTTTATCCTAATTGCTGATTAGCTGAATTCAATTAATTGTGTGCTTTTGTGATTATATGAGCGAAGGGGGATTTGTTAAATATTTTTATGAATTCATATTTTTGTGCATCATTAACAATGTCCAGAATGTATGTTCACACTTGATTACACATGAACATTCTGATACAATACTGTTGCTGTTGAAATAAATTATCTTAATGATGTGTAGAAGTGTTTTTGTTTTATATGTTCTAACTAGGCCTTAGGTATAAACGCCAACTTTTCCAAGATGAAAGTCACTGCTGTCACTCATGCTTCCCCCGCCCCTATCTCTCATCACAAATTCTGTGGCACACAGTCAAACTTAGATGAATTGGTTTATTTCCACTGTCATTGTTTATTCCGCTATCGATTAACTTTCCTAGGCTCAAACACAACCTGAAGGCCTTTCATTTTCCGAGCAGAGCCAGAGAGCTACACAACTATGCCGTCCCATTGATGCGATTCATCACCATCTATGACCTTACTTTGAGTCCAACCACGGTGGACCGTTCCCTGAAGACGTTTCTTTCATTTATTCTGGCTGTCCCATGTATCACTTTGTCCTGAGGAAGACCCGCCGTGCCTATTACTTAATCAAACAACTCATTGGGTCCAAACGTCGAGGCGCCTGTGAAAATCCTGACCCTACTCTCTGCGCCCCACGTGAAATGGAAATTTAAAATTCCAAGCACTACGGAGCCTTATGTATCAAGGGATAGATGTCCTTTGAATGAACAATTTCAACAATTCGTATAGCACTGTATATACCATTTTTTGCACTCGTTTTCACCATATCACTTGCGCCGTTGGAACTAATTGAATGTTCATGAACTCTGACAGCCTTCTAATGTCATCTTGACACTATAAAATGTTAAAGAATATATGGATCTTTCCTTAAATACAGACTTTGATTGATTTAATTCTGGTGCGTTTTTGATTCATACCTTTTGTTTTGTATTTTCTTCCCTTTTCATTGATTATTACTGAAAGGTTTGAGTACTGTTGATTGTTTTTATTGGTTATTATTCAGTAAACCAAGAATCCATTCTGTACCCGACAGAACCAACATCTCCCACATTCAATCACAACCTGCAACTTTAATTTCAAGGTCCTTCAGTTGGTTGACTACGCCCTATTCATTCATATAACACATTACTATTCATGTATATTTATTTATTTAGAAAGTTTTGTATAGCGCAAACATGACCCAAGAGGGTATCAGAGCCCTTTACAGAGGGATGCGACACATATGAGGGGGGGCAATCGTGGACGAATCATAGCAAAAGACAAAAATAACAATAGTTACATAACGACATGATGGACAAAAATAACAATAGTTACATAACGACATAATAGTGGGCAAAAGAATTAGGTACTAGGAGAAGGCAAGAGTGCCAGCGCGATAGTAGATGAGGTGACCCATACCCCCACTGGACTTCAGGACAGGCAAATATTCATCAGTAGCGCTTTCACTTCCTTTTTGAAGGATACTGTTGATGGAATCAGTCCCATTTCCGTCGGAAGGGAGTTCCAGATTCTTGGGGCGATTCTCGAGAAGGAACGGTTGTAGTTTTTTAATTTTTTATTTCTTTGGTTTAAGTAGGAGGGTTCTGGAGCTTCTGGAGGTATGGGCACCACCCGACAGCTCAAGTTGTTTTGCGAGGTAGAGAGGCGTGTTGAAGTGAAGGGCTTTGTGGGTCATGCAGGTAACTTTTAGGTGTATCCTTGCTTCGAATGGTAGCCAGTTCAGAGTTTTCAGGTCCGCGGAGATGTGATTGTACTTCTTGGAGCCTGTGATGAGTCTGGCGGCCGCATTCAATAGGCTCTGAGGGGGGCCAGTCTGTATTTAGGAAGACCGTAGAGTGTTGCACTGCTATATTCCAATTGTGAGATGACTAATGCGTGTACTGTAGACTTGAGGTAATCAGGGGGAAGGGAAGGTTTTAGTGTTCTTAGGATGCCTAGTTTGAAGTTTGCTCCTTTGGTAGAAGCACTGATGTGATCCTGCATGCTAAAATTCCTATCCAACACTATACCCAGGAATTTCGTAGTCTATGATATGTGGTGTGCAGTTAAGAGCAGACATATTTTTCATGTATTCCTCAATGATGGGTGCTTGCTTGGGCGGGGAAATAAGGAGGAATTCCATTTTGAGGGCGTTTGGTTTGAGATGGTTGAAGGTAAGCCAGTTAAGGGTTTTGTGTAAGGTTCTGTTGAGTGACTTGATATCGTCAGGCGAGGAGATTTTCATGTACAACTGGGTATCGTCTGCATACTTGTGGTATTGGATGTTAGATGCTTTGAGGATTTCGGTGAGGGGTTCAAAGAATAGGTTAAAAAGTGTGGGTGTGAGCGAGGAGCCTTGGGGCACCACCAGGGTGCAGGGACTGGGGTGGGAGAGGGATTGGTTGGATTTAATTCTCTGTGTTCTAGAAGTGTGGGTGAGAGCGAGGAGCCTTGGGGCAGTCCCAGGGTGCAGGGACTGGGATGGGAAGGGGGTTCCTTGGATTTAATTATCTGTGTTCTATTATGGAGAAAGGAGGCAAACCATTTTGTGCCAGAGAGCCCCATCCTATGTTCCAGAAGGATCAGGAAGTTGTTATGTTTGACCGTATCAAAGGCTGATGAGAGGTCGAGTAGGATTAATAGGCAGGATTAGTTCCGGTCAAGTAGGGTAAGCCGGCATCAACTATGTGAGTGATGGCTGTTCTGGTGCTGTGGTCTTGACGGAAGCCCGATTGAAATTGATCTAGTAGCTGGAATTCCTCAATGTGGTTACATAGTTGTACCTGTACACATTTCTCAATGAGTTTTGCTAGATTAGGGGTGTTAGTGATTGGTCGGAAGTTATTTAGATCCTCAGGGTCCACCGTAGATTTTTTGAGAATGGGGAGAACTAGCCCAGACTTTAGGCAGCTAGAGATCTCACCTTGAAGTAGGCATTAACGATCTTGGTCCAGAGCGGAACTAGAGACCTTATCATTTCTTTAAAGAAATGTGAGGGAAGGAGATCATTGAAGTGTATATATAGTTTGTTCTTTTATCTCCGGATGACATTAGCATAGAAGTTACTAAATGATTATTCATGCAGTGGGACAGTGCATAGGTGTTTATTTTTCTGGTCTCTGATTTGCTAATTAAGTGACTGAACATTCCACTGGACCGCACAGTGATGGTATTTATTTGTCCAGCCTATATCAATGAGTTGTCCTCTTCTAGATAGCAACTCCAGGCATAGCCTCATTTCTAGCACCTCTTTAACAGCAAATTAGCCTTTTTCCTCAAGACAGAAGCAGCACTTCCAGCAGACTCACAACCAAGTCCCACACATAGCTCCTAGTCACCAGGTAGCAGTGCATATTACTCTAAAGGCAGGTGCTCCTCTGTGGGTGAAATCAAGCAATCCCCTATATCCAGTGGGTGCTCTTTCTTCAGGAAGTCTTCAGCTGTCCTTACATGTCCGTGCCTCAGGTTTTGTTCCCCACCTGGTAGGGGAGCAAGCGGTCTAAGACACCAGCCATTGATCTTAGGGACTTATATACAAAAGAAGTGATGGAGTGTGGCGTTAGCCTTGTTGGCTTAACGCCACGTTCCGCCACTTCTGAAATGCAGGGCTACACTGTATTTACAAGAATACGATGCAGCCCTGAGTTTCTGCCTGCACTGACACTAAATTTAGCAGCCTAGCGCCAATGCAGGCACCCTTGCAATAAAGTGCAAGGGTGCCTGCATTGAGGGGAAGGATTGTTTATGTGCAGGAAGGGATACCCTCCTGCACATAAACAATCTGAAGTTGCAACTCTTTATTTTTTTGTGTGATTTTATGTGCAGGAAGAGACACCTTCCTGCACATAAACAATCATTGGCATTTTGCTGTTTCTATGTGTGCCATAGAAACAGCAAAAACAAGGAGAAATAAAGCATTTCTCCTTGTTTCGCCTGGGTAAGACCAGGTTTTTTCTGGTCTTTATTTTGGCCCTGCCCCATTTTTATGCCACCTGTGTATATATGGAGCAGCATCAAAATCAATGGGTGTTGCAGTGGAATGCCCACCACAACCCCCAGTGCTCGCATCTTTCACGCTAAGTATAGCGTGAAAGGGTACCTTACTTGTAGGGCAGCGTAAAGCCACGTTAAGTGGCTTAACGCTGCCTTGTAAATAAGGCAAAGCCCGTATCACCAGAGGAACAACCCTAAAAGTGACGTTCCTGTGGTGATAGGGGCTTGTAACTATACCTCTTAGTGTCAGACCCTGTTACAATGGAATATGCCTCCTTATTCCGCATCTCTTCACTCCGCATGCAATTACAACACACAACGCATACCATTAACCTGCAAGTCGTAACAACGACTTGCGGAGGGGGGCGCTGGATGTTGGAATAGTATAATTTACTATTCCAACTCCAGTCTGTGCGGACAGTAGGGAGGGTGTTGGATTTTAAATCTAACCACCTTCTCCCCCTCCGTAAGTCGTTGTTACGACTTGCAGGGTAATGGTATGTGTTGTTACAATGCGGTCGTTGTAACGACCGCGTTGTAATTGCATGTGGGGTGATGGATTTGTTGTAAGGGCTGTTTACCGTTACAATGTACTGTCCAGCCTAGTGCATATTTTTAAGAGAGAAGAAAGCATTTTTGAGATTACAGTAGAACTAATTACAACACAATCTAGTTAATGCGTCATACAGGCTTGTCATAAGTTGCACTACATTTCACCTTCCTTCCTCAGTAACCATCTTCCCTCCTGCTATGGCCGAGATCTCGCTTTACTGCCCATCCCTATACAAAGGCATAGGAAAGGATTAGGCTCAGTGGACATGTTAGATTTGCCTGCACATCTTTGTCTCTCTCTTTCCCCTCCCCAAGTGAATCTAAGCCCCTCAGTTACCTGTTTTGATCTTCAGCTGCCCAGGATGTGTTATTGGTGTGGCTGGTGTTCCCATCCTCACAGAGCAGACTTCTTCTTTGTAGAGCACCACATCACTGCTGTGTGCAACATGACCTTCACAGAAGTGGGTGTGTCAGTAGGCTTACGCAACAGCACCAGTGTTCAGCAGTGGCTGCCCACTGTGGTCGTCTCCAGACTGGCACTTGTCCTTGTGAAATTTGCAGCCTCCAGGCTCGGTCCTTATCATGGTGCCTGGAGGCAAATGTGGCCTCAAGGTAAGTTTGGGACTTCCTGCGTCAGTGGTGATTCAATCTCATTCTTTTATTCAGTGACGGCTGAAGAACGTGTCATCTGGCCTGAAGCAGGCAGCTGGGCAACCCAGAATGACACGCCCTGGTACAGTCTTTTTTACAGATCTCAGGAACTGTGTAAAGAAACTGGGGGCAACTTCACAGCACGGGTCATTGATAGATCACTTTCTCATGATCGCTAGCTTCCTCTGAGTGCTCTTTATACCAGGAACATGCTGGGCCTCTCCTCCTGGACATGGCCTCTCTTCTGCAGCAGGGCCAAGCATACTCCTTCCCCCTCTCAGCTGGCAAGCAGGCTTCAGGGATTTTCTCAGTTTCTCCAGAATAAAGTGTTGACTTTAGGTGATGTCCCCTCAGCTCTGGGAGACAGATACCAGCCCTGATGAGATGGCAGTTCTTCAAGTACTCTGCAGAGCATTCATTTTCTTGGTGAAGACGAACTTGGGACTCAAACAAAAGTGGGGTAGTTCCAGAACACATTTATACACATTTGCCACACATGGGATGAGGATCCGCTGTCTAATGCTTCAGAACCCAATTGGGCCAGGTCTCTTTCAAATGTTATTCCAGGCTGGCCTCCAGAAATGGCCTTTGTGCAAAGAGATTGCTCTCATATCTGGTAGCAATGGAACTGATTCCAAGCAGGAAGAACAAATGCAGGAGCACAATGGGATCTAACCTGGCTGTCACCACCCTTCCTGAAGTAGCAATCAGAGGTAGTCATGTCGGCAGACCCTGCTAGAAACTTCCTCGCCTTAAAGGCTACGCTGTGGTATATACCAACGCTTCCCTCAATCCACAGAACCTAAGCAGGCTCACCTATATCCTCCATTGTGTGTTTCAGCCACACAGCAGTTCCAAAATGTAGTAATGTCCCAATACAGTAAATAGCAACACACACTCCATGCTCATGCTGCTTCATACATGCCGAGCAAACCTGCTTTCTCCATAAACGGATGGAGCGAAGGACCTAGTTGAGGGGACTAAGCAGACCCATTTCTTCTGTGAAGAGGCTAGGTAAACAGGCTAATCCTTTTACTATAATCTTTTTCTGCTAGTCCCTCAGCCGAGGGGGATGTCAGTAGTCACTCTCAAAAGAGAGTTTACTATGTGTATCTCTCCCAACCTCAGTATCGCTCCCTGTGTCTTGCGTCATTTCATGGAAGACCCTCGATAAACATGTGTGGCGCCGGGAGACCCCATGGTGGGTAGCTGTGCGCCTTATAAATTTATTTACAATACAATACAATACAATGTGTGATAGTCATGTTCTCTGGGGTGAGAGACATGCTTTAACTTTCCTAGCTGTCTTGCACAGAGCAAGGATGCACACTCTCTGGAGCCATCATGCAGGACACATGTCCTTCCCAACAGACTAGAAACACTTGATGACTCCCTAGTATTTTGTGGGGACAGAATGGGCAGATTTCTTCAGTGGTGAGTGGAGCTGGACAAATGGATAAGTGAAAGCCCAATCTTAATAGTCTTTGTGGTGCACATGTCTGCCATTGTGTTTGCTATTTTAGCACTGTGTGCTGTTTGGACTGTGTGTTGCCATTTGGTTCTCTGTGGCTCTCCATTGACGCGCAGTCCAGTGCTGACCAGGTTGTGCCTTGTCACACGACTCTGTGTATCTCTCATACCAGGGTCTGAATCTGAGCAGCTAGTGAGGCATGGCTGGTGAATATTTTGATGGGAGTGTTGTATGCCTTACTTGAGTGATGTGTGCGTTTTTACGTGTGTGCAGTGTTGCAGGTCTTGCATCTAGCAGACGCCATATTGTCAATGTCCAGGTTTATGTTCATGCATGCTTGCCTTGGTGATGATTTGTTTTGATACTGTGGTTATTTCTTGAGGCAGTCTTTCACCCCTTTTGAGTCAAAGTAAAACGGTTTTGCAGGTGGAGGCAGCATTTTTGTGGGCCTCAGAAGGTGGTCACATGCAAAATGGAGGTAGAAATTAAACAGCAAAGCAATGTAAACACAGACTGCTATCGCAGCAGGTGAAGTGACAGATTGTGCCTATGATGCTCGCATGTTCCCACAGATCCGTCGATAGATTACGATTATGTTATGTTATGTTATTTTAGCTTGTAAAGCGCGACAGCTGCCCCAGATAAAGTCAATTATAAATGATTTTAGAGAGAAGCAAGGGTCAGAAAGAGTAGAATGAGAAGAAAAAGGCAGAAACCATGGGGCAGAGAGAGGCAGATCCAGGGATATAGGGACAGAAAAAGACAGGTAGAAATAGAAGTGGGTAGATTGACACGTATAAAATAGGCGTAAAGTACACACACACAGATAGTGACACATATCACGTAGTATTAAACTCGTAGTCACACCACCAAGTACACAAATGCTCATAGGTCCAGGTGGCTGCTTTATCTTTGCATCACGTGCGGGGTGACGCGCTCGACCGGATATGAGCCAGCAGAAGTGCTCTTCTGTGCCCTCTTCTCCACTCATCTGCGTGGACTGTGGAGGCTACCAGTAGGCCGGACTGTGTGTTGTGGGGTGAGTGTATATCATGTGAAGAAAAGTCACACGCAGGGAGCTTGCCGAGGTGGCGACGTGCCAGTGTAATGTCAGTGGGATGTTGCTGCAACAGAATGCCAGTGCATTAACCGCTTGGCAGCACATTCACATGGGACATGCAGGAAGCGTGGGCAAGGGAGCAGCTAAAAAATATCTAAATTTTAGTTTATTTCACTGCTCCTGCCTTTCTTCTTTCTCTCACGCCTTCCCTTCCTTTTTCTCCACTCCACAATTCTTATAATTGTTCCTTATTTACTTCTTCCATCGGTTCCCTGTATATATATCCTTCTCACTCTATCTAACTCTCGCGCGTTCTCTTCATTCCCCCCTCACTCACGTCTGCTTTTTTTCTCCCGTTTTCATGAATTCTACAAAACCTTCTCGGGTATTCTGCCTCCTTTGTCCCACGCTCCACTCAATTCTCTTTCAAGGTGTTTATGAGCTTCTCTGCAGAGTATCTATCAAAAGCAAGGAGGCCTTAAATAGCAATTCCTTGTGATGCGAATTTCTGAAACTTTTCACGTGTTGCATACCACATATCTAAAGTGGCGCTCATGAACATACGTGCTTTTAGGAACACAGTTCTAATTAAGGAAACCAGACTGACGTTTACACACCAGAGTGCGGCCTGCCCAGGCTATGTGAAAAGGCGGAGCCGGTCACCAGTGGGTAACGAATAGACCTGGCTCCCACGGATTTTGCATGACTGCCTATTTAAATAAACACCGATCTTTTGGTTCCGTGAGTTCTACTGTGTTTACAAGAGCTGAAATTCTTAATTTGTTCAAAAGTAGTCTCACGTTCGAATCAGCTCAGCGAGAAATTTATAAAGTGCACCTGTGGAAGTGCCACCCAGTTCCCTGTGCTGCTGACTATAGGTTTTCACTGAAAAACACTGGGGTGCCAAATGAATGCGCGTTTGGTGCTATGTTTGTATTCTATTCACGGGAGGGGCCCCTAAACCTACTGTGTTCATAAAGTATTGGCAAAGCTATGTGAGAGCTTTTGCCAATGTCTTTTGGCCAAGTTATAAGGCAGCGCGGCTGCTGTTCAGCATGGCTAAAAGCTAGTGGCGTGGCTCAGAGTAGAGTGGGGTAGATAAGAGTGTCTTAGAGGAGAGTGCAGTAGAGTAGTGCAGTGGTGGAATGGCATAGAGTAGCACAGAGTGGAGTGGAGTGGCATAGACTGGAGCAGCGTAGAGTGGAGTAGAGGAGGGTGGAGTGGCATAGTGTGGAGAGGAATCCAGTAGAATGACGTACAGTAGAGTATCATAGAGTAGAGTGCAACTGAGTAGAGTGGAAGACAGTAGAGTAGAGTGGCATAGAGTAGTGTGGCGTAGAGTGAACTGGTGTAGAGTAGAATGGAATCGTGTAGAGTGGAGTCGCGTAGAGTAGAATGGTGTAGAGTAGAGTGGCGTATAGTAATTTAGAGTGGTGTAAAATTACATAGAGGAGAGTGGCGTGGATTAGAGTGGCATAGAGTAGAGTGGCGTAGAGTGGAGTGGCATGGATTGGAGTGGCATTAAGTAGACTGGCATGGAATAGATTGGCGTAGAGTAGATTGGCATAGAGTGGAGTCCATAGAGTGGTGTAGAGTAGAGTGGCATAAAGCAGAATGGCATACGGTGTCATAGAATAGAGTGGCATAAAGTGGGCTGGAGTGGAGAAGGGTGGTGTGGAGTAGCGTAGAGTGGAGTGGCACTCAGTGGAGTGGAGTGGTGTAGAGTAGAGTGGCATAGAGAAAAGTGATGTAGAGTGGAATGGATTGATGTAGAGTAGAATGGTGCAGAGTGGAGTGACGTAGAGTGGTGTAGAGTAGAGAGGCATAGAGTACAGTGGCATAGAGTGACGCAGAGTAGTGTGGTGTAGAGTAGAATGGTGTAGAGTAGAATGGAGTAGAGTGGCATAGAATGCCACAGAGTGGCATTGTGTGGAGTGGAGTGGCGTAGAGTGGGAGCGTAGAGTGGTGTGGCATGGAGTAGAGTGGCATAGAGTGCACATTGTAGAGTAGCGAAGAGTACAGTGGCATAAAGTAGAGTAGCGGAGAGTGGCAGAGAGTAGAGTGGCATAAAGTGGGACAGAGTGGACTAGAGTGGCATGGAGCAGAGTGGCGTAGAGTAGAGTGAAGTGGTGTAGAGTAGAGCAACATAGAGTAGAGTGGAGTGTCGTCGGACAGATAAGTATAAAGTAGAGTGGTGTGGAGTGGCCTTGTGTGGAGTGCAGTAGCATAGAGTAGAGAAGGGTGGCATAGAGTGAAATAGTGGACAGTAAAGTAGAGTGGAATGACGTACATTGGAGTGGAGTAGAGTGGAATGGCATAGAGTTGAGTGGCATAGAGGAAAGTGATGTAGAGTGGAATTAAGTGATGTAGAGTAGAGTGGCAAAGAGTGTAGTGGCATAGAGCGAAGTGACATAGAAGGGCATAGAGTATAATGGCGTAGAGTAGAGTGGCATAGAGTAGGGTGGCAAAGAATGGCATAGGCTGGTGTACAGAAGAGTGGTGTAGAGTGCATTAGTGTTGAGTGCCGAAGAGTGGCATTGTGTGGTGGAATGGCGTAGACTGGACTGGAGTGGTGTGGAGTGGAGTGGCATAGGTTGAAGTAGAGTAGACTGGAATAGAGTAGAGTAGAGTGGTGTAGAGTAAAATTGGGTAAACTGGCGTAGAGAGGAGTGGCATAAAGTGGCATGGAGTGGTGTGGAGTAGAGTAGAGAGATGTAAAGTAGAGTGGAGTGGTGTAAAGTGGATTGGTATAGAGTAGAGTGGCGTGAAGTGGTGTAGGTTGGTGTAGCATGATGTAGGGTGGCATTGTGTGGAGTTGAGTAGAGTGCCGTGCAGAGGAGTGGCGAGAGTTGTGTGGCGTACAACAGAATGGCATAACGTGGGGTGGCATAGAGTCAGGTGGAGTGGAGTAGAGAGGCATGGAGTAGAGTGGCGTAGATTGTAGTGGCATGGAGTGGCCAAGAGTGGAGTGGCGTACAGTGGCATGGAGTGGAGTACAGTAGAATGACGAGCATGGCGTAGAGTAAAGTAGTGTGAAGAGGAGTGGCATACGGTGGAGTAGAGTGGCATTGTGTGTAGTGGAGTAGCTTAGAGTAGAGTGGCATAGAGTAGAGTAATGTAGAGTAGAGTGCAGTGGCATAGAGTGTGGTGGAGTGACAGAGTAGAATGCCATGGAAGGGCGTAGAGTAGAATGGCGTAAACTGGATCCTATTGCCTGGAGGGTAAGGCTCAATACAAAGAAACATTAAGATATTTTTGCATATCTTCTCGTAAAGCGCAGAAAGAGTATTTCTCCTCCTTAGTGGCTTCAAGTACTTCATGTGAAGTATCTAAAATTGTTAATTCTTTTCTCTCTCATGGGACTGTTAATAGTAATTTTAGTCCTACCTGTGACCTTTGCGGTGACTTATCATCATTTTTCATGAGAAAATTCAGGAAAATGTATGCAACCTTTCCTATGAGTACTGCACCTGAGGCACCGGTGGATACTGTGGCAACTCAAAGTCATCTACTTTCTAATTTTCTCAAGATTTCTGAGGAAGTTTCTTTGAAATAACTCAAGAAAAGTAAATTGGGATCCCCAGCAGGTACTTGCCCACTCAGAACCTTAAAGTTGATCACCTCAACCATCAACCCTATGCTCAATAACATTTTGAGCACTTCTCTAGAAGAAGGCTGCTTTACCTCTGATTGGAAACAAGCTTTTCTTCAGCCCTTACTTAAGAAACCTAATGCAGATCCGGCCATACTGAGTAATTTAGGCCCATCTCCCTTCTGCCAGAGGCCCAAATCTTGGAGAAATTGGTAAGCACTAACACAAGAAAGATTTAGGCAGGAGGGTCCTAGGGAAATTTTTAAAGACCTGCATAGGATTATATCCCCAATATTATATGTCAAAAAAGTGTTGAAATCCTTGGGTCTAATCAAGAAAAAGGGAAGGGGGGGGGCGTTATGGGGAGGGGAGAAAGCACAAAAGCCAGGGACTATATCACTCAGACCCACCTGTGGGAAATTCCCTTTTCAAGACAAAATCCCTCACTCACCAGAGGTGACATGCTTCATCATTTGGGATTCTCCTCTCAAAGGAAAAACCTAGTTCCTTTGAGGGCTACAACCCCCTCTCTGAGAGGGAGGAGCTCAGGGATGTTTTGGTGTCTATTCTACCGGGATATTCTAAATCCACAAGCAATGAGAACTGGAGTATGAGTGAGGGCACAGCACAAAGAAAAATAAACGTGAGGGATGTGATAATAAAACTAGCTAGAGAGGACAAAATGCAAGCTTTATTTAGATGTACTCCCTGCCAGGATTAAAAACAGTGCACCTGCGGTATGGATTTAAACCGCATGTGTTTGATGGAATGTCATGGTCAACATGTTTCAGCCATAATTCCCCAAGCTCGGGCAAGGCATTCGTCAGGACCTATTGAGATGCTGCTGCTAAAGTGTCACAGTGATGTAAAAAATCAAAAAATACGGAACCAATATTCCTCCTGGTTCTTCTTGTTCAAAAGGTGACTGTACCTAATAGGAACAGAACCATAGGTGAATGATATATAACCAGTGGCCTTTAACTTTAGACAAACAATAACTCTATTGACTGTGTTTATATACAAACATAGCTCAAGAGAAATCAAAGAAAAAGAGAAAGAGAGACTCTTA
The DNA here is from genome assembly GCF_964204655.1 of Triturus cristatus. NCBI lineage: Eukaryota > Metazoa > Chordata > Amphibia > Caudata > Salamandridae > Triturus > Triturus cristatus. The sequence continues at coordinate 782,052,220 of NC_140590.1, read as the reverse complement.
CCCGCAACTGTTGGGTAAGGAACTCCACCTCAACCTGGCGACGGCTCAGGAAGGGGGCACCGCTCTACAAAGAAAATCATTGGCGGTGCCTGTGTAAATCACACATTTATATACTGCCCACAAATCAATACAGATACTTCTAAGTGAACTGACCAGGGTAGGCACAGGTACAAGAGAATGTGTGAGAGAGAGAACACATTGTGCAAAAAAGGGGATAACGCGATATTAAAAGTGTAACCCACAAGCATACATCATGACGATGTATGGAAGTGACTGAATAGCTGTACTTAGCAAATGTTACAATGAGAAAGTGACAGAACCGCTGATATTAAAAAGGTTATGCCACTCTTTGGTAAAATGTCCTGCTATCAACCCTGAGCACAGGACGCAAAGTCCCGTCTTCAAAGTTCGCTCTAGGCTTTATGCTTTATTACAACAGTATCTAGATAATGTCAATCTTTTTACACGCCATACATATGGTAATCGTAGCGTGGTCACAGCAAAAAAGTAAATTCTAGACACTGTTAAGTAAAAAGTAAGGTGAAGCACCAGGCACAGATATTCGATTCTAGCCTGAGTTTCACAGTGAGAGACGCTGGGACCACAAGATGGCTTCAGGAAATAAAGCGTTCTCCCATGGAATCTTGACTAGTTACTACCATTTGTTTTATCCCCTATTTCTAGGTAAACGCACAGCAGAACTTTCGTTCGCCCCATGTTAGCAAAATCGCCAAAATGGTACATATGTCAGGAAATTACAGGTTTACAGAGCCTTGCTTCGCCTCGACACTCACCTCTCCGTCGGTACTCTGCACTGGAATGAGCCTGTGACCGGAGGTGAGAGTCAAGAGGCTGGGGCACTCTAATATGCGGCTGAATCAATTGGGAAACACGGAGCCGGTGTGTGAAAACCCTCCCTCAGTCCGCAACGCGCATGCGTCAGGAAATACTGCTATTCCACAGCACATCCGCAAACGCAAGATAGCATAACGGGAATTGTAGTGCAAAATTGTGAACGGAAATCAAGAGGAGCACGTTGGATGCGCATGTAAACTAATTACACCAAGAAAACTAAGACCACTCGATGTGCTCGCTGCTATTGCACAAGTGTTTCTAACTTCAAAAAGTCGCGCTAGAATAAATGGTTGCACTGGAATACAGACAAAAATCCTGACGGGAGTTCTAGTATCAGAAGGAGCACGTTGTATGCATGTATAAACCAATTGCACCAAAAAACTCAATATGTTTGCTGCTATTGGAAAAGTGTTCCTAACTTTAAAAAGTCGCGCTGGAATGAATAGTTGCGCTAGAATACATACAAAAATCCAGAGGGGAACTCTAGTATATACTGTCATGACTCAATGGATTTGTCATAGTTCAGTATACTGCCTCTGCTTTATATTATTCAGAAGTGACGTTGTATCAATATTCAAATCATTGGATGTACACAGAGAAGGAAATTATTAGAGTTAACTCCTATTAGAACACATCCATTTATTGACATGACGGCACAGTATGGCCTCACCAAATTCATTACTCATAGAGAGACCCATGGGATCTCGTCATTCAATCTTATATTGTCACTATTTAGTCTGTGCACCCACCGTTGTTCACACCTAAATAAGTATGTGGCAATATCAGTGACATGAGTTGGGATAAATGGTTTCTCCAAAACCGTCCATTTAAGATCTTCTGGAGAGTGGTTGACTTCTAAAAAGTAACTTGTCAGCTTGGTCGAAGTTTTTTTTTGCACCAGATGGTGCTTTTCTGTTCTAAAATGCAGGTCTTAACTTTACGTGTAGTCATGCCCACGTAACGCAAGGTGCAACGGCACGTGATCAGGTAAATTAACCTGTCACTGTTACCATTTGTGTGATTGGACAATATCCACGGTCTGGTCCACCCGATGTCTATTGCAGTTGTGTGTGCTGTTTGTGGGCAGGCTGCGCACGTGCCACAAGGAAAATGGCCTTGGCCTCCTTCTGCTTGACCCCTCTGAGGCTTTCAATACTGTCTCCTACAATACCCTAAACAGAAGGCAATGGAATCCCTGGCTCTGAACTCAACTGGATCTGCTCTTTCCTCACGGGAAGAACCCAGAGGGTCAGATTACCACCCTTCACATCAGTAACCAAGAATCGAATCTGCGGAATCTCACAGCGATTGTCCCTCAGTCCCACCCTATTTAACATCTACATGAGACCACTCACCAACATCATCCGATCCCAAGGCATCACCATCATCTCCCATGCTGATGACACCCAACTAATCCTCTCCCTGACTGACAAGACAACCACCACCAGAACTAACTAGATGCAAACCAACTGCCTGAAGCTCCATTCTGACAAGACGGAAGTACTGATCTTCAGAAAGAAGACTTCCCCATGGGACTGCACCTGGTGGCCATTGGAGCTAGAACCAACACCACCGACCACACAAGAAATCTGGGAATCATCCCAGATAACAAGCTCAACATGACAGCACTAGTCAATGCAGTGGGCACCTCCTGCTTCCACATCCTATGCATGCTGTGAAAGATCTTCAAGTGGCTGCCACAAAACACCATACGGACCGTCACAGACCGTCATGCAAGTACTCATCATTAGCAGATTGGACAATGGCAATGCACTCTACCCAGGGATCTCCAAACAACTCCTACACAGATGCTTACCATCAAGAATGCTGCCGCAAGGCTCATACTTGAACTCCCACGCCAAACCCACATCGCACCTCATCGAGATTCACTGGATCCCCATTCACAAGCGCAGCCAATTCAGACTTCTCACACACACATACAAAGCCCTACAGAACATGGGACCAGTATACCTGAACAGCCACCTACCTTTTCACCAGCCTGCCAGACACTGACCCATTGCCTCAACCTCACTAGTACACACACTCCCTGGGAATGCAAAAGCAAAGCAGGAGATTGCTCATTCTCCTACATGATACCCAAAACATGGAATGACCTCTCTCAGCACATCAGAGCCTCCTCCTCACTTCATGAGTTCCTCAAGAAGCTGAAGACCTGTCTCTTCAAATAACACTGCGGGGACCACATACCTACACATTTGCCCACGTGCCTGGATAGCCTCACAGGTGATTAGTGCGTTATACAAATCTGCATAACATAACTTAAATTGCTACATTACAGTAAAAATGACACAATAAAAACATTTAAGGATTGAGTGTTACAATAACTTTTCATAAGGAAACAATTCCCTTAAAATTCACATACCCTATTCAATGTAATTTTACCTTACTACACAAATGTAACCCCTTGAGTCCTGATTTTGAGTAAAGGCTTTTTTGTGAAACAAATACACACAAAAATGCCATAACATAAACAATATTTGCACATGTACATGTAACATGCTATTTATTAACATCCTACCTGCATCGCTGTGATGTCCCCCATGTGCCTCCCAGGGCAGCTCCTGTGGGCACTGCTCCCTGGAGTGGCCCAGTGGTGTAGCAAGGGTGTCATAGGCCCTGGTACAAGTAAGATAGATGTCTCCTCCATTCACTAGTTGGATAGTAAAAGATAGCCAGAGTTTAGGCACAGTGGGCCCCTATAAAATTTGAGTGCTGGTGCCACTGCAGCTGCTACACTATTGATAGGGTTGTCCCTGGAAAGCTTCCTTTAGTTCTCAACTTATTAAGCAGCCCTTGAAGTGCACCCAAAGATTCCTTCCTGCTGAGAGTGAATTCAGCAAGAGGGGCCAGTCTAATGCAGTGCAGTCTCAGGCTGTCCTTCCTGTGCCCCATATATTAACCATGACCAGGGCCCCCTTCAAGCAAGCCTGGCAGCATAAAGTGTGATGCATTTTATTTTTGAAATGCAAACAATTCATTTGCTAAATTAGTCCCCCCATGCCTATGCTGGAACTTGTGCAGCTATTTAGCAAATTAACTGCTGTTATTACCCAAATGTTAGCAAACAGCAAGCAAGGGACGCCTCTAGAGCAACAAAGCAAGTCAGGAGAGTGCTGTGCCCTTCCCTGTCAGCGCCCCCACTGGTTCTGTGCATGAGGGACAGTAACACTGGTGTCTATGCAGGGACTGGTGTGGGATTGACAGGGAGATCACACTGCTGTGAGGCCCGCTGTTTTGGCTTATTAGCTTCTCCTAACTGGACATTTTTGATGAATGTAAATATGGAGACAATTGCAATTCAAGGTGTCCACCCTTTTGAGAGCAGTGCCAAGGTAAATCATGATAACCAAAAGAGCGTTGGCACTAGAATCCTAAGAAGGGGATGCACATGACGTATTTGCTCGGCTTTTTCTGCCGTCCCACTTGGACGGCCTCGCCTGCTAAAAGGTTTCTTGTCTTTATGGGGCCATGTGTTTTGCCCTATAAAGATGAGAAACCTTTTGCGACTAACGTAATTCAGGCAAGCCCGTCCAAGTGAGACGGCTCAAAAAGCCGAGCAAATACGTTATGCACAGCTCTGTTCCAATGACTGGCCACCGTTTACCATAAACGGTGATGCCAGCCAATGGAAAAGAGGGGTGGGGCTTAAAGCCCCTTACAGAAAATACCCGTAAACATGAAATCTCGCCAGCGAGACTGCGCATGCGCGCAGCCTACACCAGGCGAGACCTAAAAAGGAAGTGGCTCATTGGTGATTGGAGAAATGCTGATGAGGACGTACGAGTTGAGGGGACTGGAGTGGTTGTGGAAGTGTGTGTGTGGTCAGAGCCATGGGAATCTCTAAACAGAAGGGATCAAGATGATGGAATAGGTGCAGGAAAACCATATGAGTGCAACGCTGTGTCTTGTACGACGAAACGCAGACGTCTATGTGAATGAGAAGCTTCGAGGCGAAGAGTCAACTAGACAGTGAACCTGTGGCAGTCATCTTGTGAGTAGACGCGATGTTGGCAACGCGGTTGTGAGACACTCTTCCTGCACTTGTCCATGCGGTGATGTGCACACCGTACACGCTCAACCGAATCGAACTCATTTGGTGTGTATTTGGATTATCACGGTGATGTGCAAATCACTCATGCGTTACTGTGATCATTTGGTGTGTGCATTTTGAAGAATGTTGTGATTTACACACCACGCACGTGGTACTGTGGGCATTTGTTTCTTCAAGTTTCAATGATGTGCACATCATTGTAGTGTAAGTTACTTACCGCGCACACTGTTATCAAGGTGGATGCTTCTAGTAGAACTTTTAAAAGAATTTGAGTAATGTTGCTGTGAGTACCCTGGTATAGTTATTTGTTTATTTACTGAGATAAAGGGCAATGGTATATAAAGAGACAAGTGATGCTGTATACTATAAACAGAGAGAAACGTGATGCTGTATATGTTAAATAGAGACAATTGATACTATAAATGACAAATATTGTGGTTAGACTTGAGTATTAGACATCTAGAGACAATTGATGCTGTGTGCATTATCTAGAGTCAATTTAAACTGAATATCTTAAGTATTGTGGTAGGTCTGTGTATTTCACAAAAGGGGGTGTCCAAGTGCACACCAATTGTTCAAGTTTCAATAAAGTTCCTCAGTTTAATCTTTTTAGCGTGCAGCCCAGATCGTGGTCCGCCCTGTTACCACGTGTAGACATTCAACCAAATCTGGAGTGACGTCTCACTCCAGTACCGGACGCACAGCTAAATCAGTAACTTCTGACAGAAGATTCCACACATTTATCCACATTCAGTATTTGTTTATTCCTTGTATTCCAACATCTTTATCAACTATGAGCAAAATTGATAAAGATGTTGGAATACAAGGAATAAACAAATACTAATGTGGATAAATTTGTGGAATCTTCTGTCAGAAGTTACTGATTTAGCTGTGCGTCCGGTACTGGAGTGAGACGTTACTCCAGATTTGGTTGAAGGTTTGTGTATTTGACATCATGTCAATGTCTGAACCTCCCCATTTTTTTCTGATAAGGTTGAACTATCCTCCCTTGGAAAAGGTGGAAACATATTCGATTCAAACTTGATTGCTATGGAGAATTGTGAAGTTTTCAACTGTTCACAAGTCTTGACTAAATGGACATTGGGGAAGGTGAAGCTGAACTCAACAATGTTTTTGATATGTCTGTAATGATGTTGAAAAAACATTTTGGATCTCAGATTAATGTGTTGTTGGAAAGGTAAACGTTTTTACAAGGATGCAAGGGAAGCAAGAGAAAATTGGCAGTTATGTTGCAGCTTTAAAAACATTGCCTCATACTTGTGAATTTGATCATCGTATTGATTCCCTGGTTAGAGATCAATAGTGAGGTGTACAAATGAAGTCAAAGTTCAGGAGAAGCTACTTGCAAAGAATCCCAATTTGAGAAGTGCAATGGCAATAGTTAAGGCCATGGAAAACATGAGGATGTAGGTACGTGAAATGCAGATGAGAAAGGGAAGGACAATTCGGGATTAGATGGAACAGTGAATGAGGTAAAAGTGTTAACCAGACACACAGATAAGGAAAGTTTGGGAATCAAGAGCACGGAAAGGGCCAAGAAATGTGAGAAAAAAAATATTCACAGTATGATGCTAAAAATGGAGGAGTGAAGTGTTTTAGATGTGGCAATGAGGGACATCTTTTCAATAGTCCCGGATGTTTTGCGAGATTTTGAAGTAATCTATATCGCGATAGCCAAGGGCCACACTTACCAGTGGCCCGCAATGTAAGTCAAATAATGAGCAGTTGGCAACGTAGAAGGTTCAAGCGTTTATTGGCCACAAACAGAACTCTACATAGAGGAGCCTCATCGATCCTCACCCATGAGGTGCGCCGAGGAAGACTGAAGACTCCTTGACAGAATCACACTTTTATACATTATCAGTTCAACATACAAAGCCTTACAAGCGGAAAAGTACCAGCCAGTCCAGGCGCTCCTAATGAGCTCATCCCATATCTAGTTTCGACTATACAAAAGGGTTACTATCTTTGCAGAGAGAAGGTCGGCGGGGTGACTCCCTTCTCGTCCCAGGTCTGAAGGAATTCGCTTGATACTCCCTTTAGCAGATGTGACCTTGCTTCTCGGTCGTAAATACAATTCAGCCTGTCTTCTCAACTGGTGCATGCTAAATTGGGCAAATGGTGGGCTCAGGGAACCACGTGATCATATAGAGAGAGAGTCACAATCCAAGATGGCCGCAGTCCTGCTTTCGGCCCTTTCTATCATATCAAGCTGAGTTCAATGGAAACGGGCCTTATTACGAGTATAATCAAACGGGCTGTCATTAGATACACTGTGCTAATTATATGTATTAACTCAATCCCTTCAGAACGGCCCTTTTAGCATAGTGTAGCTAATAAATGAGGTTACTCCTCAAAGATGCCCTCATCTATCTGCATCATATTATGTATTTCTTTCTGGGTCATTTGAGCATCCATTCGAGTTTGGGTAGGCCTAGACTCAGGTATTGCAGAACGAATTTCGGGCGGCACAATAGGAACAACAAGCAGGACCGTATTGAATGCAAATACAACAGGTAAAAAGGAAACCCACTATGCCCAAGAGGATCATGAACAATTTCCACCCCCAAGTAGTCAGAAGATCCCAAAACCAGTTTGACAGGGACCAGGTACCAGTCTCCGTATGAATCTCCGATGCCAATCGATGAAGTTTCTGAATAGCTAAATGGACCGAAGGGGCGCAGTCAGGTATATATACACAGCAGGAGCTCCCGATTACTCGGCATGCTCCTCCGCGATCCGCCAAAATGACATCTAAAACAAGACGATTTTGAAGGGTCACAAGTCGGGTCGCTTGAAGTTCAACAGTGATATTAGTCAATATCCCGGCAGTGGTATTTACCACTCCTTCCACCACTCTGGACAGTCTCCTAATCTCCTTACTAGTTAAGATGGGGCCCCATATGGGTAGGACCCCTTTTATAATATCAACAAAGTGTTGGGCGGGGGTGTCAGTCTGATTAGTGGCGTCATTGTCAGTGGATTCGGATAGCAGACTTCGTCGGTTTAGTGAATGGGATTTGTGATAATCCGATGGGGCAATATAAACAGGGGGATAGAGGAAGGACAGGTAGCACCTGCCTGACCATTCTCTGGGAAGCCAAGTATAAGCATTTTCCCCACACACGAAATATATGTTTGGAGGGGTCAATATTGGCGGACTGCTAAATGTCCGTAGTCTGAAAGTATAATTGCATCTACTGAATCCTACAAATAAATGGCCGGCACCCTGGACACAGAAGGAAGATGAAGTATTTAGCACGGGAACTGGTATAACCTTGTCATCTGAGACATTGCGTTCCTGGAAATATTTGAAGTATTCGGTAAAGTTGAAGGACACGAAATCCAATATTTCGTCCCTCAGCCATGTGTCATTTTCATGTTCCATGTACACATTCATGCAGGCTGTCGGATCTAAAGTACCATCGGTACCTTCTGCATTGGGAGTGAAACCCTGATGCCTCTCTATATAGGCCAATATTAGGTCGTAATCTTTCTCCGAAAACCTGTGTGCATCTACAGTGTAGTGCTCATATATCATAGACAACAGTTTAAACCAAGCTTCACAGCTCCCCAAATGTGACAAAGGCATTGAAATAAACAAATCATGCTTGTGCATTACTGAAGGAAGGAGGCCACATACCCAACAATCGGTAACATTTGTGGAACTGTGGGTCTGATGCAACATTTCAATAAAAGCATTATTTACATAAGTCTGGCGATGTCTCTCTTTATGAGGGGCAAAAGTCTGAAAATGATGTTCCTTAGGAGCAGGGGTAGACATCACTAGGGTATGGACTGGGTGGCGGAATTCTAGATAAATGAACAATCCTAAGCATGATATAAGTGACACAGCTACTATAGAAATAAAAACAATCTTAATACGCAAACTCCATGTAGAAAACATTGGTAAATATGGGTACATAGGACGAGGGATTATGGGACGTTCTTCTTCAGGGACAAAACGAGCAATGGGATACATCCTCACTAAAAGTCCAAACCTAACCTTGGGAAAAAGGGGGGCTTACAAGCAGTCCAACCTGCCGGAGGGTGCTTCTTTCCTGTGTCCGTGTTAGAGCCTCACAGGCAGACTCCTATTGTTCCAAACAACAAAAAGGAAACTGAAGATGCAAAAACTTCTCGCGTTGGAGTTGCACTTGACGCAACTCTTGCTGGGAGGGAAAGTTACCTGGGCCCCATCAACCAATCAATGTCTCTACCTTCTCTCTGAACAGGGCTTCTACTCAAAGTTCCGAGCCCTCCACGAGTTCAGTCCAGTGTTTATATGATGCCCAGGTTCCTTAACTCAGGCCTCGGTTTCTGGTTTCTTTATGCTGAACCTGGGATCTCAACTCTTTTCCGGGGCCGCAGGTGATATCGAACGTGAACAGGGGTCTCGGGATTGACAAACAAGACTGGCACAGTAGGATCAGATAAAGAACAGGGCGTGTAGCTTTCCTGGTCACGTGTTTGGTCTCCAGGAGTGGACTCGCCTACAACAGCTGATTCCGAACTTGTGGCACTCTCCCCTCGCCCTTCAACTTCTCTGTGGGCTTCAGGAGAGAATGGCTCTTCGGTATCGTGCTCACCTCTGTGCTGTACGCTTTCCTCCTGGCCCTGATAATCCTCAGGCAAGGGAAAAGGAACACGTTTGAGGTGCGAGATGTGGATCCAATGCTGTTTCCCTTCGACCTTTACAGCCGTCCTCGTAGCCAGAAGCACTTGATGCGGTCGGGTCCAAGCTTGATTTCCGCTGATAGTTTTGAACTAGGACCCACTGGCCCGGCTCTATGCTGTGTCCGGGACCCTCCGGCAGAGGCTGCAGTACTGCGGATATCTGTTGATGAATAGAACGGAGGTCTTTAGTTAGAGCATAAAGGTAGTCGGCTAACATAGGATATTCAATGTCCCTGAATGATTTGGGCCGGGGCACTCCCCATACATTGGCAGGCCTCCCGAAAACTACCTCATAAGGTGAAATCCCACTCCGGGAATGAGGGGTGGTTCTCACAGACAGCAGAGCTAATGGTAGAAGATCGGGCCATTTTAAGCCAGTCGTGTCCTGTAGTTTAGCTAATTTTAACTTCAAGATCCCATTGTACTTCTCAACTAGGCCTGCCGATTGAGGGTGTCGTGCTGCGTGAAATTTCTGTCGTACGGACAAACCTTTACATACATGTTGAACTAAATTAGCATTAAAATGTGTCCCATTATCACTCCAGATTACTCGTGGTAACCCATATCGGGGAAAGAACTCCTTTATCAAAGCCTTCGCAGTTGCTAAGGCTGTATTTTCTTTAGTGGGGTATGCTTCCACCCATTTACTGAAGGTGCAGACCACCACTAAGACATATTTAAGGTTGTTAACCCGTTCAAGCTGTATGTAGTCCATTTGGAGTACCTCGAAAGGCAAGGTAGGTGGAGCAAAACTGCCTGTTAGGACAGGAATACTACCCCCCGGGTTATGCTGTAGGCAGACCATACAATGTTGGACCAGATTCTTGGCCGTTTTGTGGATATTGGTATTGTACCATACAGGGTCCAATATCGCACAAATGCCTTGAACCCCTACATGTGCGGGGCCATGTGCCATGGTTACTACCGCATTCACAAATGCATTCGGCAGCAACCATCTGCACTTTTCTGACAGGTCAGTCCAACAACCATTCTCGTCTAACCGTCCCACCTGTTCCTGCCAATACTTCAGTTCCTCCGGGGTGGCTTCCTGCTGCAATTCTTTCACACTATCTATGGTGTTACGAAAAATGTCTGCCTCTACCACCCTTCTATACTGGTTAACCACAAACATGGAGGTAGTGTCAGACTGGGCAGTCTCTTTGGCAATTCTATCTGCAAAGGCATTTCCTTTCCCTACATCATCAGTTACAGCTTTATGTGCACTACATTTTACAATAGCAAGGGCTTTTGGCAAGGTCAATGCGGCCAGCAGTCGTTCAACCAGCTGTCCATTCTTTATCTTCTCACCATGGGATGTAAGAAACCCTCGTTCTGCCCACAACCTCCCAAAACTATGGGCTACACCGAAAGCGTATTGGCTATCGGTGTACACATTTAACCTCAATCCCTCACCCAATTCACAAGCCCTCAGTAGTGCAATCAGTTCAGCAGCCTGTGCTGAATAATATGGTACTTTGGCTGCCTCAACCACTGTCTGTAAGGTGGTGATTGCATAAGCCGCAACCGTAGTACCATTAGGCAATCTAAAGCATGAACTGTCAACGTACAGTTCCCCTTGGGGTTCAGATAAAGGGATGTCTGTTAGATCTATCCGGCCCTTCGTTTCTTCTTCAGTCCGAAATATGCAATCGTGTATGTCCTGGCCACTTTCTCCGGAGGGGAGGGGTAGTAGCGTGGCAGGATTCAGAGTGACACATCTCTTGATCGTTATATGAGGTGCAAACAGGGTCAATTCGTACCCCGTAAGACGCGCACTAGTTAAGTGCTGCGTCTGTGTCCTGTTTAATAATACGTCCACAGCATGTGGTACCATTACTGTTAGATCCGTATTTAGGACCAGCCCTTCCGATTGCCTGATCGCCACTGCTACTGCGGCCGTGGCTCTCAGGCAGCTGGGAAGCGCTCTGGCGACATTGTCCAAAACCGCCGAGAAATATGCACAAGGTCTTTGCTTACCACCAAAGTCCTGTGTGTTAACACTAAAAGCGAACAACCGTCCACCTCATGCACGTAGAGCACAAAAGGTTTCCGGTAGTCAGGGGTGCCAAGCACAGGAGCAGAACATAAAGCAGCCTTTAAGGAAGTGAAAGCCGTTTGACACTCAACAGTCCAAGGTAGAGGTTCATGCACATCTTTGGTGGTTAGATACAGGAAAGGTTTAGTCAAGAGGGAGTAGTTAGGGATCCATTGGCGACAGTAAGAGGTTATACCAAGCAAAGCACGGACATCACGCTGCGTGCGGGGAACAGACATGTTAGTAATGGTTGCAATACGCTCAGAGGTCAACCGTCTTCCCTCCTTCGACAGGAGATGACCGAGGTAGGTCACCTCCGGTCGACAATATTGGAATTTCGACAGTGAGACCTTGTTACCATGGTTCGCCAGATGCTGCAGCAAATCCACCGTCGCCGTCCGGCAGCCCTCCTCAGTATCAGAGGCCACCAGGAGATCATCAACATATTGGAGCAATACATTACCTGGTGGCAAACACAGGGTGTCTAATATCTTTTTTAGTGCCTGACTATAAATACTGGGGCTTTCCGTATACCCCTGTGGGGCGCAACAAAATCTGAAGCTGCGGCCTCCTAATGAGAAGCCGAAAAGATAACGGCTATCTGGATGAATAGGGATACTAAAGAAGGCATTTTTTGAATCTATCACCGAGAAAAAGTTTGCCGTTGGAGGAATCATCGTCAAAATGGCATTAATATCAGGTACCACAGGATACTGAGGTACCACAATCTTATTAATCTCTCGTAGGTCAATCACAAATCGATAGGTATCAGCATAATCAGGAGTCTGGTGTACTGGGACTCGTTTAAGAATCGGAAGAATAGGACTATTACATGCGTTGCAGGCCGTTTCTTCCACTACTCCGGTTTTAATCAAATCATGGGTGATAGCCAATAGAGCTCGTTCCCCAGCGGGGGCAATTTTATACTGGGGAACTTTCGGTAATGGGGCATTCTGTTTTAAGGTGATCGAAACTGGGGGAATTCGTAAATGGCCCACATCAGTGTCTCCAGTAGCCCAGAGACTTTTCGGGATGCGCGCCAATTCAGGTGGCAAAGGATCAGTTTTAGACAGACATTGCGCGGAGAGGGGTGAAGGATCTTTGATGGTCAAATAAACACCGTCCGGGGAACAATAGATACGAGCATGTAATCTTTTCAGTATGTCCATACCTAAAAGGTTTTCTCCACACTGGGAGGTCAAAAGGAAAGGTGAATCTATCGATACCGGCCCCAAGGTAAGGGGAAGCGGTTGAGAGATGGGGCTTACCACCGGAGTTCCAGAAAACCCCACGGACACATTGTTCTGGCCAGACAGAGCAGCCCCCGGGACTAGGGCACGTGAAACAGAACTGTTCATGGCCCCCGTGTCAACTAGGAACTTACCTGATGCATTCAGTAATCGCGCATGGACATAAGGTCCAGCCTGATCAATTGGAATTGACACCTGCCCCTCACTCTGTCTTTGGCTGTCCTATGCTTGAGAGTAGCCTGATCCCTCGCCTGTCATATAGCCTTCACTGTAATACTGCTTTCCCTGACTGTGATCAAAGCAATTCTGACCAGTCTCACCTTGAGCCGAATGCTCTTGTCTCGTAGATCCCCCTCGCTGTCCACCAGACCGTCCCCTTCCCCGACCTCTCGGAACACTGTTCTGCTCATACAATAACGGGCACTGGGCTCGCCAATGCCCCTCCTGTTTGCAGAAGGCACATTGATTTATGCCCAAGTCTGTTCGGCCTGTCGTCTGTGCAGGAACCGCCCCTCTTGGAGCAAAATTCTGCGATCCTCGCCCTCTTCCCCGTCCCCTCTCTACTTGCTGTAACAATACTCGAGTCTTCAACTCTTTCGATTTCTTTTCTGTCTTGTCCTTGCTTTCATTCTCACGATGTTCATAATATTGAGCCATACTCAATATTGTTGAAGGGGTAGTGGTCGTCCAGGTGCTTTCAGCAGCCTGCAATCGAGCTGACACTTCTGGCAGTAAATTAGTCACAAACCGGTTTACAAACAGACGTACACCCCCTTCAGTGGCGAGATCCTGTCCACTGAAGTCAATGAAGACTCCCTCAAATCTTGTAAAGAAATCCGACACACTCTCATCCTTCTTTTGCTTGCATGCTGTCAATTTATCCCAATCCACCTTCCGGGGAGGGTTCAGCGAATGCATATAAGTTATTATCCTATCCGGGAGAGCCAATATCTCCGCCCGGGGCTTATTCCCTGGTTTGCGATCTCTATCCCAACCCCTTAGCTGTTCCCAAGTTCCCCCAAATTCTGTTGCATGGTCCTGGTCGTGTACCTGGTGCCAAATGTCCACGGGTACTAATAGAGCAAAGAACAGTTCAATGTCTGCCAACGTCATTACTGCGGAGGAGGCAGCTTCAGTAAGCTCCTTATAATACGCGGTAGGGTTTTTCCTGGGATCCGCTAACTGACTTTTGAGTGACAACACCTCACTTCGTTTCCAGGGGGTATAAACCCATTGTTCCTGGAAACGCGCATCCACTCTGTGCCGGGTAACTACCCCAAGGGCATCTACCACTTCCGTAACTTCCGGATGGTAGATGGGGTGTACCTCCCGCATAGGGTACTGGGATAGCCCCGGGGGAATGGCCGGCTGCAGACGGGTTCTATACGCCACCAAAGTCTGCTCATTCCCATACACCGCTTCTGGAGTAAGGTGAGATTTATGGGCTTGAGCGACGATATCATACAATATAGCCGGGGCCCTCCTCTCCTTGTGTACCTGCTCCCATAATGATATATGGTGGTTTGCCATGTGTTCCAACGCATGCTGCTGCATTACTGGCTCGTAATCTCTCATGGTGCTCCAAATATCAGATAATGTATAAATAGGTTGCCGCATCCACTGGGATGCCTGTACGGCAATGGTCTCCTTCTTTTCCGTTCCCAGAGCTGAACGAGTAAACAACCTTTTACCCTCAGAAAAAGGGACCGGACGTGTCGGAGTGGTAACAGCTGCTACCGGCGTAGTACTCGCGGAGGAGGAGGGCAGGACAGAAGGGGAAGTCATTGACCCGGATGGCAGCTGAGGCGTTTCAGCTGCTGCGGCCGTCAATAAAGATGGCAGTATGGTCATCACCTCTGACACGGATGTGGACAGCCGGGAGAGTTCTGTCAAAGGAGAGGAAATAGAGGGAACCGGAGGGGCTGAGGCCCCTGGGGTTCCTGAGGACGCGGCCGGGGCCGGAGCCGAGACTCCTGTCACCTCTGGATACAGCCGTTGGGGCACATAAGGATGCAGTGGCCGCATGTCCAATAAATCCTCTATTTCATCTTCAGCATTGGGTCGAGTCACATAGCTCTTATCTACCTTCAATCGGAATTTGCGGTTCATACAGTCTATTCCCTTTTCTGCTCGAGCCCTATCATAAGCTATAGCCTTCTGAGTTACGTTCTGTCCCACCTTAGCCCTGGCCTGCTTTTCCTCTCTCATTCGCCGCTGTTTGGATACCTTCAGCCACGCACCCAGGGCGTCAAACATAGCCTGACGGCTACGTCTAGAGAACAGTTGGTCCTGTAAGAAAGCAATTTTCTTTTCATCAAACGAGCCGGTCTTTGGCCACTGCAATTCTTCATTACCTTTGGTATATTTATGCCACAGAGTACAAAACAACAAAGGAGTGATTCCATGCTTCACATACATATATTGGCTAGGACTGCCTTCCGGCGGGGCAGGCTGACTCTCAGCTAACCGAGAATCACCTGTCCGACAACAGCAACTAAAACAATTTAATTTACTAAAACAAGGCATAGTGGTTAGTTTAGACAAACACAAATGACATAAACCACGAACGATATGCAACAAACCTTACCACTTTAATCAGCGAGCCAAGCCCACCACACTAATTCATAACATTTCCAACAACAGACATCCCCGACTGTACCACGGATCCTCTCACTGCCCTCCTGGCTCACCACCGAGGCTGTCCCGATGAGGTCTATGCCCCACCGCGGATATGCCTCGTGGCTACCCAGCTCTGGTCGTGAGTTACCTAGGTACAATCGGGCTATATTCCGCGCGCGGCTATCAAATCAGAAAAGGGCCCATCAAACCGTTTCAAATGTACATGTACCTCAAATCAATGCCCCGCCATACAATGCGGGCTTCAAACCAGCAGTGGCACCGCTCTCCAGCGCATGCCTCAGAATCAATGCACCGCCCTAGAGCGTGTGCTTCAAAATCAAATACACGCTCCACCTTGCGTGCTTCAAAAATCAAACTTGCACTGTTTACCACAAGTGCTTCAAATCAAAATTCTACTCACCGGGTGCACCCAGGTACGAATGTCCGTTCTCCGCTGACAACTCCTCTCGACCAACACGGTCCGTTCCTGGGTTAAGCCCGTAGGACCCCGGTGAAGGGTAACTAGCAGCAGAGGGCATCCCAATCGGGCGCGCAGAGCGAAACTCTCGAGCTCCACTCCGCTCATCCGGCCAAGACGCCCTCGAACCTTCCACCCGATTACGGGGGAGGACAGACCCTATCACGGGGTCCCTTCGTGGTCGCCAACTGAAGTAATCTATATCGCGATAGCCAAGGGCCACACTTACCAGTGGCCCGCAATGTAAGTCAAATAATGAGCAGTTGGCAACGTAGAAGGTTCAAGCGTTTATTGGCCACAAACAGAACTCTACATAGAGGAGCCTCATCGATCCTCACCCATGAGGTGCGCCGAGGAAGACTGAAGACTCCTTGACAGAATCACACTTTTATACATTATCAGTTCAACATACAAAGCCTTACAAGCGGAAAAGTACCAGCCAGTCCAGGCGCTCCTAATGAGCTCATCCCATATCTAGTTTCGACTATACAAAAGGGTTACTATCTTTGCAGAGAGAAGGTCGGCGGGGTGACTCCCTTCTCGTCCCAGGTCTGAAGGAATTCGCTTGATACTCCCTTTAGCAGATGTGACCTTGCTTCTCGGTCGTAAATACAATTCAGCCTGTCTTCTCAACTGGTGCATGCTAAATTGGGCAAATGGTGGGCTCAGGGAACCACGTGATCATATAGAGAGAGAGTCACAATCCAAGATGGCCGCAGTCCTGCTTTCGGCCCTTTCTATCATATCAAGCTGAGTTCAATGGAAACGGGCCGTATTACGAGTATAATCAAACGGGCTGTCATTAGATACACTGTGCTAATTATATGTATTAACTCAATCCCTTCAATTTGGATTTTGACAAAAATGTGGCAAGAAAGGGCATTATGCTCGGGTGTGCAGAGGGTCTAAACAACAGGGTGTGAATTGTGTGGAAGAGGAATAGAAGTGTGCGCTAAGTGAGAGAAATGATGGATTGGTAGATGCCGATCCCATTGAGATGCCAGAATGTGAAATTGTGATTGGTGGAAAAAGAGTATCGGTATTTGCTGACTCAGGATCACTTTAAACTATGATTGGTGACAAAAACTGGGACTTAGTAGTTGGAAATGAAGAGATCATATTACAAACCCTGGACATAAACCCAGTAGGGTATGGAGGTATGAAAATAGAAGTGTTGGTTTATTCTGTGATGGGGATTCAATTTGCGGATCGTGAAACAATGGGAAAAGTATACATGGGGAATAGGGGTGATAACCTTTTGAGATGGAGTCATCAAAGGGACATGGGGATAACCTAAAATCGCAATGCTAAACAGAAGGTGCTAGTAATGGCAAATGAGGAGTTACCTGATAAAATCTGTTCAAAGCTTCCGAAAGCATTTGGTTATGAGTTGGGATTACTGAGATATTTTTAACATAAAATTGTGCTAAAGAAGGGTGCTGTACCACGTGTGTCTTAAGTTAGGCAGGTTCCTCATATAATGTTGGCTCCGTTAGAGCAAGAAATTAAGAAATTGAAAGAGAGAGTTATGATTGAAGAGGTAGAGTGATCTGAGTAGTTGGCCTACATAGTCTTGGCACCCAAGGATGGCGGCAAAGAGGTTCGAATGTGTGCTGACCTGAGTGGGTTAAATAAACACATCTGGGTTGAGAGACAGCCTTTACGCAACATTTACGTAAATGTTGGCATTAATAAAAGACATGAAGATATTCAGTGTGATGGACTTGTCCTCTGCTTACCACCAGGTTGTGTTCCATCCTGACTCTAGAACTTCGAGCCATTTTGACCCCTCTGGGAGCATTCAGGTTAATTCGTATGCCTTTTGGTCTTGCTCTGGCTGCAGGATGTTGCCAGAGGGCCATAAAGAAGGTATTAGAAGGTCAGGGAAAAGTGTTATTTTTTTAGGGTGACATACTAGTTTATGGTAAAGATCAACATGAGCATGATGATATATTCATATGCTTTCCTGTATAAAAATTTCAGAAATCTTCTAGTCGATGTAGATGACTCATATAGAGGGAGCCTCTATTTTAGTTTGTTGGGAGCTTCTGGTGCAGTAAGGCTTTCTATATAAGTTTGGGGACCTGAAATTTTACAAAAAGGTGTGGTTAAAAGTACTTCACAGAGATATGGTATAGAGTGAGGAAAATACTAGGTATAGATTACCATTCCACCTATCCGCCAATCTCGAACTCACCTGGGACGCCATTGTTTTTGGAACATAAGTTGAGTCTCCCAATGATGAAGGTGGGACGAAAATGGTGGGGAAAGTTGAGGGACGAAAGGGGGCTCATTTTGTGGAGTACTTTTGTGGAAGTAATGGGGGGGGTGAGGTTAGTAGATTTAAGTATCTTCAACTGGCCTCATGGTCGGCCAGTCACATATGGCACATAAAAAGGACCGCGAATATGAGAGACTGTTGGATACCAACCCACTAAAAAAGTAGGCATCAATCTGGTATTGGGAGTTCATAAAGATGGATGAGGAGCACGTGAAGATCCTGGACCATCATTGTGAAGGATACTTGGCAAGAAACCAGATCTATCGCAAGTGTCTTGGAATTTTTCATACGCTATAGTTAAACACGCCACCTTAAAAAAGAATCATGTTTTTACCTTGCACAGAATCTACCTGATGCAGAGATAGGTGATGAAATTCAGTATATGTTTACGAGTTGTCCAGCCTTAAAGATATATTTGTGCGAAGTAAGTAATATAACTTATGACATGCTGTCAACAAAGGTGCAGATAAGCCCTTCTCTGATTCTTTTTGGTATGGATATGCAGCTGGAGAACCTCATCTCAGTGAGTCAACAGAAGTGGCTATCCTACTTAATGCTATTGCCAGTTGAGAGATATATGTTAGTTTGCTAAAGTCGAAAACACCTACCGTGCATAATTGGCTAGAAGCAGTAGATAACATGCCTCTACCTGTTTCAGCAGAAGGAAATCATCATGGCGGCCAATAGAGACAGAGCGACCATGGCCTATGAGGGTCTACACATCGGAATCTTCCAGGACTTGTCCCCACTTACTCTCCAAAGACGCAAAGCCCTGAGACCAGCCACAGCCGTTCTGCGGGACAAAGGCATTCGCTATCGCTGGGGACACCCCTTCCGTTTGTCCTTTGTTTGGAACCAGGAGACCCTCTCGGTTCGCTCCCTTAAAGAGGCACAGGAAGTGCTGGGTCTGGAACTGGCTAACGACGATACTCCTGGGGCTACTGAAGGGACCGCTGCAGTGCTTGGCTTGCTGAAGACGGGAGGTCGAACCTGGAACAGACAAGCGAAATCCTCTAACTCCTCTAAACCTACTGCCACAGAAAGCCAGAAAGAGAGGGAGGAGCTGTTGCGACAGCTCCACCACAGAGAAGGGTCAGTGGACACCCCAGACGCTGAAGAATAGACTCCACAACCACGCTCTTCTTCTGCATTCGTACTCATGAGTCCGGAAGAGGTGCAACGAAAACCGGCTCCGGCAAGACGGGCTCCACCTCGCTGTCAAGATGTCGGACCATCGGACACATGGACCCAAGCACGATAGTGCGAATACAGCTGACTTTGCGGCAACTTTTTCTTTCTTGTTTTATCTCTCTTCCTTTCCTTCTTCTCCTTCTTTTCTTACCTATCCTCCTGGCCAGGTTTTTTTATGCCCTCAATGCTGGATGTGTGGGTAGAAAGGATTAGGACTGAAGCAGGATCCCGGGGGTGGTTGAAGAGGGAGAGGGGTAGACTGCGGAATCAAGAGCAGACGCAGGGACCACGCAGGTGCAGCTATGGCTTGAGGCGACCGCCACCCCAGTATGTCGACCATTAAGGTTAGCATCCTGAGCCTCAATGTTAGAGGCCTCAACTCCCCGGTGAAGAGACGGGCGCTGTTGACACTTCTGAGGGAAATGGGCAGTGACATCTGCCTGCTTCAGGAGACCCACCTCCTACGAGCGGACTGGAAGCGTCTCCGATCCACGTGGTTTGACAGGCAATACTTCTCCTCAGGGGATAAGAAGGCGGGGTGGCTGTTCTCCTTGCTGTGCACTTTCAGGGCAAGGTGGTGGGTACACAGGTTGAGGTGCCAGGACGGGCGCTGGCGGCCAGAGTAGCCACAGGTTTCCATATCTACACTGTTGCCTCTGTATACAGTCCAAATGAGTGACAGGAGGTGTTTCTTAGCGACACTTTGAATGCTATTCTGGATTCCCCAGATGAGGACTTGATAATAGGGGGGATTTTAACTTAACACACGACGTGCAGTATGACCAATCCATAGTGCGACAAGGCCACTCTGGGGCGCTCTCTGACTCCATGTGGAAGAGATTGAATGATCTGGGGTTGGCAGATGTGTGGAGATGACTGAACCCAAGAGCTAGGGAATACACTTGCTTTTCAGCGGGACATCAGACATATGCCCGCATTGACTGGTTCTTGATGTCCCCCTGGGTGACCAGGGCCACTACTGCTGCATCGATAGGAACGCGTCCCTGTCGGACCACTCCCCAATTAGATTGGAGCTGTGCGTTCGGGGGGACCCCAGGGGCTGGAAACAATGGAGACTTAATTCTAAACTGCTCGGCTATGAGGCCAACATTAAGGACATACGGGAAACGATTAAGACATATCTCGAGCTTAACAAGGAAGGGGCATCCTCCCTTGCCATTCTATGGGACGGGCTCAAAGCCATCATCCGTGGTCGCTGCATTGCGATAGCAGCGGGAGTCAACAGGGACAGAAAAGAGAAAAGGCAACACCTGGAATCCCAGGTCAAGGAGCTGGAGGGTGTTCACCGCAGGACCGGAGCTGTCCAGGTCAGGAGACAGCTTAATGCAGCTAGAAAGCAGCTGAAAGCCCTGGATTACGACTGGGCAGAGTACTCGCTCCTGAGGACCAAACAGCTTTATTACGTGGGTGGTAATAAAGCGGGGTGACTTCTGGCGACTTTGATGTGGGCGCAGATGAATGCCCATAGAATCGGTCAATTTAGGGGCCCCCATGGGGAGGTTTTAAGCTCTGATGACGACATAGCGGGCAGATCTGAGTCATTTTATACCGAACCTTACATCGCAGACGACTTGGATCCTGAGGCTGCCAGACAATATGTGGCAGATGTCCCGGTGGCGTCTCTCCCATACTCGGAGGCAACCACCCTAGATGCGGACATTCGTATGGACGAAGTTCTGAAAGCTATAGCAGGCCTCACTTCAGAGAAGGCTCCGGTAGAGGATGGGCTCCCGACCGATTTTTATAAAGCCTTGCTCAGGACCTGGCCCCGGTATTGGTCCGCTTATTTAATTCCTTCAGTGACACAGGCAGAGTGACACCAACTATGACTATGGCAGAAGTCGTAGTAATCCCAAAACCAGGTAAAGACCCTATAGACTGCTCTTCGTACCGCTCCATTTCATTGCTCACCATTGATCACAAGATTTTCACGAGCATTCTGGCAGCTAGGCTGGCCCCCCATATGCAGGGGCTAATCGACCCTGACTAATCTGGGTTTATTCCGGAACGCAACTGCAGCGATGGAAGCCGTCGGATGTGCCACCTCCTGAACAAGACCCAACGTACTCAGACGCCTACAGTACTCCTCTCAAACGATGCCGAAAAGGCTTTCGACCGGCTCCATTGGTCGTACCTGAGGCAGACGCTGCTCATGTTTGGGACCGGGGTACGTTTCTGAAGTGGGTGGACTGCATTTATGTGGATCCACAGGTGTGGATCAGGGTGAACGGGGTTGCATCCCGACCATTCCCATTCGGAGAGGCACGCAGCAGGGATGCCCGCTGTCGCCCCTGCTCTTCGCGTTATATATGGAGCCATTCACGGAGAGGGTCCGCCAACATCCCGGGATATCGGGGATTGAAACGGGTGATAGAGGATATAAAATCTCATTGTACGCGGACAATGTGGTCCTCTTTTTAACCAAACCAGAACTCTCACTGGCCCCCTTGATAGAGGAACTGGAGCTATTGGGTCTCGCCTCAGGGTTTAAAGTGGATTTTCATAAAACTCAAGCTTTGAGTCTGACTCTCCCTCACACAGATCAGCTGGCTCTCTCGGCACGGTACCCATTTCAGTGGACTACGGAAGGCGTCCAGTACTTGGGCTTGCAGGTGTTCCTCACCATGGCCAAAACGGCACTAGCGAACTATTCTACCCTACTGGTCGGGATTAAGCGGGATCTCATGAGCTGGAAGAGACACACCCTGTCCTGGCTAGGCCGATTAGCGGCCATCAAGATGACCACCGTCCCGTGGATCATGTACATGATGCTGACGCTACCACTGAGCCCTCCTCCCAACATGCTAGCACAGATGAAAAACCTCATCTGCACCTTTGTCTGGGGGGGTAAGAAATCGAGATTGGCCTGACATTTGACATACCTCAAACAAGAAGACGGGGGTTGGGGGTCCCATGCTTAGAACAATACTTTCAAGCAGCACAACTCAGATACATGCTCGAATAGTATAAACTGGAATCGGAGAGGCATTGGTGTTTAATAGGCTGCTCGATAGCGGGCATGCACATCTGGAAGGTCCCCTGGCTACCATGCAGCCATCGTCCCTGCTGAGTATATATCTCGCCGTTTCTAAGAGCCACCATGGTGGTGTGGGACAGAGTACAGGTGCCCTGCGGCCTGTCCACCCCGATGTCTCCTCTGGCCCTATTTTTTTGGCATCCCCGACTTCCCCCCGGCTCACACCGGGAATGGCTTTCCCCACTGGCAAGAGGCCAATTGTAAACGTATTGGTGATCTGTTTGATGATTACGGGGTTCTGACATTTAACAGAATCACGGAAGTTAACGGGGTTCCCCGTAAGGCAAACTGGAAGTATCTGGCCCTTCATCGCTGGGTTACCCAGCCACAGGTGTGTCCCCACGCCCGCCGCCTACTAACAAAATTTGAGAAATGGTTAGTCACTAGGACATCTGACAAAAGACTATTATCGGACATCTACGCCTTTTTAAACGCCGCCAGACAGGCTGGTAAATCCCTCGCGCAGCGTCAGTGGGAGTCGGAATTGGAGTATGAGTTCTCACCCAAGGAATGGAGTAATATAGTGCAGAGGGCCAGAGCATCTTCATGTAGTACAGTGGGCATAGAGATGTTCCTAAAGATCGCTCACTATTGGTACTACATGCCGGCAAGGCTTCGTAAATGGAAACCGGGCGGGACGGACTATGTTGGCGTAACTGTGGTCAGCTGGGCACGCTCACTCATATCCTTTGAGCATGCCCAAAAATTCAGGAATTTTGGGAGGTAACTCTCCGCGACATAGACACGATTTACCGCACAGACCTACCAAGACTCCCTTCATTCATACTCCTGGGTCTACCCAATGCCTTGATGTACCCTCTCAGATCCGAGCGGGGCAGGGTGATTGCGCTAGCACTGGGTGCAGTTAAGCAGGTATTACTAGCTAGATGGGGCACGGCAGAGATACCTTCCCACCTGGGTTGGCTATACAAGCTGTAGGAACTATTGCGTATGGAAAAGAATATGGCAAGTCTTACACACTCCCTCCCTAAATTTGACAAAATATGGGGGTCCGCCATAGAATTTCTGTCTGACGAACTCAAGGAACTCACTTGCTGAAAGTACCTATGTGTGCTACGCCTCACTAATACCCCCCACCCCAGGACTAGGCCATCATTTGCTTCCCCCGCCTAGTCTACAGGTTGGAAACACACTAGGACCACTTCACATACATGCCAGGAATAACTCTCTGTACCCCTCCTCTTCTATTCTATTTTCTTCTTTCTATCCTCTTATCATTAGGTAAACTGACCAACCCCCACCGACCGGTGGATGTAGGTGGCAGCTATTGTAATGCTTGACTCTTTGAAATTTTATAAAAAGATTTAAACCATAAAAGCAGTCGATAGAATATCCTTTATGGACTTGGTGTGCCAGCATATCAGGAGGACAAATATGTTGTGGTCATGTTTCTTGGAGTGGAGGACACATAATTAGGGACATTGCTCAATGATAAGCCATTTAACTGGTAGTGGTCAGTGACCTTGCATAAAGTTCCTGGTGGCCCCATATGGTTATCCCTGGAATCTTCAGGTGGTTAAAGCCTTCCCAGTTTAATTCCAGTACCTAAAGCAAAACATGGACAAAAAAAACATAATAATAATAATCCTCTGAACTTAGCGGTATCCTGCTACTACCTGTGATTATCTCCCTACCTGGTCCCGGTGCTGTTGCTGGCCATCTACGCAGCCCTCCTGCCGCCGCCGCACCCACATCTCACCGCGGCCGCAGAGCGTAGGAGGGACTACAGCCCCCAGGAGCCTCAGCGGCGGAATTCCGCTTTCGTCATACTCGCGCACGGAGGCGCTTAAATTTGAACTCAGCCCCGGCAGAGCGGGCGTCCTCTGAACTTAGCGGTATCCTGCTACTACCTGTGATTATCTCCCTACCTGGTCCCGGTGCTGTTGCTGGCCATCTACGCAGCCCTCCTGCCGCCGCCGCACCCACATCTCACCGCGGCCGCAGATCGTAGGAGGGACTACAGCCCCCAGGAGCCTCAGCGGCGGAAGTCCGCTTTCGTCATACTCGCGCACGGAGGCGCTTAAATTTGAACTCAGCCCCGGCAGAGCGGGCGTCCTCTGAACTTAGCGGTATCCTGCTACTACCTGTGATCATCTCCCTACCTGGTCCCGGTGCTGTTGCTGGCCATCTACGCAGCCCTCCTGCCGCCGCCGCACCCACAGTTCACCGCGGCCGCAGAGCGTAGGAGGGACTACAGCCCCCAGGAGCCTCAGCGGCGGAAGTCCGCTTTCGTCATACTCGCGCACGGAGGCGCTTAAATTTGAACTCAGCCCCGGCAGAGCGGGCGTCCTCTGAACTTAGCGGTATCCTGCTACTACCTGTGATTATCTCCCTACCTGGTCCCGGTGCTGTTGCTGGCCATCTACGCAGCCCTCCTGCCGCCGCCGCACCCACATCTCACCGCGGCCGCAGAGCGTAGGAGGGACTACAGCCCCCAGGAGCCTCAGCGGTGGAAGTCCGCTTTCGTCATACTCGCGCACGGAGGCGCTTAAATTTGAACTCAGCCCCCGCGTCGCGGGACGCGCGCGGGCAGCGCCGGGCTAAGCCCGGGCAAAGGGCGGGCCGTCTGTGGCCGTCAGGGGCCAAAGGAGGCCGGGCTGAGCCGTACCTCTTAGCTGTGGTTTTCGGGTCAGTCTGAACTAACCTCCATTGGTCAGTGACATTCTTATTTTGTATTTGTCAGTCTTATGCTGTCCATAGAGTGTGTTTCTTTTATCCTATACTGTTTGGTTTTTAGGTATTTGTGTTAGGGGTTCCTTATTGCAATACACTAGCTGTTGGTTTCATTGGAACCATGGGGAAACATTTTAAACCTACAGCAAGTCGCCCTATGACTAGACAGTTAGCCAATTCCAATCCGCAGATCCCCAGTCTCACAGCGATAGATAAAATGCTGCAGAAGACAATTGGGGTGGTGGCTACAGCCATTGAAAACACCGAAAGACGGTTGTCGATTACCCCGGCATTTAACATGGCCCCCCTCCTGATGGATTGGCTGATTTATCTTCATACCAGGTGGATCCTGATGCTATGTCATCTATGTTGCCCTCGTTTACCCAACTACCGTGTGCTCAGGCACAAATAGACGAGCCTGAACAAGAGGAAGCTGGCCCATCATCATCCTCTTTCGTTTCTTTAGTGGCCCCCACGAAGCAGGTAAAGCCAAGAAAAAAAAACAAAAATCCCGAAAAAGGAGTTTTTTACCAGCCCCCCCTGCAGATGGCCCTGCTCTCTCGGCCTTGACCCATCACCCTCCTACTTCTATCCCTCCGACCTGGGTGACTATTTTATTAACTGACCTACAGTCACACATAGATCAGTCCCTAAACCTCCTTTTAAAAACCCTGTCATCCAAAATTGACAGGTTGGTATCTTTAGTTAATACCAAAGGTATTGGGAAGAAGCAGATAAACCATGATCTACTGCATAACTTGGGTAGTATGGAGGGTGCTGGCATTCAAGTATCACTTAACAACCTTACCCCCCTAACCCAGACAATTGCACCCTCGAACCATACAGCTACGGTCTCAGTCCAGCCTCCATTGGTGCAGCCAACTGCCCCTTCCCTCCCTGCTGGTCCCCGTATGCCCCCGACTTTGCCCCGAGCCCCTAATGCTGTTTCATCACGGGAACAGTCCCTTAGTTGCAGGGACTCAGCTCCACGGAGTTCGGACGGGGATAGGATCCTTCCTCCTGGGGGGGGGGGAACCGAGCCCTACGGAGCCCGGAAGGTTCCCTTCCTCTTGTACAGCTTCCCCCTGAGGCAGCACCCTATGTGACCGTGCTCACTGGAGTTCCTCCACTAACGAATGGTAGGGGGGAATCTTACTATGAATTAAAAAATAAAGTCATCCACTGGTTGTCCAAAAATAGACCATTGGAGGGAGCAGGGAGAGGGGAGATCCTCTTTGTTAGGAGGGTTAGCTGGCTGGGGACCCGCCCAAAGGACATTGGTGGGGATTGTGTCCTGATTAATTTTAGGGACCCTAGAGTAGTAGGACACATACTGGAGCAGGGTGGGCTCCACAAATCAGGAGCCATCAATACATCGCATTTGGGGTATTTTTATTCCATCCCCAATACTCTGAATCCGGTGGAATTACCGTATTTTCATCAGGCCTCTCACAACACTTACTTTAATATCCCGGTTGAAAACCGTTTCGACGTGCTCAACTCTGTGGACTGACCATCACCCCTGAGGCTCAGTAAGGGAGGGTATATGCCATCGGGGGGGAATCAGGGTAGGGACGATACTGGTGTGGAGACGGCTCTACCCTCGGCAGCACTTGGCATGGAGAGTGGTCCTGGGCCCACTCCTCCCTCATCCCTGAACCCCAGCGCCATGGAGGGACGCCCCGTGTCGGGCCCTCTTGAGCATTCTCCTTCCCTCCGCCCCCCCTCCTCCCTCCCTCTGGCTGTTAGCCCTCCCCGCACACTCACTCGAAGTCCTCTAGTTGGGTCTTGGAACGTGGCTGGATTGGAGTCCAAACTCTCTGACCCTGAGTGGGGAGAGTTAATGGACAATTACGACATCTGCATATTCCAAGAAACATGGTTACGGTCCATACCATGGAGGGTGGGCTATGCATCGTTTTCGGCCCCAGCAGTCCAAGGGGCGAGAGGCAGACCATCGGGGGGGTTAGTAGTTTGGGTTGCAACACACTTGGGTTGCTCAGTAAAGGTATTAGAATCAAAGTCCCCCGACATTTTGTGTTTGATACTCTCTTTCCCTGCTAGTTATTCGCTGGTAGTAATAAATGTCTACCTGCGTCCCCACCCGGTACAGTTGGGTCTGTCGATTTTGGGCGCCCTGGAAGATGTACTACATTCTCTTCCACCTGCGTCCCATAAACTAATTGGTGCAGATCTCAATTGTCATTTCGAACCCCTTTCTGGGATTCCCTCCCCCACCTGTGACGAGGATGAAAGTTATCTAATCCCAGACCCTATTATTTATCCTGCCAAACGTCTTTCCCCTCTAGCCCTCGAGATCAATAAGCTTACCATTGCACACTCCCTGAGGGCTTGCAATGGTAGACTTTGCCCGGACGTGCCGGGGTCTTTTACTTTTAATAGACCCGGGAGCTGTTCGACTATCAACTATCTTCTGGTGAACGTGGAATTTTGGGGCCATTTGGCTGCCTTTTCTGTTATTCCACGGGTCGATAGTGATCACAACCTACTGTCACTGGAATTGGTCAACAAGATCGGTGGCAGTGGAATTCATATGCTCCAATCATCATTAAACAGTGAGAATCAGGCAGGTGGTAGACGGATTAGGTGGGCAAGGGTAGCGTCCGACGACCTAAAGCTTGCAGCTATATACAGCAGTGTGACCTGCTCTTTGGAAGCAGTCTCCCACCTTCTGAGCCCCACTGGGGACATTCCGCAGACCCGCCTCCTCGATTTCCAGAACATTCATGAGGATCTCCTTGGCAGCTTGGCTGGCTTCTTTTATAGTCCTACTGCCTCTAAACCAAGGCCCCTTAGGCCCGAGCACTGGTTTAATGGTTCTTGTAGGCGGGCTAAGACTGCCCTGATAAAAGAAGTAAAAGAGGGCACCCAGTCTAGTATCCGGGCGGCGAGGGCCACCTACAAAAATCTGATCAAGGAGGCAAAATCCGAGTGGGAGGATCAAAGGTGGCAAAATTTATTGCAAGCTTTAGCAGACCGTGACTCGAGGGCGTTTTGGAACATTGTTAGAACGGGCACGGTAGCCAGCAGCCCTGCAATTATTCCTAATCTCAGCGAGGAGGTCTGGCTTGCCCATTTCCAACCCCTCTTTTCGGTCAGTAATTCCAAGGGTGGCCCCGATCCGGGCACCTCGCGGAATGATATTGCAATGGACCAGTTGGGCCAGGAAGAACTTGAGAGCCGATCCTTTTCCCTTTCAGAAATAGAATTGGCCCTCAACTCCCTATCAGTAGGGAAAGCCCCGGGACTTGACAGGATTCCTGGCGACCTGTACAGAAGTGATGTAAAAATCTGGGCCCCTTATATTTGTGTGTATTTTAATGCCATTTTGCAGGGCCTTAGAATCCCGGAGACCTGGTTGGGTGCTGAAATTATACCCATTTACAAAAAATCTTCCCCGTTGGATCCAGCCAATTACCGCCCCATAAGCTTGATTGATGTTTTACAGAAGCTGTTTGCCCAAGTCCTTTTAATCAGATTGCAGTCCTGGATGGAGGATCAACAAATTCTAACCTCCCTCCAGGCGGGGTTCCGTGCAAAGGTTTCTACCATTGATCAATTATTTAGATTACTATTGATCTATTGGAAGACAGTCAGCATGGGTGCTGGTAATCTTTATTTGATCTTTGTGGACCTTCGGTCCGCTTTTGATATGGTCCAAAGGGAAAAACTATGGGCCCTTTTGCTAGAGATGGGTGCTCCCCCCTACCTTTGCCACTTATTTAAACGCCTCCACTCTGGCACATATGCAAGGGTGAGATATGGGAGATGTGGGGAAATTTCTGGGCCATTCCCGGTTGAAAAGGGTGTGAGGCAGGGCTGTGTCCTGGCCCCCACTCTTTTCTCCCTTTTTATCAATGGGTTAATTGAGTATCTCTTGTGCACTGCTAACTTGGACTCCCCTGTACTGGCGGGGCGTAAGGTCCCGGCCCTAATGTTCGCGGATGACACGCTTTTGTTATCTAAATCTTACATGGGCATCCAGCGTACATTAGAGGCCTTTTGCTCCTTCTGTAAAATCAGGGATTTGGAACTGAATCTTTCCAAAACTAAATTTATGGTTTTCGGTTCCAATTCATCTAATTGCCCCCACCCTAAGCTGGGAGATGTTGAGCTGGACAGGGTTGCCACTTTTGAGTATCTGGGGGTGACCCTTAATGATAAAATGAATTGGGGGTCCCATTTGGCGAAGGCCAATTTGAAACTAGCTCAATCAGTGGGGGGTATCCTGAAGGTGTTTAACAACACCTCTCTTAAACCTTTGGGCCCCCCCATGGAAATATACAAATCCCAAGCTAGAGGAGGAGTGCTCTATGGCGCTGAACTATGGGGTTATTCCATTCCCGCTTCCCTCTCTTCTATTGAGAATTCCTTTATTAGGAGATTGCTGAAACTACCTGTCAGCACTCCATTAACTCCTTTGAGATGGGATCTGGGTCTGGTTCCCATAGAAGAGATTGCCCTGAACCGTCCTCTCCAGTTCTGGAGGCGTCTTTGGTCAACGCCTGAGTTGGTAAGCTATAGGTATGATCTTGGTGATATATTGGCAAGGGGAAAATCGGATAAGATCCCTTGGCTTACCTATATAAAGAACCTCTGCTACTCAATTGGGATGGGGAACCTATGGTCCGCCCCGGAAGAGACCTCCCGTGCACTTTCGAAGAAATCTCTGCGGGAGGTCTTGAAATCATATCGGAAGGGAATTTTATTCCACTCCTCTCTGGGTAGGCTTACTGACACCTTTCTGGATATTAAGTTTAGTCCCCAGTTTGAAGTGTTCCTGGACGTTATCCAACCACCTTTGGCAAAGAAACTCTACATTCAGTTTAGACACGGCTCGCTACCGCTGAGGGATCTCACACATAAATGGTCCAATGTTTCGGATCCCGTAAGCACGTGTCCTCTATGTACTGTTACCTGTGAATCAGAGTTGCATGTTGTCCTCTTTTGCCCTTTATATATCATTGCAAGAAAAAAGTGGATCGTCCAGTTATGCAAGTCTAGGGGTCTCAGGGACCACAAGGAGGTGTTTAGAATTTTGAAATATGATACTATTCCATTGATAGTGTTTGCAATGGCCAAATTTCTTCTCTCAATGTGGTTTACAAGGTCCAAATTCATGATTTCTGCCACTCATTTCCCCTGATTTTAGTATTATCTCCATTTGCCACCACAGTACTCTGAGGTGTAGTGAGTACATTTTTGGCCCTGGATACAATTTTTAACAAATTGTCTTTGTGGAAAAACCACGTTTCTTCACTGTGTACTTTTTATGTAATTATTTTAATGTTTTAATGGATTACACTCTATACAATGTCTATTTAATTATGTTTTAATGTATATTACTATTTATGTCTTTTTATGGTATTCTACCGAAATAAAAGCTTTGACTGACTGACAATAATAATCCACACAAGTCCATAGCTTATGGTGTGGTTTGGCCACAGAGACAAAGGCAGAACAGACTTGGGAAGATCATTGCTAGATGAAGCCTTTAGGTAGACTTCCTACAAATAGTCTTTCCTTGCTAATCAGTAGAAGATATTGGTGACTAGATGACATCTTATCACATGCAAGAAGATCGATTGAACAATCATAATTATGAGGAAGGGGAAGCTGTTGGCTTTGTGCTCAAGACGTCTGCAAATTCCATGTGTTGAATGGGAATCCTGGACACTTTTGGCTCTCTGATGACCAGTCGATCACCAGCTTGTCATATCTTAGTTGACTAGTATCAAGAATTTAAAAGTGCATCAATGCAGTTAAAAAAACAAAGGTGCCAAATGAGCATGTTTATAGATCAGAGTAAAGACTAGTGAATCTTGTTACATCACCTAATGCCATGGCTTTCTGATCCATGATGGATTTAGATGCTATAAGAATAACATTCTTGATGAAAAAGGGCTGGTCCAGGAAATATCCAGGTGCTCCAGAAACTAACAGGTCTATACTTCAATGGGCAATATGAAGAGTGATAGAAAGATGCATGAAAAAATGGGATGGTTTTACTGCAGACTAATTAACTGATTTTTTGGTTATTTTATGTTTTGCTGTTCAAAACCGAGCATGGTTATTTCCTTGAATCTGTGGCATTATCTGTCAAACTGTTCCACCTTGCTTTAGACCAATGTTTTCCTCAGGAGCTGCTGCTACTGGATTCAGGTGGTGGGGTGGAGGTGGGGAGGGGAAGGGGAAGGGGGAGACGGTTGATGAGGGACGACAACGAAGAAAAAATAAAAAAAACACTTACCTGAAACAGCCAGCCGCCGCCTCTCCTCTGTTCTCCATCCTCTTCCTTCTTCCTGCAGTCCCGGCCAGCAGCAGGAAGCACCGGGCTCCCAGGTTCCCCATAGGCAATCACAAAGCTGCAATGCAGCATTGTGATTCGTCTGAGCGCCGTGAATGGGTGCTCAGACGGGGAATAGGAGGCTCTGCATTTTCCTCACCAGGCTGCGTAATGTAGCCTGGCGGGGAAGATGAAAAGAGTGCATGACTGTTTGGCCAGCCCGAGTGCTCAACACCACCCGCGAGCCACTGACTACAAAGGAAAACTAAAATGATAATAACAATAGTTATTATTATTTTAGTTTTCCTTTTGTTTAGCGGGGCGACGCTCCTACACCATAACGGAGGAGCCACCACTGGTTTTCCTTGAGTCTTTCTTTGGAAATTGGCTTTTATCTTATGTTTTACATTCCAAACGTGCATGGGCTGATGTAGGCCGTTTAGTACATGGCATTTGTCCAGAAAGCAGAAAAATTGGCTGGGATCTCTGGAATACTTTCTTTGTTACGTTTAAAAAGCTTTATTTGAAAAAGAAAAACAATTACAAAGAGTAAGTGTAGTGCTAGAGGCACTCATGTGGTTTGACACCCAGGGATGACCTTTGACTACCATTATTTTAACCGACTTTCGTGTGTTATTTCATCCTAGCCTGGATGTACGACGGTCCTGCATATGCCTTGCTTTTCTTTCTTGTAATCTTGCTGTCTTTCAGTGGGAGCTGTCACAGAGTAGACAGCCTTGCCAAGAATAGAACGTGTGGGTTGTGCATTTGAAAGCGTGAAAGGGAGAGAAAGTTGTGGAATGTACTTTTTGGTCACGAAGTGCAGTGCTGTGGGCAGTGATGCACACATGTGCTCGGGGTTGTACATTGAGAGATGAAGTGTGTGAATCTATAAGCAGTTGTGCACAATTGTGCATTGTGTTGTACATTGATGAGAATTATGAAGTTCTTACTATTGGCTTTGACATGGTCTCATGACATCCTTTTTCCTGGCTTTGCCTTGCTTCAGCTTTTCTGCGTGCACAGCAGGGCTTGCAAGTTGTTTGGGTTATTCACGTTCAAGGAATGTTTTTTGTTTAATGTACTCTGAAAGGCTTTGAGAGCTTCGTCAAGATAGAGGCTGGAACATGCGAGATTTGGAGAAGGGGACATGAGAACTCCTTCCTGCCATGGGACTGCTTGCTTGGAGCCTGGCCAGTTCTGGTAAGATTCCTCTGGCACAGGGGGGGGTCTTTCTTGAACCTTCTAGTGTGTTTAAAGCTGAGGGTTGCTGACTCGGATACCTGGAGATTGGAATCTGAGTGGGGCGGACGCGTCTACCTCAGAGTGGAACCCTGGTTGCTGAGGCTCTCAAACCCTGGCTGTTTTAACTTCCCCAGTCAGGAGTGGGTGAAATGCGGTGTTTTCACCAGGTGATGTATTGAGTTTTGGTTATTACCATTGTGATGTTTGGCCAGTGGCTTTGATCATTTGAGGTGTTTTCTTTGTGATGTAGGAGTAAGTTGAGGTGCACATCCAAAGTAATCATCTGATATATCTATCTATATCTATCTATCTATATATATATATATATATATATATATATATATATATATATATATATATATATATATATATATATATATATATATATCTATCTATATATATATACATACATATATACATATATATATATATATATATATATATATATATATATATATATATATATATATATATATATATACATATATATATATATCAATGCTCAGGCTTGGGTCCAAAAGGCTTGAGGTGCACTCGAACATCAACTCGGGGCTCCAAGCACTAGCCCCCTTTATCGGTGCAGATGGCGCCAACCAGCTCCCTTTCACAGTCAAACACCACTCTCGCCGACGCGTTTCGAAAATATCTTTTCTTCTTCCAGGGCTCGTGGTGAGGGAATAGGCACGTACCAGCAGCTGTCTCTCTTTATGCAAAATAAGCGCGCCCTCTGATGGGCTGCTCTGAATGAGTCCGCGCTAGGCATCCTGGAGGTTGCAGTGCCAGATGCATTTCAATCCGTGCATGTATTATCTGTGGGTAAAAAAGAACGCTGAATGAGTTCTCAGCTGGCAAGCGTCACCTCAATCCAACATTGATGCTCCACATGCAGAGGCTGTAGTATACTGGCCCCCGTGGCCCCCATGGGTTACTGAGGTGGTGCACACTCGGCGGTTATGGCCACCGCCAAATATCAATGCTCAGGCTTGGGTCCAAAAGGCTTGAGGTGCACTCGAACATCAACTCGGGGCTCCAAGCACTAGCCCCCTTTATCGGTGCAGATATTTTCGAAACGCGTCGGCGAGAGTGGTGTTTGACTGTGAAAGGGAGCTGGTTGGCGCCATCTGCACCGATAAAGGGGGCTAGTGCTTGGAGCCCCGAGTTGATGTTCGAGTGCACCTCAAGCCTTTTGGACCCAAGCCTGAGCATTGATATTTGGCGGTGGCCATAACCGCCGAGTGTGCACCACCTCAGTAACCCATGGGGGCCACGGGGGCCAGTATACTACAGCCTCTGCATGTGGAGCATCAATGTTGGATTGAGGTGACGCTTGCCAGCTGAGAACTCATTCAGCGTTCTTTTTTACCCACAGATAATACATGCACGGATTGAAATGCATCTGGCACTGCAACCTCCAGGATGCCTAGCGCGGACTCATTCAGAGCAGCCCATCAGAGGGCGCGCTTATTTTGCATAAAGAGAGACAGCTGCTGGTACGTGCCTATTCCCTCACCACGAGCCCTGGAAGAAGAAAAGATATTTTCGAAACGCGTCGGCGAGAGTGGTGTTTGACTGTGAAAGGGAGCTGGTTGGCGCCATCTGCACCGATAAAGGGGGCTAGTGCTTGGAGCCCCGAGTTGATGTTCGAGTGCACCTCAAGCCTTTTGGACCCAAGCCTGAGCATTGATATTTGGCGGTGGCCATAACCGCCGAGTGTGCACCACCTCAGTAACCCATGGGGGCCACGGGGGCCAGTATACTACAGCCTCTGCATGTGGAGCATCAATGTTGGATTGAGGTGACGCTTGCCAGCTGAGAACTCATTCAGCGTTCTTTTTTACCCACAGATAATACATGCACGGATTGAAATGCATCTGGCACTGCAACCTCCAGGATGCCTAGCGCGGACTCATTCAGAGCAGCCCATCAGAGGGCGCGCTTATTTTGCATAAAGAGAGACAGCTGCTGGTACGTGCCTATTCCCTCACCACGAGCCCTGGAAGAAGAAAAGATATTTTCGAAACGCGTCGGCGAGAGTGGTGTTTGACTGTGAAAGGGAGCTGGTTGGCGCCATCTGCACCGATAAAGGGGGCTAGTGCTTGGAGCCCCGAGTTGATGTTCGAGTGCACCTCAAGCCTTTTGGACCCAAGCCTGAGCATTGATATTTGGCGGTGGCCATAACCGCCGAGTGTGCACCACCTCAGTAACCCATGGGGGCCACGGGGGCCAGTATACTACAGCCTCTGCATGTGGAGCATCAATGTTGGATTGAGGTGACGCTTGCCAGCTGAGAACTCATTCAGCGTTCTTTTTTACCCACAGATAATACATGCACGGATTGAAATGCATCTGGCACTGCAACCTCCAGGATGCCTAGCGCGGACTCATTCAGAGCAGCCCATCAGAGGGCGCGCTTATTTTGCATAAAGAGAGACAGCTGCTGGTACGTGCCTATTCCCTCACCACGAGCCCTGGAAGAAGAAAAGATATTTTCGAAACGCGTCGGCGAGAGTGGTGTTTGACTGTGAAAGGGAGCTGGTTGGCGCCATCTGCACCGATAAAGGGGGCTAGTGCTTGGAGCCCCGAGTTGATGTTCGAGTGCACCTCAAGCCTTTTGGACCCAAGCCTGAGCATTGATATTTGGCGGTGGCCATAACCGCCGAGTGTGCACCACCTCAGTAACCCATGGGGGCCACGGGGGCCAGTATACTACAGCCTCTGCATGTGGAGCATCAATGTTGGATTGAGGTGACGCTTGCCAGCTGAGAACTCATTCAGCGTTCTTTTTTACCCACAGATAATACATGCACGGATTGAAATGCATCTGGCACTGCAACCTCCAGGATGCCTAGCGCGGACTCATTCAGAGCAGCCCATCAGAGGGCGCGCTTATTTTGCATAAAGAGAGACAGCTGCTGGTACGTGCCTATTCCCTCACCACGAGCCCTGGAAGAAGAAAAGATATTTTCGAAACGCGTCGGCGAGAGTGGTGTTTGACTGTGAAAGGGAGCTGGTTGGCGCCATCTGCACCGATAAAGGGGGCTAGTGCTTGGAGCCCCGAGTTGATGTTCGAGTGCACCTCAAGCCTTTTGGACCCAAGCCTGAGCATTGATATTTGGCGGTGGCCATAACCGCCGAGTGTGCACCACCTCAGTAACCCATGGGGGCCACGGGGGCCAGTATACTACAGCCTCTGCATGTGGAGCATCAATGTTGGATTGAGGTGACGCTTGCCAGCTGAGAACTCATTCAGCGTTCTTTTTTACCCACAGATAATACATGCACGGATTGAAATGCATCTGGCACTGCAACCTCCAGGATGCCTAGCGCGGACTCATTCAGAGCAGCCCATCAGAGGGCGCGCTTATTTTGCATAAAGAGAGACAGCTGCTGGTACGTGCCTATTCCCTCACCACGAGCCCTGGAAGAAGAAAAGATATTTTCGAAACGCGTCGGCGAGAGTGGTGTTTGACTGTGAAAGGGAGCTGGTTGGCGCCATCTGCACCGATAAAGGGGGCTAGTGCTTGGAGCCCCGAGTTGATGTTCGAGTGCACCTCAAGCCTTTTGGACCCAAGCCTGAGCATTGATATTTGGCGGTGGCCATAACCGCCGAGTGTGCACCACCTCAGTAACCCATGGGGGCCACGGGGGCCAGTATACTACAGCCTCTGCATGTGGAGCATCAATGTTGGATTGAGGTGACGCTTGCCAGCTGAGAACTCATTCAGCGTTCTTTTTTACCCACAGATAATACATGCACGGATTGAAATGCATCTGGCACTGCAACCTCCAGGATGCCTAGCGCGGACTCATTCAGAGCAGCCCATCAGAGGGCGCGCTTATTTTGCATAAAGAGAGACA
The DNA here is from genome assembly GCF_964204655.1 of Triturus cristatus. Taxonomy (NCBI): domain Eukaryota; kingdom Metazoa; phylum Chordata; class Amphibia; order Caudata; family Salamandridae; genus Triturus; species Triturus cristatus. The sequence goes on along the minus strand of NC_140590.1, from coordinate 782,015,579 downwards.
GCTGCTGGTACGTGCCTATTCCCTCACCACGAGCCCTGGAAGAAGAAAAGATATTTTCGAAACGCGTCGGCGAGAGTGGTGTTTGACTGTGAAAGGGAGCTGGTTGGCGCCATCTGCACCGATAAAGGGGGCTAGTGCTTGGAGCCCCGAGTTGATGTTTGAGTGCACCTCAAGCCTTTTGGACCCAAGCCTGAGCATTGATATTTGGCGGTGGCCATAACCGCCGAGTGTGCACCACCTCAGTAACCCATGGGGGCCACGGGGGCCAGTATACTACAGCCTCTGCATGTGGAGCATCAATGTTGGATTGAGGTGACGCTTGCCAGCTGAGAACTCATTCAGCGTTCTTTTTTACCCACAGATAATACATGCACGGATTGAAATGCATCTGGCACTGCAACCTCCAGGACGCCTAGCGCGGACTCATTCAGAGCAGCCCATCAGAGGGCGCGCTTATTTTGCATAAAGAGAGACAGCTGCTGGTACGTGCCTATTCCCTCACCACGAGCCCTGGAAGAAGAAAAGATATTTTCGAAACGCGTCGGCGAGAGTGGTGTTTGACTGTGAAAGGGAGCTGGTTGGCGCCATCTGCACCGATAAAGGGGGCTAGTGCTTGGAGCCCCGAGTTGATGTTCGAGTGCACCTCAAGCCTTTTGGACCCAAGCCTGAGCATTGATATATATATATATATATATATTCAAAACGCAGCTTTTCGAAGGTAACAAAAAGAAATCCAGGACACCCAGGAATGCTATTCACAAAGTTTTAATCCAGGCAAAGTCGTAGCCTTTAACCAACGCGTTTCGCAATAAGCTTGTTCACGGTATGGTTTACAATACAAACATGTCCTCCTTACATATGCGCATTCAATAAAATAGAAATGGGACTGACGAAAGAATATGCTTGCAGAATCTGAGCGCCATTTTACAATGGTATAAAGTAACATGTTGTTACGATCCAAATATGAGATTTTGAATATATATACCATGTCACAATTTACTGTATCATTGATTCTGGACAGTAGTTAAACAAACAAAAATGAATCCATTTTACAAGATTTATGTCGTCTTAGTATCAATAAAGTTTTATACTCATACTCTAAGATACAGGCGTAGATGCCCCAGTGGGCAGAAATTGATAGCATACTAACGTGAATAATGTACCAAAATAACATGATTGAATTAAAACATATTAAAAATGTTAATCATGTAAATCACCATATTAGCCCAAGTGGGCGATCTCGGTTCTACAGTCCAAAGCATGCCTAAAGGGTTTGTAAAATAGTCCATTTGATAAGGACTATTAGCATAATTATATAATTAGTATATCAACGATACACACTAGAATTTTCATCATATAAGTCAACATGTTAGCCCAAGTGGGCAAACTCAATTTTACAACACTTGGCATGCCGTATACAGAATTTAATTGAAAGTTGTATACATGCTTCACTTAACGTTTCATCACGTACAGTCACTTCACGCACTTCTTGACACTAATTGAAGGGATAGTATGGGAAGATGACTTGTTACTGGTTACATTAGATGTAACCAGTCTATATACCAGTATCCCACACAGCCTGGGGCTCCAGGCTATGAGACATTTTTTAAGAGCGAGACATATTTCACTATTATTGCACACACAAATGGTGATTGAAATGACACAATATTGTCTGACCAATAACTATTTCCTCTTCAACAATAACATCTATAAACAAACCCAAGGGAATGCGATGGGCACCTGCTTCGCTCCCAGTTACGCGAATTTATTCATGGGCTGGTGGGAGGAGCAGGTGTCCCAGGAGTGGGACATGCGAGGTGACAACATAATAACATGGGCCAGATTTATCGATGATATCTTCCTTATCTGGAAGGGTGATATACCATTGGTTAATCGATTCATTGAGATGCTAAATGACAATGAGTTGAATTTACAATTTACATCACACATCAGTAAAACACACATTGTATTTTTAGATGTGGAAATTCAAGTTAAAGATCTAACCCTTGTCACAAAATTACACAGGAAGAAAACCGCTGGAAATAGTCTCTTGTATGCACAAAGTGCCCACCCATCAAGTTTAATTCAAAGCATCCCTTATGGAGAGCTTATACGTGCTAAACGTAATTGCAGTACATTGGTTGAATATGAAAATTAGAAGTTGGTCATGTATGAGCGTTTCCGCGAACGCGGTTACAGCCATAAACTAATCAAACAAGCTGAGAAGAAGGCTGATATGCTTGTTAGAGCTGAACTCCTGAGACCTAAACCAGTAGTTGATGAACAGAATGATAATGTTAGATTTATTACCACCTTCTCTAACAGTGCTTTTAAAATCAGGAAACTATTTAATCATAATTGGCACATTTTATTAAGTGATGCGACCTTGAAAAAGTGTCTTAATGTTACTCCACAGATAACATTTCGCAGAAACAGATCTCTTAGAGATGAATTATGTAAAAATGCTATCTCTACCACGAATGTGGTCAGTAGTACAAATTTTGCTGGCTTTAAAACTTGTAAACATTGCAAAGCATGTGTTAACAGTAGAGATTGTAAGACCTTAGTATTCCATAACAGAGGTTATCAAATTAGAGGGAATTTCTCCTGTGAAACTGATTATTGTATCTACTGCCTTCGCTGTCCTTGTGGCAAATTGTACATAGGGAGCTCCATCCATCGAGCAAAAAAAAGAGTCTTGGAACATTTACGTGCAATTAAGAAAAATGACGTGCAATATCCAGTAGCACGACATTTCTTTAGGGAACACAACCAAAATTAAAAATTGTTGTCCTTTGCAGTATTTTACACCATTCCGAGACTCGAGAGAGGTGGTGATAGAGAGCGTGAATTAAGACGGATGGAATCAAAATTCATAATAAATTTTGATACACTTACACCTATACGGTTGAACTCAAGTGAAGAGATGTCTGTACACTTGTGATGTAATGAGATGTATACTATCAGTGGACTATTTCTTTTACTGATTTTGCTTACCATTTTAACAATGTTATACATGTTTATTGTGGGAGGTTGTATCATAGATAGGGAGAAGTTTAATATGATATGAGCATTTGAATGACTTATTAAATGTGTTGTCTTTCTTTTTCTCCTCTCCCTATTTTTTCCCTTTCCTATTCCCCTTTCAGTTGTTTCCCTTCTTTCCCTTCCTTTTCTTTTCTGTTCTCCTTGATGTAGCATTCCCAAAAAATACACCAGATGTGAAGTGACTGTACGTGATGAAACGTTAAGTGAAGCATGTATACAACTTTCAATTAAATTCTGTATACGGCATGCCAAGTGTTGTAAAATTGAGTTTGCCCACTTGGGCTAACATGTTGACTTATATGATGAAAATTCTAGTGTGTATCGTTGATATACTAATTATATAATTATGCTAATAGTCCTTATCAAATGGACTATTTTACAAACCCTTTAGGCATGCTTTGGACTGTAGAACCGAGAACGCCCACTTGGGCTAATATGGTGATTTACATGATTAACATTTTTAATATGTTTTAATTCAATCATGTTATTTCGGTACATTATTCACGTTAGTATGCTATCAATTTCTGCCCACTGGGGCATCTACGCCTGTATCTTAGAGTATGAGTATAAAACTTTATTGATACTAAGACGACATAAATCTTGTAAAATTGATTAATTTTTGTTTGTTTAACTACTGTCCAGAATCAATGATACAGTAAATTGTGACATGGTATATATATTCAAAATCTCATATTTGGATCGTAACAACATGTTACTTTATACCATTGTAAAAAGGCGGTCAGATTCTGCAAGCATATTCTTTCGTCAGTCCCATTTCTATTTTATTGAATGTGCATATGTAAGGAGGACATGTTTGTATTGTAAACCATACCGTGAACAAGCTTATTGCGAAACGCGTTGGTTAAAGGCTACGACTTTGCCTGGATTAAAACTTTGTGAATAGCATTCCTGGGTGTCCTGGATTTCTTTCTGTTAGCTTCGAAAAGCTGCGTTTTGAATTTTGGGGCTACCGGAGCCCATCCAGGACCGCCGGATTTGAAGCTCCGCACTTCCGGTATTTGTGGGTGATATATATATATATATATATATATATATATATATATATATATATATATATATATATTACCTACTGGCCGTCGCCAGTAGGTAGTTATAGTTAGGACCACGTTTCCATAGGAAATCCGCAACATTCTATTTTGAATAACTTTGGCGCCGGTCGACGAATCCTCGCGAATTTTTCAAAATAGGTGGGGCGCTCCGCTCCTACCCTGAAAGTCTCGGGGGGATTCGTCAAGCGGGGGCTGAGATAAAAGGGGGGTCCCAAAACGCGTTTTTCCCATGCATTTTTCCATAGGACCTTTAGACACAGCTACAGCCCGAACGGCTGAACAGAATTACTAGAAATTTGGCAGAGAGGTAGTCCTCAGGTCAAGGAAGTGCCTTTTGTAGGTTTGGTGTAAATCTGTTCAGTAGATTCTGAGAAAATAGCCTTTAAATCAATATATATATCTGAGCCAGCTTACGGTGCGCTTACGGTGCGCTTACCGTACGCGTACGGTGGCGTGCGCGAGCGCGATTCTGATTGGCTCTTAGATCTTAGTAAACATTCGAATCGGCCGAAACCAGGAAGCGGCGGCCGCCATTTTCTCTCTCGCACTGAGAGTGTGGATTAAAATACAAAGCACAAAAACATGTAAAGGGGCTGTTTGGACAGCTCCAAAACACCTAGCCATGTTGAGGGAGTCCCCAAAGATCCCCCAAGGCCAAAAACTGAATTTTTATTTTTTCACTAATTTCGCCGATTACGTAAAAAAATATTAAAAAAAAAAAATTATCCACACTCTCCCCACACCTTATAACAGGTGTGAAAAATTAAAATATTACCTTTCAAAACGAAGTGCATCATATGTCCTCCATGTGCGCACGGTGCGCGAAGCGCATCGTGCGTACATGGCCCATCTAGCGTAACGTGGGCACGCGGTGCGCGTAGCGCACCGCGTGCCCACCGTGCGTGCACGGCACTAACTGCGTAAAGTGGGCGCGCGGTGCGCGAAGCGCACCGCGCGCACGGAACGAACTGCGTTAAGTGGGCGCGCACGCCACGAATGGCGTAAAGTAACTTAGCATTTAAAAAACCGTACAAATTCACTGAAAAAACCATAGGTTTCACACATGTTATAGTTAGGAATTAGCATTTAAAAAACCTTGCAAATTCACTGAAAAAACCATAGGTTTCACACATGTTATAGTTAGCGGAAATTTTACTGATAAAAAACCAATGAAATTCCCCCGTTATAGTTAGTGCAGGCAACTATAACTCACGCGACCGCAATCTTCTGCTGATGACATATGTGTCTTTATGAAAAAAAAATATTTGTAATATATGTATAGCTAAAAATTTATGGAAGAAGACATTGGCAAATAAGTGTCTAAATACAGTATTAGCATCAGCAGAGGATTGCGGTCGCGTGAGGTATAGTTGCCTGCACTAACTATAACGGGGGAATTTCATTGGTTTTTTATCAGTAAAATTTCCGCTAACTATAACATGTGTGAAACCTATGGTTTTTTCAGTGAATATATATATATATATATATATATATATGTCTTTCTGATCTCTTGCAGGATGTCCAGTATATTTGCTTGAGTCTTATTTCATATTATTTGCTGCTTGTTTATTCATCAGTATTATTCATGCATTATATTTATCAAGTGTGCTATTATTGCTTGCATATAAACATATATATCTCTTTGTGTATTTGAATTGTGTGCATTTGACTTCTGGGAAAGCCTTTTTATTAGAGAGCATCGTGTAGAGTAAAACCCCAAGCCTTATTCTAAAGTGAGAGAGTCCTTGCATATTGTAAAATACAACCCTTTTCTAAAGGTGTTGTCTGTTTTGTGTTAAAGTCTTTGCTGTGCCGGGTGTTGAGATTATCTGATAGGCGCAATCAAGACATCTTGGCGTAGTCGGCAGGATACGAACAAAAAATTAAAAGGGGAAAATGCTCTCTAAAATGCCTATGTTTTCAGTTGCAGCGTCCCAGATGCCAACTAAGTTATATGAAGGGGGAAAACAACTTGGTATTTCAGACAGAAACAGTGGTGTAATTTTGAATGCATTGTTTAGCATGTATAAAAAATTTGAACATTTAGAAAAAGAATGTAGTGAGCTGAGACGAGTGTTGGCTGACGCTCAGTGTGAAAACAAGTCTTTGAGAAAAGAGTTAAACATGTATCAATCTCCGATGCCGTTTGTTTTACAAGGGTGTTTAGATAGTCAGGATGAGTCATATGTGAAAATTGTGAACTTAGAGATGTTGCCAGTTAATCTGCCGGCCTCACAGAAGGTCTTAATTAATTCTTTTGAGGACGTTCCTCAGCCAGAAATGAATTTGAACTGAGAAAATGTGAATGTGCAGGAAAATAAACAGACCAGTTTCTTAGAATTAGCGATCGTTGGTTGCAGGTATAAATTAGACATGTCAGTGAATGATGAAACTTGCTCTACATGGAAAAACGTTAATTTGAACAAAGAAATGCAGCAATGTGCTTTTGAATCTGCACAACAGACTGTGCAGAATGTTTTTAAAATGTGGTCAATTCAGAAATGTGACAGTGTATCTTGTGTGCCAGTTCGGGAGCAGTGTGCTATTTTTAGTACTTGTGAAACACAGGGAAAGAAAAGTATGCTTTTAAAGTTGTGGACTGTAACATTTCTTAATGCTAGACAAATACAGATGCTTTTGCGCATTGAAAGACACTGGGCAGAAGACAATAAGACATAATGTGATTTGCCAATGAGAGGAAGCAACTGTTATTAAATGGCATATACAGACAGAGAATGCAGTTTTGCATGAACAGTTGGCGTAGGACCCAGGGGTGGAGATTGAGACACAGGATTCCCCAGTGAAGTGGCAGATTGTACTGCGAAGTGCAGCTACTGTGCATTACAGAACATTTAATTCCCTTACAGATGAAAAGGCTAAAATCTCGGAGACAGGGGTGGTGACACACAAATCAGATTTGGTATACATGACTAAATATGAGCACCTAGGAGAGAAAGACCATACAAACAGGTGGGCAGATAATGAAGGGATGCATATCCCCCTAGATTTACCTAGAACTGTGATTCTTATGTGTCAGTATGCACAAGCCAGACCAGTCTCACGGAAGGTTAGGGTCGAGTTGAAGAAAGGAAAATTACCAGAGCAGACAGAGCAGATGGATTGCCTTGGGCTTATGCCAATTGATAAAGGGAGCACGTATACAGCAGTGAGCGGAAAAATAGCCAGGAAGGAGACTGCCCCAGCCCTTCTTACTGTGCAGGGAAAAGGAGAGTTTCATCCTAATACCAAGGATTCAGAGGCTATAGCGTGGGTAGAATTCTCAGATAATTCCCCAGAGCCAGCAGAGAACCCTGCAGACAAGAATGATAATATTGTGGCTTCAAACTCAAAACAGAGAAAGAAAAATGTGTGCTTTAAAAAAAATGTTTTTTGCAAGAAGAGTGATGCTTGTTTCTTTTCCAGGTCATCATACTGCGACGTGTTGGTGTGACTGATGTCCCTGTCCGTGTCTGTGAACCCCGTGTGGGTGAGACCCCTCCCCCCCAACCCTGGAGTGATCACCGGACTCTGCAAGCTGACATCCTGTGGCTGAACAAACCAGACAGTCGTACCAACCCAAAAATCATGAACTGATTTCATAAACATGAAGTACAATGAACACAGTTATCATTTTAAATGCAAGAAGGCTGTGTGTCTTTCACACAGAAGGATATTAGTTGTTCTGCAGATGCTAGTTACTTTGAAGAGAAAGAAAATTGGGTAATTGAACTTGCAAAGGATGGTTTTTCACTTTTGAGATGTTGATGTTGCCTTTATTTTCAAGCACAAAATATATAAGTAGAAGTTCCAGTATTAGCCATTTGAGAGGAGCATTGCTGAGTTCATATGCTTGATTCTATTTGCATCATTTATTTTGGTGTATCCATCAAACATTTATTCTTGCCAAGCATCCAGATATGCATGAGCTATTTCTACATGCTTTGAAACGATTATTACATGCCTTTATGATTTCACTGTTTAATGTGTGTTTCAATTATACTTGTGCTTTCATTTCAGCACATGAATTTATAATGTTACTGCTTCAACATGTTTTTCAATCATAGTTGTGCTTTCTGTTAAGAAATGCAGTTCTTCAATCATAGTTGTGTTTTCAGTTAAGAAATGCAGTTTTTCAATCATAGTTGTGCCTTCAGTTAAGAAGTTCAGTTTTTGATATATGTAGGTGATGATAGTCAAAGGTCATGGGGTGGAATGTAGTGCTAGAGGCACTCTTGTGGTTTGACACCCAGTGATGACCTTTGACTATCATTATTTTAACTGACTTTAGTGTGTTATTTCATCCTAGCCTGGATGTACGACGGTCCTGCAAATGCCTTGCTTTTCTTTCTTATAATCTTGCTGTCTTTCAGTGGGAGCTGTCACGGAGTAGACAGCCTTGCCAAGAATAGAACGTGTGGGTTGTGCCTTTGAAAGCGTGAAAGGGAGAGAAAGTTGTGGAATGTACATTTTGGTCTCGAAGTGCTGTGTTGTGGGCAGTGATGCACACGTGCTCGGTGTTGTACATTGACAGATGAAGTGTGCACATCTATAAGCAGTTGTGCACAATTGTGCATTGTGTTGGACATTGACGAGAATTATGAAGTTCTTACTATTGGCTTTGACATAGCCTCATGCTATCCTTTTTTCTGGCTTTGCCTTGCTTCAGCTTTTCTGCGTGCACAGCAGTGCTTGCAAGTTGTTTGGGTTATTCACGTTCAAGGATTGTTTTTTGTTTAATGTAATGAATGGCTTTGTGAGCCTCGGCAAGATAGAGGCTGGGACATGCAAGATTTGGAGAAGAGGACATGAGAACTCCTTCCTGCCATGGGACTGCTTGCTTGGAGCCTGGCCAGTTCTGGTAAGATTCCTCTGGCCCGGATGGAAGTTTTTCTCGATCCTTCTAGTGTGTTTAAAGCTGAGGGTTGCTGACTTGGAAACCGGGAGTTTGGAATCTGAGTGGGGGTGGACGTGTCCACCTCAGAGTTGAACCCTGGTTGCTGAAGCTCTCAAACCCCGGCTGTTTTAACTTCCCCAGCCAGGAGTGGGTGAGATGTAGTGTTTGCCCCAGGTGATGTAATGAGTTTTGGTTATTGCCATTGTGATGTTTGGCCAGTGGCTTTGATCATTTGAGGTGTTTTCTTTGTGATGTAGGAGTGAGTTGAGGTGCACATCCAAAGTAATCATCTGATGTATATATATATATGTCTTTCTGATCTCTCGCAGGACTTCCAGTATATTTGCTTGAGTCTTATTTCATATTATTTGCTGCTTGTTTATTCATCAGTATTATTCATGCATTATATTAATCAAGTGTATTATTATTGCTTGCATATAAACATATATAGCTCTTTGTGTATTTGAATTTTGTGCATTTGACATCTGGGAAAGCCTTTCTGTAAAATAAAACCCCCAAGCCTTATTCTAAAGCGAGAGCGTCCTTGCATTTTGTAAAATAAAACCCTTTTCTAAAGGTGTTGTTTGTTTTGTGTTAAAGTCTTTGCTGCGCCGGGTGTTGGGATATCTGATAGGCACAATCAAGACAGTAAGCCATACAAATGATCTTAAATATAAAATAGCTAAAAATGAGAAGGCAAATATTAAACAAAGTAGAAAGCTATTTACATTTTGACATTATTATTGGGAGGGGAGGGAGAGAGGGTAAAATATAATTATACAACTGAGGATTGAGTATCATTACACACTAATAATAAATAAAGAAATAATTAACACACCTAAAAACAATTAAATACTGAGAAATAATGTAGAGTAAAAAGCAGAGAAAGTAACAATTTACAGAGGTTTAAAATTTTCAGAACGTTTGAAGGATACATGTATTTTTGCAACTTTGTTTAAATAATTAGTTAATAGTAACCAGTACAAATGTCTATTAACAAGTGGATTGTAGGAGGAGTCAAAAGCAATGTCCAATCTGTTATAATGGCAAACATTATTCCACCAAGAGTTAACTGGGAGTTTAGTTGAACACTTCCAGTTTAGTGCAATTTGCTGAAAAGCTAAAGCCAACAAAAGGTTGAATAATCCTTTTTCATGTAAAGATAAACTCAGAGATTCTATCAAACTCCCTGCAAAAAGAATATCATTGGATAAAGGAGTGTGCAAATTAAAGATTTTGGATATGAAAGACCATATATTCACTCAGAAGGAGGCTAGATTAAGACAGGAAAAAAAAGATGCAACAATTTGGCTAAAGGGGATTTAAAGGAAAGGCAGGAGTTGTTACTATTATGTGAAAATGTAGATATTGATATGGGAGTAAGATATAACCTATGATATTGGAAAACATAGAATGAGTAATAGAAGTGGATCTAGAGATTTTTAACGATCTTGCCCAGATCTTGTTCCAGAAGTCAACGCTCCATACACAGCCCAAATCTGCCTCCCAGGCCAATTCTAAATTAGTTTTAGAACGGGCAGGGTCTGAGGTTAAAAGATGTTTATAGATCGGGAAGCTTTCGGAAGCAGCAACAACATTTTTTTAAGTGGATCTTCTGAGGATCTAAAGGCATCAGAAGGGAAGGAATAAAAAACATCTAAAATGACTTCCATATAAAAAAAATTCAAAAAAGAGCGAGGACGTTTAAAAGTAGCTTAAAAATGAGGGAAGTAACAAGGGGTCGTACCATCAAACCTATCTCAGACCCAAACTATTGCTCTGAGTCTCCAAGATTTCAATACATAGGTCTATTATTAATAGTAATAAGATGGTTATACCAAAGAGGAGATTGTAGGAAAGAATCTCTAGTAGAGATCTTTGGTTGACAATGAGGCCTTAATAAAGAGCATGTGTGACGAAATAACGGAAGAGACGTGATGTTTGCCTTTGCAGTAAAGGCAAGAATTTCTTTTCCAGAAAAAGGTGCGAGTAAAGAACGTTCCACTCTAACCCATAGAGGTGTGAAAGGGGGGATGTCTGAAAGAAGCCATTTAGATGCTTGCTTCAGGCAAAACTCCTTATGATAAAGTTGAAAGTCATGAAATTTTACTCCCCCATCAGATTTTGGTTTTCTGAGATGTTTCAGGGAAAGGCTAGCCTTCTTATCGTGCCATAAAAATCTAGAGAGAAGGGATCCAAATTTTTTAAATACATGGAAGGAATGCGAAAGGGTATCATTGATCGAATGTACAACAAAATAGGAGTAATCATCATCTTACTCAAGGCGACCCCACCATGAAAGAAAAAGAGGGATCTTGGAGGAGAGAAGTTTAGATATACGATCAAGTCCCCCCTTCATATTAATTTTAACCGAGTCTAATATGGAATTATTGAACCAAATTCCTAAGTACTTTGTTTTAGAATTAGTCCATCGGAAAACAGTCAAATCAAAATGTTGTTTAACACAAAATTTAGTTATGGGCAGGATTTCTGTTTTATCAGGAATGATTTTGTAAACAGAAACCAGAGAAAAATCAGAGAATTCTTGCAGTAAAGAGGGAATAGATGTTTCAGGATTAGAAATGAAAAGCAGAATATCGTCTGCATAAGTGGACAACTTCAAATGAGAATCTCCATAAAGAAATCCAGAGATAGAGGTGTTCTGACGAATACGAGACAAAAAGGGTTCAATAGATAAAACGAATAAAAGAGGGGGATAGGGGACACCCTTGACGCACACCTCGTTGTAATGGAAAGAATTGAGAAATAAGACCATTAATTACGACAGAAGCGCTTGAGGTCGTATAAAGTAAAGAAATAAGAGAGAGAACATTGGGACTGAAACCATGCCAGTCAAGGGCCTTAAATAAAAAAGACCTGTCAACTCTATCAAATGCCTTCTCTGCATCTATAGAGACTGCAGCTATAGAATAAGAATGAGTGGAAGCCTTATTCAGGACATTAAAAAACAGCAGAGAGTTCCAGAGGTTAATCTACCTTTAACGAAGCAGCATTGCTCTGGGCCGATTAGAGCAGGCAGAAGAGGTCCGAGACGTAGAGAAAGTAATTTAGTAAAAATTTTATAATCAACATTTACAAAAGAGCTAGGGCGATAGTTTTGACATCATTTAGAATCGCAACCTTCCTTATTGATTAAGCATATTGTGCCTTCTATAAAGGTACCATCTGCCTCACCAGTATTACAAAAGTGTTGGAAAAGATGCAAACATTTTGGGAGTAGTACGTTTGAGAAGTGTAAATAAAATTCTACCGTAAACCCATCTGGACTCTGAGTTTTCTCTTTTTTAAGTAGACTCAAGGTATTAGATAGTTCTGTAATTGATAGATCTGATTCAAGAGTATCATAGTCAAGATTTCTACCAAAAGAGTCGGTAGATTGAGCAAGATAGGTATCAATTAGAGAGCTAGATGCAGGGGATTCCAGTGTATATAGAGTTTTATAAAATTTGACAAATTCTTCTAAAATATCTTGTTTTTTAAAAAGATGTTTCCCCTCTGATGTTTGAATAGAATCTATTACCACACATTCTTTTTGAGCTTTGAGGTAATTAGCCAAAAGCTTGCCTACTTTATTTCATTTGCCATAATAACGGGCACTACTACGTAGTTGAATAGACGAAGCATTGTCTGTTGTTAATTTGTTAAAATCTAGCTTTGCATGGGCAAGTTCCTGCAAAGAGGAACCAGAGGAGGAAGAATAAAATTGAAGTTTTAGACGTTTGATGTTGGCTAATAAACTTTTATATTGACTAAGTGATTTTTTTCTTTTTCCTGGAAACAAGATGTATAATGAAACCACGGGCAGCGGCCTCAAATGTAACCCATATCAACGTAGGGGAATTATTCGGATCTGCATTTAAGGAGAAAAAATCCCTCAGCAAAAGAAATGACGGAAGAGGAGAAAATCGGATCTTGTAAGAGAAAATTATTAAGCCTCCATCAAGAAGATTTTTGGCTGTGGTCCGAGCAAATCAAAATCTGCAACAACTGGGGCAGAAATTACAATAGGCTCTATTGAAGAGGAGATGAGATTCTGGGATAAAGGTTTGGAGAGGAAAATATAATCCAACCGAGTTAGAGAGCCATGAGGGGGGGGGAGAAAATAGAAAATTCTGTTACATCTGGGTTACATAAAAGCCAAGCATCAACAAGGTGTGTCTGAGAAACTGTGTTATGAAATTGTTCGAGAGCTTTGTGAGGGATAAAGCAAATTTGGGATTGGCGGTCAATAAATAGATCCATAATCTGGGTGCAATCACTTCCTAGAATAAAAAATTCATCTTTATACTGAATAATTTATTTGTAAAATTAGGCCAAAAAGAGTAGTCCGGTTGAGTCAGACCATAAACATTAAATACAGTCAAAGATATAATGTTAAGAAGTAATTCAACTAATAACCTCTACCTTCCGAATCTATGTCTTGAGAAACAACAGAACAATTCAACTTTTTGTGACATAGGATAATTACACAATTTTTCATATTGGAAGTAGGAGAAAGAAGGACTGAGGCAACCCAACTCTGTTTGAGTTACAAAGCCTCCATCTCCGTCAAATGGATTTCTTTTAAGAGAACTAAATCTGGGTTATAGGAGGCTAAATGAGATAGCATTCTCTGCCTTTTTATGGGGTAATAAAACCTTTCACATTCCAAGATACGACTTGGACAATATATGAAACAACACGATCAACTGTAATAAAGGGAAATGAAACAGCGAAAGAGGGACAGAGAACTGTGAAAAGAAAGGAAATATAGAAGAAAAATGGCAAAGACTGATGGGTAGGACGTTAAGAGAAGACATTACATGCCAACAACTGACAAAATATATAACTGCAAATAAGAATAAAAGAGGACTGACGACTATATTACGTACCTTCAGGGGAGAACAGGAGGAAAAATACAAGGAGAGGCGACACACAAATGTAGACGGCACATCCAACCAGGGAGAACGTACCACAGTGGCGGACCATATAAGGCGAGCAGGAAACACATAAATAAAAGATCCCAACGAGAAAATCTGTTAGAATTTGAAGGGAAAAAGAATAAGGTTAACATGTTATGAGGCAATTATTAAAAACAACCTGCAAAAGAAAATATTAGATGAATCCAAGTAAACCAAACATAGCTACAATAATAAGAAGAAAAATCAAGGTATAGAAGTCATAGAAGAAGGTCCAGCAGTTTCCATAGATGATCTGGAGTGTGAATGGATATATTTCCTCAGAACCACCGGATCTTCAAAAGTAAGGGTGCTGTTTTGAAAAGTAACCTTAAATAGGCATGGGTGAAATAACCCATAGCATGCACCTCATGTGCATAAAGCATGACGAAGTTCAAGGAATCCCTTCTGTCGTTTGGCTGTCGCTGAAGAGACGTCCTAGGAAATAAACACGTTAGAACCAGACCATACAAGCTGTTTCTTAAGCTTAGCGGCATTTAAGACTTATAGAAGGTCAGTACATTTCAGAAATAGAAGGATCACACCCCGTGGCTTCAAGGGAGCAGATGAAGAAGACAAGTGGGGACCCAATCTAGGAGCACGTTGAAAATTCAGATTTGTAGACGCAGGAAGATCAAGAAGCTTTGGAAGAAAGGTAGTGAAAAAGTTAACGGGGCCGTCGCCTTCCAAACCCTGATTTCTTTAACAGGAGGACCTCTCTCTCTAAGGTGACAAATTTGGTAGATACATACTGCAATTCACCAACATGTTGCTCCACCACGGATAGTCGGGTTTCCATAGACGACCATTTAGTATCCAGAACTTCCAGGCGGGAATTAATTTCCTTAATGAATGGACGTAGAGCACGTATTTCCTCTAAAACAGTGTCTAAAGATACAGGAGAAACAGACTTTGGTGGAGAAGCAGGGTCCTGTTTATGACGTTTATTGGCAGAAGACGGGATGTGCAATTTGATTGAAGAGGCTGGCGAAGCTACCTGTCGCGAAGAGCTGGAATGCACTATACAACTAGTGTTGTGCATAGAGGAACCAGAATGGGAGGAATCAGACTCAGCAGCATGAGCGGTAAACTTCTGGTTAGTAATTAGCAATTTCTTACTCCTACCCATTAGTCAAGGAAGAAGAAAATCCACAAGAGGAATGACAAACATGCGTAATAAAGTCTCTAGATTCACTACAAAAAATATTCTCAGAAAATAGCTGCGCAAAGATTCACAGTGAGATTATACAGCCTTAAAATCCCACTGGTACAAAAACAAAAAGAAAAAGGAAGTAAGTGACTAATTATGCAGGTATAAACAAGCTTTGCATAATGTTATAGTGAAAAAACCCTTCATGGGTAGTACATTTGAGGCAAACTCGCCATTGCAGGAAAAACCAAAAAGGTGGCTGTAAAATAGCTGCTGCAAGTTGTTAATATTCCTCAAAATAGAAAGGGAGAGGAAAACATACCAGTAAAGCAGACCCACATGGGTCTTGCGATTTGTGAAAATCTCCGTTTCAGAGCGGAGAAGATCGGGAACCGTGAAATTCACTGCAGCATATCCAGCCGTGGTACAGAGCTCCGAAACTAGGTGGCCATCTTGGTTGACGCCACTTGCGCTCTTGTCTGGAATACTTTCTAAAAAACACATTTGTAAGGGGACCAGCAGCACCAAATAAATGTACGAATCAGAATGCACCACACCAAATGGCATTGCAACAGGAGGAGTTTTGAGTAGAAGTCAATTGACTCAGTCCAAAAAAATAAAATTTCTGCTAATGACGTTCTTATCGATTGTTAAATATCAACAATGTGGAATAAAGCCAAGTCTGACTTTGTGGCAGGTATCTAGCACACAATTATGTTTATCATTGATCTTTAAAAGCACCTAAACAACCATAACAAATGCAACTCTAGATGTAGTACCAACATATTTTTGTCAGAACATCGTCTGACAAATATTGTGAGCAAAGTATTATCTGCAAAAATATAACTGGATTGGAGTTATCAATGAATAATCTACACTGAAGTGCGTAATATTTTTGTAAATTATATTTAGAATACATAGTTAGGATGTCAGACAATGTTTCTCTATATGATATTTTGGTACACAACCCAATTCTACATAGCAGGATTTTACTTGTTAATGCATCACTCACATAAATTAGAATCGATATGGAAAATACATCTTGGGTTTTACCATGCCTACCATATGTTCCAGAGAGAAGATACAATTGTTTCCTTTATAATGGCTAATAAATTATTGATGGCAAAGTGCTGTACATCACTCAATAATTGGGAATACATAGTACAGCTTTCTTAACAAGTAGTCCGTGAACCCAAGGGAGTCCATGACACGTTCTCAGGGGGTCTGCAGATCCGTTTCCCACAATTGAAGGTATTTTGGATCAGCTGGCCACAGAAACCCCCCTCCTCACTCACATCAGAAAAAGAACCGTGAATGACAGCACAGCCACGCCTCCCCACATACAGAAGAGCTGTGCCTCTTACATGTTGTTTTGAGGCGAAATGGCACATGCACGAGCTGCTGAGAAACTGTACTGGCAGGAAGGCACTTTTCAAATTCACCTGGTGTGCTGCATTGGCCCTTATTCCCCTCTGGCAGCCTCTCATTGTGAACAAGTTAGTATTTGTGATATCTGGATAAACTAGGAGGGGGTTAGCAGTAAAATATAACAAGCATTGGCAAAGCCGATAGGTCTCAGCGATGCAAGAGCTATTAAATTTGTCAATGTTAATGTTTTTTAGCCATGCATCTGTATTTACCACTACTTTTTACCTGGGGAAAAGAATAAGGCAATGTTTTTTAATCATGCAAACTGAAGCCTATTGGGGGGATAAGGCAATGATATTCTTTATGCTGGAGTATTACACATTCTCGTATTTGGTCATGAAAAGGCACTATGGGCTCTACTGCCTCCAGAGTAAGCACAACTAAAATATCTTCTGATTAAGTTAAACACAGAAATTGAATTTCACGTGTAATCGTTGGAAAGGAGCACCACAAGTAAATGCAATATAAATGGATTTATATAACAACAACTGACTCTTTCAATAAATTCAGTGTTTTAAAACAAGTGAGAAGAAAATGTATCTTATCTCTTCCTAATGTTTTCCTGCACAGATAAATCTGCGTTTGAATGTGACAGCAATCTGGCTGGGGTTGAGATGGGGCAGATTGGAAGGGAAAAGAGGCAACAGGAGACGGAGGACGGAGAGAGTGAAAACACAAACACTCGTGTGGAGTGCTCCAACATAAAAAAAGTAGTTCCTAAAACGGTAGCAGTAGATAGACACAATGATCTGGGGGAAGGCTAAAAACCAAGAGAGGCATGACGAGTCCATGCCATGGACAAATGGGGATAAACGATGTGAGAGTGATGATGCAGTGAGCAAATGGTAAACCTATGGGCGGGCTGAATACCACAGATTGAAAACAACATGCCTCTTTGAGACAGAGCATGATCCTTCTAGCTGAGACCAAAAAATGATGAAAACATTTTGCCAATAAATCAGCATGCTGTAAATTAAATCATTATTGTACTGCTATGTATAGTAGCTGCTAAACCATATAGCACCACAAAACTGTTTGTGCTGCCGAACGCAAACACTTAACTATTAGGTGTTTATGTACTGTACCACATTGTAGTGTAACCACATTTCCAGCCTTTCTCCCTAAATGGTAATTTCTCCCAGCAGCACAAAACCTTTGGCAGGACAGCAGTGCCCCTGCTTATTACTGTGCCTTTTGCGTAAACACCAGACAGAGATCAAGAACTCGAGAAATACCTCCAGCCAATTAGCAGGCTGTTAATCACAGTCAGGCCCTCCGTGTTATCCTCAGCATGATTTTGTGAAAGCATTCAGCCTAGGCCAGGAATTTATGCATCATGCTCATGATTGTGCATGGTATGTGCTGAGTGTCTGCAGCTTCCACGTTAGTGATGGTGACCAGTTCACAGGTATGAGCTCGTATGTCTTTCTCCTTCATTCATGTTTTATACTGAATTAGGCATTACTAATATTCACTCTACAGATGTTGCAAAACAGTCTATTAATAAATGGGTTAAGTGTTAGCACTGGACTGCTTGTAGATTTACATGGTAACATAAGCAGCAGCACAATGTTGTGAAGGTTGTGCGCTTCACAGTAAGCCTCTGGAATGAAAGCAAGGCAGGCTATCAGGTGCAAGGAGTAGTAGGCATTAGGGGCAGGAGCAATGGCATTGGCAATTAACCAAGCTGGTATATTTTTTCATTTGTGAAGTTATAAAATATTTCATAATTTGAGTATGTTTGGTGTGTACTTGTTTGCAATTTTTTTTTGTGTATTTCTGTTTTAAGTTTCAAGCTGTATAAATGTCTTGGTGCTCCCCATCTTCCAGTAGGAAGAAGAAAATGCCTTTATTCGGTTAAATAAATTTGGTTAAATAAATAACCATAAAAGATATAAAACATAATAAAAACACTGTAAAACCAATAAAATGTATACATGACCCACAATACAAAATATATATAAAAAGCAAGCCAACCTATTCGCAGGTACCAGATATTTTAATATGTACAAATTCCAATAAACACAAAAAAAGTTATTCAAAAACACCAGAAGCATTATGGCAAAGCACCTCAAATTTTTGCCACACTGCTTAAATAGTAGCCCATAGATACACATGTATGAATATCCCCCAGAATGGAAAAGAAAAGCATGGCTGGTCTCACTTGAGTAAATTTAGCCACCTTCAGGACAGGAATCAGATATTTTTTCTTTGGCAAAGTGTAAGAACTGCAAAACATGACAACATGCATCAAAGACTGCCCTGAGAAACCATCACACCCACAGGGGCCTAAATGGCCATCTGCCACCCATCCTTTAGGTAAACTAACCAGTGGGAGGAACACATTCAACCTACACCTGGATTAAAGATGTTGATGATAAATATTGTTTACCGAGGATAGACAAGACTCCCGAGAGCTGGCTGTCTGGATCAGACAATAAGTCTGAACTGACAGCTTATGAAACGCAATGTCCTCGCGGTTAGCTGAAAACTTTGTTTGACTCACTGGTAGTCTTCTTTAGTAATCCCTTCTAGGTGTGTAAAAAGATTGGGACGACCCAGTGCTAAGAAGGCAGACTTTATATAATTCAACCATGAGATAGCCTTATGGTTTTCTAAGGATAGGCAGTCCTGAATGATCATTCTATTCAATATGGGTTCACTCTTATACCAGCTAGAGATCCAACTTAATAAAGGCCGGAGTTTGAGAAGGTCTGAGATATAACTAATACTAAGTTCCTTATGGACCGCAAATGTGGAGGTACTCCGTGGAACACCCAGCAGCTGCCTGAGGAACTTGTTTTCTTCTTGTTGTATCAGTTCACAATCCTGATAACCTCAGATATCACTACCATAACTGACCGCTGAAACGCACTTGGCCTTATACTCCTGGATCAGGGCATTCACAGGTTTCCTACCTACCTGTGAGCCATTACTGCTCCACACAACCTGGCGAGAGCAGACTTCTTGAAATATTGGAAGGGCCCCAGGAGAATTTGTCATCAAACAACCAGGTAATTAAAGAGCCTACCTGGGCAATTCTGACTGTCTGACAAACTAATTCCTAGATTTGACAGGCTTTACCCCCAGCCTCATTGTAAAAGATTATGCGGAATTTACGGACAAATCGAAGCCCTCCATACTAAATGCATAAGAATCTAAGTGGCGTAGGAGGCCTAATGCCGTCCTTGAAATAAGGACAGCATCATCCGCATATAAGATGACTGGGATTGCTGGCAACCCCACCCTGGGAGGGTCAACCTAGGCTTCCATTAGTGCTGTTTGCAGACAGTTAATGTAAATGGTAATCAAAATTGGGGCCAGGATACAACTTTGTCATACTCCACGGGTGATAGGAAATCTCTTCGTGCATACACCCTCATTTGTAAATCTAACAGACCCCGACATTTCCCTATGAGGGTCCACTATAAAAGAAACTAATGCTTGTTCCACCCTGAATGCCGGTAACAGCTTTCATTAGTTCTCCCAATCAAAAGCTGTTGAAAGGTCCATGAAGCCCAAAATCTTGGCCACAATATATTTCTGAATCAGTAAATGGAGATTTAGACATAGCCCAATGGTACGTAACCCAGGTCTAAACTTATACTGACAATTGCCCCAATTCATCGACCTTTATAAAACAACCTGTCCCAAAACCTTCACTGTTTATGTCTATAAGTGAAATTGGTCTGTAACATTTTGGATCCCCCCAATCCCCTTTCTTGAATACCGGGACTATTTTACAGTAGTGATTCAGTGGGGGTCCTCAGTAGTCAAAAGGTTCAGAATTGCTGATCTATAAGATTTCTCTCACTGTTTGAGGTTGTCACTCTGATTACTTAACCATTTGAGTATTTTATTCCTGCCATTATGGTTCTGGAAATATTGTATCTTTAAAGCATAATTGCCTACATTGCATTTGCAGTGTTGCTACTGTGAATAAGGAAATCTAGTGGGTGCTCCACGACCTGTGTGTACCAAACAATTCACATGACATGGGTCCCCAAAGTTGATAACTACGACACATGGGCGATAGCTGATTTGCAACACCAGCACTACCATGTGATGAAACCTTTGAAGACAATTTTAAGCAATAACATCCCCAAATCACCGGCTAGCAGAATTGATGGCTGCCTTAGCTGAGCACTAGAACGTTAACTTTGGGGTGATTCTTTGGTCGCTTATCTCCATAATTTTCAGCCAGTGAGAATGGCAGCTCATGTTTGGGTGGTGGTGGTGCACTCTTATTTTTAAGTCAGATTTATTCTGTGTGTGACAGTTTTAGCTGAATCTAAACTGCCGGATATCAAACCCAGACATTTGTCCCCTCTTACAAACAGGACTACTCAGTGAATAGGGCACAGTTCAGGTGCTTCTTAGCATATTTGGTACATTCAAACATTTTATCAGGCCTCTTCATTCCATTTCCTGTGGACTGTAAACAAAGCCATTTCAATTTGATGGAGACCGCAGATAACTCACCAACCTGCCCCATTGTCCATTGACACCTATCTTATTTTAAGTGTAGTATTTTAAGACTCAAGCACTGTGCGTAAGACTGTGCTAGAACCTTATCGGTTGTTCATCATTGTAGCTGATCTGCATTCCCTGGGTGTGACAAATATTTTAGGTCTAGCATTAGTCAAGGCCTTTTAATTTTAATACAGCTGTATATGTATAGTTATTTGCAGGGCCTTTTAGAAAGCCCTCTTCATCCATTGGTCTGGTGTGTGACATTCACATTTTTTTCTGCGCACTACATCCTTCAACATGGGCGAATAGGTCATCCCACTTCAGCCACTGGCTAACTCTTGCAATCCACTTGCTACTATAATGCATCCTCGCCACTGTTGTTCTCTGCCTTGCTGCTCAGCCAGTGGTGAGGTCATTAGAATGCTAGAGTGTTTGGGCTTGAAGAAGGTGAGGTAGTTGCAGTGTATGGGCTGAGCAGCAAGGAGGCTGCTCCTGGTGGGGCATTACATGGAACTTACCATCTTCCACTAACCTGTAACTCAAGCTGTAACTTGAAGAATACATCTATAACCTCTTTCTACATGGCCTGTCTATGTGGCATACTTCGTTTTAACACTTACTTCGCTGTAAGGGATAGCATTCTGCTCTTTTACAATGAACACATCCACACACAAAGTATTTTTTTTCAGGGAAGTAGCTACTATTGTAATGGAATATATGACGTTCCAACGCAAACAATTACAACGCATGCTTTTACATCGCAGTTTTTACAACGCAACTACCATAACATTGCATGATTTTACAACGCATACCATTACAACACATTTATTAAAACTATCATTACAACGCATTCCATTACAACGTATTCCATTACAACACATACCATTACAACGCATAATACTTTTAGTGCAACAGTAGGGTAAGTGTTGGATAGCATAGGGGTAAAAATTACTATTCCCCCTCCAGTGAGTGCAACAGTAGGGAAAGTGTTGGCTAGCGTAGGGGTAAAAATTACTATTCCCAACTATCCCAAAACCTATACCCACCCCAAAACTTAAAATTCTCCATTACTAACCTTATAATGCGTTGTGATGGCATGCATTGTAATGGCATGCGTTGTAATGGCAAGTGATGTAAAGGCACTTGCGTTGTAAAAGTTGTGTTGTAAAAGCATTGTGATGTAATGCCTGCGTTGTAATGGACGTTCCCCATTGTAATGTGTACTTTTTGATAACATAAAAATATTTCTGCTTTTAGCCAAGGTGTTTCTTTCATTTTGGAAAGGTTCAGTCAGCTTCCTCAACAACAGCACGTTTTGTAAAAACCATGCCAAAACAAGCATTGACAAAGTCAAAAGGCTGGCAATTGATTTGGCTCTGATAGGATATTGAAGTTTTATTGAAGTTTATTGTGTGTTGTTGCTCTGTAATTCTGTAATACTTTATTTGAGTTCCAAAATTTCAGCCACTTCCTGCAGTAAGCCTTACCTGCTCGACCTGACTGCCTTTGGAGAGTCAAATGAGTTGATTATTCTCTTGTACCTGAGACCAAGGGCATTAATGGATGAAATCCGGAGTGCTCGCTTCAGTGATACAGGATGCATTCTTGGGATGAATATCTGAACACGCATAGCTTCTTACTTGGACCTGGATTAATGGCCGCAGCAGGCAGGTCCTCGAGTGTGTATTCGGGGCAGTTTGATTTGTGAGTGTGTACAGTTTAAATCAAATGCTACATTGTGATTTAGGGCTAGCCTCGAGACAGCCCCGTTTATCTCACACTGGAATGTGTCTCATTAATCAAGTGGACACTGCGTCAGCAGAGGGTGTGTACTCTGCACTAATGATGCTTTCAAGGAATGCTCAAATATAACCCAACACCTATAAAAGGTCATGCAATCAGGAAATGGTGTTGCTAAAGTGTATATCAACTGAATTTACAGGAAGTAGAGTGCGATAAAGATCTAACGTGCATGTCGTGGGAAAGGTGCAGAAGGGATGGTCATTGCTATTTTCAAAGATGTGTTATCAGCAAATATATCAACCCAGAACTCTAATGGAAAGGCCGGTTGGTGCCCGCCTGGGCGCCTGTCAAGTTCCATTGAGGGCAGTCATTGGAAGCAACAGTGTGATTACTCTGAAGTACACACAAATGAGCAAAGAAACTAGCCAAGTCAACCCAAAAAAATCCCTTTTTTTTACACTGCTTCTGTTAGGATAGATGGTGAAATCCAGCAAACAAGTGTGAAAATGTAGCCACAATACAGCAAGATTGGCACAACGATTCCGAGTGTCATTCCCCATTTTTTGTGCTCACCAATTAATTCGGTGCAAAAACTGGCGAGTTCTAGCAGCTGCACTTACCATCAAACTCTAGGCAAGTAAACATTGTTGGAAAGCAACCATAGTAGTTTGTGAACTAGTGAGCCAAAATTCCTTTAGTACAGCAAGATGACCAAAATACTGCAGCTCTCTTCAATTGAACAGTAAATAAGGCAAACACATGGTTGCTTTAGCTGAGCACTAGAACCTTAAATTTGGCCTGGTTCTTTGATTCTCTATCACTATCATTTTAGAAGATTCGCCTCTTCTCTCCCCCTCCAGCCCCTGCCACCGTACTTCATTACATGAGTTTTGTCAGTGTCCCTAAACAGACCCTTCTGTATTCATCCTATTTTTTTGTGCTTATTCCAACCCCATGGAATATAAATATTAGGGGTAACTCTCCCCGTTCGTTTTCAATGTATCTATATCCTCATTGGACAAATGTCTGTTTCTAATCTCTTTATTGCGTCTGGTAGTCAATCACATCTGGGGATTATGATAGGACCGCTGCACGTGGATTGTGCACAGCCTGTTTACGCTGTGCCCGCTCATGCAGAATAGGTGACCATGCCGGAGGACGTAGCCCATGGTAGCTGGAGCGGTCCCGCCGCATTCAGTGGGAACCATGAGGCTAGCCAGCATCTGCAGTATTTGCTGCTACAATGTAGGTATGCAGATTGTTACTAAAGTCGCGAAAGGGGGTCCAGAGTCTACATTCCAACTCCCTTTTACGAATGCCACCAGGTCATTTGCTGACAAGTGACTCTGGGGAGTAAAACAGATATTTCTATTTCCTACATCTGTGGCGCACAGTGAGGTGTCTACCCTTGTTGAGGGAGGAAGATCCATTCAAGGAATCCTATCCTAGAGGCAAATGGGTTCAGAAGGAGGTCATGACAATTATGATTTCTCATCTATGGGGCATTTGTGGATAACAAAAAAAGCTGCAATGCCACTCTTAGAGGCAGGCCGCTATCAGTGTGGTGATGGAAGCGTTCATCCAGGAAGTGAGGGGAGCTAACACACTGAGGGTTCGGGGACTGATGGGAGCCCTGCAGCTTGATAGTTTCTGACTATACTTGTAGAAAAAACATCTGTCACAACTGGGATAGGCAAAAGTTGGTAGCATTAAGGAAAACTAAAATAAATCATCGTAATGTTTCTTCACAGAACTCAATGAATATAGAAGCAAGTTAGGGTAAGTAACAGGACAACGAGACAAGATCACATGGAACCGAGCACCAATTCACACAAACAAGCCAGCAAAATGTAGAGAAAACATCCTAAGAAACTATGAAATCTTCTTCAAATATGAACTGGATTTTACCAAAAATAGACAAAAGAAGCTAGTCTATTCAGTATGGTCCAATATATGTTAAAAGTGCCTCAAGTCACACTGATCAACATGCAAAAAGAAGAATATAACAAATTGACAAAATTCTTCTCTAACAAAACTAGGGTGGTCAGAAACAAAAATAAATAATAAGCATACCAAACCACCTCTCCTACTAAAGGTCACATCACATAGTTTCCTTAAGAGTTCACGACTAATCCCATTAACCAACAATAACCACACAAAAAAACACTAACCCTGGGTTCCGGCGAAGTGTGCTGCCTGTCATAAAATGCTACAACTCATCTTTAGGCACAGTGTTATATAAATGCAATAAAAAGATAATACAATATTGTTGGACCTGGCCCTTTTGGCAGGTTCACCCCTAAACTTTTTGCAATTATCCTGGCCTTTTTCCCTATGTAGTGTTAGTAGTTTTAGGCCTCTAGGCACTTTAGCACTGTGTCCCAGTGTAAAGTGCGTGCACTCTGTGTTACATGTAGTGAGACTGGCCTGCCCTCCCTTAGGAATGCATGGGGAATATGTGTGTCCATGGTAGCTAATGATGTGAGAGAAGTGCAGGGGCGAGTATTGGTATGTGGGAACTCGTGAGAATAAATGCTGCGCAATGGTGTGCTCAGATGTATTGTGACTGGTGGAGAAGTGCCACTTCTAGAAGTTGGCATGTATGTGCGCTGTGTGATGTGAATTGCCTGTCTGGCTTGTGATTGACAGGAGATGGGAGGGCTGGGGAATTCCAGGAAGCAGGGTGAGTCTGGCCGGTGGTGAATGGAGAGATCTGCATGTAGATGGAAGGGAGGAGTTGCAACTGGGACCTGAATGGGGCTGGGCCTTCCCATCACAATGCTGGCTCCACCTCCTGTGGTGTGTCTGATGTCCCTGGCCTGTCCTGCGAATAGAAGAGAGGATCTGAGCAAAACAAAGTGCTCAAGTGCTCCTGAACCAGTTGTATCTGGTTCTCCCCTTGCCTGTGCTGTGTCACAAAGGGAAAATGTTGTATAAATATAGGGGCTGTGTCCCCATAACATTGTTCTGTACTTGGGTGCTGATCCTGCAGGGCGTGCTGCTGCTGGGGCCCAGGGGAGGCTACCATGAGGGTTTGCCTCCCTGGGCCCTGCCTTGCCCTTTTCCACCTTGGAGGACCTTTTTACTGGGACTTTGTGTTTTTACCCTTAGCGCCTGGGAGCGCTATTCTTGCCCAGCTGAGGAGAAGCGTGGGCTGCACAGCACAATGCTTTTTCGCCTCGTTGGAGGGAATCCCCACCGGAGGGATTCCCCGTGATACTGCCGAGGTGTTTGCCTACCCCGCTTAGTGATTTTAATTGCAAGTGCCCACCCTGCATTATGGCCGCTTGGGATTTGTTTTGGGGCAGGTGCCACCCTGCGTGGTGATTTTGGTTGCGAGGGAGCCCACCCCTCATTTGGCCGATAAAGAAGAATCACCGCCGCGGCCCGAGTCGCTTTTGAAAGCGGAAGTCAGGCAAACTTGGTGGTGATGTGAGCGGGGCCTGCTCAGGAAGCGGAAGTCGGCGCGGGTCTCCCGTGAGCATGGGAGAGCCCCGCGCATCTGTGGTAGCGGCCGGCGAGGAAGCCAGACAACCGTGCAGGAGGTGAGGCGGGGCTCCCATGTCGCTGTGGGAAGCCCCGCGTGCATCAGAAATTAAGAGAGGCGGCCAGGGCAGATGCCGCCTCCAGAGTCGAGAGAAGATGGAGCCGGAAGAGACCTGCTCCACAGCTCCAGTGAGTAGGGGCCAAGGCCGTTCTCTCCTTATTAATTTTGGGGTGCTCTCAAGGCACCCGGGCAGAAAGGCGGGTTGTGCTGAGCGGTCCTGCCATGGCAGGCCGCTCCAATGTGGCCACACCACTGAGGAAGTCCTCGTGGGGGGGCTTGGGGGCACGTCCGTTCCAGAGCCCGTGCTCCTCCAGCGTGGGCATATTTGTTTAAAGGGCCCACTGCCCCTGCCTTGGCCATTGGTCTACAGCTGCCCCGCTGCAACGAGAGGGGGCACAGTTGCTTTCTGAGCCTGCTTAGCTCCAACGTTTGGGCTAATTGTTTTCAGAGCCCCGTGTGGCTCCTACGAAGGGGACACCTTATTGCTTACAGGGCCAGAGGGGCCCGTGTCCTTTCCCCAGTGCTTGGGGACATGCTTATTTTCAGAGCCAGATGGCTCCAACCTTGGCATATTTATTCTTAGAGCCCCGCGCACTCTTGACTTTCGCTGCCTTTGCAGCGCACCTTGACTTTGGGCACACAGGACATTTGAGCCCCTTTCTGAGATGGCCAGTTGGCCAGGGGGGATTGCTAGATTTTTAGGGCACCAGGCCCTACTGTGATTTTGGGTGCTAGGAAATGTAATGTATGTAGAATGATTTACGCACCTGTGTTGATACCTCTAAATGTGATTCATGATTATGAGGTTGGTTCGCATATGATGGTTTATGCTAGTGAGTTATTCCCTAATGTAGTTATACTTAGGAGGTTAGGGTCTAATGTGTTTAGACTTCTCAGAGAATTGCATGATGTGGTTATGTTGATGAGGTTGGCGTACAATGCGTTTGGCGCCTAATGTGATACTGTGCATAATGTAGTTTATGTTACAGGCTGATGCTAAGAACAGTGATTCCCAGTGGTTGCAGGTTGTATGTTTATGATCTGCTGTACTTTTACTAAGTTTGCTTTGTGAAGGTTCTGACAGTGGTCCATGTGGCCCTGTCATGTGTACATAATCCCTTGTAAAAATTGCCCAGTGCCAGTTGGCACAGTGTATAATATGTGCTTACTATTCTAATGTGTTGTGATAATACAAAGGCTATTTTTATATAACCTTGTGTGGAGTTTCTTTTGTGGTGGGCCTGGAATGTTGTCGCTGTGTGCGTGCGCAAATGCTTTACACATTGCCTCCGGGATAAGCCTGCCTGCTCGTGCCAAGCTACCAAGGGGCTGCGCAGGGGTTATCTTTGGCGTGTAACTTCCTTGCCCTCACTAGAGTGGCGGTTTCTGCCTGGCTTAGGCGCACGCCTTAGCCAGCCAGAAATCCCATTTCTAACAAATATATAACCCACACTAATACTAATAACATAACAGTTAGCAGTCAGGGAGTCGATTGTAGTCAGGGTCACTGAAATTGTTTGAATCTGCGTCCATAGCATTTTCCACATAAATGTGGATTTGCTGCATTTACTGCATTATCTATCATCTGCTGTATAATTTACTGATTTTATCATAAAAATGTTTCTATCTTAAACAGATAAAAAGTTACTAAAATCACACCAACACATGTTGCTGTGCAGCAGCAGGCCCTATGCATAGGTTGACTGGCCACTTTTTAGTTGCTTAGTACTGCATATCGATGTTAAATTGGTACTAATGAAGTGAAACCTTTGCCGAGACAGTGTTAACATGCATAAAAATGACAGAATTAGGAATTAATACTACCACAAAATGTGCCGCATTACATTGCATACTTTGACTTTTCGTAACAGATTATTTAGTCAACCCTGCTACACAATTTTGTCTTCCCCTGCCGCATAAACCCAGTGCCCCTGATTGTAGTTCATAAAGGCTGCATACTAATTCCCCTCTGTTGCTTGACATTCTTGCACTCACGTAAGGCAGAACTGCGAAGGGTCATGTCCATCACATAGCACTGTATCAGTCCACAGCAATAAAGCACCCATTACCAACTGAACATGTGTGGAATAACTGAAGAGATCGTTCCATATGCAGCTGGCCAAGGAGGCCTCTCGTTTAGTCCACCACTGCAGCTCGCAACCAGCTCCATAATACGAATGCTTCTTGACATCTCACAATGACAATAATATATGGGATGATAATAAAGTCTTTCCCAGCATATCGCTCTATTTTTCCCATTTACCTATATGTGCTAAGGACTATAAACTTTAAACAAAATATCTCAGAATGGACAACCCAGTGCAGTAACCAGTTAGGTGGACTATGAACATAAGAAATGCCATAAAGGGAGCTGCTGTCTCTCTCTTCTTCATCCATCACACTACTAAGTGCTGCATCCCATAACACAATAGCCACACCTCAGTGGTCGTCACACACAAAATGGAAACACTTCCCAAACAGGATGAAAACAAAGATAAAATACTTCTAACCACACATGCAGTACAGTGTAGTATGCTACTCAGGTAGACAAGTTTTTCAGCACCCCACATAGAGGTAGAAGGCATTATATAAATGTTGTAATGCAGTTCAATGCAATAACAACCCACCAGTAAAGGACAATAATTGTAAATACAACAACAACTGAGAAAAGTCCACTTTCATATCCCCTTTATGCCTAGCCAGAACACAAAACGGGCTTTCCCAATCTTCCCATCCTTCCATCTTCACTAACTAAAACTATAGGACAGTACATCTCCTCACATTGGTTTCACATCATAAATAGATTCCTAGTGACAGATATCTTCCCAAAGGAAACCTGCAGCACACATTGATGCTCTAAATAATTTCATAACTGTAACAGTAATACCCTTCCTGTGGAATACCCATGAAAGCCTAAACTTCAATTGAGAGAACAAATCAACAAAAACTACTTACTGGACACAAACTAGTCTAGTTTCAGAGTATGTTGCCCCACACAAACAACAAACCTGACAGTGGTTGACAATGCATTTGGCCTACCAGGTGAATAAGAGCATCCTAGTGTTGCGTTGCCAGAGGGCAGCCTTTGATATTGTCAACCACTTCACCCATCAACATCTTGCACAATAGGATGGGACTCACCAACAATGTATTTAGCTGGTTTATCTTGTCATCCTTAAAGACAGATTAAACTTGGTAAGAATAAGAGAGCACACATCTCAACTCACTCCATCACTGCATGGTGTATCTCAAGGATTTATTATGCCCCAACCAATAAAATATGACAGCGCGTCAATATCATTAATAGGTGACTTTAATGTGAACTTATTCCACGTCCCTTATGAAGACAGCCCAGAATGTTCCACTGTTGCCGGATAAGCAGTGGGACGTCCCACATCAAATATAGGCAGTCGTCAAAAGACGGGACCCATTTGGTGAAACGGTGCTGAGCATATATAGCCAAGCAGGTCTATGAATTACTAACGGAAGAACACAAGAGGACCAACCTCCGTCTTCCACACACACTTCAACTAAATTAGGAACTATACTAGACTATAGCCTGCTCAGTCTCACTCTTCATAAATACATGAAAATGTTCAAGATCGATCAACGTCCTGAAAGCGATCACCTCCCGCAACACCTGCAGCTACTTAACAAAGGAGCTTTGCATGCAAAGAGGTGGACCCAGGAGATACAACAACAGTTAATCTAAAAAAAGTTGAAGTGGAACAGTGCTTTAGCTAACAACATTATGGAGAGCTGCTGACTGCTGAATGAAACCCTGTCCAAACCCTTTGCTTGCTCAATAATCATAAATCATACAAGGCCTATGGGCTTACTCCTAAGATGTAACCTTGCTGATTTACGTCTGCAGTGAGGTCAACCAAGAAATAATTAAATTGGCAGCAAAGAATCTTCAGACGGAGCCTGAGTGATACCGGCCTCTTACACAATATCAAAAACCTACAGAAAATATAAAAAGATGTGGGACGCAAGGCGGGATGAAGATGATAAATTCTGGCCACAACTTCTCCATGCAAGTAAGTTCAGGGACACAAAGGCATTATGGAGCATCACAAATAAGCACGAAAAGGGGAGCACCAACACTAACAGTGCAAATACTGCAGAGGTAATGGGTTGTCTTTTTAACCAATGCTCAAAAGAGCACAGAAATACCCCAAGGGATCTTATCTCAATGTGGGAGAGGAGATGGCCTAACGGCTAGGGCGGTCGACCTCAAATCTGGGGAACTGGGTTTGAGTCTCAGCAATGACGCTGAACATTCTCTGATTCTAGGCAAATCACTTAATCTCCCCGTGCCTAACAAATATTAATGTGTCCTCATGTAATGCAACTGGTGCTATGCAAACCGCTCTGATACCCGATTCGGGTCAAGTTCGTGCTATATAAAACTCTGTAAAATAAATAAAATTTAAATAAAATGGAAAACAACTTGCCCGTGAATGTAGTTGGGTCTCAGTGCATGGGCCAACTCGTCATGACTCCCACCCACTCCGCCGGACACACGCTCGACCCCATCTTCTCAGCCAGCAACCATGTCCCCTTCAGCCACACCACCGAACTCCACTGGACCGACCACTGCTGCGTCCACTTCACCTTCGAGAAGTCTACCACGCACCACCACACACAACGGGCCCCCCACCGCAGCTGGAGCAAGGTCACCGAAGACCAGCTAGTCACCACCCTCGCCCGGAACCCACCAACGGACACTACCGACACCGACTCCGCCACCCTCAACCTCAGGCAATGGATCGACGACTGCGCCAACACTCTCGCCCCGATCAAAAAACCCTCAAACAGACGCACCCACAGAAAAGCCACCTGGTTCACCGCAGACCTCCAGGCATCCAAGCAGGCCTGCCGTAGGCTCGAGAAGAAGTGGCACGACTAACAGACACCGGACAGCAACACAGCTTACAAGAGCGCCATCTGAAGACAACATCAACACATCCGAACTGCCAAAAGGACCTCCTTCAAAGAGCGCATTGACAACAACGCACACAACAGCAAAGAGCTCTTCAACATCGTGAAGGAACTCTCCAACCCCAGCTCCAACTCCAATGACATCCCACCATCGCAAGACCTCTGCGACTCCCTAGCCACCTTCTTCCACCGCAAGATCGCAGACATCCATGACAGCTTCAGCAACCAGGCCCCCGACAGACACAGACACCTCAGACACCTCAGACTCACCACCCCCCAGCCACATCGACCACCTGCTCTCCTGGACCCACGTCAACGACGAAGACACCATCAAAATCATGAACACCATCCACTCTGGTTCTCCATCTGACCCCTGCCCGCACCATGTCTTCAACAAAGCAAGCTCCACCATCACACCCCATATCCGCAAGATCATCAACAGTTCCTTCGAGACCGCAACCTTCCCAGAGAGCTGGAAGCACGCAGAGATCAAAGCCCTTCTCAAGAAACCCAAAGCTGACCCCAAGGACCTCAAGAACTTCTGGCCCATCTCCCTCCTCCTGTTCCCAGGGAAAGTCATCGAGAAGATCGTCAACAAGCAACTGACCTCCTTCCTCGAAAAGAACAACATCCTGGACCCATCCCAATCCGGATTCTGCAGCAACCACAGCACTGAAACAGTGCTCATCGCCGCCACCGACGACATCAGGACCATGATGGACAACGGAGAAACCGCAGCCCTCATCCTCCTGGACTTCTCGGCTGCCGTTGACACTGTCTGCCACAACACACTCCGCACACGCCTCCACAATGCAGGGATCCACGACAAAGCACTGGACTGGACCACCTCCTTTCTCACCGGCAGAACCCAGAGCTTCCGCCTTCCCCCATTCCGCTCTAAAGACACCAATATCATCTGCGGCGTACCCCAAGGATCATCCCTCAGCCCGACACTCTTCAACATCTACATAGCACCACTCGCCAACATCGCCAGATCGCACGGCCTCAACATCGTCTCATACGCCGACGACACCCAGCTGATCCTCTCCCTCACCAAGGCCCCCACCACCGCCAAATCCAACCTCCACGAAGGAATGAAGGCCATCACGAAGTGGATGACGAACAGCCGCCTGAAACTGAACTCGGACAAGACGGAGGTCCTCATCATCAGATCCACCCCCTTCACCTGGGATGACTCATGGTGGCTGGCCGCACTGGGAGCTGCACCAACACCCACTAACCACGCACGCAACCTGGGAGTCATCCTGAATTCCGCGTTGTCAATGACCCAGCAAATGAACGCCGTCTCCTCCTCCTGCTTCAACACCCTCCACATGCTCCGCAAGATCTGCAGATGGATCCCCACCGGTACCAGAAGGACAGTCACCCAGGCCCTCGTCAGCAGCAGACTGGACTACGGCAACACCCTCTACGCAGGAACTTCAGCCAAACTCCAGAAATGACTTCAACGCATACAAAACGCCTCTACACACCTCATCCTCGACATCCCCCGGCACAGCCACATCACAGCCCACCTGAAAGACCTGCACTGGCTCCCCGTCAACAAGAGGATCACCTTCAAGCTCCTCACCCACGCTCACAAAGCCCTCCACAACGCCGGACCAGCATACCTCAACGAACGACTCACCTTCTACACCCCGAACCGCCAGCTTCGCTCCGCTGACCTCGCCCTCGCCATCGTCCCCCGCATCCGCCGAGCGACCGCCGGCGGCAGATCATTCTCCCACCTCGCCGCTAAAACCTGGGTCACCCTCCCCATCCGCCTATGACAGACCCAGGCCCTACTGTCCTTCAGAAGACACCTCAAGACCTGGCTATTCGAGCAGTAGCAGCACCACCACCCCCTCCCTCCCTGCGCCTTGAGACCCTCACGGGTAAGTAGTGCGCTTTACAAATGTACTGATGGAAAGGATCACACCCATCATGGAAAGGCCTGTCCCTGTGCATTCTCTATCAGATAACGGGGCAAGTCCAGCCAACGTCCCTGTAGATCTGTGTAATTTATATGCACCAGGCAATAAGATGTAAGTACTGTTCCTTAATGTTTGGGGTCCATGTTCCCTGAAACATACTTTATGTCAAGAATGAAAAAATATTATCTACCAAAACACAAATAAATAAATAAACAAACAAACAAACAAACAAATAAATACAAGGTAATAAGTAGGCAAATGTTTTATTGAGTTTAGTATGGTGATCAGAGCCAATACGTGTAGCGGCGCCATCCATGCTGAGAGACATGGGTGCTCTGTCTTCTGCAATCGAAGAGGAAGACTGCTGTTTGGAAGGTTTCACCATCACCGGACAGCTCATCCATCTGGAATAGGACACTGCTCTTGATAATTCATACTTTAATCAAAATGCAAGTCTCATAAAAAATCACACAACGACCTTGTGAGAGTCAACGACCTTTTTTCTGCTTCCTCAATGAAACGAATGGGATCAAATATCTGGAGAAAAACCTCAGCATCAGCACCTGCCTACCCCAGCTCTGGCCAGGGCAGGGCATTTCGAGGTGGAGGAGGACTCAAGCACTTCCTCCACACATGGCAAACACCTACGGCGGAACCCTGGGTGCTGCTATGGTTCACATTCATTTAAGAGCCTTCGACCACTAGCCGAAGAAGCACAAAAAGGAGCTGCACGTGTGACAACTGGGGAGAGCACGAGCAAGAGCACGGCTGCAAGCGGGAGAGGAGGCGGCGGCAGCTTCTCTCCCTGGTTTCCACCTCCTATGGAAGCCCTCGCCTGCCATGTTCCTCATCCCTCCGGAAGTGCAGGAGTTTGAAGCACCAGTGCAGGCTGCAACAGCACTCAGAACACCGCCATTGCTGAAATCTAGAACCCCCGTATAGTGACTATGGATATCAGATTTAAAGATCGGGGTGCGACCCAGGGCCTTGGACAGTAAACAATGATGGGCGTCCGCTGAGAGACCAATTGGAGCAAACCGCAGTCAGCACAAGGAATATTGGAGGCCTTCAGAGAGCACTTGATGAGGAAAGCAGTGCTTCAGAGCAACAAACATGCAATGACGAAGGTGTGCATCAGTCGCTGGGAGGGCGCAATCCAGGAGCCCCAAGGGAATAGCAGAGGACACCCTGTTGTGGGCAGAAGATGCCCTACTCTTTAGCAGCAATAAAATTCACTGATGGGGAGAACTTGGTGGTGAACACTCTCAGGGGGGTCTTCCCACTCTCCAAGGACCCCTGCCCGTCATTGAGATACCTCACAGAAGGCAGTCAGCAGGTTCGGAGCGCTAGACTTGCATCCAGGGAAAATGCACAACTTGAGTCTGGATTGATGGATTCCCAGACAGGGAATAAACGCGTTATCTTTGTACTGGTGGAGGGGAGTTCCCAGTGCCCCTTAATGTACAGGGTTTTGATAAAAACCAGGCGAGAGGCAGCAGTACTCGTCCTGGTTCCATCCTCCCGCACAGAAGGGTCCTGGTTCCATCCTCCTGCACAGAAGGGTCCTGCTTCCATCCTCCTGCACAGAAGGGCCCCTTAATGTACAGGGTTTTGATAAAAGACAGGCGAGAGGCAGCAGTACTCGTCCTGGTTCCATCCTGCCGCACAGAAGTGTCCTGGTTCCATCCTCCTGCACAGAAGGGTCCTGGTTCCATCCTCCCGCACAAAAGGGTCCTGGTTCCATCCTGCCACACAGAAGGGTCCTGGTTCCATCCTCCTGCACAGAAGGGTCCTGGTTTCATCCTCCCGCACAGAAGGGTCCTGGTTCTATCCTGCCGCACAGAAGTGTCCTGGTTCCATCCTCCTGCACAGAAGTGTCCTGGTTCCATCCTCCTGCACAGAAGTGTCCTGGTTCCATCCTCCCACACAGAAGGGTCCTGGTTCCACCCTCCCGCACAGAAGGGTCCTGGTTCCATCCTGCCGCACAGAAGGGTCCTGGTTCCATCCTCCCACACAGAAGGGTCCTGGTTCCATCCTCCCGCACAGAAGGGTCCTGGTTCCATCCTCCTGCACAGAAGGGTCCTGGTTTCATCCTCCCGCACAGAAGGGTCCTGGTTCCATCCTGCCGCACAGAAGGGTCCTGGTTCCATCCTCCTGCACAGAAGTGTCCTGGTTCCATCCTCCTGCACAGAAGTGTCCTGGTTCCATCCTCCTGCACAGAAGTGTCCTGGTTCCATCCTCCTGCACAGAAGGGTCCTGGTTTCATCCTCCCGCACAGAAGGGTCCTGGTTCTATCCTGCCGCACAGAAGTGTCCTGGTTCCATCCTCCTGCACAGAAGTGTCCTGGTTCCATCCTCCCGCACAGAAGGGTCCTGGTTCCATCCTCCGGCACAGAAGGGTCCTGGTTCCACCCTCCCGCACAGAAGGGTCCTGGTTTCATCCCCTGCATGTGCAATGCCTTTTTCTGTTAACATTCAGGGCCTGATGTTGAGTTTGGCAGACAGGCTATTTAATCACAAATGTGACGGATTCTGTAGGTCTGTCATGGTTGCGACGGGTACCCCTGCAACAAACTCCCAATCAGCTCCTGAATCTCCCCAGTCCCCTTGTCTCGCTCCTCTGACTCAAAGGGGACGATGGGCTTGATGTACTAAGATTTTGAAATAGACTTTTCCTAATTGTGATTTTTTTGCGAATTGCAATTAGGAAGTCACTATTCTTAATGTACGAAACTCATTGAGATTTATTTAGCGATTTATAGTGGGCTACAAATAGACCTACCTCATGAATATTAATGAGGTAGGTCGTAATTTGTGAATCACAACTATTTACTGCCATCATAGGGCTGGTGGCCTGCTGGGTTCAGAAGACTACCATGGCTGTGATTTCTTTTAAACAAAGCACTCTTTTTTTTTTGTAACGGATGTGCTTAAATAGAAAAAAATGGAACCTCTGCCTGCTCTTAAAAAATATTTTTCCAACCATTCTCACAGGCAAGGGGTCCCTTGGGGGACCCTTTACGATTTGCGAACGGCTTACCACCAACTTTGAGTTGGCAGTAAAGTGTGAATGTTTTGCAGACGCGTTTCGGTCAAAACATTCATACATTCCAATGTGAATCGCTATTTGGAAGGTCGTCCTAAACATGCCCCTTCCAAATACTGATTTGCAAACCCAAATAGCGATTCAGTAACAGGTTACCAACTCACAGTTTGGGGTTTGTACATTTGGAAAGGTCTATTTGCATTCGCAAACTGTTTGTGATCTCAAAAAGGCTTCGTACATGTAGCCCTCCATCGGTTTGGAGGTTGAGAGTCTAGGACTATTGAAACTGCGTCTGTGTGTAGCAGTAGCCCGTTTGATCAAACAATCCAGACATCATTACAACTTTAGGATATGTGTTCATCATTGGGTGTCATTACAAAAGAATTATCTCAAAGTGTGTGAAATGTCTGTGTGTGGTTTTGATCATAAGTATGGTTCTCTGGTACTCACATCTGTGTCCTGTTCAGGCACAGCTGTGGGGGAGGTCACTATGATGTCACTTGCTGTGAGTTACTCTGGTGACGGAATGTGATTACTTGAATGTACCTGTCAGTGGGAAGGAGTCCTGCTGATGGATGGCTGGGATCGTTTGTGATTAAAGGATCTTCTATCTACAACTGCCTGTTGTCACTTTGTACTTCAATTACTCTTGGCAAGGAGATAACTTGAATTGCCACACTGGCGTAGTCGACAGCGACTCTCTGATAAACCTTAATTTTTTGGAGGGGTTACCGGAAGGGGCCAGTGATGGCAACCTTTCATATTGTACTGTTCTGTAATTGGAATCTTTTTGTAGTTTTTGTTTTCCGTTGCTGCTGGTTCTCCTCCTCCACGAAGCACACACTTCTTGAACTTAAAGAAATATGAATACATGGTACTTGTGTAACCAGTACTTTTCACTACCCTCAATGTGAATCAGCCTGCAATCAATGCATTTCTTCAACTTACATTTTGAAGGAGGTCGAGACACTGATTTCATGATTGTTGTGAGGATTTCTCCTGATTCGCCTCCTACAGACAGTGGTAGCTCCAACAAGCATGGCGCCTGTAGTTCGAGGACGCTCTGTCTTCTTCCAGGGACTTTAACTCTGAGAAGGGCCATCATGCATGGCAGAACCTTGATCCTCGTTTTATTTAGCCCACAATGTGCTGCTACTGACGTCCTCAGGAGCGGCTTGTGTCAGGGAAAAGAGGCGGAGTGGGGGAGGGGTGGTAGGTTGGGGACAACGGAGACAAATCAAAAAAAGTTAAAAAGAACTTACCTGCCACCCTCCAGGATCGCGCTCTTCTGACCTTCTCCTTTCCTCTCCACTGCAGCAGGCACAGGCTCCCAGACGACCCTGCGGCCAATCCTGAAGCTGCTCTCACGCATTAGAGCAGCTTCAGGATTGGCCTGATCATTAACGATTTGCGGTCCCAGACAGTCTGGGAGCCTGTGTCTGCTCTCTTCAACCCGGCAATGCAGCTGGGGTTGGAGAGAGCTTCAGTGCGCATGACAGTTTGGCTTGTCTGCGACGTCCGGCCAAACCCGTATGCGCAGTGGAGGCAGTGTCCACCACTCCCCCTGTAGCCTGTCATCACCCTGACCCTGCCCCAAGACTCGCCACAAGAAAAATAAAACGATAACGAAACAGGTTTTACACCTATTTTATTATTGTTTCATTTTTCATGTTTTTTAAAGTGCTGGCGGGGCGGGCGACACGCCTCCGCCATAGCGGAGGAGCTGGCGCTGGGTGTCCTGTGTGTTTCCTACATTATCCTGACTAGATTTATACGGGATAGCTCGGAGATTCCTGCCTCGTTCGCCATTATTTAGAATAGTGGAAAATATATTCTAGCATTTGGATTGGCAGAGAGGAGTTATAACCAATTCCGTTTCCTCTCTGAGCAGATGGATATTTCCATGATGCACAAAGGCTAGATTTCTCATTCTCACAGGTTGGACCGGAATTGTCTAGGAGCTGTACTACTAGATTGGCAGCATCATAGGCACAGGAAAAGATATCTCTTGGTCCTCCTCCTAGGTATCAACTTATACATTTTTGATCAAATACCAGGTCACAGTGGAAAATCCTGAGGAGGTGGCAGCATACCCGCACAGACCTTGAATGTTGGCACATGGCAACTGGTTTTTGGCTTTAGAATTTTCTAATACAAATATGCGCTGTCAAGAGGATGAGAAACGTGGGGCAATACATACATTATTTATTGGTAATATTCATTACACCAATTCTTCTGCCCTTGTCATGTTACCATTTGCCCCCACAGAAGAGAGGAGGTGGCAACACATAGATCTAACTATAGATTATAAACGAAAAAGAGACGATTCATTCTTTTAATACACATTCCCTCACAGAAGTGGGCTAAATAAAAAATCAATGGTATTATGACAGAAGTTTAGAAGTATTTATGTATGTATATGGTATTTCTAAAGTACAAACTGAGTCAAAAGACAGCAGAGTGCTGTACAAATTGGAAAAGGGTTTTCTTTTTTACTCTTAGGGCCTAATTACAACTTAGGTGGTGTGGGAGCGGGCTACCACACCACCGCCACACTCCCACACTGCCAAAGTCACCGCTCACCAGATTAGGCGTTTTCCTCTGGTCTGGCAGGCAGTCCTTACACGGTCCCGCTCCGCTGCCATTCTAAGGCTCATAAGTGAGCCTTAAAAAGACAGCACTGAGCGACTACCAAAGCCCATTCCTGCAACGCATGGACTGTGAAGTCCATGCCATGCGGGAACAGGGGGTGCGGGTGCACAGGGTAGCACACCACGTGCCCCTCTGCATATATCCATAGGCATTGAGGCAACAGGGGGCCTTGTAAGGCCCTTTTGTTTCCTCACCACCACACTTTCATGGCTTGCCTACAGCGATAAAAACTGTGGTGGTGAGGAAAATCATAATATGCTTGTCTGTGCAGCAGCTGCACCGCCAGCATATTATGGCCTTTGACTGCTGTGCCACTACCATGGGATTAAGGATCCTGGCAGTATCAGCGGTCCTGTAGTGGTCCAACTGCTGTATTCGTAATACAGAGGATGGACTGCCAGTCTGCTGGTCCAGGGAATGCCACCACGGGTTCAACAGTCCAATGGACCACCAAACTTGTAATCGGGCCGTTAGACGGCAGTCTCATTGTCTCCTGGCTGTAGGTGTGCTGAGAACTACCAAGATGGTGAGCTTGTCTGCAAGATAAAGGGGATGCTGGCTGAGACAGCTTTGTAAATGATGTAGTGTGTTTTGAAGATGCTGTAACCCAGCAAGGGGAGCCAATGGAGTTCCATCATGTTGGGGGTGATGTGATCATATTTCTACAAGCCCTGGAGGAGACGTGATGTGGCAACTAGGATGCCTTTAAGGGGTGCCAGTGTGGAGTCTGGGAGGCCATTGTGCAGGGTGTTACCACGATACAAATGTGAGAGTACAAGGGCTTGAAGAGTAGTTCTGAGGTCACTTTCTGGAAGCAAAAGACTGACTTTCTGTAGAAGAGAGAGCTGGTACAAGGGCGTCTTTGTTTTTGGCAATGCGTTCCTTGAGTGGTAGATTGGTGTCCAGGGTAATCCAGGTGAACCCAAGTGACTTGGCATTCCATGCAAGTTCAAAAGCATGAAGGTTCATGTTGTTGAACCAGGCTGCTACTGTTTCTTTTTTGTTGTTCTTAGCAAAATAACAGGAATTCTGTCTTAGTTAAGTTGACCTTCTGAAAGGCGCTGGTCACCCAGGCTTCGATGAAGTGCAAGCAGTGTTTAAAAAACATATCTATCTATCAATCTATCTATCTATCTATCTATCTATCTATCTATCTATCTATCTATCTATCTATCTATCTATCTATCTATCTATCTATCTATCTATCTATCTATCTATCTATCTATCTATCTATCGATCTATCTATCTATCTATCTATCTATCTATCTATCTATCTATCTATCTATCTATCTATCTATCTATCTATCTATCTATCTATCTATCTATCTATCTATCTATCTATCTATCTGTCTATCTGTCTATCTGTCTATCTGTCTATCTGTCTATCTGTCTATCTGTCTATCTGTCTATCTGTCTATCTGTCTATCTGTCTATCTGTCTATCTGTCTATCTGTCTATCCGTCTGTCTGTCTGTCTATTTATCTATCTATATTTTCATCCAAAGATAATGCAGCACTCAGGGAATCCTAGTGTGAATTCTTTAATCATCATAATGTGAGAGCAAACCGATAACACCAACATGTTTCAACCTTGCGGCTATTAAGTCTTTTCTCAGTGTTACCTTTTTATACTTGTTCAACCCTGTCTATTATGATGCATGTTGGGAAATGTTTACATTTAAAAAAACAAAACACAAACAGTGAATTCACCATGTGGCACTCTCGTATGTAATTGAAAAAGGAAAACATAAACAGTGTGTCTATTCAGTTCATGACATAAGTATTGTTACTTCTTGTAAGAAAGTGTCCTCTTTTTGCATGGTTGCCCCCACTTTTTGCCAAACTGTTGATGTACTTTGACTGATTGTGCCCTGGGTTCCTGCCGACCAGGTACCCAGGGCCTATGTTCTTTCCCTAAACTGCATTAATACAAAACCCAATTGGCACTCTTTGGCCACATGTCATTCCCTTGTAAATGGTCCCATAGGTAGCAAGGGCACTGTGACTAGGAAAGGCCTCTAAGGGTTGCAGCACTTATTGTGCCACCCTTAGAGGCCCTGTACCTTTACACACACACTGCCATTGCAGGCTGCATGTTTTGGTGCAGAGCAAAGTGAAGAGTCGACATGGCACACATCCCTGTGTCCAAATAGGTGATGGAATGCACTCCTTATTTGATTAAATTCCTCAGGTCTTGTGCGAATGTTTAACTTGCGTGTGCAGACTCGGAGCGTGTCTTGCCCCAACGGCGCGCGTTAGTAGATACATCAAATGTGGCGAGCTTTTTATGCCCAAGACCCAGTCGCACAGCGGTTACCATGTGTGTACAAAAATACTCCATCTCAATTTGATCATCCATGTTTAGCCTTTTTACTCCATTTCATCCAGAATATTACTAATCTTTCATCATCCACATGTATGGTCGCTTCAAATGCTACAGATATGCCCATCCAGGCCTTTTTCTAGAGCACGTGTGGAAATGCTTCATTCATCCAAGGTACTTAGCGTCTACCCAATGCAAGGAGACAAAAGAAGGGTGAGGTTTGTAGAGCTTTTAATGGGGATTATCAAGGAGATAACGGCATAGCTGAGGTGTATATTCAATCAGGGCATGAGGGATTAGAGGATTACACAGATGAGCAAGGAACGTTAAGTATCACGTTTTGGTGAGAATTCA
The DNA here is from genome assembly GCF_964204655.1 of Triturus cristatus. Classification (NCBI taxonomy): domain Eukaryota; kingdom Metazoa; phylum Chordata; class Amphibia; order Caudata; family Salamandridae; genus Triturus; species Triturus cristatus. Next base: position 781,974,017 of record NC_140590.1, on the reverse strand, counting down.
AGAATAATTAAGTTGTTGTGGGTTCTAATCATTATTAAAAAAGCGCTGGTAAACGAAGGGCAGCGTTTTGTAACACAACCTAATGAAAGTATTATAGATCATTTTACATGTTAATTGTGTCAAAAAGAAACAGTGCTGTGTTTTTTTAATTTGCAGTTACCCCTGAAGAAGGGCTATACTCAGCCCGAAATGCATTGGGTAGACGCTAACTGCCTTGGATGAATGATGCATTTCCACACGAGCTCTAGAAAAAGGCCTGGATGGGCATATCTGTAGCATTTGAAGTGAAGGAAAAGCATGCAACCATACATGTGCATGATGAACAATTCATAATAATTCTGGATGAAATGGAATAGAAAGGCTAAACATGGGTGATCAAATTGAGATGGAGTATTTTGTACACACATGGTAACCGCTGTGCGACTGGGTCTGGGGCATAAAAAGCGCCCCACATTTTATGTATCTAGAAACACATCCCTGTGTACCATGCCTACAACCCACTGCCCTGGCATAGGTCAGCCACCTCTCTAGCTGAGTGCACTATACCAACGGTGAGGGTACAGGTACATGAGACCTGTACCCCTACAGTGTCTAAACCGATTCTTAGACATTGTGAGTGCAGTCATGCCTTTAAGAGTATGTGGTGCTGGTAGTTTGTCATTATGAACTCCACAGCGCCATAATGGCTTTACTGAAAACTGGGAAGTTTGGTATCAAACTTCTCAGCACATTAAACCCACACTGATGCCAGTGTGGGATTTAATGAACAATGAACTCAGAGGGCATCTTAGAGATGCCCCCTGAAAAATGACCTAACTCTAGTGTCCTGGCTCAGTGGCTGCTCACTAGCTGCCACTACCAGACATGTTTCTGCTGTTCTCGGGGTCTGAAACAATGCACATCCTGGGACGAGGTGCCAAGCCTCCTCCCCCAGGATGGGCAGGGTCAACAAAAGCTTCAAAGGCTTGCCACTTTTGTGAGCTACCCCAGCCATTTGCTTCTTCCAGAAGCTGGCCCCCACCGGTTCTACCCCCCATTTTGGGCAAGAGAATCGGCGGAAAAACCAAGTGAGGAAGGGAGGTGTGCCCACCTTTGCCAACCCCACCCTTCAGGTGGGGGAGGCGAGGTGAAGCACAACTCTCAGTATCTGCCATCTTGCAGATGGGGGGACCCAGCCTACCAGAGAGTGGAATATGCCCCCCTCCCACTAGAGGGTGGCATAATAGGGGGCGTACCCACCTCAAGGAAGGGACCTATTGGTCCCGACCTTTACTTACCTGTAACACCCATAAATGTAGTATTTTGGAGCAACCCTGAACCTTGCCTCCTCAGACAAGAACCGACCAAAAGAAGAAGGACCGAAGAAGCCGTGCTGAACTAAGAAGAGGAGGACGCCCACTGACTTGGCCCCAGCCCTACTGGCCTGTCCGCATCTCGAACCTGCTCCATCGAAATCCCTCAAGAACCTGAAGGACCTGCCCTGCTTCCAAAGCCAAGATTTTGTCTCCCTTGACACTGGATTTGCTCACCCACAGACTCTGGCTCCAGCCAAATCCACAAGTCTGCACCACTCTGCACCCTACTCCCATGGCCCGAGTTCGAGGGCCCAACACCATGAGGAGGTCTCCCCGGTGATACCAACTCCCACAAATAAGTACTTACCTGCAAACCGTTAACTTCATTTCCTTCCATAGGATTGCATTGACTGCTTTTCCTTGAAAATTCTTCTAAGTGTGAAGTTGGTTTGTAAGAAGCATTGAAAAACTGCAATTGTACTAAAAGTGAATTACTTACCTTTTGTCTAAGAAATGTCTCAGTGTGATATCTAAGCATTTCACACTGATTAGCAAAAGTAACTTGAAAAGTAGTCTAAAAAGTAACGTGCACAGTAATCTGTAAAGTAACTGAAAAGTAATTTCTAACGGTTGACTTACCTGTAATTCAACCCACTGCATTTGAACCTGCATTCAACTGTAAATCACCGCATAAGTTTTTGCAAATTATTATTTCACTGACCTGCACCAGGCTTGCTTGGTTCTAGGAAATAAATATAACTAAATAATATTTTTATACAAATCAAATTGGTCTGAGTTCAGTCTTTGAGTGTGTGACATCATTTGCTGATTGAGTGTGTACAAAAAATGCTTAACACTACCCTCTGATAAAGCCTTACTGCTCGCCCACACTACCACAAATAGAGAGTAAGGTGCTATCTACTTTTACCTCTGCCTACCTTTGGGGTTCCACTGGACTCTGTGCACACTATACCTCATTTTGGTATAGTATATACAGAGCCAGCTTCCTACACTTCTCAAGTATATTGTAGGGAATATGAAGATCAGTTGCTGCATCTCATACTTCTTGTGTCTCCAAAAGAGAACTGACTGTCTCTCTAGTTATTTCAAACTCATTGCTTAAGTGGCAATGTAACGTTTCTCAATCATTTATCATCCTATTTTTCCCAATGAGTGATGGAGTAGTCTACTATCACTTCATCTTGTAGCCTAAGTGGCACATTGTTCAAGTTACACATTCCGCTACTCGCCAAAGAGTGCTTCAACACCTCATCAGTGGTAGCAAGCGCTATATAACTGCAAACCTTTTCCTCTTCTGTCCCTTCACTATCCTTCTAAATCCAAATAACAGATTAAATTATCCACTGCTCAAATTAATCTCATATTTCACAATAATAATTCACCAATAATCCTTTTTGGGTTCTGGAATAGCGTGAAACTCTTTGAAAAAGTGCTTTGCCGCCTCGTCAGGGGTAGTAAGCGCTAAATAAATGCAATTACAATACAATTTGGTCCCAAATGATCTGTCATAATCAATAATCCATGGAACATAATGTATTAATAGCCGATTGCGATCATCTCAACCTATATTTCTTAGTTGTTGTACTTGGCAGCTTTGTCTAGTCCCACAGACTGTGATCTTGTTAACTTCTTGTATCTCATTTTCAATAATATATTTTTATTTTATAATTCCTTGTTGCTTCATAAGTGGATGCAGAGTTTCTCATCATTGCTGAGATCATATGGCTGTCTTATCCATAACCCTATAATATATTTTGATTCTAGTTGTTGAAAAAGTAATGTCTGATTTCTTCCTATTTCGTTTTTAGCACCCATATCAATCCTATAGTAACTCAATGTTTGCTCCGTGTGTATTTTGTTGTAATGTTTGGCAAGTGCATATTTTGGATCTTTATGTTGAACAAACCTTAGGTGTATACAATATACTCGCTTTATCAAGGGGCAAGTGGTGCTCCCCACATATCTTAATCCACAGGGCATTACAAAACGTAGATCACATACTGAGATCCACATGTAGTTCTTTTGTTGATTGTCAGTGTTTTACCATCTTTGTCCTTGGACCCCTTCATGTGTTTCGCAATAGTGTATGCTTTGCAAGTCCTGCACCTTGTGTAAAACCTTTCTGTGGGTTTTCCAGACAAGTTTGTTTTATTTCAATGGTAAAGTGGCTTCTGATCAGTTTATCCTTTAGGAAGGGGACTCTTCTATATGTGATATTAGTTTTGCACCTGCCAGTGACCAATGTCAATGTATTTTTTGATTATGTTCCAAAGCTTTTGAAATATTCATCTGATGTCTTCAGCCTCCTTGTTGTATGTTAGGACACGTCTTATTGGTTCCTCTTTTGGTTCTATTATCTTGTTTTGATCCAGAATTAATGTTTGTATCCGAGTTTTATAACTAGGTTACTAAAAACATTCACATGTTCATATTGCTTACAATATACTTGAGAAGTAACAATAATTATAGAAAGAACTGTATAGATAAACTGTTTATATTTTCATTTTTCAATTACTCCCCCAAACTCTCCCCCTGTTCCCTTATATTCTTCCCACATTTTGGTTCTGAAACATGGGATCCCCAGCATTTATCAATCCCCCACATTACCAAAGGAGACCGTAGTGGTGGCCTGCCAATCAGTTTGCAATGATCAATAGATCTTTCAGATATATATCAAATATGCCTATCTCTGTTGACAAATATTTCCCATAATGTAATGTAACATTGAGAAAATGGAAGCCCTAGAAATTCACTCAGGGTATAGTATTTGCTAAGGTTCAGTCTATCAGGAAGCCTATAGCCGGTGGAGTATAGCTTTTCATCCGTCATAATCAGCCAAAAATGGAAGGTACTACTGTGGCGTCAAACAGGTTTGGGCGATTCTATTGACAACACATTGTTTAATGGTGTTTCTACTGTAGGAAATGTCTGTCGTGGAATTTCATATTAATACATCAGTCGCATCAAAGAGATTTGGCTCATTTTTACCAGACGATATTTGTCCCGGGTCAGAAGTCGACAATGTTTCACATTGTTGTGTGTGTCCTGTTTGTGAGCTTGTATTGAAGTTGTATCGCTTCTTGCAGATAGAATACCCCAATGTAAGTATATGGTTGGCTTGACAAAGACAGTGAAGGGATGTTTCTGTTGTCACTAATACTAATGCAATTTGTGTGTAGCATCACGTGTAGGTCATGGTCACCCTAGTCCATTGTAAATATTACTGCACTTAACAGAGAGATAACACAAGCACGCAAGAGGAAGGGAAGGGCGCACAGGTGCAGCCCCACGGTATATTGCAGAAGTGTACAATTCATGGACAGGTCTGCAAACCCAGTCTTAAACATGTATCGCCTTGAATAGGAAGCCTACTTTAAATTCACCAAGAACCTACAAGAGGCACTGTAATCAAAGTAGAAATGAAGATCGTGACACTGGTACTTGTTTGTTCTGTCAATGTTGCCAATCTGACCTACTCTGTCATTTCTGAGTATCTTGGATTGTTACGTGGGATTTCACAGGCACCATTTCCAGACATCCTCATTCAACAAGTACATGGACGTCTCAAGTGATGACGTCACCAGCTGCAAAATGAAGCTGCCAATTCAATGCAACCATGCAGCTCAAAAAACGAACAATCACACTGGAATCAGAAGCACCAACCCAACATTAGCATGTAAGCTGTGTGTGCTGCCTACCAACCTCTGTGCAAAATTCCCTGCCAATTTATTTTGCATTTGTTGTATTACCACCTATTCCAGGGAAGGAAACTTTGGTGGCTCAACCAGTAAGTCCTTCCACAATATCCTAAACGCAAGTGGGTGTGCTTATGCTTTCTGAAGGACTTGCCCCTCCCCCTCTTTTTCTGCTCTTTGTTACATCCCATCCACTTCACCATGATGCATCTGCACGTTTTAGTACACAGGGGTGCATGCAAAAAGGCGGGAAATTGAGACACGGCCTGGGAAATGGTGACTGCTGCAATCTCTAAAGTTTACCAAGCCTTGCACGCGAAGCTCTTCCAAACCAGGTTTGGACTTTGCATTAAAATGTAACAAGTAAAAGTAAAGAATCCACAATACAATTCATAAATAGAATACACAAATAAAACACAGAAGGGTCTTAAATATGATACATTTCAGTTACTGGCATTCTTCACTCAACCAGAGGTTTAAATGCTGTTCATAAAAACAATCCATAAATTGGCACATGGCATAACTGATTTTATTTCTTCAGCCTCTATTGCTAAATGAATTATGGCAAGTAACAGTGCAGTAATTTATAACTATAACGTTTTTTTCAAATGTATCCTGATGCCTATAGAAAATACTGGAAAAGAAGATTGGCAAGATTTAATGTCACTAATGATCTGCTACAAAATCTATGTTGACGTGGTGTATGGAATCCATGCACAAGCAAATTCTAGCGTAAACAGAGGAAAACTCAGTAAGTAAAATCGTAACTATCATAAAACCGATTTTGGCACTTATGTTTCCAACATGTATCTCTGACGTCTCCCAAAATCACTATACTTTATGTCTCATTGACACGTTCCCTAGATTTTTCTAGAGATACAGAGATCGTTTTTCTAGATCCCTTTACACTAAGGACTTACGGGATGATTTAGAGTTTGGTGGAGAGGGTACTTCGTCGCAACGGAGTACCTTTTCTGTCAAACTGAAGGTCCCGTTGTCTGATATATAGATCTGTATTATGCCTGCGATGGAGACTACTCCATCTCTGTCACTGACCGCCCGCCCAATTTAGAGTCGGAGGTCAAATGGACAGATTTTACTCTCCCTTACCGATGCGAAAAGCGTGGAAGTAAGGGACAGTAAAGACATGTTAATGACCTCCACAACATATGGAGAACAGGGTCATCCGTTTTTTCTTTTTTTGAAAGACAAAATCCTACTTTGGGTTTTAAGTTTTGAAAAACAAAAGCATGTTATAAGTTTGACGGATGGTACCATCTTTTTGATTTCACGATCTGGCAAACTTTTAATTAATTAATTGTCAGGAACCACAGTGACAGCGGTTCCTGCCAATGTTTAGAGTTGTCAGGAACTGACGGAAAAATTCTAATTTTGGGGGGTGAAGGATTCTCGGTGTGGCGTGTTTAAAGTACTCTGCCAAATCGACGACTTATCTCTGACAGCCAAAGTCTAAATCAGCCTCTTAGGCAATGTGCCAACCCCAATCTGAAAGCTAGCTGTACTGCAACCAGTACACAATGACATTAGATGTCACATCAATTTTACGTATCAACATTTGAACAGCAGTGATACAAGGATTCTCTTCATGAGTGTATTTATGACTAGTGCATCCACCGTCAGGTAAGTCTGCACTGTTGTGCTGTTGCATGGCTTGTGGGTTCCTCAGTTAGTATTTCCTATTCTTCAGATTCCATGAAGGGCACACATTTCCACTGCTTATAACGGTATAAGGCACATTACTCCCATAGAGTTACAAGAATTCAACTTCCAGAACTCGGCGATGCGGCGAGCGCAAGGTAAGTAGTTTTATTATTTTTTTTCTTTTTTTTTCTGTCCCATCGTCTGTCGACTTCCCTGTTGCCCCACCCCACTGCTCACCGTTCTTACCTGTGCCAGCCGCCACTGCTTATATCTCTACCTACAAAGACTAATTTTGTATAATGCTGAGTAGTCCTATTGTTTACTTGTGATCTTCTCTATGCCACAATGGCAGGTTGAATTCCTTCATTACTTGAGCAGAGTTATGCCCCACCTTTTTGAATGCGTATCTGAGAGTGAGATGTACATCACATGGGGGATGTCTCTTTGTAGAAGTATTGTAATGGTGTTCCCACCACCGTTTACTTAGCAGCGGTCATACTGTAGCATCATGTGTTAAATGTCATATTGACAGGGTGGGATCACTGACGGTCGGATGCTCACCACTGAGCTGTAGATACTTCCCTGGATTTAGCACTCCTCTCAGATGTTAAAGGCTTTCCCATTACCGCCAACCTTAAATCAAGCTACATGTTTCAACCTCTGGCTGCCACTCCATCCACACAGCCATAGTTCTGATAGTGCAACAAAATGCTTGATCCCACAAATCAAATGTAAATGTTTGATATATATTTTATTTTTTCTTTGGCAACATTTGTACATTAAATATTATTAAATACATATTAGAATATATTAGAAATAAAATATTTGATACTTTAAAAATATAGCTTTTACGTGAAAATGATGTCATTTATTCGTGATCCGTCAACTAGATTTAGGCAGATGGTGGCATGGACCATGATGGAGGCACAGTGGAAAGGAATGATGGAATCAAAGTTTGGCCCTCTGTGACTACAGCGACTCATGTGGGCTGTTGATGAGAGATGGATGCTGGAATGTCTTGTTTCTGGATCAAGATATTTTGGTAAGGCTGATCCACGGCCTCCCAATGGAGACCGATAGATTGATTAGGATTATGGCTTCTAATTAGAGGTTGACACCTTTCTTAGTCATTACCTTTATCAGTATATTATTCACCATCTTGGCCTGTGGGTGGGCAGGGCTATTTTGTTGGGGATGATAATGGCCGATTAAGGATTGATTTTGCAGAACCAGGGCTTTTCAGAAATATTTAAAAAAGGAGACTGGAGTTCTCAGAGAAAGTAGTCAAAATTGGGTGTAGGGAATTCTCCAATCATTTACTAATGCACACAATAAAATTGGCACCTCACCGCCACTTCCTCAGAAAAGTCCTTGCCCTGTGAAGAAACATCTGGGAGAAAAAAAGCTTCTGCCTGCCTACTGGACAAAAAAGACTGGAGGAATCCTGACTCCTGCGGCATCCAGAGACTTGAACTACTCTCAGGAGTTGTTTTTATAGGGACACAAAAGGAAGAAGGGACATTGTGCTTTGAAGTCTGTCCAGTGGAACTGAGGGCTGTAGGAAAGACCATAAGTCACTTTCCCAACATGAGAAAACTTTTTGGGACTCTTTGTTGTAGAAGGAGGTAGGGGAATGGAGGTCTATCTCCCACCTAGAGCTGTTACTGAAATCCTTCAGAGAAGGAACCAGAAGACTGCAAGCACCAAAGTGTATCAACGTGAAAGAATACTGAGTCTGCCCCTCACTTTTTCCCATTCAAGCGCAAGATCAGCCTTTGGTGGCTGTTTTTGGGACCTAAAGTGACTAAGGGTCATCTCTTGTTCATGTGAATATTTTTACCACTTTGTCTTAAAACTTGAAACATTCATTTATTCAGTTTGAGTTTCTCAAATTTTACATGCTTTGCATAAACTCTTTTCTTGCTTTTTCTAAATCGGCATTGAATTTTATAATATGTTTTGTTTTTTAACATTTAACATGTTGTATGATGCGGCTTTCTAGAAAATGACAGGGTGTGTGTGTCGGTGCTACCAGGAGTTGGTCAGATATCCACTTAACACTGTATTATAATATATTCAGATTGTGTTTGTTAAGTTGGTATGGTGCCTGCTTTCAAAATAAATTACCCCAATTTCTGATAATTGCTTACAACAATGCTCATAGTTGCTGTATAAACATATAATGATTTAACTGCTGTATAATCTTGATCCTAACTCCAATCTGTTGCCCTGGGCAAACTCCAACTCTTTCCTAAAAAATATTTTTCAACATCTACACTGACCATACTGGGTGGGATTTCATATGGGGTAACTAAACGCTCTAAATAAATTCACTAGGAATAAACAGATCACCACCAGGAAACCCCATTGATCTTGTGAAAAAGATATAGGAGCATTATCTGTGTGCTGTTCACAAATAATGTTACACTTTGGTCTCACATGTAAATTGATAAATTGATTGTGGTCACACTTTCTCATTTGGGTTGTTACTTTGCTCCTACTCTGGGGAATATGAGATGTTACAACGCATGCGATACATCGCATGCCATTACAACACGGTTGTTACAACCACCGCATTGTTACATCACATACCATTACAACACAAGTCATTTATGATTAGCTGTAGGGGGCGCTGGAGGTTGGAATACTATAATTTACTATTCCAACTCCAGTCTGTGCAACAGTAGGGAAGGTGTTGGATTTTAAATCCAACACCTTCTGCAAGTCGTTGTAATGACTTGCGTTGTAATGGTTTGCTGTGTAACAACGCGGTCATTGTAACGACCACGTTGTAATGGCATGCGATGTAAAGGATGTCTCCCTACTCTGGGCCCCTCAATGTAAATGTAAATGTGTTGTACTTGTATAGCGCACTGTTACCCTAAGGTGTCCTTGCACTGTACTCATACCACTGTGGAACCCTTCCTGGCTTTTCCCTGTGAAATGTCCACTCCTGGGCACCCCCAAGGTGAAGCCAGGCATCCCGGCGCTGTTGGGGCTCTTGTGGAGATTAAGCAAGCTATTGCCCAGAGTGGCACCCATGATTAGAATAGGCACCGAGGCGAGAATTAACAGGTCTGAGGAAATTGAGCCCAAGACCCACCGAGGCGGGAATTGAACCCTGGTCCCAGGCCAGACCTCTGCATCAGGGTCTGCCGCTCTAACCATTGAGCCACACTTCTCCACTGGGTGCAAATACCTAGTTCTGGGTCATGGTCTCTTACTGGGGGCTCATCATTGCTCAGGGGGTGACTGTTCATTGGAAATTCATCTAATGCTCTGGATTTTGGTTTCTTGTTGGAGTTGATAAAGTGTTGCATGCCATGGCATCACTGTAGGGGATGAGGAAGTACTGAAATCCACAGGCTCTGTTGATGGTGTCAAATTCTTGGTCTTGGTCAACATTTCTAAGAGTCGTCACCTTGATCTGGGTCATTGCCTTTGGAAGTTAAACACTGCAGCGGCCATGGCCTGTCACTGCATGTCAATGCACTGCTCTGTGCCATGGTCTCATGTTAGGGGTTCTTACTCTGCTCATGGCCATGGCCTCTCATTGCTTGCCACCACTGCCTTTAATGCTGGGAGGTCCGCTTCTCTTTTTTGGGATCAATGGATTGCTGGCAGTATTGGCCCCGTATTGTGGGGGTGAACATCATGAGACAGAGGGGGTGAGAATACTGGTTGTGGTTTCAGTTATGACCACCTTGCTGGGGTCGAATAGAATTGTGATGGTTCAGTTGCTTCGTCAGGCACAAGATCTTTGCTTCTGTATTTTTATTTTCTTCATCCTTTTTTTGGAGTCTCCTGGGTCAATCATCTGCCAGAAACAGAAAAGAAGGCATCAGAGGTCAATTGCATGATACATGACGTAGGACATTATTTAGCTAACACATGGCCATAGTATCTTCTCTGTGGGAATCTCTGCAACTGGCAGGGTCTGCACCTGACACTGCAGCTGCTGGGACGAGGCCTGAAAACCAGTGCCACTGGAATCCATTCTTGGATGCTACAACTGCTAAGAGCAGCTGAACGCTGCACATGTTAGGATAAGGGCCTACATGAGCCGGGCTGGGCCTCTACAGGCTGGGCACTGTAAAGTCCTGTGTCACTCTCCCCACTCTGTAAACCTGGCACCCCTGGGCAGCATGCAAACCCCTGACTGGCACTGCTACAAGGACCTACAGGAGGGAGAGCCAAGGCATCGGCGCGGCTAGGGCGAGTATCAAGTTCTGTCCGAACCCCTTTCCCATGGGACTAGCGAGTCAAAAGAGGACTGGGCCAAGCACCCAAGGCACTGCCCAGTCCCTGAAAGACAAAAACTGCCAGACGCAGCACCGCTGAGGGCGTACTTTCCCATGGGACGATGCTCTGTCTGTTCTTTAAAACTGAAGGACAGGATCAGCAAGGAGTCAGACTATGGACTGTGGCTGGCCCGCACGAGGCTCTGGAAGCGTGCAACAATGCACAAGAGACAACCACAAGCGCACTGATCTAAGGAGCTGAAGCACAAGACAGTGGGGCATAGTATCAAGAACGGCGTTAAAATTATCGCCGCTTTAGCGGCAGGAAACTGCCGCTAAAGCATCGATAATGGGCTTGATAATATGCCCTTGAGAATTCCAATAGAAGCCCACTCCTCACACACAAAAATTTATTTTTCAGAAAATAGTTGGGTAGAAGTGCTTTCAGTCAGTCAATGTGAGGTGTCTGATGGATATCACCTGGGATTTTTATATGGCCACATTGACAACACACACACACTCTCTCTTTTGTCTTTTGTTTGAAGGCCTTAAACAACGTTGATTAGTTTGGGAAATATTGCGTTTTAAGTACCCCTAATTATTCATACTCGTCCCTCCTCCCACTGCCCTTTATTCCCCCCCCCGTACCCTGCTTCTCGTGTAATGTGTTTCAAAGAGATGTCCCAGCGCGATTGTTGTGAAATCTAAAGCTCACCCCGCACTAAGTCATACTGACCAAGCCACGCCCCCGCACCTTGAAGTGATCCAGTTGACTCCAGGCGCTGCACAAACGCCTTACTCGTTTAGGTTTAAAGCTCTACAATGTCGCTCAAAATATACCTACCTGGCCTTCTATACAGTTCACTTGAGAAACTCCCTGGCTATAGTGGTGTCATCGTCGTCGTTGCGGGTCAACTAATGTTTTAAACTTCATATTCGGAAACATTAACCAGTACAATAAACGTCACTCGATGCAGAGTTATAATATATATATTGCTAGATTGAAACACACACATTGAAGAAATAAGCGTGCATTAAAGACCCTATTCTGCGTTTCTCAGTCATTTTTTGCATGACTCGGATGCTAAATGTCAATGACTCAGATCGAGCTTTGGCTATTAAATACCAGATCAGACCTGTAGCTTGGCTCTGGCTCTCCCTGTTAGTTTCCTGCTTTGCCCATCTTTCCAAAAAGCCTGTGTATTATTCCCCCGCATGACTGGTGGCCAGATGAGCCTATAAACCCCGGCCTACTACGAAAGTGCAACAATTTCAGGGGCGCCGGTGGATATCTGAGATAACTCCATTAGCGGCGTTCTTTACTAGGCTGCTTGAGAAAAATATACGCAGATACTACACTGAAATGTCATCATCCTAAAATACCGCTAGGTGGAACCAGAGGACAGCAGTGAATATTTACGGGGCTCCCTGGACTTGAGGCTTGACCAAGGTAATGTAATTGGTATTTATAGAGCGATCCAAGCTAGAAAGCATCAGAGCGCTGTACAATACAGAGTGACTGATACTTAATTTCCAAGAGCACATTTTGTATATGTGTTTCTTAAACCACACTGGTAGCCGGGAGGGGCATTTCAGGTCCCCATTTACAAACGCTGTACACTAAATCCAGCCGGAAGGGCAGGGTTGATTCTTGACATACAGTGCCCAACAACGAATACATTTCCAGTCTGCTGCTTTTTGTGTTGATTGTTGTCTCTTGTTGCGCATTTTGGTCCCTATTTTATTTTTATAACGTCGATAACGTCTTTGTTTTTTCGTTCTGCCCCAAGAGTCCAGTGTCCAAATGCTACAACTCGATGCACCGAACCCTTTCACACCTGGTCTTCTGTAAATTCCACCATCAGCGGGAATAGTAGCCAGTCGGGGGTCTGCATCACTGTACAACCCTTCCAGAGGTGATGATACATGGGACGAAGTGGCATCTGCCATACACTATGATAACATAGCAAGTCACCGAGGAGTTCAGTGACAAGGAAAGAGTTCTGAAGCCAAATGCCTTCACACGGTCACAGAACTACGGGGTGACCTGCAATATCCTTGTAAAGTACGGCAGAGGGTACTTTGTTCCTTATAATACATGGTCACAGTATTATCCTTCCCCTAAAAAGCTTACACCTTCAGCTCTTGCTCTTTCAAATGAAAAAATACTGTTGCAAGTGTGAGGAGTAAAAACAAAAAGATGGAGCATAATACTTACCCAAAATTCCAGCGAGTGAAGTGGAAGGGTCAGCGGAGGGTTAGAGGTTTCCCCACAAGATTTGTTTTTTAAAAAACAATGCATTTTTAGGCTTTGTTTTCAGATTAACTTGCTAAAAAGCCATGAACTCTTAAAGGGAGCTAGTGAATTTCCAGCATTTTAATAGTGTGCCAAGGAAATATTACAAATCGCAGCAGGTGACTGTTATTTTCAAATATTTTCCACGGGCCCCATCTGTATTTGAAACATTTCCTTTAGTGTGTCAGGGCCCGAATTTTGCCATGGGTGTTCCCATGGAGGGGAGAGGATATTGTGTAATGGCCAGGACAGCCAACTTTGGAAGTGGGGAACCAGGTTCGAGTCTTGGAGTTGACTCAACATCCAGTTAGTCTGGGGAAATCACCTCATCTCCCCATGCCTAAAAAACCAAAATGATTGTGTCCATGTGTAATGCAACTTGTGCTCATGTAAAGCGCTTCAATCGTGCTATATAAAACTGTAAACGTACATGTTTATGGCATGGATCTACTCCTAATGTGAAGAATTATCTTGAGTATGCCAGGGCCAATATTCAGTCAAAGGTATCCCCTTATGTTTAGAATCATCATATACAATGTGTGGCCCACATGTGAAAAATTACATCTAGTATTCCAGGGTCAGTATTTTGCAAAAAGAACAATTGATGGACAGAATGCTGTACAATGTCAAACATTCACCCCAGTACAGAGGCCTGGGCCTATGTCCATCGTTTTTTTGCTCCCCGTGCCATACCAGTTTGAACCCAGCCATATGCAAATCAGTCGTGATCCTTCTCCCCATGGGAACAGTCCAGCACGAACTGCCAGGCCAGGTCTTCCTTGGACCGGAAACAAGCATCCTAGGACCGGTTTCAGGGTATCACCCCTCATCAGCCAGGCTATCTTGACTCCAGTGGCACGGATACCCGTCCAACTCAGGGTGACACATGCAAAAAGAACAATTGATGGACAGAATGCTGAACATTGTCAAACATTCACCCTAGTACAGAGACCTTGGCCTAAATCCATAGTTCTTTTGCTAACCATGGCATTCCAGTTTAAACCCATCCATATGCAAATTGGTCTTGACACTGCTCATATACAATGGTTAATCTCCCTTATGCCATGAATTAACTCCACTATGCAAGGGCTAGCATTTTGCCAAGAGTTGCCTCATATGCCAAAAATTAACTCCAGTATACCAGGGCCATCATTTTGACAGGGATACCCACTCTGCCGTATACCACACATACTCTCACTTGTACAAAGAATTACCTTCAGTATGCCTGGGCCAGCATTTTGAAATGGCTTCCTCCACTGACCAATAATTATCTCCAGAGTGCAAGGTCCAGCTCCACACTCACAAGCATAATACACACACACACAGACACACTGTCACATGCACACACTAACACTCACTCAATTGCACATACACTCACATTCACTCAATCACACATATACAAACACTCACACCTAATCTCAGGTTCACCTATACTCATCACTCACTCTTACTTAATATCACATTCACTCACACTCACTATCAGTCACTCTGACTTTCACTCGCAATCTCACATTCACTCACACTCACTTTCTCTGTCACTTTCACACCCCTTCACACACTCTCCAATACATTCATGTTTACAGACAATCTCTTACTCATTGACTCAGTTAACCACTCTGTTACCAGTTCAATCTCACTTATGCGCTCTTACACTCTTTAGCTCTCTCACTCTCAGTTGCTTCTTCCCACAAACACACTAACTTTCATTCTCTCAGTCACTCTCACTCCCCCTCACAAGCACATACTCTCACACTCACTCTATCACACACACACACACACACACACACTCACTCACTCTGTTGCATTACAGAATATCAACTACAAAAACACTGTGGTAAATAACATATTGTTGTCAAAATACCAACAGCCAAAATATCGATTTTACATACTAATAATTAAGGCTCCCTGTTTTCAGTTTTTACTGATTTTTACAGATAAATACAGCCAGAATACATTAATTTTCTTGTCTGTATTTATTTTTAAATGTGGATAAGAACGGAAATTGGGTTGCTTTTTGGGTAATTCTAAATACTGTCTGCCATGACTGCCAGGCCAATAGATGTTTGGATTAATAGATCAGGAATTTTAGTAAAGAGGATTTAACAGCAGTAGATATGCACAAGGGTGATACAGAAATTTGCATATTTTCATATAGCTGCTCTGATTTTTCTTCGGCGGGTGTTCACAGCACAGAAACCTGTCGGTCATTCAAGCATGAGTTCATATTTATCGTTTAAAATAAATGTGGAAATATACTTTTTTCAGATAATTTTTCCACAAAACCCAAAATAAATATGGATAAATACAGATAAAATTTGCCCCAAAACAATATCGATAAATACAGACGGAAAAGGATAAAAAATAAATACCATAAAACCGGGAGCCCTACTTATAATGCAAAGTACAAAAATATCAACTGTCAAAATATCTTAGTCCAAAATATCAACATTATACTGATGGGTTTATGGATTTCATTGCAATTGATATTATTATAATTTAAAATAAATGGTCATTTTTAATACATTACTTTATTTAAAAAATAATATATAAACATTAATGTATTACCTTTAAATAAATGAAGAAAGTGCATGCTTTGGGGTAATATTCAAACTCCAATCTATCAAACACTGGGCAAAGTGCATACATTTGGGAAGGGGTCACATTTTCTTTCCTAACTCCAGTATAAGACACATTGAGGAAAGGGCATACTTGGGGGAGGAGGGCAGATTTACTAGTCTAACTCCAGTCCAACAAATACTTGGGAAAGAGCACATATTGGAGAGGTCATATTTAATACATCTAAATAATATAAGGGCATATTTACTATTATTTGAAAATATCAATAAAACTTTAAAAAACCTCATTTCAAATAAAGAAACATATAATCTTTAACAATTATTAAAATACAGTTGAAAATGCTATAAATATATTAGTGGTCTTACAAAACTATCCAAACTATTACATATTTAGTTTTAATAAACAATATCCCTAACCTCCCACATAAAAAACATAAATCAAAACCAAAAAAAGCTCAGAGGATAATGAAAAATGAGTTTCAAAACCAAAAATAAATTTACAATGTTGACATTTTACATATTAAAGTTTTTGGTTACTTATAACTTCATATTTTGTTTAAGAAAACATAACCAACCCATTCCCCTATTGTATCCCACAACCCATATTAATAATGCAATAATAATTTTATATAAAATGATTGCTTTATCACATACATCAATAAGTTAAAAAAATATACAGGCTAAATGAAATCTTTTTATTTAAAAATCAACATAATTTATAGATTAATATCAACTATTATATAATTTATTTAATGACTACTCACTTAATCCAACATTAATCTCCACATACCCAAAAATAAAAGTAAATCAATGAAATTTATAAAGCAGGAAAACAAAAAATAACAATGCCAAACATTACAGAGTTAAAAATCTAAGCAATTAGCAATAATTACTATACTTAAAAAAGAACACCACTCACCCAAACCCCAGTACACCTCATGACCTTTAATGAAGTTTTCTATTATAATTAACAAATATAAAATTATGTTAAAATTTAAAATGTTTACATAATTAATACATGTATATGCATTTTATTTAGCAGAGTGCCTCCACAATCCACCAATAAAATCCACAACCAAAAATGTAAATTTATTGCATCATTTAAAAAAGAAATTAAACATAAACAAATACATATCAATTAAAACATAATAATTGACTTTAATTATTTAAAATATTACATAATTTTAAATACCACTACCTACCTAAACCCCCAATAAACAGAACTTAAAAAATATACATTACTTTCATATTTAAAAAAAACAATTACAAATAAATTTTCATAAAAACGTAAATAATTAAATGAAACCATAATGCAATAAAACAATATAATAAAACAAATACTAGTCAACACTATTTTAAACTTCAATATTTTCATGAAACAGTAAAAATGGAATACTTACCTTTGATATTTTTGTCCGCTATATTTTTGTAATTATTATATTTTGATGACAATATGATGATCAGATGATATTTTTGAGTCGATATTTGGTGGAATACTGATGTATTGAGTCATAACCTAGAACCATGTAACTGTTGTCACAGAATGCATCCAACTCTTCTTAAACCTATTAAGCATTTACTGCTGTAGCCTCTCTTGGCTTTGCCGAGTGAGTCTTAATTTAAACATAAAAAAACACTCCCCAAGATCATCTCAGCACAATGAGCCCTGCAGGCAACTACTGGGGTTCTCACTGAAGAGTCAAGGCACCTTGGGAATGGGAGTTTGCAGACTTCTTTCTGCAAGAGCACTCCTTCGAGGTAAACTCCTTGATGCAGGTCAACTGGGTGCTGTGTGGTGACTGGATAAATTGTAAATTGTCCTTTTCAGTTTTCCCTTTTTTATTCTATTTACTTAAATAGTAAATAATTTTTTTATTCTGCTATGATATAAATTAAAAAGCCTGACTTTAACAAAGAACAAGCAGTGTCAAAACCAATAGGCCTGATGTTGGCTGTCGACCTTTCGACTTTGCAAATGCTTAATTTGTTTGTGAATGGTTTTGTTTGACATGCGTCACACAAGCAGCCTGCTAGCAATGTTGGGGGAGCTACCACTTCCTTGACCCTCAAACAAGCTTTGTCTAAAAGCCAAACTATATTTACAAATTTTGTAGTGTAAAAGCACACATTGCCCCAATAAATATTTGAATTGAAAGGGATTAGTATTCTGCAGATGTGCACATTGTGCAAGAGCAGAACGCCATTACTCACAGTCAGGTAAGCCAATGACTGAAGTGGGCTGACCTGTACCCAATGATACATGCTAGGGTGGAAGAAAATATGAATAAATAAATTCAGGATTGGTAAAGCACGGCAAATCACCCGCGAGGGTCTCAAGGCGCTGAATTGTAGGCATGGGGAGATTAAGAGCCTTATTACAAGTTTGGCGGTTCCATGGACTGCCGTATCGGTGTTGGCGGTCCGAACGCGGTAAGCTCGGCGGACCAAACTCCATATTACAAGTTGGGCGAATCGGCTTTGCGAAGACTGTCGCTGGACCGCTGAGACCTCCAACGGTCTGCCGACCGCAGGGTTTGCGGTCGGGGAAAGGCAGCCACCATCGGGTGGTACAGGGGAGCTGCACCGCTATCCGTATTATGAGTTAACACTTCAACGATCGGACAACGGCCTGCTTCAAGGTGGTGGTGACTAAGGTTTTAGGGTGCGTTTTCACCCCTTTCTTCTTCTTCCAGGCAGATTCCGATGTGAATCCCTTTCTCCAGGACCCCCATTCACAGCAGGACCTTCATGTCGAGGATTACAATCCTGTTTGTGGTGATCTACAGGTGAGTCCTTTTCGAACCATATATTCATTGTCAGGACTGGCCACATGTGGTCTGAACCTCGGTAATGGGTATATGGTATTCTTCCACATATAATATGCATATGTGTGCATCTAACAGTATTTAACGCTGCTGCGCTGCCTCCACACCGCCGGCCCCGTGGTCAACTCCTAATATGGCGGTCTTTGGACCGCCAGTGCTGTGAGTTGTTGGCGGGGGCGGCCGTTGTCCTACAACTATCATTCTAAGGCCCTAAGTGATTTGCCCAGAATCACAGGATGTTGATGCCAACGCCGATACTTGAACCTGGTTACTACCAGCGTTGAAGTCAGCAGCTAAGGCTGTTATGCCACATCCTCCCCTTAATTACATTACAGTTTACAAAAGGATAAAGAGGGCTGGCTGAAAACCTCTGTAAGTACGTATTGTGTATATATTTTTAATAAAAACAAAAGGGCCTGGCTCATGCCAGATCTAAAAATGTAAGACAGCAGTATTCCACCATTGCTTAATTGAACAAACAATGGAAACCCCAATAAGTTGGGCTTTAACTGCCAGCCTTTGGGCTATGTTGATCTTTGTTTTGGTTTATTTAGTTTGGTTTTGAAAGAGCAGAATGAGGTCACTAATCTGTGAAGTTAGCAAGTGGCTTAAGTGGGCTGAGTCACCCACGCCCTGCCTCACTCTCACTCACACATTCCCCGTATCTGCAAAAGCAGAGCAGGAGGTCTCTCTTTCTCCTACATTGCGGCCAAAATGACCTCCCTCAACACATCAGAGCCCCCCCACACTTTTTGAATTCCACAAGAAGATGAAGACCCGAAGATCACACATCTACAAACCTGTCAAAGTGCCTGGGTACCATCACAGGTTAGTGGTGCACTATACATATCGGCATAACATAACATAACAGTCATTGCCCCATTCTGATTGTTGTAGTGGGCGAAAGAAAAATGTGAATGGCAGAACAACAGACCAATGGATGAATAGGACTCACTGAGATCCCCAGAATTCAGCATATTATATGTAATTATAGTAACTTCATAAGGTCTTGGCTGATCCCGGTCCTCATTAGGGTTCTTGACGCTGACTTCAATTATCAGAGGAGGAGCTGAGGGAGACGCTAAAAACTGGGACGGGGTAGTTAGGGGAAGCAAATATCCTAGTTTTAAGTTTCTTGCAAAACATAGAGTGATTGTACACAGATCTAAGTGGAGGAGGAAATCATTTCACATTATTATAGTTAAGCAAGGAAAGGCCTGCCTGTCTAGACGGGAGTGGCGACACAAGGAAATTAAGAATAAATTATCTGTGGTTGAGCGAAAAGTTGTTTCAAGTCAGCATTTTGCACCCTCAAGGTGCCTGTACAGGAGATCCAAAGGTAGCCTGAGGTCAAGGGAATTGCATTAGGGCAAGCAGGAAAATAACAAAGCCTGGATCGTGGTTTTATAGAAGGAAGTACAGAGAAGAGCATGCATGTCTGGAAGATGTCAATAAGGAAAATGCAAGTAGAGGTGAACATGTTGATTGTGTTTTCTTCTGATAGACAGGGTTAAAAAATGAAGCCTACATTGCGGACATTGGTGACAGGTTGAGGTAATGCTTCGGGGTTATGGTCTGTCGTTGACTCAATAACCAGAGACTAGGCGAACCCCAACAAGCAGCACCTTCATTTTTTCATAATTCAGTATACATTAATTGGAACATGGGTTGCTGAGGCTGTAACTGACATATGGACTTCATGTCATCCACATATACAAAGAAAGCGAAACCACATGACCTAATTAAGAAGGAAAAAGCAATATTAAAAAGAAAAAAAGGTATGAGCCATGCCTTGGCGAACGCCACGAGGGGATTTTAAAGGTGGATTTTAACAACAGCAGAAGGGAGACAGCTTAGACAGTTTGACAAAAGGAGTGAAACCAGAAAAGGGCCCATTCCCTTACCCCCTTCACGTGAAGATGGTATCAGAAAATGAGGAGAAATACCATGTAAAAAGCCATTAAAAAGTCCAGCAGCGTGAGGGTGCTAGTCCCCTCCTCAGCCGGGTAGTGGTCCCACCCTCACCTGACAGACTAAAACTGAGACCAGGACAGCTCCGGTGTCAGGGGACGCTCCTAGGTCAGCCAGGGATTCATCTAGTGAATGTGTAACTTGGGGGATTTGGTAGAGACCACACTGTGCGGGGCTAAGAGACCAGGCATGAGAGAGATGGGGTGATCATAAGAGAATACAGAGAACTCCTCGGTGTTCTTCCTTTCTCAAGGCCAGCAACCAATCCATTTTTTCCCAGTAGGAAAGCAATGGCCACGCAGAGTGGTTGAGGCGTTAGTCACCAGCTCCTTTGCATGTTCTAGGACAGGGGTGGCAAGGGGGGCCAGAGTCGATGGATGTGATCTTTTCCTGGATAGGTTTTCCCTCAGCTGGAAGAGAAGCAGAATAGCTAGAAGGGGGCTCTGAAGACTGGCTGGAAGGGCAGCGGGTTGTGCAAGGAGGCAAACTTTAATGTTTGGTTCTGAGTGTCTCTGAGGATGAAACAAGGGTCTTTCGAGGGTCTGTAGAAGGTTTCTGAGGGCACCCCGATGGCCTCTAAGAGCTGCTTGGGGGAGTTTTAGGACCAAATCAGGGCGGACAGAAGAAAGGTTAAATGTCTCTACAGGTCATACAGGAGGTTTGAATGGGTAAGAATGGATGTCTGTTGTGTTTTCTCATGTGTGTCATATAACAGTGTGCACTGTATGTCTCTATCTCACGTTTGCCTACAAATTTGGTCTCAGCACATGTCTATGTACCTGTTCACAGTATGGAACCACTGGCTACACTTGAGTTACAAATCCAGCAATTTTGGTTAATAGAAGACTAATGTGTGTGCTACGGTTTAAGAGTGTCACGTGTACCTGCAGAATCCCAGTGGGAAAGCACTAGGCCTGGGCGGAGTTCACAGAGTTTTACTCCGCGGAACTCAGCGAAGTGCTGGAAAAACTCCACGTACTCCACAGAGTTCTGCCAGCAGCGGAGTCTATTAACTCACGCTTCTTGCACTGATTTTTAGTGCCGGTAGTTTGTCCCATGCTGTAAAATCAGCACGAACGGCACTACGCGTCACACTAGTGGGCGCTGCTGCTTTTTGCTGCTCGAGTAGACATTCTATTCAAGTGACAGTTTCCTCAATGCGAGCAGCAATCTCGCTGGGAGGAGTCCTAGCAAGCGATTTCTTTCCTCCCAAGTGCTTTGCAACTTAACGTTGGCGAGCAACTTGAGAGAAAAAACTCAGCTCCGCTTCACTTCGCAGAGTTTCTCGGAACTCCGCACGGAGCGGGCAAAACTCTGCGATCTCCACCAGTGAAGGGGAATTCTTCGCCCACCCCTAGAAAGCACATGATTCACAGTGGATGATGAGTTCACCTGAACATATGTATACATGCTATACATTATGCTGTGCCCTTCTCTTACAGGAATCAAGTTTGAACATTTCTCATGAGCTATCATACACAAGAACTTTTGTGTTGCATGATTGCATGCCCCCCCTGGATTAGCATGATTAACAGTTTCTGGGGCACTTGTTTGTCCTGATGAAAGCCCTGGACCAATAGAGGCCAATTGTTATGGGCTGAAACATGGGTAAAAAACATATTAGTGTAATAGGAGCATTACATCCCATTGCTTACCCCTTCCTATTGGTTGTTAACCGTATCTGAACAACAGTCAATAAAAGGGATACCTTGGTTGCCCTAGGGATTTTTATTCTGAGAATAAGGGTGCAATTCATACCATAAATGCTTCCTGGAGTATGATCGAGCCCATTCTGGTTTGTAGGGACTAGTCTGAGACCCGATGGTGAAGCATACCACTGCTAAAGTGGGTGATGGTCTAACAAACAAACACTTGGTTTGTCCATTATACAGGGCGACACTCCTAGGGTTCTAACCTTATATGACTTTGAAATGGAGCCGGGTATCTTCAGGTGATTGTGGATTTATTGAATTAATAAACAACTGTTGTTGTGCTTGTTTCAAAATTAGACAAGCAGATCCACTGTGTGGTAGACTGTCAAAAGCAGGCGGGCAACTAGAGCCAAATTTCGGGGGGGGGCTGAAAAAGATTTCGGGGGGGGCTAAGTCTTCCAGCCATAGGCAGAGTGGCTGTAAGAAGGGGTGAAAACACAACAAAAGCCTAATTAACGAGTAAATGGTCTTTTAAAGACCTGTGAAGTACTCGGGTGCGGCTACAATTAGACGGACGCCAGCCCGCGAGGCTGTCTCAGCCGGGCTGACAAACATGACGGGCGGGGCTGAAGCCCGGTGAGCCCAATGGGTGTTGCGCGCCTGGTCAAAAGTACCAGTGCTGATAATTAAGTGCCTGCGCGGAGCACCAGAAACCACCGTTTCAAATTAAGCACTGATTTGGAAAAATTTACTAACAGAGTCTAATTTATTGTAAAATAAATCTGAAAAATTACCACAGAGGGTGACTCCTGAGGGGATAATAGTGGAGAAAGCAGGCTATGCCCTGCGTAGCCTTAGTGGTGTTGGACACATTGTCTGTTGGCCCATTAATTTTTTGTACACCCAATTTATAAAGATCTATGAAGTTGCTGGGAGAGGTGGTGGTGATCCAATGATTAAAAGGGTCTACATCAGTAGTAGTACCTTGACCACCGTAAAGCCTCTACTCCATAAGAAAAGTGCTCAGATTGGAATTAGTATGATGCATTAAGTTCTACCCTGTGTGCGAGGGGCATTGGTCAATGCTGGTGGCTGGTTACAAAAACGCTGCTTGTGAAGGTGTCCACTAATTCAATATCATCGGTATTGTACTGCATGCTGCAAAGACAGAAGCTGGGCCACGGTGCCAGCATTTGTGTGGTTCTTGTATCGGCCTGGGGCTCACTGCTGCACACAGCTCTCCAGTATCTGCAGCTACTCAGAGCCCGCACCGTCCTCAGATCCCAGGTACGTGCACGTGCCCAGTGCCAGAGCTCCCCAGCAGCAGCAGCCCCCAGGTATGTGCACGTGCCCTATGCCAGAGCTCCCCAGCAGCAGCAGCTCCCAGGTATGTGCACGTGCCCAGTGCCAGAGCTCCCCAGCAGCAGTAGCTCCCAGGTATGTGCACGTGCCCTGTGCCAGAGCTCTGCCAGAGCTCCCCAGCAGCAGCAGCTCCCAGATATGTGCACGTGCCCAGTGCCAGAGCTCCCCAGCAGCCGCAGTTCCCAGGTATGTGCACGTGCCCTGTGCCAGAGCTTCCCAGCAGCGGCAGCTCCCAGGTATATGCACGTGCCCAGTGCCAGAGCTCCCCAGCAGCGGCAGCTCCCAGGTATGTGCACGTGCCCTGTGCCAGAGCTCCCCAGCAGCGGCATCTCCCAGGTATGTGCACGTGCCCAGTACCAGAGCTCCCCAGCAGCGGCAGCTCCCAGGTATGTACATGTGCCCAGTGCCAGTGCTCCCCAGCAGCGGCAGTTCCCAGGTATGTGCACGTGCCCGGTGCCAGAGCTCCCCAGCAGCGGCAGCTCCCAGGTATGTGCACGTACCCAGTTCCAGAGCTCCCCAGCAGCGGCAGCTCCCAGGTATGTGCACGTGCCCTGTGCCAGAGCTCCCCAGCAGCAGCAGCTCCCAGGTATGTGCACGTGCCCAGTGCCAGAGCTCCCCAGCAGCAGCAGTTCCCAGGTATGTGCACATGCCCAGTGCCAGAGCTCCCCAGCAGCAGCAGCTCCCAGGTATGTGCACGTGCCCAGTGCCAGAGCTCCCCAGCAGCGGCAGTTCCCAGGTATGTGCACGTGCCCTGTGCCAGAGCTCCCCAGCAGCGGCAGCTCCCAGGTATGTGCACGTGCCCAATGCCAGAGCTCCCCAGCAGCAGCAGCTCCCAGGTATGTGCACGTGCCCAATGCCAGAGCTCCCCAGCAGCAGCAGCTCCCAGGTATGTGCACGTGCCCAGTGCCAGAGCTCCCCAGCAGCGGCAGCTCCCAGGTATGTGCACGTGCCCAGTGCCAGAGCTCCCCAGCAGCGGCAGCTCCCAGGTATGTGCACGTGCCCAGTGCCAGAGCTCCCCAGCAGCAGCAGCTCCCAGGTATGTGCACGTGCCCAGTGCCAGAGCTCCCCAGCAGCGGCTCCCAGGTATGTGCACGTGACCGGTGCCAGAGCTCCGCAGCAGTTCCCAGGTATGTGCACGTGCCCAGTGCCAGAGCTCCCCAGCAGCGGCAGCTCCCAGGTATGTGCACGTGCCCAGTGCCAGAGCTCCCCAGCAGCGGCAGCTCCCAGGTATGTGCACGTGCCCTGTGCCAGAGCTCCCCAGCAGCGGCAGCTCCCAGGTATGTGCACGTGCCCAGTGCCAGAGCTCCCCAGCAGCGGCAGCTCCCAGGTATGTGCACGTGCCCAGTGCCAGAGCTCCCCAGCAGCAGCAGCTCCCAGATATGTGCACGTGCCCAGTGTCAGAGCTCCCCAGCAGCAGCAGCCCCCGCCCGCCTGCACCTCGCAGACACTGCAGCTTTCCCGTTCCATTGCCTGCGTGTAGCATCTCCAAGGGTGGAGCACAGAGCCACTTATACCTGCAGCCCCCTCCCTGTAACTGGTGCTCTTATGTCACTGGAGCCCCCCATTCCCTCCCCTTCTGGCAACTCTTGAATGCCCACGAGTACAGGGTACCCGCGGCTCTTTCTGCCGCTGAGGCTAGAGTCTCGTACCTACACGGAGAGGCAGCTCCTCTCACTCCAGGACGAGGTGTGGAACTTATCCCGGGCCTGGATGCAGAACTTCTTCACGTGCGGCATGCGCAGGCTGGTGCTGTTGGCGAGGGTCTGCAAAGCAAAGAGAAATCAGAAGACAGCCAGAAAACTACAACTGCCGCACAAGCAGAATGTGGGACACTGTGGGGCTTATTTACAAGCCCCGTGCGCAGTCAGTGCGTCACTTTTAACATGGGGAAAATGTGACATACGGGCGGTGCAAGGGGCTTGTAAATAAGCCCCTGTATGTGTGATGCCCAGAACTTTGTGTGCGTTTGTGTATGGCACACTAGGGATATATTCACAATAACATGTCGGAACGTGATGTTATGCCAACATTGGTAACAGCCATTGCACGCCCTTTTCACACTAATTGAAGCGTGAAAAGGGGCCTTATTTACAAAGCGGCGTTAAGGGGATATCGCCAGGATATCGGCACCAGAATATTATGGTGGCGATATCCCCTTCTAAATATGCCCCCATGTGTCAGATGTTCCTCAGGGCATGGGTCCCACAGTGTCTGATGCCTATCAGCGTACTTTCGTGTGGAGGAAGAGGGCACAGAAAATGTTCATACCTATCCGTCTGTGCATGTATTTACTTATTTACGTTTAATATTCTTAGAACGGAAATGAACACCCGAAGGATCCTTGGAACTAGAGTCTTAAATGTATGCATATGGTTATATGTGTGTGTGTTTGTGTGGTTGAAGTAACCTCTGTGCATGATGCCCAAAAGTTTGGTTGTGTATCTCGGAGACTTGGTTCAATGTGTGCTTGTGGTGACTAGGGGTATGCCAGTAGTAGTAGTGTGCATTAATGCCTGCATGAGTATATGCCTTAGCGTGTGTGTACGTGGCACTGTATATGTATGGTGACCAGCAGCTTGAGCAGTGTGTGCCTGGCACAGAGTGGCTCAGATTATCTGCCGCAGGGGACAGGCACTCTGGCAATCCCCTGGTGGGCTGCAGACTTGGGAGCTGTTTTCAGAGTACAAGGCGCCTCCATGACCCAATCATGCCCCCCTCTAGTCTTGCAGCATGGGGCTGGTTTGAATTCCTTTGCCAGGGCTGGTTTTGGTTTCCACTAGGCTCTGTTTGCAGGGCATCACTTCCTTGCACCTTGACTTACCCAGGGCAGGTTACTGTGTTTCTTTTTGTGGCGCTGCCCTTGCTCTGCTTCAGACACTGAAACATTAAACAACAGAGGGAAGAACGAGGGGCAGTTGCTCCAGGATGCAGGATAATGCCATGTTATGGAGTCTCCCTCTTTCTGCAGATTTTCGGGTGGGTCTGGTTTTACTAGAAATAAAAAAGAAAGACACCTCATGTGACAAGAAAATGTGCTCGACAAATTGTACCAATAAGGAGGCAACATCAGCTGCCATCTAGGGCTGCCCTCCCTCTGTGAGCTACAGTACTGGGTGATTTACAGCAATCTATGACTTGTACTCTACATGGTTGAGACAGACCTGCACGCTGATGGACCAGAATTTATTCTCTATCAGCTTCATCCACTCTTCACCCAATGCAAGTGTAAGGATAGAAGCCCGGGGCTCCCGGTCACAGCCTTACTGTCCTGCACCCTTTTCACTTTTGAATTCTCCTACTCGTAAAGCTTTTCACCTGGTGGTATCTGTGCCACACACCATCCAGGTGGCACCTCCACAGTGCTGCCAGATGGAAAGTTAGACTCTGCATGGTCAAGGAGAGCCCAGAGCGCTCTCCTTTCATGCTCCCACGGAGTACTCTCTCGGGCAGGGGACTGGCAGCAGTATCAGTTGGAAGTAGTTGAGATACAACTTCTTTAATGTACTTTTGAGAGGTTTACCAACCCATACAGTACACATGTTGATTAGAGAGTGCCAAAAGCTAATAGAAAATATGAGCCAACGGATGACAGAGACCCCTCAGTTAGGAAAACTCAGCCCTCACCCACAATTTGTGGAATGCTTCATCATGGGACTTTTCCCACACCCAAAACACCAAATAGTGTTTGGAGGTGCTCTACATTTTATTCAGAACCACCATCACAGGGTTAAAAGAAAACAAAAAAGTAGTGATGGTTAATGGGATATTATTGCCCTACCATCCACCATATTGTTGACACGAGTCACTTTCTTCACCTCTGGGCTCTCCTGCTTCTAAAGCTTTTCACCGGTGGCATAGACATCAAAGACAACCCAGGTGGCACCTCAGAGGTGCATCCAGATGAAAAGATAAACTCTGCACAGTCAGGGAGCACCAAACGTGCCTGTGTTCCATCCTGCTACGGTGTGACCTCCCTGGTAGCGTATTGACAGCAGTATTAGTTGGGAGTGTTTGAGGTGCAACCTCTTTCCCATTCCTTTGAGATGTTTATCAACATCTCTTAACGCCGTCTAGAATAAGCCTTAACTGCTCCACCACAGTTCCATTAGAGAGAGTCAAAAAAAGGAATGGAATCTGAGTACTCATTGCAAGCAACAATGTTCAGGGCCCGGGGACAGTGGGAAGAATCAAAACCACCAAACATTGAGACGACCATCACTCCTGGGTGACTGAGAACTTGGAGAAGGGACAGCAATCGGTGGCAGTGGTGAGATAAATAAAGAAAAACAAAGGGCTGACAGTCATTCAGATATAACAGGCAACCCTGCCTTCAGAAAACAAGCACTGGCAAAGTCAATAGGTCTGCTCTTGGCAAGCCAGCAAATCAGTTTTACAAACATATGCAATAGGCATTAAAAGTGTAAAACTAACAAAAGAAATCTGAAGGCTTGAAAGACGTAAATAATGTCCCACTGCAAAAATCAATACAAATATGAAATTAAAGCAGAAATATAAGCAGGTTTGACCTACCAGCCCTAAGACTAAAGATGACTACTTTCCCGGTGGATGTGCACACGTGCACAAGGAAAATGCCATCACTCACTCTAAAAAGGCCCAATGACTGAAGTGTGTTAACCAATTGCCCCATGATATGTACTGTGGTGCGTGGATGCAAAATGTGATTGGTGCATGAAGAGACCAATGGATGAAGAGGCCCAACGAAAGGCACCTGCATGTAGCTCTGTATTCATGTATTTTATTATGTTTTTGTGGAAAACATGAGGCTGAGGCTGTATGCCAGACTCAAAAAGAAAGAGAATGAGAACCCTCAAAAGAAATGAGCACAGGTGAAAGTAACATGTAGTCAAGAAGCTTGAGAGGAAAAAGTTAGACTTTGAAGCCCCTACTTCAGTGCCAACTTCTAACACAGTAGTTATAGCCTTCCCAAAAGAGATATCTTGTTCTTTTTAGACGCAATAGAATCATGATTCAAATGCAGACAGGAAATTCCCCCTCATCGGGGATCCATATTCAGAGGCGATTACGGATCTTCCAGGTTTTTGCATGGGTGATTTTGACCATTTAAGACCTGGTGGAAATCATGTGGGAAAAATCGTATAATTCTGTGATTTGATTTTGCATCTTTCAATGAGGGGGAAATGTGTGGTATTACCATGTTACCCCCATTCTGAAGGCACGGAACTCAAAATGATTAAATAAAATCTGTAGGGTTTTCCTTTTTCTGTGGGGTTGGTGGGAGATATTCTCCTGTTACTGTCACCCTAATGCAGGAGGGACCCTTTCATTCTGGTGATAATTTGCCTCTCTCTCCGTTACACCTTTGTTACTTTCTGCACCCACCCAAACTATATCAGCCCTTCCTCATCATACGTGACGCTTTCTTAACACTATCTTCCATGTAACATTACTCTCGGATTGTCATTTTCTTTCTACCGCTTGCAGATCCCTATGACACTGTCCACTATGATGTGGTCTAATGTTTCCTTCCACCTCTTTCTGACTCTGTGGCATATTCGTATTCCCTCCATACCCTAATTCAAGGATGTCTGCTGGTCGGGTCTTGGTACTTACTGATGTCTTTGATGAAGAAGGTGGTGGTGTAGTTGCTGTACTTCTTCCCTTGGGTAGCTTCCAGGAAGACCTTGATGTGTTTGTGGTCTTCTCCATAAGGACAGGCCTCAGCATGAATGCACGTGATGGTGTATATAGAACCATCCATAATTTTGTGATCCGTGCACTTTATTGTTCTGGTTGAAACGAGATACAAAGGAGGGTGTGGCATTATTCAATCAATCAATCAATCAATAGCTTTATTTCGATAGCATGTATCATAAAAGCATTGTTCGACAGTTGTACAAAAAGATAAAAACAACATGTATTCGACGGTAATGAATCTTTGGATACAAAATTTCAATAAGAATGTGATGACACAGCATATTAGACATTATATTATACTACAGAACATTAAAAACAGTTATTGTTAAAAGAATTTGTCTAAAAAGTGTGCATACAAATTTCCACAAGTTCATTCCACATAATACACGCATAGATTAAAAGAAGTTTAATGAGAATAATAAAAATATGAGATCAGCAGAGCGAGGTAATGTAAGGTGCAAATGCTTGATCAGTCTGTAAGACTTTCGTGAGTTATGAGAGTGTCCCAGTAAAAACCAAGTTCCGGTTGAATGCGGCATCGCGTGGCATTATTCATCGAATCCCATCAATTCATTAGCAAGTAACAAAACGCCTAAACTAATCACACCTGAAAGAACATTCGACTGAGCCAGCTCTGCTGTCCCTTAGTGAAGATCATACAGGTTGACCAGAAAAGCAATGTAACAGATTAAAGTGGAGAGAAACGGAGAATAAATGGGAAAGAAAGTGGGTCAACACCAGGAAATTGGGAAGTTGTTCTTATTTACTCTATAAACCATGATTACAGTTAAGTATTCCTTTATTAGTCAATAAAACCCCTAAACATCATTACAAATTACAATTCTAAACACAATAAATAAGCTAGAAATTGCAGGAAGGATAAACCATGATTTGATTGATAAGCATCTGACGGGTCATTAGACCTTTCCAACACCATAAAAGCTAGCAAAGAGCTATTTCTGATGAACATCCCATGTAAGGATAAAAGCGCCCGCAAGGTGCGAACAGGCGATATATTGTGATATCCAAAGGTCAGCTGGCATCTCTGGCCTGACTGGTCCCAGCCAAGAGATCTGAAATAGGCATCGCCACTAATTAGAAGCTGAATCCTGCCCAGCGTCGCAGAACAAAATGTAAACTGGAACCTAGACCCTTCACTCCTTGATCTCTTCACTTCTTTTTAGCATGGGGATATTCTTTGTCGTGATTATTATCACGATGAAAAATTGCAGTCGCCCATCACCATAGCTAAGCCTATCACCAAACTGCGGTAAGCTCTGCTCGAGTGCCTACTGCTGGCTGGCGGACCTGCTGAAACCACCAGCCAGAGGAAGCCAGTAAACGTAAAGGAGACCAGCTGCATGCCCTGTCCCAGATGGGAGCTAATACAGCCAAGGAGCAAGGAGAAATGGTGGAGGAACAGTGCCAAGATGCAAAAGAGATGCAACAATAACAACCATAAAGGTGATCCAGCAAAGGTAGCAAACCCTCTACCAATAAACGAGAACCTTGGAATGGGAGCTTTGACATTTCTCCAGTAGGTCTTACAATTCCCAGCTGGCCTACAGGGCACTCTATACTTATGGGGCAGTGAGAAAATATAACAATTTCAGGCTCATTTCGAGATAAGTGCCTGTCCTGTGGAACTAAAAATTGTTAGCGGCAAGTAGCCATGAACATTTCCAGGTGACCCCATATTGTTATCAAGACTGCATCAAGTTCAAAGGTTACTTGTTATCACTCGAAGTTCCACTGAGAAAGGACTTAGGAGATCCAGAAAACGAATGAGTCCTCACATGATCAGGCTATTATTTCCATATAAAAGAGTGGTTTACTCCTGCTTCAATTTGTTAAAGCTAGAAGACCTGTTGGGCCACATTTCGACCGTAATTACGAGATACTTTTAGTTTTTGCTGCATTTATTCTTAACAGCTCTACTTTTCTAACAGGGCAATACATTTGTTTTCCATTCTAAGGAAATACCACTGACCTTTATTACGTCTAATTAATCATATAGGAATATACATAGACCCAAGCCATTAACCATCTTCCAGAGTACTCTTGACTGCTCGACCACAATCAACAGACAGAAAAGTAAACAGATGTATTTGTTTTCTTTTTTTAATTTTATAAAGCGCTGACTAGATCCAGAGAGATGGTGGCAGACACCTTTACAGCATAAAATGAATAGTTATCATCTAGATGACATTTTCTTCCCAGGGAGTTGAAATGCATGAAAATGAACATCACAGAATTGCCCACAGGAAGGTGCAGACATCAAATTATGTTATGGTATGTTAAGAGTTTATAAGAGTGCAAATACCCAAACAGATGTCGTGGCATTGTGCATTTTCCAATACCACTAAAGTATTTTTAAATTAAAAAAGGTGTCCTGGCGCTGAGAGAAACTACAGCTACTTCATCACTCCTAGGCCTGATAAAACACAAACTCCCATCAAGAAAATCAGCTGATCACCTAATTCCCATTTGGAAAATAGTTCCAAGCTGTACAACCGAGCTTTCAAACCCTTCCTAAAAAGCAAATGAGTAGAAGTTTCCCACAAAGTGATAAAGTATTCTGCTTTTACCAAAAAGCCCTCCCGCCAGGATGATCGCAATATAATGCAGAGGCTGTAAGAAGAGAGGCGCCCAGAGAGCGAAGGGACCTGTTTGGGATATAGAACCAGGTGTACGAAAGTTTATAGCGGTTGCAAACTGAGAATCGGGCGTTTGCAACTGATACAACGGCTGTCAGTATGTACCAACCCTATTTTGCAATTCAGTAACCTAACAGACTCGCAAGATAGGGTTTGCAAGTCGCTATTAGGAAGTGTCATTTCAAGGGCGTCCCTTTCCAATAGCGAGTCGCAGTGGCATGTATGAATGTCTTGCAACTGGAATGCGGTTGCAAAACATTTATATTTTACCCACTCCGTGATGGAGGTGGTAACCCATTCACAAACGGGAAGTGGTCCCTGATGAACCCCTTTCCCTTTCTGAATGTGGGCGCCAACACTTTTTAAGAACAGGCAGTGCTGCCTACCTATAAAAAATGAAAAGGAAACTATTCATTTTTCTTTTTTAAATGCATCCCGTTTTTCCTCCAGCAGGCCACCATCCCTGTGAGTGCAGGCCATTCACAATGAGTTGCAAATTAGGACCTGCCTCATGAATATTGATGAGGCAGGTCATTTGCGACCCCGTTGGGAATCGCTATATGTGTCTGAGACACATTAGTACATCTCATTTTGCGAGTCTCTAATATCGAGTCGCAAAAAATCACAATTAGCGACTCACAAAATGAAATAGTCGTACATCTGGTCCATAGATCTTTAACCTTTTCCTCAGATAGAGTGGGACAGAATTATGAATGGCATGGTGTATAATCTAAAGAGATAAAAAAGAAGACTTTTAGCCACCTGAAGCCAATGTAACGTATACAGTGCAGAAGTAGACGACAATAGCTAGCTTGGCTGCCATATTTTGAGTATACTGGAGTTTATTCAGCACACCTTGTGGAGCGTCCAAGAAAAGAGGATTAAAATAATCAAGATGGCTGAGGATAGTTGCCTGAACCACCAGCCATTGAGTCGATGGCAATAGCAGCGACACAATTTTCCTGAGAGCCCTCAGGAGGAGGAAACAGGAAGAGGCAAGATGATTTGTCTGCTTCGTCAGATTCTCGTAAAAATTGAAAACCAAAATTTTTCACAGACTGAACTGGGAGAAGGGAGTAGGATCCGGTAGGAGGCTAAAACATAAAGGGAAAAGGTCTGGCCAACAAGAACGGAGATACCCACAGAACCTCCGTCTTGTCAGTATTAAACTTCGAGTCATTGGATTAAAGCCAAAAAGATACCAGCGACATATACTGATGAAATACTCCAAGTGGGCCTGCCCCAGTCTTGCCCAAGGCAATGATTAGTTGAGTGTTATTGGCGTAATTCACACAGGTGACACTAAAAGACGTGATTAAAGTAGCCAATGGACGTATTTAAATATTACATAGGGTGGGGGTAAGGGCAGACCCCTGGGGAACTCCTTGGCCAAAAGCTCTGAAAAATGGCCTGAAAGGAGGAAGATAGACAGCTTGGTGTCTGTCCTCTAAATACGATCTGAACAATTTAAGGGCTGTTCCTCCAATTCCAAAATCCCTGATCCTGGTGAAGAGAGTGGGATGTAAAACTGTATCAAATGCCACAGAAATGTCTGAAAGAACTAAAGCAACCAGATCCGCCTTATCAGCTGGCAGCTCAGATCATCTAGAACTGCAAATAAGGCAGATTCAGAACTGTGGGCAAGACGGATGCCAGACTGTACCGGCTTGAGAATATGGTGTTGTTCCAGAAAACCTGAAAGCAACGAGTGGACAGACTTCACCAAGATTTTGGCCACAAAAGGAACTAACAAGATAGGACGAAAATTGACAAGAACGGATTGATCTGCATTCTGTTTTTTCGAAATGAGACATTGAATGCCCTTTCTACTATGTCGGTATCCAAGCATTGATTAAAGAATTATTACAAACCTCCAACAGAAGCTGAGCTAGAGTCTACCTCACTTGATTCCAAAACTTAGGTGGAATGTGATCCAGAGGAGAGTCTGGCTTGATAGTTGCTGCATTAGAAGTAAATTGGTTCCAGAGACATGGTTTCAAAATCACCTATCCAAGGAATCACAATAGACTTCATGGCACTCTGTACTGTACAGCAGTGATCAAAGGAATATGCACCAGTCAGTTATGCATATAGCACTTTCGGTGCACCTGCCAACTCTTCCAGATGTTACCTGTGCTGCAGCAATCACTGCTGATACCTGTCAGCTCTCGCCTGCGCTGCAGCAATCGCTGCTGATACCTGTCAGCTCTCGCCTGCGCTGCAGCAATCGCTGCTGGTATCTGTCAGCTCTCACCTGTGCTGCAGCAATCGCTGCTGGTATCTGTCAGCTCTCACCTGTGCTGCAGCAATCGCTGCTGGTATCTGTCAACTCTCACCTGCGCTGCAGCAACCACTGCTGGTATCTGTCAGCTCTCACCTGCGCTGCAGCAACCGCTGCTGGTATCTGTCAGCTCTCACCTGCGCTGCATCAATCTCTGCTCGTATCTGTCAACTCTCACCTGTGCTGCAGCAATCGCTGCCGCTATCTGTCAGCTCTCGCCTGTGCTGCAGCAATCGCTGCTGGTATCTGTCTGCTCTCGCCTCTGCTGCAGCAATCAATGCCGCTATCTGTCAGATCTCGCCTGTGCTGCAGCAATCAATGCCGCTATCTGTCAGCTCTCGCCTGTGCTGCAGCAATCAATGCCGCTATCTGTCAGCTCTCGCCTGTGCTGCAGCAATCAATGCCGCTATCTGTCAGCTCTCGCCTGTGCTGCAGCAATCAATGCCGCTATCTGTCAGCTCTCGCCTGTGCTGCAGCAATCAATGCTGCTATCTGTCAGCTCTCGCCTGTGCTGCAGCAATCAATGCCGCTATCTGTCAGCTCTCACCTGTGCTGCAGCAATCAATGCCGCTATCTGTCAGCTCTCACCTGCTCTGCAGCAATCACTGCAGGTATCGGTCCCCTCTCACCTGTGCTGCAGGAACCGCTGCTGGCATCGGTTAGATCTCACCTGCGCTGCAGCAATCACTGCTGGTATCTACCAGCTCTCACCTGTGCTGCAGGAACCACTGCAGGTATCGGTCCCCTCTCACCTGTGCTGCAGGAACCACTGCAGGTATCGGTCCCCTCTCACCTGTGCTGCAGGAACCGCTGCCAGCATCGGTTAGATCTCACCTGCGCTGCAGCAGTCACTGCTGGTATCTACCAGCTCTCACCTGTGCTGCAGGAACCGCTGCTGGCATCGGTTAGATCTCACCTGCGCTGCAGGTATCGGTCCCCTCTCACCTGTGCTGCAGGAACCGCTGTCGGCATCGGTTAGATCTCACCTGCGCTGCAGCAGTCACTGCTGGTATCTACTAGCTCTCACCTGTGCTGCAGGAACCACTGCAGGTATCGGTCCGCTCTCACCTGTGCTGCAGGAACCGCTGCTGGCATCGGTTAGATCTCACCTGCGCTGCAGCAGTCACTGCTGGTATTGGTCCCCTCTCACCTGTGCTGCAGGAACCGCTGCTGGCATCGGTTAGATCTCACCTGCGCTGCAGCAGTCACTGCTGGTATCTACCAGCTCTCACCTGAAATGCAGGAACCACTGCAGGTATCGGTCCCCTCTCACCTGTGCTGCAGGATCCGCTGCCGGCATCGGTTAGATCTCACCTGTGCTGCATAGCAGTATCTGCCAGCTCTCACATAGGCAGCAGCAATCACTGCCAGAATCTGTCTCTTACCCATGTTGCGCCTCGAAAGAGAAGTGCGGCGCCTCTCGCCTCTTCAGCTGCCACGAGCAGTAGAACGTGCCGTTGTAATTCTTGGCCTCACAGTCAATGAAATGTCCATCTGATCCATAAGCAATAGAAAAAACACGTGTGTGAGCCATCGAAGCGATATACGGAGCAAAAGCCTGTGTTTTCTGAAGAAGTGTGAGTGGGTTCTGCTCTGCACAGTTACACCTGGGGTTGGAGTGGCGCAAGGGCTTCTGGGAGCAGTGATCTAAAGACTGCGGGCCCATCTCTGCTCTACGTGGGCTAGAGAATTGGTGATTAAGCTAATGGAGAATGAATACATTTTATGTTTTCAATTAACATGGATGGTTCACAAATAGCTTAAATATAAGTATTTAACATAATAAACTTGTCTAAGCTGGCATAAATAGGTCTCAAAACTAGTTTACTGGGCCTAGGCTGGTTGCATTGAAAATGTGA
This sequence comes from Triturus cristatus, assembly GCF_964204655.1. Lineage (NCBI taxonomy): Eukaryota > Metazoa > Chordata > Amphibia > Caudata > Salamandridae > Triturus > Triturus cristatus. The sequence goes on along the minus strand of NC_140590.1, from coordinate 781,937,948 downwards.
CTTTTAAAAGTTACACTGTGCACTGTGTTCATGTGTTCGTACATACAGGGCCAAATATGCCAAAAACTTGCATCGCCCTTGCGCCACGCAATGGGGCACAAGAGTGACGGAACTCTTAAATTAGATTAATGAAGCCCTGCATGGTTTAATAAATCTAGAGTAACGCAATGCAGCACAAATCACTGTCTTGAGTTACTCATCCCCAGGGAGGCGTTCCACGGGTGGAGCTTGGGTGTTCCCACGCATCCACCCATGGAATTTGGTGCATTCCCAGATTTAACCATTATGGGAAGGCATCAAAATGCTACGCCTTCCCAGGTGAGGATTAACTGGGAAAGACATTTCTTTATTTCTCCTCATTACTTCCTCTTTCTTTCTGCAGCATTCATAGAAAGAGGAAAATGCCTCTCCGGAATGTTTTTGTGCAGGAAGGTTTTCCTTCCTGCACAAAAACAATCCTGCTTACAACACAGGCAGCACTCTTGCACCATGGTGCAAGGGTGCCTGCATTGGCGCTAGGCAGCACATTGCGCAGCAGCACAGGGAAAAGGCAGGAATGCGCCGCATAATGTTAGATACGAAACATTCCTACCCTTTCCCAACCACGCAGCGCAGCAAGATGACTTGGTGCGCTGCGTAATTTCTTAATAAATTTGCCCCGCAGTGTTTTTCCTTTGCTTCATTAAATAGTCGAAATATGCTTTGCTCTGTGGAGATGATTATTTTTGCCGTAAACATTTGTGAGCTGGCAGAGGAGATTTTCCTGTCTTGCTGGAGAAGCACACATAATGTTTCATCACTTATTGATGTCTTCACTAGTAGTACTGTGTCATATTCGTATTTTCAAGCAACTATTGTTTAGTAATGCAATGACATTGTCACTGCATGTTGGTTAAAAGTCCAACTTGTCTATTACATTTGGGAGGGTTTACATAGAGAGCCTGTTACACTAAGGAAACTTCTTAAATGATGATTGGCTTGTATTGTTTCCCTTTTAGGAGTCCAGCCCATGGTGCTACTTCACACCGTGGCCAGGACTTCAATCTCTGCTGCTAAAATGTTATAACAACCGTTGTATTTGGGATGGGTGCAATGCCTGTCCCCCTCCTCAAAGAGACAGAGTCCATGGTAGACTGTTGTTTGATTTCATGCCTAAAGATTTTGAATGCTTTTCCATATACTTTTGGAGGCAGAATCCTTGTCAAAGTGCTCATTGATCTTATACTTAGAATATTCATGGAGATGGTGTAGCTTATGTTACTATCCCATTGATTTGAAATGATTGACTAACCATTTAACTGTGCCTTCAGTATTGATTCTTAATTTTAAATAAACCTTCATGATTTGCACTTTGGAATCTTTTCCTGTATGAATTTGCCTGTGTGAATTTTCTGGGTTTACTTGTAATTTTGTTTTTTATGCTTAGGGCTCTTGTCCTATAGGACTAACAAATGGCCCGGTCGATCCAATCTGCCCTTTTAATGGTAAAAAGCGCTGACATCGGTGACATGTACCAGCCTGAACTCTGGGGCGTCGTTCCTGTGGTTTCATGTACCCCTCTTAGGAGACTGCCAGTAGCCTGATGAAACGGCTCTACCTTGTCCAACACTGTGCGTGGCGTTGATGGCTTAATAGCATTGCCTAAACTATTTAGTGCAGCCGTCTTTAATCCTTTGACATTTGTGGACCCCCATTGACTCATTACTGGAATCCAGGGACCCCCTCCCCCCATTAAGTCATTACTGGAAGCCAAGGACCCCAGTCTAAGCAATTTCTATGAGTTGAACCTCAGAACAATACACAGAAATACTGAAAAAGCATAAATCAGACCAATACTCAAATTCTGAAATATTTTATTTAATCCCCAAACAGAAAAAAAGTTTTAATTTTAAAGGGAAAGTTGGAGCATTTCTAACTTTGATTTTTAATTCAAAATGAGGAAGGAATATGCTAGACTCTGGAGTATATGTTTGTCTTTTTTGCTCCTAACGCATGCTCTCTTTTTGTCTGTATTTAAATTGAGGCTGATCTCCGTCCGTACTATATTCTCTTTGATGTACTTGAGCTGCTCCCAAAAGGACTCCAACTTAACTTTTAGCCTTCAATTTCAAATTCCTTCACATTTGCAGAACATAGTAACATTTTCGATTTTGCTTCATTCTGTATACTTTATTAATCTTCTCGTGTCCTTTAATTTTGAAATAGTCGCAGACCCCCGGAGGAGGTGTTGTAGGCCCCCAAGGGTTCATCGTCCACAGATTATGAACCACAGATCTAGTGTTTATGAAGGAAGCTTGCACACTGTACTCATGGAATGGAGCTGAGGCTTACTCATCCTCACTTTTCAATGATGATATTAACCCTTTTTTTCTTGAGCTTCCTAACCCTTTGGACTCATCCTGCTGGCCTGTACTGAAGGTCACCTCCCTGGCAGTTGATGTACTGTGCCAGTGGTTGTCACTGCATTCCTCTTTCTTTGCTGGTGACTCCATCCTCTGTTCCAAACCTCATGTAAAGATGCACATGCTCTGTTTCAGCCTCGAGATATGAGGAAGATGTGGTAGAGGAAGACCAACATGTAAAGAGTGCCTGCGTCTGATTGGTTGATGGGGATTACACTCTATACCGCCTGCAGCCCTTCTGTTTTGACTTTATTCCTGCTGTGGGATCAGGATATTTCCAGCTCCAAGCTTGTCTTTTACCTGGAAAAAGCTGAGCTTATGGAAGCTCAGATCCAGCCACCTGCTGGCACATAGACCACTGCTGTACTAAGGTACCATGGGCCCTGCTTTATCTGTCATTTTTCTGGTTTAGGGTCTATGGCATTACTCATACACTCTCCTTCTCCAGATTTTGTTCAGATTTCATCCACCTTCCCTGGGAGTGAACTGTCGTGAAGGTAGGGAAGTTTATCTCACCACTAACTTCAATTTTCTGGTCTAGATCAAAAGGTTCTACCCAAGAGTCCCTATGGTAAGCTACACCCAGGTTACATGCACATAACAAAGCGTGTCAGCAGATGCCAGCGGTGTTTAATCACATACACATGCATTACTACCTCTCCACTCGTTCAAGATGCCGCTGGCTTCTCCCAGCTGGTTGAATGGTTCATTGATGTACAGAAAGGTGTAGCCGACAGCCGGTCCCTTGCCAATGTGACAGGTGTAGTTTCCGGCATGAGGGAATTCCTTAATTGTGACGTGCAGCTTCTTGCCGTGCCCCACAAACTTCCGCCCATTCCTCCACTCTACCTCTCTCGCGGTGTCTTCTGCAGCAGCGCCACAGACAAGTTCCACACTCTCGTAGTCCTGCTTACCCAGATCTACAACAAAAACTGGAATTGTGGAGGGAAAGGTCAGAAGTGTCAAGGCTATATATTTACACCTGTAGCGCCCAACCCTACCTTTGCCAGACACTGTAGTCCTCAATCCAATGTATCATGATGACCAACAATAAAAGAAACCTACACCCACCCGAACTCAAACTAATGCAAAGAACGCAACCAACGAGTAACAAAACACAGGGTGAAAGAGGCAGGTTCTGCTATGGAAACACAACCTCTAATCACTACCCAGTAGCAATGCTGCCAGATTCAACATTTTGGGGGTTCCAAAGGAGGCAGACGTGGCCATGGAACGTGATGATTCGTATTATGTTATTTCTGAAGTTCACTTACTTTATACATAATATACACGATTCACAAAACACAATATAGATCTACTCCCCAAGGTTTCCTCGTAAGTTTGGACAAGATGTATTTTTTTACATACTAAGGTTTTCACGAGTACTTCTGGGAAGCTGCGACTCTCATGGTTTTCCAAGGAGTACTTCAGAAATTCTTTTATGAATTCTATTTTCACATGACTAAATGTATATGTATATATATTATATATTTTCTTTTTTGCCCACAGGATAAATATTTCCCCCTTGAAGACACTCCATCCCTGCCAAATGCAAAAAAAAAAAGAGTAATGGCCCCGATTATGTGTGTTTTGGTACTGGTACAATACTTATCACACCCCATAAATAACACTGACCTTGGGATGGGTATTTATTGGGTGTAATAAATAGTGACTATTGCGAGTTTTGTTTTCCAGCAATAATAGAGGACAACATGCAGATTTGTGTATGCTTATTAACCAAAATCTGGTTCTCTAAATATTTTCTGGACTTTTTCCATAGTAAATACCGTCAAGTTGGACCTGCCAGTATTTGCATGAAAACTTCAATCCTGTCGTAATTGTGACACCCGTGCAACACGGGGTTTGGACGAGTGCCTCAATTTAACACTGCACTTGTAATCCAGGCCTATATGTACGCAAATTGTCAGAATGCCACATCTGTCCTGTTACCACTAATATCGTGTCCTGGTAAGCAAAATTTAATTTACATTTTCCCTGAATATCTGATTCCTGCCTAATAGTGTGCTAAGAATGTGTTACTAATCATTCTTACTCTTTTAGTCTCACTCTCTCTCTGTATTGCACTATTGTGTGCTACTACTGAACTTTTCTGTGCTGCACTTAACTGGGCCCACTTGTACCTTGGGAAGCAAATGAACAATAAGAATTCAGGGAAATGGCGGCTGCCAGAAGTAACGCTGTGGGGCGGTGAGGCGGGGGTGAGGCTGAGTGGGTGTAGGGGGGGTAGTGGATTCCGACATACGACGGCTGATATTTATTTACGTTCACCTTTGCCATGGTATGTCACACTCCACTACCCCCCCCACCCAGCCCCGCCCCGCCTCACCGCCCCAATGGCCATTACCGACCGCCCGGACAGACTGCACAAGGTGATGCGCCTTCAATAGGTACAAGGACGTTTTGCTTATTAATACTTTGACAGGACCCAGGAGTCCATACGGATTTACATATGCCCTGAGGAAGCCCCAGGCCGGATGGCCAATTTAATGGGGTGAAACACGTGTTAACTGCACTTCTCTTGTTGCTCATCCACAAGAAAGTCACAATACCTCATGCAATCGCAATTAAAACATATTCACGTAAAATTGCAACTGCTGTCTCTGGAATTTTCTCCGCAAATATCAACAAACAATCAATATTTGTCCTAGCACCCTCTTGAAACGTACTTTAAATGGTCATTCACATTTTGCATCCGCCCACTTGCAGCATACAGTATGGGCTGTGGGTCAGTCCCTTTTATCCATTGGCTCCCTTCACTTTGAGTGACAGCAAAAAGCCTGTGCACATTGTTCACATTCCCCTAGCAATCGTTCCTTTCTCTGCATTGACAAAAGTGCACTTTATTTTTTTAATGTTTTATATTAACTTTAAATCCTTTAAATACTTGCCATTTATTTGGCCTGCACTTTGGGTGCCCAGTTAGATAACGCTTTAGTTTACGTCTCCTTTTAAAGCTGCTGTAGTAAAGTGTTTGAGTGATACTGTGACATTGTAGCTGCCTACAATTTGGGTATTTGATTTTGGGGGGTTATTTGTTCTTGTCTTCTTCACAAATAATATTAATAAAATGCATGGCACAACTGACATGCTTTTTATTTTTTTAAAATTACTAGTAAAGTTGTCACCTAAGTGAATGTTTTTTAATTTTAAACTTTTTATTATGAGCATATGGCAGCCATGTTTAGGTGGCTGCATTTTTTGCACTTTATTTTGTGACATATGCGTGCATTGGAAAAACATAACCATTACACCAATGAAGGCCAGACATGTTTACTTTTCCAGTGTTTGTTTATATTGTATTATGAATATACGGATCACTGACGAAATATCGAGAAGAAGAATATCGAATTGCCAAAATATCGAAGGAAAAATATAGAATGCCAAAATATCGAAGCCCTATCTCCAAACAGGTAAGTACAAAAATATAGAATCCTAAATATCGTTGTTAAAAATATAGTTAGTCACAATATCGAATTTTTTTAAATGTCTTAAAATTAATGTAAAATTAATGAAATAAAACATATAATTAACTGAAACATACTTAAAAATACTTAAATTACTTTAAAATTAATAAATAATTAATGTAAGTAAAAAAAAAAGATAATAATACATATATATTAACGTAATATTTATTTTAAAAAAGCAATATTTTTTGCGTAGGATAGCGGGCGGGTAAAATTTACTATTACCACTCCAGTAAGTGCAATAGTAGGGAAAACGTTGGATAGCGGGAGGGTAAAAATTACTATTCCCACTCCAGAGAGTGCAACAGTAGGGAAAGCATTGGATAGCGTAGGGGTAAAAATTTAATTCACACTCCAGAGAGTGCAACAGTAGGGAAAGCGTTGGATAGCGGGAGGGTAAAATTTATTATTCCCACTCCAGTGAGTTCACCAGTAGGGAAAGCATTGGATAGCGTAGGGGTAAAAATTATTATTCCCACTCCAAAGAGTGCAACAGTAGGGAAAGCGTTGGATAGAGTAGGGCTAAAAATTACTATTCCCACTCCAGAGAGTGCAACAGTAGGGAAAGGGTTGGATAGCATAGGGGTAAAAATTACTATTCCCACTTCAGAGAGTGCAACAGTAGGGAAAACGTCAGATGGCGTAGGGGTAAAAATTACTATTCCCACTCCAAAGAGTGCAACAGTAGGGAAAGCATTGGATAGCGTAGGGGTAAAACTATTCCCACTCCAGAGAGTGCAACAGTAGAGAAAGCGTTGGATAGCGTAGGGGTAAAAATTACTATTCCCACTCCAAAGAGTGCAACAGTAGGGAAAGCGTTGGATAGCGTAGGGGTCAAAATTACTATTCCCACTCCAGTGAGTGCAACTGTAGGGTAAGCGTTGGATAGCGTAGGGGTAAAAATTACTATTCCCACTCCAGAGAGTGCAACAGTAGGGAAAGCGTTGGATAGCGGGAGGGTAAAAATTACTATTCCCACTCCAAAGAGTGCAACAGTAGGGAAAGCGTTGGATAGCGTAGGGGTAAAAATTACTATTCCCACTCCAAAGAGTGCAACAGTAGGGAAAGCGTTGGATAGCGTAGGGGTAAAAATTACTATTCCCACTCCAGAGAGTGCAACAGTAGGGAAAGCGTTGGATAGCGGGAGGGTAAAATTTACTATTCCCACTCCAGTGAGTGCAACTCTAGGGTAAGCGTTGGATACCGTAGGGGTAAAAATTATTATTCCCACTCCAGTGAGTGCAATAGTAGGGAAAGCGTTGGATAGCGTAGGGGTAAGAATTACTATTCACACTCCAGTGAGTGCAATAGTAGGGACAATAATAATTTAATATTTTATTAAAAATAAATAAATTATTAATAACAAATAAAAAAATTAAAATTAATTACCAATCACACACTATTTAATAATTAATTTATTATAAATACCAATGTTTTTATTTATTAATAACCTATTAATAATTAATTAACAACCAATTAATTTTCAATACCAAAAATTAATAAATAAAATTAATACCAATTAATAATTAATTAAGAATAAATTAATTAGCAATATTCAAAAATTATTTCAATAATTAATTATTTACAATTAAATTAATTCCCACCATATTCCCCTATAAACCCACAACCCGCTACAAATAATAAATTAATACAATTAACATAATTATCAATTAAACAATTAATACTAATTAATTACCAATTAATACTAATTATTTACCAATTAATAATTAATCAACAACCAATTAATTTTCAATACCAATTAATAATTACCTAATAACAATTAAATTACTTCCCACCCTATTCCCCTATAAACCCACAACCCGCTACAGAAGTAAAACTAAAAATTAAATTAAAAATAATTAATAGTTCCTAAAAATTATTATGTAATGTACTATAATTAAATTACTTCCCACCCTAATCCCCTACAAACCCACAACCCGCTACGGAATTAAATTACACAAAAATTAAATAACATAAAATTCATTACTTTAAAAATATTCAAACATACATTCCAAAATGTATACATACTTTTAACACATATACTAACACTTAAAACACTATAAAAAAAATTGGATATTTTGAACAACTATATTATGACTGTCGATATTACTTACTTCTATATTATTTAAATCGATATTTTATTTCTCACCTGATTTCCGATATTCTTCACCACTATATTTTGGCAATTCGATATTCTGTCCATTCTATATTAAAAACTCGATATTCTGTCCTATCGATATTTTGAATTCGATATTATGTCTGTTTACCGAATGGACGTATACATTAGGGATGCACTAATATTTCATTGCAAAATTTTACAGGGTTACAGTACTGTACTAATTGATGTTAGCCTTGTGTTGATGTATATTGATCATTACAAACTAATGGGGTAGCCCAGAACACGTCAAAGGACCTGGGTACAATGCGGTAAGAACAACAATTGGTACTGATGAACCGCTATGGAAGGACCAGAGAGGAAATGGCTTTTGGAGTTTATTTACTATGTCACTAAGAAGGTTTTCTCATAATCACCAAATACCAGAGAATGAATACTCTTCAACAATACACCAGAGAGAGAGAGAGACACAACAACTAAAATCCTGGAGAAAGGAATCCTCTTTATATTCTTTTACTTATGCAAATAACATATTCAGTGAAACATCTGAAAAGATATCAAATAGACAGTTGCTCTAATAGGATATGCAAGGAAAAGTGCTCAGGTGCAAGGTGAACAGAGGAAGGGAAAATCAGAAAGAAAACAGTAATAGGTCTTAATATCATAACTTTGCATAAACAGTACTGGTTACCATGATCTGAGGAAGGTAACCCAGTGTTTTTAAGCCTGTCTACAAAACAATTACATTATATTCAAGGTCTGATTTATAAAATGATGCTACTGTAGCTTTGGATTGACCCGCTTTGCCTGGTCAGGCAACCACCACGGTTGTCTCTTTAATTTCCACTGCCCTGATGAAGACCCGTATGTGGAGGTTTAAAAACACCCTCATCGCCTAAGTTGAGTTGAAACGTCGACGCCTCTCATTCATTGCCCTTGACTACACCATACATGGCATCCCCAAGATTGGATGATGCATTTTAAAAATAGCAGCATAATTCTATATAGCGGACTTTGAATATAATGTAATTGTTTTGTAGACAGGCTTAAAAACACTGGGTCTTCCTCAGAATCATGGTAACCAGTACTGGTTAACCCCCCACCTCCCCATGTAGTTTGATGAGTCAGTGTGATGTGGGTGGCTGGCTAAGGATTTTCCAGAGAGAAGCTGACTGAGGTCGCACTGTGGGAAATCCTGCGGTTTCCCCAACTGTCAACCAGGCATGGGAATCAAGAGGTGAGCGCAGTGGTACATACATGTACATATTTACAGTGGGAGTCCCGTTAACACTCACCTGTAAATGAGAGAATCTGTCTTTCATGTATTCTCTTGTATACACTCCCAAGCCCCAGCTTTATGTCTGTGGATGGTCCACTGGTGTGGGTGTAGGCGAAAAGTGTATTTGCACATTTCTGATGCTTTAAATGGGCAGGAGCAGTCCGGCACTGAGTACCTGCACTTCTTTAATCTGAAAGGGAGAGTACTTGCACTTACCAGCACTGTTCCAGTGATTTTAATGGGAGAGTACCTGCACTTACCAGCACTGCTCCAGTGCTTTTAATGGGAGTATACCAGCACATTTCAATAGCAAACAGGTTCTCTTAATAGTCAGTACATGCACTTCTATATATTCATTTAAAGCACTGCACATTTCCCCCTTTTTTCTCTGAGAAACTTTGAAAATATTGAGGGGTTCCAAGCCTATTCATACACAAACTGCACCCCCTGCACCCATTTTTTAGAGGGGCTGTTGGGGTGGGAAATGAACTGAAAATGTTTGTGTACACCGAGAAACTTGTGCCTTTCTGACTGTTTGGCACCTTTGCACCCATTTTCACCTGTACCTTTGCGTAGGACTACACAAACTTCAGGCACTGGGTGCAACCGCCACAATTACAGTTGTCGCCTTCTCCCATAAATATTTGGGAATCCTGATTGTGTGAGGCATTATATTTAATTTACTTGGCCAGATGAAATTTTTGGGCACGAAATTATCTTTTATATGCGCAAAAAGGTAATGCACACAAATTCTGTGGGTAATGTACATGTAATCTGTTCGCAACCCGCATTATGTTATGTTATGTTATGTTAAATAGTTTGTAGAGCGCGTGAATCACCCCCAAGGGGGTCTCTCAGCGCTGGCAGGGCTGTGCAAGAGCATAAAAGAGATGTTATTCTGTGAACATAGTGGTTTTCAGAATCTTCCTGAACATGAGGTAGTCAGAACATTGTCTGAGCGGAAGGGGGAGCTGATTCCAGACCAGCGGAGCTTGGTAGGAGAAAGATCTACCTCCCATCCGTGCTCTCTTTATCCTCGGAATGAGTAGCAGGGATTTAGAGCATGATCTCAGTTCACGATTGGGAATGCATTGGTGGAGTCTTTCCGTTAGATATATCGGTCCAGGGCCCCACAATGCTTATAAAGTTTCTGTACTGTTAATGCACTTTTAACATATTAACATTAATGAGGTTTCTTACCGTTCTCTCTCAGTTCCCATTTTCCTTCCAGTGAAACAGCAGAAAGGCCCAAAGCGAGCAAAAAACGCACAAAAAAATGCATCTGTGGGAAACGAGAGAGAGAGAGAGATTTGTGAAAATATGATGTAGACGTATTTGCCACATAACCCAGCATACAGTGTCCAATTTATAGATTTAAGCGAAAAATATTGCTTTTAGCTTCAACAGATTAAAAGTAATTAATAAAAATTAACATGCAAATAATGCAGTGGTAGACACTTTGCATAACTGAAATTGTCCTTTTTTAGCTGTGTATAGCTCCGTTTAAATACTAGGGAGGTAACAATTTGCCACATATAGTTGACGTCCTCTGTGGGTTGATTGGGCGAAAGACATTTGCCTGCAGCAAGAAACATATCCTTAGATATAAAAATATAATTCACCCCTGCTTAAGAGTATTAGTCTTTGTGGAGAATTTTTTCCATTATTTATGCAAATTTTACTTGTTCCACAACTACTATTATGTTCCAGAAGTAGCAGTAATATCATAAAAAATCCAAATATTTTAAATCTCTTTTCAAGGTATTGCAGTGCTTCTAAGATAGGCATTTGCGTAATGTGCAAGTAGTGTACAGCACTGTTCTGCTGCACTGTTTCTTGCTTGGAAGAGCTGCTTTCATAGGGCCAATAGTGTTAAAAGAGAATAACCGGAAACTGAAGAACAGTTTAAGAAAGAATAAAAGAGAAATTTATTTTATTCTCATGTTACAATAAGTGTGTATGTTTAGATGAGTTTTCTTCTGAACACAGCATATAATTTATGCAAACTATTTCACTTTGGGAGTTGGAAAGGGTAGTAATAATAATATGCTGTTTATTTGCCTCAATGCAAGACTCAACCATTCCTTGGCACATCGTTTCGCATTGCTGCTGCATGATTTGGTCTTCCACTTGTTTCAGCGGCCCTGGTGATGGTGCTCCAGGCCCTCCACCGCAGCCTCCGGTCGTCTCCCCCACTATCCTCTGTACTTTGCAGGCAGTGGCGGCTCGCAGAGGGAGTGCTGCGGGGCGGTGAGGTGGGCGGGGGAGGGGCAGGGTGGGGGATAGTGAAGTCAGACATACGACGACCAGGAGTTAAGTAAGTAAATAAATAAATAAAACTATTTACCTTGCGCTCGCTGCATCGCCGAGTTGGCCTATGCAGCGAGAGCAAGGAAAATATCTTACCCAAAAGCCGCCTAGCCGAGTTGCGCACTTTCAGTCTTCTTCTGGGCACAGGCTCCCGACCGCACTGCGGCCAATCCTGATGCTGCATGAAAGCAGCGCCAGGATTGGCCTGAGCGCTGTCAACTTGCGCTCCCAGGCAGACTGGGAGCCCCTGCCTGCTTCCTCCAGCCCGAGCAACGCAGCTGGGGCTGGAGGGAGCTTCAGTGAGCATGACGATTTGGCCGGCCTGAGACGGCCGGCCAAACATCGGACCAGCCAGACCGCCATGCACACTGTAACAATGCCCACCAGTCCCAAACCAGCAGTGTCATCCCCCTGGACCCGCCCCCAAAACCAGTGGCGGCTCCTCCATACGGGCGTTTGGGCGCCGCCCCCCTGCTTTCTCGCAGTGCGAGAAGGCAGAAACATAAATGGTAATAACTACCATTTATGTTTCTGCCTTCTCGCACTGCGAGAAAGCAGAAGTGCCTGATCGGGGGTGGGCGGTCCTGCTTGAGGGCAGGGGGGAGTGGCTTGCCCAGTGTTGTGCATAGGGACTGTTTGGCCGGCCCTGGGGCCGATCAAACAGTCCGTATGCACAACACTGGGCAAGCCACTCCCCCCATGCCCTCGAGCAGCACCGCCCACGGCGCCCACTCTACATAGCGAAAATGGTCCCGGCTGGGGCGCTCTCTACTGCGCCTCAGCGTTGTGATTGGCAGAGCGGAGGGAGGGAGGCTGCCTTTCATTCATGACGACATGACGACGAGAGCTTCAGGACGGCGGGAGCGGCAGTTTGGACGCATCCAGAAGCTGCGGTGTTGCAGGACGGAGCGGGAGTTGGAACGCATCCAGAAGATGTTGCAGGACGAGGATGGTAAGTTTTATAATCTTCTTTCATTTACCCACCCGCCTCCACCCCCCGTGACGACCCCCATCATGCCGGCCGTTACTGTGAAGTTATGAATGTACAAAACTATTTTAGGCCCTCCTTAGGCCTAAAATAGTTATGTACATTCATTACTATTTTAGACCCTCCGGTGCCGTATCAATGCCAGTCAGGGCTGGCTTTAGGGCGTTGCGATCGGTGCCACCGCACCGGGTGCTGGAATCCTGGGGGCGCCGTGTTTGAAAGTTTATTATGCCTTTAAAGTACCTGCTGCAGCGTTTCTTTCACCCCGCAATTACCAGGCCTCACATAAATGTCAAGATAACTCGTGTGATTAATTATCTTCCTGGAGAGAGAGATCAGCATTTTGTATAGTTGTGGTTTTGACTTAGGTGAAGTTAGTGCAGAGGGTTAATATGCCTGCTGCAGAGAACGTGTACCATGTAGATTACAGATGTAAACAGATCAGCAGGTTACTTGCAATGTATAATTTAAAGTCCTTAGTCCTAATATAGAATAGTGAGGTATTAACTTTCATCCTAGAACTGCATACACGCTGCAAAGTACAGAACATTGATCAATGTTGCAAAAAGGGTTAATTTGGCTAGAAATCGATTCTTATTATTAAAGAAAACTCCCAACTATGCTGTTTCTTTTTCGACTCTGAGTTTGTGCTTCTCCACACCAAGCACTCTTAAACTATGCTGCCTACCAGTATGGATGACATGTGACTCCTACACTTTTAGTCCTTTGGCTTACGTAACATTTCCTACACAGTGATTTACACATGTATGATTGAATGTCTGTGTGTAATATGCGTGTGATGCAAAGTGCTCAGACACCCTGCACTGGTATGAGTGGCGCTATATAACTAATTCAATGCATCTGAGAGAGTGTGGTTATGGAGACTTGGTCACTGTTTTCGCCACCCAATCTTTGGCCCTAATGGAGACCTGAGGTGACATATAGTTCATCTTTCTTTGGCAATAAGGTCAGGCGGCTAACGCCAATGTTCCCTATTCTTTTAAAATAATGCAGTCAGGCTAAATGGATGGCACGGGTGCAAGCAGGAATGAAGCACGATATGGGACAGTTTTAAATGTGTTTAATTATTTCAAGTCTACATATCCTACCTACTTTTATAAATATTCTTGCTTTCTGAAATGTGGTTTAACCTGCATCCTTTGGGCCTTTTTTTTTTGTTCTTCAAAATTTCCTTGGCGTGAGGGTCCTGCAGTTCCCCTTTAGTCAATCAGGCTCGCTATGACACAAAACACATTTAGACCCTTTTTTTACGCCCCACCACTTTCAAATGTCACCAGCCACCACTGCCCAAAACTCATCAGAGTCCTGGGGGCGGGTCCAGGGGATTAAAATAAAACCCGTTTTATTATCGTTTTGTTCGAGGGTGGTGTCGGGGAAGCGGCGCGTCTCCGCCCTAATGGAGGAGCCGCCGCTATCTTTAATTCCCATTCGTGAATTTCTAAAAATATCCCAGATACATCAACTGCTTGACCTTGCTTCAGATGAGACAATCGAATAGGCAGAGAGTCTAGAAGCTATTTAATGTTTGGTGGATGATGTCATCAAAGCTGTAGCCACAAACGATGCCTCTCTTCAATGAACAAGACACAATCAACAACCTAACCTTCTACCAACCTCATTCGGCTGGCCAACCCCATCTCCAGCTTCCTATGAGTCCGAGACTGGCTGTCCCTTGAGCCAGCCCCAGCTGAGCATCCCAGCCGAGCCCTCCCTCGCCTGTAGGTGTGGAAGGTTCCACTCTGTATAACCCCAGGCAGGGCAGAGCAGCTGCAGCCGCCTTTACAACCAGGAGATGTGACTTGTGAAAAATAATTTGCCATTTAATTGTTATTGTAGATTGTATTTGTATGGGAGGTACTAATCCTATACGAAGGCATGGACACAATTGTGAAGTCATTAGACTCCTAACTTCAGTTTTTATGAAAATGTGTGAGCTTCACAGGGTTAAAGGCAGCTTCAACCATTGCAGTCAGAGTAGCGGACACATCCGTTGCACTCCACCTTTTAGTGGGTGGGCCTAGCAAGGATCGAGACAGACTTGAGCCAATTGTCTTGCTCTAGCTTGTCGTTTGACCATGGTGATTGGCTCATCTAAAGACAGCCAGACAGAAATCCCAAATACGGACTCTTAACTTACCTAATGCGGTTTTTGTAAACACCAAATTGCTATGCATTATGAGCATATCGCAGCCATGTTTAGGTGGCAGCATTTTTTGTACTTTATTTTGTGACATATGCGTGCATTGGAAAAACATAACCATTACACAAATGAAGGCCAGAAATGTTTACTTTGCCAGTGCTTGTTTATATTGTATTATGAATGGACTTATACATTAGGGATGCACTAATATTTCATTGCAAAATTTTACAGGGTTACAGTACTGTACTAATTGATGTTAGCCTTGTGTTGATGTATTTTGATCATTACAAACTAATGGGGTAGCCCAGAACACGTCAAAGGACCTGGGTACAATGCAGTTAGAACAACAATTGGTCCTGACGAACCTCTATGGAAGAACCAGAGAGGAAATTACTTTTGGAGTTAACTCACTATGGGCCTCATGTAGGTAGCATACCAGTTACCACTTCTAAAATACCGAACGATACCGAATCGGTATTTTAGAAGTGGTAACTGGTATGTAGGTAATGAGTCGGTATTTTTTACCGAATCGTTACTAGTCGGCAATTACCGAATCGGTATTTACCGATTCAGTAATGAGGCATACCTTCCCATTGATGGGAAGGTATGCCTCATTACCGAATCGGTAAATACCGATTCGGTAATGGGGGGAACACATACAAGGGTGGCAGGGTGTCACATTGACACCCTGTTGCACCCCTGATTCGGCCATGTGTGCACATGTGGCACACATACATGCCCTAAGGGCATGTATGTATGCCACATTGCACACTGCTACGCGCGTGAAAATGCATTTACACATACATTCATTATTTACCACCAACTATAAGTTGGTGGTAAATACCGACTCTTAAACACACACACACACTCCCCCTACATCTCGATTTTGCTTTCGGAATTTACCGAATCGGTAAAATTACCGATTCGGAAAAGTTACCGATTCGGTAACATTACCGATTCGGTATTATTACCGAATCGGTAATTTTACCGATTCGGTAAATTCCGAAAGCAAAGTTTGTCCCCCTACATACCAATGGCCAAAATACCGGTCGGTAACGGTATAATTACCGAAAATCGGCCGTTACCGACCGGTATTTGGCTTCCTACATGAGGCCCTATGTTACTAAGAAGGATTTCTCATAATCACCAAATACCAGAGAATGAATACTCTTCAACAATACACCAGAGAGAGAGAGAGAGAGAGACAACAACTAAAATCCTGGAGAAAGGAATCCTCTTTATATTCTTCTACTTATGCAAATAGCATATTCAGTGAAACATATGAAAAGATATCAAATAGACAGTTGCTCTAATAGGATATTCAAGGAAAAGTGCTCAGGTGCAAGGTGAATAGAGGAAGGGAAAATCAGAAAGAAAACAGTAATAGGTCTTAATATCATAACTTTGCAAAAACAGTACTGGTTACCATGATCTGAGTGTTTTTAAGCCTGTCTACAAAACAATTACATTATATTCAAAGTCTGCTTTATAGAATGATGCTACTGTAGCTTTTAATGGACCCGCTTTGCCTGGTCAGGCAACCACCATGGTTGTCTCTTTAATTTCCACTGCCCTGATGAAGACCCGCATGTGGAGGTTTAAAAACACCCTCATCGCCTAAGTCGAGTTGAAACGTCAACACCTCTCATTCATTGGGCTTGACTACACCATACATGACATCCCCAAGATTGGATGATGCATTTTAAAAATAGCGGCATCATTCTATCTAGCGGACTTTGAATATAATGTAATTGTTTTGTAGACAGGCTTAAAAACACTGGGTCTTCCTCAGAATCATGGTAACCAGTACTGGTTAACCCCCCACCTCCCCCTGTAGTTTGATGAGTCAGTGTGATGTGGGTGGCTGGCTAAGGATTTTCCAGAGAGAAGCTGACTGAGGCCGCACTGTGGGAAATCCTGCGGTTTCCCCAACTGTCAACCAGGCATGGGAATCAAGAGGTGAGCGCAAATTGCTATGCATAGGGCTGGTGATTGCAAACATAAAATTTAAAAGGGCATGTTTTAGCTTTTTTCGACAGTACATACACATACATGTAAACAAACTACTGTCCGCAAAGGAGCACCTCTATGTGTCTCATTGAAGAAGAGGGCAGCCACATCTGTGGGCTCTCCAGCATACCCCTGCTTGCTTCTCTGTGTAGCTGCCTTTAGTGAGGTGCTGCCTGAGCCACTCTCCAAATGCTTCTATTTATTAAGCCAAGGAAAGGCGCTGATATCAATCTGATGATTAAACTGCACACTATTTAACCAGGGGTCATGAACATTTTTAAAATCAGGCTTAGAAGCGTTCACTTTTCATCAGTGTCTCCAAATTCATTGATATAATCTAAAGTACTTTTATTTTTTTTGCAGTGTTTTATATAGCGCGAACTTGCCCCTAAGGTATCGGTATCAGAGCGCCTTACATGAGCACCAGTTGTGTTACTCAAGGACACATTTATTTTTGTTAGGCACGGGGAGATTAAGTGATTTGCCCAGAATCACAGGATGTTGAGCTTTGTTGCCAAAACTCGAACCTGGTTCCCCAGATTTGAGGTCGACCACCCTAGTCGTTAGGCCACATACTTGATTGAAACACTTTCAAATTTTAAATAAACATCCTTTAAATTATTATAGTTTTTATCATATTTTTGTGCGCCATTCATTGCATAATTTACATGCGAAATGACTTGATGGGTCAGCTCCACTTTGGCTTTCAGAGTCAAGCCGAAATACCCACTTGGCTCGCCCTATTAATTTGCTGGCTTGCCCACCCTATCCCGCCCGCCAGTCACACATACCCTGTCTTCCTAGCTTTCTACCCCAACTCAGCAAAGTCTCATTCCTAAGCTTCCCCCACTCCATATACCCAGGGTTCGAGGGTACTTCATAACAGGGTTGTAGGTTTTTTGGAGTCCTGGGCAGAAAGGGGATGTTTGTGACTTCTCTAATTTTCCAGGGATGAAACTTTAGAGTAAGTGACAGCACTTGACCATTAATCCTCTGACGTGGTTAAAGCAACTTTGTAAGCGGTTATCAGTAAAAAGTTGAAAACATAATTAATAACCCTAATAAAAGAAGTACATACATTTTGAAACGCTATTAAGTGCAAAAACATTACATTACTCACACTGAGTGAAAAACAAACCAGCCCCAGGTCTGTTCAAAACTGACATCTCTACTCAAATCTGAACTAATTGTTTGCAGATTAGTGCAAGATTAACATGCTAAAATGGAGCATGGTACACAGTCCTGGAATGGGAGGGTTTCCCAGATACCCAAATCAAGATAAGGAAGCAGTGCAGAAGATATTTGAACCCTGAGGATATGAAAGCAGATCAAGTAACAGCATAAAAATCCATGATTTCTATTAAAGGCATCACTCAGGTCACTGTACAATTAAGGAACAGGATGTAACGAGATACATCTGAATTCTGATACATGTACCTTTTAAATTGAAAGTATTATGGAGCACAGGCCAATCAACAGCGCACTACAATGTTGTAGAAACAAAGTGTTGTTAGGTAGGGTTTCCTTTAACAATGATTTCCATTCTGGATTTTTTTGTTAAATTTGAAACTCCATCTCCCAGAATACAATGTTGTATTGGAAGAGGGGTACCTGGTGACATGCCCAGAGCCATGGTCTCATTCCCTATTGAACCCTCTGTGGCCTTTACAAGTTTTAAAACTATTAGCATACATTTAGGTGGTTCTAATGTGCATTTTCTTTTGTAAATTAGCATAATGCAGATTCAATTAACTTCGAAACAATGATTTTTTCCAATTTTACAGTTCACCTGGAAAGCACGAGTCCAGTGCAAATAAATGCGACTGCGAGCCTGCCTGACTAGCTGGACCCCTTCTGTACGGTTAACGATGCTGGCCCATGGCTTTGAGGCACAGGAGAGGAAGGCCAGCCTCGTAGACTTTCCATCTTCCAGTGGTTTAACGACATGGCCAGTATTTCCATATCTAAACCAGCACAAAGTATGGAAGCAGCAGCAGAAGCCGATATGTTTATACATGGGGACCAAGGCTGATGCGGATATGGTTGTCCATAGTCTGTGGCAGAATTAGCACTAACAAACAACGACTGGAGTGTATACTAGAGTAAGTAAAGTAACTACCTAGGTTGCCACCTGACTAGAATTTTACTGGCCTGGCTACTATTCTCATGCAAAGATAGGTAAACATTTCACAAAATTCATTGGAATATAATATTTCCTCCCTTTGAAATATAAACTGATAGCAACAATACAAGATGAAAACATGGCAAAGAATATGAATGCTGCTTACACTATTCCGAAATGGCCTTTAAAGCAAGTCGAGGCAGGATTGCAGCCGTACACGCTTTACAGCAACCGTTGTTCCAGTATCGGCTCTTTGACCGACCCAAACTCCAAACATTCACAAATGCCCAGTAATCTTCTCTGAGAAAGATGGCAACCTTAATAATTACCACCGGCTGAAATTAAGTCAAGCATTCCAGCCTTCACCTCTTTCTTCTTCTCAGTAAAACCCCTGAAATATAGTGGACGTGCCCATGCAGGGGCCCTGCAGCTCACTGGGAGATGGGACACTTTCTGCACCTCAATGAGTAGATGCTTGTGTACCCATTGAGAGGGGATCTGACATAGCAGTCCCGGTGGACTGCTGCTATCTGGACAGGACAAAGACTGCTTTGTATAAGGCTTGTACCTGACAGTAGTGACACAGTGAACCCAAATATGGGCTGGAAGTCTGGCCAGGTAAATACCAGTTAAGCATTCCTCACTTTACTTTTCGTTTTTCTCAGTACAACAAAAATCTCAAGTAATAAGAACGTGGTGCAGTAGTAGTGAGAACTCAAGGGTAAAGCTGAAGACCATGTAGGAAAAGTATATTAAGAAAGTTGGGAAGTGGAAGACTGGATAGTTCTGCTGTTCAATCCATGCCATCAACTAAAGCCAGATAACATGCTAGGTTCAATAAGTTATATATTGCACAATTTCAGTCAATCATTTGCAGTAAAAGCATGTGGGTTGTTAAAGCATATAGCAAATGATTAGATACTCCTTCACGCAAAAGGATTTTTGTTGAACAGAAATTGGCCCTGTACAATCTGAAAAGTCACTTTGCAGCCAACAGTTGGAGGCATTTTGTGCACCAATTGGATGGGGAAGCAACAATTCTTTGAACTTCAGAAGTAATCAAAGGCCCCCCTAGCGTCCCCACTCCTGGCTCTCGCAGTGCTTGACCATGGCTATCCAACCTCAGGGAGAGAGCTCCTTCCACTGGGTCTGGGGGTGCTGTGCCAAGGCAAAACCCCTTAATTACACAAATCACCCCAGGGCCTTCTGTCACTAAGATCTAAAAGTGACTAACAGGTTCAAAACCTCGCCCACCCTAGTCCTAAGGCTTTCTTCCCTGTGGAACAGCACACTTTCAGTTATCACTTTGAAGAACACTGCATACTCCTGGTTTCACCAAGAAGAGATTCTTATGGGGGTTAGCAAAAGTTGTTTTGGGGGTTTAATCCCTTATCATCTTTAAATAGAAAAATTAGGTATAGTGGGATAGTAACAGGGTTAAAACCACGAAGTCCTGTATTGTAGTCTTGGTTCTCCTACTTGACCAAATTGTTTGATCTTGGACAAATCCCTTTCTCCCAGGACCTTTGTCCCCTTATCTGCCATGAAATCACGGGCTGAATGGCTATTATCTGAATCTGCCTAAAGTTTTTTGCGTGGGTGCCTCTGGTTTAGTGCTGCTTCATTCTCAGCTTTTATGATCCTCTTTTTTAGCACCTCTAAAGGTAAACATTTTGCTAACGTGGCCTGTTTAGGTCACCTCTGATGCTGCAAGTTCTCCCTTCTAGTTACTATGTTATCAAACTCTGGCCCATTGCACCGCTGCACATTGGTTGTTCCCAGTGCCAGTGCTAGGACATCCCACTGGCAGGACAGCTCCAGACTTCCCAGCATGCTTTTTGTTTTACATCACCTAACGATTAGCCTGTTAGCACCCATAAATTCCTTGGTGAGCAAGATGTTGGACATTAGGCGTCCCACAGTAGCTCACTGCAGAATGCACAAAAAGCAAGGAGTAGCAATACTACTCTCTGCCACCCTACTTCTTTGGGCCTTGCAGCAGTGGCCCCTGGCTGTGAAGCCCAGGGGAAGGTGGCCCTCTCACGGGCCATACTGCTCTGGATTATGGCTGCGAGGCCTACGGGTCAGGGTGCTACAGGCGTAGCATGCACTCAACTGCTATTGGAATGTTTGTCGGCCAGCTTTCCAGCAAGAAGCAAGTTTCACGCACAACAACGGTAGATAGAGGTATACAAATGAAAATATCATAACATAATATCTCACAATTCCGCAAGTAAGTCCTAAGACACCGCTATTGTTGACCAGTTGTCAATGTAATTACTAGATGATAGTACAGAATACCACTTGGGGAGAACATGTAGAAAATGAGACACAGAATTAACACTTGTATTATTTTACCTCATATTTTAGCACCGCTTGGCTCATGGTCTTTAAATAAAGTGGCATTTGCATAACTCCCAACTGCAGGGACAACATTGACACTTTAACTACTTTACTTGCTATTCGCCTTATTCGCTAAATGAGACCCCTGGTGAATGTAGTCTGGAACTAAGGGCCATACAAACGTGTTTTTGCATCACATACCCTCTGAATCAGTAGATCAGAGGGGTTCAAACAGTAAAACCCTTTTCCAAATGTACGAAGCCCATTACTAAGCTTTTCCAAATGGGTTTAGGAAACCATCCTGGATTGGTATTTGGAAGATGTGTGTTTAGAGCCAGGGTCTCCGACCTTTTCTGTAGTAAGACCTACTTGTGTTCAATGAAAATTGTCCTGAGCTTTCGATATTATTAGAGATGCCGTAGTAACCACATCAGACGAGATTTCATAGGTGACCACCGTATGGAAGATCACCTCTGTGCTTCAGGCGTGGTTGCCAGCAATAATGTAAAAAATGCTTCGTCACATGGATGGTAGATAAAAGCCATAACGGCAACGCCTTGGCACCAAGGGAAAAACATGAATAGTCATCTCCTGTTTGTGTGTGTTTATTTGATTTTTATCTCTCACATATCAGCTTATAGTTTGGAAATTTGGATGTTCAAACATCAACTTATGAATTCCCAAATTACACACATTTTCATTTCCAACACACGATTTCCAGATTTGGTATACATATGGTAAATTCAAATCATCATATGCTTCGGATTTAGATAACTAGGATGCACACAGGAGAGCTCCTTTCAGGGAGCTGGAGAGCTACAAGTAGCTCACAAGCTACTCATTGGAGAAGCCTGGTTTAGAGTGTCCCCTCAAAATACCAATTCCATACGGTATGTATTAATGTTTTGAGACCGATATTCGGTTGTAAAACATTAATACTTTACCAACACCTCAAAGGTGATGGTACCCCCATTCCCCAACTGAAATAATACCCTAGGGACCTCAAAATTGCAAATAATTCTATAAAAGTTGGTGCGCAAATTGCGACCACTTTTTTACCAAATACATTGCACATACATCTGGCCCTTCATGTGTCAAACACTGCCTAATTTGCAGAACAGCAGACGAGATATTTGGTTTCATTCAGACTTTTAGCCACTGCTCACAGCGTTAACTGCTCCCATCTGCTTTTTCTTTCTGCAATACACTCTGAATTAATTTACAATGTACAAACAAGCCAACATTTCAAAACTGGAAAATAGGAGATTTTGAAAAAAAATCGGGGTATTAAGTTTTCCAGGCAATTTGGGGCGGGAGGCGGCTAAAGTTAAGCTTTTTTTAGCTTCAAAGCTCGGTAGACTCCCGCCTGAATCGGACCCATCGGTATGTGTATTAATGTATGGAAAAACAAAGTGCCCGCATTTTAACAGACTGAGAGCGCGCTAGCATTTCATACACAGAGCTCACCACTTTCTCTTGCTGTATATAATACTTTCTTCAATGCCACGCTACCTGAATGGACGGGCTCCCTTTTTATAGAATTATTAAATAAATAACGCGGGACCATTAAATGGTACACATACGGTATACAAATACATGTTACATAGTGAAAAGAAAACATGCGTAATAATGGGGTTCACGTTATGGAAAAAGTAACAATAATAACATATATCAATGTCAAATGTAAACTTATCGTAGCGACAACAGAACATACCCTGCAGGTGTGTGCTGTCACGGTGTCTGCGAACTAGGACCTGACAGGCTGTGTCAGTCCGTCCTCTGTGTCTCAGGATAGCTCGTGGTGTTACCTCATAGGCTATGGCGCTTACCTCGCCCTCCTCAAACTCCCCGTGCCAGCCCCGGCTGAGCTGGTTTTATACCTGGCCATGTCTGAGGCAGACTTGAACCCAGGCGGGGCGGGGCGGGGCGGGGCGGGCTGGGCTTTGCCTTCATCTCTCAGAACCAGACAGGCCGGGGATGCCCGCGCGTGACATCACGAGGTTAAAAGTGAAAATCTCCATGGTATGAAGGAAGGTCGAACTGAGCTCTGTTTGAGGAAGAGCCGGGTTTCAATAGTTCTTCTTCCCCTTTCATCTTCTGCTTTAGGTGCAGACAACAGGACCTCGTCACCTCAGGTGATTATGAATTGATGTCAATAACCACGTACACGTGAGCGTGCTTTCCATTGTGAGGTTGTGTCGCGCACTGAAAGTAACGTAATAAGCGTGGTAAACTCACACTGACCTCACACGCAACCCTTCCAGCGCATCTTTACTGTCACCTGCCACAGCCCCTGCTGTCCCAGCCCTGAAACCTACAACACAGACCTACCAGTGCACTGCTGACCCAGCGCCCCACTCATTCAATACTAAGGTTTCATTCAGCCCTGCTAATGCACTCAGTCCTGACTTGCCTCATCCACTGCTGGTCCAGGATTAGGGTCACAGGTAACCCTGCCGAGGCACCTCAGTCCTTACCTGCATCACCCTTCAGTTCCACTACGAACGCCATGTAGCTTAGCATGACGTGCCCTGTCCTACCCTACTGTAAAGTTCAAGGAAACACTCTTGAATAGATGCACTTAATTAACCCCTTTGCTGCGGCGCGAATTCCGCCGCAGCGCTGGGGGGGTGCGGGGTGAGTGCTGCGCCGCCATGCTCATGACGGAACCACGCCATCATGAGTTACGGGCGAGCTGTGCTCATGACGGCGTGGTTCCGTCACGACTCCGCCCACTCTCTATTCCGCCCGCACAGGTGGGGAATCAGTGCCGCGTGGGAGGAGCGGCCGCCAACGGCCGCAGCATGACAGAACCACGCCGTCATGAGCACACGCCGCCCGTGGCTCATGACGGCGTGGTTCCGTGATGAGCACGCAAGGGGTTAAGTGTTTATTTGAAGTAGCGTAGCGTGGAGAAAAGCAGCCCACAACCGGTCATTCAACAGCTCACGAAGCCACTGCCTGAATGAACAGTTACAGGCAGCCGCAACGAGAACCGTGGAATGAACGGGACACATTAAACATATACAAAGCATGGGGAAGGCGCTCGAGGAACATAAGTATCAGCACGTGAATAACAAGTCGCTCTTAAAGGGAAAGAGCGACTTGTTACCTTAACATCATTTCCCTTTATTAAACAAAAACAAGAAAGATAACAAATCACAAAAAGAATAAGAAAAAAGATAATTAACATAAAGGAACCAAACATTGGACTAATGCAGTAAAAGACCTATTACTTTGCGAACTAACTTACATTAAGTAATAATCTTTAAATCTTTGAGGAACAGAAACATTACGATGTATAATTTTAGGAGAGACCGTTGCAGAAGGAATGTTGGGTGAAGATTGCAAACTGGGTAAGGGGTCATGACATAAAGAGGTTTCTGAACCAATAACAGTGGGACAATCATTATGTATAAAATTTCCAGATGCAATGTTGTTTCTGTCCAAAGTGGTTGAGGGAAAGTTGTCACAGAAGAAGTCCATGCCAGAGTTAAGTCCATCAAAGTCTGAAGCGCAAAAACTTTTCTTCTTTGTAAAGATAATTTTTAAAGCCTGATCATGTGTAATTTTAACAAGACTTCTCCTATTCCACCCCCCCTTCCATTTAATAAAATAGCACTTTTTGCCACTTGAATAACCTTGACAGGTAGTGTGAATCTGGACTCTCCTTTCTTTACTCTCTTGGGTTTTTTAATGAGGACCCAATCACCAACAAAAAATGGAATGTCTTTGGTGTGCTTTGAATCGTGATGATGTAATGAAATAGCATCATGTTTACATTTGACACCTTCTTGAATTTTCTGTAAATTCCCTTGATGAGCAACATCAGCATTAGTAATGTCTTTAACCCAATGGGGACACAGATGTGAAATTGGTACTCTGTTGCGTAGTAGCTTAAAAGGAGATATGTTTGTAGTACTGTGAGGGGTGTTATGATAGGTCCACAGTTTTTGTTTTAAGAATTCCTCAACTTGTAAACCAGCAGACAGAGCAGTCTGAACTCCTTCCTTCAAGAATCTGTTGATGCGTTCAACTAGACCATTAGAGGAAGGAGAATAGAGTGCCACAGTAAGGTGTTTGATTTGAAAATCCTCCACAAATTTTAACATCTGATGAGACCTGAAATGTGTTCCATTATCCATCACAATTTGTCTTGGAGGACCCTCAATATCAAACACGTTTCTCAAGAGTTTGATGACAGCGTTAGTATCAGGAGAAGACACAAAATCAAAGTAGACCCACTTTGAAAAATAATCAATCAGCACCAAAAGATGTCTTTTACTTGCAGGAAGAAGATCAAATGGGCCCGCAAAGTCTAAAGCAACCTTTTCCCAGGGCGAATCAGGTAATGGGACCATATGAATGTTAGGCTCAAATGTCCTCCAATGCTTATCAGAGATAAGACAGGTACTACAGTCTGAAATCCACGTTCTCACCTGCGAATCCAGACCATGACATCAATAAAACTGTTTAAGATTACGAATGGTGGCAGACACACCCATATGTCCTTCATGACTCTTCTTAAACAGAAGATATCTAAGATTGATGGGAGGAACCAAAGAGTCATGTCGAAGTAAACACTCATTGACAATGGACAATTCATCTGATACCTGAGAAAACGGTTTAATGTTCGCAGGTAGATTTCTTTCATGAGGCCAACCTGATCTAATATAAGACATGACAGTTTGAAGAACAGTGTCATCAGAAAGTGCGGCCAACCATGAGTCTTTAGTGACCAAAGAGTTCTCATCTAAAATGTCACCAATAAGAGCCACAACACACTCCACTTCATCATGAATACTTGATGAAGTATCATCAATGGGCATTCTCGAGAGGCAATCTGCCCGTCCATTCTTACCACAAGGTAAGTATTTGATGGAGAAATTGTACTCATGCAATTTTGAAAGAATTCTCACTAATCTAGCTGAAGCCTTGCCTGAGCCATTTCCATTGAGCATATAAATAAGAGGCTTATGGAAGTGAAAATATAAAAATGAGTTCCCCAAAGAAATGTTTTGTATTTCTCAATTGCCCATGTACAAGCAAGTGCTTCTTTTTCAATGGTGCTGTAATTTTTTTCTGATGAAAGGAGAGATCTCAAAGCATAAGCAATAGTGTGTTCTTTGCCTGTGACAAGACAGCACCTAAACCTAATTGGCTAGCATCTACAGTTACATAGCAAGGTTGACCAGAAATGAAGGGTGCTAAAATAGGTGCAGAGGTAATTAAAGTTTTGATTTCACAAAAAGATTTGTGTGCTTCCTCAGACCAAACAAAAACATTTCCCTTGCGCAACAATTCTCTCAGTGGCTGAACTATCAGAGAATAACCTTGAATGAACCGAGAGTAATACTCGCAAAGTCCCAAGAATGATCGGAGAGTGTCCTTGTTTTTTGGGGGAGTACTATCTCTGATAGCAGAAATAAGAGAGAGTTTGGGTCTTATGCCATCTTTTGAGATACTATGACCTAGGTAATCTAATTTGTCAACCATGAATCTGCACTTCTCCTTCCTAAGAGTAATGCCAACATTTTTGAACACAGACAACACTCTCTCTAAAATAAGATTATGCTCCCTATTAGTTTCTGCAAAAATGAGAACATTGTCCTGAAATGCTTGTACCCCAGACATGCCCTTGAGAATGGTATCCATGAATTTTTGAAATACACTCGTCGCAGAGGCAAGACCGAATGGCATGCGCAAATATTTGAATGCGCCAAAAGGTGAGATAAAAGTTGTCAGGTCTTGGCTCTCTTTGGCAAGTGGTATTTGGTGATACGCTGATCTAAGATCAAATAGTGAAAATATTTTTGCTTTGCCCAGATTTGCTAAAAGATCCTGAACCTTGGGTAAAGGATGACAATCAATGATGATATTTTTGTTGAGAGTGCGAAGGTCCACACATAAGCGGATCTCGTTTGTCTATTTCTTAACGATGACAATTGGACTGACCCACTCTGATGAATCAGTAGCTGTAATAATACCCTCCTTGCAAAGTTTGTCAATTAGGATCTTGAGATCCTGCCTGACACTAAGAGGGACAGACCTTACTTTGTGTACCACCGGAGATGCATTCTCTTTAAGTTTAATCAGGTGCTCAAATTGTTTTATGTTGCCAATGACATCGCAAAATACTTCACTAAACTAGTTGATTACATTAACAACATTGGTTTCAACTTCACTCTCAATAAAGTTGATAGATTGTTCTGCAAGGACAATTGGGTTCTCGGCACCAGGAATAAGCATAATACCTAGTCTAGCTAGGTCCTTTCAACCAATTATGTTTTTTCCTCTAATAGCTACATATATTTTTGCTGTAATTTTTCTACCTAAACATGAAAGAATATCAATAAAATAACCTGATATATCAATATTTTGACCTCCAAATGCTTTAGGATGAACGTAAGACTGAGTGAGTTGTCTATCTTTGTACTTTTCTTCGAATAAATCATCAGAAATGATCGTGATGGGTGCACCTGAGTCAGCCATCATCTCAATGGGAACATCAGATACAATTGCTTGACAAAATGGTCCCTTTATAGAAATATCTTCTATGTCGTTATCTGAAATTGTAAGAAGTATCTTACCCAAATCTTGAGCACACGTGTTGGGTGTGACTTCAACTGAACTTACTCTGACAATGTTTTTACCAGATTTGCATACTGACATAAAATGCACTAATTTACCACATTTTGTACAATGTTTAAATGAGGCTGGACAACTGGGGTTATTGCCTAGGTGATTTCAAGATCCACATCTGAAACAAAAATTATTAGGTTTTCTGAAGAGAACCTTGTTAAATCTGTTTCTGGTGTCAATGGCTGAAATTTGAACAACATCATTTGAAACTATTGCTATTGATGGGCTTGGAGAAGGAAGATCATTAGAGATAACCTTTGAAGAGATCATGGACCTTTCTTTCCCTTTTGCTATTTCAATTGTTTCACTCAACGTTGGGTCTCTACACCCTAATAGTCTTTCTTGTATTTTTTTAGACGAGCAATGATACACAAATTGATCTCTTAAGCATGTGTCTAATACGGCTCCAAAGTTACATGTGGATGCTAAATGTCTCAACAATGAAATGTAATCTTCTACAGTTTCATCTATATGTTGCTTTCTTTTCATAAAATTAAAACGTTCAAGAAGTATACTAGGTTCCTCGGTGAACTTTCTTGAGAGTCTCACAAAACCTTCAGAATACACATTCCAACCTTCTTGAGCTCCTGCTGGGGGTTGCATTTGTGGTAGGTTGTTAAATACTTTTTGACCTTCAAACCCCAAATGACCATACAGGAGCACAAACTTTCTTTTTGCATCAAATTCATTTGGGTCATTAGCCACTAGGTAGTTGTGAAATAGATTCAGCCAATGTTTCCAGGGAATAGTTGGTTTACCTGGTGAAGGTAAGAAGTCAGAAATATTCAGCAGGTGATTGTTTGATGCCATTGTGAATGTTAATTCCAAACTCCCAACTGAATATCTTTAAAGAGTGCCTGTCACTGAAAGTACAGGCAGAGATGAATGCATAGATGCTGTTAACCCCAAATTTTTATGTTTTTAGCTTATATGGGTTAGAACTCCTGCCAAACTTCTCGTAAAATGAATTAAATAAATGGTGTGCCCATCACCGATGAATAGGCAAGTCTTACCGCCTTTGAAATCATCTTCACGTTGAAAACAGGATGAAGCTCCTATGCAAATCGCCTGAAAAACGGAGAAACAACGTTTGTTGGTAGTGTTGCTAGGCAACCTACTCCTCCGTTTGGTATACGGAGCGCACTTCATCCCAAAACAGAGGAAATGCTTGATAACACCCCTCTAGCCGTGTACGCGAGTAGCGTCACGACGTCAAAGGGGAGGTGCCAAATCCAGCATCGGGTGAGGGATCAGTCTTCATGAGATGGAAGCGAGAGGTTGCTGCAGCGTCATAAAAACACAGTGACTTTTCCGCTTAAAAAGGTGTTAAATCTTGTTTACGATCAGTGGGCTTTGATGAATCCGTCATTGCCAAGTGTGAAGTTCAAGGAAACACTCTTGAATAGATGCACTTAATTAATTAAGTGTTTATTTGAAGTAGCGTAGCGTGGAGAAAAGCAGCCCACAACCGGTCATTCAACAGCTCTCGAAGCAACTGCCTGAATGAACAGTGACAGGCAGCCGCAACGAGAACCGTGGAATGAACGGGACACATTAAACATATACAAAGCATGGGGAAGACGCTCGAGGAACATAAGTATCAGCACGTGAATAACAAGTCGCTCTTAAAGGGAAAGAGCGACTTGTTACCTTAACACCTACTCTACCCTACAGTTCCGTTCTCTGCTTTTTCCTTTACTATTCAAAGGAGCGTAACACAGGGCCCTGTGGCGCAGGGGGGCTTCCATCTCCCCAGGGCCCTCTATTGAGCCCAAGACTTATGAACTGTAAAGAGGAGAATAATCCAATGAATTCTGAGTAATTAAGAAGAGGATTGAATTTAATCCAGGAAGAGTTTTATTCTGTAAATCAGTAGATCACAGGAGTACCGCTGTTATCGACGAAGTTCAACTGCTGAATGGCGATTAAACAGTTGTATACCTCGCTGAGAAACCGCAGCACAAGAGATGCATCTTCAAACATAAACAAGTTTGAAGATACACTCTCCAGCAGCGTTACAACAACGTGGAATGTAGAACCTTGGTACAGTAATTAACATAAAAGAAACACTGCAATAATCATGACACATATAACAACAAAAGAATATGACCAACCCCTTTACATCATCTCCCTTCCCATAAAATGAAAAGAAAGTCTAAAAATAAAAGGAATTGTTAAGACATATAGTAATCTTTGAATCTTACAGGAATAGAACAATTGTGATATGGTTTATGTAAGTCAGAAGTCGTAGTTGAAGAAGGAACAATAGGTTGAATCACAGGTGACGCTTGTGAAGAAGTAGATGTGACAATTGAAGAGGATAAATCAGGAGTGAAAGCGTTGTCAGATGAAGAACCTAAAGGAAAATGTGAACAGTCATAGTCATCTGTAGTAGAACTCTTGCAACTAAGCATTCTATTGGTCTGTGCATGTGAAATCTTAACAACAGCTCTCCTACTCCACCACCCTTTCCTTTCCAAGAAAAGTGAACCTTTTGAGGTTTTGACAACTTGAATAGGCGAAGAAAATTTAGAGTCCCCTTTCTTAACCATGTTGGGTTCTTAAGCAAAACCCAATCTCCAATTTGAAAGTCCTTTGTGATTGAAGAACATGACGAATCAAAATATTTATTTTGAACATTCCGTTTGATGACTACATTTTTCTTAAGGATGACTTTGTCATGACAAGCCAGACAGGAATTATCATCTTTCTTGAGAAGCTTTATCCAGTTTGGACAAATGTTTCCATTTGGATATCTCTTTTTAAGCAGCCTGAAAGGAGAAATCCCTGTTGTAGGGGAAACTAGATAAGACCAAATTTTCTTCCTTAAAAATAATTCAACAGGAAGGATGCAAGCTAAAACTGATTGTATACCTTCTTTTAGAAATCTGTTCATCCTATCAATGAGACCATTCGATGAAGGGGAGTGAAGAGCCACCTTAAAATGTTTGATATCGTGAGCTATAAAGTAATCTTGCATAGTTGTGGAACAAAAGTGTGAGCCATTGTCTGTAACAACTTCTTTGGGAGATCCTTCTGATTGAAAAACTCTATTGAGGAAATTTATAACAGCAAGAGAATTAGGAGAATCACAAAAATCGAAATCAACCCACTTAGAGTGATAGTCAATAAGTGCAACAATGTAGCGTTCACTGTTGGGAAGAAGATAGAATGGACCAGCAAAGTCAATTGCAATTTTGAAACATGCCTCCTCAGGTAAAGGTACAGTGTGAAGAGGAAGTTTGTTGATCTTCCAATGTTTGTCGGAAAGTAAACAAGTATCACATGCATCAATCCATTGAGTGAAATCTCTATCTAAAGCAGGCCACCAAAAATGTTCTTTAAGTTTCCTAGAAGTCGCTCCTACTCCTAGGTGTCCCTCATGAGCGGATTCAAACAATTTAATGCGAATAGAAGAGGGAGGGATACATTGATCACCGCACATTAAAATATTGTTAACAATTGAAAGATCATCTGAAACTTGAGCATATGATTTTAATGAAGCAGGAAGTGAACGTTCTCTGGGCCATCCAGAAATAATCATGTTCCTGACAGCTTGCAAAACTTGATCATTATCATATGCCTGAAACCAATCAGATTGTGACAATATGGGAAAAGTGGACAAAGAGTCATTGATGGATGCCACCACACATTCTACTTCATCAAATTTCGGGTCAGGAAGATTGTCTTTTAAGGGAAGTCTAGAAAGACAATCTGCTCTGACGTTGAGTCCACCAGAAATATGTTGAATAGTAAAATTATATTCATGTATCCTTCAAAGAATGCGTACTAATCTTGCCGAGGCTTTACCAGTACCATTACCGTTGAGTAGATGCAAAAGGGGTTTATGATCACTCAGCAGAATGAAATGGGAACCCCATATAAAACTTTTAAACTTTTCAATGGCCCAAGAGCAGGCAAGTGCCTCTCGCTCTATAGTGCTGTAATTCCTCTCAGCAGAAGAGAGAGACCTAGAGGCGAAACCTATAGTGTTTTCTTTTGCACCAAACCATTGACATAACACAGCCCCCAAACCCAATTGTCTGGCGTCTACTGAAATAGAGCATTGAACACCCGGGGTGAAAGAAGACAAGGCTGGGAAATCAGTGATAAAGATTGAAAGAAATATCCAACTCAGGAGACCATACAAATTTCACATTTTTCTTTAGAAGATTACGTAACGGTTGTACAATCTGTGAATAACCTTGAACGAATCTTGAATAGTATTCAGTCATGCCCAAGAAGGATTTAAGGGCATCTTTATCTTTGGGTATTTGCACATTAGATATGGCCTGGGTAAGTGAACATTTTGGCTTAATACCGTTTTAGGAAATGGAGTGACCTAAGTAATCAACCTCTGACTTAAAAAATGTACATTTGATTTGACCTAAGGTGATGCCTGCATCTCTGAAGCGTGAAAGAACTTCTTTAAGTGTCTGAACGTGTTCATGTTTATTTTTTGAGAAAATTAAGACATCGTCTTGGTAAGCCTGAACGAATTTGATATTTTTAAGTAAACAATCCATACATTTTTGAAAGACGCTAGCCGCAGAGGCCAGGCCAAATGGCAGCCTTAGATATTTATAGGCTCCAAAAGGGGTAATGAAAGTTGTCAAGCTGGTAGACTGGGGAGACAGGGGAATTTGATGGTATGCGCTGCGAAGGTCAAGTAAGGTGAAGTAAGTTGAACCATTGATACCAGTAAGTAGATCTTGAATCTTAGGGAGGGGGTGACAATCAATGAGTATATTTTGATTGAGGGAGCGAAGGTCGGCACCGAGGCGGATACTGGAATCTTTCTTCCTGACAATCACAATGGGACTAACCCACTGAGAAGAATCTGTTGGTTCAATAATACCTTCTGAGACCATTTTGTCCAATAAATTCTTCAAGTCATCTCTTACACTAAGAGGAGTGGACCTGAGTTTATGTGTAACAGGTATGGCACCTGGCGTAAGTTTAATCAAATGCTCACATTTTTTAATTTTACCTATCTTGGTATTAAAAACTTCAGGAAATTGTGTAACAATGTCATTAATCATTAGATTAGTATCATCTGAAATAGATGAAATTTCGGTATCATTAACTTGAACAGGATTGTCGGATCCAGGAACACGTTTTAAACCCATTTTTGCAAGGTCCTGCCAAACTATTATGTTTTTTCCTTCTGTGGCAACATATACTTTGGTACTAGTGTGCTTACCAAGACAAGAGATATTCGCTACAAAAAATCCAAGCATGTCTATATCTTTGCCTCCGTATGCTTTAGTTTTGAAAGAGCCATGGAAGAAGACCAAAACTTATCAAACAAAAAATCGGAAATGATGGTAACGGGGGCACCTGAATCAGCCATCATGTCAATTGACTTATCACCAATCAAAACTACACATGTTGGATCTTCGGCATGTTCATGCTTAGTTACATCCTCACAAGAATCAATGGCTAAAATTTCCTTTTTTTCAAGATTATTGGAGAATAAATCTACGGTATTAATATTCAGATTCTGCAATGATGACTCAAGGGGAGCAACATCAAGGGAGGAAACATTAAAGTCAGGATTTTGAAATTCGTGTGAGGAAATAGAACCAACATGAATAGGGCGTTTGCTTCTGCAAACAGAGCTAAAGTGCCCTAATTTTAATACAATTTGTACATTTCTTACCTAAAGCAAAACAAATGGGACTATTACTAAGATGTGATCTAGAGCCACATCTGTAACAAATAGTGGTGGGTTCCCTTTGGAAGGGTTTGGTGAATTTGTTCTTTACAGCAATGGCATTCACAGACATATCATTTTGAACACAATTAACAGGTGAAACATTTTCATTTGCAATACATTTCGCAGAAATAATGCTTCTCTCTATACTTTTGGCCATGTCAATGACCTCTGATAGGGTGGGATCCCTACAGCTTAAAATACGCTCCTGGATTTTCTTATGATAACAGATATACATGAACTGATCTCTTATATACATATCCAGAGAAGCACCAAAATTGCAAATCAACTGATAAGTTTCCAAGTACTGAAATTAATTCTTCCACAGTTTCATTAGCATTTTGTTTTCTTTTCATAAAATTAAAACGTACAAGCATTACATTTGGTTGTTCCAGAATTTTTTTGTTAAGTCTTTGAATAGCGTCAGTATAAACATTCCAACCATCACCATTTCCTGGAGGAGGTATCGTGGTTGGTAAATTATCAAAAATCTGACGACCAGCACTTCCCAAATGGCTATAGAGTATTGCCAATTTTCGTTTGGGTGAATATTCCTCAGCATCAATGACAATTAAATAGCTTTCAAAGCTGCAAAACCATATCTTCCAAGATTCAGCAGGTTTGCCATTAACGGGGAGAAAATGATTTAAATGTACAATCTGCTGGTTGCTAGCCATGTTAAATAAGTGTTATCAAAGTTTATTATTTAAAAAAAATATATATTTGAGGATATAATGTTTTATTTCCTGTATGAAAACAAGTTGAATAAATAATAGGTCCCTTTAAAGTGCTGGAGCTTGGCAAAATGTTATTTTCCTTTTTAATCCTCTTAGAAATTAAACCTTAAAATTCCATAAAGTACATACCATGCCAGGGGCTTTGCGATGAATGAATTAGCTGATTTCCGTGTTAAAAACAACTTGAAATTGAGAAATGTGTTAACCAGCTGATTCAGAAGTTAAACGAGTAAACGTTCGTTTGAGAAGCCTCTTTTTTTTTTTAATTGAAATTAATAAAGATGGCCACCACCGCTGCGTGAAACGCGGTGATGTGAGAGGTGCACTGGTGCGATGCCTCACCCTTGAAGATCAGCCTCAAATACTTTAAATGTGTCCGCCTGTGTTGCGTGATGACGTCATCACGTTCCTGGGTAACACTGAAGCCGGTTGGCTTGCGTTGCGGAGATCGACCAAAGAGGACAAAATTCCGTATAAACTGAATGACTGGTCGTATTCCGTTCGTAGAAATGTGAGTGAATGCCCCAGATCCAGGCAAAAAGATGAAGACATCAATACAAGGTACTTTTTAAATCTTTTGAGTACGATGAATCTGTTATGAATGCAAATTAAAAAAATTATCCAAGATGGCGAAATGCTGAGAAATCCCGTCGCCGAATGTAAAGAGGAGAATAATCCAATGAATTCCGAGTAATTAAGAAGAGGATTGAATTTAATCCAGGAAGAGGTTTATTCTGTAACTCAGCAGATCACGGGAGTACCGCTGTTCTCGACGAAGTTCAACTGCTGAATGGCGATTAAACAGTTGTATACCTCGCTGAGAAACGGCAGCACGAGAGATGCATCTTCAAACATAAACATGTTTGAAGATACACTCTCCAGCAGCGTTACAACAACGTGGAATGTAGAACCTTGTTACAGTAATTAACATAAAATAAACACTGCAATAATCATGACACATATAACAACAAAAGAATATGACCAACCCCTTTACATTAACATCTGTGAGATATGGGAGACTCATGGGCCCTCATTACATTCTGGGGGGGGGCGTCGTGTTGCGTTGTGCCACTGCCTATCTGCCCTTCATCTTCCCTTTCCCACCATGTAGTGCCTGTCCAGTATTGTTCAATACTGGGCTGCAAACCTATAATCAGCAATTAGCAGGGCTACGCTTTTTTATTTAAGCAAGCTTCTCTCCTCACATCCTGCCCTGCTAGCCAGGGGCGTCGCTTCAAGAGGGGTGTTTGGGTGCTACACCTTCCTAATTAATGTATTCTCTGGTAAACAGTTGGATACAGGTGCTTTCAGCCGAGTATGGTGAGGCGTCTGTCACATTTCACCAGGAATTGTTACATAAACACAGACAAAAACACACACTCACTCTCTTCCTCTCTGCTTTGAAAGACTTCAAAAATGTTGGTTATTTTACTAAATATTGTGTTTTCTCTCACTTAGTCCCACTACCAATCTGCATTTGTCTCTCTTCCGACGGCCACTTTAGCCCCAATCATGTGCCCTGCTTGTCGTATAATGTATTTTAACATTATATGCCAGAGCGATTGCTGGAAAATCTGAAGCTCACCCCTCCCCCTCAATCTTACTGACCAAACTACTCCCCTGGTGGTAGCTATTAACCATGACAATGCAAACCGTAATTGAATCGATACCCACCAGCCCCGTTCTTACTCCTCTCCTGGTCTCAATGTCTAACATTCATTGCCACAAAGTGAGTGGGCTGGTAAACAAGAAGATTACAACCTGCCTTGGAATTTACAATTGTGGCCAGAATTTCAGCCCGTAATTTCAGGCATTTACACGTTTTTCAAGATTTTGTGGTGGCGGATTCTATGGATCTCGAAAAACACCAGCAATATCCAGGTGCCACAAATGTCTCACCCAGAATCACGAGTGATTATGTCAGAGTATGTTTAAGAGTTCACATTTTTAGTGACAAATATCATTGAATACTAATGATTTTTATGTTGAATCTAAAAAACTCAAAGAATGAATTGGTATGCATGAACTTAAAACAAATTTATAATGAGGTTCATATGTGTATTTATTAGCTTGATTTAATTATGACACATTTTGATAAAAACACCATGTTGAATAAAATGGATGCTGTTTCCTTTTCTGTTTTCCACTCCTATTTTCACCCCCCCAATAGATCTCCCTTCCCTGCGCATTTTCTCTCCCCACAGGCTCTGCGAAAGCGAAGACAGCTGATGTAATGTTTATCTAGCAGTTATGAATACAAAGGCTTATTAATGATCTTAAGTCTACTAGATGGGTTGCAACATCCAAGGTGTATTCCACTGTGCTTCCGTATCTCAGTTCAGTTTTGCACGTTCAGAATTTGCCTTTATTTAATGTTGAATATTTTGTCTCAAAACATCTCCAGATGACAGTGACACGGAAAAGTAGAATGCTTTGTTAGAAAAAGGGAAAGTGCTCACGTATAATGCCATTCAATACTCTGATTTGCCATAAAAATACCATGCTGAATCTGTATTTTAACAAATTTTCGATGAAAGAATTTTTTAGAAGAGGCTCTTAATTCTGGGGGTGAGCCAGATTTTTGAGATTTTTAGAGACATTCTTTCCCATTCTTTTATGAATGCTGTCCAACCTATTCTTGATTTTGCTGCTCATTTGAGGCTTGGGGCCTGATTACGATCTTGATTGATGGGTTACTCCATGACAATAGTGACAGATATCCTGTCCGCCAAAATATAAATCCCATTATTTCCTATGCGATTTATATTTCGGGACAAGATATCCGTCACCCCTATGACGGAATAACCCACCTGCCAAGATCGTAATCAGGCCCTTTGAGTGAATTGTGAGTTTTGACTAGTCTGTATTAACTCTGCACTTTGAGCCTTCATGGCATTTATTCTGTACTGCTTGATTTTGAGATTTCTGTAATAAAACCTTTTACATTTTCCCTGATCTGGAACTCAGTTACTGAGTAGTCCCAGTTACTTGTTTCAATACCCTGATGTTGGGTGAGGTGCTTTTTACATATTTATTTCCAGTGGGAAAACATTATGAAGTAAAACTTCAAGGTTTCTAAATTTTGGGGTGCCCTAAAATATTTGTGTGTGTGGTTTTTAATGACGAACTTTCGGTGTTTAAGGGACCTGAATTTTTGTGGTGCATTGTTGGCAGACGTGGAATGACCACACATGCATGTTATCAGTTCATGAAGCAGAAATGCATGATTTTTTTAAAGCAGGCAAAAACACACACTACTTCCTGGACAAATATGTTTAGCCATCTCAGTACATGTGGTCAAGCTTCTGTGCAAATTATCAGCAACCAGGCTCATAAGATCCTATTGGGAACAGTGACGGTCCTGAATATTGAGTTGGGAATATAATTATGCCTTAACAACATAGGCATAATATGAGGGGCAAAAATATTGACAGATAAGTATGCATTCGTTTTATATATCTAACTCCTCACAAACTAGAGAAACTTAGAACAAATGAAATCTCAAAATGGTGGGAGTACAAATCACTCCAGAGATATTTGGATGTGGGCAGAACTGCACGAGGATTACGAATATTAGTAGCACCAACCTATGAGAACCCAGTCCAGAACATGTTAAAACATGGAAAAAACACGTCTCCTTAGCGCAGGGACCGGGACCAACAGCTGTTTCTCACGAAGAGGCAACCCATCTTTCAAGCCCCACTCCTGATGCTGAGATAACCAAGTTTTCCATCTGTCAGTTTTCATGATACGTGCAACACTTCTCAGGAATGGCTCGGTGACCGTAGTGCAAAGGATTTTACCCGGGTCAATAATAGTCTGTCTTATCGGTTCTGCTGTGGGTTGCGAGTTGGATTGACGAGTTAAGGCATCTGCCTTTTTATTGTCTTTTCCTGGTCGGTATGTGACCAAGAAGTTGTATTCAGCGAAGAACAGCGTCCATTGCAGCTGTCGCGGTGAAAGGTGCCTGGCCGCCGTCATGAACTGGAGATTACGGTGATCCGTAAATACCGTGACAACATGTTTGGCTCCCATGAGATAATGGCGCCACTCCTCAAAGGCGTCTTTGATAGCTAGGAGCTCTTTTTCCGCGATGGTGTAGTTATGTTCTGCCGGGTTAAGTTTGCGGGATTGAAACGCCACCGGGTGTAACTGACCTGTAGTGGGATGGCGTTGTGACAGCACTGCTCCTATCGCGTGATCCGAGGCGTCCGCCTCCACGATGTAAGGTCGATCCGGGTCCGCGTGCACCAATACAGGGGCAGAAACAAACGCTTTCTTCAAAGCTTTAAACCCCCTTTGGGTCTCTTCGGTCCAGTGAAAGGGTACTTTCTTCTGTAATAAGCGAGTTAGTGGAGCTGCCAAACCTGAAAAGTGGTACAAAAGGGGGTGGTGATGGACGGAAAAGTGGCCTATAAACCGGCGGTAAAAATTGGCAAATCCGAGGAAACATTGGATGTCTCTGACTGTCTTAGGGATGGCCCAATCCTTCACTGCTGCTATTTTCCGGTCCGACATCTCCTGACCGTTTGGGGTTAATATCACTCCCAAGAACTCCACGGTGGAGACCCCAAACTCACATTTGCTGATCTTGCAATAGAGGTGGTTGTCTTGCAGGGTCTGCAGGATGGTGCGTACGTGAGCAACATGGCTCTCGACCGTGGGCGAATAGATGAGAAGGTCGTCAATGTATACAACAACAAATCGATCCAGGTATTTGCGTAGGACATCATTCAGAAAAAACTGAAAGGCTGCGGGCGCCTTACATAATCCGAAGGGCATGACAAGATATTCGTATTAACCGTAACGCGTTTTAAAGGCGGTTTTCCACTCATCGCCCTTTCGCATACGTACCAGTGGGCACCACCGCCCCTGGAATCAGATCAATCTGGCAATCATATTGCCTATGTGGGGGTAGCGTCTCGGCCTTTTCCTCGTTAAATACTTCTGCATAATCCTGGTATGCACTGGGTAGCGTAACCGGATGTTCCGCAGCAGTTGCTATGTAGTGTACTACGGCCACCATTCGTGACGGGCTCTGGTTTAGTGGGATACAATGCGTCAAACAATACTCCGAAGTGAATCGCAGTTTTTTATCCACCCAATCCTCTTGGGGATTGTGGTGTCTTAACCACGGTAAACCCAATATTATCCAATATTGAGGGGCGTGGATAACGTTAAAAACAAGTCTTTCTACATGGTCAAGACCATGGCGTATTTCCAAGGCCTCTGTCTGGAAACGCATAGGTCCTGCCGCTAGCTGCTTCCCATCCACGGCAAACACGATTTCTGGGAATTCCTTTTCACACAGGGTTAAGCCTATCAGTGACGCTAGTTTCTGATCCACGAAACAACCAGTCGCTCCAGAGTCCAACATGGCTGTTACTGGACACCATTCTCCGTTCACTAACAGAGAGAGTTCTATGATGAAATGTTGGCTTGGGATCGAAGGGTTACCACTCAAGGAAGGGATGTGTGTCTAGCTTAAAGAATTCCCTTCTGCGTTCTTCAAGCTTGATCGTTTCCCAGGGTGCCTTCGGAAGTAGCAGCGAGCTGTTTGCAAGGTTCCATACGTGGACTCTTGGCCCTCAAGACGCATTCCTTTATGAAATGCCCTTTCCTCCCGCAGTCGATACATAGGCCTTTCTTTCGTCGGTAATCCCTCTCTTCACTCGTGAGGGAGGAACGGACTGTTCCCACCTCCATAGGTTCTGATCTGACTGAATGTGTAGTTTCCGCACTCCGGGGTGGTTCAAGACGCCAAGAACTTCTGTCTCTTCGTCGATTTTCCCCCTTCCTTTCGCTAAGGCCATGATCCAAACGGAGAACCAATGTTATTAAGTCTTCGCACATTGCCGGTTGTGGTTCTATCTGGGCTAATACGTCCTTCATGTCCTCCCTTAAGCCTCTATGGAAGATGGCGGACTGTTTGGCTTCTGGCCATTCGGTTTCGGTGACCAATCGCTGGAAATCGTTGAGGTATGCTATAAGGTCTTGATTCCCTTGACGCAGCTCCAAGAGGTCCTTATCGGCCGTAAACGTGGCCCCTCGACGGTTGAAGGTTTTCTCAAAGTCCCTAATAAATGAGTCCCAATCATACAGCAAGGGATCATCACGCTTCACCAGAGGAACTGCCCACTGGGCCGCATCCCCTGCCAGATAGGAGATCAAGAAGGCTACTCTTGCATGATTCGTGGCAAAAGCCTTAGGTTTGCAGGAAAAGTGCAGCATGATCTGAGTGAGGAAGACCTGGACCTTGCTACTTTCCACGTGGAATCTTTCAGGGGTGGCCAAGGGAACGGGGGTGGGTATCTCCACTACCAAAGGAGCAGAATGGGATGCTACTGGGATCCCTACATTAAAAGGATTTCTCTGCATCCTGTCAACGGTGGCCTGTAAAGCTGCCGTCTCTGCTCTAGAGGCTACTAACTCTGTTTGCACTATCTGTAAGGAGGCTAGGACGTCCTCTAAAGTCGCCATTTTTAATGTTTATACAACGTACGACCGGGAGGATTATAAGTCGTGGGCCGCTTACTCTGTTGTGGGCAGGAATCCTCAGGATCGTACGTTGCTCTATAAGGGTCCACCTCTCGACACCCCCACGGTCTGATTATATATCTACAGACTCCATTAGGTGGTCCAGCGGGGGAAGGAAAGGATGGGGACAGCAGGGAGGGAGACCTGTGGAGAGAGAACGAGACAGAGATCAGTAACTACCTCCCTGTCTTCCTTCCTGCTCTACCCTTACTCCACCCAATACTATTGTGAGGACTATACCTATAAAGGAAGAAAACACACTTCGCTGGCGGGCAACAAGACTTATGGAAGCACTCACAGATATCTGAAGTAAAAACATGTAGCATTAGCACGTGTGACCCTGCTACCAACAGACCTCACGGTAGACTATCGCTTGGGTGCTAACCTACCCTGGATTTAAAGATTAGGGAAAAAACAGGGGTGCGGAAGAGCCGTCCTCCTGCTCACTCTCGGAACCCCTGCTGAGGAATATAAGAAAGGAAACAGTATAATTCCATTGGTTTTATAGCACCCCCATAATCATGTATAACGCACAGGTAGCTTTGGCACGCCTCCTGCTTTGCTTCATGAGGCAGTGGCAAGGTTCAATAACAGTGCATCAGGTAGAACAGGAAATATCACGAATCAACAAATGTGCATAGGTATTTGCTGGCAACGACCCCTCCGTTTGTTGAGGGCTAAAGACCATCAATTGTCATTGCAACCAAAAACAATACTTCTTGCCAGTGCAGTGTTTCAACAAATAAGTCTCCTAGCGTTGCCGCTCAAGCATTGCCTTAACTTGTGTCAGCATCTAGGTAACGGGATTAGTTGTGCCTTTTTTTTCCGCATGAACCTCTGCCTTAGGGTTCGCCAACGAGGGAAAAAGTGCGCCTGGGAATTAGCTCTCGAGGAAGACCTTCGGACCGGACTGCCTACATTTCCAGAGGGTCCATTAAGTTCGGATCACGGTCTACAATTGGGCAAGAGATGAGCCTCTCAGGAGGAGACTCACTTAGGCTGCTTCGCAAGGAACCACTGATCCGGGTTCCACCAACGAAGCAGCGGGAATGGCTGCCCCCGTCTCACCACACTACCAGAGCTGAGCGAGAGTCCGCTGGAAAATAAGAGTGGTGCTAGAAGCACCCTTTCCAGCCTCCTCGGTGTTCCAGCGCAACTCCCGGCATAGAGTAAGCGGCACTCGGAAAGTGCCCTGGAACCTCTTTGTGCGCACCGCGCCCTCGCGTCAAGACGTCACGGCCGTCGGGGAACTGCAAGGGCTCATGGGGTTTGTAGTTCTGGCCCTACTATCGCGCTCGTGCGCGTTTTGACAGTGTTCCCCTCACATCCCTCTCATGGGACTTGACAAAGTCAGAGGTTTTTAAGTTTAGATTCTAATGTAAGACTCATGTATGCACAGGTCAGGAAAAAGGTGAAAGACATAAGCGATGTAGTAGTAAGATGGTCAGACAACGGGAGCAATATCGTATTATGGCCCATTGAAATGTACAATAATGAGGCTTATAGACAACTACACGATAAAGATTGTTATTGCAAAGTGAACCCTGTATGCTTAAATGAAACCAAAGAAAAATGTAATGCTGATCTATACAAATGGAGATGCCTTGGTTTGATTTCCCAAGATGAATTCTGATATCTTAAGGTAGATTATCCAGTCACTTGCATCCTATACATGAGTCCAAACGTCCACAATAATGCTGTAAATCCACCTGGCAGACCCATTATTTTAGCAATAGGTGGAATTTTCGAAAATACCTCAAGATATATTGATTATATTCTCCAAGAACAGGTCTGCGCTGTGCCTTCTTTCATATTGGATACAGGTGACTTCTTACGCAGGATATATGATATTGCGTGGAACGATTCATATGTCCATATGACGATGGATGTAATGGCAATGTACTGAAGTATTAGACATTCAGACGGCATGTGAACCCTAAAACACTATCTAGACACCAGGCCCATACATCTACACCAACATACACTTATGCTATTAGATATGGCTGAGTGGTGCCTCAAAAACAACCTCTTCCTTTTTTAAAAGCATACATGTTGGCAGCTACAGGGTAGAGCAATGGGTACCTGTTTCGCCCCCAGTTATGAGAATTTGCATATGGGCTGGTGGGAGGAGGTTGACTATGCAAGTGAATGGTCAGAAAATATTGTTCTATGGATAAGATATATTGAGGATCTATTTATCTTATGGAAGGGGACATCAGAATCTGCTAGATCATTCACAGAGAAACTTAAAACCAATAACCTTAATCTTTCATTCACATGTGCCATCAGCAAAAAGGATGTACACTTTTTGAATCTTACTGTATATGTAAAGGAAAACAGAATACATACTCAGACATATAGAAAACCAACATCTGGTAGCTCCATTCTTCATGCTTGCAGTTTCCATCCTTCTAAACTCAAAAACAGCATTCCGTATGCATAATACCTGCGCATGAAAAGAAATTGTAGCAATGTAGAAACTTTAGAAGTACAGAATGATCTTCATACAAGACTCCTTGCACGAGGTTATAGTGATGATGTTCTTCAGACAGCTAAAGAGAAGGTAAAAAGTAAAAAGAGAGAGGAACTCTTATTTAATATACACAAAGATAAGCCACAAACACAGAAGATCAGCCATATTTGTTTGATTGCAGGCTATTTGGCCTATCAAACCAAACTACGTAACATTTTGTATAAACACTGGAAAGTGCTTAAAAGCCACCCGGTCATGGGACACGACCTATCCCGTCCTCTACTAATATCATTTAGAAGAGCAAAATCGATGCACAATGAATTAGTGCAAAATTGTCCACAAAATAAGAACATTGAAGAGTGGTTAATAGGGTGTTGGGGTTTTCGAAAATGTTCAAAATGTAAAGATTGTCGCTATGGTTGTAATGTAAAGACCATTCTGTCGGCCCTGCGTAGAACACCTATTAAGATTCAAGGGGTGCTTAACTGTAGGAGCAACTATGCAGTCTATGTATTTCAGTGCACATGTCCAAAAGTGTATGTTGGGAGCACCATACACATGGTTCATATTAGGATATTGCAAAATCTAAGAACCATTGCAAAGAAAGATGATACCTATCCCGCAGCAAGACATATCCATGAACACCACCAGGGTAATGCCAATGATTTAGGGCCATATGTAGATAAATTATATTTACCGATTCATAAATACCGAATTTTACCGATTCGGTATTTATGAATCGGTAAATAGTATGTAGGTAAACAATCGGTAATTATTACCGATTCGGTAAATATCGGTATT
Organism: Triturus cristatus; assembly: GCF_964204655.1. Taxonomy (NCBI): domain Eukaryota; kingdom Metazoa; phylum Chordata; class Amphibia; order Caudata; family Salamandridae; genus Triturus; species Triturus cristatus. The sequence goes on along the minus strand of NC_140590.1, from coordinate 781,893,826 downwards.
TATGAATAGGTATTTACCGAATCGGTAATAATGCATCCCTTCCCATTCATTCCTATGGGCCTGGAGGCCCATAGGAATGAATGGGAAGCCATTTACTATTACTGATTCGGTAAATACCGAATCGGTAATAGGGGAAGCATAATCATGGGTGGCAGGGTGTCACATTGACACCCTGTTGCACCCCTGATTCGTGCATGTGTGCACATGTGGCGCACATACATGCCCTAAGGGCATGTATGTCTGCCACATGGCACTTTTAAAGCAGCCAAATTTAGCTTTTTGAAAGGTATTCGTTATTTAACATCAACCTGTAGTTGGTGTTAAATACCGAATCCTTACTACTGAAATTCACTCACTTGAGTGCTCCCTACATATGATTTAAGGATTCGGTAATTTACCGAATCTGTATTTTACCGATTCGGTATTTTACCGATCCCTTACCGATTCGCTAAATTACTGAATCCTTAAATCATGCCTCCTACATCTCAAATGCATAAATACCGGTCGGTAACGGGATATTTACCAAATTTCGGCCGTTACCGACCGGTATTTAGCTACCTACATGAGGCCCTTAGTCTACTATGTGATAGATGTGATTCCGAAACATCCTAGGGGTGGCAATAGGGAATTACAACTCAGGAGACTAGAGTCGAGATACATACTTATGTTAAATAGCCGAGTTCCGCATTGTCTGAATTCAGAAGTTCTTTTTGTACATCTGTAAACACTCTATCACCCATTAGCAATCATTTGTGCCATGCCATAGTGTAATTTTGAATAGATGAATTGCCGTGGCAATACATAATGAATTTGGTTTCAGCTCATATAACCAATTTTGAGGTAGAACGTACTTTAGGTTGTGTGCAATGGTAGAATGGACACTTGTCTAGGTACAATACATTGAAATTGGGAATATATAACACCATATAAAATACACTCTAGTGACCAAGCACTCTGAATCAAGCCCACTGGGGTAGTATTTTCAGATGGGGACTTTTAGTGAATTGAGAAATCACCCTGACATATATAAGACGTATTTGTAAATATATGTTGGTGTATCTATTTGGTGTGGTATTTACCTCATATTATGAGGCTGAGTCATATTTAAATATTGAAACAACTGTTTTTAGTATTGTTATTTAAATTTTTTCAAATTATATTTTGCATTTAAAAGTTAATTTAATCTTGTATCTGAACAATTCTAATTTGAACAATTTCTTTTCTTTCCATGATGGTTTCAAGGTTGCCATGGTTATATAAACTTTGTTTGTAATGGCGCTCAGCTATGTGAACAAGGTGGTATGTGTCACCGAAATGCCCCAGAAGCCTTTCTCTGATTAAATATATTCCAAAAATTTGCCCAGCGGAATTTGTATGGATAACTCCTCACATATGTACCTTGACAATATATATATATATATATATCTTTTCAAAGTATGTAGATGTGGCATTAAGAATAGTAAATTTATACTTGCCTATGCACTTACCTTTCATATTTTTGGTCTGCACATTTTGACTATGACTTTAAGGTATAATGATATTCCCTACTAAATATTCCAGATTGCGACTCTTGGCAACCAATTTTGCTACTGGAAAGACCACTTAGCGCGGACGGAGAATCTATCACTATACTTCTACAAGTTGCACCATGAGTCTGGCTTGATTAATTTTTCACGGAAACCTGTTTAGTTCTTTTACGTTTCTTTTTCTTGACTTTTCCTCACTCGGTTTCTTGGCACAGGTCAACCCACACATTTAGCATTACACTCCACGCCAAGGTGTTTTTACTTTACCACCATTTCACCCAACAATGCATCCATTAGCTTGTTTTTACATCTGCAGTTCTCCATTTCCTTTTTTAGACGTAATTTCTCCTGGCGAAGGGTTCTCCTGAAATGCATTGGATTTGAACTACTATCAGGGTTTTGAACAACTATCATGTTGAAGGAATTTGAAATTGATTTCAAGATATAGTGTTGAATAAACATCACTTTAATGATCACCGCTGTTTATTGATTGAATAACATTGGATGAACCTCCTAACCGGAGCTTGGCTGTGCAATCGGGGGACGTCACCCAGGTGGATAATGCTTTTCATTCTGATCTGACTTCTATGCTGGTTGATCAGACAGCGATACCCTGGTCGCACGCAGAACATTTGAACCATTTAACTGCAGTCTACCACGGGTGTGCATCTACCACCACTCCAGTATAGGAGCTAGAAGAGACAGTGAACATGGTAAGTAGACACATTAATCTACCCCTGATAGATACATAAGACAGGGAAAGGATGTAGATTAATACCACAATTTGACATTCCCTAACACATGTAGGCATGTCCTCCATGTTGTACCTGTATAGAGTTTCATAGTATTTTATAAACAGATCCTCTCAGAAATATAAATACCATGTGATATGGTAGAAATATCAATGCAAAAAGAACAATTGATGGACAGAATGTTGAACAATGTCAGACATTCACCCCAGTACATAGATCTGGGCCTAAATCCATTGTTTATTTGCTCCCCGTGTCATTCCAGTTTAGTCTTGACACTGTTCCTCATTGGAACAGTCCAGCCCGAACTGCCAGGCCAGGTCTTCCCTGGACTGCAACCAAGCATCCTGGGACTGGTTTCATGGATTCACCCCTCATCAGGTCAGGATAGCTTGACTCCAGTGGCATGAAGAGCACGGGACCCAAATCTGGGAATACCTGTCCCACTTGGGGTGACAAATGCAAAAAGAACAATTGATTGACATGGTAGAAATATAAACTTAGGGCATCATAAAACAGACATCTAATTTGTTGTTACTGCAGTTTTATAGTACAGTATCGACCACAGCAATATTGAACTACACTAATATCACCAAATATATTGCTTACAAAAATATTGTCACTTTATAATCAACCTCGTAACTGATGCTACCCCTCCTCCTTCCCCAATGCTGATCTCTTTTTTGGTTATTTTGGCATTTTTCAAAGAGGTAGCCCATTTTTCGTATACTTTGTGCTTTCAACCTACTTCCAGTTTGTGGTGAAAACCAGTATGAAACCCAAGGGAGATCCAGGAAAACTACAGATTTCTGAGAAGTAGACAAAATCACAAATTGAGCAAGGGGTCATATGTGTAGATCCATCAAGGTTTTACCAAAAAAACGAACTGTTGAAATAAAGAAATCTTGAAAATGAGTAGGAAAAAATGGCCATGTATGACGTTTTCATCTGTACCTTTTTGTTACAATGTCCGATTTACAAACACAATATACCATTATATCCGCTAGACACTTCTGGTTGTGCTGTAGGGTTTGTAGGTTCTCCAAGAACCCGAGGTACCTAGAGCAAACAACTGAGATTCACCATACAGTGTTTTAATTGTGTGCGGAGTACAGACCAATTCTTTTGGTGAAATATGTAGAGTGAAAAATGAGTATCAAGGAAACCTATATATTTCTGAAATGGGAACATGATATGGAGTTTAGGAGCAGTGGTTATTTTTACATCTCTGAATTTGTGGGTGCCCCCACTATGATATGATTTAGAGGATATTTTTCAAAATGGCTTCTTTGTTAATCACTGGCTTATATTTGGAAGGCTCAAATGAAGCAAAATCCAGTGTGTACTAACAAATGTTCTGCTATTCTATGCTTCCACATGTCTTCCGATAAAAATGGGTCCTCACTTGTGTGGATAGGCCTACAGCCCAGACAGGAAGCGGGCCAAAATGCCACATCGACCCAACCCATTTTTCCACTGAAAACTGACACTTTTTTTCTAATGTGGGTAGCTGTGGATTTTGGGCCCTAGCACAGGGGGAAACCTAACAAACCTGAACATTTTTGAAAACTTGACACCTAGGGGAATCCAGGGTGCGGTGACTTGTGAATCTTTCCCCAGATGTTTTACGCAGAATCCCTTTCAAACTTCAAACATTGACTGAAAGAACACATTTCCTCACATTTGTGTGATGGAAAGTTCTGAAATCTGCGGAGAGGTGCAAACTTCCATCCATCTAACATTTCACCAAGTCTTCATATAAAAGTGGTACCGCACTTCTGTGAGTAAGTCTAGTGCCTGCTGCAGGAAACGTCCCAGAATGCAACAAGGACACATCACATTTGCTTCCACTGAGAAATTACCATTTTATGCAATAGTAGTAGTTGTGGAGTTTGGGACCTAGCCTAGCCAACACCTAGGGAAGCCTAGCAAACCTGTACATTTTTTAAAACTAGACACCTTGGAGAATACAGGGTGGGGTGAGGTGAGGTATGTGGCTTTTACCATATTTGTTTACCCAGAATCCCTTGCAAACCTTAAACATTGACTCCTAAAATAATTTCCTCAAAGTTCTGTGATGGAAACTTCTGAAATCTGTGGGGTGCCACAAACGTCCTACCACCTAGCATTCCCCCAGTCTACAGATAAAAATGGTACCTCACTTGTGTGAGTAAGCCTAGAGCACATTTTTAACAGAAAACTGACCCTTTTTGCAAAGTTGGTAGTTGTAGATTTTGGGCTATAGGTAATGGGGCACCCAGAAAAACTTACCAAATGTGCACATGTTTAAAAACTAGACACCTGGTGGAATCCAGAGTGGGATGGCTTGCCTGGTTCTCACCATGTTTCCTTACCTAGAATCACTTGCAGAACTCAAACTTTGACTAAAAACACACAATTCCCTCACATTGCTATGATGGAAAGTTGTGGAATCAGTAAAGAGCCACAAACTTTCTACCACTTAGAATTCCCTAAAGTGTCCCGAAAACAATGGTACCTCACTTGTGTGGGTAAGTCTAGTGCATGAACAGGAAATGGGCCGCAACGCAATATGGACACATCACAATGTTCAACAAAAAACGGACAGTTTTTTTGCTATGTGGATAGCTGTGAAGTTTGGGGCCTAGGTCAGCAAGTACCTAGAAAAACCTAGCAAACGTGTACTATTTTGACATCTAGAGCAATCCAGGGTGGGGTGACTAGCGGGGTCCGCTAAGTTTTTTCCCCAGAATCCCTTGCAAACCTCAAACATGGACTAAAAAACACATTTTTACCACATTTTTGTGATGGGAGTTCTGGAATCTGAAAGGAGCCAAAAACTTCCTTTCACCTAGCATTTCCCCGAGTCTCCCAATAAAACTGGTACCTCACTTGTGTGGGTAGGCCTAGCGTCTGCTGCAGGAAACGGCCTTCTTTCCACAGAAAACTGACACTTTCTTTGCCATGTGGGTAGCTGTGGATTTTAGGCCCTAGCTCAGGGAGCATCTACCCAAACTTGCAAATTTTTGAAAACTTGACAATCAGGGGAGTCCAGTGGCGTTTGACTTGCATGGTTTGCAAACCTGAAACTTTAACTAAAAACACATATTTTCCATACATTAGAGTGAGGAAAACATCTGGAATCTGTGGGGTCAAAAATGTCCTACCACCCAGAATTTCCCCAAGTCTCTTAATATAAATGCCACCTCATTTTTGTGGATTGGCCTAATGCGCGCAACAGGAAAGGGCCCCAAGTGCAGCATAGATGCATTACATTTTTTGCACTGAAAATTTACCCTTTTTTCAAAGTTGGGTAGCTGTGGATTTTGGGCCCAGGTAAGCTGGAGAAAGCTATTAGGCCCAAGGTGAAGCTCACTGGCAGCCAATCAAAATTCAGATTTCTAGGGCGCCCTGTATGATAAACAACTGAGCTCATGACAGAGCAGCTCCCAAAGGTAGCATATTCTATGTCTTGTACATGAAACATTGTCCAATGGATAACCTGTTAGCTGTGGGACCCAGAGGTTTACTACCAGCTTCCAGCTTTTAACTAATTGTAGGATCTTGGGCTAATACGGCTTTAGTTTTCTGTGTGGCAATTCCCTCATCTGAGTTAATTGGGAGCATGAGGAAACAGTTTACACTGCAACATTGAGTGTTATTCAGGACAAGGTGCCCCATCTACAGGAGGGGGTGATGGACAGAAAAAAACTTTGCAATATGTCCAGCAATGGCTGCATCATAGCGCTTTTTTTCTGGTGGAGGGGGCGATGAGGCAGGTGCAAGCAATAACATGAGAGGGAGTTAAGCAAGCAATCATGTGGGGTGGGCAAGAAATGATGGGGAAGTGGGTGGGCGTACAGGTTATCAACAGCATGGTGGGTGTAATGGGGGTCAGCAACACAGACACTAGATGGATGGCAGATGGAAGAAGCAACACAGGCACAAATAAATAGTACCTCAATCACAGCATGAGCAGCGATTGAACAGTGATCAAGAGGAGTCAATCTGTGCTTGGCCCATTTGCCAGAGAAGGAAAAGGAAGTGACGCCTGGCAACCACTAGCCAATTGGGAGACAGCAAAGAATGGTCACAACGAATGGTAAGCAATGGGCAGGTCCAAGTCTTTTATTGTAAACAGTACCCCTCGCAAGTCAGAGCAGATGTGCTGCTGTTGGCAAGCGAGACCTGAAAACGAACAACCAACCTTCAAAAAGATGCAATCCACTTAAAAAAATAAGTTACATAAATACACTGATTTCAAATGAAATATTATTAGCTTCTTAACTATTAACTTAAAATCAACCACTTAAATGGTTTTTTTCTTTACATCACCAAACTGTTAAAATTATCCAACGCAAAAATACTGACCTGCAAAACAGAAATGCCACCTTTCCAAACGACAAACAAACTCGACAAGAAAATGTTTAAAAGTAAGTAAATGTAATTCAATAGTGAGCAACTAAAAACCTGTAAATGTTAAAACTAAAACTAACACACATTGAGCCCCAAAACTAAACAATACTTTTAAAAAACATGCTATTAAGACAAACATTCTGTGTCCACGAGGCACAAAGCCATCACCTGTCCCTTGTCTTGGCAAAGTAAAAGAAAATCTGAAGAAGGGAATCTGTAGATTAAAAAACAGTGAACATGATCTTATAAAATGTAAAAAATGGTAATGCATGTTAAAATACTATCAACGAAGAATATAAACTTACAACCACTTATAAAATATACCCATTTACAATTTACAGATTTAATGGCAGAAAGTGCTGGTTACTCACCTCCGAAATGGAAAAGAGTTATGGTTGGTTGCAAGTGGGATATTATTACTGTCCTGAGAGCACAAGCACAGAAAATATACACTGGAAATGTGCTAAATACTATGCTAATGCTTTTTATGGGAACATTACTTCTAGAATTTATGTTGTAAATAATGCTTGTGTGCATAATCACCTACCATATGTGACATAAATAGAGGTGAGAAATGTTTTGCAAGTCCTTAAAGAAGCAAACACTAGTTCCTACAGGAACCATTTAAAAATGTACTTTCAAAAGTTTATTGATACATTAGAAGGCTAGTGGCAGGGGTCCCAAATTAAAAAAAAACCGATAGCATACACCAGAGAGGCTTCGCGAAAAACCCTAGCTGCTTCTAAAAGATTCCAAGAAATAAACATTCCAGATAATCTAACCACTACACATAGGGAAAAACCCTTTCTCATGTATGGTAATAATGATAGGAGAATAGTAATCTATTGTGAGGAAATGTGGTTTATTATATGGTGTAGTTGTGCCACCTCACAGTGCAATAAACTCACACAATCCTCTTGGGTTCAGTCAGGCACGTTTGCAGAATCTTCGCTTAACACTGGGTAGCTGTGACTTTGCACAGTCAGGCTTTAACAAAGGAACAATTGCAAAGCATTTAGAAGTATGAAACAAACCAATTAAATAAGAAAGTAATGCAGCCTGTAGGGAATGCGACACCAATCTATAAAAACAGGCCTTATTTTTATGAATTTTCAGATACCAAAATGAGCAAAATCCACTGGAGGCTATTGAAAATACAAATTATTAATCAAATCGTATATCATTGCTTGTCACTCAAAATGCAAACAAGCATTTGCTACTACTGAGGTTGGCGTTTACTTTGAAAACTTTGGAATACTTTTTCTAAAGTGGTGTTTGGCTACTCTGGCCTGCTTTGGGCAATGAACTGCAGCAGGGAGCAAGTCAGAGGGGCTTAGCAGGACAGCTACTTTGCAATCAAAGCAGTCTCCAATTCCGTTCCATGCTCTATGGGCAAACTGCCGTAGACATCAATAGAGCTGTGACAGCTTCTCCGCTAAGGTGGGGGAGCGTCGCCCCACTGCTTTCAACAGTGGAAATAAAGGAAAAATAAAATGGTAATTTGTTGTATTATCATTTTATTTGTTCCTGCTGCTGCGTCTCTACCGGGCGGGGAAGGGCAGGGCTGCTCTGCTCTCAGAGCAGGGGGGAGGAGTGGCAATGACTCATTGACTGGCAATCTTGGGCCGGGCAAACAGTCATGCGCACTTTGCATGTTCTCCACCGAGGCTGCATTACAGCCTCGGTGGAGAACATGCCCAGGCTCCCATTCCCTGGCTAAGCGCCGAGTCACGGCACTCAGACCAATCACAACGACTGGTCAGGGGAGCCTGGATGTGCTTTCTGTTCTTGGCTGGGAAGATGAAGGAGAGAGGCGGCAACGACGGAGAGACGCAGAAAGAGGTACGCTTTTAAAACATTATTTTTGACAACCCTCTGCTAGCCCAAGTATCAGCACATGCAGGCGTGTCTTTGGTGCAGCTTCTCTTTTCTGGGTCCAGGAAACAGCAGAGCAGTCCTTCTTCAGTCCTCTCTCTAGTACATAAATGATCTGAGATCTGGGTTCCAGGGGTGCCCCTTCTCTGCCCACAACTTGCCCTCAGGGGATGATGTGACCACTAGCCAATGGGCTACCAGGTCCCTTCCTGCCTGATGATAACTTCCTGCACTGTGTGGCATCCAGCTATCCAAGAGCGCATTACTTTGCCTACTCCTGAGATGGTAGAACCCTTCTCTCAGTGTGTGGAGCTTTTTTTAGCCCACCCTAGAGGTGTGGCTACCTGAGAGCTATACGCTAAAGGGAAAACTGGTTTGCCAACAGTTTCTTTCTCTCTGTCCACAATGCCAACCTGTTTACCAGAACAAAATAACAGCCCTTGTTGTGTGTGCCTGCCATTTGCTCTTCAATGGTGGCTTCCCCTTTGAAGCTCACCTTTTGGACTCTCACCCGTTTGACTTCCTGCTAGGGAGAGGTAATAACTTTTCCAACGGCAGGGCCTCTATTGTGTCCTTTCTTGGGAGTTGTTCACACCTCTCCCTAGGAGGGCAGGAGGCTATCTCTGGGCCAAAAATGGCCACTGGAAAAATTGGGCAAAAGAGTGGCAACTTTCTAAAGTTGGCTTAAACACAAAAGTTACATTAAAGTCGACTTGGGCATCAAGTAAGGTTCAATATAGCAATTCTTTTGATACCTTGGAGTACCAACTTTAGTAGACCCATTTAAAAGTTAGCACAGCTGAGGTGTCAGTGTGTAAACCTGTACTTGCAATTGTGACTATCTTTTGTACAGTAAAACAAACAACTTGGGGGTGTTTCTGTTATGGCGTATACATACATTTCCTACTTTTTAATAAATAGGAGCCTGCCTTAGGACTCGATAGGCCTACCTTAGGGGTGACCTATATATATTAGAAAGAAAGGTCTGGGCCTTGTCATTAATTTAAATGGCAAAGCTGAGTTAGCAGTATAAAACTGCTCTACCAATCTGCAGTGGCAGGCTGGGAGCATGCTTTACTTTGTCACACTCCTGGGGGCACAATAAGTGCTGTAGCCCATTCGGGACACTTTAACTTCAGGCCCTGGGTACCCCTGATCCCATATTCTAGGGACTTATAAGTGAGTTAATGTGTGCCAATTTGGTATAAACCAATAGAACATACACTTTTAGTGATCAGAGCACTGGCACTGAGGTCTGGTTAGCAAGCCTCAGTACATTCTCAGAGTAAAAACCAGCAGCATCAGTCCACAAACTGGGGGGTAATCATGCAAAAAGAGGCATTTCATTACATCTATGCAACTGAAAATAACCCTCATAGACTAACCCAAAACCAAACATGGAAGATCGATGGCACGTTTAAATTGTGCCCCACCACCACTGACACAGATTTACACCATATATAGAGAATATGCAAACAACTTTAGTAAATTCAATGTTTTCTAGCAAACAAAGGGGGATATGTACAATGAAGTGGCAGAGCATGTCGTTAGCCTCCTGGGCTTAACGACACGCTCCGCCACCTCGGAAACGAAAGGCTGCACCATATTAACAAGAATGTGGTGCAGCCTTGCGTTTCCCCCTGCGATGGCGCTAAGTTTAACAACTTAGCGCCAACGCAGGCACCCTTGCACCAGAGTGCAAGAGTGTGTGCGTGCAGGGGAGATTTGGTTCTGTGTAGGAAGGTGTCCCTTTCTGCACATAAACAATCCAAAATGCCATTTTGTAACTCTCATGTGTGCTGCTTCATTCAGCACACATGAAAATTACAAAATGGCATTTTAAAAAAAGGTTTGTTTATGTGCAGGAAGGGACACCTTCCTGTACACAAACAAGCCATGAAATATTTCTTTTTCCATGTGTGCAGCACACATGGAAAAAGCAAAAAAGAGGAAAAATAATGCATTCGTCCTCGTTTCGCCAACTTAAGTCCAGGATTTTCCTGGTCTTAATGTTGGTGCTGCCTCCTATGTACACCACCCTTGTACATAGGGGGCAGTGTCAAATACAATGGGTGTTGCAGTGGAACGCCCACCGCAACACTCACGGCACACCCCCTTCACGTGTGAAAGGGTGCCTTATGTACAAGGCAGTTCATTAGAACAATGGTTCCAGTATATGGATTGATGTGTATGCAAGAACCACAAAGTTATATATAGTTAGACAAAAATAAGCAAAACATTGTATTCTTGAAGAACAGTGTTGTTTAATCACACTGAACAACCAGTAGTTCATTTCAATTGTGGACACAATTTAAAGCAGTGCCCCAGGAAGGAAGGGTGAGGGTAATGTGAATGAAGTGAGGATAAGGAAGTGAGTGAAACAGTGTACAATTCACGTAATTTACAAAGCAAAGAAGGGGCTCCTACAAGAGCCAAGTTATTCACATTAGGTACAAATGTTAGACAGCCATAGTTCCAAACAAAATCACAGTGATGGTAGATGTTGACGTTTCGACCCCTTGGCAGTAGTAAGTAAGTATGTCCCTTACGTCAGGGTCTTCCTCAGGACAGGAGTGTAGAAGGGGGAGAGTGGGGGCGGGTTACCATCAGTGGCCCATACGATGGGCCTCAGGAGAAAGAGGGCGCGTAGGCTCCAAACTGGTGTGAAACTATTTATTAATAACTAAGGCCTACCCTACCTAGAATCCATAGCAAGAACACTACTGTAAGAAATATATCACTACAACTAAAGCTAAACAACAGAAAAAGATCTTTATTTATAAAGATTATTAAATACATTTTTACTCATCAGTCTAAATTCTATTTATCAGTTAAAAGAAAACCTAGTACGACTGATAGGTGAAAGTAAATGAAAATAAAATTAATAAAAAAAGAAATTCACGATAAAAGCCAGAATATACCACAAAGAAAATCGCAATAATTAATTACTAATAAATAAAATACAAACCAACTAATTAAACATTACATTAGCATAAATATTTGTAAAACAACCAAAAATTTCCAGCAAATACAAATATAAAAATATAATAGTTTTGTAACTAATATCCATGACCTTCCTTTAATCCGCGAAAAAGAAACATACAAAAATCGATAATACCCTCTAAAAATAACAAAAATAAAATACAAACAAATCCATGAAGATAAGCCGTAGTCCTTCGAAACCATTAAAAAAAACTAAAAATTAAAAAAAAACACTCCTTGAAACTTGATAAATAAATGGAAATTAATAATTGATCTTGGTTAACATAAAACCAACTTAATTTCTGTTTTAAAAAATGCATTAAAAAATAACAAATGTCTTCCACTTTGATCACAAATATGTAAAAAGCACAGTATACCAACCCACACATAGGAAATACCCCAAATACGCTCAGCTAAGTTGGAGGAACTGATTTATCTAGCTTACAAAACAATGCACTAATCTAACTTTACTACCCTTTATCACATTCCACTATTGCCAAAACCCCCAAAATAACTTTAAAGTAGTCTTACCTTATCTGTAGGACAGCAGCACGGAACTGTGAGCGACACAAACCAGGAACAATGGGAAATCATGATAATGGGCTAAAATATAGACATAAAGGTGAAAAAAGGCTGCTACATGAAAATAATAAAAGGGAACTTTTCTATACAAGTCAATGATATTTAAGAATCAATATTAAAAATGTTATGCATTCAAGTTAAAACATTTTTAAAAAATATATATTAAAATTAATATGAAAAATGTACCATTAATTAATAGCACTAATTAATATATATTTAATATACATATGCTTACATTAATGTTTATAAAATGTTCCGAAAAAATTAAAAAGTATTTGTTAAAAAATCAATCAGCAAACCTGTAAAACAACAATATTAAAAGTATATGTAAAATGTTATGTGAAAATGTAACAGTAAAACATGTTAATATTTAAGGAAAAATATATAATATATAAGGAAAAATATATAAATGTATGGTAACTGAAAAATATGTTAGGTGATTAAAAAAACCACATATAAAGCTATGTGCAAAAATTTCATAAATATGTAGTAAAACATCTATTGTTAAAAATTGAACATTTATTCTTCCTACTTCAATCTAAACTACATTTAGGAACGTCTTGGACATTAAAGGGGTTAGAATCACTATTCACACTCCAATCTAAGCTTCAATGGGAAAGGATTTGGACATTAAAGGGTGTAGATTTAACTTTCTCACTCCAATCTAAGCACTCTTGAGGTAGGTGAGAAACATTAAAGTGGATACATTTACCATTGCTACTCCAATCTATACTATGTTGAGGAAAATGTTGGTCATTAAATGGATTAGATTTGCCATTCTCACTCCAATCTACACTACATTTAGCAAAGTGTTGGACATGAAAGGGGTTAGTTTTACTATTCCCACTTCAATCTAAGCTACACTGGGGAAGGTGTTGGACATTAAAGCTTGTCTGGCACATTATTTGGGATTGTAGAAGTAAGCCTAGATCATTCAAGAAATAAGCGTTGTTAAAACTGCATTCCTCAACAATAAAAAGGGGCTGCATTGTCAAGTGAAGAATTAGTCAGCTCAAAGATGAATGGTTGATACCATGCTTTCTGCAGTTGCTCATTTGATGATTCCAGTGAAAATTCTTTTTTTAAACAGCCAGGAAACGTAATTTTCAGGAGCTTTTGATTCTGGAGCTTTTTTGGAACTTTATGAATATACATTTTGCCTAATCATTTCAAATTCCAATCATTATTATTTTTTTTGTAAACATATTTTTATTGAACTTTTAAGTCATCGTAATACACAGGGAATAAAGATGATCCTTTCGGCAGAGGATAGATACAAAGCACTAGTCACGACTACTATTTTCAAGTCCAAGGTGCACACGGCAACAGAAATATACTTATACTAAAGTTCTGGTGTACATAGTAACCTTTGGTCCTCGGAGCAGCACAAGTGAGTAAAGCAGGTCTTAAATTTAAAGGGAATTTCCAATTATTATAAACTCATGCGTATCCAACGCTCTATACTACAATCTACTGAATACACAATGTTGAACTATCCCCCATCCTCCCGTTCTCTGGTCCACTAGTTTTTCCCATGACACAATAACAAATTGTTTATCATATCATTACCTTCTAATACAACAATCATTCACGCTACGTAAATAAAGATAAAGCAGTTCCGATCCATCTTTATGCAGCATAGAGACACTGGAGACCAATCCCAGCAAGGGTGCTAGTGTTAAATAGGCTGATCTTAACATATCCTGCGCTCATCGTATACTAAAAGTGTGTTTATTCACTAATGTCTGACCCCGATTCATCCTGTGGGGGTTCACATATATTTCCTCGGTAGGAGTTCCATTTCCCCCATACCCTTGTCCATTTTTTGGGGCATCCTCGATGAGTGTAGACTGACTTCTCTGCCACCATTGCTATGTCCATGTCGTTGCACCATTAATTAAGTGTCGGGTTAAGTCTGGATCCCCAACGTTGAGCTATATTGCGTTTTGCCACTGTCATGCCCAATGTCACCCAGTCCTGAGCTGTATTGTTTAAGTCCGTAGGTTCCCAGATATTGAGAAGGCAACGTTTTGGTTCTGGGAGAATTGTGACTGTCGTGACCTCTGAGAGCGTCCGCATCACTCCTCTCCAATAGCGCGCTATCTCTGGGCATTTCCAGATAGTATGGTATAGTGTACATGGCTCTCCACACTGTCTGAGACAAAGTGGTGTGTCTGTTCGGTGTATTTTGTGTAATAGTGTTCTGGTATAATAAGTGCAATGCAGAATCTTTAATTGCACCAGACTAAGTCTTGATGGTATTGCTGCCTCCCGAGGGGATGCCAGCGCCTCCCGCCAGTCAGCTTCATCTATGTCACCTAATTCTAACTTCCATCTGGCCTTCAAAGCTGCCGTGGGATCTGGGCGGTTATTCACAATTTTCCGGTAGGTCTGTGAGATTGCCTTTTTGTGGAGGTGGTCTGTGAGGAGCCTATCTTCCAATGGTGAGGATTCTGCGGGTCTTGTTCCTGGTGGGAGCAAGGACTGGAGTGCGTGTCTGACCTGCATGTAGCGGAACATTTCTGTCTTCGCTAACCCGCAGGTGGCCTGCCAGTGGGCAAATGTGACCATTTCCCCCTTTTTCCAGAGATCCCCAACTTTGGATATTCCTATCAGGTCCCACCGGTTAAACCCTTTAGTGTTGCGCAGTGCGCCCAGTCTCTTTGTGTCCCATAGTGGCATAGCTTGTGTTATGACCCCCTCCCAGCCTAGTGCCCTCTGTGCCTCAAACCAGATGTGTATCGTGTGTGCTGTTGGACCTGTGAGGTTGCTTCTTCTCTCCCTATTGTATAGCGCTCCCATAATCCCCATATCATCTAGTAGGTGTCTATCCATTCGGTATGCGTGGTCATCTTGGGACATATGCAGCCATTGGTTAATGGCAACCAACTGGGAAGCCCAGTAGTATATTTTAATATCAGGGAGGGCTATACCCCCATCATACCAGCTTCTCGCAAGCTTGTGCATCGCTATACGGGGAGTTTTCCCGTCCCAAAGCAGAGTTGTTACTGCTGCATTAATCGCTACAAAGTATGTTGAGGGGATAGGGAATGGTGTATTTTGGAGTGCGTATAGAAATCAGGGAAGTGCCATCATTTTAAAGAGTGCTGCTCTTCCTAACAATGTCAGTGGCAGTGTGCGCTAGTGGTAGACGTCTCTTTTGAATCCCTTCAAGGGCTGTGCCAGATTTTGTGCAATAAACTGCGAGCGATCATGAGTTGCGAATATCCCTAGAGATTTAAAGCCTGTATCCATTATCTGAAGTGTACATACTCGCGGGAGCTGCGGTGGAGAGCCGTGTAGAATATAAAGAAGTGATTTAGCCCAGTTTATGGGGAAACCGGAGACTCGCCCATTTGCCGCGCAAATATCTAAAAGGCAATTAATAGAGCGTGTTGGGGATGTTAAATATAGAAGTTTGTCGTCCGCATATAGCGAGATCTGGTCTTCCCAGTCCATTGCCCATTGCAACCCCGGTATCACTGGGTCCTGTCTTATCCATGCAGCCAGGGGTTCTAGTATAAGCGCAAACAGGAGTGGTGACAGTGGGTATCCCTGTCTTGTTCCCCGTCCCAATGGAAATTCTGCCGAATAATGACCGTTCACCACTACCTGTGCCAGTGGCTGAGTATACAGTAATTGGATCCATGCGCAGAATTTGGGTCCAAATCCCATGTGCCCAAGGACTTCAAAAAGGAAGGGCCATTCAACTAAATCAAACGCCATTCGCGCTTCCAGTGAGAGAATAACTGCGTCCTCTTCTATGGTGGATCTACGCTCTATTACACTATGGAGTCTCCTCAGATGAAGCGCAATATTGCGGTTTGACAGAAATCCGGCCTGATCCGGATGGATCACTGTGGAGAGGTGTGGTAGCAATCTTGTGGCTAGTGTCTTAGCTAGTATTTTTGCTTCAGCATTTATTAGGGAGATCGGTCTATAGGACATACATTCCTGTGGTGGTTTGCCAGGCTTATGTATCGCAATTATGGTAGCCAGGCGCTGATCTCTAGGTAGGCTCCTCTTTTCTAAGCTATCTGTGTACATGTTTAGTAAGTGCGGCACAAGCTGGGGGGCCGCTATTTTATAGAATTCCACTGGAATTCCATTTGGTCCCATGGCCTTTCCCGTGTGCAATGCTCCTATTGCCTGTGTGAGTTCCTCTGGCGTTATATCTTCTTCCAGAGCCTCTACCGCTTCCGGGGTTAGTGTGGGCATGCTTATATCCTTAAGGAATGCACGATTGTCGTCTTTCGAGGCTGTGGCGGTTGGTGTATATATTCATTTATAATGTGCTGCCAGTGCTTCAGTAATTTGTTGCGGGCAGCTGTCATTTGCCAATCCTCTAGCCGGATCTGCGCCACCCAGTTACTTGCCCTCTCCTTCTTTTCTAACCAGGCGAATAGCTTACCCGCTTTATCACCTAGTTCATAAACAGTGTGCTGTGTTTTTGTGAGTGTATTATTAGCCTCCTCCCGCATGTAGGCTGTATATGCCTGTCATGCAAGGAGCAGCTTATGTATCGTCATGTCATTCGTGTCCGCTATGTACGCTGCTTCTGCCAGGGATAGCTCCAGTCCTAAATTCTCTATGTGACTTTGCTGCATCCTTTTCTGTCCCATAAATAGGGAGATTGCGTGTCCGCGCAACACTGTCTTATAAGCCTCCCATAATGTTGTTGGAGAGGGGACCGAGTGTTGGTTTTCCTCAAAATAAGCCTTCGTCGCCTTAAGGGGGTCTTTACTGATTTTATGGTTTTCAAGGTATCCGGGGCGTATGTCATGACTCATGACTGCCGAGAGCGAGACGCCGAGATCGGATCCGATCAGAGGACCAGCTATCGCGCATGCGCAACAGCGTCTGGCAGGTAGAAAAGCCTGACGTCTGAAGAGCTCGAGGCTTCGCGTTCTAGTGTTGCCCCGCAGGTTTATCCTGCAGTTTCCTGTTTCCATTACGGAATTCGAAGTCACTTCTGTCTTGTGGGCGTTTGATACTACGGACCTCTGTTCCTTGGATTCTCCGTTATATTGCTGCCTTTTTCCAGTTTTTTCTCTATTCTTTTCAGAAGCTCTGATTTACGGAACTCCTACCTGTGGGTTAACGAGAGCTCCGCCCGCCCTACCGACTTATTTCCCGGGGGTCGGCCGGGCGTATTGGTGTGCTCTGCCAGCCTCACAGGGCATTTTAGCTCCCTCCTTTGACTTCCCTGGAGCTCATATTGCTGGAGAACGAGCTCTTCGCCCGCCTTACCGGGTCCTTTCCCGTGGTACAGCCGGGCGCATTTACTACTCACGCAAGTAATCTAAAGTCCCTTCATTATCCTACAGCCTAATGGGTAGACCTCTCCTTACAAACTGCTGAAACCCGAATACGACGATGGACATCAAACCTTATTCATTATGAAAAGCCGGTAACGGGGTATTGGGACATTAGGGGAGGAGGAAGATAATTAGCAATATAAATCTCATTCTTAAACTGCTTTTCTGTGTTTTAGGATATACACTAGTGAACAGAAGGAACTCCTCCAACACTTGCGCATTTCCCAAAACTTCACTAGTTCTGTGCTTGTGCTTACCCGTCCACTACTTGGAACCTCCTTCACCGTCACCTCTGTTGTAGAAGCTAGGTATTTACTGATGAACCCCTTCCTGTTAGGTTGATTTAGGTCTCTTCTTTTCCTTTGCATACTTATTCTGTCTCTCTATCCTTTTCAGAAACACTGTTCACAGTCTTCCCGAGTGTATAGAAGAAGACGATACATTACCACCACCCTCTGATAAAACCGAAGAAGCATCAGATTGCAGCTCCAGGGATTTCTTCCCCTCCTTCCTTGTTTTGTTTCCCTGTTTTCCCCTATTACCAGTGCCCTCTAGGGTTTGATAGAGGCATTAGGTATTGGTGGAAGGTTGGGACCTGGCACCAACGTCGCTGAACTCCACGGCACTCCTGCAGAATTGGTTTCCGGTAAGATCCTTACAGAACGCGAAGCCCAAGTAAATTATTCTGCCCGAGTGCCATGGACATACAACAGGTGACATTAGCAGACCTAGCTAACATGATTGAGAATCTCCAGGTGGAGACTCAGGCCTTGGCTACTCAGGTTAACGCCTTACAGAGAGAGAGAGACATGGGGAAGGCAGTTCTAGGGACCCCACGCAGGTCATACACGTTACCACACCTCCTTCTATCCCTCTTGCTCCACCCGAACGGTTTTCTGGTGATTCATCCAAGTGTGCGGCATTCATTAGTCAGTGTCAGCTACATTTTACATGTAAGGCTCATTGTTTCCCCACTGACCAAGCGAAGGTGGCCTTTGTCATTTCATATTTGGGGGGATCTGCAGCAAATTGGGCTATTCCAATGATTGAAAGGGACGATCCATTATTGCAAGATTATGGGGCTTTCAAAGAGGAATTTAAAAAATTATTCGACAAACATACTTATACCCAGTCGGCAGATACAGAATTACTCTCTCTAAAGCAAGGAACTACTGATCTTGCTTCTTATATTACTTCCTTCCAACGGTTGGTGGTTGAGGCAGGGTGGCCAGAGGAGAAACGCAGCACCCTATTCTATAGAGGACTTAGAGATGAGATTAAGGACACTTTGTCCCAAATAGTGGATCTTCCCAGTTCATGTAAAGAACTCATTGAGTTAGTAGTCAAAATCGATCAAGGCATGCAAGAACGCAAGAGTGAAAGAGGAAAGACAGACGTTCGGGTAGTCACTGTAAGAGAAAAGAAACCTGACCCTGTCCATGGTGGAGATGAAGGGGAACCCATGCAAATAGGTACCTTGAGAGGGCCGATAACACCCGAAGAAAGACGTCGTCGGCGTGAAAATCGGTTGTGTTTATACTGCGGTAAAGCGGGACATTTTCTGAAGACTTGTCCTACCAAGCCTCTGCAGACCAAGAGGACGGAAAACTAGGAAACCTGGAGCCCTGTGAGACAAGGACTCCGGGTTATTCTGGTTTGAGTGTCTCCTCTTCTGACCAAAAAGTGTCTTCTTCTGGCCATTTCTTTGTTACATCCGATCTGTCCTGGGAGAAGGGAAATACCAAGATTCGAATCATGATCGATTCTGGAGCTTCCGGGAATTTTATGGATAGGGCGTGGGCTAAGGAACATCAGGTCCGAAACCAAGAGAAAGGTTACGGAGAGACCGTCACTACCATTGATGGAAGCGTATTAAAATCGGGGCCCATCACGTACAAGACAGAATCCGTTGCAGTTCTCCTCGAACCGGATCACATAGAGCAGATAGAATTCGATCTGATCCAGTCTCCTCAGTTTCCAATTCTATTAGGCCTACCGTGGTTGCGATTCCATAATCCCCTCATTGATTGGCATAAGGCCACGTTACAGTTCAGACCTGAGTGCTGCAAAGCACATACCCTAGCTTCCAGTCTGACTACTAATGAAAAAGACTCTGAGGACAAAGAGGAGTTGCCTACGGTGTATCAAGACCTAAAAACCATCTTCGACCCAAAAGAGGCCACTTCTTTACCCCCTCACAGACCCTTTGATTGTAGAATAGACCTACAGGCAGGAGCTAAATTACCTTTCAGTAGGGTTTACTCCCTAACTGAGAAGGAAAATCTCTACCTAAGGGAATATTTGGACACTATGTTAGATCTGGGTTTTATTCGTCCTTCTAAATCTCCTGCTTCCTCTTCTCTGTTTTTTATACCCAAGCGTGAGGGGGGCCTACGCTGTTGCATAGACTACAGAGCCTTAAACAAGATTACAATCAAGAACAGGTACCCTCTCCCACTTATCTCCTCTCTCCTTGACAGAGTAAGAGATGCCCAGATCTTTACCAAATTGGATTTGCGGGGGGCGTACCATTTGGTACGGGTTGTAGAGGGAGATGAGTGGAAGACTGCCTTCAGTACCAAATATGGGCTTTTTGAATATCTTGTGATGCCCTTTGGGCTTTGTAATGCCCCCTCAGCATTTCAATTTTTTATCAACGAAGTACTAAAGGAGATGCTAGACGAATTTGTAATAG
This sequence comes from Triturus cristatus, assembly GCF_964204655.1. Taxonomy (NCBI): domain Eukaryota; kingdom Metazoa; phylum Chordata; class Amphibia; order Caudata; family Salamandridae; genus Triturus; species Triturus cristatus. Next base: position 781,873,704 of record NC_140590.1, on the reverse strand, counting down.
CATGTATTGATGATTTGTTGATTTACTCCTTGTCCCTACAGGAACACATATTTCACGTGCGACAGGTTTTGGAACGGCTATGGAACAATCACTTGTATTGCAAGCTGGAGAAATGCACATTTCATGTGCAAACAGTCCCCTTCTTGGGTTTTATCATATCGCCCCGGGGGTTAAGCATGGATCCACATAAGGTGGATGCCATTCATCGATGGCCGGCTCCTCAGAAGGTAAAGGACATACAAAGCTTCATCGCCTTCGCCAATTTTTATAGGCGATTCATTAAGGGCTTTTCAGGGTTGGTGGCGCCTATTACAAGATTGTTAAAGAAGGGAACTCCCTTTGTGTGGACCTACGAAGCTGACAAGGCATTCCACGCTTTGAAGGAGGCATTCACCCAAGCTCCGGTACTACAACACCCAGATCCTGACTACCCATTTGTATTAGAAGCGGACGCTTCACAAGCAGCGGTGGGAGGAGTGTTATCTCAAGCAGAAAGGATCACGGGGGAATTGCACCCGGTGGCCTTTTTTTCCCACAAACTAACACCAGCAGAATTAAATTACGCTGTGGGGGATAAGGAACTGTTGGCAATTAAAAAGGCATTTGAGGAGTGGAGGCAGTATTTGCTAGGCGCAAAACACATAGTGACCATGTATACGGACCATCGTAATTTGCAGTTCTTAAAATCTGCCAAGGCCTTGTCCATGCGACAATTACGGTGGTCCCAATTCTTTAGTGAATATGATTTCACGATTCAGTACAGGGCAGGAAGAAAGAATGGCAAGGCAGACGCGTTGTCTAGGCTAGGGTTTGACCTTCCAGAGGAACAGGTTGAACCACCTCTTATTATCCCTCAAAGCAGGATTGTGGGAGGGACGTCTGAAGAGGAGTTCCTCACGAAAGTTAAAACTGAGCAACAGACTGGGAAGGGACAAGAACTAATAGAGTCTATGGAACACAGTCTGAAAGCTGGACTTGCCTACGTCCAAGGGGGCATAGTTCTGACAACCCCAGAACTACAGGGACAAGCTTTGGAATGGTGTCACGCACACCCCTTGGCTGGACATCCTGGGATTAAGAAAACCGTTGAAATCTTAAAGAGGTGGTTTTGGTGGCCAACTCTAGGAAAGGATGCGGAGTACTACGTAAAGACATGTCATGTATGCGCTCAAAGTAAGGTTTCTCATCAGAATCCCACAGGGTTGCTTCAACCATTACCCACACCTCATTTCCCATGGCACACTGTGTCTCTTGATTTTATTGTAGAATTACCGCCCACTTCCATGGGGAATAACACTCTGTTAGTGGTAGTGGACTTGTTTACAAAGACAGCGCATTTCATCCCTCTAAAGGGTCTCCCTACAGCTGCTGAACTCGCCACTGTTTTCCTGCAGCATGTGGTTAAATTACACGGATTTTCCTCCGTGGTGATTTCGGACAGGGGTACCCAGTTTGTTTCTAGGTTCTGGAGAAACCTATGCTCCCTTCTGCAGATAGATGTGAGACTGTCATCTAGTCATCACCCACAGACAGATGGTCAGACGGAGAGGGTAAATCAATGTTTTGAACAGTATATACGAAGTCAATCATTACACTCACGTACAGACTGGGATAAGATGGTATGGATAGCAGAATTTGCGTACGACAATAGTCAATACTCATCCACAAAGTACACTCCTTTCTTCTGTTCCTATGGTTTCCATCCTAAAACCTTTCTTTCTACCTCTACAGCAGAGTGCACCACCCCGGCTGTCAGTGAGTTCATTCAGGACATTCAAACCATACACCAACTCACACAAACCAATTTAAATCAAGCGAAGGTCAGGTACAAGAGAGGGGCAGATCTCCATAGACAAGCTGAACCGTTGTACAAACCCGGTGACGAAGTATGGTTATCCTCCAAATACATACCCCTACGGGGTCCTTGTAAATTCAAGCCAAAGTTCATTGGACCTTACCAAATCACAAAGGTAATCAACCCTGTAGCTATGGAATTAAAGCTCCCGGTTACTGTAAAGGTGCACCCGGTCTTTCACGTATCCTTGTTAAAACCTGTGGAACCTGGCACCCGTCTCCCTACGACTCCGGCTCCTGTGTTGGTGAATGGAGACGAAGAATACGAAGTTGCAGCCATTATTGACTCCAGAAGGAGCAGACGGCGGTTGCAGTATTTAATTCATTGGAAAGGTTACGGGGTAGAAGAACGCACCTGGGAACCTGCAAGTCACGTACATTCTCCTCGATTGGTGCGTTAGTTTCACAGAAGAAACCCTCACAAACCCAAACCTGTGGGGGGTGTTCTGGGGGGAGTGTACTGTCATGACTGCCGAGAGCGAGACGCCGAGATCGGATCCGATCAGAGGACCAGCTATCGCGCATGCGCAACAGCGTCAGGCAGGTAGAAAAGCCTGACGTCTGAAGAGCTCGAGGCTTCGCGTTCTAGTGTTGCCCCGCAGGTTTATCCTGCAATTTCCTGTTTCCTGTTTCCATTACGGAATTCGAAGTCACTTCCGTCTTGTGGGCGTTTGATACTACGGACCTCTGTTCCTTGGATTCTCCGTTATATTGCTGCCTTTTTCCCGTTTTTTCTCTATTCTTTTCAGAAGCTCTGATTTACGGAACTCCTACCTGTGGGTTAACGAGAGCTCCGCCCGCCCTACCGACTTATTTCCTGGGGGTCGGCCGGGCGAATTGGTGTGCTCTGCCAGCCTCACAGGGCGTTTTAGCTCCCTCCTTTGACTTCCCTGGAGCTCATATTGCTGGAGAACAAGCTCTTCGCCCGCCTTACCGGGTCCTTTCCCGTGGTACAGCCGGGCGCATTTACTGCTCACGCAAGTAATCTAAATTCCCTTCATTATCCTACAGCCTAATGGGAAGACCTCTCCTTACAAACTGCTGAAACCCGAATACGACGATGGACATCAAACCTTATTCAGTATGAAAAGCCGGTAACGGGGTATTGGGCCATTAGGGGAGGAGGAAGATAATTAGCAATATAAATCTCATTCTTAAACTGCTTTTCTGTGTTTTAGGATATACACTAGTGAACAGAAGGAACTCCTCCAACACTTGCGCATTTCCCAAAACTTCACTAGTTCTGTCCTTGTGCTTACCCGTCCACTTCTTGGAACCTCCTTCACCGTCACCTCTGTTGTAGAAGCTAGGTATTTACTGATGAACCCCTTCCTGTTAGGTTGATTTAGGTTAGTCTCTTCTTTTCCTTTGCATACTTATTCTGTCTCTCTATCCTTTTCAGAAACACTGTTCACAGTCTTCCCGAGTGTATAGAAGAAGACGATACATTACCACCACCCTCTGATAAAACCGAAGAAGCATCAGATTGCAGCTCCAGGGATTTCTTCCCCTCCTTCCTTGTTTTGTTTCCCTGCTTTCCCCTATTACCAGTGCCCTCTAGGGTTTGATAGAGGCATTAGGTATTGGTGGAAGGTTGGGACCTGGCACCAACGTCGCTGAACTCCACGGCACTCCTGCAGAATTGGTTTCCGGTAAGATCCTTACAGCGTATCGGGAATAGCCGCTGCCGTTGTGGGGCGAAGGTTGTATATTCAATGAGTATAGGTGAGTGGTCCGAGATACCCCTGGATAGGTGAGTGATCTCTGTCATTCCTAACATCCCTGTGCCTAATGTAAAGATGTAGTCCAGTCTGGAGAGACTATTATGTACTCAGAGTGAAATGTATATTGTCGTCCTGTCGGGTATCTGGCCCTCCATACATCCAGCAATCCGAGAGCTTCTACAAACTCTACTAACTTGAGGTTGGCACCGCTAGCGTCTCTAGGGGACTGTCTATCTATGGGTGCATTCATAGTGGCGTTGAAGTCACCCCCCATAATTAGTTCCCCCTGTGGGAGTGCGAGTAGGAATTTTCGCAGACCCGGGAAAGTCGTCTGATGCAATGTTGGTGGGATGTAAACTGACACTGTGTTATATATTCTACCGTCCCATTGACATGTCAGTGCTGCGAAGCGCCCCTGGTCGTCCTTGTTCGTCCCAATTACAATCAATGGGAAATGCCTATTGACCAGGATACCCACCCCTCTTGAACCAGAGGTAAAATCTGAATGCACCATCATTTTAAACCCCCATCTGTCCATGGCTTTACAGGTCGTTCCCTCCAGAAGAGATTCCTGGAGGAGTGAAACTGCAGGATTTTTTCGTCTGAGGTACTGCAAGACTAGACCCCGTTCAATTTTATCTCCCAGACCATTTACATTCCACAATAGCACCCTTAATGGAAGACCGGGCGGTCGGGAGGCCTGTGTCTGGGGACCTACGCCACCTATCTCCGGGTCCAAGTTTGACATAATCTTTGTTAATGTGTGGCCCTTCTTGGGCTGGCTGTATTGTAGTCTCCATAGGGTCTCTCGGTCTGACCTGTGCTGTAGCACCTTTTGTCAAAAATACAACCATAACTAAAAATAACCCGATTAACAATACCCATCCCTCCACCCCCCTCCCTGCCTCCCTGCACAGCGGATTTGAAACTACCCGCCTCCCCAACTCAGCAGAGTGCTTTAGTCCCATAACTTTGTACTTGCGCAAGGGGAAGAGTCACACCGTGTCCCCCGATCATTCCCTTTGTGTCTTCACAGTCCGTTACGAACAGTCTGCACCATCCAGCGATCTGATTTAGGCACCATTGTGCAGTCAAGTCAGTGTGCACTGCCTGTGATATGTGCCCCCTAGTCTGCGGGACCCAAAGGCGCCCCCTCCGCTTGATACCTCGTCTTTGAGTCGTTGCCGTCTTGTCTTTAAATAATGACCTTGTCGAGGTGTAGCTGTGTCGCTCCGCAATGGACCCGCGGTGCTGAGGTGTTCCTTGCGGAGTGTCATTCTGAGTCGTTGTCAGCCCCTGCGCCGGCTTCCGCCCCTGCTGCAGTCTCCGTCTCTGTTATCAGGGCTAATTTGGTGGGTTGACGCCATTGTTGTGCTCCATTTCTGTTATGACCTTTGGCTGGGCGCAATCCTTCCAGCCATTCTTGGGGTTCTTCCGGTGTCTCGAGAAACCAACTCTTCCCTTCCGCTTCTACCCTCAGTTTTGCTGGAAAGAGCATTGAGTATTTGAGTTCTCAATTGCGTAGCTCCTTTTTGATGTCCAAAAAATTCTGTTGTTGCTTCGTTACAGCCGCTGTGTAGTCAGGGTATAACGTCACGGTACTGCTGTCTACCCGCAAGGGGGGAGCAATTTGGGCCGCCTGCAGAATTGCATCCCGATCTCTGAAGTTAAATATTCGCGCCAGAATCGGTCGTGGTGGCGCCCCCGGTCTAAGCTTTCCTCCAGGCCCCCGGTGAGCTCTTTCCACAAGAAGAAGTTAGAGAGACCACGTGGCTGCAGTTGATTCTGTACCAGGTCTTCAACGAAGAGATCTAATGCTGGCCCTTTTATACTTTCCGGTACTCCCACCAGGCGTATGTTGTTGCACCGGGAGCGTCCTTCTTGATCATCCAGCTTTTCTGCCATCTGTTTTGTGGCTAATTCCAGGTGTCGTACTTGCCGTTGCAATGTCGCAGTGTCAGTCGAGAGAGTTGCAGTGGTGGTTTCCACCTCTGAGAGCCTTGTCTTCATTTTGGAGATATCTGCTCGCAGGAGCGTTATGTCACAAGAAGTAGTGCCAATAGAGGTTTGCATGTGCTGCAGGGTGGTCATCACATCCTGCAACGTGACTTCATTAGTTTTCGCTGTCTGTTGGCCACCGTCAGCGCCTGGGGCCATACCCGGCGTGTCTGGCTGTTCTTTCGTAAATGCGTACTTGCCCAGTCGGTTACTTTGCACCGATCGCGGTCCTCTACCTCCCATGGCACCTCCGACTCCGGGGCACACACCCCTTTACCTAGCATGGGGGAGACAGTAGTCGCGGCTGCCTGCCTACGTGGAGTGGCCCCCTCGTGCCGCCTTACGGTTTTCCCGTCGTACCCCACCGCTGTCTTTAGTAGCCGGCATCAGCAGAGGCCGTGCGAACCCCGGTAGTTCTTTCAGAGCTCTGCGTTTCACTTCTACGCCGTTCGCAGGTTTGGTGCCACTTCTCGCGTAGGTGTGTGCTCTATGGTCTTATTGTATGGGATCAGGTGGAGTGCTGTGGCTTTACGGGCTCATGCAACGCCATGCACGGTCACTTCCCTAAGTGCTGGCACCGCGACTACAATCCACTGGGATATTTTGGAAGTTCTTGCACCGAAGTGGCCGGTCAGGCCTTTTCACGGAGCCTTGGAGGGCTGCTCTAGTGCCCCTGCAGCTGGTTACCTTGTCAACGGATCCTCATCTACCCCTCTGCACACAGGCGATAGTGTTAGCTAAACTGTCTATTATGGAGCGGGCATTCGTGGCTTCACCGCCGCGCTTTCTGCTCTGTGCCGGCTCATTCTAGGGCCGTCATGGCGCTCGTTTCATTTTTTCGGCCCGCCCTCAAGAGGACTCAGTTACCGTGTTGCGCCGCCGGCTATGGGTCGAGATCACCGCAGCGCCGCAGCGTCATCTTTATAGCAGGCGGGCCGGATTCTTGATTGTCGCTTCACTCACCGCCCGCCGTGGTATCTTGCTTTTGCACCGCTAGGCTGGCTTGTCTTGTCTTCGTCGCGGGCGGCTTCCGAAAGTACGTGAGGTCCTGGCTCGATTCTCGGACCCAGGCCTCGACTCCGCCCTCAGCTCCACAGCGGTTCCGGTCACGGTTTTCTTCCTGAAATTGCAGCAGCGTCTGCATGGGTCGTTGCAGTGCCCCCGCCTCCAATTATGGACAATGCAGATACCGGATTAATGGCAGGATTTGTTGGGAATGACGGACGAGTGCCGGAGCTCTCTTAGGCTGCGGCCATCTTTACCGGTTGCTAGCAACACCCCCCCAATCATTATTTACATTGTTCCTAAGGAGGTGAAGGCAGTTGATGGTTCTACATTAAGCTCAAGTCTGGTGCAATTTCAAATGCACATGATTACTATGATTTGTATTGGAAGTAACTGAGAAAACCTTAGTTTTGATTTGCTAAAGTGCTGCTCAGTTTAAGGTTATTTAAGGAATGCTTGGATGACTTTTTATAATACCTGAATTCACGTTTATGTCCTCATTGAGTAAGAGACTGAATAGGTTAAACAATATTTAGAGAAAACAGTGGCTAAGGGGTTCATTAGACGTTCACAGACTTTGCCTCTTCTCTACTCAAAAAGTGCCGAAGTTAGAACTTGAATTGATTAGAGAGAACTCATTAGGCTTGCAGTGAAGAACAGGATAGGCATCCTTTACCATTGATCTCTGCCTTGCAAGATCAGATTACAATTGCAAAGCTATCCAAGAAATTAGATCTTAGATCTTACCACCTTTTTTGAGTCTCTGAGGGTGACGAATGGAAGACTGCAAGTATTGTGGGAATTTCCAATGTGTTCTGTATTGTACGCTGTGATAATATTCTGATCTATAGAGAAACAAATACAACATACTAAGATATTATTAAAACAATAACGGGCTCATCACTCTCCCTTTGCTAGGATAGATATGTATGTTTTTGATACTACTACAGTTGAATTTTTGAGTACATAATGATAGTAGAGAGTATTCAAATGGAAATAATGAATGTTTCAGCAATTCCCCAATGACCAACTCCCAACATAGTCAAGGCAATTCAAAGTTTTTTTAGGTTTTGTCAAATTTTCATTCATGTGTTTTCTGAAATTTCATGATCACTTATTACTAAGGGCCTGATTTAGAATGCGACAGAAAGGGTACTCCTCAACTGCGATGGAGTATCAGTGCTGAAGCGCTGCCGCCTCATTTGGTGTCAGATAGATCTTCAGTGGTCAGTGGTGGAGACTACTCAGTCTCTGCTGCTGACATACACCTCCAATGGCCTGATGGAGTAAGGTTTTGCCATTTGTCCCCTTGCCCTATTTAGAGTGGGTAAATAAATGGCAAGTTTTTACTTTTGCCTATTGCCACCTAAAACGTGGTGGTAAGTGAAAGTAAAAACATTTCAATGACCCCCAAGCCATGGGAGGAAAAACTCAAGGTAAGGGGGGTAATTTCTTTCTTTATTTTGAAAATAAAAAAAGAAATTAGAAGTGTGCCGTATTGCTCCATCATGTTGTGGGAACTGTACAACACACTTTCAATGCATTGACAAGAACTACAGTAATGGGGGTTCTTACCAATGTAAGAGATGGCATTGGGGCAGCAGACATCTCTAAATATGGAGTGCTGTTACTGTTAGGGCGATGGAGTAAAACACTCTGTCGCCCTGACGGAGTACTGCACTCTAAATCAGGGCTGTAGTTGCTATGTGTAAGAAATAGGGATACTAGTTGACTGCGGTACGAGCCCTAGTGTAGCAGCAATCACAGTTCTTGTAAAGGTAAGGCACAAGCAATTCCCAAATGAACCTGTTGTCAACCCCCTGGTAGCTTGGCACAGAGCTGTCAGGCAGTGGAGGCAATGTGTAAAATATTTGTGCAACGCTTTAAACAGTAAAACAGTGACAACACCACACAAAAAGGTCCCACACCAGGTTAGAAAAATATAGCAGAATTTAATAACTAAAACATGACCAAAGTGACAAAAATCCAATCAGTAGCACCGGAGTTATGAATTTTAAAGATTAAAGTGAAAAATAATACCTAAAAGCACAAAGTGCCAAGCAAGGCTATCTGGTTGACCTGGACTCGGGGAAAGTCAAACATTCAGGACAACCACTATGGAGCACAGGTCGGATGCAGTCCAGTTTAGTCCCGCTGATGTTTTACCTTCTCAAGCTTTGTGCCTAAAGTCCAGGTCGCATTAGAGAGTGTCACTGGGCTCGAGGAGAGCATAGCGGGCAGGTGTCAGTGTAGCTCAAGGAACATGCCGGGCATCACAGATGGATCAGACGGAGCTTTGCGTTGGCAGTCTCCTATGGGTTATCGATGCTGCTGTGCAAAGAGACGGGCTGACAGTGGCTAGTGCTGATTTCCGGTGTGAGCGGCGGGGTCTGGGTGCAAATGGGCCCATTAGTGGCCGTGAAGAGCCCACAAACGTGATTTAAGAGCCCCTGAGCCGCACAAAAGTCCAGGACTTGAGAGGCACCACTTGGCGGTCCAGAACCTGATGCAGCTGGGTCCTGGAGCTGGTTGGGAAGCCTTTTATGTCCCTGTGGCTCAGATCAGGAGGATAGCAAACTAGCCCTTGGAGTCACTCTGGAGTCCTGGGTTCAAGATGAAGTTGCAGGTCCAGTTCTTTTTCCCCAGGCAAGAGGGCCGTAGGGCAGCAGTTTCTTTAGAGCAGCATTCCAGCAGAGTGGCTGTTCTTGTAGCAGCACAGCAGTCCATCTTCCTGGCAGAGTATACACATGTCCAGAAGTACTGACGAGTTGGTGTCTGAGGTCCTTCATTCAAATACAACTGTACCTTGAAGTGGGGAGAAGCTTCTAGTGGCATGTCCTTGAAGTGACCAGATGTCCTGCCTTATTGTCCCTGGCTCCAGACTAACTATAGGATGTATGCAGCCCATTGTGTGGAGAAAGGACACAGCTTTATTGTGAGTAGGGCTGGGCCCAGCCAGCTCCTCCCCCATCCTGCCATTGATGGCCTATCCAGTCGCACCTAGGCTCCCTAGTGTGTGTGGCTGTCTAGGAGGAATACACAAAGCCCAGCTGTCAGCGACACCAAGTTATGTGATCCAGAGAGAGACTGCAGGCACTATATGACCAAGGCAAGAAAATGGCAACTTTCTAAAAGTCAGAATTGCAATTTAAAACCCAACTTCACTAAAAGTTAGGATTTAAAATTTGATTCCAGAGATACCAAACTTGAACTGGTTATCTCATTCCCGTTTGGAAATTACACTTATTAAATGTAATTAGCCAATTCCATTGTTATCCAGTGGGAGAGATAGGCCTTCCAGTAGTGCGCAACAAATTTTTCAGTACCAGGACATGTAAAACTTAAACGTAAATGTCCTACGTTTTCACTGCATAGCACCCAGCCCTCTGGCTGTCCTGAGCCTACCCTTGGGGTGACTTATATGTATTAAAAAGATATGGCAATTTACAACCTGCACACAGCCGGCAATGGCAGGCCTGAGAAATGTTTGAAGGACTACTTAAGTGGGTGACACAATTAGTGCTGCAGACCCACTAGTAGTATTTAGTTTACAGGCCCTGGGCACAGGTAGTGCAACTTTACTAGGGACATAAAGGTAAATATGGCAAATGGGTATAAGCCAATTCTATCATATTTAAAGGAGAGGGCACAAGCCCTTTAGCACTGGTTAGCGGTAGTAAAGTACACAGAGTCCCGAGGCCAGCAAAAATGAATTAAGCAAAAATAGGAGGAGGAAAGGAAGAAATTTAGGGAGGACCCTGCAGAGAAGGCCAAGTCTAACACTATGTAAGGGAACCATCAATGACTGGGCTAAAGAAGTAGATGAGGCTTTTTGTTCCTTAAAGGAATGTTTTTCTAGTGCCCCTATGTTGCAGCATACTGATGTGTAATGCCCATTTATTGTGGAGTCATATGCTTTCTATTATGCTACGGGGGTTTTTTGTGCCAGAGAAATTTGAATACTTAACGGTTTCACACAGATGCATATTTTTCTAGAACAAACACAGAATCAGAGCTAAACTACACTATCACTGCCAAATAACTTTTAGCAGTTCCTATGTATTTTGAAGAGTGGAGACATTGGGCCCGATTCACAGAACTAACTTAAGACAAAATCCTAAACTTACTACCATTTTGGTATTCACAGAAGGCACCTACTCATTTTGGTATTCACAGAAGGCACTTACTCATTTCGGTATTCACAGAAGCTAGGAGTCCTAACTTTAGGACTCCTAAATGCCTTCTGTGAATACCGAAAGTCTTAAAATTAGGATTTTTCTCAGTTTAGTGGTAGTATAGTTAGGACTCCTAACTTTAGGACTCCTAAATGCCTTCTGTGAATACCGAAAGTCTTAAAATTAGGATTTTCTCAATTTAGTAGTAGTAAAGTTAGGACTCCTAACTTTAGGACTCCTAAATGCCTTCTGTGAATACCGAAAGTCTTAAAATTAGGACTTTTTTCAATTTAATAGTAGTAAAGTTAGGAGTCCTAAAGTTAGGACTCCTAACTTCTGTGAATACCAAAGTGAGTAAGTGTCTTCTGTGAATACCAAAATGAGTAAGTGCTTTCTGTGAATACGAAAATATTTTTAATGGTAAAGTTTAGGATTTTGTCTTAAGTTAGTTCTGTGAATCGGGCCCATTATTTGTTACCGGCAAAACACACCATAGAAGTATTTATAGACCGCAGGATGTACAGTTCCTAATGCCAGCAAGAGCACTAACTAATTGGCAATTGAAGTGGAGCTTGTTCTTTTTTAGCTATGATTTCACAATAAATTATAAAGTAGTCCCTGACAATGATATAGTTGATGCTCTATCTCAACAGATTTTACAAGAAAATGAATGGCAATTGGTTAAAGGCAAGCCATCAATCTTGTCCTGTAAAAGTTAATATGGTCACTCTATTACGTTGATTATAATGGAATAAATGTTGACAAAAGCATGCATAGAATTTCCATCTATTGATAAACAAAGTTGGGTGAATGAACAAGAAGACATGGAAAGGATACTTTACTGTATCGAGGTAAATCTATGTATCTGCTATCAGTTCAATTAAAAAAGATGGCTTTGAACAGATGTACTGACTATAAAGTTACTGGACATCCTAGAACAGCAAAGACTCTAGGAAATGACAGAATGTACTTTGATTGTCGAACCTTTTCACAGACATCGAAAAGTACGAACAAACATGTCCCATTATTAAAATAACCCATAATAAACATGTGAGGTTATTTAGACTTTTGCTTTTCCACCTAGAACTTGAAATACAGCCTCAATGGATTATATTATGGAATTACCTGGAGGTCAAGATTGTACTGTATTCTAGTTGCTGTAGTTCATTTGACAAAAAGTAGTAATTTTATAACATTTTCACCATTGCCCACTTCCAAAGAATTGGCACAAGTTTTATGCAAAATATTATTCAAATACATGATATTCCACATGTTTTATCACTGATAGAGGGTCTACGTTTACTTCAAGATTTTGGTGTGCCTCATGTAACAAGTTTGATTTAAAAGTCCATCTGTCCACCAGTTAGCACTCTTAGACAGACAGACTTAAATGTTAAATCAATGTATTGTACAAGGTGAGAACTAGAGTTAGAATTTGTGGTTGTCAGATATACCATACAATAATAAACATTATTCTATTGGAATAATTCCCTTCTTTTGTATATATGGTCACCATCCCAAAATATTACCTTGAGATCAGCCCTTATGTCCTCCAGTTTCTTTGGTGCAAATTAACAGAAGGACAGAGGTCGGTACAGGAAACCACAAAGACAGCTGAGCTAGTCACAAACTCTATGGTGATCGCAAGAGAAATCCAGCTCGTTGACATGTTGGCGAAAAAGTACGGTTACTCATAACAAAATTATATCCGAAGAAATCTTCTAAGTTGCAACCTGTGTTTGTGGGTGCATTTCCTACTGAACGGATTGTGAATCCAGCTACTGTCATATTGAATTGCCTTCCTCTCTTCAAATGCCTCTAGTGTTCCATGCATCTTTACTGAAACCATGTACTGTAACAGTATGTTTGCTCCAAATCTTTGGCTGATTCAGGTGACGTTTTAGATACAAGAGCTGTCAGAAAACGATTACAACAATTCATAATTTGGAAGGAAATTGGTTCTGAGGAACGTTCATAGGAGCCAGTGTCAAATCTTCATGCTCCAAGTCTGTTGTGTGAACTTTATGAAAGAAATCCTGACAAAACCAAACATGACAGCCTTGGGGTGGGAAGGGTGGGGGCACTGTCAGGAGGTGGCTCAGAAAGCTGGAAATACTGTTCATGTCTTGAGGGTTTGCAGGGGCACGGTGCTGAAAACCTAACCGCGTCACAATTACTGCAGATAAGGAAAGGCTGGTGGCGGGTGCACAATGCCGGTGCTGCCTGGCAGAAGGCGTTGCACTTGTGGAGAGCATGCTATACGATGGGGTCCTGTCCGAAATCTTTAAGTCTCAGAAATCCTAAACTCTCACATTGTTTGCAAATAACGGCTGTTATCTTGGTTCACATGGTATAACTTTCCTTGTATTTCACGGAGTTCTTGCTAGGCAATCAACTTGCTTTGCTACTGCAACGAGGCCCCTACTTCATTGGATTTGTGATTCGAGTTTGAGCATCTTATCATCTTATGAATTTGCTGAAGATACACATTTACAGACAGTCATTCCGAAAGTCAAGTTGTTTGGAAAAACAAACTTAACAATAAGTTATTGTGGGTAAAATACTTCAAACTGTTCTTTAGTAGACATTTAACGACCAAGGGCCCTATTGTGACTTTGGCGGTCTTGGAGCGGGCCGCCACACCGTCAGCCCACTCCAAGAATCCCAAAGCCATAAAAAACGCCTGCCAGATTACAGCTTTTTTTGTTTCTGGTGGTTGGTTCTTTAGCGGTCCCACTGCGGTGACTATGAGAAAGGCACCCAAATGGGAGCATCAAAGGCAGTTCATGCAGGGCATGGGCCAAAATTGAATCCCACCATGTTTTAGGATTTATTGAAACTGGGATTTTAGGGTGTGAGGGAAAGGTTTGTTTTGGTTAAGCCTTAGTTTCCTGTACTGCAGTTTGTGGGTTTTTTTTTTTTTGTTTTGTTTTTTTTAGTCCTCATTTGCCATTAACCCTCTTATAGGAGTCACCAGCCACCTAGTGTGTCGCGAGCTGGGAGAACAACTCAGGATCTCAAGTCAACTCGCATACCAGGACACAATTCACGGAATAGCGGAAGATAACTCCATGATGAGGGAAGCTAGATAGCTTAATTACTCGATCAAAGAATCTGTTCAGCCTGGTGGGGCGAATCGTTGAACCATGAGACCGGCGTTCAAAATCCAAAGAGTAACCAAGGCTTAATCATAGGACCCGGGGAAATAAATAAATAAATAAATAAATTTTAAAAAAAAAAGAAAAAAAAAACCCCGGCGTTCCTATGACCAGTTTAACAGAAGGTCCCAAAAGGCCACATTTTTTTTGTTGACACATCTAGCCAGGTCCAGCTTAGATGTACTGTATAAGGATGAAAGCCAATCTCCGTGTGATGGAGGTACGGCATCTACCCAAAACCTACATATTTGGCGCCTTGCCAGGAGAATGGCATAAAAAAGGAAAAATCTTGCCTGACCCAGTATGTTTTCGTCTATGCCAAAAATAACCAATGACAGAGTAATGCGCACAGAGCAATTAAGTATAGAGTCCAGTGTGTCCTTTATTTTCTCCCAGAAAGTACAGATAGAAGGGCAATCCTTAAACATATGTGTATCCGAAGCATTCAAGAGGTTACACTTGTTACATCTCTTTCCTGGCTGGAATTTTGATAGTCTTAAAGGAGAGAGATAAGCGCGGTGAACGGTGAATAGATGGTTGCGCCTTAACCACGCAGGTTTGACTAATCTGTGTAGGATGGTAAGTGAAGTAAGCCATATTTGCTTACACTGTCGCCCCATCTCCTCTCCCCATAGTTGGTCAGGGAGGCTAAAATCCCCATCCACCTGCTCCAGAATGCTCCAATACCAAAAGGCCACCTCTTTGCCGCCCGCCTGCCTGACAACAAGCTGTTGTTCCAAATTACTAAATTTACCAAGCGGGACAGCTTTCCTAGCTAGAGCCCGAGCCCAACTCTCAAGCTGCATATATTTAAATCTTGATAGCTCAGGGCCGACCTTATCGCTTAGTGCATCCCATGTCAGCAGTGCGTCATTTACTAACATCTCTCCCCACCTTACAATACCGGCATGTATCAGGGGGGACGCCAACCCATCCCTCAGACACATTGGTAAACCCGGGGAGTCCCACACCGGGGCATAGTTTGAAAAGTAAGACAGCCCTATTTTCTTTTTGATCTGAGCCCAGATACTGGCCATAGATTGAAGAGACTTTAATTTAACCTTCTTAAAAAACTTTTGGGCTCCAAACTTAAACATAAATCCCTGAGAGGGTAGATCCGCCCCAGCCAACATGGCTTTAAACATTAGACCTATCGAGGAATTAGATGGCACTTTCAATAGCATTCGGGAGTAGGATAGTTGGAAAGCCCAAGCATAGTACTGTAAATCAGGAAGTGCCAACCCACCCTTTTCCCTCCTCCTTCGTCATTTTTTCCACGCCAATCTAGTGGCTTTGTACTTCCAGATGAAGGAGTTTATTTCCCGCTGAAATTTATCTATTTGTTTAGGGTCGAAAGCCAAGGGGATAGTGTTACATAAAAAAGTAAACTTGGGGAGGATAGCCATTTTAACTAAATTAGTTCTACCAAGTATAGAAAGTGGAAGAAAGGACCACGCTTTTAGTTTTTTTTGACAATCTTTAAAGACCCGTTCCAAATTAAGTTGTGCAATATTCCCCACGTCTTGAGTAATTTGGATACCGAGATATCTCATTGAGGGTGTCACCTTAAGATGTGTATTGTTTATATTCCACACCATAATTTCGGTTTTGCTGGCGTTAATCTCATATCCAGAGATCCGCCCGAATTCTTCTGCACACTTAATTACTGTTGGAAAGGCTAAGCCCGGGTCTACTGTAAAAATGAGAATGTCGTCCGCGTACAGAGCTACCCGCCTTTCCCACCCCTCGTATTTAAAAGAGGGGATATTAACTTCCTCCCGTAGAACTTGAGCGAAAGGCTCAATATACAAATTGAAGAGAAGGGGAGAAAGAGGGCAGCCCTGTCTTGTCCCCCTTGTAATATTTACAGGTTCCGATAGGGTGTTATTTATCAAACGTCTAGCAGATGGAGCCTTGTACAAAAGAGAGATCACTTGACAGAAATTCTCACCAAAATTGAATTTCTTTAATACCGCAGTCAAATAAGGCCAACTAACCCTGTCAAAGGCCTTTGTTGCGTCTAACGTGAAAGTAGCTAACGGCAGAGAGAGGCTAGAGGCAATATCTATGGCCCCGACTAAATTGTGCGTAAGGTCAACCAACTGGCGGCCCTTTATGAACCCTTTTTTGGTCTTGATTGATTATTGAAGGTATAACCTTACCCAATCTAGCTGACATAATGGCCGCAAAAATTTTATAGTCATTGTTCAGAAGTGATATCGGACGGTATGATCCGCATTCAGTCGGGTCTTTCCCCGGTTTAAGAATCAGGACTATGATGGCATCATTCCATGATTTGGGAGGGTCATTCCCTTTTAACAGAATACTATTAAACAGAACCGTCAACGTTGGAATTATACCTTCGGACAAGGCACGATAAAGTTCTGCTGATAAGCCATCTGTACCTGCTGCCTTCCCTTGCTTAAGTGCCCAATAACCTCTCTCACCTCTGTCTCGGTTATTTCTGAATCCAAGTAGCTGCTTTGGAGCTGGGTGAGACTCGGCAGGGATATTTTATCTAACCAAGAATTCCTTACAAAAGGATCATCAGTGATATCATCTTTGTAGATGGCCTGAAAAAATTCCTGAAAGGCTCTGCCTATATCAGAGGTGGCAGTAAGAGGACTTTGATCGCCTTCCAACTTTATCTGTCTAATATATTTTTTTGCTTGGTCTGCTTTAATTTTCCACGCTAGCATCCTCCCGGCTGCTTCCCCGAACTCAAAATGGGAATTTTTACTTGCCTCCCATCTGCTAGCAACCCTTTCCTGTAAAATACACTCCAATTGTGTTTTTAAGTGGGCTAATTTTCCTTGCTGACTAATTGAGCCTATAGAGGTACTGAGTTGCTGTTCAATGGATTTCATTTCGGCTTCTATGTTTGTGATCTTTTCCCTGTATAACTTCCTTCTCTGGGAGGCTCTAGAAGTAATGATTCCTCTCCAAAAAGCCTTCAGAGCATCCCATACAATGGGAATCGAGGTTGAATCTAGATTATCTTCTAAAAAGAACTTAGTTTCAGCTGTTAGAAAACTAATTTCGTCCTCATCATGAAGGATGGACCGGTCGAATGACCAAGACACATGTCCTGACCGCTGGCCTAACTTCAAAGTAAAAGAGATAGCTGAATGATCGGAGAGGTGAGAGGGAAGCTATGATATCTCCATTAATGAGTCTTTAAGGCAATAGCTAAATAGAGCATAGTCAATTCTTGATCTGTGCTTGTATTTAAAATTCCGAAATGAAACTCCCAATTTGTTCCCCGCCCTCTCCCTCCATATGTCTGCTAAACCCAGTTGTGCCATTATTAACATTAGGATTTGCCGGGATTTAGAAGCCACGCTGGCCCTCGAGTTTGGGGACTTATCGAGTTGTTGATTCAGCACGACATTAAAATCACCACACCAAATAATAGGGTCATTTACATTTAGTAAGTGATTTCGAATAAGGTCTAGAAACGAGGGGTCATCTTGGTTTGGACCATAATAATTGATCAATGAGTAAATAGCTCCACCTAATGAGACTCTTAACATAAGCCATCTACCACTGTGATCCTCCTTATGCTCTAATATTTTAGCATTGATATTCTTTTTAAAAATACAGACAGTCCCTCTTATATTTGCTGATTGGTCTGTGGCGGCATAATTATCAATCCATTTCTGATTTTTTAAAATATCCGTGATCTCAGTTTTAAGAAGATGTGTCTCCTGTAAGGCAATGACCTGTGCGGGAGAGTCCCTTAAGTATTGTAGGATACGTTCTCTTCTAACCTTCCCGCGCAGGCCATTAACATTCCAGGATAAGAAATGCAGTGAGCTCATATCAGACCGTTCGCCCCCTGTGACCTCCCCAACCCGCTGGCCAAACCTACATCACAAATCCCTGCCTCAGAAGTAAAGATGGTCTGGCAGTAAAGTGAAGACACCTCCCCCTCTCCTACCCAAAAAGAACAGCCGAAGAAGGTTGGCTTTTGTGGACCATTTTTAATTTTTTCCCCTTTCCCCCTTTCCCCCTTACACCCAGTGCCCCCTTCCCTCTGTCCCCTCCCTCACCACCCCTAGAGAACCCCTCCCAACTTGAACTGGCAAGCTGTATAGCCAGTTTGACGTCCTCAGTCCGTCCTCGCCCCCCCTCACACCCCCTTACCCGCCCAACGAAACTAAACCTTCTTGTCGGAGAAGAGAAGAATTAAAAAAGTAAAATGTTAGAAAAAGTGAAAAGAAACTACTCTAAACTTGTAACTTATAGCTTTTAGTTTTGCTGTGATATACATGGTGTATATTTATGTTTTTTAATTATTATTTTTTTCCCACTCCCTTTTCTTCTCCCCTACAAATAGTGTAGAGAAGCTAGATTAGTATGTATATATATATATATATATATATTTTTTTTTATTTTTTTATTTCCCTCCTTTCACCTTCCCCTCTTTTCCACTCCCTCCACTCCCTCCTTTCCCTGCTTTCCCCTCTCCCTTCTTTCCCTAGTCCTAGGGCCAGATATGAAGAATAGTTGAATGATCCAGCATCCGATATATACCCGATATATATAAAAAAAATTAAAAAAAAGGGGAAAAAGAGAACTGACCCGATGCCGGTCATTACTCCAAATATTACAGCAACCAACTAAGGACCGCCCATTGAGGCCTTAATAGAGTCCAGTAATTGATCCGCGTCATCTGGCGATCTAATGTTATGCATTTTATTATTATGCATAATCCGCAGAAACGCAGGGAACCTCATTTGCACTGTTGCACCTAATGTTCTAAATTTGTCCATCCTTTGGCCAAGTTCCCACTGTCGCTCCAAGGTAGATTTGGAGAGGTCGGACCGAACGTCATAAGAAAAATCTGGGCCCTGTAATGATTTAATTTTCAATGCCGAGTTTAAGATCGTTTCTTTGAGGGTATATGTATTGAAGTTAATCAAAGTTTTCCTAGGTTTAGATCTGCCGGGATTTAACCGAAAAGGATCTCTATGTATCCGCTGAATATCTTTCATCAAAGCCTCAGATGTCTCGTCTAGTTTTAAAGAGTCTTTTAGCAAGGACACAACGAAAGATTTAATATCCCCCCCTTCTTTGCCCTCCGGCACCTTGAGGAGGCGGAGATTATTGCGCCGGGAGTAATTTTCCAAAGATTCAACCCTTTCCTGCAGAGCGTCCCCTTCCTTATGAAGATCTTGAATCTTTGCCTCTGCTGACTCCAAGGTGCTCTTAAGTATCCCCACTGAGCCCTCCAGAGATTCAGTTCTTGCATACAGTCCGTCGACTTTCCTCTCCAAATTTTCGCAAGCCGCCCGAATCTCATTCTGATTTTCATTAGAGATCTGAAACCCGTTCCTGATCTCTTCCCTCATAGAAGTGAGGATATCTTCTAGTGACATTTCCCCTCCATTCAGCCTCCCTGCCACAGCGATCTCACTCTGAATAGTAAGCGAAGGAGGGTGGGGAACCGTGGAGTTCGCGGGCCCCGATATATCAGCTTCTAAACTCATCTTATCACCTGCTCTGGGGGGGGGGGGGAAGTAACAAGGACCTCACCAAGCATTTGCTGTCCCCCTGTAGTGGCTACCTCCCCTGAGAAAAGAGTTGGGGCTGGGGCCGGCGCCGGCGCCGGAGCTGAAAAAGACGAAGAAACTGGGGAAGGTTCGGTCATAGTGATGACTTGAGAGGGAGACTGGAATGTGGGAACAGCCGGAGGGTATATATCTAAAACCTGAGGCAGCACATTGAAGAATGAGCGCAATGAGGGGGTAATACGACCTAGGGTGTGGTCCTTTATTGCCCCTCTCGATGGGCCCCTTCTCTGGGGTCCTCGACACGAATATGCACTTGAAACTGCCTCCACATTACTGGACCCTCGCCTTTTACTAAGGCTATGCCTACCCTCCTCCTCGACAAGGTCTTCATTCGCTGCAAAACTAGAGCTTGGAACTTGCCCGGAGGGCCCAGAGAGCCCCCCGAAACCTTGCTGGCTAGATGAACCTCTGGGGCCCCTTCCCTTCACTTTGCCCTTTATAGCCTTTTTAGCCACTTGTTTCTTTGACTGAGGCTTACCGAGTGTCAGGGGAACACTCACCTTGCTTTTGGCTGTGTCTCCTGCCCTATTTACCCCATCCACAGGGCAGTTTTTGTCAACTGCTGCCTCCAAGTCCGTTGCGACGTCTCTGTCCCCCGTAGACTCCGTATTCTCCGCAGGAGGAAACGGACTGTAGAACGCTGCTATACTTGTTCTGCCCCTGCCGCTGGTACCCCGGAAGAAGCCGCGAGCCGCCGCTCTGCGGCCGCGCCTCAGCTCCACAGCTGCACGAAGCCAGCGAGGCAGCAACACGGGCTGAAGGGGCAGGGAAACCATGCCGGGACACATCGGCTACGCACCAGTACCGGCACAGAATTAAAAGGTGAGTGGAAAGAAAGACCAGTTTCTGGCAGCAAGGAAGGCCCTGAAGTCACGCTTGGTGACCCTCCGACCTATAACAGCAAACGCCGGGTGTGATAAGGACGGGTGCGAGGACACGGACACAGACGTGCGCACCGCCTAGCCTGCGGCCGCCATGTTCTCCCTTTTCCACCTAGAACTTGACATACAGCCTCAATGGATTATATTATGGAATTACCCGGAGGTCAATATTGTACTGTATTCTAGTTGCTGTAGTTCATTTGACAAAAAGTAGTAATTTTATAACATTTTCACCATTGCCCACATCCAAAGAATTGGCACAAGTTTTATGCAAAATATTAGTCGAATACATGATATTCCACATGTTTTATCACTGATAGAGGGTCTACATTTACTTCAAGATTTTGGTGTGCCTCATGTAACAAGTTTGATTTAAAAGTCCATCTGTCCACCAGTTAGCACTCTTAGACAGACAGACTTAAATGTTAAATCAATGTACTGTACAAGATGAGAACTAGAGTTACAATTTTTGGTTGTCAGATATACCATACAATAATAAACATTATTCTATTGGAATAATTCCCTTCTTTTGTATATATGGTCACCATCCCAAAATATTACCTTGAGATCAGCCCTTATGTCCTCCAGTTTCTTTGGTGCAAATTAACAGAAGGACAGAGGTCGGTACAGGAAACCACAAAGACAGCTGAGCTAGTCACAAACTCTATGGTGATCGCAAGAGAAATCCAGCTCGTTGACATGTTGGCGAAAAAGTACGGTTACTCATAACAAAATTATATCCGAAGAAATCTTCTAAGTTGCAACCTGTGTTTGTGGGTGCATTTCCTACTGAACGGATTGTGAATCCAGCTACTGTCATATTGAATTGCCTTCCTCTCTTCAAATGCCTCTAGTGTTCCATGCATCTTTACTGAAACCATGTACTGTAACAGTATGTTTGCTCCAAATCTTTGGCTGATTCAGGTGACGTTTTAGATACAAGAGCTGTCAGAAAACGATTACAACAGTTCATAATTTGGAAGGAAATTGGTTCTGAGGAACGTTCATAGGAGCCAGTGTCAAATCTTCATGCTCCAAGTCTGTTGTGTGAACTTTATGAAAGAAATCCTGACAAAACCAAACATGACAGCCTTGGGGTGGGAAGGGTGGGGGCACTGTCAGGAGGTGGCTCAGAAAGCTGGAAATACTGTTCATGTCTTGAGGATTTGCAGGGGCACGGTGCTGAAAACCTAACCGCGTCACAATTACTGCAGATAAGGAAAGGCTGGTGGCGGGTGCACAATGCCGGTGCTGCCTGGCAGAAGGCGTTGCACTTGTGGAGAGCATGCTATACGATGGGGTCCTGTCCGAAATCTTTAAGTCTCAGAAATCCTAAACTCTCACATTGTTTGCAAATAACGGCTGTTATCTTGGTTCACATGGTATAACTTTCCTTGTATTTCACGGAGTTCTTGCTAGGCAATCGACTTGCTTTGCTACTGCAACGAGGCCCCTACTTCATTGGATTTGTGATTCGAGTTTGAGCATCTTATCATCTTATGAATTTGCTGAAGATACCCACATTTACAGACAGACATTCCGAAAGTCAAGTTGTTTGGAAAAACAAACTTAACAATAAGTTATTGTGGGTAAAAAACTTCAAACTGTTCTTTAGTAGACATTTAACGACCAAGGGCCCTATTGTGACTTTGGCGGTCTTGGAGCGGGCCGCCACACAGTCAGCCCACTCCAAGAATCCCAAAGCCATAAAAAACGCCTGCCAGATTACAGCTTTTTTTGTTTCTGGTGGTTGGTTCTTTAGCGGTCCCACTGCGGTGACAATGAGAAAGGCACCCAAATGGGAGCATCAAAGGCAGTTCGTGCAGGGCACGGGCCAAAAATGAATCCCACCATGTTTTAGGATTTATTGAAACTGGGATTTTAGGGTGTGAGGGAAAGGTTTGTTTTGGTTAAGCCTTAGTTTCCTGTACTGGAGTTTGTGGTTTTGTTAATTTAAATACACAAATACAGTTTAGAAATATTATTTAATGCATTTATTTCTGCAAGTGAGTATGATGTGTATGCTAATTTTAAAAATAACTTATTATGGGTCATCCCTTATGGCAACTGCCTTACCATACGGGCAATTTTGGCCATGTCGAGCTACTTGCTATTCCTGGTAGTTATTGTCAGGCTGGGATACAGTCCTTCTCTATGCAGTGTTGTAAAACACACCAGACCAATGTAATCTGACAGACCTCAGGTGCACATGGCAGTGCACCATCACTTCGATGTAGACAGCAGAAGCGGTCCTTCACCCATGTGAAAGTTGGCTCAGCATTGTTATGGATCATGGTTTCTGCCGTTTTGTATGCATGTCCTGCATATGTAGATGGTATGCAGAGGTGTCATGAATCAGGTCCTCAATGGATTTCTAGAGTCATGTAAAGTAATTAAAACGGTAAGTCAATGTACATGTCTAAGGGAACAGACATTTGTGGTAAGTTGTTTAAAGCGACAGCGTCGCTCACTTGTGACTACCACCCCCCTCAATTACAGCAACCTCTTGCGCACCTTCCCCCTGGGCCTTTGATCCTGGATCAGCAGTGCAGGCTGTCCTGTCTAGGCCAGCCAGCTGCAGCCAAAATGAGCACACTCCCCAAGATACCGCTCCTTCTGCGACTCTCATCAATGCCCCAAAGAAACGGCAATGACTGATAACCGATGTCACTTGGTCCAGGAAAACACCTCGGGTGCCCTGAAAAGTCTCAGCCTGGTGAGGGATTGCTGGGTATTTCAAATATAGTGCGGTACTATCGAGCGGAGCCGTATGATGTATGGGGTGGAGGTGGAGTGAGGCAGGTGCGTGTCTGAAAAACATTGGTGTTTTACACTCCACCTCCTGGCGGGGACCTATGCTGGGCAAGTCACATGACTACCCAGGAGGCTCGGGGCATGGGGCTGACATTCTTCCCCAGGAGCGAGGGCCACGATGATGGTGTGGGACACAGGATGGAGGAGAAAGGGACAACCTTTCCAACCCTGCTTACTCCCATCAGAGGCAATCCGGACTTCACTCTGTGGGCGGGTCTTCCTACCGAGGTAAACTTGACATCAGCAGAGCGGTAATCCCGCTGCAAGCATGCGGTATTTACAAGGTGGCCAACTCACGGTGAGAGTCAAAGACTATCTCCAGATTTGAGTTCTGTTACTAGACGGATGCCACCTGCCCACCTCACCCGCGCTACTCAGGACCAGTGAGCACATGCACCCACTGGATGAAGAGACCTGACAAACACAAGCGCCCTGCACGGCGTCGGTATAGTACATGTACATCCCCCCACCACCGGCTAGGGCGCTCGACCTCGGACTCGGGAAACTGGGTTCGAGTCTCAGTAATGACGCTTGAACATCATGTGATTCTGGGCAAATCACTTAGGGGCATATGTATCAACATCTCCATTTGCGATTCTCAAATAGCGATTTTTTGAGAATCGCTATTTGAGAATTGCAAAACGGGATGTATCTAAAAATTTGCACAGATTTGGCGAATTCTTAAAATTCCTTAATTGCGATTAGCAAATTGCGAAATCGCAATTAAGGAATACCTTCCCATTCATTCCTATGGGCCAGGAGGCCCATAGCAATGAATGGCAAGTCCTTCTCAACTTGCGAATCGCTAGTTGCTAATCGTAAATTGAGAATATTTTCAAAGGTGCAAGGCTGTCATGATGACACCCTGATGCACCCCTGAAATCAGCATGTGTGCGCATATGGCGCACATACATGTGCGCCACATGGCACTTTGAAAAATGCAAAAAAGTGCATTTTTCAAAGAAATCGCAAATTACCACCAACTTGAAGTTGATGGTAATTTGCGATTTCTTAAGGAGAAATCGCACGACTTGGGTGCGTGTTACATAGCATTTAAGAAATCGCAATTTGCGATTTCTTAAATGCTTACGCAAACGTAAGAAATCGCAAAATTAGCGATTTCTTAAGAATGCGAGGCTGAAATGCCTCATACATCTAATTTTGCGATTTTGTATTCGCAAACGCTGTTTTTTTGCGATTCGCAGCGTTTGCGAATACAAAATCGTTTGATACATATGCCCCTTAATCTCCCCGTGCCTAACAAAAAATGAATGTGTGTCCTCATGAAACGTAACTGGTGCTATGTAAAGCGCTCTGATACCTGATTGGTTTTGGGTCTAGTTCGCGCTATATAAAACTCTGCAAAAAAAAAAAATATATATGAAACACTCCGAAGCATTTTACAAATACACTTTGTACAGCAGCAGCTTCCACAAGGCTTGGCTATACAGACCGCCCAGGCAGAATTCGCTCATCACCCTCCTCTTTAGACCTTGCACGATTTACAGAACAGATATATCAATCGCTGCCCCCACTGCAAGATAAAGGTTTGGTAGGCACTACTATAAAAAAATTAAAACATAAAATCCCCATTTGACATGCTGAATAACCCATAGCAGCGGAGTCATATAAACTGAGCAGGATCCGTTCCTCCCTCCTCTTTCCTCCATCACACTGCTAAGCACTGCCACCCAAGACAGGACAGAAGCACCCCGCTGGTCCCTCACACACAAGACCAACATACTTTCCACGCATTACTAATGGTTAGTACAACACCAGTGCAGTGACGTAGAGCAGAACAGTAACATGCAGGGTGGCTCTAAGCAGCACACCAGAGGATTTGGGAAGCCTGCTAGGACTGCGCTTCCTCCATCAGGGTGTGTGGGGGAAGGAGCCTTCACTGTTGTCCTGGTTGCTTTCATCTTCCTAAGCAGATGGGGTTGGTAGGAGGTACATCTGGCTAGTTTGGCAATATACCTATTTAGAGGCAGGTTTGCATTAGTGATGAAGATAAGAGACTTTGCATGTGAGCCTGGGATGGATAAATATGTAGGCGACAGCGATCGTGCACTGCGGTGGAGCGTGACTGAAGAAGGGGGAAGGCATAATTAAAGAGTAGTGAACAATATTGATATAACTTTGATAGTGATAGGAAATACTGAAGACTTGAATGCATAACTGACAAAGATGTGGGTTTTCACACCCCAGGGGAGACCAGAGCACATCTTTGCATGAGATCCCACCTCGATGGCGCATTGGAGGTCACTGTATTCACTGATAGCACATGTTGTGTAATGCAACTTACTTGATAAGGGCACGTGCAAGGTAACATTCTTTGTTGCATTAAGTCATATTTTTATCCGATGGAGGAGGATGCAACATGCAACAATTTTGGTACACTCAGATGATTGGCTGTGCAGGAATCCACGGCTGGAAGTGGAAAACCACACAGCTCAAGTCTGGGTGAAAACTCTCTAAAGCTATCTACAAATGTCAAATGACTAGAACCCTAACATGGCAGTCTAGAACTATGCAACCTGCTACATATTGTTTATTTTATATGTTTATTTTGGTGCAACTAACATGAAAACTGCTTTTTTTCAGACAGTGAAAGATTAACTGAAAAAAGTAAGCAAAATACTGGACCATGCTGTTTGTTGATACGTAGTAAAAATAATTGAAAATAATTTATTATGTAGTTCAAAATACAGGGATTCGGAAAAACAGGCTTTACCTTATTAAAAACACAATCTAGCTATAGAAGTCAGAGATCGGTGAAGCCACTGCCAGCAAGGCAGAGCTAACTTTGGCGCTGACTACAATAAGAATGTTCAGCTTTCTTCAATGGAATGTTGATCAAGCATTAACAGTGGTTATACTCACAGATGTTTAGAATCTACTCCTGCCACGTTCCTGATACGCTTTCACAAATAGACTGCTAATTAAACAAACAATGAGCAATGGCTGACCTCACAATACTTATACTGATAAGTAACAACACAATGTGATTAAAAAAAGAACACATACCCAACCAACAAATAATACTATATTCATAGACATCTCATTGATAATGTTAATGATAGTTAATGTAGTCTGATCTATCCGATCATTTATAACATTTGCAATTTGATCTGTTACATCACGGGTGAGGTCTTTAGCATTAAATTTGGTTTGCAAGTTATGGTTTGCCTGGCTGTTGCGTGAGGTATGGATTGCTGTTCTAACCATAACTGTCGATTTTCGGTATTTTCTTGAAGCCATAACTGTACTTTAAATGTGTTTTTTAAATTATTTTCAGGACTCTTCTAAAAATATATTGTGTTCTTACAACCAGGGCCACTGGAATTATGTGGTAGCTAAGGGCCACATTGTGCAAGAGGGCTGGCTAAATTATGCGTCAGGAAAAGGCAAATTATGCAGCATGAACCAGTATATTTTGCAATATTACTACTTCATTATTTTGAAATTTCTCCTAAGGTTAACATTGTAGGGGCACATAGATACAGCAATAAGCAACTGAAAGGTGACTAATCTAACCTTTGCGAAGGGTCTTCTACTACTCGGCAACACATTTGCTATGTTTTAGTAACTTTTGATTTGTTTGATCTAGAATCAATATTTGTTTTGGTGAAAATCTGCAGATTATACAACAAATTATGTATTATGTGGTAAATTCAGTAAATCAATAAGTATGCATAAAACACCATGGCAGTAGATGCGAACATTTCCAGTGACCCTGCTTTTAGCCAATCAATATCATAAATTTACTTTAACTGTGGTTTTTCAGTAAATATATTGACAATAGCCATTATGCAGATATGTTTGAGGCGTCGTTTCCACTGAAAATCATTATTTGATGTACCTACGGAAAATCATTGTTTGATTTTCCTATAACTTGTGACACCATTGATGGATTTGAACGAAACTGAGTAATCTATTGACTCAGTTAGCTAAATTACAGCATTCAAAGTTCCATGACGATCCATTCACAGGAAAAAAGTTAAGAGGGGGTTAAAACAGCTGTGATTTCCCATTTTAACTCTCACAGAAAAAGATTCTGAAAAAGATATAAAAAATCGCTGAACAGATTAACACCATACTTGGCATGAAAACACAACCCTACTTATAAAGCTTGCTTTTTTGGTTTGATGTCAATCCATTCAGAAATGTATCAATCCCATTTTTTATTTTTATATTATTACTGTAAGGTATTTGACAGTGTCACTGCAACAATAATTACAATTAAAGTAAATTCACTTGTGAGGTTTTTACACTCCCAAACCATTCCCGGTCCACCTCAAATGGGCACCATGACTTTTTACAGACTTTGCCTTTACTACTATCACACCGGCTATGTCCCTGCGCAGTGTGCCCTCCCTACTCTTGTCATCTGTGGCCACTTCTACTCTGATGCGCCCTTCCTGCTTCCTGTGGTCTACCTATTCTCCTCAGGTGCAATAGCACATTCTCTCCCTGTGTGCTCCATATTCTCCCCAAGTGCAGTCTATATTTCCCTTCTTTTCAGCCCCCATTAGAGAGTGACTTCCATGTCATAAGGAAAGCACATAATGCTGTGGTGAGATTTGTAGAAGTAGACCATGAAGCGGAGGCGGACAGCCTGCATTACGTTCCACAACTCCATGGGGCAAGGGAACTGGGTGATCCTCATAACTGCTTTGAGGAAGTATTTCTGAATGTTCTTCCTGTCTGTGGTCTGCCCCCAGACTAAAGATAACCTCAACTTCTCCATCAGTCGACTCTGAGAGACAAAATGTGAATCAGTTCAGCAGTGTAGAAGCTAAAAAGGTCATGGTGCCAAGAATGACTTGGATTAAGATCATTTCCAGGGTAGCTGAGAGCTCTAATAATGCCTTAAAAGCTAAGGGCCCAATTCACAAAGGTAAACTGAGACGAAAGTCTAACTTTACAACTTTCGGTGTTCACAAAGGGCATTTACGAGTAGTAAAGTTAAACTTTTGTCTCAGTTAAACGTACATTTTGGTCTTAAGTTTAACTGTGACCATAAAGTTAAACTTAAGACCAAAACTTAAGTTTAACTGAGACAAAAGTCTAACTTTACTACTCGTAAATGGCCTTTGTGAATTAGACTTTTGTCTCAGTTCTCCTTTGTGAATCGGGCCCTAAGGGCCTAATTGCGAGTCCAAGGAACGCCAGACTCACGGGGGCAAAATGGTTGCAGTCCAGCCAGTCATATCACAACTTTGGTGGTCGGACCGTCATTGCACCGTCGCAGCCGCCAGGGAACTACCGTTCCCTAGAGGTGGCGCAAAGGTCAGGTTCTCAGTAATATGCTGGTTGTGCCGCTGCGGCACCGCCATTCATATTATGAGTTTCAGGACTGCCAGCGATGTCATGGAGGTCTTTACTCCATGAAAAGGCTACTGGGCACACTGTTGCCAATTTGCATGGGGATGCTTGCAGAGTGCATGCACCCCAGTTCCTGCATGGCATGAACTTTACAGTCCATGCCATGCAGGAAAGGTTTTTGGCATTCCCATTGCGGTGCTTATTTTCAGAGGCACCTCCGTGGGACCGCCAAAGAAAGCCCACCAGACATGAGGAAACTCATAATCTGGCAGGCGCTGGGCACACAGGTTTGGCCGTGCAGGAGCGGGCCACCGGCCTGGAGGTTCACTCCTGCACCGCCAAACTCATAATCAGGCCCAGAGACCTATTTCTCAGGCCCTGACTAACTCAGCACTGTTGATAGTGCCCAAACTATCCCAGAAACTTTACTAAGCCACTATTGTTAATAATGTTCAAAATCCCTCAGAGCATTTGGTACTGCCAACACCTCATTAGAGCTATTGATGAATACCAGATTTTCTCAGATTTATTCCTAAAACCGATGCTCATTCAGAAGCAGTTAAGTCCAGGCTCACTCAGAGTAAGTTATAATGTCCAAATTCACTTAATAGTAACGATAATACCCAGAGTGACTTAAAGCAATCATCACGTCCATATTTATTGAGCACTTATTAAAATGGCCAGACCTGCCATGCCTTGGTAATACTCACACTCTACGATTTGGGTACCAATTTGTGTGGTCACCAGAATTCAGAGGCGCAGCAATATTTCATTCTAAGTAGTTTGTGTTCCAAGTGAGGCTTAACAAAGTGTCAATGGCCTTAGCCAGGATCAACAGACTTCACCAAATAGGAATCCTAGGAGCAGCCCTCAAGTGGATCGCATCTTACCTCACAGGAAGAACACAGTCCAGACAGTGGCACAACAGAAAATACCCCCAGCACCATGTGATGAGGTCCACTGAGTTTCACATATCTCACAGATATGCATTGGTCTTAGGCTGAATAGGGTCCCCCTGACAGAATGGGGGCTATTGAAGGGTTGTGGGTCCTTAGGTGCCACACGGGCTGCAGGGACTTGGGGTTAAGCCCCTGAGTCATGTCATTAGTCAACAGGAGGGGCGTGCAGGCAAGAATGACATACAAGACAACCCAACACAACCCTTTTCCCATCGCCCACGGAACAATTTCCATAAAGGTTTTCAGCAAGTAACTTAAAACAAAGTGATGGCAGAGTGCATTGATCCCAGCTGTAATGGTGAAATGAGTAACCTCCAGGACAAGGACAGTGAATGCTCGGTTACTCTGTAAGAAATCCCATCTGCATATAGTGCAAACACAAAAATATTTGCATGTTGTATCTATGGATTCTGACTTCGGAGAGCATCTTCTCAAAGTATTTTGATGTATTAGAAATTCTGCTGCTATTTTATTATGTGACGTTGTTTTGGCACCCAACTCCTTTCATTTTCAGTGTTCAAATTGTGTGCTCTCTCTCCACCTCCAGCTTACAAACAAAATAAAAGGCGTGTTCCATCACTAGCAATATAGAGCTGGATGTTGCTGGTGCATGGGCATGCAGAACCTGACTGGTGGATGGCCAAAACATGGCTTAGGGATAAATCATGTTAGTCCGCTTGCTTTTCTTTTTCATGTGACTAATGAATAGCTTCAGTGAAGGTATCATATCTATCCTGAAAATTTTACAATGGATTAGACCACTTTCACCGAGAAGCATGCCACCACCGCAAATGGCCACCATTCAAGCAGAAATGTAGCTGAGATCTCCCCCCACCAGGGACACAACTCCTCAATATCAGTGTTTATGTTGTGTATCACCTGTGGTGTGAAAATCACCCTAGGGGCCTTTCAGTTGAAGCATTTTAAAACAGAGTATTGAATGATGCCACCTTTGCCAAGGAAGATCGTTGAATCTGTGACCCTGTGATGTTACTCCATCCCGTGCCCTGTGATATTAATCCATCCCTTGGCCTGTGATATTAATCCATACCTTGCCCTGTGATATTAATCCATCCCTTGGCCTGTGATATTAATCCATCCCATGGCCTGTGATATTAATCAATACCTTGCCCTGTGATATTAATCCATCCCTTGGCCTGTGATATTTATCCATACCTTGCCCTGTGATATTACTCCATCCCTAGGCCTGTGATATTAATCCATCCCTTAACCTGTGATATTACTCCATCCCTTGCCCTGCAATATTAATCCATCCCTTGGCCTGCGATATTAATCCATCCCTTGGCCTGCGATATTAATCCATCCCTTGGCCTGCGATATTAATCCATACCTTGGCCTGTGATATTACTCCATCCCTTGGCCTGTGATATTAATCCATCCCTTGCCCTGTGATATTAATCCATACCTTGGCCTGTGATATTAATCCATCCCTTTCCCTGTGATATTAATCCATCCCTTGGCCTGTGATATTAATCCATACCTAGCCTGTGATATTACTCCATCCCTTGCCCTGTGATATTAATCCATCCCTTGGCCTGTGATATTAATCCATACCTTGCCCTGTGATATTAATCCATCGCTTGGCCTGTGATATTAATCCATACTTTGCCCTGTGATATTACTCCATACCTTGGCCTGTGATATTAATCCATCCCTTGGCCTGTGATATTAATCCATCCCTTGGCCTGCGATATTAATCCATCCCTTGGCCTGCGATATTAATCCATCCATTGGCCTGTGATATTAATCCATACCTTGGCCTGCGATATTACTCCATCCCTTGGCCTGTGATATTAATCCATCCCTTGGCCTGTGATATTAATCCACCCCTTGGCCTGTGATATTTATCCATCCCTTGGCCTGTGATATTAATGCATACCTTGGCCTGTGATATTAATCCATCCCTTGGCCTGCGATATTAATTCATCCCTTGGCCTGTGATATTAATCCATACCTTGCCCTGTGATAATAATCCATCCCTTGGCCTGCGATATTAATCCATACCTTGCCCTGTGATATTACTCCATCCCTTGGCCTGTGATATTAATCCATCCCTTGGCCTGTGATATTAATCCATCCCTTGCCCTGTGATATTTATCCATACCTTGGCCTGTGATATTACTCCATCCCTTGGCCTGTGATATTAATCAATACCTTGCCCTGTGATATTAATCCATCCCTTGGCCTGTGATATTAATCCATCCCTTGCCCAGTGATATTAATCAATACCTTGGCCTGTGATATTAATCAATACCTTGGCCTGTGATATTAATCCATCCCTTGGCCTGTGATGTTAATCAATACCTTGGCCTGTGATATTAATCCATCCCTTGGCCTGTGATATTAATCCATACCTTGGCCTGTGATATTAATCAATACCTTGCCCTGTGATATTAATCCATCCCTTGGCCTGTGATATTAATCCATACCTTGGCCTGTGATATTAATCAATACCTTGGCCTGTGATATTAATCCATCCCTTGGCCTGTGATATTAATCCATACCTTGGCCTGTGATATTAATCAATACCTTGCCCTGTGATATTAATCCATCCCTTGACCTGTGATATTAATCCATCCCTCGCCCAGTGATATTAATCAATACCTTGGCCTGTGATATTAATCAATACTTTGGCCTGTGATATTAATCCATCCCTTGGCATGCGATATTAATCCATTCCTTGCCCTGTGATATTAATTCATCACCTCGCCACAGTGATATCGCAGGGCCAAGTATTCCATGATATTCCTTGACACAATAGGGGATTTAAAAAAAAGATTTTTTATTAATATTTAATGATGGATTGAAACTGCTATATCTGGTAGTATGAGCTGCCAACTACAAAATTATGAAGCTATTGGTGAGAAAAATGTGCACACTCCAGTATTGTAAAAAAGTGTTCAATCTGTGGCCGGCTAGGGCACCCAGATTGGGCTCTCTTGAGACTTGGCAGAACGAGGGGTTCTTTAATTCTAACTTCTGAAGAGCTTCTTCCACCAGAAGCCACTGTGATTGGCAACGTCAAAACTATGAAGAGTGCGACAGCGTCATCCGGTGCCAAGCCATCAATTGCGCGTGAACTGGTGCTCAAGGAGAGGAAAGTCTGTAAGTTCATTCCAAAGATCCAAACTTTATGTCTCCCGGCTTGTGGACACCAGACAATGAGAACTTCCTGAAAATCCATGCACTTCAGCATTGTTCTGCAGGATATTCACCCTCTTTTCAGAGATCCTCAAAGAATTGACAATAGTCCTGCTGCCCCATCTCTTCTCTCAGTGACAGATTGAGCTGTTATATCCCACAGGGTATGGAAGCAACCAGCGGGTGCTTCTTGCACAAACCTCAACAGTCTAAATGCAATTACAATTACTTTTTCTCGAAAGCGTACAGTCCTTTCACAGGAGAATATTGGTTCAATTTACATCTCTGCTCGCTGTTCCGTTGCTTCTGTCACTGTTTCGCGGAAAGCCTCATAAGAGCGATTGTAACTCAAAAGACTTGTGATTTTCCTAAAGCTTCAGCGGCACAGGATAGGTCCAAGCTAATACCATGAGGAACATTAATGCGGGATCAGAGCATTAATGTTCTATATCAATTTTTCCAGGACTTTAGCCTCATATCTTGACATACCATTCAAGCCAGATGTGACACCAATGGCCTTGTTACGGTCATATATTTCTACAGAGTCCTGGGAGGGAGGAGTGCATCAATCTTTGCTTGACCATCTTGTTTTAGACAAAGGTGTCCCAGTCAGATTGAATATGTACTTCTTCAAACTACCCCCTCAATGCACCAAAGGTGATAACAGTATATTTTGTGAATCATAAAAAAGCTATACTACACCACTTTAGGACAAAGCAGCATTTCAAAGGGCATCAAAGGCTCTTCATTGAAATCAAACATTCTTTCCTGCTCCATGGCATGGCACAATAAGGCAAGAAACTAATTCGCAGCCTTGCAACACTAGGTGTAGTTGAGGTGAACATTTGGCAACACAAACATGATATTGTGTCCTTCTTAGCAAATTACGTTATGCAAAAGGTTTTAGCCTTTTCACAGCCGTGCCATCATGGTTAGTCTGCGAGAGTGTCCAGCAGTTTGCGGAGTCATTTCAATCCAATGTTTCAAGGCTGGTTTTCTACATATATGGAAGAGGTGATGACGCTTCAGCTCATCTGCTGCCCTGTCCTCAGTCTTATGACCAGCACCGTGGGGGCTCAGCCTGCTGCTCACTAGTCACAGCGCTTGCTCACAGGCTACAACCTCAGCCTTTTCTCCAGAACACACATCGTCCCAGTTTTGCGTGCTGCGACCTCAGCCACTTTCCCAGCACTCACAGCCTCAGTCTCTTGCCCAGTAGCCATTGCCTCCGTCTCTTGGTCAGCACCTGCAGCCCCGGCCGCCTGCTCATCAGCCATAGCCTCTTCCTTCGGGTCATAAGCCTCTTCATCAACACTTGTAGCCTCAGCTTGTTATCCAGCACCAGCAGCCTCAACCTCTTCCTCAACACCCATAGCCTCGGTCTCTTGGTCATGACCTGCAGCCTCAGCCTCCTGCTCATCAGCTATAGCCTTGTCTCTTGCACCGCATCTTCAGCCTCTTCATCAGCTTCATCTTCTAAAGCCACAGCTTCTTGTCCAGCACCAGCAGCCTCAACCTCTTCCTCAACACCCATAGCCTCGGTCTCTTGGTCATGACCTGCAGCCTCAGCCTCCTGCTCATCAGCTATAGCCTTGTCTCTTGCACCGCATCTTCAGCCTCTTCATCAGCTTCTAAAGCCTCAGCTTCTTGTCCAGTACCAGCAGCCTCAACCTCTTCCTCAACACCCATAGCCTCGGTCTCTTGGTCATGACCTGCAGCCTCAGCCTCCTGCTCATCAGCCATAGCCTTGTCTCTTGCACCGCATCTTCAGCCTCTTCATCAGCTTCATCTTCTAAAGCCACAGCTTCTTGTCCAGCACCAGCAGCCTCAACCTCTTCCTCAACACCCATAGCCTCGGTCTCTTGGTCATGACCTGCAGCCTCAGCCTCCTGCTCATCAGCCATAGCCTTGTCTCTTGCACCGCATCTTCAGCCTCTTCATCAGCTTCATCTTCTAAAGCCACAGCTTCTTGTCCAGCACCAGCAGCCTCAACCTCTTCCTCAACACCAATAGCTTCAGCATCTGCTCATCTCAGGAAACCTCAACCCCTTTCTCATCACTCACAGCCTGTCTCTTACTCAGAGGCTATAACTTCAAAGTTTTGCTCAGAACTCATAGATTCACCCTCTTGCTTGAACGCTGCAACCTCAGCCTCCGTCTCAGCACCCATAGCCTTAGTCCCTTATTCATCACAGGCAACCTCAGCCTTTTGCGCAAAAGCCATAGCGTCAGCCTCATGCTCTGTGGTCACAACCTTTGTATTGTGCTCTGCTCCCTTTGCCTCACCTTTTAGTTCACTACGTCAACTTCTATCATTTCCATCACTGGCCATTGTGTCAGCCTCTTGTTCCGCACCTGAAGCCTTTTGCTTCTTATTCCGCTCCTTCAGACTCACTCTCTTGCTCAGTGCTTGTGGACTTTGTCAGCGTCCTGTACTTCAGCCTCTTGCTCAGCACCCAACATCTGAAGCCTTGCCTCTTGCTCAGCATCCATGGCCTCTGCCTGTGCTGAGCACTCTCAGGCTCTTCCTCCGTGCCAATAGCCTCAGCCGCACACTCTGGAGCCTCGGCTGATGGATCAACCAACCTTCACAGCCTCAGCCGCTTACTCAGCGCACATGACTGTGTCCTCATGCCCAGTGTTTACAGGCTTATGTTAAGCCCCACCTTCGTCCCCTGACTCAGTCCTGCAAGTCCATTTTCTTGGAGTCAATACTAACTGCTGTCACTGTTGCTCTTACCTGCTTTGCTCTTTCTGATAGGATGCTCAGGACAACTTTATGTCCCTTTTGGCACCCCTGACATGGTAAGATATTACAGAAGCCAAAAATATATTGTGTACAAATTACCTACTGCACTAGGTGAACACTGTATAAAATGATTTAAAATAAAGCACATTTACTCAAAACAACCCAGATGGAGGCTATTCATCTCCAAAATCACATCAGAGATAACCATCTCCTGCATGACTATCAGTCTGGTTCAGATCACGCTGCAGCGCGAAGACTGCTACCTTACACCTTTCAAGCCAACACCAGTTTCTTCACATGCGCACCTCCAGGACCCAGAAGATCCCTATCATCCGCACAGTGCCTCCCATCATTTTCAAGCTCTACATGGATCCCTTTAGCGCTCGACTCACAGATAATAGTGACAAGATTCACCAAAACGCCCATGACATGCGACTCTACTTGAAAGTCTCCTTGATTTCAGACATCCAATGCCTCAAGCACTGCCCACACATCATCCAGATCTGGCTGTCCAACGCCTACCTGAAGCTCAACCCAAGCAAGATAGAAATCCTATTATTTGCCAAGAACAAGAAACACTACAAACCTGGGTGAAAGAAAATGAACCTTGATGGCTTTGAACCCCAACTTTCATCGAATGCTGAGCCATTTGGATTCACCCTGGACACCAACCACAACCTCTAGGAACACACTGCCAAAAACAAATAGACAGCCTGGTACTAGCTCTCTCTTCTCAAGAAAGTGAAACCGTTTTTTCCAGAAAGCGACTTCAGAACTGCTGTTCAAGCCCTTGTACTTTTTATGGTGGTTACGCCCTGCTGTATGGCTTTCTAGACTCCACAGTGGCATCCTACATGTCGCAGCGCTTCTCATTGGGGGCCAGAAGAAATATGTTCACATCAATCCCATCATGATGGAACTCAATTGGCTTCCCTTGGTGGCTAGCACCATCCTCAAAGTCAGCTGCCTAAGTTTTAAAGCCATCACGACCAGCACCTCTGCTTAGCTTTCAGACAAGCTCACCAGCTCTGCTGGTTCTTTCCACTCCTGCAGCCGGAACACCATCAAACTGCAGACTAGGAAGTGAAAAAAAAGAAAAACACAAGGCAGAGGGACAATTCCCCAGAAAGTTAGCTCCTTGCTCCCTCGTGTTTGGGGCAGTGTAAAACGAAATACAACTTGTTGTGCATGTGGCCAGGGTGCGTTGTTGACAGTCCGGTGTTGCATTGGTTTCCATGTCTGTTTGTGTCACTCGCTTTCAATCTCCTGGATGCATTACCAATGTCAATAACGTTATTTGGTCATTCATTGGCTGTGTTGAGCATTATTCCAGTGAGTAAATGTTCTAAGAGTCTGTAGTATTTGCCCAATAGTTTATAGGATTGCATTTTTTATGTCTCTGTATGTAGTTAAGAGATTAAAAACGTGAACCTCACTGCTAAGAACACAGAGCTCTGCACCAGAGACGGATGCACCAGTGGAGGGTGAATACCAACAGAGGCAAAGCAAGGAAGACAGAAAGGGCTTGGAGTTGGGTTTCTGTTTCCTGGTGATTTATTCATCTTTGCTTGCTGTCCTGTAACAGAATGGAGAGCAAGTTTTCCTTTTCCTGACAGGCGTGCACTTCCTCTTACATGTCAGGTTCCCCTTCCACTACCAGGAGATTTGTTATCCCATTTCTAAGAGTTGTACAACATTGTGCTGAAAGCATTTGCTTTCACTTCTTTATTTGTACATCAATCAGGAATCAGGTTTGTTCTACTTCTGCGCAACAGGCTTGTTGGGAGCATTCACCTGCGTCTTCGGTACCTGTTGGGATTACTGCGGGTGCATGTTTTCTGTTGGGCTGGATTGCTTGTGTATGCTGTGTAGGAGTATTGGTTTGCCAATCCCACCAAATAGTCTCACCCAGAGAGTCATACCGTTGATCTGGGCCTTTGTGGTACATGATTCTTCATGGCTTCTATTGGGCAGATTTCATGGCTGGGGTGAACTCTTCAGATCGGCTCAATGCTACGGCTCAGTCGGCTCTGCGCTTCACGCTTTCCCAGTTTCTCATAAAGCGATATTGGACAGATCTTACCTTTAACATGTTCTGGAAGATCATGGCTTTCGATTTTTTTATGTTTTTCTGGAATCAGACATCGTAGTAGTTTTGCAATATGTTGAGGCGTTTTTTGCAGGCTTAGTTCCCTAGGGGTTAGTAAGACCTGTACATCTCATTTGGCATCTCCTTCCTTAAGTACCTTAACGCTTCTAAAATATCTAATATGTACGTTGTTCATGTAATATTGTGACAATATTCTCTGATTGCATCATAAACTTTCAAAGAGTTTTTGTCCTGGGTTCCAGACTGAGGCAAATTTCTTATCGAAATCTACAAAACAAGTTTCGTAGTTTCTTGCTGAGTGCCAGAAACTTTCATTTTTCCAACAAGATAGGCGTGGAGTTGGGGATGACTTTATAAGCAATGCATGCTTCCTAAATTGAGCTCTTGTATCAATGCTGAGCCACTGTCCGATGCGAAGAATAGGAAACTGGTTGTTGAATTTCCTGTGACCTTACACAAGGTGGGCAACTGTGTGGAGCACTGTTCTCAGAAACTTGGGCAAATGACGCTAGCAATCCTGACTGGAATTATGTAGTTCCAGCTGACTACTTTGTTATCAATATGGATAGGATGGGGACAAAGGGGGGTGGAATCGCCTTAATTTACCGAGCCTGTTATAAGGTGAGAATGACACCAGAGCCACCATTGGATGCAGAGGCAATGTTTTTGAGCATAAAATTACATAATATGGAATGTTTCCAAGGAATTCTAATTTATAGACCTCCTGGCCCCAGGCTATCTTTCATTACTACTCTGCAGAC
Source organism: Triturus cristatus (assembly GCF_964204655.1). Classification (NCBI taxonomy): domain Eukaryota; kingdom Metazoa; phylum Chordata; class Amphibia; order Caudata; family Salamandridae; genus Triturus; species Triturus cristatus. The sequence goes on along the minus strand of NC_140590.1, from coordinate 781,835,450 downwards.
TCGCATGGAATCTTGCCTCAACGTGGATTATTTCACGCTGTTGGGGTATTCTAATTTTCACCTAGAGGTAGAAAACAATTCTGATACTCTAAGCCTAATAGACACTCTAGCCAGTTTTGGGATGACGCAGATTGTATGGGAACCCACACATAAGGCAGGACATACCTTAGACAGTATTTTCACTAATAGTGCCCTCATTGAAGTGATCAGCTCACTTCCCTTACTCTGGTCAGATCACTATGCTGTTCACTTTATTATTAATATCTCTAATACTAACCTGTGCCGCAGAAATCGACCCCCTCTGAGCAAGGTACGTGCTTGGAAGAAAATATCTCAACAAGAGCTGACCACGGCCTTGAAGGAGAATCCAATTTGCAGGGCAGATCCCAATGAGGCAGCTACTGATTTTAGTAATTGGATTACCCATGCAATAAATCAGCTGGCACCTGAAGTTAGGAAAAGACTAGTATCCGCTCCCTGGTACTCAGCAGAGCTTAAAACATTAAAAATAAAATGCAGATATAAGGAACGCATTTGGCGATCCTCATATAGTTTGGCCCATAAGATCGAATATGGCTCAGTACTAAAAGATTATAAGGGAGCAATAGTATTGGCTAAGACAGCCTACTTTACTTTCAAGATTCTAGAATCCACAAACTCCCCCAAAGAACTGTTTAAAACAGTAACAGCAGTGTCTCGCCGTCCGAGAGACACTGTCTTTGCCCCCGACCAAGCCTTTGTGGATAAGTTTATGAGGAACTTCGGAACTCAGCGGAGGCTAACAGGACAAATCATCTAGAGACATGGGAAGAACACTCTCCCCAAGGTAGCATAACACAATTCACCGCTCTGAATGAAGAGCAAGTGGTAGACATACTCTCTCTAACCAAGTCTCTAACCAGACTCTCTAACCAAGTCTGTCCCCATACATTTTACATCTAGCTATGGACGAGGTTGGCGCTTCGCTGACCCCTCTGTTAAATCTAGTTATTGGAACAGGGATCTTCCCATTAGGATGGAAAATGGACTGTATTAGACCTATCCTAAAAAAACCTTCACTGGAACCCTTGGAGGCTAAAAACTACCGCCCTATATCCTGTTTACCTCTACCCTCTAAAATCTTGGAGAAAGCTATAAACCTGGAACTGACAGCTTACCTTGAGGATAATAACATTCTCGACTCCACCCAGTATGGGTTCAGAGCTCGGCATTCTACGGAATCAGCTCTGATCAAGGCTACAGAGGAGATTCGTAGGGTGTTGGACGAGGGTGGTAGGGCAGCCTTAATACTTCTAGACCTTACGGCAGCTTTTGACACTGTGAATCATACAGTGCTAATAAATAGGCTGCAATCCGTGGGAGTCAGTGGCAAGGCCCTGACCCTTCTTACATCTTTCCTTTACTCCAGGGAACAAATAATATACTGGGAGGGTTTGGGATCGGAACGATTCCCCCTCCCGGGTGGAGTTCCCCAGGGCTCAGCCCTATCTCCCACCCTGTTCAATATTTATGTAACCCCGTTGGCAAGACTAATTAAAAGTCACGGTGTAGCGCTCGTGTCTTACACTGACGACACGCAGCTGGTGGTGTTTGTCACTCAAAGTGACAGTATGTCAGCTGAGCGGTTCTGTCAGTGTCTCTCGTCTGTGATGTCATGGATGAATGTCAATTTTCTAAAACTCAATACTGAAAAAACCGAGGTTCTGGAATTCGGCAAGAAACCTTCAATCTGGAGTCAAAGCTGGTGGCCCCCTGAAGCCGGAACATGTCCGCTGCCGGTGTCTAAGGCCAGAAATCTCGTTTTTCTCATTGACAAAGATCTCACTTGTGCCCCACAAATAAACCAAGTGGTCTCAGCCTGTTTTTTCACACTAAAGGTATTGCGTAAGATCCTTCGTTTTATTCCGTTCTCCCTGAGGAAAACGGTGGTTGGTGCCCTTATGTTATCAAGGCTAGATTACTGCAATGCATTTTATTTAGGAGCTGGAGTGAAACAACTCAACAAGCTTCAGTCACAAAATGCTGCAGCGTGAGTTTTTTATGGTCTACCCAAGCATCATTCCACTTTGGCCATTATTAAACAACTCCACTGGCTTCCGGTGAGACGTCGGGTGGAGTTTAAAGCCTTATGCTTAGTGCATAAAGCCCTCTATGGAGGAGGGGCAGAAGACATACAATCATTGTTTCCCCGATACATCCCAGCGCGCTGTTTAAGATCTATGGATACTGGGCTGGTTCTTCCTCCCAGGATGAAAAGGGTCAGTTGGGGAGGGAAACGCTTTTCATTCCTAGCAGCGAAATTATGGAATTCCCTCCCCGTCTCGCTGCGACTCCAGCCCTCATGCACCATCTTCAGGAAAGGCATTAAAAACAGGCTTTTCATGCAATGCTAATCATAGTGCGACTCTCAGATCACTCTACCTAGCGCCAAGACGCCTCTGCATAAGTGCGCTCTACAAATACCCTCAGTCAGTCAGTCTCAAGGGAGCTAGATGCACTTCAGGGAGTGCAGAGAGGAGTGATTTACCATAATCCAGTCTGGAAAGAACCAACACATGGACCACAGGTTTCAAGTTCTGCTCACATATTAACTAACCCTGGGCGTAGCTGGCGTAGCGGGACTACGCGGAGGTCCACGGAGTTGGGAACAAACTCCGTGGATCTCCGCTCAACTCCGCCACCCATCTCCACCCCCCCATTAACAATTAATTAGACATAAAACTATTTCTTTGCGAGAAATGTGCAGTTTTTGCAATGATCACCCAGAGACGGCGAGGAAGAGGAGGAGGGCAGCCCGGGGACGCTGCAGTCCAGGTAAGTGTTTTTTGTTTTAGTTTTAATTAATGTCTAATTAATTGTTAATAAGGGGGGGTGGGGGCTGGGGCTGGCCAACTCCACTCCGCTGCAGAGTGTACAGAGATTTGCCTACTCTGCGTTCTCCGCGGAACGCGGAGTAGGCAAATCTCAGCACACTCCGCGGGCGGAGCGGAGTTCTGTGCCTGCGCCTTATATTAACTGCTTGAAGCCCCAAAGCAGTTTAGCTGATGGCTTGCACTTTTGGCCATGGCTGATATTTGCCTCTGGAGGTATAGATGATTGTTAAGGATAAACCTCAATGATTTGGCATTCTCCACAATGGCCAGATTGCTTTTCATTTGAGAGAAGGATTTTAGTCACTCTTGGATAGGGAGGTTGGATATTTTTTTAATAACATTTTATTATATAGCTTAAAACCAAGACACACATCATAACCCCATCTTACACAATTGTTACATTTCCTTAATTGACATTCCTGAAGCTTTGGTACCCCATCCATCCTCCCATCATAGTTATTATCGGCACTCCCGTGTTCAGTCCTCCATTCCCATTTCTGTTCCTCCATCATCAATGTCCTCCTCCTCCATTACCTTTGGTGGTTCACATAGATATCCCCTGTATTTATTCCAGTTTCCCCATACCCTATTCCACTTTTGCGGACATCCACGACTGACATATACAGTTTTCTCGGCCACCATAGTGGAGTCCATATCTTTGCACCAAGCTTTGAGTGTTGGTACATCTGCTGAGCCCCATTTTTGCACAATATTGCGTTTAGCAAACATTATCCCCAATGTGGCCCAAGTCTGCGCTGTACGAGTAAGATCATTTGGCTCTCAAATATTTAGTAAACATCTCCTTGGCTCAGGTATTAGTAATATTTCATCCGCCTGTGATATTGTTCTCATCACCTTAACCCAGTACTCTGTGACCTTTGGACATTGCCACATGGTATGATAAAATGTGCCCTCCTCCCCGCATCGCTGAAGGCAATACGGGTTCAATGCTGTACCAATTTTGTATAAAGTGAGCCTCGTGTAGTAGGTTCGGTGCAGTATTTTAAGCTGCACCAACCTTAGTTTTGAAGAAATTCCCACCTCCCTTGGTGAAGCCAGTGCCTCCTGCCATTCAGTATTGTCCAGATCTCCCACCTCCCGAGCCCATTTTTCCCGAAGTCTCTTGGTGGGATCAGGCAGGTTATTAACCAGCTTCCGATATGTGAGAGAAATCGCCCGTTTGTGCATGCAATCTGTCAACAACCGGTCCTCCAGCGGGGTCGCCTCCGGGACCTCATCGCCCGGTGACAAGGCTGCCTGGAGTGCGTGTTTCACCTGCATATATCGGAACGCTTCGGAGGGTGTCAACTCATACTGCTGTTGAAGACGCTTGAATGTGATTACTTTTCCTTTGTGCCACAAGTCCCCCACTGTAGATATATCAATTGCGTCCCACCGTGCGAACCCCTTACAATTCCAGAGGTTTCCCAACTGTTGCGCATCCCATAGCGGAGTGAGTTGCGTTATGACCCCCTGCCATCCCAGTTTGGCGTGTGCTGTGTGCCATATTGTAACTGTATGCTTTGTGGGCCCTATTAATGAGGGGGACTGCTTTTTATTATAAAGGGCTGACAGCATACCGTCTGTTCCCAGTCCCGATCTGTCCGCCTGAAAGGCAGGGTCTGCCTGAGGGGCGTGTATCCACTGATTAATGACTTTCAATTGGGCCGCCCAATAATATAACTGTATGTTTGGGAGTGCTATCCCTCCATCATACCAGCTCTTGACCAACTTGTCCTGTGCAATGCGTGCTGGTTTGGTCCCCCACATTAGAGTGGCGACTTGTGCTGCTATCGTTTTAAAGTAGCTGGAAGGCACAGGAAACGGCGTATTCTCCAGTGCGTATAAGAAACGAGGGAGCGCCATCATTTTAAAAAGCGCAGCCCTGCCCAGTAGTGTCAGTGGTAGTGTTCCCCAATGCACCGCATCCCTTTTCAAATGTTCCAAGGGTGGCACGAGGTTCCGTTTAAAGAAATTATCCGGGCTAGGTGTAATGTATATACCTAAATATTTAAACGCGTCCTCTGCGATCTGTAATGGGCACCCCTCTGGGAGATGCGGTGGTGGACCATGTAGAACAAACAGGACCGATTTAGACCAATTTATGGTGTACCCTGAAGCCCTCCCAAAGATTCCACAAATATTTAGAAGTACCAGTTTTGAACGCCTGGGTGAGGTCATATATAATAGCACGTCATCCGCATAAAGGGAGATACGGTCCTCCCATCCATCCGCCCATCGGATACCCCGGATAATCGGTTCCCACCTAATCCAAGCTGCCAATGGCTCCAGCAATAGGTTAAATAGTAGTGGCGACAGAGGGCAGCCTTGACGCGTGCCCCGTGCCAACGGGAAGCTCCCGGAGATATGGCCGTTGACCGTGACATGTGCTACCGGTTTGGTGTATAGCAGACGGACCCAAGCACAACATTTAGGGCCAAAGCCCAAATGTAGAAGCATCGCGAAAGATAGGTCCACTCAACCATATCAAACGCCATTCGTGCGTCTAACGATAGTATGACCGCAGGCTCCTGAATGTATGGGATACGGGCCATCACCCCATGCAGGCGTCTTAGGTTTAGAGCCGTGTTTCTGCCAGGCATGAAACTGGATTGATCCGGATGTATTAGTGTTGTCAGATGTGGCGTCAACCTGAGCGCAAGGAGTTTCTTAAGGATTTTGGCCTCTGCGTTGATTAGGGATATCGGGCGATATGAGGCGCAATCCTCAGGGGGCTTTCCAGGTTTCGGGATTGCTATTATAGTGGCAGTTCGCTGGTCCAGCGAGAGTTCACCCACCTGCAAACCATCATTATACATATGTAGCAGGTGCGGGGCAACGGTTCCAGCTACCATCTTATACAGCTCTATTGGTATACCATTGGGTCCCACTGCTTTCCCGGATTGAAGCGAGCTAATCGCTACTAATAATTCATCCACCGTGAGATCAGCCTCCAGTGTCAAGGCCGCCTCCGGTGTGAGCTTGGGCATACCAATATCTTTTATATAGGATAATGCTACATCCACGGGCATCGCTGATGAAGACTCATATACCTGCTGAAAGTGTTGCGCCAGGGTATGTGCTATCGTTTTTGGATCAGCCGTTTCCTGCCCTTCCCTCATTCGGAGTCGTCCTATCCATTTTCTCCCCTGCTCCCTTTTGTCAAGCCACGCCAGAAGCTTACTGGCTTTATCACCTATTTCGTAAACCCTGTGCTGTGAGGCCATCATTCGCAGCCTAGTTGTTTCCCTAAGATACTCCCTATATTGTTGTTGCATTAAACGCAAGTGTTGGGAAGTAGACGGTGTTGGGTCGGCGGTAGGTTGGATATTTTTGGTGAGATTAGTAAAATTCAGTTTGAGTTGGATTGAGTTCTAAGTGGTGAACCATGTGTAGGTGGAGGAGAGAAAACAGATGTCTTCAGAGAATAATGTCTTCAGGTAGATATGGTTATCATCAGCATATTTGTGATAAAAAATTTCAGATATACACTCAAAATCTACTCAATAGGTTCAAGATATAGACTAAACAGGGCTGGGGGGAGGATAGAGCCCAGTGGAACCTCTTGTTTTATGTTAGTTTTGCTTAGACAGATCTTCCTATTTTCACTATTTGTGAACGGTTAGACAAGTAGGGGTCAAATTACTTTGGGGCTGTCACAGTTATGCCCATGCATTCCTTCAAGGTGTTAATGAGAGTATGGTAGTTGATTTGATTGTATCAAAAGCAACCGAAATGTCCAGGGGCATAAGCAGATAGGAGTTCCTTGATTCAAGGAGATAGAGAGAGTCATCCACAATTTGCAAAAGGTCCATTTCTGTGCTACAACCTTGCCTGAAACCAGATTGAATGAATAAAGGAGTGATTTCTAAAGTGCACAGCTGCTCCAAGGAGTGTCTCGGCACAAACGGAAGGAGCCTATTGTACCTTGCTGCCCTACAAAGAAGAGCCAAGTTTTAAGTTTTATGTGGAATGTAGTCGCAAGGGCGATCAGACGCGATTCACATGTGAGCTCATTCCATGCATTGGCAACATGAAAAGAGAAAGTTTCACCACTCCTTTGAACAGGCTTGAAGCAAAGGATTGTCAGAAGTGAGGTAGAATGCATCACTCTGGATGGGAGGTTCTAGACAAATCTCTTCACCAGATAATCAGGGCTGGAGAGATACACAACCCTGTGAACCAGAACCTGGGCTTTAAATAGGATCAGTTTCCTGACGGGCAGCCTATGAAGAGCTTTCAAAGCCGATCAGATCGAAGATCGAAGAACGCCTACGTAAATGCAAGACAAGTCTAACTGCCACATTTTGGACCAGCTGCAGGTGATTCGCCAGAGCCTCCACAACTCCTAGATAGAGGGTGCTAGCATAGTCCAAGTGCAAGTTGATTAGCACACAGATCACCACTCTCCTAGTGTCCAGAGAAAGGAGAGGTAGCAATTTCTTCAGGGTGCTGGGCATAGCAAAACTTTGGCCCACCACCGCAGAGATCTGCGGCCGTATGGAAAGGGCGGTGTCTGGCTTCACCCCTTTTTTTTTTAACCACAAAAGATGGAGGATGTGGGGCTGGCAATGTAGGGGGTTAAAGTTCTTCCCACCAGTTTGACACGTGATCCAAACAGAATAATTTCCGTTTTCTCCACATTAAATTTGAGTTGACGACCCTTTATCTAATCAAAGACGACTCACATGCAGTCAGCAAAAGATGCAAATTGAAGCTTGGGAGCTATCAAAGGCAAAGAGCACCTGGGTATCGTCAGCATATGAAATCGTTTTATATCTAAACGGTGCAGCTACAAAGGCCAAAGGGGACATAGAAACATTAAAGAGAGTAGGGCTTAACGAGGAGCACTGCGGGAACCCTTGGTTACCTGCCTTGAGCCTAGAAGAAAAATAGGGGACCCAAACAATTGGCCTGTGAAGTCCAAAAATGACTTGCACCAGTGCCACACAATCCCCTCCCACCCCACACACACATGGCAGACAGTAGTTGCAGGAGGATAGAGTGTAGGACAGTGTTGAAGGCAGCAGCCAGGTCAAGAAGAATGAAGGCCGCATTTCCCCCCGAATCTAATGATCATTTAATATGGTCAGAGATCATCAAGTACTGCTGATTCTGTACTGTGACGGGGGTGAAAGTCAGATTGACTGGGATGCAACAGCTTCCCTGGCTCAAGATACTCAGAAAGCTGAGCATTGACCAGTTTTTCCAGCTTTTTAATGAAGGCTGGGAGAAGAGAAATGGGCCCATAGTTGCAGAAAATGTTGGGGTCCAGTGCAGGCTTCTTTAGCAGAGGAACCACTTTAGTCAATTTCCAAACAGCAGGTATGACCCCCGAGGAAAGAGAGTGGTTGAAGATGGGGTTAATCACAGGATTGATGACATCTACTGCCGCAGCTAACAAAGTAGGGGGACAGGCATCCAGAGGGGAGCCCGATTTACATTTCAGGATAGGTTTCTTAGTTTGTTTCAATGAGATATACCTGAACTGGGTAAGCCTGTTGCTATGGCTGTCAGGATCTACATGGCAGACAGGAGGAAGGCTGTCCTGCAGAGCAGGCAGTGATCTCTGAATATCAGTGATTTTTTTCTCAAAGAACATTGCTAGTTCACTGCACAGCTCTTGGGACGGGGTAATTGCACACGGAAGAATTGCGGAGAGAGAAACAATTTCATGATCTGGAAATGGAACAGGAACTGTACTCAATGGAACTGGGCCCTGTCTTTCTTAAATGCAGAATCTCGTTCTACGTTCCACCTAGCAATCTTCGCTCCTCTAACCTCGCTTGGCCAACACCCCTCGCATTAAAAAAGCCAGGCCTGGGGGTAAGGCCCTCACCTTCCGTGGTCCATCCCTCTGGAATAAACTACCCCTGTCCCTCAGAAGCATCTGAGTCCTTGCAACCTTTCGGCATCCAGCGCCAGGACATTCCTTGGAGTAGCAGCTGTGGTTTACAAATACCCCCACATAGACATAGACATAGACATACTCAGCAGAATTAAGTTTTGCCAGCGCAGAACAAACATTTGGCCTGTTTAAGAGAGGCATAATAGGGCCTAAAAGTGTATTTGTATTTGGCTTTACTGTCAGATCAGTAGTTCTTATGGCAGATTCGTTCCAGCTTTATACAAGATTTATGTTCCATGGCCAAAGAATCAGAAAATCAAGGGGCCAGGAGTCTTTCCTCTCCCTTCTTCAGCTCTTGTAGAGGAGCCAGCACATCCGCTGCCCCTGCTAGCCAAGCGTTAACTGCCCCCACATTTTGGTCGACATCATTGGTCAGGTAGGGGCGGGTATTGGCAAGGAAATCCGCCCAATCAGAGGTTTTCACCTTCTTCCACACCCTAAAAACAGTACGGTCCACTATCCTGACCTGCTGGCAGGGCTTATCTATTTTCCAATTGAAAAAAATAAAGTAGTGGTCAGACCATAGGGTGGGCTCAGGAGGACAAGACAACAAACAGTTAGAAAAAAAAAAAAAATAGTATGCCCTGCCTAAATAGTGGGCACCAGAACCAAATGGGGTGAATTCAAGGAGAGCATATGCTCAATAAGAGTAAGTGCAGATTGGATTTTTGGGTTGTTGGCAAGTAGGTTAAAGTCCTCCAAAACAGTAAAGTTGGCCCATTGCAATATATATGGATCAAGAGCTTCTTCTAGGGATTCAATGAAATCCCCTGCCGGGACTGGAGGATGGAAGATCAGTGACCCTGAAAAGAAGGTTTGGGCCTATAACAGAGGGTGAAAGCCTAGACTCTCTGCCCCCTGGATATTGGCAAGCTCAAAAAAAGGAGCATGTCAAAGGATGTTTATAAGATATCGCCACACTCTCCCCATTTGTGACTTCTGTCACAGTGGACCAGTGAGTACCCCTCTGGAATAGCCAGTCCAATATCTAGAGCCGAAGACTCATTCAACCTTGTTTCAGTCATAAAAAGCACGTCTAGCCTGCCACTGCTGAGAAGGTGAAAGATGTACCGGGGGTGTTTATGCAGGGAGCGAAGATTAACTAGGAGAGCTGACAATTCATTAACTAAATGATCCCCTCCCAATAAGATGTTCAGCGAACCTACCTTAGGCTCTGGAGAGGGAACAGGGGTCGGGCAGTCCAAAGAGGATTCAAAATAGCACATTGGACAGGATACACATCCAGGGAAATACTCTAAGTCCAACGTGTTACAGCAAGTAAAGCATGGACAAAGAGCCCTCAGTTCACTACTGGAGCAGCAGATATGCCTAGGATTGGCAGGTGCACCACGGACAGCATGGCTGGTGCTGACTGTGGTAGGGACGCGTACGGGCGCAGATGGACTTGCCTCAGATACCCCTTTGGCGTGCCAGCGGCCAGTCCGTGCCGCGGTGCTGCTTAAATGCACCTGTGGCATTGGTAAATCTCCGCCAACTGTTGATCGACTAGAGTGCAGCCTCAAATAAAAATGGGGCCTCCAGTCATCTCAGGCATGTAAAAGTGGCCTCCCGTAGCAGCACTCAGAACAAGTCACTCACCGTGTTTCAGCCCCCAACCCAACAAAAGCAAAGAAATTAAGGTACCCCAACACAGAAGGTAAACATTTTTTAAACAGGTTAAAAAAGTCATGTGCATGTAAAGCATAAGTCAAGTTTACCAAGGAGCGTACCAGAACACATTCGTGCCACGGTTCTGATTAAATGCACCAGCAGCATCGGAAAATCACTGCCTACTGCTAAGTGACTGGAGCGCAGCCTCAACCAAGAATGGCACCTCTAGTCATCTCAGACAAGTAAAAATGACAATCCGAAGCAGCACTCAGAACAGCACTCTTCCTGTGTTTCGGCCCCCAACCGAACAACTGAAAAGAAATTAAGATGCCCTACAACAGAAGGTACATTTTTAAAAAATAGATTAAAAAGTAATGTGCAAGTAAAGCACAAGTCAAGTTTAGCAAGGAGCGTACCTGTTAGACCTGGCATCTTTGGCATGTTTCTCGCCTGTCTTTTTTGCTTCTGGCCTCCTGTTTTTGACTGTATGCTGCTTTTCGTTTTTGCTGGTTTTAGAACTCTGGGCACTTTACCACTGCTGATCAGTGCTAAAGTGCAAGTGCTCCCTGTGTAAATTGTGATTATGATTGGTTATCAATGATTGGCATATTTGATTTACTGTTAAGACCCTAGTAAAGTGCACTGTGTGTGTGCCTAGGGCCTGTAATTCAAATGTTACTAGTAGGCCTGCAGCACTGATTGTGCCACCCACATGAGAAGCCCTGCAACCATGTCTGAGTCCTGCCACTGCAGTCTCTGTGTGGGCAGTTTTAGACTGCCATGTCGACCTGGCAAGTGCAACCACTTGCCTGGCCCAACGTCGCCTTCTACTACTTGTAAGGAACTCCTAAGGTAGGCCCAAGGTAGCCCCATGAGCAGGGTGCAGTGTATGTGTGGGGTAGGACATCCACTGTTGTGTTTTACATGTCCTGAAAGTAAAATACTGCTGATATGGTGGAGAGGTGTGGCTCACTGGTTAGAGGAAGCAGACCCAGAAGCAGAGGACGGCCCGGGACCAGGGTTCAATCCCCGACGCGGCAGGGTCGTGGACCAGGGCCAGCGGACTCGATAATTCTCGCTTCGGTGCCTACTCTAACCAAGGATCACACTCGGTGACTCTGGGCATTAGCTTGCCTCATCTCCACAACGGCCCCCCACATTCGCCGGGGATGCCTGGTTTCACCTTGGAGATACCCTGGAGGGACCATCTCACAGGGATAGCCAGGACGGGTTCCCCAGCGGTCTACAGCGCCAGGACGCCTCAGGGCAGCAGTGCGCTTTACAAGACACATACATTTACATTTACATATAGTTTTTCACCGTTGCAAGGACCATCTCTCCCATAGGTTATCATTGGAGCTGCATTGTAACATCTTATATGTGTAACTTCCAATTGGGAAGAGATGGAGATTTGGAGTTTGGGGTCTCTGAACTCACAATTTAAAAATACATCTTTTAGTGAAGTTGTTTTTCAAATTGTGGGTTTGAAAACGCAACTTTTCGAAAGTGAGCATCTTCTTGCTTTACCATTCTGTGCCTCTGCCTGCCTGTGGAATCCACGTCTGAGGGAGTGTGACAGTTGGGCTGTTTGTGCATTCACTCTAGACAGTAATGAAAGGGAGCTGAGGTGTGCCCTGCATATCCTGATGGCCCATCACCATGCTGATGAGTCTTCATGAGCTACAGTGGTGGGCGATCTGTCCTTGACACCTGAATAGGGCTGTGTCTGTCTTCACACAAAACTGTCTCCAGCCCCCCTGTAGTGTGTCTGGAGCCAGGTCAGGGAAAGGCAGGGTCTTGTGCACTACAAAGACTTTCCTTTAAAGTTTGCCTACTTCAAATCCAGAAACTGGTATAAGTACTGGATCTGTGAGACCATAACTTCTGAACACTTCTGTACTAAGAGGAGATTCTGCCAAGAGGAAGAGCTGCAGAAACTGTAGGGGGGGAACTGCCACTCTGCTTATTGCTGTGTTGTGCTGGCCCACTGCTTGCTGCTTCTGTCTTGGGCAGAGGAACGGCTGGACTTTACGATCTGTATCTTTCTTGCCAAAGTTTTCCAATGGCTTGCATGTGCTTGACTCCTGTTAAGAAGTCTCAGGGCCATCAAGGACTTTACTTGCAGCTCCTGAATTCCTCAGCTGGGAGTTCTGACCTGCAAAGTGGTGCCAACTCCAGCTCTGGGTCCTTGGAGGTGGCTTTGCTGCAAAAGACTGAAGAAAATCCATGCATCTGCCATCAGCTCCTGTTTTTGCCGCTGCAGCAATGCTGTGCAGTTGAAAAACCAACGCTTCATCACGGTGGGGCCAAATAATCAACGCAGCACCTGCCGTGCAGTTGAAAGATCCCCACAGCCCTGAGCACCGTGTCTCCAATGTCGGAGACACCCGCTCTGACTCTGATGGAAGCCCTGCTGTGCGGCTGAAAACATTTCCGCATCACCCGTTTTGTGGCTGGTAAATTGATGCAGCACTTGTTTCGCCGCTGTCGACCCAGCGAGTCTAGATTTTTGATGCATCGCAACTGTGCGCCAACTTCTGCATCGAGGTTGCCCAGCAGTAAGGAACCCAGGCCGCATGTCCCTATTTTGATGCATCACCTCCCCTCACAGCAAGGAACTGATGCATCACTTGCCCTGACAGTAAGTAACTGACGCCTCACCTCCCCTGACAGTAAGTAACTGACGCATCACTTCCCCTGCGATCCCCTGCGCTGCAGTAAGAAATTGACGCATCACCTCCCCATAAGGAACTGACGCATCACCTCCCCTGGGAGTAAGGAACCGATGTATCGCTTTGCTTTTCCGGCGCCTCACCTCCCCTGTACCTATTTTCATCTTTCATTTTGATGCATTCAAGGTACTTTGTGAAAAAATGGACACATCCATATTTTTCTATGGACTTAACTACTTTGAACCTTTAAAAATATATCTTTTTGCTTGTGTATTTCGTTTTTTTGTCATTTTGGTCTTGTTTTATTCAGATAAAGATTGGTTATTTTTCTTGAAACTGGTGTAGTGTCATTCGGTAGTGTTTTCACTGTGTTACTGTGTGTCTAATAGGTAGCAGTCCTTTTTCACTGTTCACACGTTCACGTGTCTATTTCAACACTGTGGCGGACGTAGCTCTGAGTGCATCCGTTTGTGTAGCTTGGATATGCAGTTTGCTACTTTATAGGTGAGAACCCTATATGCAGACAAATACAAACCGGCTTCTTTTCACCGCACTTAACGTGCTTCAGAAATTTGTTTAAACGTCTATTTGCACTTTATTCATGTGCCCCTTAGCTTCGTTTATCTTTTTTTTCACAACTATGGCACCATTTTCTGTTGAATTGCGAGACAGCATCTTCAGCACTTTTTCAACATGTTTGATTACACGTTTTTTATCATCTTATGTCACGTCCCGGAGTCCCCATTATATTGTTGACAGTCACAGTAACCGCATGTGCACGCTCTTTGTGTTATATGTCGTCTTTTCACATGCACCGTCGTTGTTTATTCACATTGCTCAACGGATTTGACATTGTTTATTACCATAATGGCCTGGCTCCCTCTCATTATCATGTTCACATTTATTGTAGAGCATGTCCCTGACGAAGGTCTGTAATGGACCGCAATGCACTGGGAATGATTATATTTCCTTCAAGTCCTTGATGGATCCTGTTAAAACTGTGTTTGGAACATGGTTCTGATATGAAAACGCAATATCAAAATATCCAATAAACACAACATATTGTAGAGTTGCGCTCTAGTCGTCGCGCTGACGCGATGACGTAGGCGCGTGGCGGTCATTTTGGGTCTCAGTAAGTGCCGAGCCCGCGTACAGACAAGGCGGACTCCAGCGCTCTCCCTGCGATATATACTTATGCAAATATCAATAAAGCGAGTTATTGTGCACCGCTATCCTGTGTGACCTGGTACTTCTTCCCCTATAACCCACCACCACAAATGGCGACGAGGACTGGGATTGGAAAAAACGGGGAAGTCTGATGGGAGCCTGCACGCAGTGAACACGTGGCCAGGAACCGGAGGAAAAGCACAAGATACCCATACAGGTACACAGGAGGGAGAGCGCAGCAGTGGGGAAGCCTGGGTCTCGAGCACCACCCAAGGAGCCTACAGGTCGTGATTGCACAGGGGAAACTAGAGCCACAAGCAAGAACCCAAGCAAAGGGGCACAGAAGGGGAAGGTGACACATGTGCCGGAACCTCCGCGAGAGCAACCCACACAGCTGGCAGGTTGGGGAGGGTCGTGATCCTCTCCGACCACTGCAGAGAGTGCCACTAGCTGTTCGGACACGGGGGGGGAGGCGCTCAATACATAGTGACCCCTAGGCACCGGCCGGAGAAGAAATATAACGAACAAAACAGAAGGGGAGGCCTGGCGGAGCAGGCTGAGCAAAGCAGTGGCGGCGTAGCGGCGGCACACCAAAGCCCCCCGCGCCGGCAGAGACGGAGCGCGCGAGGCAGCCCAAGGGGTGAAGACGAGTCACCGGAGAGAAGAGTGGAAATGTGTGCCCAGCCATCCTCGCTCACGACACCAATCCCATTCCTACCCAAACCGGGAGAACCGTCGATGAAATGGGAGGACTGGAGGGAATACTTTATGAATTATGTAGAAGCCCTGGAAGATGAGGCGGGAGAAGCATTCCCCAGCAAAAGGAAAAGAAGGATTTTGCTGCACAATCTGGGACCGGAAGGAATCAGAGTGTTTCAGAACATCGTCCCCACGCCGAGGCAAGCGGCAAGCGGCAGACGACGACGTTTTCCAACATGCGATAGACGACTTAAACAAACACTACAGACCAGCGGTATGCACGTCTATTGATAGATATAACTTCCAACAAAGGAAGCAAGCCGAAGGAGAGTCCATAGACGAATACATTGCGGCATTGAGGAAACTAGCCAGCACATGTAAATTTGGCACGTTGCACGACGAGTTCATCAAAGACCAAATAGTCATGCACACCACCAACTCGGCGATATAGGACAAGTTGTGGGTCCACGGCGACACGACGTTAAAGGAAGTGATAGCCATGGTAAAGAAGGCAGAGTTATCGAAAAGATGCACAGAAGCGGCGAAAAAGGAGGCAAACCCGAGACCCATGGTGAACAAAGTCACGGAAGCTGAACCATCGGAGAGAGGCAAAGGAGCAACGGGAGACACAAGGACACAGACCAGGGGGCCGCCCAGGCCGTCTCCGGCGAAGAAACCAGGCATGGAGGGCAAGGACATGTGCTACAGATGCGGCAGTCGGTCGCACCCAGCACACGACAAGCGATGTCCAGCCTTCAAAGCAAAATGCATGTTTTGTGGAATAATCGGGCACTATGAGAAGGTATGTCGCCGCAAGCAGAAGAAAACAGCAGTCAAATATATTGCACAAGAGGAGGAGGTGGACCCAGAAAACTAGGATGATGATGACAGCGTGCTATGTATAGACGAACATGTGATGGGAATAAATTGCAACCGATCAAAGAAACCATAATGCGACCTGGTGATTGGAGGAGTACAAATACAGATGTAGCAGATTCTGGATCCCCCTATACCATCATACAACGCAGTGTATGGGAAGAACACTTCAAGGACCAAATTGGTGACCGGTTGGAGCCCCCAGACATCCGCCCATCACATTTACAGGTGAACCCATCCCGATGGTGGGATACCGGCGCCTGAAGTTTGAATTCAAGGAACAACAAGCCAGATGCAAGTTGTATGTGGCAGAAAAAGGTCCATCGGTCCTAGGATGGGTAGACCAAGGTGATCTAGGAATACAGCTGAATCCAAGCGGGACCACACAAGTCTTAATGACCAGCGACGAACAACGACCGGAAGCGGGAATGCTGAAGGCAGAGTTTCCCAATGTGTTCGGGGGCAAAGTAGGAAGACTAACAAAATTCACGCACAGGATCGATCCCAAAATGGATGCCCGACCCGTGTGTCACAAAGCGAGGAATATCCCACTAGCCATTAGAGAACAGGTGCAACAGGAACTTAATAGGCTGGAAGAAAATGGCATCATAGAACCAATAACGAGTGCAGATTGGTTGGCTCCATTGGTGGTCGCCATGAAACCAAATGTGTGGACCTGAGAGAGCTGAATAAAAATATCGTAGTAGAAAGGTTTCCTTTGTCAAGGATAGACGAGATGCTAGCCAAAACCAAAGGAGTAAGGTGGTTCTCGACTATTGATCTCACGTCCGCCTACCACCAGATTGCACTACACCACTCATGTAGGAAGCTAACGTCCTTCATAACCCCCTTTGGTTGCTACCAGTTCCGCAGAATGCCTTTTGGGCTAGCCTCGGCGGCAGCCGTATTCCAAAAGTTAATGCACAGGCTATTTCGCAAAGTAGAGGGAGTGCAATACTTCCAAGACGACATTCTGATAATGGGCATGGACAAGGCGGACCATGACACTAAGTTGTCCACCGTCCTACAGGTCCTGGAACGCAACGGTCCCACGGCAGAATGGGAGAAGTGCAGGTTCGGGATGACGTCAGTCACGTACCTGGCGCATGTGATCAGTGACCACGGGATCACCCCCAAACAGTCCAATGTCAAAGCGATATGCGATGCTCCGCCACCCAAGTCCAAAGAAGATGTAAGGTCGTTCCTAGGCATGGCTGAATTCTATATACCAAATTCGTTCCACACTTTGCTACGAAGACACACCACTTGTGACAACTCATACGGAACAAGACCAAATTCGAGTGGACCAAGGAAACGCAAGAGGAGTTCCAGAGGATAAAAACGGACATCAGCACAGCCGTCCTACTGAGCGGATATGATCCACTAGCCGGATCAGTTCTGACAACGGATGCCAGTGAGCGTGGGTTGGGAGCAGTCCTTATGCAGGAGTCGGAAAGCAGAGAACTGTCTACCCTTAGCTTTGCATCCCAAGCACTGTCTCCCACGGAGCAAAAGTACAGCGTCATAGAAAAAGAAATGCTGGCGGTAGTATGGGCCATGGACAAGTTCCGTCAGTTCCTATGGGGAACGAGATTCCGACTGAGGACAGACCACAAGCCCTTGATCAAAGTACTCACATCATCAGGACATGCCACGGCGATGCCCCGCATCGCGAAGATGACGCTGAAGTTGTTAGACTACAGGTTTGATGTGGAGCACATCCCAGGGCAAAAGAACAAAGTAGCCGACTACCTTAGCCGAGCGTCGGCCATGGAGGAAGCTCCTAAGACGTCGGAAGACGAGGACTGTAAAGTAGCATTCATGGGAGATCATGAACAAGTAATAACAAGCACGAATGGAGGGAAGCATACGAGGAAGACATAGACATGGAAGCGGTCAAGCAATGCATCCTGAGGGCCTGGCCGGAAAAGAAGCACATGGGGGCAATGCTCAGGAAATTCTTCGAAGTAAGAGAGGAGTTGTCTGTTGTCTGTTGTTGTCTGTCCCCTAACAAGTTGATCCCACATCTTCTGACTCTCATTCACGAGGGCCACCTGGGTATTGTCAAGTCAAAAATGCGAGC
Organism: Triturus cristatus; assembly: GCF_964204655.1. Taxonomy (NCBI): domain Eukaryota; kingdom Metazoa; phylum Chordata; class Amphibia; order Caudata; family Salamandridae; genus Triturus; species Triturus cristatus. Next base: position 781,817,561 of record NC_140590.1, on the reverse strand, counting down.
AAAGCAAATGTACTGGTGGCCGGCGATGGAAAACCAAATAGAGCGGCATGTGCGGGAGTGTAGCCAATGTCAAAGAGCGGACAAATCCCTGAGCCTTATGCGACCACCCCTAGGGAAGTTTGACATCCCAGAGAACCCTTGGGAGGACCTAGCCATAGACATCCTGGGCCCGATACTGGACAATCAGGGCATCCAAAAATACGTGTTGGTACTTGTAGATAAATACTCCAAGTGGCCTGAGGTGGACGTGCAAGAAGATATGGATACGGACAAGATACTAAAGTTCCTAACGGCGGTATTTCTTAGGGAAGGCATTCCACGTTCCCTCCTAAGTGACAATGGGCCCCAATTCGTGTCAGACAAATGGAACACCTACATGGCAAGGAATGGCATTAGGATCAAACACACGTCTATATACCACCCCGCTGGGAATGGTCAAGCCGAAAGAATCAACCGAGTCATTATGGGGTCGGTACAGGCTGCGATTGTGAGCGGAAAAGACTGGGAAAAGGAACTGAAGAGCATATTATGGGCATATAGGATCACACCTACCAGCACGAGGTACAGCCCATTTCAGATCCTAAGGGGTAGAGACCCCTTCACGAAAGATAATGTGGCTTGGAAGGAGCGTACCATCACGAGCAAGTGGTCGCCTGCAGTAGTACGCCACAATCTAGAGAAAGCTCAAAAGATATATGCAGAACACTACAACAAAAGGAAAAATGTCAAAGAGACGGAACTAGAGAAAGGAGAGTGGGTTCGCGTCAAACTGGCCCATTTACGAAGGAAGGGGGACAGCAAATTCAGTGCACCGATGCAGGTGGAAGAAGTTTACAACAGGTCAGCCCTTCTCAGTGACAGGAAGGTGTGGTCGCAGGACCGAATGTCCAAGTGCAACAAGATCGTGCAATGGAACGGAAGGGAAAGAGGACAGTTGATACAGTTCCGGTCTCAAGGGACAGAGACTATACCGGCGGACAATAACACAAGCAACCCAGGAGAAAGTGGAGGAGATGCAGAAGTACATGATAATGAAGGACTGGGTAACGCAGAACTTCGGGGAAGCGTTGGTGGAACTCTGTTCTGCTTGGGTTTTCGGATCAGATAGAACCCGCTCATCAGAGCCTCACTAACCCAGCCAGAACGTTACCCCCTCCCTAGAACCTATTTACAATCCTACAACCACATATATCTATCACCTAAGGACAGGGGATTCCTACTATGCATACCAAGATCTCATAGGTGGCGGCCTCGCGGTCCCATACGAACCCAGACCTCTCTGCCCATACGACAGTATCACAAGTGGCGGCCTCGCGGTCCCATACGAACCCAGACCTCTCTACCCAGACGGCAGTCTCAGCACAATCAGCGGCCTCGCGATCCCATACGGATCCAGACCTCTCTGCCCATACGACAGTATCACAAGTGGCGGCCTCGCGGTCCCATACGAACCCAGACCTCTCTGCCCATACGACAGTATCACAAGTGGCGGCCTCGCGGTCCCATACGAACCCAGACCTCTCTACCCAGACGGCAGTCTCAGCACAATCGGCGGCCTCGCGATCCCATACGGATCCAGACCTCTCTGCCCATACGACAGTATCACAAGTGGCGGCCTCGTGGTCCCATACGAACCCAGACCTCTCTACCCAGACGGTAGTCTCAGCACAATCGGCGGCCTCGCGATCCCATACGGATCCAGACCTCTCTGCCCATACGACAGTATCACAAGTGGCGGCCTCGCGGTCCCATACGAACCCAGACCTCTCTACCCAGACGGCAGTCTCAGCACAGTTGGCGGCCTCGCGATCCCCTACGAATCCAGACCTCTCTACCTAGACGGCAGTCTTATACGACAGTTCATCCTATGATCACCATAACATACAAAAAGGGAATCAGTCTCACTATTCATCAGATCACACAAGGATTGCCAGTTCGGGCATAGCCTGTTCTCAGGTTTGAGGGGCTCCTCTTTCCCTTATTCAGTTACCACTTACCTGATCAGGGTTAACATCTGTTCATGTAGCCGCAGCTGACTAGAAGAATAGGCTACCCTCTTATACAAGAACACACAGCATATGTTGGTTCACTACAAACTGGATACTTTATTACTCATTACACATACAATCACATAACATTACGATATAACACATAACCTGCAAGGAAAAGTGAAAGATTAAGTTGTACACTCTAATAAGAAAGGGTCGACATCACCTTAGTAGTATGTAGCCTGCACTCAGTGGTCATCTAGGCTCCCTTCTCGTCTGTGCCTCGGCTCGTCTGGAATCACCCTTCTCCGAGTCACTGGGACCTCTTCCTTATCGGCTACTCTCTCCTCTCTGGCTATTCTGTTAGGAAAGCATCTGTCTCTCGGTTCTTCTCCGCCTTCAAGATGGCGTCTGTCTTCCCTGGAATAAGTAGTAGCTCTACTACTAACGGCTAGATGCCGCCTACGGACTGAACATGTAACTGCCTCGGACTTTCACTAATATAGAGGTGCATTTCCTCATGGAAAATTCCGGCCCGTAACCTGCCGCCCACCAAATTCTTGTACCTCCCCGTACCAAGGACACGTTCCCAGCCGGCCGGCCTGATGTAGTGTCTTCGGCATGAAGAAAAATACAATCCTTCGATAAGGGCCGGCCTGAACCGGTTCTCTCCAAGCGAATAACACCTCATAACTAAAACATAACTCTTGACCTAGAAGAATCCCAAGCTGCCGGAGCAGAAAGAAAGATGGAGTCTCTCCCGTTTGAGGCCTACCAGGCCTGCATTCAGCACGGCTCCATGAAATACCCTCACTACAGGACAGGTTATCCCTAATACTAACGAATCTATCCCCTAGGCTATATGTGCAAGCCCTGATCTATGGGGAAGAGCACAGAATCATGTCGAAGTGCCTAGTAAATAGGCTCCATTCACTACTCTAACCCTTAGACTTGAATGATAAGAGACTGAAGTCACATTCAATCACTTGTTAACACAAGGAGGCCAGGAAAATCGAGCAGAACATTTCACCCTTGACTTCAGTCTATTATACATTCATTAAACAGAACTAACATCTGTGGAAGAATAATATGAAACAAAACTAACCGATCTATGTCTATTACCAAGTGTGCAGAATTGAAGTAGGGAAGGAATACACTGAATAAAGCAACAGATGGAAATCAAAATGGCGATAGTAATCAGAATACCTCCTAATATTTGACGTAACATATGTAAATCAGGTAACCAATTAAAGAGCCAGTCAAACCAGCCCTGGTCAATGTGTTTTCTAACTTCTTCTGTTAAGTCATGTAGCTTATTAATGTGAGTTCGAATGGATTGTGTATGATCAGACAAGTTAAAACAACAAAGACCCTCAAAATCAGAACAATCGTGTCCATGTTTAAGCAAAAGATAATCAATGGCCGCTCGATTTTGCAAGATAGCTCTACGTTCACCCTGGGCGTCTAATAGCATGTCCGACAGGACTGTAGAAGTATTATTGATGGATTTCACCATCCAGCAGGCCATTTTCTCAATAGATTTTGCATTATAAACTGCCAAAGCAGGAACACCAATAATTGAAATAGCCAGGCTAAGGTATTCGGACTTAGAATATAAATGCAAAGATGAGTCACAATCCTCCTGTAACCTCACTGTATCTCGAATCACACGAGAGTTGGCATTCGGATGTGACGAAAACATGAGCAAGCTTAGTCTAGTAATAGCACAAGGGCCTCCAGAAATATTTGCGGGGACATATGGCCAGGAAGTATTACCACATGAGAAAAGCCATCCAGCAGGTAGTAACATCGTGCGATAGTGACTGGGGGTAACTACCATACTCTTACAAGTCATGTTGTTCTGAACAGAAGTACATGTTTTCGGTGTCCTTTGAAAGCACAAAGTCCGTTCATGAGTGGTGAATGAGGTGGCACCTTTCAATTTTAAACGCATACATTCCGAAATTGCACTTGGATTACACGTAAGGAAGAAACACAAATCACCTTGTGTGATATTATAAGTAACTATTTGGGACTGGATGGGGGGTAGCGGATCTGACAGTTCAGTACACAAGGGGCAATATTGATGGGTAGCGAAATCGCCCAGAAGAACATTGGGGCGAGCGGTTGATATATTGAAAATATGACTCAAAGTCTCCAACGATGCAGGGACAGCAACCAAACAAGTTGCCAAAATGTCGTTTACTGATCTCATCAGTGTCAAGCAGAAATGAGGGGCGCTAGTCACCCGTTTCGCTAGTGAAGTCCAAAAGTTCGATGACGAATCCCACGCAGCAAAGGAACGCGACACTCGGGTTTTCAACTCATCCCGGGTTGATGGGATCCCTCCTCTCTCGTCGCACCAGCCCGAAAACAGTCCGACGCCGACACATCCTGCAGCAACAGTCCAACGAATGATCTGAAAGAGAATCAAATACAGGCATTATTCATTCTCGTAAGTAACATTTATCAGCCGGGACTGCTTCCCAGCTATCTTTCCCTGGTCTCATAACTAAAATAGTATTATCTTGACCGGTTGCAATGACCTCTGCTTGTTCAGGGGGATTCTTAGGCGACTGCACCCAAACTCTGGCCCCAGGATTGTCGGTGGAGCCAAAACCCTTCTGGCCTCGTACAGTTAGCAACGTTGGGGCAGTGCCTTTTATCATCTCACCACTGAAGACAGGCATTATTAGCAATTGAGCCACTCGGTCAGTTTTATGTATCAGTAGGTCAACCTCACTGCTATTCAGCAGGAGCACCTTAATCTCTCCCTGATAATCACTATCAATGATTCCTCCAAGCACCTGAATGCCTTTTACAGCCAGCCCCGATCTAGGGGCAATTAATCCGAAATTTCCAGGTGGTATCTGAACACCAACACCTGTCTCAATGATGACTCGATCTTTACTTTTTATAATGATGTCATCCATGGCATGCAAGTCTAAACCTGCCGACCCTGGGGTCGCTCTGCATGGAGCCAAAGCTCCGGGAGTAATCTCCCAGTACATCACAGTCCCTCTGATCTCGTTAGGTGTAGCATCAACATTCGGAGGAAACAAACGCATAAGTGGGGATTCAGCATTTAGAAAAGGACGATTATTCAAAATCAATAGCGCTTGAGGCAAAAAATCTCGCCAATTCTTATACTTGTCATCTGTTAATTTGCGAAGTTGGTCTTTTAGCAGGCCATTCAACCTCTCCACAAGACCCGAGGCCTGTGGATAATATGGAATATGAAATATCCATTCAATATTGTTTTCCACACAGAATTCCTGTACCAATCTTCCACGAAAATGGGATGCATTATCAGATTGAATTTGGAATGGCACACCATAATACATCATAATCAATTCCAATGTTTTAATAGTATTCAATTGGGTAGCTTGCTTACAGGGAAGGGCCACCAACAGGCCACTGTATGTATCAACAATGGTGCAAACATATTGACAATTCCTACTCATAGGAAGTGGACCAATGTAATCAATCTGCCAAATTTGAGCGGGCAATTTCCCGCGATGTAAATGACCTTTAACAATTTGGGGCACTTTGCGCTGCCTGATATGCTGACAAATGGGACAATGTAGAATAACATTTTTAATTAAATCTAGGGGAATATAAATTCCTCGATCAGCAGCCCACCTGCTAGTGGCTTTCTCTCCAAAGTGTCCTGCTTTCTGGTGGGCCCATTTCGCCAATCCCGCAATATCAGAATCTTGCGTGTCCACCACTGCCTCAGCAATTTTAGATTTCTCATCTGCAATATTATGAAAGAATTTGTCAAGAGAGTCTATCGGGGTATGAGCATCCACATGGAAGATTGTAACAGTACTCTGTGGGAGCATTTCCCAAATCTCCTGCCATAATTCTTTTCCCCACAATTCCTTAGAATGGATTTTCCAACTATGGGAATGCCAAGTCGGTAACCAAACTGCCAGTCCATTGGTAGTAGACCAAGAATCGGTAAAAATATGACATGTGCCAGGTAACTCTTGTTTCAAAACTTGATAAACAGCATAGAGTTCAGCAAATTGACTGCTCTTACCCTCACCAGTTGTACTCAGCAATTTTTGTGTGATCGGATTATAGGACACTGATTTCCAATGCCGTTTCGTCCCTATGAACCTTGCTGAACCATCCGTAAACCAGACATGGTTTCTATCCTCTGCAGACAAATCATCAAAAGGTTTACCCCACTTAACAGGAGACTCCTGTACTAAGGGTACGGAACATTCATTCTCAGTGTCAGTTGATGGCGCCCGTGCCACCTGCTCATGCAAAGATGCAACTCCTTTTGTCCCACACGTGCCCTGTCTTGTATATACCATTTCCATTTAATCACACTCGCCTCTTGAGCGTGTCCAATTCGGTGAGTTTTCGGCGAACTCATAACCCACTGCATGATAGGAATTTCAGGTCGCAAAACTATATCATGTCCCAAAGTCAATTGCTCGGTATCCACCAGAGCCCAATAACATGCAAGTAGCTGTTTCTCAAAAGGTGTATAACGCTCACCAGCATCAGGTAACTTTTTGGTCCAAAAACCTAACGGTACTCTACTCTTACCTTGTTTCTGCCACAAACTCCAATTCGCATAAAGGCCTTGTACAGACACATTCAAATCCACATCACCATCACATACAGGCCACAAATCCAGAGCATGCTGAATTGCTTCTTTTGCCAGACTGAACGCATCTTGCTGTGGTTTACCCCATTCAAATGCATTCTTTTTACGAGTGACCTGGTACAAAGGGGCCAATATTTGACTCAAATGAGGAATATGCTGGCGCCAAAATCCAAACAAACCAATGAAGCTTTGGGCTTCTTTCCTATTTCTCGGAACTGCAAAATCAAGAATTTTCTGTTTAACCTGAGGGATCACTTCTCGGTGCCCTTCATGCCAATTAATACCCAAAAATTTTACAGCCTGGGACGGACCTTGTAATTTATCCGGGTTGATTTCCCAACCTTTCTCACGCAAGCACTCAATGACTCTATCCAATTGGGTCTGAACATCCTCTTGTGATTCACCTTGGATCAAAATATCATCAATATAGTGACATATCTGAATTTGTGGATGAACTGGTACCTCAGCCAGATGCTCTGCCACCAGCCGGTGACATATCGTAGGACTATGCACATAGCCCTGAGGAAGACTTCTAAACGTCATTTGACGCCCGTTCCACGTAAAACTGAATTGTTCCTGACACTCAGGGGCAATCGGAATCGAAAAGAAAGCATTAGCAATATCAATGGACGCATACCATGTACCTGGATGTTTTTGGATTCTCTCAATTAGGGTAATAACATCCGGTACTGCAACAGTCAAAGGGGGTGTGTGTCTATTCAATTCTCGATAATCAACAGTCATGCGCCAAGAATTATCACTCTTACGTACAGGCCAAACAGGATTATTCCAAGCAGAAGTAACTGGGGTTATAACTCCTGCATCCACCAACTCCTGAATAGTGGTACTAATCTCTTCATGACCACCCGGAATACGATACTGCTTCTGACGAACCACTTTTGTCGCCTGGGGAACTTTTATGGGGGGCATTCTTAAACGACCAACCCGTACAGGCCTGGACGATATATAATGTTTAGTTCCAAATTGGTAACATCCATCATCTAAGTGCAAAGTCATTCCTTTCAAAATATCAATTCCAATTATGAATTCTAAGAGTGGCACCACTAATACAGAGTATTCTTTTCTAGGAATTCTACCTATTCTCATTTCAAGTAAGGTTTGAACTGCGGGAGTTTCCTTTCCACCTAATCCGGTAATTGTAAAAGGCTGACCTTTAAACTTCTTTGATTTTCCATGAATAAGAGTGGCCTCCGCTCCTGTATCTACCAATGCTCGGCCCCTTTGGATATTACGATGTCTCCAATAAATATCAATATCTACATAGGGTCTATTATCTCTGTGAGCCCATCTGTGTACGGGAGCTTGACCTATTTCCTAGTCCTTTTTATTGTGTTCTGTGTACCAGGATAAATCAGGATAAAGACTCTCACGGTTCCTAGGTATCGATACCTCCTGTTCATATCCATCTCCATTACGAAATGGATTACTGTTCCCTGCATTGTACTGCGGGTTTCGATCGGCCAATATGTGTCGATCCTCTCTCCTTCTCAACTCAGGGGATTGATCCCTATCATCTCTACGTCTGCTGTTAACATAATCATCTCTCCCCCTCTCTCTTTCCCCCTCTCTATCCCTGTCTCTCTCACGACGGGGGGGGGGACAAATCACGCGCATAACGTCGATCATCACGACGATCAGAGCGCCCACGGCGGTCGTCATCACCGCTACCGTCAGAAAAACCACGATCACACTCAGTTGTCCGAACACGCCGGGCACCCTCCTTTCGATCCAAACCACGTTTGCGAAACATTTCCCACAAACGAGAAGTAGTCTCACCATCAATGTCCTCCTTACGCACACCATCAGCCAGAAGAGCAAGAAACATATCACGTCTAGTAAATTTATTTTCACCAGGAGTACGAGTGTCAGGCCGGGACTGCCGTTCAGGTTTAAACCACTCACCCAACTCACCGAGTTGGCGTACCGATTCCAGCACCACAGATAACATGTTACCAGTCTGATTAATCAATAAAGTCATCATGACCTGCTTATAAGCAACAGGGGAAGAACGAATAATACGATTCCGCACAGAAGATGTCAAGAAAGCATCAAGCAACCGGTCAGCAGTATTCAGAAAAATTGCCGTTTTCATCACCTCCTCTTTGAGACGTTGCGCAGCATCGCGCAAAGTATACCACGGTTTGTCATTCACAGGCCAGTCAGACTCAGTAGGATATTTTTGATTACAACCCTCAGTCGCCAATTGAAGCAAAGAAATTTGACCACCACCATTAAAGTTACGAAAATGATCCTGTACAGTAGAATCCGAACTCAAGGAACAAAACTTCAAACAATCGCCAGCATCCAACATAATGCCAGCAGCGCCCAGTTCATAAAGGTGCACCATCCATGTGAGCAAGGGCTCACCAACTCGTTGCCGAAATCGCTGTAAAATATCACTAATTTCTTGTTGAGTAAAATCCTCCAAAGAGTCTAAAGCAATACCATTCGGAGCACCGGGAGCCTGCTGCACCTTCCGTCGAAAAACTGGATGCGCCGAGACCGCGGGATGAGCATCACAAGGAGCTCGACCAGTACACGTAGAGGAACAATCAGTGGAAGAAGCGTCGACCCCGCTCGAAGGACGAGCGCAATCACGGGGTGCACCATCAGAGGCGCAAGAAGCAGATTTACAAGCACGGCCGGAGCGAGAGGACTCGCGCTTGGCAGACTCCTCACCCGAGGAAGGAGAATCACTCGAGTTCCAGATATTACCATCCCATTCATCAGGATTCCAATCCAGTCCGGCTTTCGCCACGACCAGACGCACCTTCCGCGTCGAAACCCGACCACGCCGATTCTTGTATTTATAACGAGCAATTCGCACAGCCGCTCTTTCGGCAATAGTTTGGTACGTCTCAAGTTTGTCAGCAAGCAACTTATTTTGACACCGTAACAAAGTATGAGCATTCTGAATCTCAACAAAGTTTGCTTCCAAATCCTTATGCAAGTTCTGCAACTTCAACAACCTCTCATGGAGAAGCCTGTACGCAGACAGAACAATCCAACCTCTGCGCCCTAAAATGGGAAGCTCAGCACCCTTAGATACCGGCGCCTTCTGTAAGCAAGTAATCACATTAGCCGGCTCCGCCAGCTCCAAAAAAGAATTCCAATTCTCACTCAAACCAGTAGAATCAGCCCACTCACGGGCTAAGGCTTCATAAGGCGTTGAATCCCAACCGGGAATATCAACGGGCAACTTAAAAGTAGATTTCGACTTTCTAGAAAACATTTTTGAAAAGAAAGAAAAAGAGAAAAAGAAAAAAAGAAAGAGAAAAGAAAATTATACGCAGGTAGATACAAATAATATACAAACAAAACCACGCACGCGCCAAAGGCAAACACAATACAACCACAACGCACACAGGTTTCGTAAACGGTTCGTGACGCCAAATGTTCTGCTTGGGTTTTCGGATCAGATAGAACCCGCTCATCAGAGCCTCACTAACCCAGCCAGAACGTTACCCCCTCCCTAGAACCTATTTACAATCCTACAACCACATATATCTATCACCTAAGGACAGGGGATTCCTACTATGCATACCAAGATCTCATAGGTGGCGGCCTCGCGGTCCCATACGAACCCAGACCTCTCTGCCCATACGACAGTATCACAAGTGGCGGCCTCGCGGTCCCATACGAACCCAGACCTCTCTACCCAGACGGCAGTCTCAGCACAATCGGCGGCCTCGCGATCCCATACGGATCCAGACCTCTCTGCCCATACGACAGTATCACAAGTGGCGGCCTCGCGGTCCCATACGAACCCAGACCTCTCTGCCCATACGACAGTATCACAAGTGGCGGCCTCGCGGTCCCATACGAACCCAGACCTCTCTACCCAGACGGCAGTCTCAGCACAATCGGCGGCCTCGCGATCCCATACGGATCCAGACCTCTCTGCCCATACGACAGTATCACAAGTGGCGGCCTCGCGGTCCCATACGAACCCAGACCTCTCTACCCAGACGGCAGTCTCAGCACAATCGGCGGCCTCGCGATCCCATACGGATCCAGACCTCTCTGCCCATACGACAGTATCACAAGTGGCGGCCTCGCGGTCCCATACGAACCCAGACCTCTCTACCCAGACGGCAGTCTCAGCACAGTTGGCGGCCTCGCGATCCCCTACGAATCCAGACCTCTCTACCTAGACGGCAGTCTTATACGACAGTTCATCCTATGATCACCATAACATACAAAAAGGGAATCAGTCTCACTATTCATCAGATCACACAAGGATTGCCAGTTCGGGCATAGCCTGTTCTCAGGTTTGAGGGGCTCCTCTTTCCCTTATTCAGTTACCACTTACCTGATCAGGGTTAACATCTGTTCATGTAGCCGCAGCTGACTAGAAGAATAGGCTACCCTCTTATACAAGAACACACAGCATATGTTGGTTCACTACAAACTGGATACTTTATTACTCATTACACATACAATCACATAACATTACGATATAACACATAACCTGCAAGGAAAAGTGAAAGATTAAGTTGTACACTCTAATAAGAAAGGGTCGACATCACCTTAGTAGTATGTAGCCTGCACTCAGTGGTCATCTAGGCTCCCTTCTCGTCTGTGCCTCGGCTCGTCTGGAATCACCCTTCTCCGAGTCACTGGGACCTCTTCCTTATCGGCTACTCTCTCCTCTCTGGCTATTCTGTTAGGAAAGCATCTGTCTCTCGGTTCTTCTCCGCCTTCAAGATGGCGTCTGTCTTCCCTGGAATAAGTAGTAGCTCTACTACTAACGGCTAGATGCCGCCTACGGACTGAACATGTAACTGCCTCGGACTTTCACTAATATAGAGGTGCATTTCCTCATGGAAAATTCCGGCCCGTAACCTGCCGCCCACCAAATTCTTGTACCTCCCCGTACCAAGGACACGTTCCCAGCCGGCCGGCCTGATGTAGTGTCTTCGGCATGAAGAAAAATACAATCCTTCGATAAGGGCCGGCCTGAACCGGTTCTCTCCAAGCGAATAACACCTCATAACTAAAACATAACTCTTGACCTAGAAGAATCCCAAGCTGCCGGAGCAGAAAGAAAGATGGAGTCTCTCCCGTTTGAGGCCTACCAGGCCTGCATTCAGCACGGCTCCATGAAATACCCTCACTACAGGACAGGTTATCCCTAATACTAACGAATCTATCCCCTAGGCTATATGTGCAAGCCCTGATCTATGGGGAAGAGCACAGAATCATGTCGAAGTGCCTAGTAAATAGGCTCCATTCACTACTCTAACCCTTAGACTTGAATGATAAGAGACTGAAGTCACATTCAATCACTTGTTAACACAAGGAGGCCAGGAAAATCGAGCAGAACAAACTCCCAGCAAAGGAGTTCTCCAAAACACCAATGGTGGAGATGCGAGAACCTCCCAAGAGGGTGCCGGTTCCCCCACATGCACCCCGGTGAGATGTACTCGGATGGGAAGAACGGTGGTGAGACCTTCAAGGTTTAGAGACTTTGAGATGGGAGACGGAAGGCAGTATGCACGCAAGTAAATTGTTTTGTTATTTGTGTTACAGGAAAAAAGGGAGATATGTAGAGTTGCGCTCTAGTCGTCGCGCTGACGCAATGACGTAGGCGCGTGGTGGCCATTTTGGGTCTCAGTAAGTGCCGAGCCCGCGTACAGACAAGGCGGACTCCGGCGCTCTCCCTGCGATATATACTTATGCAAATATCAATAAAGCGAGTTATTGTGCACCGCTATCCTGGTTGACCTGGTACTTCTTCCCCTATAACCACACCACCACACATATGACTATCGTCACAAAGATTTAAAAAACTGTGTACTTGGTATATTTCAACGTTTCAACCCAATTGAGGGTCTTACGCTGTGCCCAGGGAGACATCCCCTAATCAGGGGACGCTACTTGTTGTATTTTCAATTACACTCCTTGACCAGAGAGTGAAACCCCAGCTGGCACGCCACAAACGCACAAGCTGTACAACCCGGCAGTGCGTGTCCTAACTTTATTGACGTCTGTCAGTGAGGATTCACCAGTCCAGTGTTGTACCAGCATCTTAGTCTTTTCCTAGCTCAAAGAGAAAGGCAATGTGTCAGAGAGATGATTGGAAGATTTGACCTTAGTTATAGTCTCAAATTGTTCCAACTCAAAGATTTTGTCAAAGTGCAACCAAGCCTACGGGTCAGTGTGCAATCATCTGGGATAGTGGATTTTTGTACACGTGACGGTTCAATAGACTTTACTTTCTCTATAAAGGATATCACAAGTTCTTCACATTTTGATGTTGGTGGGGACTGCATTGGTGGAGGAGTGGGAGTTTGATTACTTGATGATATCGAAAAGTAGCTTTGGGCGATTTTAACAACATCAGGCATGGATCTAATGTGGCTAGATTTAGCTTTGAAGATGGTTGATTTGTAGTTTCTTCTGGGAGCCCTGAGAATAGTAAGATTCAAAGATAAGGGTACTTGTCTCCAGATTTTCTCAAGATGTCTTAGATGATTTGTTTTGGTAAATGTGTCCTTTCCAGAGCTAGGGGAGAGAAGGCTTAAGTCGTTAACTCTTGCCTTTCAGTGGAGCATATTCAATATTTAGGTCAGCCATACATTTGTTGTATTATTATGGTGTGGAATTAATAACCTTCTCAGGAACAGGGGTGGGAAAGATACCCGAGTCTTGTTAGCAAGGTTGTTGATGTCATTGTTCTTAGTGTCACTGAACCATGATTTTTTTCTTTTATTGACACAATGTTTTTGGGTGGGCTAATGGCAGCTTGAAAAGAATTAGCATATGGTCGGAGCAGTCCACAGAATGGAGTCTTCAGTGTTCAGAAGTGTCACTTTGAGATAATGGAGTTAAGAATAGAGCCTCTGTAGTGTGTTATTTGCTGACACTTTTGGAGGAGGTTGTGTTCCGTAGACAAAAAGAGAACAAGTTTTACAGGTTTGTTGTTATTTTTACCCAGTGAAAATTGACGCCTCTAAGGAAGATGACAAAGTCTGAGCGGATCATCTGTGATTATATAAATTCCATACATTCCTCGACGAAAGTGTTGTCTTCACCAGGAGGGTGATATATGACATTCATTCTGAGATGCGAGGTCTTGTGAAGCACCAATTTCAAGAGAGAGGTATTGGAAGGAAGGGGAATTTCCAGTTGAACTTAATAAGAAACTAAGTAAGCTCTTTTGAATTACGGCTACACCATCAACTGGTCTGATTTCACGGTCACAGCAGAGAATAGAATAATGTGGAGGGAGAAGAAGGTCTAGGATATTATTGAAGGTGTCATTCAGACAGATTTCTGTGAGGACTACGGTATCAAGTTTGAGGCTCATGTCTAAAATGCTCCTGGCAGTGTTTAACTGTAGATCAGCAATTATGCGGCATGAATCACAGTGTTGAGGGAGTAGTCTAGGAGATAGAACAGATTTGGCGTTCAGTAGGAACTTGAATGAGGTAATGAGGTTGGTTCGTTCATTATTCCTGATTGGAGAGTATGGTCAGGGAGGTCTGTGGTTCTGGATGATTGGGATGGGGGCGATGTCTTGAGTCCGGTGATAGCTGGGTTTGTTGGCAACATTAAAATGACCATTCCTTTTGAAAGGTTGACTAAGATCCTCATCATCATCATCACCCAGTAGAAGAATGGTTCTTTTAGGTTTAGGTTTATATTTGCTTGTAGCTAGGAGTCATAGTCGAAAGTGGTTTGGAGGGATTCATCAGCATGCGGGTGAGTTCAGGAGATATATTAAACTACGTTGTCTGTGACGATGTTAAAATCTGAAAAGAAAGGTTTGTATTTGTAGGAAAGTCAGAAGGAGATCAAACAGTGGCAGGAGCTCAGAAATTAGGACATGAGCTATAATTAAAGTGGAGCAGGGGTGTCTGTGTTGCGCTTGCTGAGGTGGTAGCTGCATTGGTACTAGAGTGAACGGGAGGAGAGCGGCTAGTGGGTGAGAAGTAGGCAGGTGAGTAAGGATTGGAAAGAGAGGAGGAGGAGGAGGAGGAGAGTGGGGGATGGGTGCACTGTTAGGAAGAATAGGTGGGGATTGGAGACAAAAGTACAATAGGACTGTTGGGTAAAGCAATGGGGGGAATGGAGAGAATAATTAGAGCAAGGCCAGTAGGTACATCAGGATGAGGCAAGTAAGGATTAGGATTGAGAAGGGTGGGATGTGGCTGAGATTGTATCGGAGGAGTGATATCAGGGAAGAACGTAGCAGAAAGAGATGTGGGATGGTTGTTCAGGTTAGTGTTAGGAAAGAGTTAGGCAAAACAGCTCATGGGCGGGTCAGTGAAAATTGAGTGCAAACAGTGAGAGGGTAGAGATAGAGCTGTGGCTTTGGCTGGGTTGGTGTGGTGTGAAGGTAGTTGGGAGGAGAAGATCTTTGAAGTTATGGAGATTCAAAGGGAGTAAGTCATTGTAGGGCAGATTGGGAACAGGGAGGAGGGATCCTTGAGGAGGAAGATAGACAGTAGTGACTGTGTCAAGGTTGGGTTGGTTGGGAGTGTGGAGAGAAGTGGATGGCAGTAGAAGGGATGGGGAGGTAGGGCATCCGTATGTCTTTGATATCCAGCTGGATTCTCCTAATTTGGATATATGGAACCATTTCCTAAGGCTGCTGCTTATGCAGCTACCTCTGTAGCTATTGTATATGTGGGAGATAAGCCAGTTGATCATGACTTGTGGAATCCTCCTCTGCTAAGTGTCCTATTGAGGGTTATAGCATCTATGCTTGAATTGTTTAAACATTTTATAGTTGTCAGAAGTTAGGGTGATTTATTTTGTTTTATGTTTTTCAATTCCTTCTTGAGCTCCTGTAAACCCACCTAGGTATCTAATGACTTTTGAAATAATTACATCGTGCTCATAAGTGTATACTGCCTATCAACTGTTTATATCTGGGCTGGGGTCAGACATTGGGTTGTTGGTTGAGTAGGATGTTAACCTTCTCGAACAACAGCCACAATCCCTGTCAGGGTGAACCAAAAAAGTCACAAAATAAACTTTTGCTTAAACCTCTTGTAGCTTTGCTCAAAAGCAGTCAGACTCAACTTAGAGGCAATGTGTAAAGTATTCATGCAGCAGACAAACAGTAATAAAGTGAAAACATAGCGCAGGAATAATCCTGCACCACTTTAGAAAAATAGAGTACATTTTAATAAAGTATTTGACACCAAAATGACAAAATCCAATCAGTAGAACCAAGGTTATGAATTTTAAAAATTGAAGGTAAAAACTAAATGATCAAAGCACCAACCGCAGACATCTTGCCGCACAAGACCTGGCCAAGCCCAAAAATATGGCAGAACACGATGAAGTGTGAGTTGGATAAAAAAAGTGGATTGGGCCTGGTCGGCACTTAACTTCAGGCTTAAAAGAAATTTTGACAAAAAGTCTCTGAGAAGGAAGAAGTTCAGCAGGGCAATCCTGCACACGGTTTCCTAGGAGGAGGCGTCATCGTCTGGGAGCCTCTGGACAAAGTTGTGGTGAAGATTCTTTCCTTCGGACTAAGGGCCTGATTTTGATCCTGGCGAATCTGGTCCTGCTGACACTTTTCTGATGGTTCACCACCCGCCTACTAGGCGGTCTGTCCGCTCATTTTAGATGCTGGTGGGTCTATGGTCGATAGTCCGAGTGCCGCCCTCTCTGCCAGAATTTTCCTTCCGCATTGATGGCCTCATAGGCAATAATGGCTGTCGGGGGAAGACCAGCTAATATTTACGCCTGGCCAATCACGATGTGCCTTTCAGTCGAGGAAACTGTGGCGGGTACACCTCCAAACCTGAGTTGGCAGAATGAAAGGGATTTGAAGTAAAAACTTACCTTTTTTTCTGTTTTCCACTTCCGTTTCCTTCATGAACCTGATTGTCCAAGTCTTTCCTTTGCTGCTGCTACTTGAACACAAAGCAAATCACCTCGGTCATCACCAGAATCGAAGGCAAGCTACCTTTTTACTTGTTTTTTCACAATTAAAAAAATGTTAGAAAAAAGGAGTAAGAGTGGGAGGGGTGGTAGAGGAGTGGCTTTTGGCGGTAGAGGGATCTGGAGTGAGTGATGTGCATGTGACTGTATTTTAGGCAGTTGCATGTGGGTGTGGTGTTTTTTGTGTAGGTTTGGATGTGTGTGTTTTTGGCTGCTGTTTGATAATCTGGTGAGTGTTTGTATTTGCTTTTGATTTGGTGTTGTTTTGTGTGTAGATGTGTTTTCGTTGAAGTGTGTTGGTTTTGATGAGAGTGTTGTTGTGGTTGGTGTGGCTGTGGTGGTTGTGGGTAATGTGCTTGTGGGTGTAGTTTCAATAGTGTGTGTATGGTGTTTGTGTGTTTGTTTGTATTTGTGTTTAGGTGTGTGTGATTGTAATGCTTGTGTCTGTTGAAGTGTGTGCCTGCCAAGAAGTGAGTGTGCTTGGGATTTTGGAATTGGGTTGAGGAAGAGACCTGAATTGGGGCAGAAGGTTGGGCTGGTTGGGAGGCTGGGGTGATTGAAGAGAATGCTATGCTATATGTTAAAAAGATGGACAAAACACATTTGCAACAGCTAATTTGAAAGCAAAAACAACATGTATGTTTAGTGACACATTTAAAAGTATTACTTACCATTCTCCACTCCACCAGAGTTTCCTGTCAAGCCTTCAGGATGTAGGATCTGCAAAACCATCTTCTCCCAGGGATACAGAACCACCACCAGTCCTCTTGGCCTCTAGGTGACGCTTGGATGTATGCAGGTGACAACAATTAGCACAAACACTTCAGGTGTGTGATGCTAGCATTCATCCAAAAGCCACAGAAATAATACAATGTTGTACACGTCCTGTGAGGGTCTAACTCCATCACGAATCCACCTCTGGGACAATGCCAGCACAAATGTGAAATCTAAATAGGCCACCCTGACGTCCTAGGAGTACTGTTAGCCAGCAGAGGTGTCCACCTCGCCGAAGGAGGTGAGCTGCCTATGCGACGGAAAGCAGTCTGTTAGCACAGCTCAGCCAGTCCACATCTAATTACGGTGGGTGGGAACCCATCAGCTCGACCGAGTACTTGTACATTCTGCCATGGAGGGACAACAGGAGTCCAGCCAAGATCTAATTCAGGCCCTTAGTGTCTTCTTTGGAAGTTAAAAATCTCCAGCAGGACGAAGCTGCAGGCTGTAGCCTACAAGAGTTCCATGAGGCTGGTTACTCCTTTGGTGAAAGACCACCGAACAGGATTTGCTGCTGCCAGGAAGAACATAGTGGGAGCTGTCTCGAAGGCAGGCTGACCAGCGATGCACCTTGTGCAGATAGACAAGCAGGTTGGTCCCGGTATTCTCTCCGTTCTCAAAGCAGCTTTTAGCCCAAAGTTTTCTATGTCCCAGATTTTGGATTTTATCATTGGAGTTTGGCTAAGGGCACCTTTAACACCACAAGCATGGATCAAGGTCTGAAGGGGCACCACTTGAAGAGATAATACTCAGTCAGGCTGTGTCAAGGTGCGGGTTAAAGATGGTTGAAGTCTTTTCTGTCCCTGAGCCTCAGGAGGCCAGCCAACTAGACTTGGAGTTGCTCTGGTAGTCCTGGGTTCAAGCAGTGGAGGAGTCCTCAAGCAGCAGGGCAGGCTGCAGAGGGTTCAAGGCAGGCTCCAGGCAGTAAAAGAGTCTTGAGGAGTACACAGCAGCCCACAGCAGCAGATGGTCCTTTGAGAGTCCTTCCGCAGATCCAGAAAGTGAACTGAAGAGTGGATCTCTGTACTATTTTTATACCTGGTGCCTTCATTAAAGTAGGAGAAGTTTCTAGAGAATTCCCTTTGAAGTGCTGGAAGTTTTCCTGCTTCCCCTGACCTGGCTCCCAGCTGGCCCATAAACAATGCAGTGCTGACAATCCCTTTGTGTAAAGCCAAGGCACAGCCTACTCAGTTGCAAGTGAGGCTGTGCCCAGCACCGCCCCCTCACCCTGCCGGTGATGACCCATCCAGGCACACCTAATCCCTCTATTGTGTGGCTGTCTGGGAAGAATAAACAAAGTCCACCTACCAACTACACTCAATCATGTGACCCAGATACAGGTGGTAGGCACCAAATAGTTATGGCAGGCAAATGTCACCTTTCTAAAAGTGGCATTTTCAAAATTATAGCTCAAAATCTGACTTTACCATTAAAGAGGATTTCAAATGATAATTTCTCAGACACCAAACATGAAATGTGAATCAGTTTCAATCAAACATTGTCACTTATTAAATTAATATGGCAACCCATGGTTGCACTATGGGGTAGGCAGCCAGCAGTGAAAAGCAAATTTGGGAGTTTTTGACTACCAGGACATGTTCAACTTAAACGTACATGCCCACTCTTATAATTACAATGCACCCTGCCTTTAGGCTACCTAGGGCCTACTTTGGGGTGACTTATAAGTTATTAAAGGAGAGTTTAAGGCTTGGCAATGAGATTATATTGCCAAGTTGAATTGGCAGTTTAAACTACATTCAGACTGTAATGGCAGTCCTGAGACACGTTTCAAGGGCTACTTAAGTGGGTGACACTATGGGTTCTGCAGGCCCACTAGAAGCATTTAATTTACAGGCTCTGGGTATAGGGTACACCACTCTACAAGGGACGTATAAGTAAAATAAATTTACCAATCAGTTTTTAGCCAATATTTCCACAGTTTAGGGAGTGAGCACGAGCACTTTAGCACTGGTTAGCAATGACAAAGGGCACAGAGTCCTAAGGCCGACAAAAACAAATTCAGCAAAAATAGGAGGGGTAAAAGTAAAAGGTATGGGGGTGGCCATGCAGAGATGGCCAAGTCCAACAGCAGATATAAGTTGCTTTTTTTGATTTGCTTCATGGAAGCTTGAGAACTCTTGTTTCGAAATGCATTTTTCTTTTTCTGTGATGCCTACCTATTTTGTTTCTTCTTCAGTGTGGTGCAGATTCTGTTAATTAGCTAAGAGGGAGCTATATTGAGTTGTTTTGCATTCTGGAGGTTCTTTTTTCTATATCGTTAGTTTCTTAAATGCTTTTACGGTATTGTGGCTAAATGTGTTGTGGGTTATTCTTTCTTCTCTGTTTTTCTCAGTAATGTTCTGGTTAAAGCCACCCTGCCAGCTTTCTTCAAGATGCCAGTGATGTCCCCTGGTGTGCTTGTGATATGACGGCTTGCTGTACAGTTTTATCATATTTATCCAGTAAATAAATGCCCAGTTGTCTAATGTTTATATGTGGGCAGATGCCCTGTGATCAGTGAGGAAACCTACTGGGCTAAAATCTCTGTCTTTGAGGTATGCCTGGATTTTGCTATTTAGGATGGCACAAAACTGTTTCATCAGATTACTGCCAATGCTGGCACCTTGTAGTTTTTAGGGTCCGGAGTTCTCCAATTATTCTAATTGTTCTATATGATGGAGAAAATCTTCTCTGACCATGTTTAGGGAATTGGCCAGAACTGAGAGTCATGTTGAAGGGTTTTACCATTGCTGATTGTAGTGTATGGCAGCAGTTTTTTTAACATTGTATTTAATGTTAAAGTGTGTGCTGTCTGAGTGCTTAAGATCGTTTTATAATGTTTGGTTGTCTTTTTTTACTTCATTGTCATTCAGATGTTTAGCCACTTCTAAAAAACTACGATGGTGTCTTTCAAGTTTTGCAACTAATTGACATTGTTTATCTGGTCTGGTGGGTAGTCCATTTTTCTTTGCTTTATCTGTGAGGGCTAGCTTTTTGGCTCCTCCACCATTATGCATACGCCTACATGTAGACAAGGAGCAGGTTGAAATTAGGGAATTTCCCAAATTTTGCTTGTAGCCTTGAGATTCTTTCTCTATCTTATGAATCTTGTGAAACCTTTTAAGATAATCTTGGCAAATGTTTTGTGATTACTGCTTTCCTATTTATTTTCCTTTCTGGTTATGTCTAGAACCATCAGCTTTCTTTAAGAGGTTTGTGATATCCATCATGGCTTGTTTTGTTCCCTGTTCATACTCATCATATTAATTTGATAATACATTTTCCAGTGGTGCAATGTCTTTTGATATATTCATTGTTGGCTATATTTGACTTGCCCCAGTGAGTTGCCTATGATTTTGCCAAATAGAATCAAGATTCTCAATGCTTTGCAACTGTCCCTAAAAAACTACCATTCGCAGATCAAGACAGCCAAAAAGGTCAACTTTTCTAAGCAGATAACAGAAGCCCAACATTATCAACCATTAAATACTTTCTACATCCGAAAGCTTTAGATATCCCCCCTCATAGAGTCTAACTAAATATCTTCCTTTTTTTTTTTAACAACAGATTTTATTTGGTCATTTTGCAATACAACAGGCAGTGATCCTGTATTAGCTCATTGAAACATTCGTACAATATGTGCATCAACAACCATTTCCATGAAAACAAACAGTTCCTGCGGAACATGCAGGTGAAATAAAAATCAAAACATTATGCAGACAGTAGGCAAGTTTCGGGGTACAGCACATAATACCGCAGATACAGAAAGCTCAGTCCAGTGAAATAGTAGAACAGGCAAGCAGTAAGAACTTGGGGGACCCTTGGCAGAGAAATATCTTCCTTTTTGAAGAAAAAAATCAGAACATTCAAAGGGAGTTTAGTACTACTCCTGTAAGGATACTAGATTTAGAGTTGGACCTCTCTCATGTGGGACCTTCCCTTCAAGCCTTGCAAAACATCAACCTAGCTCAGTCCCGACAAACAATTCTTTCATGCAAATCAGGCTCTCTGTTTGACCCCTGCCATTCTCCATGCCATCATGGACATTGTCAATCCTGTTTTCAATAAAATCATAAACTCCTCACTAGCCACAGCAGAAATTCCTGCAGATTGGAAACTTGCTGCTGTTAAACCACTACAGAAGAAATAGGTAGCAGATACCTTTCTAATCCCTTTCTAAGCAGAGCCCTTTCTAATCTCTGCCATGACTCGCTACTTCCTGCATTTGAAAAATTTGTTAATAACCAATTGACAAATTTTCTAGAAGAGGCTAATATTGTTTACACCCAACAGTCTGGATTCCGTCCTAAACATTCTATGGAGTTGCTCCAGCGGAAAAGGGCAAATTTACATATCCTCCTTGCGCCACAGACCCGTCATCACACTTACTCATTCACGCACGCATTCATTGGTGGGGCCCATAACACCAACACAGGAGGTAAAGAAGCGCTGGACATGTGGGGTACCTTGTTACCTAAAGGAGGAAAATCTTTACATTACATACATTATATACATTAGTACCTATAGAATCCTAACCTTAACATCAAGGCACTCCACCATTTGGTCAATGGACCAATTAGTTGGACTGGTTGATGGTGATTTAGAACCAGCTAAAACACATTTAAAGCTTCGGAACCTTTCAATTAATCAATACCTTATTAAAAGATTCACAGACTCATTTTTTGTTAATTAATGCTTGGTTTATCTAATTAATTCAATTTCATTGGCATAGTCAGAATTTTAATCAAATCAGAATTTTCAGTGAATCTCTTTAGCACAAATTTACATACAATAATATTTACCTAAAATTTGACACCGGTGACCATTTTCCATAAACCCGTCAGCCCTGCATAAATCAATAATCCCTTCTGGTAAAATCGTCCAGTCAGACGCAGGTTAAGACCCAAATAAGTCCGGGAAAGTTCTTTTCGCTCAGCACGATACAGTCCCAAAGGTGGTCGAGGGACCAGGCAATCGCGCTATTAAATTGAACTCCACACCAACAGTCACCAATGGGGAACACGGTACTGTTTTTTTTTCTCTACTAAATACCCCCCTCTTTTATACCTTTTTCCCCCTACTTCTAGACCAAATATGCAACAATTTTAAAGACAGAAGTATCCTGATTGGCTAAATCCCCCTGAATTTGCAAGAAGTGGTGACTTTCCCAAGAGTTTTTTTTCATCCCATGGGACAGGATATGACATCTCTCAAAAGTGTAAGTTTCCCTCGGGTTCTCAAGCGAAAGTTCTGCAGTAACAACAATGTAGACCTCCGGGTGCAGGTCGCTATTGTATTTTCAGTTATTCACTCTAGCTGAGTCCTGGCAATCCTCCACGTTCCAATCCTTGACAAGGAACACGTAGTCTTGTGGTTAGAGGTCGCCTGGAGATCTTCAGAGCCATCCGAGTCTGCGCAGTAGGCATCGCGCTCAAATGACGGTGGCCACTTCCAAACTCCATTTTGAATACTGCGGCCTAGTAGGCCCGAGTTTACAACTTAAGCAAGGATAAACATAAAAGTAATTAATATATGGAAATGAAAATTATAATGTTTAAACCCACACTAATCCCAATATATATTAGTATTTTCCTAGCTCATAGCAACATTTAAAGCAATAATACTCACCATTCCGCAATACCAGGAGCACAAACCATCACAAAAGCAACATAAATCATGCAATTTTCTATTTCCACACATCCTATAATTAGTTTGTGTATCACAGTTAATCATTAGATTTTGTAGCCATTCAACTTGCATTTTAGTCCCACATGTATCTTGTGTTTATCAAGGTGTAAAGTTGATTAATCACAGCACTAAAAACAATTAATACAGGTTAATATTTAGAATGATTACGTAATTAGTATTTTCATGCGAAATAGAGAAGGTATACAAAATTTTGTTTTACCTGCTCCACCAATCCCCCCTTTGGTGATTTTTAACATCACCGCAAATACAATTACATTTCATAAATTTGGTGGAAATGATTTCTCAGTTCTCTTA
Source organism: Triturus cristatus (assembly GCF_964204655.1). Taxonomy (NCBI): domain Eukaryota; kingdom Metazoa; phylum Chordata; class Amphibia; order Caudata; family Salamandridae; genus Triturus; species Triturus cristatus. The sequence continues at coordinate 781,794,245 of NC_140590.1, read as the reverse complement.
CTCAGTTATGTTACATCATAGTTTCCCCCATTTCATCCTCTCTTGTTTTCTTATACATACTTTCTTTCCATTCTTCCAGTTCTATATCTACTACTTCTCTTTCTTTCATTTCCTTTCTCTTTCTTTTTGCAACTTCCCCTTTTATTTATTTTGTCATTTTCTTCTTTTGATGCATTGGCATCCTAACCTCAGAATCAATATTAGTATTATTACACAAGTTACTGGTATCAAAATTTTACCTACAAAAGAACTACCTAATTTTGTTCAGAAACTTTTTATAGTGGAAAATCCTTTCCCAATACTTTCCCAAACACTTTCAACCTCCAGTGGAACAATTTCCTCATGCAACTCAGTTATATTCTTAGGGGCCGATTCACAGAACTGACTTAAGACAAAATCCTAAACTTACTACTTTTGGTATTCACAGAAGTTAGGATTTTGTCTTAAGTTTGTCTTAAGACAAACTTAAGACAGACTTAAGACAGTCTTAAGACAGACTTAAGACAGACTTAAGACAAACTTAAGACAGACTTAAGACAGACTTAAGACAGACTTAAGACAAACTTAAGACAAAATCCTAACTTAAGTTTGTCTTAAGTCGGTCTTAAGACTGTCTTAAGTCTGTCTTAAGTTTGTCTTAAGTCTGTCTTAAGACTGTCTTAAGTCTGTCTTAAGTTTGTCTTAAGACAAACATAAGACAAAATCCTAACTTCTGTGAATACCAAAAGTAGTAAGTTTAGGATTTTGTCTTAAGGTAGTTCTGTGAATCGGGCCCAATATATATTTCTTTAAATTTTGACTCTCGTCAGGAATGTAAGTACAACAATGTTGCACCTTCAGCATTCCACAGACTCCTCCCTCTTTTGCTAAAATAATGTCAAGGGCAAGTCAATTCTGCATTATCATGGCCCTCAAAGCAATCATTTCAGTATTTAAGAGTAAGAACCCTCCAGCAGTGCTTGTCGGTAAGCGATCCACTACTGTTGACAATTTTCTAATTTTATGTGCATTCAGAGATATTCCAATGGCTGGTATCAGTGTTCCAAAAAATCCCCTACAATCCCTGACCAGCTTTACCTCCTTCTACGAGTTAGTTGTCTACATAGTTCGTGCACACCGTCTTTTCCCCTTCCCACATGAAATATCTTTGGGAAGACCAGACCTAGGTAGCATGTGCCATACCAATTGTCCGGTAACCGATAATAAGCCCTGTTCCCACAGATGAAATATAGTCCAGGGAATACCGGATCTTTTCCTCCTTTAAATCCCCATCCTCCCATGATTCTATAGACATCATGGCGCTCACTCGCACCTACAAAATAATTGTCATAAACAGTTTCATTTCGTCTAATGCACAATTTCCCTCTTTGAGGCCAATCCAAAGCCATAGCTGGTTTCTCCCTTCAAATGGTTTTCCTTTTCAACATCCCAAACTGTCGTCTCTCCTTTTCCCTCAGGTATCTTTCTTTGCATCTTAATTCTCCTCTCTTCTACCATGTCCAAGAAGGTCTTCTATTCTTTTCTCAGGCTACAAGTAAGATTGTTCTTATCACTTCTTCTAAAGTTAATTCTCTAGTTTTTAAGAAATATTCACCTAAAATGTTACCAGGTTTTATCTTATTTAGTTCAGGAAGTACAGGGACCTGTGCAAAAATGTTATCTACATCCGAGTAATAATATTCTAATTTCCCTGTTTTATAGAACAAACTTGCTAAAACACTACATGTTATTCTATATGTCACAGGAAGGTGGTGATAGGTAACAGCCTCTGACACCGATGCAGGTAACTGCATACAAACATAGCAATCTCTAACATCCATAGTCTTTACCCATTCATACAATAACTTTGAAAAAACGTTATTAGAAAAATCAGTTATAGACCTATTCTTATGTAAGTCAGTTCTATCTACCTGTTTAGTCGCATAAGTATCATAAACCTCTTCTCTATTAGTCTTATTCTCAGTGTGATTTTCTACCCTTTCAAATGTTACTCTAAATGAAATTATTATCGCTAATACGATCCATAAAAGCATTAGTAATCCTGTACAACAACAAAACACCTTGCACCATCTTCGGAGAAACCCACACGTAGGTTTTCTACCCTCTGTGTTTGTCATTTCGGAAATGATCAGTGTCTTTTGACTTAGCTTCCTTTATTCGCAACTAAAATGTTTGTCTAAACCCAAGGCTCTAAGCGCCTACTTGGTTCTTTCAGTAATATGTCTCATCCGGTATTTCAACTACTCTGCATTTTCTTTCTTGTACTTCAATCTGGCATGTGATCGTCTTTGTCCTTGTTTTCACAGACTTGGTTCAGAACTTCCTGATCATCCGTCTCTTCTCTGATATCAGATAAGATAACTCTCAGGATTTCCGAAGCTACTTCTTCTTCAACCACTTCTTGGCTGTCTGCTTCCTCTTGTATATCAGGAAGTGCCACATACGTCCATTCCGGTGACTTGTACTTCTGGTTGGGTTTCTTGATTCTCTTTTCTTTCTTCAAGTGTGTCTGATCAGTATCTTCTGATTTCTCTTGACTGGACACTTCATTCACTTGTTCAGCTTTAGATGATTTTACTCTCGTCAGTCGATATCTCAGTCTTTTTTATTTTATTGGGCCAGATTTCTTCTTTCGACGGTCGTTTCAATTTATTTCCCTTCTCACCTCGCTCAGTTTCCCAAGCTCTTTTCCTGAAAACTCATCCTTGGTCTTCTCCTTCACTCTCTTCAGATTCTGTATCTGTGTGACCTTTACCTTCTTTGGATTTTTCCTTCGAGACCTTAGGTTCCCTATCTACAGTTTTCCCTCCTCGTGTTTCTTCCATGCAATCTTCCTGCTGACTAACTGTCACTTCTCCTAGCTGGATGTGTGTAGTCCCTACACCACCTCAGGGGTCTTCCGCAACAATCTTACCCTCACTCTCTGTATCTAATTCCTCACCTTCTACTTCTATGACCTCAGGTGGAATTTCTCTCGTGCTTGCATGTGGGGCTTCTTTATCAAGAATTTCTTTGTCAGTTTCCTTAATGTCTCCTTTTACCTTTCCCTGTATTTCCACCTGTTCCGTATCTGATTCGCAGCTAGTATCAGAGATTTCCAGTTGTCTCCTTAACGGTAAATTCTCTGGCTCCGCAATCTGACTCGGCTCCAATTCTCCCCTTCTTGGAGTTTGTCTCGTTCTTGTTTCCTCTGATTCTGACTCTGAACTGGTATCAGATTCTTCCAAATACTCTTCCTCAGGTCTATTTACAGGACTAGGGATTCGAAGAGTATGGCTAGCATGAATCCAATTCTTTACTCTGGCACATTTCACAGCAGTCGTCGTGGTCAGAATCACTTGACATGGTTTTCCCCACCGTGGGACCAGGCAATTTCTTCTTCTATGCACTTTAATCCTTACCCAGTCTCCAGGACTTAAATCATGAGCTGGCTTCTTTTCAAGGGTGGTTGCATCCGATCCAACCTGATGAAACACAGAATGAACGGAATCAGCCAACCCCTTGCAATAATCCAACACGAAGTCATCAGATATAGGCAGTAGTTTGTTGACAGGAATGAAAACATGTCTCATCGCTCTACCCATAACAATTTCATGGGGGCTCAGGCCAGTATTCCTATCAGGAATCGATCTAATAGTCATGAGCCTTTTTGAGCTCTCCCTGTGTGAGCACTAGGGCTGCGAGCTACCTGAGACCAGTACCTGTCATTGCTGCTTTTAAACGTGACTGCACTAGTTTTTATCATCATTTTTAAATCGTGCTGAAAATCTTTCTGGGGGCATTTTTATTGTATTAGATTAACTGGGAATTAGTCAGAGGCACTCTAACACCCCTCTCCACGCTATCCTACCTTTCCTTCGCTAGCCAGCCGCTTTCATTGATTGCAAGCAACGGCGGGCGCCATCTTGGGTGAGGGCTGGGGCTGCGCTCTAGTCGCGCTGGCCTCCCGCCCTCCCAGACTACTTAGCTGGCCGCTTTCAGTCGTTCGCTGCCTTTTTGAGCTCTCCCTGTGTGAGCACTAGGACTGCGAGCTACCTGAGACCAGTACCTGTTATTGCTGCTTTTAAACGTGACTGCACTAGTTTTTATCATCATTTTTAAATCGTGCTGAAAATCTTTCTGGGGGCATTTTTATTGTATTAGATTAACTGGGAATTAGTCAGAGGCACTCTAACACCCCTCTCCACGCTATCCTACCTTTCCTTCGCTAGCCAGCCGCTTTCATTGATTGCAAGCAACGGCGGGCGCCATCTTGGGTGAGGGCTGGGGCTGCGCTCTAGTCGCGCTGGCCTCCCGCCCTCCCAGACTACTTAGCTGGCCGTTTTCAGTCGTTCGCTGCCTTTTTGAGCTCTCCATGTGTGAGCACTAGGGCTGCGAGCTACCTGAGACCAGTACCTGTCATTGCTGCTTTTAAACGTGACTGCACTCGTTTTTATCATCATTTTTAAATCGTGCTGAAAATCTTTCTGGGGGCATTTTTATTGTATTAGATTAACTGGGAATTAGTCAGAGGCACTCTAACACCCCTCTCCACGCTATCCTACCTTTCCTTCGCTAGCCAGCCGCTTTCATTGATTGCAAGCAACGGCGGGCGCCATCTTGGGTGAGGGCTGGGGCTGCGCTCTAGTCGCGCTGGCCTCCCACCCTCCTCACAGCCTATAAATGGGCACTAATAACAGACGGCGCAGCAGGCTGGCGCAGCGGGCACGCGCCGAAGCCGCGCCAAAGCCAAGCCCGTCTGCGCCCGTCCGCGGCCGGACACGGCCCAGGGCCATAACCCCTGGTCCCCGACTGCTGTACTCATCTCTGTATTTAAGAGAGCTGAATCCTGGTAAAACTCATAAGGATTGTACCCCCGTCCCTCTCACTGTTGGGAGGGACACTAGCCACCCCCCATGTCCAGGCTGTGGCTACCAACTTCCTCAATCCCACCCTCTAGCCCATCTAGATCCTAATTATATCTCGTCACACGTTCCAGATAATGCTCCTTCGCATGGCTGTCGAGCCGCGCTTATCAACACGCGCTCACTTCCTTGCCACAGTTTTCACATCAAGGAGTTTATCATCGCTCATAACCTAGATGTACTGTTCGCTACTGAGACATGGGCAGATGCCGGGTCTGGTCCCGATTTTTGCGACTCTATCCCAGCTAGACATGATAGGCCCATAGGAAGAGGCGGTGGCCTTGCAATTATCTACAAGGACAAATACCGGACCACACTCGATCCTATAAACTCTGCTAATTGTGAGTCAGCTGCCTTTGCGATCAGCATTAACCCCAAACAAGCCCTAAAGGGTATAATATTATACCGACCCCCTGGCCCTCGTAGCGCCTTCCTCTCCACTCTCTCTGACCTAAATGACAATGTTGTTGGCTCAGAAAATTACACGATTTGGAGACTTTAATTTTCATTTGGAAGAGAAGGATAATCTTGATACAATTGAACTAACGACTGACCTCGCTAATTTAGGACTTCACCAATTAGTCAAGGGCATTACACATCAAGCTGGACATACCCTTGATGGTCTGTTCACCAATGATCCTGACATCTCTGTGTTGGACATTATTCCCATCACGTGGTCAGACCACAGGGCTATTATATTTCAGCAAAATATACGGGCCCTACATTCTTCTCTTCCGAGACCCCGAACTAGGGTGGGGACACGTGCTTGGAAAAACGCTGACATTCCTCAGATGCTAGACTCCCTTGCCTCCTCCCATCCTCAGGGAGGAAATTCTTCAGCATTATCAGCTATAGATTTCCAAGATTGGATCCGAAGTGCCGCCGATCTAGTGGCCCCAGAAAAACTCACAAGACCTAACAGAGCATCTCCTTCGGCTGCCTGGTATAATGAAGATTTAAGACTCCATCGCCAACACTGTAGGAATCTAGAAAGGCGATGGAGAAAAGCTTACTGCCTCACAGCCAGACAAATTTATAAAGATGCCCTTATGATTTACAAAAAGGCAATTGTGGACCGAAAAACAGTCTTTTTTTCGGCACAAATTGAAACCGCTGCCAACTCTGCCAGAGAGCTGTTCTCCGTTGTTACGACCCTGTCCACCCCCCCCTCTGGCCCTGGGGTAGAGCCCTCACAGACCTTTTGTAATGATTTATCCACCTTCTTCACCACAAAGGTGGCAGATATATATGCTTCATTTGAAGGGGATACCAAAACTGAACACAGAGGCGGTAGTGTGAATGAGGTACCTTCTCATCATAATTATGACTCTTTCTTATGTTTTTCACCTGCCTCACTTGATGACGTTATCATCCTCATCTCATCCACTAAATCGGGTTCCCCTTTGGACCCTTGCCCTCCTTCTGTGATGCAAAAACTCACAGAGGTGATTTCAAGCCCCCTTATGGAGATCTGCAACACTGCATTTCAGACAGGCCAATTTCCTAGTATATGGAAGAAGGCTGTTATAAAACCCCTTCTGAAAAAACCCTCCCTAGACCCTACAGCCGTCGCCAGCTATAGACCCATTGCGTGTCTACCCTTTGCCGCCAAAGTATGCGAATCCATGATGAATAGATAGCTTTCACAGTTCGTCGAGACCCACCAACTTCTCGATGAAACGCAGTTTGGCTTTAGGAAAGGGCATGGGACAGAGACCGCCCTGATTAAGGCCTCTGACGAGATCAGGGCAATCATGGATCAGGGGGGGCGGCTGTCCTCATCCTTTTGGATTTGTCAGCGGCCTTTGACACGGTCGACCATGCCACCTTAGTCGACCGTGTCACAGCTCTGGGCATAAGCGGTCTGGCCAAGGATCTCATTTCATCTTTCCTGGCAGACCGTACCCAGACTGTAAGGCTGGGAGATTTCTATTCACCCACCTCTGCACTCCCTTGTGGAGTTCCACAAGGTTCCTCGCTAAGTCCCATGCTATTTAACATTTATGTAGCGGACTTAGCGAGGGTAATAAAGGCACATGGAGTACGGCTAACATCCTATGCAGATGACACCCAGCTGGTCCTGGGCATCCATAAGGACGGCTGCACTGTGGCAGCCAACTTCCAGAGAGCTATGCTTGAGGTCAGTACCTGGATGGCCTCTAATTGTCTTAGGCTCAACTCGGACAAGACCGAGGTTATGACCTTTGGAAAACTCTCTCCAGAATGGTCTTCTAACTGGTGGCCAGAAAAGCTTGGCTATCCACCTGTCCCAGTGGAAAAAGCCAGAAACCTGGGAGTCATTTTTGACAGCAAGTTGGTATTTGACCTTCATACAAACAAGGTTGTGTCGTCTTCATTCTTTATTCTGAAAAAGATTAAGAAGCTGCTCCCTTATCTCCCTCCCTCAGCTGGGAAGACTCTGGTCTCTACCTTAGTCTTCTCCAAAATGGATTATGGAAACGCTCTCTTTCTCCATACCCAGAAGCGTGTCATAACAAAGCTGCAATCCATCCAGAATGCGGCAGCCAGGATTCTCCTGAGCATTCCTCGCCGCAACTCCACCACTCTTGGCATTCGTCAACTCCACTGGCTGAGAGTAGAGAGCCGCATTAAATTCAAGGCCCTCTGCATTGCATATAAGGCAGTACACGGCATAGGACCCAGGTTCCTGACGGAAGCCTTTCAGCCATACACTCCTAGACGGCAATTAAGATCGGCCAATACCAACCTCCTCACTGTTCCACGCACAAGAACGGCCACCTGGGGAGATAGACGTTTCTTGGTGGCCACCCCAAAACTCTGGAATCTTTTGCCACATTCCATCAAAACTGCCCCGAATCTGATGAGCTTCCGCAGGCTCTTAAAAACGTGGTTATTTAACCAGTGAGAGGATGACTGACCCCAGTAGCTCCACAGCGCCGAGACACCCCAGGGTATTTGTTGCGCTATAAAAATTACGTAAATAAATAAATAAATGAGCATTAAAGGCAAGACATCAGGCCATTTTAAACCTGTGGCTAAACACATTTTTCCCACTCTGTTTTTAATGGTGCCATTCATCTGTTCCACTACTCCAGAAGCCTCTGGATGATAGGCACAATGTAGTTTCTGTTGTACATTCAATGCTTCACAAATCAATCTTATTATTTCATTCTGAAAATGCTTTCCTCTATCTGATTCAATCGTCACTGGAAAACCAAACCTAGGAATTAATTCTCTCAATAGGAGTTTCGCTACTGTAACCCCGTCACTCCTTCTGGTCGGGTACGCTCCCCCCAGCATGAAAACAGGCAAACAACTACTAGAACATACCTTAGCCAATTACATGGGGGCATTTCAATGAAATCAATTTGCATTCTGGTGAAAGGACCTCCCTCCCGTCCTATGGTTCCCAACCTCACCACTGTTTTCCTTCCTGGATTGTATTGCTGACATATAAGGCATCTCTGACAAAGGCTCTCAGCTACAAGCCGGAATTTTGCATTATAACAGGTCTGTTTGAAAAGTCTGATCATTGCATCCCTACCCACATGTGCTTGTCCATGGTACATCCGTGCCATGGTAGAGATTATGCTATCAGGCATTACTGGTCTTCCATCACGATAAATCCAAACTCTGTCTGTCTCCCGTGGTGCGCATCCTGATTTTATCCATTGTTTCCTTTCCTCTTCTCCTGCCTCTTCCTGTAACTGTCTCACTTCTTCCCAAGTATTCACAGTGTTAGTAAAGAGTAAGGTACATGAGTTCATTTCCTTTTCCCGATTCTGATTTACTGACTTTTTGGTTTCGCGCACAGTACTGCGCCATGTCATTCGCAAATTAATTCCCAGCTGACACATAGTCAGTACCCCTTGAGTGGGCTGCGCATTTAAAACGACAGCAATTTGTTTAGGCAGCTGTATCGCCTCAAGCAATTTGCCAACCACTTCCGCATTCCTTATAGGAGTTCCACTTGATGTCAAGAACCCTCTTTGGGACCAGATCTGCCCAAAATCATGCACCACTCCAAATCCATACTGACTATCGGTAATCACAGTTATTCGCAGATTCTTTCCCAACTTGCATGCTCTTGTTAATGCAAACAATTCAGCAACTTGAGCTGATCTCACTCCTTTCAGGCAAGATGCTTCTAATACAGCCGCTACAGTACAGACCGCATATGCTGCACTTAAAATTCCTTCTTCCGTTCTCAGACATGACCCATCCACAAACATCACATAGTCACTTTCTTTCAGAGGCACATCTTTTATATCCGGTCGGGGCTTCGTGCAAAAATCAAGCACTTCCAAACAATCGTGATCCATTTCATCCTTCATTTCCACCTTCACAGCATCAGGTAACAATGTTGAGGGATTTACATTAAGACACCTCACAAGGCTCACATTCGTAGCACCCAGAATGACTTTCTCATATTTAGTTAGACGACTGTGCGTCCTGAACTGGGTATGGCTCCTTGTTAAAAGGATTGCAACATTATGGAGTACAAACACTCTCACAGGATATCCCATCACGATTCATTCACTCTGTTGCAAACTCTTACAGGTAGCAGCCACTGCTTTCAAACAACCAGGCAACGCTACAGCTACAGGATCTAGTACTGCTGAAAAGTGTGCAATTGGTCGTCTCAGTTTTCCATGCTTTTGTACCAACACAGAAAGTGCACACCCATCTCTCTCGCTGCAATAGAGCTCAAATTCCTTCTCATAGTCAGGCATTCCTAGTGCCGGTGCTTCACACAAGCTGTCTCTCAATTGTCTAAATGCCTTCATCTCCTTTTTGTTCAGTTAAAGGGGTTCTTTCACTCTTTGTCAAGCATACCAGAGGTTTTGCAATCAGCAAGAAGTTGCTGATTCACTGACGACAATATCCCACCATTCCAAGAAACATTCTCACCTCTCTTTGAGTCATTGGTGCTCTCATTCCCTTGATTATTCTGATTCTGTCTGCGGTCACTTTCCTCAGGCCTTTCTCAATCTTACGACCTAAGTATTGTACTTCTTTCTTACAAAATTGTAATTTCGATGGGGATACCTTAAGTCCTCCATCCGCCAAATGATTCAACAATGCAACTGTGTCCACTACACATGCCTCTCGTGTTTTTGATGCCACCAATAGGTCATCGATGTATTGCACTAGTACTGAACTCTCGGGCATTTTTAAATCTTCCAAAGATTTCTTTAATATCTGATTGAATATCGATGGACTTTCCGTATACCCCTGTGGGATTCGGCACCATGCCAAAGTACGTTCGCCGAACCGGAACGCAAATATCTGTTGGCTGTCAGGGTACAATGGGATAGAAAAGAAAGCATGACACAGGTCAATGCCTGTGTACCATTCTGCATTGTGGGGAATCTGATATAGAATCACTGATGGATTTGGTACAATGGGACAACAAGGTACAACAATTTTATTAACTTTTCTCAAATCTTGCCCTATCCTAAAAGTTCCGTTAGGCTTCTTCAAACCCATAATTGGTGAATTACATGGACTGCTCATTATTTCTCTCAAACTTCCCTGTTCAATCATTTTGTCTATCACCGGAGTCACTCCTGCAATTATTTCCGGTGTTAACTTATACTGGGGAATGTTTGGGTAGGTCACTCCTTCTTTTACTGTTATTTTCACAGCGTCTACCTTTTTCATCAATCCCATATCTTCTCCCGTGAAATCCCACACTTCAGGTCTCACTGTTTTCTTTAATTCCTGAGGCAATTCCTCTGGGTCAAATACAGCAAATGCCTCAGTGATTTCGGGTTCCAGATTAGCCATTGTCATTCTATACAGTACATCCTCATCAGGAGTTTCAAAAGCTATGCCGTCAGGGGTACAGAAAATCGTAAAGTTCATCTTACACAACAAATCTCTCCCTAACAAATTCACAGGGCTAGTATCGCACACAACAAATCGATGCATATCAGTGAATTTCCCTATTTTGACTTTTACAGGATCAGTAAGATACGTTTTTATCTGTCTATTCGAAACTCCAACTACTTGGATTGTGTCACCCGAGGGAGGACATTTTTTAATGTCAGCTGATCTAAAAGTTGAACGAGTAGCACCAGTATCTACTAGGAAAATAATGTTCTCGTCATTTATCTTTCTGTCCACAAAAGGTCCTGTCTGGTCTACTTCTAGAGTTGTGCCAAGTAAGCACTCCCCTCCCTCTCCTGGGCACGGTCAATAACTCTCTTCTGACTCACTCTCATCGCGCTGCAGCCAATACTGTGAAACCGCACTGTGGAAATTTAGTTCGTATCTGAACATTATCTGCGCCATCTTGTCTCTCCCCAAGCGCCACACGCAGAAAACGTGCGACGGCCATTTTAGGCACCATGGTCTCATTGCCGATCGCCAGCGCGTCCCTCAGGCGCTGAAAACAGCCCCGCGCGCCGGCCACCCCCCCCCCGCTCTCTCATACATGGGCCATAAACCCTCTCCTCCTGCGCGACCCTGCCATGGAACCACATCCCGCGCCTGACCAACACCTCCTTTCATCCCATAAATGGTCATACATCCTTTTGATAACCCCCTTCCTCTGCGCCCGATTGTCCGAACCGATCCCAGGCCATCACCTAGCCCTGCGGATGCAGTTTATTGCCCCTACTGTAAGGGAAACACCTCACATCAAAGGGATTACAGTAGATCAAGGCCCCCACCCCCTGAGACCCGACCAGTCGCACACACTCCCGGGAATTGGCGGAATGTCCAGCTGTGTGATAGCCATCTCCTACTGTGGGTGGGGTGGGGACTTCCACTGTAGTTTCAAACCCCCTCACCGTGCTAGTACCCCATGCAGTTGACACCCTCCTGAACCAGACTAAGACTCCACACCTGACTAGCGCACGACTGACTGGTTATGAACTGACTCTGCTTGCACCCCACATCACGTTGAAACGATGCACCACTCTGAACCCAGCCACTCTGCTACCTCTCCCTGACAATGACCCCAATGCGTCCCCTATACATGACTGTGTGACCCTCACCGACGAACAGACCAAGAGTAGGGTTGACCTCCGAGATACTGCCTTCCCAGATCCTGACGGAGAGCTGTGGGTAGATGGCTCATGCATCAAGCTCCCCGACGGCACCACTTCAGCCGCCTATGCAGTCACCACGGCCCGAACAGTTGTTGAGACAGCCCGCATCACACAGCGATCCGCACAGGCGGCTAAACTGATTGCTCTCACACGAGCATGCATCCTAGCAGCGGGGACAACCGCAAACATTTACACCGACAGCCAGTACGCCTTCGGGGTGGTTCACCACTTTGGGCTCCTATGGAAGGAGAGGGGATTCCTGACTTCCCATGGCACACCCATCCTACATGGAGATCTAGTCTCCGCTCTGACCGAAGCAGTCCTCCTCCCCACACGGCTAGCTGTGATCAAATGCCAGGCACACAAAGAGGTGACGGACATTATAGGACAGGGAAATGCGCTGGCTGACATCACTGCCCGAACCACAGCCGAGAATAGGTCAACAACACGCATGTACGTGACCAGGTCACAAACTGAAAAATGGAAGGATGCTAGGGAAACCATTAGAGACATACAATTGGCCAGCTCACCACACGAATTGAATGAATGGGCACGGGTGGGATTGAAAGACGATGAAGGCTGCTGGCGAACTAGAGACACGAACAAATGGTTGCTACCTGACTCATACCTGATTCCCATGCTGACCATGACACACTCCCCCGCACACACAGGGTCTGCCCCCATGATTGAACTCATCTCCAAAGTCTGGCACAACGACAAAATCCCAGACTCAGCTAAACTCCTTGTCCAACAATGTCTGATGTGCCTCCAACACAACCCTGGTAAAGGAACTGCTGTACCCCGGGGAGGGTTTGGGGTTCCTAGTCACCCCTTTGAGGTCCTACAGATGGACTACATTCAGTTAGAAAGGTGCCAAACCCTGAAGTACGTGCTTGTCGTTGTGTGCGCATTCAGCAAATGGGTGGAAGCCTACCCAACCCGCGACAACACTGCTATGACTACCGCAAAAGTACTACTGAAAGAATTCTTCCCCCGTTACGGCCTTTGTCGAATTTTGTGGAGCGACAACGGCCCCCACTTCGTAGCCGAAGTTATCCAACTCATCTTAAAAGGGTTGGGTGTAAAACAGAAGTTTCATGCGGTCTTCCACCCCCAATCTGCAGGCTTGGTTGAGCGACATAATGCCACATTGAAACTCAAACTAGCCAAAATAGTTGCCACCACAGGACTGAAATGGCCAGACGCCCTCCCACTAGCATTGCTATCAATGCGTTCCACTCCTACCAAACACCACTTAACCCCCTACGAGGTCGTCTTCGGGCGACCCATGAACCTTTGGACTGCACCAAAACCAGCATCCATTCACGACGTCCCGGACGTCCTCATGTCTGACTATCTGTACAATCTAACTAAAACGTTGTCTGTTATCCATCAGCAGGTGCTGCAAGCCATTCCCGATGCTTCCAGGGGCCCCGGACACGACATCCAACCCGGTGACTTTGTCCTAGTGTGCAACTTCCAGCGCACCAAGAGTCTGGAGCCCCGGTGGACGGGCCCCCTGCAAGTCCTGATCACCACCCGAACAGCTCTTCGAGTGGAGGCGAAACGTAATTGGCTGCATGCACACCACTGCAAGAAGGTATCATCGACCCTGACGACCACCGACAACATCACCGCCCAAGAGAAACTTCTGGACAAAGACCGACCATCCCTGAGCTGCTACCCGAATACAGAGACACTTGAATTGACTGAATATCCCGATCCCACTGTGCCATCCAAAGAAGGGTATAACCTACGACGAAAGGAGGGAACTTCGGCTAAGCAGACCACGAACTAAGTTGAAATCTCAGAGCGGTAGCCTAGTCACCTCAAAGGCCTCCAGGAGAGAAACTAAACAAAGTCTGTGGTTCTGCCCGCTACCGAGTCCCTTGAAGGTGATGGAAGCGCCCGACATGAAGATGATGGAAGCAACCGGACGTCCGAAGATCCACTACAAAAACCCAAAGACTGACAAAATGCACAGCTCAAAGACTATTGCACTTTTTATTACCCTTCTCCTTTGCCTCCTTCTCATGGTCACTTTCTGGATCATGGAAGAAAACGCACCCGCTCATAAGACATTGCTGACCACTGCTCAACCCACCACCATGAAAGAACACCATCTGATTTCACTTTCACCCCAACTCCGAGAAAGACGTAAGGAGTTCTGGAATAACTCTTTTGTGCAACTGCTCCACCAACACAATCTTGCCGCCAATGCCACTAACTGCTGGATCTGTGGATTGCTACCACATGCCACTGGACATTCTATCCCTTTCATCCCTTCGCCCTTCTCTGTCCATGGCTCCTGCCTCGCTTGGCTAATCCTCCTGCAAGAAAGTTACAAGGACAATGCCACTTCCGGCAAAACTGTGTCGCACTTCTATCATGGGTTCTGGCTGAACCAAACTGGAAAAACCTCTGCCCCCTTTTGTCCTCTGAGATCAAACACCTCTTTCCATATGGACATCCCTGCCAAGGAGCGAGTTGAAATGCAGGTGTTCAACAACCCAGCCAGACCCACCTTCTCTTACCTCCGGAAACGAACGGCCGCCACCCTAACAGTGGCCCTATCCGTCGTCAACATCACAGGTCTGGTGTGCCTCGAAGGCCTAGGAACACAGCCGGTAGGCCACAGTTCCTGTCTCATCACCCGAACATTGGACTCAGTTGACCCACCCTCCTTTGTTACCTCCCCAAATATGTACTTCGTCTGTGGTACTAAGGCCTACACCTGGCTTCCGAAAGGTTGGGGAGGCACCTGCTACATCGCTTTTATCCTTCCTCCAACATATGTGGCTCCAGCAAACCATCACCGGCAGAAACGTGCAAAGGACATTGTACAAGCCGACTTCACTGGAGCACAGTTCATGGATGCAGTAAAGGGACTTGTTCCACTGTGGGGTCCAATGGCAAACAGCCGTGCCATCCGGCACCTAACCCAGGCAGTCGAAACCACAATGAACATTACAGCCGGCATCCTCACCAACAACACCGCTGAGCTTCAGGCCGTCCGCCTGGTAGCTCTTCAGAACCGCCTCGTTCTAGACGTGGTTCTGGCTGATCGTGGAGGAGCATGCCGCATCATTGGGTCCAGCTGTTGTACCTACGTACCGGATAACTCACCCTCAGTCTACAAGGCGGTCGAACACCTCCACAGACTTTCCGCAGAGGTTCATCAGGAGCAAGAAGGATGGTCGCTTGGGAGTTGGTTTTGGGACACTATTAAAAGTTGGGGGTGGAGGTTGTTTACATTTATCATGATACCAATTGTGATACTGTGTGGGTGCTGTCTGGGGATTCAGTGCTTGCCACCTTTATGTTCACTTTTCACGAACTACATCTGCCCTAAGACTCTGAACTTTGAAGCAGAACGAATGAAAGCCCTGTACGAAGTAGAAGTACGTGGTATTATGGGGATAGATCCGAACTAAACAAGCTGGCGAGATATGTTAAAAGGGAGGACTGTGGAAATTTAGTTCGTATCTGAACATTATCTGCGCCATCTTGTCTCTCCCCAAGCGCCACACGCAGAAAACGCGCGACGGCCATTTTAGGCACCATGGTCTCATTGCCGATCGCCAGCGCGTCCCTCAGGCGCTGCAAACATCCCCCACGCGCCGGCCACCCCCCCCCGCTCTCTCATACATGGGCCATAAACCCTCTCCTCCTGCGCGACCCTGCCATGGAACCACATCCCGCGCCTGACCAACACCTCCTTTCATCCCATACATGGTCATACATCCTTTTGATAACCCCCTTCCTCTGCGCCCGATTGTCCGAACCGATCCCAGGCCATCACCTAGCCCTGCGGATGCAGTTTATTGCCCCTACTGTAAGGGAAACACCTCACATCAAAGGGATTACAGTAGATCAAGGCCCCCACCCCCTGAGACCCGACCAGTCGCACACACCCCCGGGAATTGGCGGAATGTCCAGCTGTGTGATAGCCATCTCCTACTGTGGGTGGGGTGGGGACTTCCACTGTAGTTATGTGTGGGAGCGGATCCGAGCCGGGGATTCCGAGGATGTTCTTTCATGTATCAAAGCAATCTCAAGAATGTGCCATGTACAATAAACCGGTAATAAAGTAAAAAATGTGTGTATAAGAGACCAGGTCTCAGAGATGCAGAGAGAGCACCTCCCGAAGACATTCTGTGTGCGTGTCCGAAATGACAGGCTCTCCTCATGAGAAATAAACCCTGTTTCCTGCCTTCCAGTCTCCGGCGCCTGCCTCTTTTGTTGGTTAATCATCGAATGGTATAAGAGGCGATTACCGCCGGGCAATACTTGAAAGGTTATCGACTGAAACTGCCACTACCATTTAACAGCACTAGCGCGCGGTAGCTTGGTTACCTGTTCCTCGCTGTAGAATCCTGTCTCATTACTATATCTCTGAGGATTTACGCTCTGTGGAAAAGGTGGCTTTGGCACCTGACACTGTTGGGTAACAACCTGCTGCTGTTGCAGCGGTTGACAACTCACCTCATTCTGCACCTGTGGATTCAATGATGCATTATCGCCATTAGCACTCGGGGCAATTTACACTCGGATTTCTAATGCCCTAATTTTCCACAAATATGACATGGCCATTTCTTTTTTGCTTCATCTAAGCTAATTTGTCCCTTTCCCTTTCCAATATTAGGTTTTTGTCTAACCTGGCCCATGCCATTTGCCTGTTCAATCAGCTGAGCCTCTTGTTTCTCCACTACCTTAACCTGTGCCCACATGGCCTTCTCTTTCAGCTTACGTTGTTTTGCCTCAATTTCATCGCTAAAATATTTTGCATGTCTCAATACTTCATCTATCTTTTTATTTTGACAATCCACTGTATGCTGTTAATTATTTCGCTTACTTCAGGTCTTAGACCATAAACAAATCGATACACAAAATGACTTAAATCCTTCTCACTCAATTTCTCATCCCCACTGTATTGTTTAAAGGCTAACAGCAACCTTTCATAATAGGCATGGACAGATTCTTTAACTTCTTAGTGAGTTCTATCAATTTTTACCCAATCAGTTTCTTTCGGTGGTACTTTCGTTTTCAGAAAGGTAATTACCTGTTCATACTTTCTCATTACCTCCGGATCAGGGGCTCCCGTTTTAGGATCCCTAGGATATTCTTGAGTAGGCCAACCTACCGTAATTTTACATTCAGCCCATCGATCTGCCGGTACAATGATATCGAAAAGACCATTCAATTCAATCCACAATACTTTGGATAATTTAACAAACCTTTCTACCTGTCGATACCATTCCACAGACTTTTCCCTGAGCCTAGGAAAATCATTGGTAAATGATAAAATGTCATGTCTAGTCCATGGAACATGTACATAACCTCCTCCTGGAATCTCCCTCATAGGGAATTCCGTGACTACTGTCTCCTTTTCTCTTACCGGAAATGCCGAAAAGGTCTTATCGGTTGTGTCCTCTCTCTTCCAAAACCACCTACTTTTCCATCTGTCTACGTCACCCCATTTTCTTAACAAGGCAATCAATTCTTTAATTTGAGTCAATCTTCCTGCAGTATTCAGATTTTGAATATCTTTTTCAGAGAAATCTACTCTATATTGCTTTTGTAATGATTTTATTTTCTCAAAATCAATGCCCATTTCACTTGCCGTTTCTTCAAGTTTCTCATGCAAACTCCTCGCTCTCCAAGTTCTATTTTTGCAAAGAAACATTAGCTCTTCATCCTGATATGCCTTTAATTTTTCAGTTGGAATAGTCCCTACTATTAATTCCTCCAATGTTATCTTTAATTTTGCCACATCTAAAGGTTGAGGTTCTGTATCTTTTCGCTGTAAACTCCTTAACCAATCGCTCAGTTCATCAGAAGTGGGACCTAGAGGGATTGTTTCATTTCTAACTCGCTCCGTATTTCTTTCTGGAGTCTCTGGTGCTGATTCAGTTGCCATCAGCATCTTACTTGCTGGACTTTGATTCATCGTCAAATTTTTAGGTGTACTTAAACCTGATGTTCCTACCAATTTTCCCCATGCATTCTCTCCAGATCCGCTTCTTTCTGTCTCAATTTGTTTATTACTATGGTAGGGAACTGTTAAACAATGTTCACTATCCTTCTGTTTATCAAAAACAGGCATCACTGGCCCTATGGTTACAGGTACAGTTACGGCTTCCATGTTTTTAGTTAACTCTCTAATTTTCTCAGTTAGTTCCAGAGTAGTCCTAGCTAGTTCGGCTGATTTTTCATTTTCAATCCTGACAGGATGTGCTATTTCAGAGTTTCTAAATGAATTATTTTTCCCTAAATCAGGTGGCGTCTGCTCAAAACTTTTATTTCGCAGGGTTTCTTTTACTGGCGCACTCGGCATCAGCAATGTAGAATTTGGTTGATACGGGGGAGCATTTTTATAAAACATGTCCTCTAGCACATCATCCTCTGACTCATTCACCCCATACTTGTAACTTTCTGACCCTGTATGGCTTCTCTACTCTGTACACTTTCTACCACTTGTCTCTTCAGTATTTCTCAATGGAAACAACCCATCCGTCATGTTTGCACTCCGCCATCTCCTCATCCTGTCATCGTGACTTTCCTGCCCACACGGTCTACCAAACATGTAATTATACCTTCTTCCACTCCGATGTCGTTCCCTCTCATACATCTCTTCCTCCCACTCCGTCAAAGCCTCAAACTGAGTAGGTCTAGGTCTTGGTTCTAACCTCATCATTCTTTCTCTTAAGTTTCTCAATACAGCTAAACTAAACGAACCACTTTCTGGAAACGCTAAGACTCCATCTTCATTTGTATACTTTGCACAATTATCAAGCCAAATACAGGTATGGTATCCATATTTCGCTACCATGAAGGATGCAGGCGATTTCGGTGGAGGAAGTATCTGTCCTTCCCTAGTCACAATTGGCTTATCCTTTTTAAATATGCTTTTAATTTTCCCAAACCATGACTTTTTCTCCTTCTCTGGTGGATCGTAATACATAATTTTTTACTTTTTCTTAGTCCTGTATCACTAGACTTCTCAAATCGCTTCTCTACGACTATTCTGTTTGCTGTCCAATCCCAGCGCGACTCACACTAACGCACCAATCCTGTGCGTCTACGTCACACTGGCAATTCTCCACTCCTAGCGCGGCTCACACCTCCGCACTAATCCGTGAACGCCTTGTTTCCCTACAGCTGGCAAATCCCAGCACGGTCTCTCTGACGTCAGCTTTTCTTGCTACTCCTGTTTCTGCTGACCCCTCTTTTACAAAATGTAACGGCAAACTTACCTTACGTTCTCTTCAATCAAACATCTGTTAGTAACGACATAAAAACACCACCATTGCCTGTTTCACTAAACCAAAGAGATAGTTTTTGTTCATTTACACAAGAATTTTGTATTTCCAGTAGGCAGCGCTTACCTCTACCCTACCACAGAATTATTCAGTTTCCCCGATAAAGTAGCACTTCCCTCTACCTTACCCTTCTAACAAGCAAGAAGGCTAACCGTTTCTCTGGGGATAAAACACATGTGGAGACTACACTGCTCCTGAGAATTAAGGCCAGCATTTCACGAGAGAACCTGTTGCTATTTCACCCACGTACTTTCACACAGAAAATGTCCCTAACGATAACACACAATGATGTTACCAACTCGAAACCAGACAATGCGTTGTGCGACTTCACTTGCCACACATTTCCCCGTGTACCTACAGGGCAACCAGACAATACACCGTGTTACTTCACTTGCCACACGTTTTCCCCGTGTACCTACAGGGCATCCAACTTCCTACATCCCGGAAGTCTTCAAAAACAACATAGAACGCGACGCGACTCAACATAGACTGTTAGAACATAAATCAGTAATCAATCAATCATCAATAATCACCAAACAAATGCAATAAAACCATCAATCTACTACCAGAAAAACTGCTCCAGTGGAAAAGGGCAAATTTACATATCCTCCTTGCGTAACAGACCCGTCATCACACTTACTCATTCACGCACGCATTCATTGGTGGGGCCCATAACACCAACACTCATACGTCTCACTCAAATCTGCGCACAGGAGGGAAAGAAGCGCTGGACATGTGGGGTACCTTGTTACCTATAGGAGGAAAATCTTTACATTATATACATTATATGCATTAAATACATTAGTACCTATATAATCCAAACCTTAACATCAAGGCACTCCACCATTTGGTCGATGGACCAATTAGTTGGACTGGTTGATGGTGATTTAGAACCAGCTAAAACACATTTAAAGCTTTGGAACCTTGCAATTATTCAATACCTTATTAAAAGAATCACAGACTAATTTTTTTGTTAATTAATGCCTGGTTTATCTAATTAATTCACTTTCATTGGCATAGTCAGAATTTTAATCAAATCAGAATTTTCAGTGAAACTCTTTAGCACAAATGTACATACAATAATATTTACCTAAAATTTTGACACCGGTGACCATTTGTTATGTTATGTTATGTTAAAACTATTTGTTACGCGCACAGCGACTCCAGCGAAGGAGCATCCCGGCGCAGAGACACGGAGCAGACATAACACAGCATGGAGATAATGCTACAGAAGTAGGAAAACAGGGAAGCTAAAATAAGAAGGTTTTGATGGCTCTACGAAACGAAAGCAAGTCCTCTATCTGCCGAATTTCAACTGGGAGAGTGTTCCAGATTGACGCAGCTCTCACCCTGAAGGACCGGCCCCCCATCCTGCTGAGCCTAAATCTGGGGACAACCGCAAGGGCCTGACCATGAGATCGAAGATTGCGAGTAGGAACATAGAAAGCAATAGAGTTGGCCAGGATCTCAGGGCCAATGCCTCTAAGGATTTTGAAGGTCAGACACAGAACCTTAAAAAGAATACGCTTCCTCACCGGGAGCCAGTGCAGGGAGCGGATAACATGAGACACCGGGCAGAACTTAGAAAGTCCAACAATGGCTCTCGCCGCGGCGTTCTGCACCCGCTGCAGACGGGTTAACTCAGCCTGGTTAGCCCCCGCCAGCAAAGAGCTAGCGTAGTCCAGACGGGAGATGATGGTTGCCTGGACCACAAGCTGTCTGGTAGGGGCATCAAAGAACTTAAGCACCGGCCTTAACCCTCTTAGGAGACCGAAGCAACAGGCTGCGATTTTTTTGGTATGCCCTATGAATGTGAGACCAGCGTCTAACCCAACCCCAAGGTTCTTTACCTCCGTCACTAAGGTCGGAGTGGGGCCCAACTCCGAGGGCCACCACTGGTCGCCCCAAAGCTCCACTCCCTTCCCGACAACCATAACCTCTGTTTTTGCGGCGTTCAGCTGGAGACAGTTACCTGTCAACCAACTAGCCACTGCCTTCAGTCCGGACTGAAACCTGGGGGCATCCTGTTCCGCATCCCCGCTGAGAGTAACCGCCAGCTGTGTGTCATCGGCATATGAGACCATGGTTAGGCCCCACTGCCTTGCGACATCAGCCAGTGGTCTTACGTAGAGATTGAACAGCGTGGGACTCAGCGAGGATCCTTGCGGAACCCCCATGGCCAGAGGCTGGAACCTGGACTTGAAGGGAGGAATGGCAACACAGAAGGAGCGGTTGTCTAGGAAGGAGCGGAACCATTGCAGCGCCAGGCCGCCGATACCAGTCTCCTCGAGCCGCCTAAGGAGGATGCTGTGCGATACAGTATCGAATGCGGCGCTGAGATCTAGCAAAATCAGCGCCGCCGTCTGACCAGCATCCAACCTTGCGCGGAGATGTTCCACCATCACTAGAAGGGCAGTCTCCGTGCTGTGACCAGCACGGAAGCCATTCTGTGTGGGATCGAGGGCATTGGACCGGGCTAAGTATTCAGACAGGGCCAGATTGACATGGGCCTCTGTCAACTTAGCTGGCCAGGGCAGCAGCGAGATGGGACGGTAGCTTTCCGGCTTAGACGGGTCAAGAGATGGTTTTTTAATGATCGGAGACACCACCGCCTGCTTCCAACTGATGGGAACAACCCCAGTCTCTAAGGAGAGATTGACAAGAGAGCGTATAGCCACGCGCCCCACAAAAGTCTGATCTCGAAAGAGGGCAGGCCTCACTGGGTCAGAAGGAGACCCAGACTTAACTTGCATCGCAAGTTTGTCAAACCCTTCCAAAGTGAGATGGGGAAATGAGAGCAGAGCGGGCTGATAAAGCGTCTCCTTAGGGCTGCCCATCGTTGTACCAGTGCTCGGAAAGGTCCGATATATAGACTGAACCTTTCCCAGGAAGTAAGTAGCGAGGGATTCACAGTGTGTAACAGAACTCACAACCGTAGAGATCGACCGCTTAGACATGCGATCTTTCACCGCCTTGAAGATGGCCTTCGACGGGTTAGTGCTATTCCTAAATTCCTCGGCATAAAATGCCGCTCGGGCCCGACAAATGGCCCGGTGATAGAGCTTGACGGACGCGACATATGTAGCTTTTAACTCAGCCCCATATGTCTTCCGCCAGGCCCTCTCCGCCCGTCTACAGGCACCCTTCAGAGCGCGCAAAGCGTCATCATACCAGGGGCTAGACACTCGAGGGTTGATCTTCGTTGTTACAACAGGTATCAAAACATCCAGAGCCCTAATGAGCCAAGAGCAGAAGAGATCGTACCCCTTCTCTACGTTGTTAAATGGGCCCAAAGGTTCCACAGACAGAAGATGGTAAAAGTCATCCAGCCTGAGTTTACTCCAGGATCTCCTGGGTACCCGCTTGGCAGAAGAGGTGGAAATGTTGGTAGTCATAGGGCAATAGATGGATACCAAAGAATGGTCAGACCACTCTACAGGAGCCACCGACGTGACTTTAGCCTCGGTCAAGTTGGTAAAAAAAGGGTCAAGAATATGTCCCCCGGAATGAGTAGGCTGGGAGACCAGCTGAAAAAGTTGAAAGGCCTCTAAGTCCATAAGAATACTACGTGCTGTCAGACAAGATGGAGCATCGAAATGCAAATTTAAATCGCCCAAAACCCGTCAGCCCTGCATAAATCAATAATCCCTTCTGGTAAAATCGTCCAGTTAAACGCAGGTTAAGACCCAAATAAGTCCGGGAAAGTTCTTTTTGCTCATCATGATACAGTCCCAAAGGTGGTCGAGGGACCAGGCAATCACGCTATTAAATCGAACTCCACACCAACAGTCACCAATGGGGAACATGGTACCGACTTTTTTTCTGTACTAAATACCCCCCTCTTTTATACCTTTTTCCCCCTACTTCTAGACCAAATATGCAACAATTTAAAGACAGAAGTATCCTGATTGGCTAAATCTCCCTGAATTTGCAAGAAGTAGTGACTTTCCCAAAAGTTTTTTTTCTTCCCATGGGACAGGGTATGACATCTCTCAAAATTGTAAGTTTCCCTCGGGTTCTCAAGCGAAAGTTCCGAAGTAACAACATGTAGACCTCCGGGTACAGGTTGCTATTGTATTTTCAGTCATTCACTCTAGCTGAGTCCTAACAATCCTCCACGTTCCTATCCTTGACAAGGAACACGGAGTCTTGTGGTTAGAGGTCGCCTGGAGATCTTCAGAGCCATCCGAGTCTGCGCAGTAGGCATCGTGCTCAAATGACGGTGGCCACTTCCAAACTCCATTTTGAATACTGCGGCCTAGTAGGCCCGAATGCCAACCTAAGCAAAGATAAACATAAAAGTAATTAATATATGGAAATGAAGATTCTAATGTTTAAACCCACACTAATCCCAATATTTATTAGTATTTTCCTAGCTCATAGCAACATTTAAAGCAATAATACTCACCATTCCGCAATACCAGGAGCACAAACCATCACAAAAGCAACATAAATCATGCAATTTTCTATTTCCACACATCCTATAATTAGTTTGCGTATCACAGGTAATCATTAGATTTTGTAGCCATGCAATTTGCATTTTAGTCCCACATGTATCTTGTGTTTATCAAGGTGTAAAGTTGATTAATCACAACACTACAAGCAATTAATACAGGTTAATATTTAGAACGATTACTTAATTAGTGTTTTCATGCAAAATAGAGAAGGTATACAAAATTTTGTTTTACCTGCTCCACCAGAGTCAGCACTGTTGGAAATTGCAGACACCTTAAAAATAACCCTGGATGCTGGGAAGAATGCAATGCTGTTCCTGTTGGACTTATCAGCTGCATTTGATACCATCTCACATGACATACTATTACAGTGTATCAAAAGTTGCTGCATTTCACATCTGGCCCTGGCCTCGTTGAAATCTTTCCTTGCAGATCGCAGGCAAACAGTAACACTAGGATTTAAAGTTCTGAGGCCCTAGGATCCCAGGTCCTGGAGAGTATTGCTCAATTTAGATAAAATATATTCTCGAGGGAATAGACTCAAGGCACTGGACCTCTATGGCCTTAAACATTCATAAGTCTTTGTAGTAGTGAGTCAAATACCCTCTCTCTTATAATGAACCATATTCAGGCTTTTGGTAGAAACAGAAAGTTCTTTTTATTCGTGAGTTCAATGAACATGAATAATCAAATGAACATGGACAGCCAACACGTGTTTCGCCCCCTAGGCTCAGTTGAGGCCGGGGCTTTCTCAAGGCTGTGCGAAGGCAAGGGAAAAAAAAGAACAAAAAGGAGTAAATCCTAGGGGAAGTTATTACATGAGCTGAGAGAAGTTAGTGTGACCACTCCCTGTGAATAGAAATTTTATTTAGAAAAAAGAATAAAAGCGTGATGTTGAAAAAACCCGTGTCCATAGGTAAGTATGGGTGTGACTAGTCTCTTCCTAATTATTGTGAGCAGGTTAGTATTATTAGGTATTATTCATCGATTTAGTGAGTATTAGGGCTTGATAGTGCTTAACATATGTCAAAGTTAATTCAGTTCTTATAGAGGGTCACGTATGGAGTGACTTAGCAACCTATGTAGAGAGAGAAATGCTGCGCTAGAGAAGGTTAGTTGAAATTGGTGAGGTATAGAGTCCTATACCCGAGAGCTATGGTTAGGGCAAATGAGTGCAAGCAGGCTTTACCTGGGAATGTGCTTTCAAATTACTTTCCGTATATAACATCCCAAATTTGTCATGATGTCTTCATTATCTCTTCATTCTTTCACAGGTTACTTGTAAAATACAGGTATACCAGCCTCTGCACAAAACAATATATATATGTACAATAACGAAAGTTACAGCAGACTAATCATATTGGGAGGGGGTCAGGAGGAGAAAAATGTTTGTTCAGTATAGAATAGTACATACAGAGGACCGTCCGGTATTGTGTATTCTAGGTTTTGGCTATGCATTACCATTATTACAATCATTACAATCTTATTCTCCTTATTAGTCACATCTATTCAGTTTGCTATGGTAATGGGAAGGTTCCGGAGGCCCAATGGTGGATTTATGGAGAAAGGAGTTAGTGAATTGGTTTTCCGGTTATGGGGAGTAAAGCAACCCGTTTCGAAACCAGCGTATGGGCCCATGATGGAGGAAAATATTTTTTGAGACTCAAGCGCAAGCCGAGCTATGTTTGAAAAGCATTGCCTAGTAGCAGTCTACTTACTTTCAGGCGTGAAATCAGGATCACGGCGTGATTGCCGTATCTGGTATTCTTCCGCGCGGTGTATTAGCGTTCTGGTCCGCGGCCATCTTAAGGGGGTTAGTACGGCCAGTCACGTGTTACTTGCGTCAGACAAGGTCGTTTTCCTGCGCCATCTTGGAGTGTTGTTTTGTTTCTTTAGCGAAACGGTCTATATCTCAGATCTAGTTACTTATTATCATTATTGAAATGAGGATTTTCATCCTATTACGTTCTGTTTTTATTAGCTCTTTTCCCTAATTAATATATTTTGTAAAAGTATTTAATTTTATTTTTATTTTAATTTGCGCGACCGGCTATACGAGGTTACTTGTGGTATAGTCATGAAAATACAGGAACTACAGGATTTCCATTCGGTTGAATTAAATTTGGTCTTGTTACTGAGCACTAATGGTTTAATAGGGCCACTGACGCCATCTTGGAGTGGCCTAAGGGCAATGTAAAATTGAGTTAATTCACTGCTTCTAGTCTATATTTATTATAAATAGTGACCACAGTTGCGTAGGGTTTACTTTACTCCTATAATTTTATTGCTTATCTTTCATTTGGATTTTGGTTACATTATTTTTGTGATTTCCGCGTTGTTTAGGTGAGAAGGAAAACTCAAGAAATTTTTTTTTTATTGTTTTTTCCTCATTTATGGCGCTTATTGCTCTTTTTATTCAAGGACTTTTAGTAGGGCCAGTCAGGAGAAAGCGCGAAAATGATTTTAACTTTTAGATCGGGGGACAGTTTGGTAGAAAAGAGAGAGGGAGGAGAGGAAAACAACAGTACATTATAAAAACCGAATTACATATATACACATGGGTGTCATCATCATTGTTTCTGAAAACATTTCGACATCCATTTCAGTCTATTCGTTAGCAGTTTGATGTGGCAAGTGTGTTTTTACAGCCAATGATGCCACTCGTGATCTTTGTTGAGACCAAATTCTACAGTTCCACAACGGATTATGTAGGAGCTTTCCTTCTGTCTCAGACGTTGTTCCAAATTGCCTCCTCTATCAGGTTGTCGGATCTTTTCTAAGCCGCAGAAGACAAAGTTCCGATTGTGTTCATGGTACAGATTGTAGTGTTCAACTAGAGGTTGTCTATCGTCTGTTTTGTGGATGTTGCGATAGTGTTCCTGTATCCGCTTTTTGAGTGGGCGGGTTGTGCTCCCAATGTAATGTTGACCACATGGACATGTGATAAGGTAGATCACATGGGTGCTCTCACAGTTGATGAAATCATTGATAGCAATGGTATGTCCATTTATTGTTGTTTGTTGTAATTTTGATTGGCCTAGTTTGCATATCGAGCAGTTGGAGCATGTGTAGAATCCATGTGGTTTCTGTAAGAAAGTTGTCGTTTTTTGTTTGGCTTCAAAAAATGATGGGCATAGTGAGTCTCTCAGATTTTTGCTTCTCTTAAAGCTGAGTTGTGGTTGGTCTTTTATTGCAGATCTGATGGTTGGGTTTAATGTTAATAGATTCCAATGTTTTTTGAGCACTTTACGTATGTGGTGATGACCGTTGTGAAAAGGGGTGAGGAAGCGTATGGTGGGTTCCGTCTCCTTCTTTTTCCTGTTTTGTAGGAGATTGTTTCTGTCCAGAGTGGAGACTTGTTGTTGAGTGTTTCTAAGAGAACTAGTGTTATATCCTCGTTGGGCGAGTCGTGATGTGATGTCCCTTGAATGTATTTCAAATCCTTGGTCTGAACTACAATTGATTCTGGCCCTACGGAATTCTCCTGATGGTATATTTTTGATGGTATGCTGTGGATGACTGCTGGTCGCGTGTAGGATGGAGTTAGCGGCTGTGGTTTTACGATGAAACTGTGTTAGTAAGGAATTGTCTTCAACAGATATTTTTACGTCCAGGAACTCTATTTCGTTTTTAGATATGGTATAGGTGATATTGATATCCCATTGATTTGGTGTCAGAGTTCCAAGGAAGTTAAGTAGATGTTCTTCAGATCCTTGCCATATTAGCAGTACATCATCGATGTATCTTTCCCACATAACTATATTCTCGGAGTAGTTTGGTTCGTGATCCTTCCAAATCCAGTGACGCTCTACTTCCCCCATGAAGATACAGGCGTACGGAGGAGCAAATTTTGCCCCCATCGCCGTACCTTGGGTCTGTAGGTAATAGGTACCATTGAATAGAAAAAAGTTGTTATATAGGCAAAATTCCAGGAATTCCAAAATCATGTTGTTTCTCGCGGTGAAGTGTACTGATCTTCCTAGTAGGCATTTCCTTACTGCCGCTATACCATCAGGGTGTTGAATTGACGTATATAGACTGACG
Organism: Triturus cristatus; assembly: GCF_964204655.1. Lineage (NCBI taxonomy): Eukaryota > Metazoa > Chordata > Amphibia > Caudata > Salamandridae > Triturus > Triturus cristatus. Next base: position 781,766,481 of record NC_140590.1, on the reverse strand, counting down.
ACATCAATACTTGAAAGAAGGTAGTCCGGTTGCCATGTGATGTTATTCAGCTTCTGTAGTATATCCTTAGTGTCCCGGATGAATGAGGGAAGGTCTCTCATGAACGGCTGTAATTCTTCATCAATATATGCCCCAATCCTGGAGCATATAGAGTCGATACCTGCAATAATGGGTCTTCCTTTCGGAGGTGTACCTGGTTTGTGGACTTTGGGCAACAGGTATAGAGTCGGAGTTACTGGCGTTTCTATGAAGAGAAGTTGTTTTTCTGCCAGTGTGAGAAGGCCTTTGTCGTACCATTTGTTCAATAAGCACAGCAGTTTATTTTGTATGTCTTTGGTTGGATTATTGGTAAGTTTGCTGTAGCAGACGGGGTCTTGCAATTGGCGTTCGGCTTCTTGAAGATAATCCGATGTGTTGAGGATGACAATATTGCCTCCTTTGTCTGCTTCCTTAATTGTTAATGATGAGTCATTTTTGAGTTCCAATAGTGCATGTTCTTCTTCTCGTGTTATGTTATGTGTGAAATATTTTCGTTTGGCCAAGTATTTGTGATGTTCAGATATCAGGTCATTACTCACTGCTGAGAAGAAGGTGTCTATTGGATTGCCAGCTGGTAGGATTGGCGTAAATTTAGATTTGCCCCTAAGTGTTGTATTTTTACAGTAAAAGATGTCTATGTCCAATTCTTCTGCCGTGCTGGTAAGGGATTCCAAATCATCTGTTGGAGCATCCGTAGACAAGTGGGTTAGTAAGTTAATGTCTTCTAAGTCTTTGGCTGAGAGATGACTTAGGATGTTGGGGTGACCTGGTTGTCTCTGTTGTTGGGTTCCGTCCGAGAAAAAGGAATGTAGTTTCAATTTCCGAGTGAATTTGTATAGATCCACTTGGGTCTGTACCAAGTTCCAACTAGATGTGGGACAGAACGATAGGCCCTTATTTAATATTTGATGGTGGATAGGGGTCAGGGTCCTATCTGAGAGATTGATCACGAGGTTGCATGGTGTTACTTCTGTTCTGGCGGTCCCGACTTTGTCAGTTCTTTGCTTCGTGCCCGTGTTTGCACTCCCAATGTACTTGGTTTTGTTGTTTGTATATTTGGCGGTCGGGTTCGGTTGTCTTGTATATTTCCTAGACGATGTCGGCGAACTTCCTCGTGAAAATTTACATGTGGTCTCGTGTTTCTCACTTCCTCTGGTTGTTCCATGGATTCTACATCGGATGATGGTATCATTTCAGAAGAGCTGCTTGCATGATTTGTGGTGGTGGTGGGAGTAATGTTGTCATACTTTTTTGCAAAAGTATAGACTCTGCCTTGTTGGTAATCAGTCATGTCGCGTCGAAATTTGCGATTCTTCCTTTGAATAATATCTTCCTCGAAGTCATCTAGGACTTTGTTTAGAATAGCATAATTTTTAACTGTGATGTCACCCCAGTTGGCTTCTTCAATAGTTTTGGACAGTGTGTCCACTTCCAGTTTGTATTTATCATATTCTTCCTGGGCAATATCTATTAGTTGTCTCAGCATGTTGTTGGATGCCGTTCTGAGATTGTCTTCCCAGAGTTGTAATTTTTCAGGTAATGTGGTTTCAATTGGTGGAAATATCAGGATTCTCAGACCTCTCGGTATCAAGTTGTGTTCTAGGTATTTCTTGAGTGACGCTCCTTCCCACCATTTTGATGTTTCTTTTTTGACTGCTTTTTCCAAAGCCTGGAAAGTACTTTTTGCAGATTGTGTATTAAGTACATTCGTTGATCTTGTTGTATTAGTTCCTAATGGATCAAAAATTTCCTCAAGTCTGATGTTCCTTCTTTCTCTCCTATTATCATAGGTTGCCATTTTTCCTTCAGATTTTCCTTTTTTTGGTACAAAGTAGTGAGTATTTTCAATTTAGACAAGGTCTCTGTTTATTAGAAGGTTTAGTAGTCATAATATTTCTAGCGCTCCAGGGATAATGGAATCCTTATTGAGTATGATTTAAAGTTCTGAGGCCCTAGGATCCCAGGTCCTGGAGAGTATTGCTCAATTTAGATAAAATATATTCTCGAGGGAATAGACTCAAGGCACTGGACCTCTATGGCCTTAAACATTCATAAGTCTTTGTAGTAGTGAGTCAAATACCCTCTCTCTTATAATGAACCATATTCAGGCTTTTGGTAGAAACAGAAAGTTCTTTTTATTCGTGAGTTCAATGAACATGAATAATCAAATGAACATGGACAGCCAACACGTGTTTCGCCCCCTAGGCTCAGTTGAGGCCGGGGCTTTCTCAAGGCTGTGCGAAGGCAAGGGAAAAAAAAGAACAAAAAGGAGTAAATCCTAGGGGAAGTTATTACATGAGCTGAGAGAAGTTAGTGTGACCACTCCCTGTGAATAGAAATTTTATTTAGAAAAAAGAATAAAAGCGTGATGTTGAAAAAACCCGTGTCCATAGGTAAGTATGGGTGTGACTAGTCTCTTCCTAATTATTGTGAGCAGGTTAGTATTATTAGGTATTATTCATCGATTTAGTGAGTATTAGGGCTTGATAGTGCTTAACATATGTCAAAGTTAATTCAGTTCTTATAGAGGGTCACGTATGGAGTGACTTAGCAACCTATGTAGAGAGAGAAATGCAGTAACACTAGGACCATTCCTATCAACTGAAAAGACCATCACTTCAGGTGTACCATAGGGCTCGTCTCTTAGCCATGCACTGTTTAATATCTATATGGCCCGTTCATCTCGCTGATATCATCCTTTGGTATCAAAACTACTTCATATGCAGATGACACCCAGCTGATATAAGTCCTAGACAAAGAATCAACAGGCTCAGAGTGCAACTTCAAACTTTGCCTAACAGAAGTCAATCGGTGGATGCAAGCTAACCACATCAAATGCAATACAGATAAGACAGAGATTATGCTAGTAGGGAAAACAAACCCTTTTGATCCGGTATCATGGTGGCCAGATGCCTCCCCTGCACCCAACACTGTTGAGGTGGCAAAAAATCTTGGTGTGAAATTTGACTCCTCTCTTTCCTTTGGTCCACAAGCACTCGCAGTAGCAGGAATATGTTTTAAACTGACAAAATCTCTCAAACAATTCTTCGACTATCTTCTTTGTGCAGCAAGAAAGAAAGTGGCCTTTGCATTAATTGTGTCAAGACTGGACTATTGTAACAGTCTATATGCAGGTGCCACCAAACAAGTGCTACAGAGCTACAGATGGTGCAACATGCAGCTGCTCGACTTGTATTGAAACCACCATGCCGCTTTCGGCTTCAGCAGCTCTTAAAGCCCTTCATTGGTTGCTAATTCATTAAGGGTCTTATTTAAGTTCTTGTTGATTACTTTTAGAGCCACTAGAGCGTCAGGTCCGGAATAGCTAGCTTCCAGATTTACTCACTACACTAAAGCCCAAACTCTCAGATCTTCCTTGGACAATCTACTTAAACCCCCAACCTTTAGGTGCAAGACTAAAGGTCGCAAATCTCTTGCTGTCCTGCAGACTAAGGCTTTGAATCTGCTCCTTAGACATTTCAGATTCATCGACTCTAAACTACTTTTTAAGAAACATCTGAAAACCTGGATATTTGCAGCTCCCTATTCTTTATGCCATTTTCTGATATAGGGAACCTTGCTGATGTGCATGTTTACTCTGTCCACTATGAACTTTATTATTTCCTGCTTAGTGCCAGGATGCTCCATTTGGAGTGACAGCTGTGCTTTATAAATACAATATTCATTCATTCATTTAGTAGTTTTATGCTGTGAGAAATTGGGTTGTTGGTTGCAGGGGTGAAACTCTACACAAGCATCAACCACAATCCCTGTCACAGTGAACCAACAACAGTCATTAAATTAACCTATAGCTTGGCCCAAAGGCAGTCAAACTTAACTTCGAGTAGTGATACTCAAAGTATGGTCCGAGGGCTACATGTGACACTCCTGACTATCGCATGCAGCTCCCTGGTCAACAGTAGCACCAGGCTGCTGTTTACTGAGCTCAGCATTACTAATAAATAGATTTAAATAAATGGAAAAGCATTTATATAAAGGTTATTTGAAGGTAAAGAAAGAAAGTAACTAGAGAGTCTTGCACCACTTATATTTAGGAACACCAAATGTTAAAAAATATGATAAATTCTCTTTAGAATGCATAAAGTGTATTTCTTTAGCATGCAGAACCATTTCACATCAGTACACCAGATTATGTCATGCTCACCCCCCCAAAACCCCTCCTGACAGCAATGCCAAGAGTGAACTGATAGGCAAGACAGTTGTTATGTGCCCCTTTTGGGTGGGTTGGGTGCTACTATACATGAACATTATAGTTTATTTATTCAAACAAAGGAGAAGGTTTTTTTTAACAGTGCACATCCTGAAGTCATTTATTTAGAGGTCCTCTTCTAAATGATAATGAAGAATTTGGTCAAGTGGGTAAGCTGGGATTGATCCTGGGTTTCCTGGTTTTTCATTGTGTAATTCAGCCACTAGATGTACATGCTTTGCTTCCCCTACACATCACTCTCCTCGCGACCGCCACACTGCTGATATCAATGCAGCCCTTGGTCACACCACAGACCAAACTTTGTGGCCCCTGGGAAAATGTTTTCAAGTGCCCATTACTTAGAGGCAATGTGTAAAGTATTTATGGAGCACACAAACAGTAATAATGTGAAAATACAACACCAGAAAAGTCCTTCAATATTTTCGAAAAATAGAATAAAAATGTAAGAAATAGTTTTACACCAAAACGCCAAAAATCCAATCAGTAGTGCCGGAGATATGCAACTTCAAAGATTTAGGTAAGTATAGCGCCTAGAAGCATAAAGTGCTACTCATGGTTATCTGGTCATGCTAGACCAGGAGAAAGTCAAAAGTTCATGCTGACCATGATGGAGTGAGGGCTGATTTCAGGAACCCGGTTAGTCCTGTTGAAAAAGTTACCTTCTCAAAGTCTGGTGCAAAGAGTCCAATTCGCGGTGGAGGAGGCCCGAGGAACAGGGAGAGTGTTGCAGATGGTTGTTGCTATAGCATGAAGAGCATGCTGGTTGTTGTGGATGGTCCTCGATATAATATGAAGATCCTGTTGGGCACTGAGGACAGTAGTTGCTGGAACTTCCAGTTGGCAGCCACCACTGGCCATCGATGCTGTGCATAGCGCAGATCTTGCATGTCCGGTCATTGCTGGTGGTCGCTTTAGAGTGAAGAGTCATGTCCATAGTAGCTTTGCATTAGCAATAATCGCGTGTGGCGATTTATCGGTGCAAAGGAGCCCATTAGCTGTGAAAAAGAGGCAAACATGTATAAAACTTTCCTTTTATTCACAAGAGGAGCTCAACTGATGCCAGCCAAGGGTTCAGGACCTGGGGAAGCACCTCTTTGGGATCGAGAACTCACTCCAGCACAGGTCAGCAGGGCTCAGGCAGGTCCAGTTGCAGGTCAGCTGGCAATTGCAGGTGGGCCTTTGGAGCATGTTGTGTCCCTGTAGCTCAGAAAAGGAGGTCATTGCCAGACCCTTGGAGTTATTTTAACTGGGATGAAGGAAGCTGGTCAAGGTTTCCTTCGCAGAGACCAGGGAAGGCCTCAAGCAGCAGGACCGTATTCTACCAGTAGGCAGTCCTTCTTCTGCCGTATCCACAGATCCAGTAGTGTGCTGAATAGTGAGTGTCAAGATTCAATATTTATACCTAGTGTTTTCCTCCCATAAATAGGTCTGGAATTTCCCTCCTATCTGCCCTGGTCCCAGGATGTCTGGGGTACCAAAAGTCAAGTGTGATGGCCTTTGTGTGTGGGCTGAGGTAAGTGGGGCTGTAACCACCGGTACCCCTCCCATACTGTCAGGATGGTCCATCCTGACAATTACTAGTCCCCCTTTGTGTAACTGTCTGGGGGGCATACACAAAGACCAGCTGTCAACTAGACCTAGCCTTGTGACCTAGGATCAAGGCTGCAGGCACCAAATGCTTAGGACAAGAAAATGCCAGCTTTCTAAAATTGCTATTTCAAGAATTGTGATTTAAAACTGACTCTCGTATTAAATACCTCAATATTTAAGCACCCCGATACTTTATCAAAATGATTTGGCTCCAGAGTCTCTAGTTGATCTAGGTGTTAGTCCTACACACCTCATCAGGTAAACACAATTTGGCAGTGTTAAACAGAATAAAATACTGGAAGCACTAAGAACTGAGTTCTAGATCAAAAATAAGGCAAAAGTGGATGTATTGCAGAATAATCAAAATGTGGTATGGAGAAAAATTCTTAAACCACCATGAAGGCCCAGTTACAGAAGTATAGGCAATTCAAAATCATAAAACTGATTAATCTCAAGTTAGGCAGAATCTAAGCAAAAATTCAAGTGTTAAACTCACAAAGAACACTGAAGGCATCCCAATAGCAAGTTTAAAGGCAAAAGAGAAGCATGTCAAATTGCCTACAAGGAGAATGGGAAAAAGCAAACCGCCGAACATAGTAAAAAGGAAAGTTATCAGCTCTCAAAAGACATAAATTCAAAGGTTCTATAGGCAAATCCTACAAGCTGTTAATAGATTCTGTAAATTCTGCATGGTTAGGGGCACGTTGGCAAATCCGAACCAACAACGTAATTTTATAAATCTTTAGCACTAACCTTTTTTTTTTATTCAATAACATCATATAGATAAATACAAATTTAATTCATGAAGAAATTCATCCAAAAATAAATACAATACAATATGATATAATGGGACCTGGGGATTCAGTTGCCATCACTTTAAAAGCAACAATTGCTATCATACGGCATACTTAAAGTGCAAACATTCATAATTAAATAATCAGCTGTGGCCTACGGCCCAGTGTTTTTTCCAACTATCATTCGGGGCCCAAATGCATCTGCCTAATGTTCTAGCCCTCCGGTCCTTCCTTTCATACTCCCCTTTTTCTAGATTAAAAATAGATAACGACCTCACAAGCATTTGTTGAAACGTTGGGGCGAGTGGATCCAACCAAGCTGAGAATAGACAGATTCTAACCACCGCCATGGCCAAAAACAATAAATATTGATGTGTCCCGAACATTCCATTGCTACTAACCCCTAACAACATTAATTCTGGAGTTAGGACTACTTTTATTTTCAGGGATTGATCCAAACAAATTCTATATTCCTCTTCAGGGTTTCTAGCAGGGGACATATTGAAAACATATGTATTTGATCTGCTTCTGTGCTGCTACAAAGAGGACTACTGACCCCCGATTGACCTCCCCCATTAGGCTATCTTGGCCGTGGTGTAATACAACGTGAAAATTGATTTATAATGTTGTGATTGTCTTCCGGAAGAGCACAGACTAGACTTCCCCAGCTCCAGAGAGTTTTAGAAAACTGTCACAGTTTGTAATTAAATTTGTTTTCATTTCTCCACTTGCTTCTCAAGATCGTCCTGCTTCAGTTGGGTCAGCCCCCTATATATATATGGCTGATGGTACTTTCCTCGTAATCCCTAACTACCTCCATTATTGAGTCTTTGCTAAATCCCTTTGGCCCACCTCTCGTCTTAGCTATAAAGCTCCATATTTGCAAATCTTTCAAACGACTTTGCTATCAACCCCATAATTAGCTTGATCGTCACTAAATGACTGAATTCCATCCACATCCATAAGGTCCTTGATCCTCTGGATTCCCAAATCCTCCCCGCGTGACATAAACGTATCATGAAAAATTAGGAAGTGCTGGGTTCCTGAAGAGCGGAGTGTAAAAATTAATCCTGCTGAGCCCTATTTTCCTCTTAAATGCCACCCATACCTGAAATGCAGCTGATAATGTTTTGAATCCAAGTCTCTTGTAATAGCTAGGTTCATTATATTTCAGGAACCAATTTTGAGCCACATCTCCTAATAACACTTCATAGGTATCAGGTGAACCCCCCTACACCAGCGATTCCCTGAGTTCCCTCCCACAAGACCACGCATATAATGTAGCACTATGGCCCAATGGTACATTCTTAGATCTGGCACTGCCCATCCCCCTCTCTCCCTGGGAAGTGTCATAAACCTCAATGCTCTCCTTGTCTTCACAGAAGCCCAGAAAAACCTATTAAACATATTTTCCATCCCCTTGAACCAACGTCTTTCAATTTCCTGGGGTATAGCCCTGAAGATGCTATACATGCCGAAATTATTTTTTGCATGGCGACAGGATTGTCACGAGCATAATGAGCGGGTTCGACATATGCTGGCAGTACGGACCAGACAGAAAATAGTCAGGGGTGAGAACCTTGAGATCAAAAACTAGATGGGCAATCTAGTAAATGGCTCCATGGGTATACTGGAGGAATTCCGTAAGTACCATGAGAACCTATACTGTGAGGATCAGCATTCTGAGAAAAGTTTAATCAGCGATAATCTAAGTTTTATACGACCGGAGCAGTTTTCCACAGAAGAGGCCAAATTCTTAGATGCACCACTCTCAATCTTGGACGTAAACCCGAAAACCTAAAGTCTTTGTCTTCCTTGATTTCTTCTTTAGCAGTCTCGTATTCTTCCAAAAAATTTTCCACTTTTATACCTCTCGCATTATATTCCATTATAAAATTACACTCTTCCTTGGCCGATAGACATGAAAAAGCAACATCTATAGTACTTTCAGCTCTGATGTGTACAATCTCTTGTAAAATATTTATCATATTTTATCTCTTCATCATTTTCACTAATGAATAGCTTCTCCAATCTCCGACTAAAATCAGTCAGGCAGGGAGAAAGAAACTCCTCATAATTAAAGATAGTGACAAACACATTGCAGGAGAACGAATAAGAATGCTCCAGTTGCTCATACGTTGTCCCTTCCCCAGGCTATTTAGGAAGAAGAATGCACATGAAACACTTATTGACCCACATAATCTTAACATACTCTCTGATCATTCTTGTGTACACATTATCTTTAAACCCACTAAATAAGTGCTTTTCATGTAGTGGTATTCTTTGTCCTAATTCCTTATGGTTAATTCTAATTGTAGCATTAATAGTTATATCTGTTCTAAAACATTTCCGACAGGAGTCAGCCAGCACACCAACATGCCAACTAATGTCACTAATATTAAATCAATTATATCATCCATAAAATTTTACAGCAAGTGCTGTATTCCAGCTTCATGCTGAGAATAAAAACAAAAGGAAAAAGAAAACAAAAACAATAACCAATAACTCTTGAGCAAAAAAAATCTTTTTATCTTTCAATTTATAGCACAGCAAGAAAAATAAACTAAAGATATCAAGTTCAGTTCTCGATGTTCTTCAGTTTCAAATCTCAGTTCTCTTTAATGTGAAAAAAATCTAAATAAATTCCAGCAGATCCATTAATAAGATTGCCCTTTAAAACTTTAGACAGCGTTTTCTTGGGTTTTTTCTTGGTTTTCATCAAAACCCAATATTCCAAAGTCTCTATTTTTGCTCAAGGTGGTTTCTTCTCTGTGTCAGACGCTAGTTCTTGGTCATTCTCATAGGAACTATGGCTCCTGTTCAGTGAAATGGAATCCTTTTCAACTGTGTCACCCAGGAAAATATACCCACTCTAGTGATACATGCTTTCAATTGGGAACTGATCTTTTACTAGTTGATGTTTCACTTTCATCAGTCCCCCAGATAACTTCTTTCTTGTCTCTAACTCTGACTCACAGGCTTTCTGTTTACAAGTTCTCTTCCTGGTGATTTCTTCAGACCTTACCTTTTCAATTGCAGTCTATAGTTCTTGTTTCTCTCAAAACTTCGGCTTTCAGTCAATGTTGTACTTTGTTAAGGCTCTCTTTTGCTTGCTCTTTTTAGAGGGAACTTTCTTCTTCCAAAGGTGTTCTCTTTCAACTCTGAGTTTCAGTTGCAATTTGTCAAGCCTATCATTTTGATTAGAGTCAACTTCTTCTTGCTGCCACCCATGCTTTGCGCTTCTCCATGGCAACAGTCCATCACTCTGATCTCTTTGTAACTTGACTTCTGGAGTTTCAAGCTCTTCATCTGAACTTTCTTTCACTTGACTCTGTCGCTTTAGAATTTGCTTTGGGTTTTCATCTTGATCTTCACCAGTTATAAAACTTTTGTCTGCCCCCTCAGGATGCACGCTGCCAACTTGACCTGGACTCGCACTTAAACTGTCACTTTGTTCAGAAGTCTGTGCATCTTGTTCATCAGTTTCTTCTGCCTCTCCCTTGGTTTAAACTGCTCGAACTCTCTTCGTATGAGCAGAGTGGGTCCATTGAGGCACACCCACACTTGACTGCACTATTGATAGTCAGGATAACCTGATAATGTCCACCCCACAGATAAGAATCTAGTCCTCTGCATTCAGATTGTGACTTGCAGTGTCTTTGTAATCTTCTGTGGCTGCGTTCACCTGGAGAGAGACAGACTTTACCATATCAGCCAGACTTTTGCAATAATCCAGAACATTTTCATCAGTTATAGAAACTAAAGCAGTTGAAGGTACATGTGTAAGTCTCATTGATCTGCCCATGACAATTTCATTGGAGATAAACTTGTCTTCCTGTTTGAAATACTTCTCATACTCATCAACACAAGGGGAAGTGTGTCAGGCCACTTCAAACCTCTGAGGCACAAACTTTCACCAGTTCATTCTTGAGGGTACCATTAGTTCTCACCACCACACCAGGGGATTTTGGTCCATAACTCCAGTGGAATCTTTACTTAATTTCAAAAGCTGTACAAATTATCTGTAGGACTTCCGCAACGGTCAGTCTCAACAGAAGTTGGAAAGTCAAATTGTGGTATAAGATCCCTTAACAGCAATTTGGTTATTTATAAGTGTCAGACCTGTCAACCAAATGGTGGGCTTCCTCCAAACTTTTTCCCTTCACCACTCCTATTTTTGATGATCTTGTTTTTGTTGACCTTAGAACCCTGTGCACTTTACCACCACTAACCGGTGCTAAAGTGCATGTGCCCTCCCACCTCAACATCAAAGAATTGGCTTATACCCAATTGGCACATTTAATTTTCTTGCAAGTGCCTAGTAAAGTGGTACCCTATGTACTCAGGGCTTGTAAATGATATGCTATTATTGGGCCTGCAGCACTGGTTGTGCCATCCACTTCACTGCAGCATGTTGTAAACTGCCATTTCGACCTGGCAAAGCAAACTTTTTGGCAGGCCGAAACCTTCCTTTTTCATACATATAAGTTACCACTAGGGTAGGCCCGACACAATCTAGAGGACAGGGTGCAGTGTATTAAAAAAGTTGGAAATGTACTTTTAAGTTTCACATGTCCTGGTAGTGAAAAATTCTTAAATTCAGTTTTCACTACTGCAAGGCCTACCTTTCCCATAGAATAACATTGGGTTTCCTTATTACATTTAATAAGGGATAACTTTGAATTGGGAGCAAGTAGACAGGTCAAGTGTGGTGTCTAAAGAATTGTAATTTAAAGCCCTCTTGATTGAAAACGTCGGATTTTAAGTCACAATCTGGAAATGCCACCTTTAGAAAGTTGGCATTTTCTTGTCCTAACCATTTAATTCATGCAGCCTGTCCCTGGGTTACATGATTAGATATAGCCCGCAATTAGTCCTTGTGCATTGCTCGCTGGCAGTGAGACAAAGAAAAGATAGATGCTGGCAAAATGGGCTACTCTGCCCTAACAAGTAGGCGGAGCTGTCACCTACCACACTTGCACCTCACAAAGGCTTTGCCTGAACACACTCACAAAGTGTTTATCGCTAGACTTTTGTGTCCCGAGACAAGCTGGGGCCATGGCAGGGAGGAAGAGGGTGCTCTCCAGAACCACCTCCTACTTCAAAGTGGTTACCAGGTATAAGTAATTGACAATCTGGACCTGTGGAAAACTTAGAAGAAGTACTACTGTGCTGTTTTTCTGCAAGAAGGACTGCCAGTCTGCAGCCCAGCTGTGTTGTCCTGCTGACCTCTTGCCTGAGTGAGAAGGACTGGATCTGCATCTTGGACCTAGGACCCCCAGAGTGACTCCGAGGGCTAGATGGCTGGCCTCCTGATCAGAGCCTCAGGGACAGAACAGGCTCCAACAACCTTGAACCCAGAACCTGGACTCTGCCAACTGTGAGTCCCACCCTCCCAACATTTTCTTCAAGTACCTAACACTACTCCATTAAACTGGCAGCAGTGGAAGGAGACCTTTTAAGCGTGTTTAGAAGCAATTGATGGGGATACTTTTACATCAAAAAAGAAAAAAGCACTTCTAATATACAACTTGGGTTCAGAGGAAGGGGCACATTGAAAATCTTACCATTGGAAGTAGTTACTGTCCACAGGGGAGCAAGAGAAGATGCCGATTCTGCAAGTGTAGTTGATGATTATTCGTCTGTCATCAAAACATTGTATAAAGATTTAATTCCAGGAAAAATATAGCCATGGAGCACCACAAATTTCTTCATGGGTCCCAAATTTCCAGGGAGTCAATTGACAATTTTGTAGCCACTCTTAGAACATTTGCTGAACGTGCAACCATAGGGAATTCAGACATTAAATGATCTGAGATCAGTTGATTGAATGATCCAGCAAAAAGAGAGTTCAAGAGAATCTTTTATCCACAGAGGAAAACGATTTAGAGACAGCCCTAACTTTTTTTCCAGAAGCAATGAGCACTAACAATTTTGCATGAAAGAAATGAATGAGTGTGTTGAGTCTAGTGCAGTGAACCATCTTAATTCGACAGAGCCGGGCGAGACCAGGCAGCGGCAGACTCGAGTGGACCGCACACCTCCGTCAAGGCCAATCCTCCGGACCCCTGCTGAAGACGGGAGTGGTCCCTACAAACCCCATGGGGCTGGTCCCAACAGGGGGCGGGAGCAGAGTGAGGTGAGTGAGTCCCGGTGTAGGAGGGCAGTGCGGGGAACTCGTGTGACGGCAGCCCCTCCTGCATATTGTTCATTCACCACTGTAGTTGGATTTATGAAGATGGTTTTATTACATTTTGGGGGGATTGGGAGCTTGGGAGGGAGCAGAGGGGGTTGATAATACATGGGTATGCATGTATCATTTATGCAGTGTCTACCCGGGGGGTGGGATATTTCAATTGTTAACTTTATGTTTATTATTGGCACAACAGTGATGGAGTGATGAGTAGATGGGGTAGGGCGGCCACAGGCAATGAGAAATAGGACAATTTAAGTTTATAACATGGAATGTGAGGGGGCTTAATTCATTTGTGAAACGTTACAGAGTTCAGACTTACCTACAGAGGCAGGGTGTCCATGTGGTGATGCTGCAGGAGACTCACCTGTTAGACTCCGAAATCCAGAAGCTACATAGGAAATGGAGGGAACAATTATTTTCATCTAACCTACTCCACATATGCAAGGGGGGTGGCAATCTGGGTAGCCCCATAGGTCCTGTTCCAAGTACATGGCTATACAGCAGACATAAAATGGAGATATATAGTAGTTCATGGCATACTGGATGGAGTGGAGGTATGCTTGGTAAATATCTATGCACCAAATGTAGATAACAGTGAGTTTTATCTAGCTTTAGAGAAACTACTCTTCCCATACATAGGGATGCCATTAATATTGGTGGTGGATTTTAACTGTATACTAGATGGCAACCTGGATAGACACCCCTCAAAACTACATTCGAAACCCAACATGTTGGTGGCTCTATGAGATTTGATGAGCCGCCTGCATTGCTTTGACATTTGGCGTGAAATGCACCATGGTATACAAAGGTACACCTGTTATACACCATCCCGAGATGTCTCTAGTAGATTAGACCACTTCCTGCTTTCTGAAGAGGCTTCTGAAGCTGCGACAGAGACCCAATTACTGGGCCGCTATCTGTCAGACCATGCCCCGGAACTACTGGAATGGGGGTCAGAGCGCAGTAGGTCAAAGGTTCCATTGTGGCGTCTGCATCCGGACATGGTGTTTCGAGAATTGGTCAACCACTAACAGTAGGAAACTGGAGTGGGATACACTCAAGGTACTAACTCGAGGAAAATGTTTATTCAAAATTGGGGGGGACAAGGAGATGACTCGAACGGGAACTGATCGAGGTAGAGGATGGGCTGACTAAATTGCAGCATGGGGGACAAGCAACGAAGCCATGCAGTGACTCCATTTTGCAGATACAGCGCCGAGTCAGGGAGGTATGGGACAGGCTAAACTGTTTCACCCGGCGAGAATATCGCTGGTTGTTCCACAGGGAAGGTGATAAATCAGGGAGGCTATTAGCATGGCTACTAAAACTGGAGCATCCCCCCCACTTATATTGACCCTTAAGCACTCAGATGGAACCACAACCAACACCCAGGCTGGAGTTAACTCCATGTTGTGTGGCCACTTAGCCGAGATATATCGGGAAACCCCAGAGACCACCCTGTTCGAGGACAGGGAGTTCCTAGCTGAGGTTCCCCTCCCTCTTCTCACCGAGGAACTTGCGGCAGACCTAGATGTAGCGTTCCAATTAGAAGAACTACAGGAGGCAGTACATACTATGGCTCAATGTAAATTCCCGGGCCCTGATGGCATTCTGGTGGAATTCTACCAGACATACGCTGATCTATTACTCACTCGACTATTGGAAACTCCATGAGAGAGGCACAGATTGTCATGCTCCCGAAGCCGGGCAAAGATATATGTTATCCAAGCTTGTACATACCCTTGTCAATGTTGGGCGTTGACGCTAAACTACTCGCCCAGGTTCTGGCAACAGCCTAGGTAAAGTGGTGACCTATCTGGTTCACAAAGACCAGTGCGGGTTCCTGCCAGGAAAAAGGAACACATATGAACATACATCGCCTCTCATATGTATTACATTCAGTAGCAGATAGCGAAATCCAGGCGGCAGTAGTTGCCTTGGATATTGAGAAAGTATTTGCTGCTCTGCGATGGGAGTGTTTGTGGGAGGTCCTGAGAAGAATGAGAATACTTTACTTGGGTTCGACTCCTTGTGCTCGCTTTGTTCGCCCTGAGTTGGCAGGGTATGCCCAGTCGTGGGTCCCTTGCTTACTTTGCCACTTGATTCAAGCTAGCCTGGCTGATGAAGGGTGTTACTCAGAAACCGGTCCCAGGATTCTTCTTTCTGGTTCAGGGAAAACCTGGCTTGGCAGTTCGGGCTGGACTGTTCCCATGAGGTCCAGGGTCAAGACTGATTTGCATATAGCTGGGTCTGAACTGAGGTGGCAAAGTGAGCTAAAGAAGGATGATGGATTCAACCCAGACCTGTGACTGAGGTTGAGTGTCTGAAAAGTTTCAGCGCTCCGTCCATCATCTCCTTGTGTTCGCTTCGGCTCCTTTACTACCAGCCTAGAGATAGATTACAAAATGGTGGTCTGGTTTCAGAGGCACTATCCAATGAGAAGGGCAAGCAAAAGGGGTGACCATTGATGGTTGTACCCATGTAATTTCATTATATACAGATAACGCTCTTCTTTATATTCCCCAGCCGGAAGAGGCAAATCAGTACTTCTGAATGTATTAGCCTCTTTTGGATCGATGTTGGGTTTGCATGATAACGTCCGAAAGTCAGTTATATTCCCATTGGCAGCTCTCGCGTGGAGTGATGCATTAGCCCTCCCGGAAGTTGAGTTCAGCTGGGAAAGCGATGCAAAAAAATAAGGGGACCCCCTCTAAAAGGTATTCTTTTTGAGGTCAGGGAGAAGAGGGGAAGACAACAAACCAATATAAACAAGCTCCCTCGTGACCTATATTTTCTTTCCTAAGATTCAATCATGAATTCTAACATGGGCTGTTCATAAAGCAAACCTAAATAAAAATCATTAACATGTACAGCTTGCTGTTAGTTTAACTTTGTTTTATTTTCCTGCTTTTCATCAAGATTCTTGTTCTATCATCATTTTTTTTAATCATTTGAACATATCAAAGGTACATATTTACAATATACTCAAAAATCTCTACAATACAAAATTATTTCTTCATGTGACAACATATTTAACCCCAGATAGAGAACCAACACAAGCATACCAATCAAAACTCATACATTCAAGTCTTATATACTACATACATATCCCATTCACAATCACATATATCTTTACAAGCTGAGACATAATGTTGGTTTCAGTCTCTGTGACCGTTTTCAGGACAACTGCATATAGCAGGATTTAAATGGCCTTGGTCAATGCGTTTCGGTGGCATACGAAGAAGATAGGCGCCACCTTCATCAGGACCCGCTTGATAACAAGCTAGTGTTATCTACACCCTGGGGATTCCTAAAAGAAATTTTATATATATAAATACAATCAATTCGCAGCCCATGATTTAATCAATACAATGACATCGATTGGACCAACTTATCTAACTGTGAAGTATCACTACCATGTGATTAAAACCAACAGCGCCACACTGTCCTAAAGATAGTGCCTTCACTGAAAAAAGTGTGCTAACCTTTGTGAAATCTCCGTGATTATTTCACCCCAAGGTATTAAGGGCAAAATAAGAAACAGAGAGACATGCCCTTCATGTTACTATCAAGAATAGTTTTTGCACTTCCACCATGTTATATACAATGTAAAAACATGTACTCCTCCATATTTACACAAGAATACACATCAAAATATGATACTCATTACTCTTAGGTTTGCGTCCACAAATTAGACCAGGGCTGTCCTTACAGTTATAACCCTATATAGGTACTTACACTTACTATTAACAATTATCCACCCTGAGGTATATGATATACCCCCGATAACATATAGGAGGACACCCGCTTCCTGTCAAGAAGAAAGTAAGCAATAGTTTATCATCAATCACACCAATTCCAACATATACATAATTAGGCAGATATCTCTACAAACAAAAAACACCACGACCGTCATCTAAGCAATCTGAAAAAAGCATGTTATCCCTGGCCAGAGTAAGACTCTGCCACTAGTCACACTGGCAGGCATTGCTCATCATCATCTATAATCTCAGCATATAGACTTTACCAAGGTCTAGTGATATTCCACTGAATCTCTTCGTTCAGCCCATGATTTACACTGTCAAAGGTAAAGATCCAAAAGGTTTCCCTTCTTTAACGAATTATCTCCATAGGTGTTCCTATCTGACCTTTAACCTTTTCCAAGATACACCATCTGATATCTTCTTCAGAGTTTTGTTTTACAAGACAGTGTTGAACAAGCGGAGCTATGGTCTTACTCGTATGGATCGCAGATTTATGTTCGCTGTATCTTACTCTATATTCACGCGATGTCTCACCAATGTAGGCCAGTTTGCAGGGGCAACTCAACATGTAAATATTGACAACAGACTGGTATCGACATTCATCTTGATGCACAGCATTGAATTTTTGGGTAAGAAGCTTGATTCTAGGAAAGGGCACAGTAAAGATATACGAGAGAAGGGATAACCGTAATTGATGATAAACTATGGCTTACTTTCTTCTTGACAGGAAGCGGGTGTCCTCCTATATGTTATCGGGGGTATATCATATACCTCAGGGTGGATAATTGTTAATAGTAAGTGCCTATATAGGGGTTATAATTGTAAGGACAGCCCTGGTCTAATCAGTGTTCAGTCGCATCCTAATTAGGCGGTCAGGGTGTCGGTCGGTCCCAGGACTGAGGCAGAGTCGAGCGGAAGCAATTCCACGCGACATCAAAATCGGCCCCAAAGTATGCAAAGTTCATTAGGTTTGTGTGGTGATCTGAAACTCAAATCTGACAAATTTTGTTCCATAAGAGTAATCGAGCCCAAAGAGGGGTCTGAATGCCTGGCCCCCATAGTCCTACCGTGTAAAGCTGATGAGTCCATAAGGCTTTGTGTAGATTTGAGAGATCTAAATTCCAATATTAGGGTGGATTTCCATCCCTACCTAACATCAATGAAATGCTGGCGACTTTGGGTGGTGCTCAATTGTTTTCGTCTCGAGATATATCCTCAGCCTATCACCAGGTTGAATTGAGCAGGGATTCTACAATTTTCGTTACACATGAAGGGCATATCGCTATGTCCGTATTCCATTTGGTCTGGCATCGACATCAGCTGTATTCCAACAATTAATGAACAATGTCTTTCAAAACACCAAGTGGGGGTCATGTTTTTCTGAGATGACATCTTGATTTTTGGTGAGACGGAGACTGAACATGACAACAGAGTGAGGTGGGCATTGAAGATCATTAAGGCTAGTAGGTAAACCCTAAAAAAAAAAAAAAGTTATCCCAGGAAGGTGTGGATTATTTGGGTCACCATGTGTCAGGCAAGGGGGTTGAACCAAAAATGAAAACTCTAGAAGCCATCCAAGGTGCGCCAATACCCAAGGACAAAGACCAGCTTCGTTCATTCCTCAGCTCAGTTGAATACTACACCATATGTGTTTGCAACTTTTCCAATAAAAAATGTGTATGTGTAAGTTTCTCAAAAAGTGTAAGGTACATGTGGGACGAAGAATGTGAAACGAACTACGAGTTGATCAAGAAGGAAATTGTGCGAACATCATCCTCTTGAACCTTTTGACATCAATGATGTGTGTATCATCTCCACCGATGCTAGTAACGTTGGGCTCGGCGCAGTGCTTATGCAAAAAAAGGGACAATAGGCATGAAGAAACCACTGCTTTTGCTTCCAGAACTCTGAGGGAAGCTGAAATCACATATTCAACAACAGAAAAAGAAGCTTTGGCTTTGTGGTTTGGATTCCAACACTTCAAAAAGTTCTTGTGGGGAAGTGAATTTATTTTAAAGACAGATCACAAACTGCTGGAGGATCTTTTCACGACAAAAGGGGGTGGAAGAGTTATCCCGCTTATTGCTAAATGGCAATATAGATTACAAGCATTCTGTTACAAGTTGGAAAATGTGTCAGGGGCCAAGAATTATGTGGCTGATTGCCTGTCTAGATTACCACTGGAGGGAGATGATGAAAAATACAAAATAATAGATGAACTTGAGTTGGTGTGTTTCGTGAATTTAGTTAAAGACACTATGAAGGGGGCTCTATCTGAGCAGGAGGGATTGCTCAGAGGAGGATGTGGCAAACTTTGTTGTAAATGGTTTGCCTGTTAACAAATATACCCCTGTAGTGTTGATTCCCTACAGGAGAGTGAGGGAGGAATTGTCCATTATTAGGGGCATTATGTGCAGGGGTGGACAGTTGCTCGTCCTGGAGGTCCTAAGTGGAAGAGTCCTAGATTTGGCTCATGAAAGTCATCTTGAAATTTGCGATATGAAGCGTAGTGTAAGAGAGAATCTTTGGTGGCCCATAGTGGACAATGCTATTGAGCATAATGTTTGTCAGTGTTGCATATGCATTCTATGTCAGGACCGGAGGCGAGGATTATGCTGGTTTTCCTTTATTCCTAAAGTCAGCAGTATTCAACTTCAACATTTTTTACAAAACAACTAGCACTCCCATGGTGTTTTAGGCAGTCCACTGTCCACCAATCAGAAAATCCCATTACTCCCGAAGGCGTGTACTTCCTGAGTCAACCTCCTCTTTCTTTCCTACTGCCAGCAAGTTAAGTAGCAATTTTCCTTTTCTCTCATGTTTTTCTAAATGTATAGCGAAGTTGTAGTCTCATTTCACTTGATTACTGGAAGTGTAATGGAGCGTAATAATTTATTGCTTAGTGTTCTGTCTAGTCAGCGCTTACGTTGGGGAGATTTCCACGGGACGCCGCGTCTGCGGTTTTCCCACATTGGCTCTTCCTCCCCACCCTTGGAATAGCTCCACTCGCGGCCCTGGTCTCGGTGCAGTGTGCGTCTGCTCGCTGGGGGTCGTAGGTGCGAACTCGCTGATCCGTGCCGCTCCTGAGGCGGGGATCATCGAGTTTAATCATGCCCGCGAGTCCCTCGGATCTCCAGCGTCACCTGCACCGAGAAAGGTCTGAGGAACCCTGACACCTGCATGCAGGTCAGGCTTTCTCTACTTCCCACAGCTGGACACCCAATCGAGGCAGCCTAATTGCCGCGAGGCACGTTGCAAGCGTGCTACTAAAATAAATCTGACACCCGGTGAATTAAGGGTGAGTCGCCCCCAGTATACTGACCTGCCGCCGGGCGGCACAAATCAGCGCTCCGCGCCTGATAAACTTCGGCCATTGTGGGCCTTCAAACAGTAGGTTAACACACCTGAAAGGGCCATTATTTCAATGGAGGCAGAATATCAGTATGAAGAAACCCTCCAAGTCATCCTCCTGGATGACGAATTCTGCGACGCGGTGGATACGTCTATCCATCGGGCAGTTGAGGCTGTGATGGGGCACTTTGAAAGTCGCATAATGAAATATGCTTACGCCATTCAAGCCGAGCAGGCCGAGAAAACCCAACACGCGGGGAAGAGCAAATTGACCAGATGCATTTGCACGCTTGAAATCGGCGTTCCTAGCGAAGTCTCAGCAGCTGGAAGAGGAATTCATCCCTGAAGCTCCGGAGGACCCACAGTTCACACACGAGGATGATGACGATGTCTCGGCGGGGGATTTCCTGGACGAGGCAGGCCCGTCTACGCCCTGGTGTCCTCCTGGTCCCCCCTCGGAACACTCTTCTCAGCCTGAAGTGCCTTCGGATATGTTGATCCCGGAGGATGTGGTCCATCCCAGGTCCTCAGCCTGGACCCCCTCCGCGAAGGTGTCAGCGTTTGTGGCCAGTAGACTTCGCAAACCCCTTGAAAAGGAAGTTAGGGCCTGCCTTAGGGCGGAGTGCCCTAGACCGGCCCTCCCGGGCAAGGTGGCCACGACACCTGAGGTCGACCCTAAAATGACGACCTTCTTGCAAAAGTACGTCCGAGACCCGAAGAAGGGCATCGACCGTTCCTGGAAGAATTGCCAGGATAAGCTCCTGGATATGACTGGTCCTCTAACGAAGATCTTGGAGCTGGCTGAGGAGGCAAAAGCGTCCGGTTTCACCTTGTCCCCGGACCGTATTTCCAACTGGGCCCAGAGGGCTATAGTCTTCTTGGGCAATGCAAATTGCGCCCTCTCTACAGAGAGGAGGCGCTCCTTCCTGCTGAAGGTGGATCCCAAGCTCGGGGATCTGGCCTCTTCGGAGGCGGGCTCGGTGGCCCAAGGTGGCTTATTTGGTGATCCATTCATTAAGGAGTTGACGAAATTCGTTTCAACATTCACCTCTCTCGACAAGGCGCAATCCTCTATAAAGAGGGTTTTCAACCCACGTGTTTTTGTCAGTGCCGGTCGTGGCAGGGGGCGCTCAGCCGGCAAGTTCTTCACCCAGGGCCCTCAGAGAGGTGGCAAGAAGACCACTGATTCAGGACGGCAAGAGTTCTTCCAGTCCCGCGGCTGCGGCAGGGGTCGAGGAGGCAGAGGGCAGGGCCAACTGATGGCCGCAACAGGTGAGTGTCTCTCCTTCTCGATTACCCAAGGTGGGGGGCAGACTGGCTCTTTTCGAGGGCAACTGGAGGACCATTACTTCAGATGCCTGGGTGTTACAGACTGTGAGGGGTTTTCAGATAGAGTTTTACGGGACGCCTTCACAGGAGGTTTGGCCCAGACCGCCGGTTTTCGCTCGAGACACGGCCGCCCTTATAGACAAGGAAGTGGCCGATCTCTTGCGGAAAGGAGCGATAGTTCCCGCCTCCCTACACCTGCGGGCTTTTATCAGCAATATTTTTGTGGTGGACAAGACGCCTGTCATAAATTTGAAGGAATTCAATCAATGGCTGGATTACCGCCACTTCAAGATGGAGGGTATCCATCTCCTCCGCGGCCTCTTACAACCCAACGACTGGATGGTAAGTTTGGACTTGAAGGACGCGTACCTGACAATACCAGTCTATCCTCCACACAGACGTTTCCTACAATTTCTTTGGAACGGTCACGGAACGACCATGATCCCATGGAGTGCGAGGTGGTATCCATCCTCAATTTCTTAGCTTCCCTGGCGGCCCAGGGTTTCGCTTATACAACGATTAATTCGTATTGCTCAGCGATTTCGGCCGGACATTTGCCGGTTCAGGGCCAGCCTGTCGGGGAACACCCTATGGTAAGCAAATTGTTGCGAGGTATTCGGCTGACACTTCCCCCGGAACCTAGATATTCCTCTCTTTGGGACGTAAACAAGGTTCTTCATTTGTTTAAGTCCTGGCAAGCCAATAGATTCTTGTCAAGAAAGGAGCTTTCAGCTAAGCTGGCAATGCTCTTATGTTTGGTCTTCTGTCGTAGAGTCTCCGATGTTCGAGCTTTGGATATCTTCGGCCGGGTGTACACCCCTCAGGGGGTTACTTTTCATGTGGTCCATCGGACAAAATCAGATCCAGAGTCATCTCTTATCCAGCTTTCGATCACTCTCCTAAGTTGTGCGTGGTCAGATGTCTCAAGGAGTATGAGAATATGACTGAAGAGACTCGGCCGCCATGCGAACGGCAGTTACTGATTTCCTTACGTAAGCCCTTCAAAGCGGTTTCACCACCGACTATTGCCCGCTGGGTCAGATGGGTAATGCAGGAAGCGGGCATCAATGTCTCGCAATTCGGCGCCCATTCAGTGCGAGGAGCCATGGCGTCCAAAGCCTTCTCCCTGGGAGCCAGGTTGGAGGACATTTTGAACGCGGCCGACTGGTCGTCGGACTCCATGTTCAAGAGATTTTATTTCAAACAAGTTGTTGATATGCCTCGCTGGTGGTGGATAAGCTTTGAAAGAGCATAATCCTCGCCTCCGGTCCTGACATAGAATGAAAAATTTCCTAGTAACCATGACGGAAAGCGGAGGCGAGGATTATTCCCGCCCAGGGCTCTAGCGAACTCCTGTTTCCCGCCCGGGTGAGAATCACTTTACAGGAGCGAGGCCTCGTATGGTATAAGTATCTCTGCCTTTATATTATTGTTTCCATGACAATGCATGTTTTCTTTGTACAGTTTCGTAACCCATATGTTGTTTTTTTCTTGATGGCTTGTTTCATTCACGGAATCAGAGTCATGGCCTCTGGTTTTCTTTTCAGGGCCTGATGGAGGAAAGAATGACTGATGAATTGAGAACTGGTTCTGGCCGCAGTCACGAAAGAGGAGGTTGACTCAGGAAGCACATGCCTTCGGGAGTAATGGGAGGAGCTGATTGGTGGACAGTGGACTGCCTAAAGCACCATGGGAGTGCTAGTTTTTTTTGTAAAAAATGTTGAAGTTGAATACTGCTGGCTGTAGGAATAAAGGAAGTACAGCACAATCCTCGCCTCCGTGTCCTTAATAGAATTGAAACTTTCCGTCATGGTCACTAGGAAATTTTTCATTCTTATGCATAAATCACATGTGACATTCCCCTCCCCAGTCAACCCTGTCTTAGTAAAAAACACACCATGGTGTAAAGTTGCATTTGATGTGTCTGGACCTTTTGGAGTTGCAGGTAGCACACCCAAGTATGTCTTAGTTTTGATAGAACTACATGACAAAATTGTAGACAAGAAGTGAAATTTGTGGACAGCGTAAATTATGAAACGATCATTCAATTCTTCAGAGAAGTGTTCTTGAGGGAGGAATTCCCTGAAGAATTGATGACTGATAATGGCACTACACTAGGGAAATTAAGAACTTCCTGGAAAAAAATGGGCATAAAGCACATATTAACTTTCTTGTACCATTCCTGCAGTAATGGTTTGGTTGAGAGAGTGAACTGTGTCATCAAAGGCTAATTACAGCTTGCACTTATCAATGGGTTGCATTGGAAGGAAGCGATTGATGATATGTTATGGGCCATGAGAACAACCCCTCATATAAATACAGGAGTATCCCCTTTTTACATTGCTGAAAGGCAGGAGTGCAGGATCTAAGTTGAACAAAGAATGGATGTGCAGGAAATCCGTTGATGCTGTAAAAACGTCATGTTTGGTGGATGTAAAAACTGCAGTTAAGAGAAAATATAGTCCTGTGAATGATCAACACAGAACTCTGTTGACAACCGATGTTCAAACAAAAGACTTTTAGGTAGAGTAAGATCGAGTCCACTGAAGTTTAGGGATTATAACATGTATTATCTGGAGTCTTGTATTTAATTCTGGATACCTTAAGTCATACATTTTGTAAATGTCATTATTGTGTATTCTTGAACTCTGTTGTTTTCTTATGTTACTTATGCACTATGTGGTTTATAGCTTCATTTTCATTTTGTGAAGGAAAGGGGGTGTGTTGGGATATGTGCTGGGGTGGAGTGGGGTGGTTCAGAATGTGGGGGCTGGTAAGTTTGAGATCTCTGCATGGAGCCTAGGTGGGTTATATCTGGTGATTTTGTTAACCGTTGCTGCCGGGGTGTTAGAGTTGATGTAAAATAAAGTATTAGCTCCTAACATCGTGTTGTGAGCTTCCTTTTACATACTATATAGTTTTATCAGTAAAACTGCAATGCTGTGCAACTTGTTTTCCTATTTCAATGGAAATGTGCTGCCTGTAAACGACAGTGCACTACCATACCAAGCTTCTGTAATATACTTCTGACAATGTGCCCCAAAATGCACCATCAGCTACATATATCGCACCCTCTCTGCCTTACTCTCCTCCTGAATGAGCGTGGCTCATGTGCTACACTTGTTCTTTGTAAGGCACATGGAACTTTTTTCCCACAATTCCTATTACTTTGGCGATGTAACATTGATGGCAGGACTACCACAATGAAAACTGTTCCAGCGCCACTGGGCTGCAAGCTAGATAGCTGCTTCCAGACAAAGATGGTCTGCTTCATCCCAAAGCCCACCACCCATGTGCAGATGCGGTCTCCAAGTCGTGCTTCCAGTGCTTTGAACATTTTGAGGCTTGTCTTCTGTGTCTCTCAGTTCCCCTTAGTGACAAGGCAGTCAGAACTTTTCAAACTTCCACAGACTCCCACAATGACCACCCGCCTCTCACGTCTGACAGATTGAAGAAGTGTTGTGTACAGACATCTTCAGTCTGGGCATCTAGAGGTTTGAAGTCACTGGGGAACCAAGAGTTGCAGGAGGTAGTGACGCCACAGGTAGTTCTTGTGTGTCGGCTGAAGTGGTGTTGTTGAATGAGGAGATGTAACCAGCAAACACACAAAGAGGAGAAACAAGAGGTACGGAGATGACAGTGAAACACCCGAAACAGGCCCCAGAGTCCTATGAAGGAAACGGGCATAGGGAGTGGCACAGCACTCAATGGACGGTGGCAATCTGTTGGCAAATCTCTGGCAAGTAGGGCTTTTATGCACATTTTCTGTGTTGATCAATTAAAATAAGATTACTTTCATGAAGCTTTACCCAAAAGGTTTTAGGTGTTGTTCATTTAATGGTTTTTAAAATACGCAAAGGGAAATCCCAATTTTGGAAGCACATCTGGCCACAGCGACTTGTAAAAACAAAAGAGCATTCCCTGGGAAACCTAAAGAGGAATTGATAGTTTACACCACGAAATAAAGACAAAATGACGTCACTTTGTGTATTATTGGTTATTCAAATTTCAGACACAATGATAAAAGTTGTTTTGGGATGGGAGACACCTCCGAATGACTCATTTGGTGACCTGTGTAGCCAACTAAGGCACCAACCAGCAGAGGACACCAGCCAGCTAAGCAGAATTGATATACATTATTGTAATGGGGGCAACAGTTTACTTTGGCTGAGGTGGCAAAAAGTCATTTACCGCCTCTTTTGGGTGGCAGCTCGAATAATTTAAGTGTCATCCCCAGGTGTTGCAACAGCATATCCGATATTGTCACCAAAGACCCTTTGCCTGCCTGTGCCACATCTGCGATTCTCAGCTTTCATATAAGCTGTCTCCAGAGTGAGTCACTGGAGAAGCTGTGATGTCGGCTAGTGCGTCAAATATCATCTGCAGAGGTATAGTAGCATGAATATCATTTACAAAGATATCGCCCTTATGGGTGTAGAATTTCTATTATTAACTCCAGTGGGGTGATATTTTTGTAAACCATATTTAGGACACAATATTCAAGTCAGATGATGTTTTGGTTATGATATTCTTGTCCGCAGCATCATGTGCACTGTACCCACCTTAGGGCACACTTGCTGTAGGGAGGGGTGGTGGTGAACCAGTGAGGGCAGCCAGAAACAAGCTGAGTAGGTTATCTTTAATATTTTGGAAATTAGGATCAGAGTCTTGCTGTCTTGAAGATTCAGATTCACCCAGGCATCAATAGCTGCTCTTCCTTCTCCAGCTTCAAAATAAAACAGATGCTGTCTATGTATTAATTTATATATTTAAGGGTGTTATATGCGCTAGCCAGACCCGAGGGTATCGGAGCGCTTTACAGTGTTATCAGTCATAAGATACATTAATATAGTAATATGCGCAATGAGTCCTTACGCATCGTGTAATATCTTTGCCACAAGCACAGTCACTTGTGAGATATGTTAACACCGTTGTCTGTATAATGTCTCAAGACGTTTCGCGTTGTGTCATCGTAGAAGGCACCATGCCTCTTGACAGGATTTGGTCATGGACGTGGGGTATGAATCCTTGTGAGCACTGAATCGCTTGTAAGAGATGTTAACACAGTTTTGTGCTCAGTGTCTCAGGTCGCTCCGAATGATCACGTCGTAGATAGCACCCTGTTTCCTGCCGGGGTTTGATCCGGGGTGTGGGGGGTAGTTGAGGTAGTCTTGGGGGGAGTGAGGTAGAGGTCTAAGGTCAAAGTGACAGTGTGCTGATGTAGGCAGGCTTCAGTGTTGGGATTGTAGCTAAACCTTTGGGAGAGATCTGTTGAGGAGGAGCTGCCTTTTGAATTTTAAGTAGGAGGGGTTAGTCCTCATGTGTATTGGGATGGAGTTCCAGATTTTGGGCGCACTTCCTGCAAAGGATCACGATGCGTTTTTTTGTTTGCGAGTTTTTGGAGGGATAAGGAGTAGAGTGTTGGTGCTCCTTAGGTTTCTTGACTGACCTGCCTTCTGGAGTTTGGAGGCCAGGTAGGCGGGTTTCCCTGTATGCAGCGCTTTGTTCGTGAGGCATTCGGTTCTGAAGTTTGTGCGCATTTCGACTGGGGTCCATTTTAGTTCTCTGAGTGCCGGTGAGATGTGTTCATATTTCTTTGCTATTGTGACCATTCTCGCTGCTGCATTCAGGGTTGATCTGAGGGGAGCTAGGTGTGATTTTGCTGCTCCTGTGAGGGTTGCACTTCCATAGTCCAGTCTTGACAGCACCAGGGATTGAGTGGCTTGTTTGAGGTCGTTCAGCGGGATGAAGGGTTTTATTTTGTTTAGTAGTTTGAGGTTCAGGAAGGCGCTCATTGCTGTGTTCTTGATGTTTTTGCTCAGGGTCTAGAGTGATTACCAGTGATTTTACTGAATCGGCTAGGGTGGGGTTATAGTTGAGAGAATCAATGGCTTTAAGCCATTCTGTGAATTTGGGGTTCTTCGCCTTGTTGGAGATGAGGAGGATTTCCGTTTTGTCTTGGTTTAGTTTCAGGTGGTTGCGTGATAACCATCGTTGGACTTCTCTAAGAGTGTCGTTCAGTCTCTGAATGTCTTCAATGGAGGAGGTTTCAAGGTAGATCTGGGTATAGTCAGCATAGAGGAAGGGATTTTTTTTTTTTTTAGTATAGTGGTAAGGGGTTCCATATAGATGTTGAAGAGTTGAGCTGCTACTACTGATCCTTGGGGGACACCTCTGCCAACGAGTCTGGTCTGACGAGGAGTTTTTGATTTTTGGGATGTAAAGGGTAGGGGGTAGACCAAAAGGAGGGCTCTGCACTTTTATCTCAAATTCCTTGACTGTGGATAAGCTAGTATTTCACCAAGGTGATTGTTATTATCATATTATGGAGATGGTATGTAGTGCAACTCAATCTGTGATTGTGGTCAATATTTACAATAATGTCCTAGAGGGAGAACTTGGCATGGTGGTTAGAGCACTGAGTGGGGCTCTGAATGCCATCCATAAAGAGGGTAGAAAAAACTGTATGTTCATCGTTCAGGGAGATTTTAACTGTGCCCCATGTTGTAACACCGATCCTAGGTCGTGCGGTTTGGTCGAGAAAGATGAACAACACTGTTTGCACTTTTGCCTTTCGAGGAATGGGGAATGTTTTAATGAACTTTTGTATATGTTTGACATGAGTATTGCAAATGATCTTTTAGTCCTTTTTGTACCTCTGTCCCATACCTTTAGTGGCCGAGGGTTTACATCAATAATTGACTATATGATTCAAGGGTTCACACCTTTAAGGTAGAGGATATAGTGTTGAGTGACCATTACCTGCTTAGTTTAGTGATTATGCCACCACTGATTATCTCCCACAACTCTAAATTCAAAAGAGGTGATATTTTACCTGGAGAACTTGTTCTAAATCAGATTAATGGGTACTCGCTGCGGTGGTCAAAGGTGGACCCAGTGGGGTTGACTGAACAATTGATTACCAACAGTAAACATAATGTGGATATTTGTCTTGATGAGCACTCACCCTGTGAAGAGATAGTTCATTCATTCGTTGAGATTACAAAAGAGGTGAAGAACCTGTTAAGGGTTGAACTCCATTTAAAAAAGGTAAAGGAAGGCTGGTTTGACAAAAACTGTACATTAGCCCATAAGAATTTAAAAAGGGTACTATGTATGAAACTGAGATCAATCCCACTGATAAGACAAGCAAGGTCAGAATATCAGAGAGCACTAAAGGCTAGGAAAAATGGTCTAAGGGATGAGGCCTGGAAAGCCCTTCACACTGTTGCTATGCAGAAAAATAATGTGGCCTTTTGGAAAGCAGTAAGAGCACCTTTTTGAGTGTGGATCAGGACCCGTCAATTGAGATTGCGATCTCGGAAGAGGATTGGGTTAACTTCTTTTCCAAAGTTTACAATGATAACTTGCTTCCGGCTCTTGAGAGGAGCCAAATCGCAACTTCTCAAGCTACAAACCCGGTTACTTATATGCAGGTAACGTTGGATGAAGTGGAAAAGGCTCTGGCACGAAGTCAAGGTGGTAAGGCCCCAGGACCCGATGGGGTCCCAGTTTAGTTGTTTAAACATAATGTGCAATTATGGGGTCCCCTTATCACTCGGGTAATCAATGCAAGTTTGAGTTCCACATTCCCAGGGTCCTGGGCAGAATCTACAATAATTCCAATTTTTCTTTTTTTTTTTTTGAAAAACCTTTATTGTACCATCAAAGTGTACACCGCTGTTCAGCCAACAACCCGGAGGCAGGCAGCTTATGGTCGCAGCTCCACGCCGCTAGCTCAGATCAAAATCATACACTTGAGCAATGTTCAAACAACATAGTATCTTGGTTTTCCTCATTTTACTATATTAAAATATGAACTGAACAAACTACAACAACGGCTGCCATCAAGGTATGGAGGAGAGCAATCTAGCACCTGGACAATGTGTCTTGTAGGGGACACCCCGCAACCATGCGGTGACACTAGCGCAGCAGTCCAAGGGGTCCCCGCACTCACGGTTCCACGTCACCGCCACCCGCCAACCCCACCACAGTGCCACGCATCCTGCACTCACTCTCAGTCACTGTCAGTCACATCAGACGCTGCCAACCAGTCTACCAGTGGCTGCCAAATGTCCGCGGGCCGCGATCGCAACGGCATTTGATCCCAGTAAGCATTCAATTGCTCCTTGCAGTATACCGTTGACCCCATCCATCCCGACACCCTCGGCGGAGCCTTTTTCTTCCAATGCAGTGCTATTTGACGCTTAGCAAGCAATAACAGAAGAGCCACCAACCTGCGCGACACACTAGGCACCTTCATCACAAAGCCCAAGAGGGCCACAAGGGGCTCCGGCGCAATTGTTAGTCCCACTATCCTCCCCACGGTGGCGAAGACTGCCTCCCAAAAGCCATATATCGGACCACACCCCCAGACCAGGTGATAGAATGTGGCCTCTCTTTCTCCACATCTCCAGCAATTCGCATCAGCCTGTAACCCCATTTTAAAGAGCTGCATGGGTGTACGATATACCCTATGAAGGAAATTAAAATGGATGAGTCTCAATCTATAGTTAGGAGACAACTGCTCAAGCTGGGCGCAGCAAAATTCCCATTGTTTCTCTGTAATTTTAATGCCTGCCTCCCTCTCCCACAGGGACCGCGAATCCGCATGGGCAATGGGCGTTGCGTTTTGCGTAGCCCTATATATAAGCGTTATCAGTTTACGCGAGGAGCTATTCGAGAGTACGTCTTCCAGCGCTGCCACCTCCGGTGGGGCCTTTGGGAACATAGGATACCTGTGCTTGCATGCCGCTCTCAGCTGGTAGTATAGTAGCAGCTCCGACGCCGTCGGTTCTGACGCCACAGCCAAATCCTGCATTGTAATGAACGTATCGTCTGGGTATAGGTCGCACGCTATTTTCAGGCCACAGTTACGAGCCCGTCGCGCCACCGCCACGTCAGTCAGCGGTCCCAGGAGCGGGTTGCCTTCCAATGGCATGCTCGAGGCATATAAGGCAGCCACTCCCGCTCGCTTCGCAATGTTCGACCAGGCCCAGCGCACCATCTCCACTGTGTTAATGTCGTCCTGGGTCCTCTGATATCTCTGGTAAACCGCCGTCCTGAGAGGGCAAGGTGCTGCCACGTCCGTCTCTATTGCTACGTGGGGCTGGAAGGGTATCGGGTGATGCCAGAAATGCAGATATTGGGCTTGAGCACTATAAGCATATAATTCCATGTCCGGGGCCGCCAGGCCCCCTTGACGGAAAGGGAGGGTAAGGAGATTCCACGCCACCCTGGGCTGCCTACCAGCCCAAACCAGCTCTATCATGGCCGAGCGCAGCCGGCGAAAGAAAGCCTTGGTCAACGGCATGGGGATGTTAACAAACAGATAGAGAAACTTAGGCACCACAACCATTTTGAGTATAGCTATGCGGCCCGTCAATGACAACGGCAGCGTTTTCCATCTTTTCACCTTACTTTCGAACCATTCCATAGCCACACCAAAGTTTGCCAGCCACAGCTCATGAGTAGTGCGCCCTATATTTATACCTAAATACTTGACCTCGTCTGTAGCCCAATCTATGGGGAATTCAGTGTGGCATGCGGTTGTGCCATCCGTCAGTGGCAGCATCACCGATTTAGACCAGTTGATGTCTATGCCAGTTAGGCTGCCATAGCGCACCATTTCTCGCATAAGCGGGTCGAAGTTGTCCGATGGGTTAACCATATAGATTGTGATGTCATCGGCGTACATGGAGATTAGCAGCCCGCGCGACGTGAACCCAATGCCACGCTGAGCGTGATGTTGTCTCATGCGGGCCGCTAGTGGTTCTGTTGCGATAGCGAACAGTAACGGAGACAGGGGGCACCCCTGCCGTGTCCCTCTTGTGATGGGGATTGGGTCAGATGTGTGACCATTGACTCGCACCCGGGCCTTCGGGTCATTGTAAAGGATGCCAATGCTTCTGGCAAACAGCGGACTGAACCCCATGCGGGTGAAGAGCGTTAGCAGGAATTTCCACTCCAGTGAGTCGAATGCTTTGGTCGCATCCAACAGTGCAGCCGCAGCCTGCAACCCCGGGTCCAGGTAGTGGAGGAGCCCAAACAGCACTCGCAAGTTGTGCGAAGTGGAACGTCCCATCACAAAACCCGACTGATCAGAGAGCGCTATCTGCGGCATCATGTATTTTAAGCGATCCGCCAGCAACTTGGCATATATTTTGGCGTCGAGGTTTATTAAAGATAGTGGGCGATAGGATTCGGGGTTAGCGGGGTCCTTCCCTGGTTTGAGCAGGGCGATTATCATTGCTTCCCGCAACGATGGTGGGAGGACACCCGTCTCGATGGCCTCCTCGTACACCCCGTGGAGTCGGGGAACCAGGATATCCGCGTATTCTTTATAGAAAGCCGCGGTCAATCCGTCAGGACCCGGAGCTTTATTAAGGGGCATACTCGCTATGACAGCCCGTATGTCATCTTTCGTGAATGGTAAGTCCATGTACTGGCGGGCTCTATCGTTAAACCATGCTAAAGCTATGGTGTCAAGGTATGCATTTAGCACCCGGTCTTCCGGAGTCACTCTGGTGGTATATAGGTCTCGATAATAGTCGGTCATGGTTTGAAGTATGGCTTGCGGCTCCCTGACCACCCCGCCCTCTTTCTCTCTAAGTTCCAGAATGTAATCCGACCCTCTGGGAGCCCTCAGCATGGCTGCTAGCGTGCGACCAGCCCGGTCCCCCTCCCCGTACCGTCTGGCCTGACTGTCTTTAGACAGGTAGGCCACTTCTCTGTCCGCTTCCTCTTGATACTCAGTAAGCTTCGCCCTAAATTCAGCTCGTATGCTGTCCGTCGGCGCCTCCAACAACGCCGATTCCAGGTCAGCAAGTTCAGTTTCGAGCTTGCGCAGTGTGTCGCGAATGGACCGCAGCACTCCCGTTTTCAGTGACATACAGTGGCCCCTTATCACCGCCTTGCAAGCCTCCCAGAGTGTGCCCGGCGAGTCCACCGTGCCCTCATTTATTTCAAAATACTCCTCTAACTTCTCGCGCAGCGCCTGTTGAAAGACTTGATCGCGGAGCGCCCTGGAGGGGAATCTCCAACTGAACGGTTGAACGTATTGTGCCGGTGTGGCTAGTGTCAGGCACACCGGGGCATGATCAGACAGTGATCTCGGCAGGTGCGCCACCTCCAGTACCATAGTGTGCAAGTCACGTGAGAGCAACCAGTAGTCCAACCTAGACCATGCCGCTCTGTGCACCGTGACGCAGGTGCCAGCGCGAGTCCCAGGGTGTAGTCTCCTCCAGGAGTCCACCAAGTCCGCGTCTCGTATGATATCGCCCAACGTCTCCGATGCCCTAGGGTGATGCATTCTGGCCGCGCCCTGCCTATCCATAGCATTTGAAAGTATAACGTTGTAGTCTCCTCCCCACATAATCGCTGCCGGGCCGCATGCCTGCACCCTATGCCAGAGATCGCAGTAAAAGCCCGGATTGTCATCATTCGGGCCATAGACATTCACCACCACCATCCTCATACCACATAGCGTGCCCACCAACACGAGGTATCTGCCTCCAGTATCCTTGATTTCTTAATGTGTCGTCCATTGTAGCCCTTTTCTGATCAGTATCGCCACCCCTCTGGAATAGTTAGTATACGCAGAATGCACTATCTCACCCCACCTGCCATGATGGAGCATTGACTCAGATTTGCCAGTCAAGTGTGTTTCCTGCAGGAGGCAGACATCTACGTCTTTTCTGAGCAAGTATGCCTGAACCAGCCTGGCTTTACGCCTGTCATTCATACCCCGCACATTCCAGGTGAGACATTTAATTTGCTTCACGGCTGCAGTAGTAGCAATAACTCCTTTTCCGGCCAAACGCCATCAGTTCGCCACCCATCACTCCTCCAACCCCTCAAATATCGCGCAGCATGTCCCGTCAGCCTAGCCCATTCATGTGCAGTTATAAATCCGTACCAATGTGCGCGGTGTCCTAGCCTACTAGGTATTGTATATCGCACAATAGGCGAATCAACACAGTGCCTCCCTCCATCCAACCTCTCGACGACAGCCAAACAATCAACCACAAAACCCCTCAAACAGAACGCGTATCCCCCTCCCGCTCCAACACCCCCAATCAGGTTGTGTATACATCCACCAGAACCCCCACCCCCTCCCAACGTCTTCAACTTTGCACAAGTGCGGTATCCAGTGACTGGGAAGCATCCCGTGGGGAACGCAGGTCAGCCGCCAACCAACCCTGTACTCTTGACAGGGTGATCGAGCGCCGGCCCAGCATGACAGCTCAAAGACCACCCGACCCCTACCACCCGCACTCCTCAGCGACCCCTCATTCGAGTTCAGTCCTCACCAAATGCCACAGGCAGGCTGTCCATCCTGATCTGGCCCAGGCAGATATATCAACTGGCACTGATAAACCCCCAGCCCCCGCAGTCACTCAACGTCGCTCAGTCTGTCACTCGGGACCAACCCCTCTGCGCGCGGTGTAGTCTTCTGATCTTTTACCAGCTGCTGAGCATACTTCAAAGCCGCCTTTGCGTCCAGAAAAAAGGTTGGTTTCCCTGGGCCCTGCACTCGTAGCTTAGCTGGGTAGATGAGGGAATATTTCGTGCCCGTTTGTTGAAAGACTTTTTTCGCTGGCATAAATTCTCTACGTGCGGCCTGGACCTGCATGGTGAAGTCCGGGTATATGGCGATATGGTTGCCCTTATACTGTACATCCTGCATTTCTCTCGCCATTCGAAGGATTGTGTCTCGGTCTCTGTAATTTAATACCCGTGCAATAATGGGCCGTGGCGGTGCCCCCGGCTTAGGCCTTGGCCCCAGTGTCCTGTGCGCCCTCTCCACCAGGAACATCTGTGACAGTCCCGCACCAAAGAGGTCTCTGAACATCTGCTCGACGTATTGTGCCATGTTGGCGATGTCTGTGGATTCTGCCACCCCTGTTACGCGAACGTTATTTCGCCTCGAGCGAGCTTCCAAGTCCTCATTTTTTTGCTGAATCAGCGCCAGAACCTTTTCCATGCCACTCATTCTTTTGTCTATGTCCGTGTGGCTTTCTTCAATGTCAGAAACACGCGATTCCAACGCCTCTGCTCTGCCCTCTTGCTTATCCATCCGAGCCGTGATGTTATCCATGCGTGCCGCCAGTGCATCCATTTTAGTGTCTATGCCCTGCAGGCCCACCTTCAACTCTTGGAACATCAGTTTAATGTCTGCATCACGGGAGCCGCCCTGCTCCGCCACTTCCGCGCCCGTGTCCCTGTGTTCCTGCTCCGACTGCTTTTGCCTGGTTTTGTCGAAGGTAAGCTTCGGCTGTCTCGTGTCCGGCTTACCCATCGCTGCCGCCTAGCCGCGGGCTGCCGAGGCCCAGAATTAATATGTCCCGTCAGGCCTCCCCCACCGGGTGCCCAGCGCAGATATATGCAGGCGACTCTCCAGGCCAGCGGCTCCAGGACACACCCCGGCAGAACAGCGCGGCAGCAGGTGATCCACACCAGGACCAAACAGACGCAGCGTGATTATCCGGGGCAGCAGCACCCCTTCAGAATCTCCTCTTAAAGCTGCGCGGCTTCTCAGCGCCTCCACGACTGCATCAGCGGTCAAGTATCCCCCGGTGAGTCAATGCGCCCTCATCGGCTTAAGCGCTGCTCCGCAGGTCATCCCCACAGCCCACGACGGACACGAACGTGGACACGGGGCAGTCCACCCACACCACAGCAGATCGCCTCCTCCAGTGTTCACCGCCCTATACCGCCACGGAGCCCGATGGCGCCCCCGGCCAATTTGGCCACCCTCCGTACTCTCTGCCAGGCACGGGCCAACCAGCGCCGATCGTCAGGGGCCACCTGTCCCTCGTGGATGAGGCCACAGGCGCTCCAGGTGGCACGGGCGTTGTAATCACTGGCGCTACCCCCCAGTGTGATTAGGCGCTTCACTCACCGGCCGCCAAGCTCCACATCAGCTGCAAACTCGGGTACGCGTCGGGACCTCCAGGCCCCCCGACTCCTCCGAGCAAGCAGTCTCCGGCAGCGCCCGAACCTTCTCCAGCACTCCCAGCCAGCGCCCGACTGAGGGGAAACCAGAGATCCCGCCGCTTCAAATTGGCAAGGCGAGGCAGCAGTCCGCGCACGTCAGCGCCGCACTTCCCCGGGCTCGGCTCTACGCGAGCCCCCGGCTCTCACAGGCGAAGCAGGCCGCTCCGTCGCAGTCCACCCGCCGGTTCTATTGTCAGAGCGGCTCCAGCCACGGGTCTCGGGGTATCGTCCGGCAGCACCCAAGCATTGAATTCTGTGCGGGGGAGGTCGAGTGGTCCGAGTCCAGCACCCGGAATGCAGATTAATGACGGATTGATTCGCTCGATCAGCGGAGCTGCGGTCTCAAGCAGCCATTCCGCTTCGCAGCCAGGCCACGCCCCCATAATTCCAATTTTTAAGAAGGGGGAGAGATCTAGTCCTGGGTGTTATAGACCAATCTCCCTTCTTGATTCAATGGTGAAAGTTATAGGTTGGATTCTCTTAGAACGGTTGGAGGCATGGGCTAAGGATGCTGGCACCCTCTCAGATCTACAATATGGTTTCCAAGAGGGGTTAGGCACTTTTGAACAAAGTTTAAACTTGTCTATGCTAATGGGAAAGTATATAAGGGCAAAGAGATTGTGTCCTGGTCCCCTTCCTTTTTAACCTGTATATAAATGCACTAGAAGATGAGCTGCTTAGGAGCAGTCAAGACTTCCCACGAGTAGGTGGTCGTCCGATACCTACCCTATTGTATGAGGATGATGCAGTTTTGATAGCACTCACTCAAAATGGCTTACAAAAGGTTTTAGATGAAGGGTCTGGGTCTATCTATTAACGTTTCTAAAACCTTTATTATGAATAGTGGAAATAAGAAGTACAGAGGGCAGGGAAAGGATATTTTTCTGGAAGGCAATAAGGTATCACAAACAACAAGTTTTTCATATTTGGGTATTCTATTTAATGATGATGCTACCTGGACAAAATCCATAACTGCGAAAAAAACTCGCATTTATGAGAACCACCAGTGCACTTGCCACTTTCTGTAGGAAACTGGGGCGTAAGCCACCAGGTGAGATTATACAAATTTATAAGGCCAAATGTCTTTCAGTGGCCATGTATGATGCAGGGGTATGGGGAATTATGAACACATCCCAGATACAATTAGTAGAAAATGCCTTCCTGCACTTTATTCTGTCGGGTCCTCAAAGCGCGTCGACCTTTGCCTGCCATGAAGAATTGGGTCTTGCTTATGTAACGGATCTTATTAAATTGGAACCCATACTTCTCTGGCATTGGATACGGACAAAGTAACAGACGGTACTGAATAGATCCATTATGTCGGATGTAATGAGACTCGATTGGGCCCGTATGATCCCTTGGTTGACGTATGTTGAGTCCTTTTGTTTATCATTAGGCAAGCCAGAGTTTTATTTAAACCCCAGTTCAATGATAGGTATCTCTAGAAAGGAGTTAAAATCTAGGGGCCTTGTGCACCTAACAGAAGAGAGAGCATTAGGTGAACTTGCTTAGCCCTGTGTGTTGAACCATCAGTTAACACTTACAACTGGAGGGATGGAGCCTTACCTGTCCTTTGTTACAAGTGGGTTCGATAGAATGCTGCTTTTTAGATTCAGGTTAGGATCCATTCATAGACTATTGTCATTTCCCACTATGAATGATTGGTCGCATAATTTACCAACTTGCCCGTGTGATTCCCAATCAATTCAGACAACACTATATATGATGTTTTTCTGTAAATTCAATGCGACACAAAGAAAAGTATTACTTGTACCTGTATTAAGGGAATTTGGTTTAAGACAGTGTCGTATAGCACTTGTCAACATTGCTTGGAGGATTGCTGCGTATATTTAAAGAGTGCTTCGAATTAGGAAAATAATGCAAAAGGAACGGAGCAGAGGAGGTTAGACCCTGATTTAACCGTCCCTTAACCTGTATCTTAGTTTTGGTACAAGGGGGTCTTTTTAGCTTTAGTAATGTTCTAGCTAACAATAATTTTATGAATACAGAGAAATGGAATTGTTATGAACTTGTTTTAAATAATTTTGCTTTTGTCATTGTTTTTTATATTGTGCTTTTATGATTGCTTTTTTACAATCGAATAAAGCTTACTTTGATTGATTGATTGATTGATTTTTATTCTTTGGGTGCGGTTCTGTAGGAAGGAGGTGAACCACTGTAAGACCACCTCTTCCGCTCCAACCCTTTCTTGAAGTGCCTTGATGAGAAGATTATGGTTGACTGTGTCGAAGGCTGCCGATAGGTCCAGGAGGATGAGTAGGCAGCATTGGCCGGTATTGAGAGATTTGTGCATGTCGTCAATAACATTTAAGATCGCTGTCTGTGTGCTGCAGCCTTTTCTGAAACCCGATTGGTGGGGGTCAAGAAGGTTGGTGTTGTTCAAGTGTTGAGTGAGTTGGAGAAGAACACATCTTTCTAGGATTTCTGCTAGGAGAGGGAGGTTGGAGACGGGTCTGAAGTTGTTCAGATCGTTTGAGTCGGAACCTGTTTTTTTGAGTGGAGAGTGTGACTTGGCCGATTTTGAGGCAGTCAGGCATGACTCCAGTGCTTAGGGAGCTATTTATAATCTTGGACCAGAGCAGGGCTAGGGCGAGTTCTAGCTTTTTAGCCAGTTGGGTAGGTATGGGATCCAGGGCGTGTGCTGAGGGTTTAGAGCTGGAAATCATTTTGATGACCTCTGCTTCCGAGATGGGATTGAAGGATTTCCAGAGGTTTGGGGGGTGCTTGGGTGTGGGATCTTCTGGCCCCGTGAGCGGTTTACTGTCGGGGGGACTGCGCTGCTCGTCCAGGGAGAGTTTTATCTTGGTGATTTTGTCATCAAAGAAATTGGCAAAGTTATCGCACAAGATTTTGGAGGCCACCGCTGGTGACGATAGGGGCTTGGAAGTTTGTTGCCTAATGAGATTGAATAGTTCTTTGGGCCTGTTCTTTGCATTGCCAAGGGCTTTGCAGAAGAAGGAGGTTTTTGCGTTCTTTATGTGTTTATTATATTTTGTGCGTGCTGATTTGAGTCTGACTTGCTGTGGACGGGTTGTTTCTCCAGAGTCTTTCTGCCGCTCTAAGTGCTTTTCTTTCTGCGTTTATGGCTGTGTTGTACCACAATCTGGATGGAATGGTCCTTACTCTTTTTAGTTTCAGGGGGGCTATTTGGTCCATAATGGAAGTCATAGTGGTGTTATAGTGAGAGGTGAGTTCTGTTGTTGAGAGCTCACCAGTGTGGATTGGGAGGAGGGAGTTTACCCTTTCCTCCAGGTCAGCGATGGGAATCTGACTTAGGTTTCTTGCCCAGCGGGGAGGGTTTTTTGTATGGGGCTGGCGTTGGATCGTTTGGTTGATGTGGAATAGAATGACATGGCGATCCGACCAGTCAACAGGCAAGGTATGGTCAATGGAGACTGTGTCAGCTTGAGCGATTATGGCATCAAGGATTGAGCCTTTGTTGTGAGTTTTCTCTGTGCAATGCTGGGAGAGGTTGTTGTTGCTTAGGAGGTCATTTAGGGTTTTGATTAGCAGGTTGCTCTCCTCATTCCAGTGTAGATTGAGGTCTCCTAGAATTATGTTGTTGGAGTCGCAGAGTGAGCATTGAGTTATCAGGTCAGAGAAGTGTTCTCGGAATGAGGCGGTGTTTCCTGGTGGGCGGTAGAGGAGATGGCAGAGTAAGGATTTGTTGTCCCCTGACTTAATGGTGACAGTAAGGCATTCGAAAGAGTTATAGTTGAAGGCGTCCGATTCCGTCACTGAGATGTAGTTCTTGTGTATGATTGTGACACCTCCTCCATGTTGGATTTTTCTGTCTTTGTGGATGATTGTGAAGCCGGGGGGCACCAGCATGTCCATAGGTGGGGAGAGAACTCGTTTAGCCATGTTTCGGTAATGAACGTGATATCTATGTCATGGGTGAGGATGGTCTCTGCCAATTCTGTTACATGTTTGGTGGCCGATCTACAGTTTATGAGCATGCAGTTCGTATTGGCTGCCTCATTTTCGTTGTTTAATGTTGAGGAAGACCTGGGGAGGTTAGCGAGGGAGGCAGGGGGTCTTGGGGGTCTGGGGTGGGGGTGGTCTCTTACAATTCCAGTGATGACCTGGATTTTGGAGCTAGGGGCAATAGTGGTGGAAGTGTCATACGAGGTGGCAATATCCATTGCTTCGCTTCTGGACATAGCGACTCTTGTTCTCTTTGGTCTCTGTGTCTGGTTCGGGAGGGGGGGTTGTGGTCCAGCTGAGCCGTTTGGTCTTTCGAGGCATTGTGTGATTGGAGTTGGTGGATGAGGGTGTCGAAAATGGGAGTTGATTGGGCTTGCAGGGAGTGGCGAGGTTCTGTATAATTTCGGTGAGGCCCCGTAATACTGTTTCTAGCTGGCTTTCCAGAAGGGCGAGGCACTGAGTTGTCTCTGCGGGGGAGGGAGAGGATGGGGATGGGGAGGATCTTGTAGCTCTCATTCTTTTGGGACCTAGTGGCTGATTCCAGATGGGGGTGTTCGTCAGGTTAGATCTTTGAGTCATTGGAGGTCTTGAGAGATTTGTATCGGCAGCTGTGGGAGACGGGTATGTGTGCTGGCTGGGCTCTAGGGTTTGGTTTTTGGTGTTTGAGTTGTCCCTATGGGTAGTCTTGGAGGTGGGGTGTGGAGGGTCTGGGCGCGGTTCGTGTGGCCATCTTATGTGTGTTGGAGGGCACAGAGAATTCTGAGTTGTTTGTTGCAAGCAAGGTTCGGAGGTTGTTTGTTGGGAGTGGTGGATTAATGAAGGAGGGGGTGGGTGTTGTTCAGAGGGGGGTTGGAGAGCTTTGTCTGTGGAGAGGTTCCACTTGTTTGTGGAGGGGGGTGGATTGAGTGCTATCTGGGCGGAGTATACGGAGGTGGGTCTGGTGTTCATAGAGGGGGGTTTGGCTTTCGCAGCCGGGGTCTTGTGGTTGCTTTGTGCGATCTCCTGGGGGGCGGTCTATCAGGGGATAAGGAGTTAGACAGGCGGGGGCTTTGTAATGGTGAAGGTGGTGCAGATTGGGGTGTACAAATTCTCCCTACTTCCACGGATAGAGTAAATTCACAGATACACGCACATACACTCATCATACGCTTGGGCCCATTTCACTAACATACACTCAGATTACTCCATTAGTACTGAACCTGTGGAAAAAACCTTCTAAACACCCTGCATCTACACTTATGGTCGATAAGACCCAATTGACACTGTCTTGAGTCATGATTTAACCAATAATAATCAACAATAATCAAAATAGAGTACTCAATAATTGACAAGAAATAATAACCAACACTGTATTTAAAATTAAGATTCTTTATCTAAAATTAGTTCAAATGGAAATCAATTCAAAAACAAAATCATTATTCTCATAATTACCTATTCTAGCTAAATGTCATAAATGGGTCATCAGGACAGGTCTCTCGATAAAAGTCTCTTAGGTCACCGTCCTCACAGCATCGATCCTCACCAACGCAAGTT
This sequence comes from Triturus cristatus, assembly GCF_964204655.1. Classification (NCBI taxonomy): domain Eukaryota; kingdom Metazoa; phylum Chordata; class Amphibia; order Caudata; family Salamandridae; genus Triturus; species Triturus cristatus. Next base: position 781,725,708 of record NC_140590.1, on the reverse strand, counting down.
CGGAAAGAAGTGGCCTCAGAATCCAAAATGCAACGAACAAACCTTCTCTAAGCTAACAATATTTATAATGAATTAAACAATAGAAGGCAACATAAAATGTTTTCGATATCCGCTGAACCGCTGAGCAAAGCGAGCAGGAAAGGATGTAGCATCGCTACATTTGGAAAATCTCCGCTCAGAAAAATCACAAAAATAAAAAGACGGAAGACGGAACTAAATCTTGAAATGTTTCTTTTCCATGTTCATATTTCCTCGGAACCAGCATGATGATCATAATGTTCATTGAGGCTCCTTTGTCTTCCAAGGACATTTGGATGTCCGCCCAGAGCTGCTGTCCTCACGGAAAACTTTTAACCAGGCGAAGACTGTGGTCAGATGACTCTCGACCATGTTCAGCAAGGCCTTCTCATCAGAGTTCAACTACCCAGACGCAGGCTTTAAACGGTAGCCATTTTTTACTAGGCCAGAACGTATCATCTTAATTAAAAGAGACAAAAACAACGTTACCACAGCATAGTGATTAAACAGTGTTAACCCCACTAATACCCTTATGTGTATGTAATTATCTAGCCTTTGCAACACAAGAAAAACATTAGTACATGACATTTAAAAAGCGTTTTTGTGCTTTAAAATAAACAGCACTCAGCAACATTTATTAATAAAACATGCACATTATTAGTAAACGACACAAATGCTTCCCCACGTGTAGTTTTCTCTTGTTATTTCTTATTGGTTAATTAGAACATTTACACAAAACAAATAATTAGTAATTATGAATTAATAATTTTAATTTCTTTCGACAATAGACAAACCAGAGCTTTAAAAACCCAATAGATTTTCAACAGAAAACTCTGCTCCAGCAATCCCCCCTTTGGTGATATTATCACCAAATAAACAACCCAAAAAAAAACAAATTTGTAAAATTTAAGTCCCAATTTTTAGGAGAAACTGGAAATGTCTTTTTCTTTTTCAGAACACTAGACACCAGACTCCCTTTCATCATCCCTCTTTGTTTCCAAATAAACACTCTCCCTCAATTCTTCTAATTCTATTTCTTGTGGATCTCTTTTTCTTTTATTTCTCCTTTCAATATTTCTTTTAATTAATTTCTTTTTCCCTCCCCTGTTTTTACAACACAAACACACCAATCTTAGTATCAATAAAGCAATAATTATACAAGTCAAAGGAAACAATATCTTACCTATAATAATACTACCTATTTTTGCAATAAAATGTTTAACAGCAACTATTTTATTAGCTATTTTAGTCCAAATACTCTCAACTTCTAGTGGTACTAATTCTTCATGCAAATCAGTAATATTTTTGATATAGACCTTCAGGTCTTTGCTTTCGTCTGGAATGTAAGTGCAACAATGTTGAACTTTCAATATTCCACAGACCCCACCCTCCTTGGCTAATAGAATATCAAGGGCAAGTCGATTTTGTATAGACATGGCACGTACGGCAATCAATTCCGTATTCACCAAAACAAACCCTCCAGCGGTATTTGTCGATAAGCGATCCACCACTGTTGACAGTTTCCGAATCCCATAAGCATTCAAAGAAATTCCCACTGCTGGAATTAAAGCTCCAAAAATGTCACCCACTATTTCTGACCAAGTTTCTCTCTTAAAACGTGTTAGTAAATTAATATGTTCTACATCTTCTATTCTATCTATATGAAAAATCTTCGGAAAGACCAGGCCCACATAACACGTGCCATACCAATGGTCAGGCAACTTGTAATAAGCCTTATTCCCACAAACATAATACACTCCTGGGAAAATTGGATCCTCTCCTCCTCTAAAACCCCATCCTGTCGCAATGATGTATCATGACACTCACTAGTCCCAACAAAGTATGTATCATATTGGGATTTCTTTCTTGTAATGCACAGCTTACCCTTCTGTGGTGCATCTAAACCTAAAGTTGGACTAGCTCCATTTCTCAATTCTTTTCCCATCTCAATGTCCCAAATTGTCTCACTCACTTTGTATTTCCCTGCCTTTTCATGCATACTCAATCTCCTTTCCTCCACCATGTTTAGGAAAGCTTTCTCCTCTTCTTTCAAACTGCAAGTTAAATTATTCTTAAAAATGTAATCTAATGTTAATTCTTCTTTCTCAATAAAAATCTCACCAAAAATGTTAGCTTCTTTAGCTGGATTCAGCTTTTCATTCATAGGCAATTGCCCAAAAATACTATCTTTGTTAGACATCTTATAATCTATTTTCCCTAGCAAATAAAAATCACTACTTAACACACTACAAGAAATTCCATACGTAGCTGGTAAATGGTGATAAGTAACACCCTCTGAAACGGATGCAGGTAATTGCATACACACATAGCAATCCCTCACTTCCATTGTCTTCACATATTCATACAACAATTTCGAAAAAACATTGCTAGAAAAATCATTAATTGACCTATCTTTATGCATCTAAGTATTACTAATTCTAGTTGGAACTACTTTTTGTGAACTTTTCTCTACATTAGTCTCATTCTCAGTATGTATTTCAAATGTACCTATTGTAATTCTAAATGTAACTAATAAAGCTAAAACACTCCATAGTAGCATCCAGTACAGCAACAGCACATTCTACACCATCTTTTCAAGAAGGCACATCTACTTTGATCATTCTCTATGTTAGCCATTTTACTACTTTGACCGTGTCTTTTGACTTAGCCTCTACTACTCCACTACTGTATTACTCTTTATTTCTGGATTACTTCAAACAACTGAATTTCAGACTTTCTCCTTTTCACTTTTCTCCAAGTGATTTCTTCAGTTCACTCAATTTGGATATTCATCACTTTTCACTCCTTCTTCTTCAGCAACATCAAATTGTATCAGATCATCAACAACATCCTGTGCATCCGACTCTTCTCCAATGTCAGTCAGGATAACTTTTAAGATTCCAACAGATTTTTCCTTTTCCTCAACCACTTTTCTCAGCAAAATACTTCAGTGATGAAATTGAAGCAAAACAGAGAAAGCTGAAAGAGAAAGCAATGTGGGCACAAGTGAAAGTTGCGGAAAGACAGGAAGCCCAATTGGTGGAACAGGCGAATAATGCAGGAAATAATCCAGGGAATAGACCTAGATATGCAGGGAAAGGAAAGGGGAATCTTGAGGAAGCCAAGAAAAAGTTCCCGTGTCACAACTGTGGTGGATTGTCTCGATTCACTGTTTCTTCTTCTTCTCCTCCTTCAGACAGTGCCACATAAGACCATTCCGGTGATCTGTACTTTTGGTTGGGTTTTCTAATTCTCTTTATCTCCTCAGGTTCTCTTGACTCCTTTTGCTCCTTTCTCTTCACTTCGTTTTGACTCGATACTTCATTCACTTGTTCAGCTTTCGATGTATTTGCTCTTATCAGTCTGTATCTCAGCCTCTTTACTCTGTTGTTAGGCCAAAAATCTCCTCTTACAACCTTTTTCGGTCTTGTTTCTGTATTATTTCTTTCTCCAATCCAAGTTCTCTTTCTCAGAACTCGACCTTCTGATTTTTCATTCTCACTTTCATCCGATTCCGTTTCAAATGCCTCTTGTTCTTCAGCAGTTTTCTTTCGCTCCACAGTCTTTTTCACCACTGTTTGAGACTTCCCTACTTCTTTCCCTCCTCGAGTCTCCGACACGCAATCTTCTTGCTGTCTACTTGTCCCTTCACCTAGCTTATCAAAAATGTTCCCTACACCTCCTCGGGGGTCTTCCGCAATCTGTCCCTCTCCATCTTCTTCTGACCCTACTTCTTCAGGTATAATCTCAAGTGGTTCTTCAATCTCCTCCTCTTCTGATTCAGGAGTAATTTCTGTGGAACTGCTCTTTTCTCTTCTTTTTCCTCCACTGCTTTTTGGAACTTCAGGCTCTCTTACAGAATCTGATCTCCCTTCTGAGACTCTCAATAGTTCTCTTGAAGTCTTTTCTGCTTCTTTTCCTGAACTTTGATTTTTTCTCACTGGTTCTGGGTCTTCATCATCACTGGAATCTGATTCTTCAAAATACTCCTTGCCAGTCCCATCCTTTGGGTTTGGAACTCTCAGAGTATGACTCGCATGTACCCAGTTTTTCACACCAGCACACTTCACTGCAGTTGTCGTAGTCAAAATAACTTGTCTTGGTCTTCCCCACCTTGGAACCAAGCAATTTCTTCTTCTGTGTACTTTAATCCTCACCCAGTCCCCTGGACTCAGATCATGAGCTTGCTTCTTCTCAAGTGTGGTAGCTTCTTCTCCAACCTGGTGAAACACAGAATGAACTGCGTCAGCCAGGCCTTTACAGTAATCCAAAATCATGTCATCAGTTATTGTCATCAACTTATTGACAGGCACATATGCATGTCGCATTGCGCGTCCCATCAAAATCTCGTGCGGACTCAACCCAGTAGTTCTATCTGGAGTAGATCTAATAGTCATTAGCACTAGAGGCAAGACATCAGGCCATTTCATTCCAGTGGCTAAACACATCTTACCAATCCTGTTCTTAATTGTGCCATTTATCTGCTCAACCACACCAGAAGCCTCTGGCCTGTATGCACAATGTAGCTTTTGCTGTATGCCCAATGCTTCACAAATCAAACTCATGAGCTCATTATAGAAGTGTCCACCTCTATCAGACTCAATCGTTACTGGAAACCCGTACCTAGGAATCAACTCTCTTAACAGTAACTTTGCCACTGTTATTCCATCATTTCTCCTAGTCGGATAGGCCTCCACCCATCTTGAGAACAAACAGACTACCACTGGAACATACCTCAGTCTGTTCACTTGGGGCATTTCAATGAAATCTATTTGCATTCTCGTGAAAGGACCACCTTCTCTACCTATCGTTCCCAGACTCACCACTGTCTTTTTCCCAGTGTTAAATTGCTGGCAAATCAAACATCTCTGACAGATGCTCTCTGCAATTGTCCTGAACTTTGCATTGTACCAAGTCTGTTTAAAAGACCTGATCATCGCATCCCTTCCCAAATGTCCCTGGCCATGATACATCCTTGCCATTGTCGACAACATGGAATTAGGCATGACTGGTCTGCCATCTCTATAGACCCAAACATGGTCTGTTTCTCTTGGGGCACAACCTGCCTTGATCCAGTCTTTCTTTTCTTCCTTTCCTGCCTCATCCTGCAACTGTTTCACTTCATCCCACGTTTCTAGGACATTAGTAAACATCACAGAACAAAAAGACATTTCTCCTTCTCGTTCCCTATTAATCGAGTGATTGTTCTTAGCACAATATTGTGCAATGTCGTTAGCAAATCTGTTGCCAACAGTCACAAAATCATCTCCTTGTCCATGAGCAGCACATTTCACCACTGCTAATTCTTTAGGCAGCTGTATCGCCTCAAGCAATTTCCCAATCACTTCAGCATTCTTTATTGGAGTCCCACTCGACGTCAAGAAACCTCTCTGTAGCCAAAGTTGGCCAAAATCATGCACAACTCCAAATCCATACTGACTATCAGTCATCACAGTCACTCTCAGATCTTTCCCAATCTCACAAGCTTTCGTCAATGCCACCAATTCTGCAACTTGTGCAGATTTCCCTCCTTTCAATGGTGATGCTTCCATCACTTCTGAAACCTTGCGCACTGCATATGCTGCACTCAGCACACCCTCATCATTCCTCAGGCATGATCCATCTACAAACAGCACATGATCACTCTCAAGTAAGGGAAGATCCCTTATGTCCTGTCTCGGTTTTGTACAGTAATCCAGCACATCCAAACAATTGTGATCATCTTCTGTCTTCACACCCACATTTTCAATATCCGGCAACAATGTCGCTGGATTCACATTCACACATCTCTCCAAAGTCACATTTGATGCTCCCAGAATGACTTTCTCATATTTAGTCAACCGACTATGTGACATATACTGAGTTCTGCTTCTTGTCAAAAGAATTACCACATTATGAGGTACGAATACCCTTACAGGATATCCCATTATGATTCCCTCACTCTGTTCCAGACTTCTACATGTTGCAGCCACAGATTTCAGACAACCTGGTAAACCCACAGCTACAGGGTCAAGTGTCGATGAGAAGTACGCAATAGGCCTTCTCAGTAATCCATGCTTCTGGATTAACACTGAAAGTGCACATCCATTTCTCTCACTGCAGTACAATTCAAACTCTTTCTCATAGTCTGGCATACCCAAAGCAGGGGCTTCACACATTCTGCTCTTCAGCTCCTCAAAGGCTGCCATTTGTTCCCCATCTAGTTCCAATGGATCTGTCATCTCACTTTTTGTCAGCTTAATCAGTGGCTTTGCTATCAACGAGAAATTAATTATCCACTGACGACAATAACCCACCATTCCCAGGAACATTCTCACTTCCCTCTGGGTCTTTGGGGCTTTCATTTCTCTGATAATTCTAATCCTGTCATCAGTCACTTTTCTCAGACCTTTTTCAATATTGTGTCCAAGATAATGCACCTCTTTCTTGCAAAATTGCAATTTAGCTGGAGATACCTTTAACCCTCCATCTGCCAGATGATTCAGTAAAGCTATGGTATCTACTTCACAAGCTTCACGTGTCTTTGATGCCACAAGTAGGTCATCAATATATTGCACTAGTACTGAGTTTTCAGGCATGATCAAACTCTCCAATGACTTTTTCAATAACTGATTGAATATCGAAGGACTCTCCGTATACCCCTGTGGGATACGACACCATCCTAAAATACGCTGGCCAAACCTAAATGCAAAAATCGGCTGGCTGTCATGATGCAATGGAATTGAAAAGAAAGCATGACACAAATCAATCACTGTGTACCACTCAGCATCATGTGGAATCTGATACAAAATCACTGACGGATTTGGCACAATAGGACAACATGCCACCACAATTTGATTAACTTTTCTCAAATCCTGTACAATCCTGAACTTCCCATTAGGTTTCTTTAGCCCCATTATCGGTGAGTTACACGGGCTACTCAATAATTCTCTCAAAACTCCTTGCTGAATCATTTTCTCAATTATAGGAGTTATTCCTTCAATTATTTCTGGTGTCATTTTGTACTGAGGAATGTTAGGATAAGTAATTCCTTCTTTCACTGCAATTTTCACAGGATCTACGTTATTCATCAATCCCACATCCTCTCCAGTAAAATCCCAAACTGTCCTTTTCACTGTGTCTCTCAGCTCTTGAGGCAAATCCTCCGGATCAAACACAGCATATGCACCAATTAACTCACTCTCTCTATTTTCTAGAGTCACTCGGTACAAAACATCCTCATCTGGTGTTTCAAAAGCTATTCCATCCGGTGTACAAAAAATTGTACAGTTCATCTTACAAAGTAGATCCCTGCCTAACAGGTTCACTGGACTAGTGTCACAGACAATAAATCTGTGCATGTCTGAAAATTTCCCTATTTGTACTCTTACTGGTTCAGTAAGACGTGTCTTGATTTGTGTATTGGCTACACCAACTACTTGGATTGCTTCATCCGAGAGAGGAAGATTTTTAATATCTGTTGACCTGACAGTTGATCTTGTTGCACCTGTGTCTACTAAAAAAGTAACACCTTCTTCATTTATTTTTCCATCCACAAATGGTCCTGCCTGGTCTATTTCTAGAGTTGCACCAAGTATGCACTCTTCCTCCTCTCTTCGGCACCGTCAATAATCACCTTCGGACTCACTCCCTTCATTCTTTAGCAAGTACTGCTGTACCTGGTTAGAACGCCTTGGTTTGTTTACCTGCTCATCATTGTAGAATCCCGAATCCTTATTATACTTTTGTGATCCTCTATTCTGCGGCAAGGGTGGTTTTGGCTCTTGACTCTGCTGTTTCACAACAGAAAGTTGTTGCTGCTGTCGATTATTCCCTTCGTTCTGCACCTGTTGATTTAAGGATTTACTCTCATTATTCGCTAATGGTGGATTGGTACATTCAGATCTCCAATGTCCCAGTTGGCCACAGTTGTGACACGGGAACTTTTTCTTGGCTTCCTCAAGATTCCCCTTTCCTTTCCCTGCATATCTAGGTCTATTCCCTGGATTATTTCCTGCATTATTCGCCTGTTCCACCAATTGTGCTTCCTGTCTTTCCGCAACTTTCACTTGTGCCCACATTGCTTTCTCTTTCAGCTTTCTCTGTTTTGCTTCAATTTCATCACTGAAGTATTTTGCATGTCTCAAAATCTCATCTATTTTCTTACTCTGCCAGTCCACTGTATGCTCACGAATTCTCTCACTAATCTCAGGTCTCAGGCCATATACAAATCTGTATACAAAATGACTCAAATCCTTGTCACCCAGGTGTTCATTCCCACTGAATTGTTTAAAAGCCAGTATCAGCCTCTCATAAAAAGCATGAACCGATTCTTTTGCTTCCTGATGTGTTCGATCTATTTTAACCCAGTCTGTCTCTTTTGGAGGTACTTTATTTTTCAGGTATACGATCACCTGCTCATACTTTCTCATTACCTCTGGATCTGGTGCTCCTGTTCTTTGATCTCTTGGATATTCCTCAGTAGGCCAACTTACAACTATTTTACACTCAGCCCACAAGTCTGCTGGAACAATTATATCAAACAGACTATTCAGGTCAATCCACAGCACTTTTGACAATTTCACAAACCTGTCTACCTGCCTATACCACTCGACGGGCTTTTCTCTCAGTCGAGGGAAATCATTCGTAAATGATAAAATATCCTGTCTGGTCCATGGAACATGTACATATCCTCCTCCAGGTATTTCTCTCATAGGATAAGCATCCACTGTTTTCTCTTTTTCTCTCACAGGAAATGCTGAATAAGTCCTATCCCCTGATTCTTCTCTTTTCTTGTACCACCTATCCTTCCACTTCTCAACATCACCCCATTTTCGCAATAAAGCGATCATCTCTTTAATCTGTCCTGTTCTACCAGTACCATTCAGATTTTCAATGTCTTTGTCTGTGAAATCCATCCTGTAAGACTTCTGCAAAGCTTTTACTTTATCAATGTCAACTCCATGCTCATTCGCTATTGCTCTTAATCTGTCATGTGTATTTTTAGCTCTCCAGGTGATATTTTTACACATAAACAACAATTCACCATCATGATGATTTTTTAGAATTTCTGTAGGAACTGTCCCTGCAACAAGCTCTTCTAATTCTACACGTAACCTAGCCACATCAATTGCCTGTGAATCTTTATCCCTCTTTTGAAGAACTTTCATCCATTCATTCAAATCTTCAGCTGTTATTTCAGTAGATTTTCTCACTGGAACCACTTTCTTCTGCGGTTCTAAAATCGGCATCCCTGAACAACTAGCTTCACCAGCATTCAATCCTGAATTAGACTGTATCTCTAATCCTTCACTACATATCTCATGTCTGGATTGTCTCAAATCACTACTTTCTGTCCTTTTTCCTGAATCTCCTGAAGGACCAACCAAACTTGTCAATCTATTCCCAACATATGGAATCACCAAATTATTTTCACCTGTCCTCTGCTTATCAAAAACAGGCATAATCGGACCTATGGTTACGGGCACCGTAACAGCGTCTAGATTCTTTGTCAGCTCTTTAATCTTTTCAGTCAACTCCGATGTAGTTCTAGCTAATTCTCTCGTATTTTCGCCACCGCTTCTATTCTCTCTTTCCCTGAAAGGATTACCACTTCTTAACTCAGGTGTAACATTTTCTGTCTCAATGATACGCAATGTATCTCTTATCGGAGAAACAACTGGTGTGCTCTCTTCTGGTTCTGGTCTATATGGAGGTGGTCTTTTGTAAATCATGTCATTCAAGACTTCATCCTCATACTCATTAATTCCATATCTTCTCACTTCCGCCTCAGGAACCCTTTCTGTACCCTTCTCTTCAATTGTTCTCATAGGGTATAATCCCTCTGACATACTAGCATCTCGCCATCTCTTCATTCAATCATGATGAGTTTCACGATCATGTCTCCTCCCAAACATGTACCTATAATTTCCCCCAGACCTTTGTTTTTCTCGCTCATGTACTTCCTCTTCCCATTCCACTAAAGCCTCAAACTGTGTCGGCCTTGGTCTTGGGTCAAGACATAACATCTTTTCCCGCAAATTTTTCAACACGGCCAGATTAAATGAACCATGTTCTGGAAATGCTAGAACACCATCTTCCTTTGTATACCTAACCCAATTCTCCAACCATATACAGGTATGATACCCATATCTCGCAGCCATGAAGGATGCAGGCGTTTTCGATGGAGGTAACAATTCACCTTCTCTCGTTTTAGGATCTTTATCCTTGTCGAACCAATTTTTAATCTTTCTGAACAAAGATTTTTTCTTTTTCTCTTCTTGGTAATACATTTTAGCTTTTACCAAACTTTTCTAATCCCTTCCGTAATACAACTCAATAGTGCGATGTTTTATCCAATAACAGCGCGACTCACACTAACGCACCAATCCTGGAGCGTCTACGTCACAAGAATACAAGGTGACTCTTTCCAATCCTTGCGCGGCTCACACCAACGCACCAATCTCAATGCGAGCACTGTTCTGATCTAATATCCAATCAGAGCGCGGTCTGTTTGACGTCAGCAGTCGCTGCAGTCTCTCCTGCTCCTGTCTCCTGTCAGTCGTCTACCCCTCCTTTACAAAACTTCTCAGTAGACTTTGTGTCGGATTCTACAAAATCTATTAGTTACAACATATAAACATCTCCATTGTCTGCTTCGCTAACCAAAGAATAGTAAAGAAAATCTATTTCACAAGAATACCGTTGACACAGTAGCACATCCCTCTACTCTGCCCTTCTAACATGCATTCATTAACTGTTTCCTCTAGGACTGCTCCAAAGAGTATTACAATTAACTAAATATATGAGCATTCACGCACATTCATACAAGAAAATGTAGTACATACACACAGAATCCTGCTTTTCCCGAGAACAGCGAACAATCTGCTCCACTACAGAATTATAACATACGTTAACCAAGCAGTGTTTACCTCTGCCCAGTCCTTCAAACAAGCTCAGAGAATACCTATTACTCCTCCCGCGATAAGCTTTAACGGTGAACCTTACGGATCCCTGGGACTTAAGACCAGAGTTTCACAGATAACCTTCGCTACCATACACACTCCTTTTTATACCAGAAATATTTCTAATAGTAACACACAACGATGTCACTAATTCCGAACCCAGACAATGTGACGCGCAACTTCAATTGTCACACGTTTTTCCTGCATACGTACAGGACCAACAATCCCGTCTTTCCCGAGAGCAGCATATACTTCCCTCTGCCCTACTACGGAACTGCTACCAGCTCCCAAATTCCAGAAGCACTACATAAAACTCAACATGACGACTTCAACATTTAGTATTAGTACATATACCAACATCAATCAATAATCAATAAATCAAAAGCCAATGTACAAGCAATCTAATCAGATCAAGACAATCATCAATAACCATCAAATTCTGCTTCCAGGAAATTGGTGCAGATTGGGGTGTACAAATTCTCCCTACTTTCACGGATAGAGTAAATTCACAGATACACGCACATACACTCATCATACGCTTGGGCCCATTTCACTAACATACACTCAGATTACTCCATTAGTACTGAACCTGTGGAAAAAACCTTCTAAACACCCTGCATCTACACTTATGGTCGATAAGACCTAATTGACACTGTCTTGAGTCATGATTTAACCAATAATAATCAACAATAATCAAAATAGAGTACTCAATAATTGACAAGAAATAATAACCAACACTGTATTTAAAATTATGATTCTTTATCTAAAATTAGTTCAAATTGAAATCAATTCAAAAACAAAATCATTATTCTCATAATTACCTATTCTAGCTAAATGTCATAAATGGGTCATCAGGACAGGTCTCTCGATAAAAGTCTCTTAGGTCACCGTCCTCACAGCATCGATCCTCACCAACGCAAGTTCGGAAAGAAGTGGCCTCAGAATCCAAAATGCAACGAACAAACCCTCTCTAAGCTAACAATATTTATAATGAATTAAACAATAGAAGGCAACATAAAATGTTTTCGATATCCGCTGAACCGCTGAGCAAAGCGAGCAGGAAAGGATGTAGCATCGCTACATTTGGAAAATCTCCGCTCAGAAAAATCACAAAAATAAAAAGACGGAAGACGGAACTAAATCTTGAAATGTTTCTTTTCCATATTCATATTTCCTCGGAACCAGCATGATGATCATAATGTTCATTGAGGCTCCTTTGTCTTCCAAGGACATTTGGATGTCCGCCCAGAGCTGCTGTCCTCACCGAAAACTTTTAACCAGGCGAAGACTGTGGTCAGATGACTCTCGACCATGTTCAGCAAGGCCTTCTCATCAGAGTTCAACTACCCAGACGCAGGCTTTAAACGGTAGGCCAGAACGTATCATCTTAATTAAAAGAGACAAAAACAACGTTACCACAGCATAGTGATTAAACAGTGTTAACCCCACTAATACCCTTATGTGTATGTAATTATCTAGCCTTTGCAACACAAGAAAAACATTAGTACATGACATTTAAAAAGCGTTTTTGTGCTTTAAAATAAACAGCACTCAGCAACATTTATTAATAAAACATGCACATTATTAGTAAACGACACAAATGCGTCCCCACGTGTAGTTTTCTCTTGTTATTTCTTATTGGTTAATTAGAACATTTACACAAAACAAATAATTAGTAATTATGAATTAATAATTTTAATTTCTTTCGACAATAGACAAACCAGAGCTTTAAAAACCCAATAGATTTTCAACAGAAAACTCTGCTCCAGCAATCCCCCCTTTGGTGATATTATCACCAAATAAACAACCCAAAAAAAAAAAATTTGTAAAATTTAAGTCCCAATTTTTAGGAGAAACTGGAAATGTCTTTTTCTTTTTCAGAACACTAGACACCAGACTCCCTTTCATCATCCCTCTTTTTTTCCAAATAAACACTCTCCCTCAATTCTTCTAATTCTATTTCTTGTGGATCTCTTTTTCTTTTATTTCTCCTTTCAATATTTCTTTTAATTAATTTCTTAGTAATTATGAATTAATAATTTTAATTTCTTTCGACAATAGACAAACCAGAGCTTTAAAAACCCAATAGATTTTCAACAGAAAAGGGGCATTGCGGAGCGATGGAAAGAGGGAGTCGAATGCTTCTAGATTGTCATTGTTAGCTTGGATCAAGACTGTGCCGTTGGTGTAGATGGTCACAGAGGTGTTACTGCTACGTATAGGGCGGTTACGGAGTGTGCCCATAAATTTACAGCTGTGGGAGGTGTTAGTTGTTTTGGATATGTGTAGATGTGTTCTGATGGTGGTGTTCCAGATAGCAGGTCTTGAGGTATGGAAAATGAGGTCCATTTTCATCTGGCCTTTGGACGAGCAGTGGTATAGGTCTGCAAAAAGAGATTCCGAGAGTTGCTTGATCAGTCTGTGTTCAAGGTTTCTTTTTGCTTTTGGTGTGAGGTTTGGGGGGAAAATGATGGAAAAGGAGTTCGGGCCGTGAGGTTTCAATCTGTTAGGTATGGTGGGGCGGAGTGGAAATGTGGGAGGTGACATTATGTCTAGGATGGGGGAGGGTGGATGCCTCGCCTGGGTTCTGTCTGTTTGTCTGGGAGGGTACAACTAGAAGGAGTTAGGGGTAGTAACCCTTCTCTGTGTCTAGGTAAGATTAGGTGAGTTTGATAATCTGGGAATTGGCAGAGTGGGAATTGCCTCTCTGCTTGTTTTTCCCTTCTTTAGGAGGGGTCAAGTAGCTATGGTAGGTGGTGAGTAACTGCTTCTCCGACCTTCGGGCAGGTCAGGAAGGTGGAGGCATTGCTGGTGAGTCCAGGGGGGCGTGTGCTATGTGCCTCCTGTTTTTGATTCCAGCGCTTGAGGAGTTGATTTCCCCCAGTTGCCAGGGAGGGGGTAGGTGTGGTATGGTGTCTGGGGTTCCGTTTTCCTGGTTGTTTTGCTTTAATTTGTTTACCACAATTTCCCATGTTGTTTGTTTTCTGCAGTTTCCAGATTTATTATTCGCAGTTTGCAAGGGGAAGGGGGATGCGGAGAGGGACCGATGGGTTAGCAGATGTTTGGGTGATTGGTGTGGTAGGGAGTCCGGTGTTCTGTTTTCCCAGTTGTTTTCCCCTAATTCGTTTTCTAGAGTTTCCCAAATTGTTTGTTTTTCACAATTTCTAGATTTATTTTCTGCAATTTGTAGGGAGGAGGGAGTTGTGGGAGAGGGTCCCATAGGTTTGCAGATGTTCCGGTGCTTAGGTGCGGGCGGCCTCCATCTTAGGGTCAGGCATCTGGTAGTTGGTATGAAATGGGGTGTGCTGCACCTCTTGTTTCCTTGGCCAGCACGACTGGGCTAGATTATTGTTGGATTCTATTAAAGGGAGAGGGTAGGTGTGGGAGAGGGACCACTGTGTTTTCCGATGAGTCTGCGATTAGTGGCGGGCGGCCGCCATTTTGGGTACAGGCTTCTGGTTCTGGTGATGTGAAGAGGTATGCTGCACCTCTCGTTTTCAAGGCCAGCACGTCGGGCTCTATTACTTGTTGGTTCCTTCACCAGTTGGGGCCGAGTCTCGCGTCTCCCGTTGCTGGGCTTGCGTGGGGAGCTGGGAGTTGGCTGGGCTGGTGAATTTTCCCATGCATTAGAGGCCGGTAGCCGCCATCTTGGGGCAGGTAGCCACCATCTCGAGGACAGGCCCTGGGTTATGTCCATATCATTGGCAATCAAGGCTGCCATGTAGTGGACATAAACTTCAAATAGCATGGGGAATGCAGACAGACTCTGGGTGCAACACACTGGGCCAAGAACTCCTGCCTCAGAGCCCACTCTGCATGGCAAGCTCTCAAAGCTCAGGGTGAAGGTCAATGAGTTTGGCTATGCCTTACACCTGGTAACGCCATCCTCAAACTCTTCCTGTGGCAATGCACAGCAAACTTTAAGCACTGGGCATAGCATTTGGTAGTGTCCTGCCAACAGGGCCCCTGTCCCAAAGCCAGCTAAGCATAATGTTGGCCATGCCATGCACGCAGCTCTCCTTCCCCAGTGCTGTTGGACACATGTCAATGCCTTTGGCCGTGCACTGAATGCACCTTATCATCTCTAGTATTTTCTGAACTTGCCCTTTTACCAGCCTTATGTGCTCTCTCTGTAATCCCAGTACACTCTAGACACAGTTCAATTAAATTAAATTCATGGCATTTATAGAGCGCACAGCTGCCTCCGAGGAGATGTCCCAGCACCAGTGGGAAGCTTGTGGAAGTGTAGGAGGAACTAAAGATTACACAACTGTAAGAGAGGTATCAAACAGAAAGGTTTTGAAATTGAGTCTGAAGACAGATTCCAAGGAGCTGCAGTGTAGACTGAGCGGCAATGTGTTCCACAATTTGGAGGTCAGATACGTGTAGGAACGCCCGCCTCTTCTGGCATTGTGTATGCAGGTGACATATAGCAACTTGAGGTTGTTGGACCTTATATCTCTGGTCTGGTGGTAAGGCTTAAGTCTAAACTTAAGGTAGAGAGGGCCTTTACGACAAAAGGTCCTAAAGACAAACATAAGTGCCTTAAACTGGATTTTCTTGAAGACAGGAAGCCCATGAAGATGCCGCAGGTAAGGAGACACTATTGAGTGAGGGAGAGCTTCAAGATGAGGCGAGCTACCAAAGTTCTTGATAATATTTTAGCCGTTGGATTAGGAAAACCCGTAGGCCTAAATGTAAACATAAGCATAATCCAGTTTTGCCTTAACCAGAGCATGGACAACGGTTTTATGGGAGTTCACTGGGATGAGGTGGAGCATCCTTCTGAGAGATATGAGGATGGCAAAGCAAGAAGCGGGAAGTGAGATAATTTGGGGCTCAGAGGTAAGATTTGGGTCAAATTTTATCCCAATGTTTCTGGCCATCAGAATTGGGAGAGGGACACCAAAGACTCACCTGGATTTCATCGAGTTCATTCCGATATTTGCCATATGTTTATCATTGGGTAAATGCAGAGCGCAATCGTCACATTCGCTAGTCTCTGGGTGGATGATGCCCGAAGATCAAGGTTTTGAGTTCCAATCGTATTTCCAGAAGAGCTAGGGGAGAGTGCAACCTATCAAAAGGGGGCATGAAAGTCCAGGTTCTGGGACAGGAGTTTAAGAAAAGTTGGTGCCTAGTTATTTTTCTTTTTGCATCCTGGTTTCTCGAAGCTCAGAAGGTCTATGCAGAAAGTCCTGAGCTGATAGATAATAGGCTCGCACTGGACATGCTGACTTTCATTAACAAATGGTGAGTATCTCCTGCCCACTGGTAGATGGACATCTGCCAGGTGGGAGCAACCACTCCAATACACCAAGGCCTGTGGTAATTAGCAGATACCACACATTGTTTGGAGTATTTGCCAGTCACTGTGGCCACAGCCTAATTTGTATAAGGGTATCCCCATGAACATTGCTCCCTATCATTTAAACCTCTAAATGCTTGTTCAATATTATACTGCTGGCACTGATAGAGCATAGTGTAGTGTCCTGCTGGACATGTCACTGTATCCAGCCACTCCCTGAGGGTTGGTCTCCCACTCACCCCACGGGTTGTTGACTTTTTTTTCAGGACACGCAGCAAGCAACACAGCTCCCTACGACATCTCGATTTACTCCAGTTCGCTAGATGGAAACCGTACTACTCTGGAATAAAAAACCTTTGTATACGAGCATCTAAATCAGCAATTCTCTCTCATGGCCCCCTGATAAAGTAATTGCCCAGATATGATGAGATATCCCAAAAGACTCATCGTGGATTTCGTTTCTATTTACTGGTGACCAGTGGTACTGGTCTAGCCTCTGATGATTCCACTGCATATAATTCCACCAACTTACCTTGGATTTCCTCCAAGCAGCAATCTTCTTACCTGTATTCTCCTGTCCTGAAGATGACCTTGAGTTACAAAGGTCGAAAGGTTGTCGACTTTTATCAGCCCAATTGAGATTGCTTATTATACTTTAATGTTTTCACTAATTGTATTATGAAACTAATGTTCGTGCATAATATCTACATCAGATAACTCCCAATCTAGATGCTGATTTCTTTGTTTTTTTGTGTGTTTTACTTGTGCCATTTATACACATTTTCACTAGTACAATGTGTTCACCTTGCAATTTAAACACAACCTAAAAACTTTACTGATACTGCCGCCAAATTTCTCTGTAAAGTATACAGTCAATACTTTTTTGGGTAAATACAATCCTTGAACTTACGCAAAAATACGATTAGATGTTCTTTTTGTAATTCATTTACTGTTTTAACTTGTACCTTTTTAGGTCACACCTAGCGAAAGCAGCGCATGCGCTGCTTCTCGCTATTGCGAGTACCTTTTGTAATCAATTCTGCCGAGGGCTTGCATGCACTCGTCTGCATGGACAAACATGGCTGCTCTCGCCATGTGTCCATAGCAGACAGCATGCGCGTGTCCGTCGGACTGTGGACTGTCCGACGCCATCTTGCGAAGCTTTCGTTGTCATAGCAACGAAAATGCCGCTTCACAAGTGCTTTGCTTTGATTTTTGCTGTCAGTTCCCAAGGGGCACAAGCAGGCATCCACTTCTGTCTTTTTGCTGCGATCCGCTATCCTGACAGAAGTGGATGCCTGCTTGTGCCCCTGGGGAACTGCAGGACAGCTCATCTGCACTGTTGCAGATGGCTTTCTTCGAGGTATCGAGTTGTCCTGGTAAGTGTGGAAATTCGCTGCTTTCTAATACCCATAACAACCTGACTGCCGAGCTCGGTGCTGAATGTGTTGCATTTTCCATAATTTGGCAATGAGACGCAGCTTGATCCTCTATGACTATCGAATTTGCATAGAGTCGGAGGAGGAGCAAACCAGCCCCGGCAATTTAAATTACAGCCAGCATGTCTCTCAGGGTTGGATTAAACCCAGCTAAACTATTCGGGAGCCAGCGCCGTAATAGCAAATGTGACACTGACTGGCAGCTGCGAGCTGCTCGGTGCTGGCTCCGCTCTTGCCGTTGCTGCCTTGAATCTAATATACAGGGGAGCTAAAAGCGGCCTGCTTTCGCCCGAAAGCCATCGCTGGTTTGTTTATTTTGGGATGCCGCTTCTTCTGCGTACTCCTCGTTCAGGTGAAATTTACACAGTTGTGTGCACCTACCGGTGTGACCTTGCTAGGTTAGTAAGAGGTTACTACTCCGGTCTGAGAGCATCGGCGGATGGGGGCTCGTCAGCATGCCAGCTCGCTCCTCTGTCGCATCACTTTCTAGAAGCTCACCGAATTTATATGAGGCACACAGAAATGAGTGACCGGTCTATTCCGCCATGTTTAGGTTACGGAGCTAGCTGTGAGAATTCTGTGGCATCAACCTAGCCATGGCCACTGGAATTATGCTGCAGGGGAGGATCAAATTATGTGGCAAGAAAACGCAAATTATTCGGCATTTTGTGACCGTATTACCTGATTATTTTGTAATTTTTACACGTTTAACACTGTGTGGGCTATAGCTTCCACATTTTTAGTAACAGTTGAACTCCCAAATACAGCAATAAGTAACAAAGGTGACCAATCAACCTTTCCACAGAGCCTTCCGCTGCGCAGCAACACATGTTGGAGCGTTTTTAGAAACGTTCATCACCGACTCAACCTGCCCATGCAACCAAAGAACTCTTGAAAATCATCTCTGAATCCCATACTCCTGACTGCATCTCCAACTGCACCGAGCCTGCTGTGTATTCCCCGGCAGATCACTTCAACGAGGGTACTTCCCGTAATGTCTTCCCGTGTGGTGAAGTGCAGGGGCTGTACATCGTGTGATATAGTTTAGAAGGGACTTTTAGAACTGCAGAAGCAGGTTCAAATCTTAGCTTTGTCTCAACACCCCGTGATTCTGGGCAAAATGCTTAATCTCCCTATGTCTAAAAAACGTGTAACATATTCAAATGCTTTACATGAGGTTACACTATGTTTGCACTATATAAACCCACCAGAAAACTATTGGAAACCAGGTCTAATATCACTTAGATCCACATTTATTTTAAGCACTTAAAAGATTACATGTTGATCATCCTCAATCTCCAGTCAGCTATAGCCCGAAAACATGCACTGTATTATTTATGCTTGATGTATATACATTTGCAACTGAAACTGCACAGGGAAAACCACATCTAGCTAAGATCACACACTGCATCAGAGTCAAGTAGAAAGGTGCGCAATGAATGTCATGTCAGGGCTTTATGTGGGATGGGTCTCCGACCTAGTAGTAATTGAAAACTGATTTTGAAACAGGTTCCTATATGGCTCTATGTTCATGCCCTTAACTGTACAAGCAAAAGAACATGATTGACTTCTCAACAATAACTACAAACAAGCATTTGCAATGTAATAGGTCTCGCATTCACGCGAGTTTTAGCTACTTGCATTGTAAATGACAATGCATTTTATTTATATTTAAAAAACCAAAACATCAATAAAAGGCATTGTCATTTACAATGCCAATAGCTCAAACTCGGGTAATTGTGAGATCTATTGCATTGCAAATGCTTGTTTTTATTGACTCCCATAGAGACATTTTTGCATGATAGTGCTAATAAAAGGGGCTGGGAGCATGTGCGCTGGGCCAGTTAAGTACGCTACATCGCAGTGTCCATGGAGTCCTTTATTCTCCATGTGGGCCAAGGGCCCAGAACTCCACAATGGCTACGAGTGGGTCCGATCCCATTTGTGGCATGAAGGAGGACAGCCTCTTGTCATGGGGGAAGCATACTGCGTCTGCTAGCGGACCATCAGGAGTGGTCCCTGGGGTGAGAAAAACTGCACATAGCCCGGAGTGCATGTCCCCAGCTCCAGAAGGGTGGTGAGCAACAGACTTGCACTCTTCAGGGAGGCTGTCAAGTGATGAAACCTGGCCTGCACAACAGCCCATGGAGAGACGGGAGCACCAAAGTCAGGGTAAAAGGAGATAGGCAACTCTGCCTGTTGCGCACCGCAGCCCTCCTAGCTCACAACCCCTGAATGCAGGCTAGCAGAACTCGTGAGGGGATGCTGATGGTAGCAAACAAGATGAGGCTCAAAGCAGTGCCACCAGATAGAAGGGCATGGGGGAGAAACGAAGATAGTGGAGCCGCAGCCCCACCTTAAATGTTTCCCTCCCCCTCTCCCACTCACCTGGTCCTGGGAGAGGAGTCTGTTGGAGCAAAGAAGTACTGTGGCCCGGCGAGAAATGTCCTGCCGCGTGAACCCCCTGCTGGCGAGGCCACGCCTGCACTGAGTGCCCCGCACTTGTCTCTGCAGTGCCTGCATGGGCGAGAGGACTACTCCTACCGTGGAACGGGTGCTGGGTTGATGAGAAGAGGACTGGGGCCGCACCAGCACTAAAGAAAGCACCGCACCAGCATTCCCTGGGCCCTGCACCTGAATCTCCAGCTCCGGGGTGGCCTGCAGCATCAGCATCAGCGAGGCAGCCACGGCATAGAGAGAGTAGCTGCAGAATCAATTTGCAGTTTGTGAAGGGGTCCTACAAGACCAGACCAGCCTAAGGATGCCACCAGTGTGTCGGGGCGAGGTAGGCCCCCGGCGAGGCACCTAGAAACTGCCATGTGCTTGAGCCATAAGTGTAAAAAAACAGAAAGGAAAAAATACATAAAGGACTAATCAAGAAAAGAGGAAGAGAAAAGTGAGAAGCCACACAGAGAGAAAGGCACAGAGGCAGACCACAGTGGAAAATGTGTATGAGACGGGAGCTGAGTGCACGCATGCCCCCCTGGTGGCTGCCTGTCATTGCCCCAGGGAGGAACATAGACTGTTAGTCTTCCTCCGCAGAGGATAGTGTTAACCCCTGCAAGGGCCCTGCTCTATCAGTAACCAGCAGAGAAGAGAGGTGAGGCCCTGTAGCTGGAGAGTTGTCACAATGGAGATCACCTGTCCCCTTCCCCGGCAAACACTGATGGAGCGGCAGAGTATCAAGCACTAGGAGATGGCAACTGAAAGAAACAGCAGGAACTGGAAGATAAACACTGCACGCCCCTTGCTGTCTACCAGTCCACCACTTCCACAGCAGAGACAATGTATGGCTGCATGAATGTAGCAGTACCAGATGGCCATCCAGAACCAAATGGCCACAGTTGGCCCGTCAATGCGTATGTCACATGCAGTGACCCACTCTACCAAGCACGCACAACCCTAGGCAGGACCAATCGGCGTGAAAGCGCAGCCTCAAGGTGCAAGCACTGCGTTTTCATGCGACGGGGAGGTAGAAGGAAGGTTAACCACCATCCACGGAGTGAAGCACCGACCTGAAGAGAAGAGTCAAGTCCTACGAACAGGACAGGGCCTGTGAGAGGTCGACGAGGGGAGAAGACGCACAGTCCTGCAAACAGGAATTGCCTTGTGAGATGTCCACGAGGGGGGAAGAGGCATAGTCCTAGGAACAGAGCAGGGCCTGCGATAGGTCCATGTTTGGAGAAGACCCACCATCCTATGAACAGTACAGGACCGACGAGACGTCCATGAGAAGAGGACCTGCGACACATGGCGGGCCACATCAAACCCAAAGAAGAAAAAAGGAATGCGTGCAACATGTGGCCTGACGCCACATCGCAATGGAAGAACTGAAAAAGGAGAGGAGAGAAAGAGAAGAGTGTGTGACTAGAACTGTCACACTGAAGAGCATGATACTACCTAGCACCAGAAGAAAAAAGCATGGCATGAGGCCAAAGTGAAAAGAAGAACTGAGAAAGAGGTGTGACTAGAATGGGGCACTGAAGAACCTCATAACCGCAGATGCGCAGGAGAAGTTGATCAAGACCGAAGAACGATGCATAGGAGAAAATGATCAAGGGTGACAAGACCGTTGCACAGGGGAAGAGGATCAAGGGTGACAAGACCGAGGTCTTGTGCCACGATACGAGAGTTCACCTACTGACACAAGCAAGCTACTGGTGTGAAGTGACGTCTCTGGCGACAGCCTGGTGGGAATACCAAAAGTAAGCCGCAAGTATGCACAAACCAGTATCTGCCTCAAGCTTCCGGTGCGACTGTCCGACCACAGTCACTGGCTGCTTGATGAAGATGGGATCCCTGCTAAAAACCACACATTACGTAGAAGAACAGCACTAGCAATACACCGAGCCTCAGGGATGCAAAGTCCCTCCAGTCACGTACCCCTGCAAGCCCTTGTCATCTGTCGTACAGGCTGTCCAATAGAGACAACACCATCATGACATGTACATCACCCTAACCGCTGAAGGAGCATCCCACTACCAGAATGGAGCCTTATACCTGTGTATCACCAAGAGACCAAGAAGGCACTCCTGGCACCGTGAGGGACCAACTGTCCAGAGACTATCTGCTAACCCCACCTGCGACTGGGTCCTGTTGGCAAGCACACCCAACCATGTATCATCTACACTTGTGGTTGCACAAATCACTTGGCCATGGCTCTGCTGCCAGTCTGTCAGTGCCGCTTCCCATGTCGGGCGGCCTACTCGCAGCCCAGCATGGTTGACGCTGTCCCGCGGCGACGTAGCGGAAAGGGCCTCAAGGGAATCCCGCATTAGAGATGGGACTGAAGCTGTTCCACCGACAGGTACCGGAAGGTGCGGGGCAAAAGAGGAAGACATCCAAACATCGTCAATGCAATTCCAGTCCGACAAGGTTGTCACTCACGGAGTCAACACACCCTTAGACAAAATGCTGAATCAGACTCCACCAATGCTCCTGATGCACCCCAGTTTGAACTGTTGATACCAACCACACCACCCCGAGAGCAGGCCGGACAGACCAACATTACATGCGTGGACTTCAACCCAACCGACAGGCTGTTGAAAGGGTTAGGACTTAATCCACACCCGTGTTCGTACCCAGAGGCATCTGGTTAAATTATAGATGCATGTCCTGATGACCAGGTGCTCCCAGATGCACCAGTCCCCTTGTCCATTACGGTCCTGTGGACTGCCTGAAGAGATTCAGTGGTGTTTTGTTTGTTTTGTTTGTTCCTACAGGCTGAACTCATTTTCGTTTTTCAATCAACTTTGGGAGGGAAGTAGTGTCATGCTGGACATGTCACTGTATCCAGCCACTCCCTGAGGGCTGGTCTCCCACTGGCCCCACACCCATCCAACATAGGCGTCATGAGTGACGTGGTACCTGCTAAAAAAGGGTCTGGACGCACTTGCCCTGGACAAGTTTAGCACCCTATATTGCAGTGTCCGTGTGGTCCTTTACTCTCCGTGCGGGCGTTGGACCCAGAACTCCATACATAGGTTGCTTGTTTGCTGACCGAATCCTTGGTAGTGTACACACACCAGTGGTTCTCCACAATACAATGGTGTGTGGAGGAGGAGGATCCTAGGGTGCCCCACTCCCCCTCAGGAAGGGGACAATTAGACCACATTACTGGGAATAGGATACCACATGGGTGCCCTCCACTACCTCGTGCATTTCTGCCTGTAACTCCTCTGGACCCTTGGTGCTGAAATGGTTGGGCAGGCAGTGCTGCCTTTTTATCATCAGCCGACTGGATACAATAAGGTTTCAATTTCTAAGACCTATGTGCCTGGGAATTATCATCTAATGGGAACATTTAAAACCCACATCAGAGGTATGCAAGTGTTGGTGCCTCCTCATGTGAGCCTTCACATTTGTGACGCACACACTACACGAAAGACACAGGTGAAGGAAAATAAGACAACAAGTCACAGAGGGTCGAAGGACTCACAAGACTGGCAATGGTAGCATCGATCTCAGATTCATAGAGTATGAGTGCCTCACATTCCAATGCAATCTTTGCTAGGCAATCAAGATACTAAGTTGCTAAAGCTGAACCTTTGCTGTCAGACTTTGGATTTAAATGTGCTACACCTGGAGTATTTAAATACTTGCTTGATATAGTGAAGTATTCTGGGTAGTATTTGAGATCAAAGATTTAGACTTTTGATATTTGTACAATATTAGAGGTGTTATCCATCCAAGGATTCTGAACTCCATTTGTCTTACAACTGCATGAGAGGAATGAGAAAAAGTCTTATCTTGTACAGTTTTGTTTATATTTTCTTTTCACTCACATTTGGTATCAAGGTATTGGCAGTGGTGGTAAACGATTTCTTGTTACAGACGGAAAAGATACAATACTATTCTGAAATCCCTTTGTTTCAGCTGATGCACTTGTTACATTAAGAATCCTTCCAAGAATAGACTTCAGATACTAATTCCCTGAAGGTAGTTTTCAATATTGAAATGCGTATTGTAGTTCAGGTATTGTCTTGCATCCATTGCAGAGGTTTCATTTGCATTTCCTCTGTCGAACGTTTCAGATTTTCAACCACTTTTAAAGAGTCAAAAAACAGGAAAATGTCCCAAAGTATATCATATTATGAATAGTGACTTGGAACCTCTGCGGAGCAGGAGAAGAAGGGGAAGCTGGGGACCAGAGCCTACCCAGTGTGAGAGACGAGGTGAGGGCCAAAACTTGAAGTAGGTTTGGGTTTCGTCCATCAGCCTTGTCACTAATCCGACCGGGCAAGCAACAGCGGACACTTGCACTGCATCTGCATAACAGAACATGTAGTGACCCCCATAACGGCGGCTGGGGCGTTCATGCAGTATCTGTAGTGTCTTGATATTATGGGCACTCACGGTTCTGGGTGGACTCTAAACAGGAATTACGTAATCCGCTGGGAGATGTTATGGTGTGGTTATGAAAGTTATGACGCAATGCGTGCAGAGTGTGATCATATGTTGAAGAATAAAGACTTCTGTTACAGAGCTCCATGTGTGGCATGTTCATTTGCATTCTCCTAGGCTGGGAAGGATGCTACAACTGGCAAAGAGTAGGGGGTACGTGCCACAAAGAATCAAGGCTGCTCTTCCTGAGAGCTTGAAACGGTATAGCAAACTGCTCATGCATGCCACATGCACACCAAATTAATGCAAATCAGTCTGCGGTTGGCGTATGTAGAGTCAAAGCCCACACAGTCATCAAAGAAGGTGAAGGCCCCTGTAGAGGAGCACATTCGAAAATCCCACCAGAACCCACTGGTCAGGCTGAAAGAAGAGATAATGCGTCGCGCCATAACACAGAGCCATCATCCATATGAAACAAATGCTATAGGCAGTGACAACCAGGTATGAAAGCAGAAACTTACTTACTGGCACAAGCGAGTGAAGTGCTATATGGCCTCAAAATCCGACAAGACGACCAGGCCCAAGCAGTAGGGGTGTTGCATAGAGAGGTTGCATGTCTTGCTTTGCGCAAAGAACACTGCCTGAACAGCACGTACTCTCAATGGTGACAGAAGGGAGGGCAAAGTACGTACAGCTACACTCCTGAAGCCACCACTATCATTTGACAAAGCAAAGAAACAGAACATCGGTGCCGAGTGGACTGCATGGATCGAAATGTTCGATGACTTTCTAGAAGTGCTAGAAGAAGAACGCTATAAGAAACTCATTAAATATTTGAATAACCTTGCTAGTGATGAAGTGAAAGAAGTGCTAATAAAATTCTAACAAACTGATGCAATAGTGTACCAAGTTCAATCCAATGCCGAATGTTGACTATAAAAGATACATCTTCCATCAAGCATGACAACAGGCTGGTGAAACAATGCCTGGGTTGTTTGAGAGACTTGATGCACTTATCAAACACTGTAAGTTCTGTCACTTTAATGATGAAGAAGCCATGCGCTTCAGAGTCATTGATGGCTGTCTTTCAGATTCCTTTAGGAGATGCATGTTGAGAGAGACACTCAGTTTAGAGAAAATACTAATTGCTGGAAGGGCAGTAGAACAAGCAGATTAACAAGCTGCTGATGTGGAACTACCAACAGCATGTAATGCTACAACTGCCAATGAGTAGGGGATGTGTTCTGCGAAGAAACAAGGTTGCTCTACCTGAGAGCTTGCAAAGGTACAGTAAATGATACCTGCATGCCACGTGTGCTCCAAATTGATGCAAAGCAGTATGTGGTTGACGTATCATGGAGTCAAAGCCCTGCTCCAGCCCATACAGAGCCATCGAAGAAGGTGAAAGCCCTGTAGAGGAGCACATTCAAAAATCCCACCAGAACCCTCTGGTAAGGCTGACAGAAGAGATACTGCGTCGTGCCATAACAAAGAGCCATTTTTGTTGCGCAACAAATGCTAAAGGCTGTGACAACCAGGTACGAAAGCAGAAAGGTACTTACCGGCACAAGCGAGTGAAGTGTTATGCAGCTTTAAAATCAGATGAGATGACCAGGCCAAAGCAACAGGGGTGTTGTGTGGAGAGGTTGCCGGTCCTGCTTTACATGAAGAACCAGCACGTGCTCTTGACACAAGACAATGTCTCAGAAGAAGAAAAAGTTATGTTTACAATATGGGTTTTGGTTTACCCATTAAGGTAAATGTTCAGCCATAGGACTGATATGTACAGACTGTGAGAAAGAAAACCACTTCATTAGGGGCTACATAGTGAAAGAGAAACCAAATGCGTCAGAGCGAGAAGAGAAGGGTTCCAGAAGCATTCTCACCATGCCCACAAGGCCAAAAGGCAACATCAACTACAAGTAGAAACCAAGCACATTTGATCATCGTCAAGTTAATCATATAAAGGCTCTTCAACGTCATTATCAAGTACTAGCGAAGAAGACAGATGTGAGTTGATGATATCCACCAAGGAACAACATGCACATGTAGGATTAGCTGCTTGCAAAGAAGATCAAAAGGCAAACAAGAATCACCAAACAAAGAGCCAAATTAATTTGGATACTGTCCTAAAATTACATACCATCATTATTGACAACGGTGTGTCGATTAACATCATGCCAGTAAAAACTCGGTCAAACACAAAGGTATACACATGGGCTGCTTCTATACCGTTCCAGAGCCAAGGGCCATTTACAGCAGCCATGTGACATAAATCGACAACACTGCAAGTGCCAATTCATGTTCTTCAGGGAACTTCTTCTAGTGCAAGCCTACTTAGCTTTGAAACTGCTGCTGACATGGGACTGATATATCTGAACTACAACATCCGTGATCAGTCTGAAATTGTAAGTCAGTTCCCGTAATTGTTTCATGGCCTAGGAAGACTCAAGAAAATGAAAGTGCAACTTCATATTAATGAGGACATTCGCCCTGTTGCCCAACGGCATCACCAATTCGCTTTTTACTTACAAAAAGCTGTTCACAAAGAACTAGAAATACTGTTGAAGCATGAACACTCCACTAGCCCTACACTGTAGGTTTCAGCCATAGTTGTGGTATAAAAAAGGACGACGAAAGTGTAGTGCCATGTGTGCGCATTTGTGTTGATATGTGTCAGGCCAGGATAGCAAGTGAAAGAGAAAGACATCCTGGTACCCACATTGCAGACACAATCATGCAGCTGACTGGAGCCAAAATCTTCTCCTGTCTTACCTGAACAAGGAATACCATCAACTTGAGCCGGAAGAGAACTGTAGGTACATTACTACTTTTTTAACTTGTTCAGATACAAAAGACTGAATTTTTAAGTATCTTCGGTTGCGGAGATATTTCAGGATGTTATTCACCAAGTAATTCAAACTGTTACACCTGCTTTCAATTACAGTGATGACAAGCTGATATTTGGGAAAAAAGAAAAAGAAGCATGACAAGGCTGTTACACATGTGTGGAAGTTACTTGATGATGCAGGTATCACTCTGAATTTAGAAAAATTTGAGTTTCACAAAACCAAACTTAGATTCATTGGGCACATATTATCTGATGGGGGAATGACTCCTGACCACTGTTCCCAATAAGGCGAGCACGCGAGCGCAATAAAGTCACCTAAGCACGCAGTGTGCTATGTTTAGCGCGCACACAGCGACATCCTGTGAGACCGTTCGCACCACCGCTTTTAAAACGCGAGCAGCGCGTAAAACAGTAATTTCCTGGTTGCGGGAGACGACCAGAACATGAGGGAGTGGCAGGTAAGTGTCTCCCTTATGGCTCTGGGTTTAGGGAGAGCTCGCGTTCACGACCAAGTGGCCCTTGTACTTGCTGCATTCCTTTTCTTAACAGTGCACAGCTGTGGGGCTGATCGTGGGCCTTTGAGCTAGTATTCATGTTAATTGCAGTGCACGCGGGCGCTGCAATTAACACAAATACTAACTCAAGGGGTCACAATCAGCCCAGTAGCTGTGCACAATTAAGAAAAGAAAAGCAGAGTATCAAACAAGGTGTGTGCTAAAGCACACGTCGTGTTTTAGACACTGTTTTTCTTTTCTTAACAGTGCACAGCCGTGGGGCTGATCGTGGGCCTTTGAGCTAGTATTCATGTTAATTGCAGTGCACGCGGGCGCTGCAATTAACACAACTACTAACTCAAGGGGTCACAATCAGCCCAGTAGCTGTGCACAATTAAGAAAAGAAAAGCAGAGTATCAAACAAGGTGTGTGCTAAAGCACACGTCGTGTTTGAGACACTGTTTTTCTTTTCTTAACAGTGCACAACTGTGGGGCTGATCGTGGGCCTTTGAGCTAGTATTCATGTTAATTGCAGCGCACACGGGTGCAGCTATTAACATGAATACTAGCTCCAAGTGTCACAATCAGCCCCGCAGCTGTGCACTGTTAAGAAAAGAAAAACAAGTTCAAACATGAGGTGACCGCACACTAGCCTAAGAAGCATTTGCAATGCAATAGGTCTCACATTAATGCAAGTTTGAGCCATAGGCATTGTAAATGAAAATGTTTTTTATTTATGTTTTGGTTTTTAAAACATAAATAAAAGACATTCACCCTTATGCATCAAGCCAAAATCCAGTCGGTAAAATACCGATTCGGTAATAGCTCCCGGTATTGTGTGAAAAATACCCAATCCCAATGCATCAACCCAAAACCCGAGCAAATAACGAATCGCTAAATAAATAACCTCGAACATACCGAATCGCTAATACCCAAAATGCTAATTTACCGAATCGCTAAATACCGAATTCGCAATTACCGAAATCACTATTAGCTCCCGGAAATTGCCAATAGCAAATAACGAATCGCACCCCAATGCAACAAAACTCGCTAATAACGAAAATCCCAAAAATCGCTATTTTGCCAGAGCTAAATAAGGGGAATCAAAACCTGGAGGTAAAGTCACAAAAAAAAAAAGAAAAAAAAAAAATAATCTTCCTACATGTGCAAATGATTGAGGCAATCACCAAACCCTTAAATGTGGCCCAGGAGACCCTGTTGGCTCCCACAAAATGGCTGCCCTCTACGTGCTTGCAAGGAGGATGCGGATCAATGCAGCAGGACAGCGCAGGAGAAGGGTCCAGGAGCGAGTGTTCAGACTGCGCATAACCCTGCTCGGCCAGAATGAGGACGAGGTGTACCAGAAGTATCGCCTCAATCGCGCTATGATCATGCGCCTGATTGCAGACCTGGAACCATTACTGCAGCACCAGACACACAGGACAAATGCTATCCCTGCGCACGTTCAGGTCCTATGCAGCCTGCACCTACTGGCCTCAGGGAGTTTCCAGGGGGTAATTGCGGTTGCCGGAGGTGTTTCGCAAAGCGCACTGTCACGCTTCTTCAAAAAATTCCTAGATGCCATGCTGACAATGCTCCACACACACATCAGCTTCCCCACAACCCCACAGCAGTTGGACCGCACCAAACAGGCATTCTACCAGGTGGCACAATTTCCACATGTGATTGGATGCATCGACTGCACGCATATCCCCATATGTCCTCCGTCAGCAAATGAGTACCTTTTCAGGAACCGCAAGTCATACCACTCGATCAACGTGCAGGTTGTGTGCGATGCCAACAACATCATAACGGACCTAGTGGCACAATTCCCAGGGAGCACACACGACTCATACATCTTCCGCAACAGTGGAATGCACAGGCGACTACTCAATGGAGAATTTGGAGAGGGACTCCTGTTAGGTACGTAGAACTACGCTTCCCCACACCAACACCACACATGTATGTACATCACCAATGCTAAGTCTATGCTTCTATCTTCTAGGTGACAGTGCTTACGCCCTGCGGGAATACATACTCACCCCATACCTAAATCCAGCAACCCCGCAGGAACATCGCTACAACGCTGCACACATCAGCACGAGGATTGTGATAGAGCGGACTTTTGGGATTCTCAAGAGCCGCTTCCGTATCCTCCACAAGACTGGCGGCGCCATGCTATACCAACCAGACACATGCTGTCGAATAATTGCTGTATGTGCAATGCTGCACAACATTGCCACCAGAAGGGGGATAAACATGGAGGTGGACAGGGATGACGACCCCCAGGCTGACCAACCACCCGCCCAACGACGACCGGCACACATCCCAAACACAGCAGAGGGCCATAGGAGGCGGACAGACATAATGCAAAATCATTTTTGACCCTGGGTAAAATGAGACATTACAAGTTGGTGTTGGGTGCAACTGTTTAATGCACAGTAGCACTGAGGATTGTGCAACAGAACTAGCATTGTGAATCATGCTCCGATTGCATAAATGTAAATAAAAGGTTCCTTAAAGTCAGGCCTGTGCAAACACAATAATTGGATGGCCATGGTTGCTCCACCATGGACCTGCAGCATGTCCAAATTTCTAGTGGCGCTTGCCACGTACACCAAGCCTCCGCTCAGGTGCATCCAAAGCCTCACCACGGCCTGTCCCCATGGAGGCACGCGAACTTCGGCGCCTGGTGCTGGCCTCTGCCAGTGACACGCTGCTGACACTGGAGGCAGCCTCACTGGTGTCATCCCCTCCCAATGCTGCAGCACTGCATGTGCTGCTCTGAAGTTGTTCCACAGCAGTGGTGATGTGTCCCAGTGACTTGGCCACATCACCGCAGAAGTGCCCAAGGTCCACCTGCAGGGAGACTGTGCGGCGTGCCAACACAGCGGTGCAGTTGCTGTGCCGTTGTATGGCCTTGGTAGCGGCGGCAGAACGCAACATTAGCTGCCGGTTACTCCTCCTCTGGGACTCATGGCCCTCCCTGATGGCACGGGTGAGCTCACGTACCTCCTCCCTGAGCTGAGCATTGCCATCAGCAACCGCAGTGGTCTGGTCCCTGACCGCCGTGCCCATGTCCCTGACCGCGGAGCCCATGTCGGTGACTGCTGCAGTCATGGCGCGCATCTCCCTCGCTAGGCGCACAATATTGCAGCTGATGCTAGCCACATGTCTTCCCTGCAGGTTCTGTGTACGCAGCATCCTCTCCTCGATTGCAGAGGTTGTTGGGACATCCTGGTCTGCTGAGGAGACGGAACTGCGACGGGCCCTGTGACGCCGTGCGTGTCTTGAGCCTCCAGGTGGTGCAGCAGGTGGTGTGGATGTGCGCTGCGTGGGTGCCAATTGCGGGGGGGGGGTTGCCATCTCCTGCAAGGGCGCAACTTGGTGCCTGTGCCTCTGCGGTATTGTGGCTGTACTAGCTGCAGGCTGTCTTGCTGGTGCCGTTGCTTGTGGCGCAGGTGCTGGTGCCTTGGCTTGTGGCGCAGGTGCTGGTGCCTTGGCTTGTGGCACTGGTGCTGGTGCCGTTGATTGTGGCGCTGGTGGAGGTGGTGCTGGTGGGGTGGCAGGTGTTGGCGGTGCGTGCGCATCCTGCGCAGTCTCCTGGTCTGACTCCACGGGTGTCTCAGAAATGATCAGCTGGTCGCTGTCGTCAGAGTCCCCAGGTGATGCATCTGTGTGTGAAACAGTGCATGATTAGTGGGATGATTACACCTACATAGTGTTGTACCCATTAATGTCCCTCTGTGGTCCAACAAATGAACAGTCTACAGCCATGTACAAAATATGTGGTGTGTGCTCAGAGGATTTACGCCTGTACCTGCACTCTGGGCTGACTAGACTACAACTCCCAAGATGCAGTAGTGTCATGTGTGGAGCTGTCTGTGCCAGAGCTGCAGACACAGTGAGATTGGGCTGGGGGCATGGGTATGGATTTACGCTATGCTGGGTGTGGCACAGGCATGCATCTTACCTTGGGCACTTGTGGCTGCGCCGGACGTGTCCATCTGGATCACCCCCACGACGGCTTCCCGCTCTATCGTCCCTTCCACAAGGTCCTCCAGGGCTGTGTTGGATGGTGCAGTGGTTGTTCCGCCTCCAGTCCTTCTTGCCTCCCGGAGCCTCTCAGCAATCCTCTCTTTTGCGCGCTTCCGCAGGTCATACCACCGTTTTTTAAGGTCGTCGATGCTGCGGCTAGTGACGCCAACCGCATTGACCCTCTCATGGATGCGCTGCCAGATGCGCCGCTTCTCGGTCTCAGGCACCTTGAGGGACAGCTTGCCAAAGAGGCGGTCGTGTTTGCTGGACACTCCCTCGATGAGGTACTCCAGCTCCCTGTCCGAAAACTTCTTCTTGCGCTTGCGTGCAGATTCTGCGCTGGATGGCACTTCCTGCGACATGATGGTTGTGTGATGTGAATGGCAGAATCTGTGTGGCCTCACTCTGCACAGCCTGTCCTTCTTTCCAGCTCCTGTCTGCTCCTCTGTCGAGGCTATGTGGGTGGGGCAGCAGTATTTCCTGGTTGGTGATGTCATCAGCCTGTTCCCGGAGCGACGCGGCAATTTGCGATTTCGCTATTACCGATTCGGTAATAGCTAATTCGGTATTACCGAACTCGCTATTAGCCAAATCGGTATTACCGAAGTCGCTATTTGCTAGTGAGGCCGTTTGCGTGCCCCGCTATTAAGGAATCGGTAAATTTAGCGATTTTTAAGGAATCGCTAAATTTCACCGAATCTGTTGATGCATGCCAATTACCGATTCCTTAATGGCGATTCCTTATTTTTCGCTATTAAGGAATCGGTATTAGTTTGGTTGATGCATATGCCCCCATGGTCATTTACAATGCCAATAGCTTCAACTCGTGTAAATGAAAGACCTATTGGATTGCAAATGCTTGTTTCATCCCAGCTACTTGGTGCTGCCCTGCATGGGAATTCCTACCTAGAGAATGACAATGCTGTCCAGAACTGCTCATTCCTTCCTGACTTCAGTGACCTTGCATGGCCTCCACTTTTCCCCTTACTTTATCAGTACCACAGAATCAGTACTTCGAGGTTATTTTTTACCCAAATATTCTTCTGGGGGACAGTTCCATGGATTTACAACACAGTCAGTAAATCAAGCCCATTACACTACAAGTCTTTGCTCATAGGCAGGACTACTGGAATAACACAATATTGAGGCCGCCGCGTTCTCTGAGTATTTTCATATTTTCCACACTTGCCGCATGATTCAGATCTTCTGTATCAGTTGCAAACATTGATTCCAGCTCAGATGGATCAAAAGAGGCTTTAAAAAGCATCAGGCGTGGTCCCCCGGGGGTACAGACACTTTGCAAAGATAAACTGTCACCATTTTGTTGCTGACGGCTGTATTCAAGTGTTAGAGTGCTGCTAATGAGAAGAAAAGTTTGCCCAGACAGTACTACTGTGTTGTAAAATGACAAAATAGAAACGTATTGCGACAAAATGTGCCATATTACACTGCATCATTGCACCTCTTCTGTGTTTGATTACGTTTGTACCTCTCCAGTCCCTGCAGCACCTGTTCTGACCTTGTTCTCAGGCTTTACAAAAGCTCTGCTGATCTGGTTCTCTGGCTCAACAGCAGCTCTGCTGACCTGGTTCTCTGGCTCTACAGAAGCTCTGCACACCTGGTTCTCTGGCTCTACAGCAGCTCTGCTGACCTGGTTCTCTAGCTCTACAGAAGCTCTGATGACCTGGTTCTCTGGGTCTAGAGCCCCTCTGCTGACCAGGTTCTCCGGCTCTAGAGCAGCTCTGCTGACCTGGTTCTCTGGCTCTACAACTGCTCTGCTGACCCCGTTCTCTTGCTCTAGAGCAGCTCTGCTGACCTGGTTCTCTGGCTCTACAGCAGCTTGTCGACCCTATTCTCTGGCTCTACAACGGCTCTGCTGACCTGGTTCTCTGGTTCTACAACGGCTCTGCTGACCTGGTTCTCTGGCTCTATAGCAGCTCTGCTGACCTGGTTCTCTGGCTCTACAGCAGCTCTGCTGACCTGGTTCTCTGGCTCTAGAGCAGCTCTCCTGACCTGGTTCTCTGGCTCTACAACAGCTCTGATTACCTGGTTCTCTGGCTCTACAGCAGCTCTGCTGACCTGGTTCTCTGGCTCTACAGCAGCTCTGCTGATCTGGTTCTCAGGCTCTACAGCAGCTTGGCGACCTGGTTCTCTGGCTCTAAAGCAACTCTGCAGGCATGGTTCTCAGGCTCTACAGCAGCTTGCTGACCTGGTTCTCTGGTTCTAGAGTGGCTCTGCTGGCCTGGTTCTCTGGCTCTAGTGCGGCTCTGCTGACCTGGTTCTCTGGTTCTAGAGTGGCTCTGCTGACCTGGTTCTCTGGCTCTAGAGTGGCTCTGCTGACCTGGTTCTCTAGCTCTAGAGCACCTCTACTGACCTGGTTCTAAGGCTCTAGAGCGGTTCTGCTAAACTGGTTCTCTGTCTCTATAGAGTGTCTGCTGACTTTATTCTATGGCTCTACAGCAGCTCTGCTGACCTGGTTCTATGGCTCTACAGCAGCTTGCAGACCTGATTCTCTGGCTCTACAGCAGCTTGATGACATGCTTCTCTCTCTCTACAGCAGCTCTGCTGACCTCGTTCTAAGGCTCTACAGCAGCTCTGCTGACCTGGTTCTAAGGCTCTACAGCAGCTCTGCTGACCTGGTTCTCTGGCTATTCAGCAGCTCTGCTGACCTGGTTCTCTAGCTCTACAGCAGCTCTGATGACCTGGTTCTCTGGGTCTTGAGCGCTTCTGCTGACCTGGTTCTCTGGCTCTACAGCAGCTCTGCGGACCTGGTTCTCTGGCTCTACAGCAGCTCTGGTGACTTGGTTCTTTGGCTCTACAGCAGCTCTGCTGACCTGGTTCTCTGGCTCTTCAGCAGCTCTGCTGACCTGGTTCTCTAGCTCTACAGCAGCTCTGATAACCTCGTTCTCTGGGTCAAGAGCGCCTCTGCTGACCGGTTCTCTGGCTCTAGAGCAGCTCTGCTGACCTGGTTCTCTGGCTTTACAGCAGCTCTTCTGAGCTTGTTTTCTGGCTCTACAGCAGCTCTGCTGACCTGATTTTCTGGCTCTACAATGGCTCTGCTGACCTTGTTATCTGGCTCTACAATGGCTCTGCTGACCTGGTTCTCTGGCTCTAGAGCAGCTCTGCTGGCCTGGTTCTCTGGATCTAAAGCGGCTCTGCTGACCTGGTACTCTGGCTCAACAGCAGCTCTGTTGACCTGGTTCTCTGGCTCTGCAGCAGCTCTGCTGACCTGGTTCTATGGCTCTTGAGCAGCACTGCTGACCTGGTTCTCTGGCTCTACAGCAGCTCTGTTTACCTGGTTCTCTGGCTCTAGAGCAGCTCTACTGACACGATTCTCTGGCTCTACAACTGCTCTGCTGACCTGGTTCTCTGGTTCTACAACGGCTCTTCTGACCTGGTTCTCTGGCTCTATAGCAGCTCAACTGACCTGGTTCTCAGGCTCTAGAGCGGCTCTGCTAAACTGGTTCTCTGTCTCTATAGAGTGTCTGCTGACTTTATTCTATGGCTCTACAGCAGCTCTGCTGACCTGGTTCTATGGCTCTACAGCAGCTTGCTGACCTGCTTCTCTGGCTCTACAGCAGCTTGATGACATGCGTCTCTCTCTCTACAGCAGCTCTGCTGACCTGGCTCTCTGGCTCTACAGCAGCTCTGCTGACCTGGTTCTAAGGCTCTACAGCAGCTCTGCTGACCTGGTTCGCTGGCTCTTCAGCAGCTCTGCTGACCTGGTTCTCTAGCTCTTCAGCAGCTCTGATGACCTGGTTCTCTGGGTCTTGAGCGCTTCTGCTGACCTGGTTCTCTGGCTCTACAGCAGCTCTGCGGACCTGGTTCTCTGGCTCTACAGCAGCTCTGGTGACTTGGTTCTTTGGCTCTACAGGAGCTCTGCTGACCTGGTTCTCTGGCTCTTCAGCAGCTCTGCTGACCTGGTTCTCTAGCTCTACAGCAGCTCTGATAACCTGGTTCTCTGGGTCAAGAGCACCTCTGCTGACCTGGTTCTCTGGCTCTAGAGCAGCTCTGCTGACCTGTTCTCTGGCTCTGGAGCAGTTCTGCTGACCTGGTTCTCTGGCTTTACAGCAGCTCTTCTGAGCTTGTCTTCTGGCTCTACAGCAGCTCTGCTGACCTGATTTTCTGGCTCTACAATGGCTCTGCTGACCTTGTTCTCTGGCTCTACAATGGCTCTGCTGACCTGGTTCTCTGGCTCTAGAGCAGCTCTGCTGGCCTGGTTCTCTGGATCTAAAGCGGCTCTGCTGACCTGATTCTCTGGCTCAACAGCAGCTCTGCTGACCTGGTTCTCTGGCTCTACAGCAGCTCTACTGACACGATTCTCTGGCTCTACAACGGCTCTGCTGACCTGGTTCTCTGGTTCTACAACGGCTCTTCTGACCTGGTTCTCTGGCTCTCTAGCAGCTCTGCTGACCTGGTTCTCTGGGTCTTGAGCGCTTCTGCTGAACTGGTTCTCTGGCTCTACAGCAGCTCTGCTGACCTGGTTCTCTGGCTCTTCAGCAGCTCTGCTGACCTGGTTCTCTAGCTCTACAGCAGCTCTGATAACCTGGTTCTCTGGGTCAAGAGCACCTCTGCTGACCTGGTTCTCTGGCTCTAGAGCAGCTCTGCTGACCTGTTCTCTGGCTCTGGAGCAGTTCTGCTGACCTTGTTCTCTGGCTCTACAATGGCTCTGCTGACCTGGTTCTCTGGCTCTAGAGCAGCTCTGCTGGCCTGGTTCTCTGGATCTAAAGCGGCTCTGCTGACCTGATTCTCTGGCTCAACAGCAGCTCTGCTGACCTGGTTCTCTGGCTCTACAGCAGCTCTACTGACACGATTCTCTGGCTCTACAACGGCTCTGCTGACCTGGTTCTCTGGTTCTACAACGGCTCTTCTGACCTGGTTCTCTGGCTCTATAGCAGCTCTGCTGACCTGGTTCTCTGGGTCTTGAGCGCTTCTGCTGAACTGGTTCTCTGGCTCTACAGCAGCTCTGCTTACCTGGTTCTCTGCCTCTGGAGCAGCTCTGCAGGCCTGGTTCTCTGGCTCTAAAGTGGCTCTGCTGACCTGGTTCTCTGGCTCAACAGCAGCTCTGTTGACCTGGTTCTCTGGCTCTAGAGCAGCTCTACTGACACGATTCTCTGGCTCTACAACGGCTCTGCTGACCTGGTTCTCTGGTTCTACAACGGCTCTTCTGACCTGGTTCTCTGGCTCTATAGCAGCTCTGCTGACCTGGTTCTCTGGCTCTACA
Source organism: Triturus cristatus (assembly GCF_964204655.1). NCBI lineage: Eukaryota > Metazoa > Chordata > Amphibia > Caudata > Salamandridae > Triturus > Triturus cristatus. Next base: position 781,688,550 of record NC_140590.1, on the reverse strand, counting down.
ACAGCTCTGCTGACCTGGTTCTCTGGCTCTAGGGCAGCTCTCCTGACCTGGTCTCTGGCTCTACACCAGCTCTGATGACCTGGTTCTCTGGCTCTACAGCAGCTCTGCTGACCTGGTTCTCAGGCTCTACAGCTGCGCGCTAAAACCCCGACTACACATACCAGACAAGCTGTCGCCATTGTGAAAAAAATATAGTGCTTATCAACTAATGAAGGAGACAGTGTAACTTCGCAAATATAAGATCCAGTCCTGATGGGCGGTCCCAAAAGGAGACAGGGCGGTATCAAGGAGAAGCCTAATTATCAATCGGAAGCTAGCATTTACCATTGACGATGATGCCAGCCAATGAAAAATATGGGCGGGGCTTCCACACCACTTCTAAAACATACCCTAATACAGCATGCCTCGCAAAGTGAGCAACGCATGTGCTGCAACGCTAGGCTCGACCTAAAAAGAATTCATGACCGCACACTAGACTACAAAGCAAATTTGAAAGCATAGCATATTCACAGTGCTTTCTGTAGCATGTTGGGACCTCATAGCACTATAATACAGATGCCACTGTTCCCCACTGCGCCAACCAGTACTGAATTATGTTGCTCTCTTGTAAGACGCATAACATTTGCAGCAATTGCATTAAAATTGAGCAGCAGCACATCATATTTCATGGTATACTGACAGCTTCGCCTTTGGACTTTGGAGCAGCTGGAAATCACCACACATCATTCACACATGTACATAATATTCATTTGTAACTGTGAAACAAGTTAACCCTTGGCATTTTTGAAAAATAATATGCCTCTTGTGTAGATTAACTGGAGAAATTGCAGTGACCTAATACATAGCTGCGAAAGTTTGAGACTGCTTATGTGTGACATAGCATATATTCAGTATTCCTATTTGTGACATGTAAATGTCTTATGTGTGGCACTTTTAGTGATGCACATTAGAGAACCTCATGAAGTAGTGCACTTTGCCTGGCCAAACTACTTCCACCAGCCGAATGGAAGAAACTGCGCACTGAACCGCTAATCAACCCCTGGCTGTGCTGAGTTATTAAGGACAGCCACCTCATCTTGTGCGTGTTGCACAGCTCCTGTTTGGGTAGCAGGTGTGGCACAGGAAATTTAAAACAATCAGGTTATGCAGCCCGGGTGCCGCCCCCTGGCCCAATCATGATGTCAAGCATGCCCCGAAAGCAAGACAAGCCCTTATGTTGGCTCTACATGTCTGCCAGACCCGCCGCTTCCTGATTATATTTTAAAACAGCTGCCGCATGAAAGAGCGAGGGAAAGTGAGCCCAATTTAAAATTAGTCCACTATTACTAGTACCATGGCCTGTGCTTGCTACAGCAACCAGTTCCCAAGGCAGAGCTCTGCAGTGCACGCAGATTAAGCGCCATGTGCCAGGCTGCTTGGAGCGCCTCATGATCATCACCACAGCATCGGGGAGCTCTGTAAAATGCATGAGGCTTTTGGTAGTCTAATCAATCAATCACATAACTTGTAAAGCGCACTACATACCCGTGAGGGTTCCAAGGCGCTGGGGGGGGGGGGGGGGGGGGCTGCTGCTATTGGTCGAAGAGCCAGGTCTTGAGTTGTCTCCTGAAGGTCAGCAGGTCTTTTGTTTTTCGCAGGTAGAGGGGGAGGGTATTTCAGGTCCTGGCGGCGCGATGGGAGAAGGATCTGCCTCCGGAAGTAGTTCTCTGGATGTGTGGGACCGTGGCTAGGGCGTGGTCGGCAGAGCGAAGTTTCCTGTTGGGTACGTAGAAGGAGAGTCGACTGCTGAGATAGGCTGGTCCGGTTTTGTGGAGTGCCTTGTGTGCGTGGATCAGGAGTTTGAAGGAGATTCTTTTGTCGACGGAGAGCCAGTGCAGGTTCCTCAGGTGGGGGGTGATGCGGTCGTGCTAGAGCAGAGTTTTCAGTTTGAAAATTAACTGGGTTTTGAAGCTCTGGTATGTCTATTTGTTATATTAATTTATTAATTATTAATTACTAATTATTTGTCTTGTGTAAGTGTTTATACTAATCAACTCGTTTGTTTTAACAAGAGAGAATTACACGTGGGAACGCATAAGTGTGCTGTTTAATAATAATGTGCGTGTTTACATGTTTAAAGATTGCTGTGTGCTGTTTATTTTTAAGCACAAAACGCTTTTCGAATTAATGCTTTTCTATGTTGCAAGAGCTAGATAATTACATACACATAAGGGTATTAGTGGGGTTAACACTGTTCAATCACTATGCTGTGGTAACGTTGTTTTTGTCTCTTTTAATTAAGATGGTCTATTGTGGCCTATTGTGGCCTAAGTAAAGATGGCCGACATGTAGAGCCTGGCCTCGAGTAGAAAACTGTGACGAGAGAGAGCCTTGCTGAATATGGTCCTGAAGTCAGCTGACCACAGTCCTTGCTTTGCCTGGTTAAAATTTTCCGTGAGGACAGCAGCAGTTTTGGGCGATCTCCAAATGAAATGAAACGTCCTTGGCAGCTTTGGGAAACAAAGGAGCTTTAAAGAAAGACTCTGAACTATGATCTCATTGCCGAGGAGATGTGGAAACTACAAGATACAAATGTATTTTTTGGTTCCTGTTCCGTTATGTTTATTTTGTGATTTTTCCTGAGCGGAGATTTTCAAATGTAGCGATGCTACATCCTTTCCTTCTCGCTTTGCTCAGAGGTTTGACGGAAGAAGTCAATACAAAATGTGTCTTTCCTTTGTTTAATTCACTATAAGAATTGTTAGCCTAGAGAGGGTTTTTGCCACTTGCCATTTGCCTTTTGCCACGTTCCGAATCTGCGTTGGTGAGGATCGTTGCTGAGAGGACTTCGTCTTGAGAGACTTTACCGAGAGACTTGTCCTGACCCGTTCTGACATTTAGCTAGAATAGGTAACTATGAGAAAAATGATTTATTCTGATTGATTTTCTTTGACTAATTTTAGATAAAGCAATATAATTTTGAATATGGTGTTGGTTATTATTTCTTGTCAATCATTGAGTATTATATTTTGATTATCATTGTATAGATTGTTTAGATTATGTTTAAGGGCAGTCACAATAACTAGATCTTATTGACCTCGATATAGATGCAGGGTGTTTAGGAGTTTTTCTTTCCACAGGTTATTGCTAGTAGAGTATTTGAGCGTATGTTAGTGAAATGGGCCCTAGTGTATGAAGAATGTATGTGCGTGTAACTGTGAGATTACTCTATCCGTGGAAGTAGGGATATTATATACACCCTGATCTCTATCAATTTCCTGGTAGCAGAGTAGGATGGTTATTGATGATTGTCTTGTTCTGATTAGATTACATATTGATTATTGATTATTGATGTTGGTATATGTACTAATACTATATGTTGGAGTCGTCATGTTGAGTTATATGTAGTGCTTCTGGAACTTGGAAGCTAGTAGCAGTTCCGTAGTAGGGCAGAGGGAAGTATATGCTGCTCTCGGGAAAGACGGGATTGTTGGTCCTGTATGTATGCAGGAAAATTCACATTGTCTGAGTTCGGAATCAGTGACATTATTGTATGTTACTATTAGAATATATTTCTGGTATATAAGGAGTGTGTATGGTAGTGAAGGTTATCTGTGAAACTCTGGTCTTAAGTCCCAGGGATCCGTAAGGTTCACCGTTAAAGCTTATCGCGGGAGGAGTAATAGGTATTCTCTGAGCTTGTTTGAGGAACTAGGCAGGGGTAAGCTGCTTGGTTAACGTGTGTTATAATTCTGTAGTGGGACAGATTGTTCGCTGTTCTCGGGAAGCAGGATTCTGTGTGTATGTACTATATTTTCTTGTATGAATGTGCGTGAATGCATATACATTTAATTGATTGTAAGACTCTTTGGATAAGTCCTGGAGGAAACAGTTAAGAGATGTATGAAAGTTTGATGGATCTTGTGAAATAGATTTCTTTTACTATTCTGTGGTTAGCGAAGCAGACAATGGAGATGTTTATATGTTGTAACTAATAGATTTTGTAGAAATTTTGACACGAAGTCTACTGAAAAGATTTTGTAAAGGAGGGGTAGACGAGTGACAGGAGACAGGAGACAAGCGACTGCAGCGACTGCTGACGTCAGGAAGACCGCGCTCTGATTGGATAATAGATCAGAATAGTGTTCGCGCTGGGATTGGTGCGTTGGTGTGAGCCGCGCAAGGATTGGAAGAGCTATTCTAGTGACGTAGACGCTCCAGGATTGGTGCGTTAGTGTGAGTCGCGCTGTTATTGGTTGAAAATTCGTATTGTATATTTGTAATACGGAAAAGAGTAGAAGTTTTGGTAAAAGCTAAAATGTATTACCAAGAAGAGAAAAAGAAGAAAACATTCTTTGGAAAAATTAAAAAGTGGTTTAACAAGGATAAAGATGTTAAGACGAGAGAGGGTGAATTGTTACCTCCAACGAAAACACCTGCATCCTACATGGCTGCAAAATATGGGTATCATACCTGTATATGGTTGGAGAATTGGGTTAGGTATACCAAAGAGGATGGTGTTCTAGCATTTCCAGAACATGGTTCATTTAATCTGGCCGTGTTGAGAAATTTACGAGAAAAGATGTTATGTCTAGACCCGAAACCAAGACCTACACAGTTTGAGGCTTTAGTGGAATGGGAAGAGGAAGTACATGAGCGAGAAAAACAGAGATCTGGAGGACAGTATAGGTACATGTTTGGGAGGAGACATGATCGTGAGACTCATCATGATCGAATGAAAAGGTGGCGAGATGCTAGTATGTCAGAGGGATTATATCCGATGAGAACAGTTGAAGGGGGAGCAGAGAGGGTTCCTGAGTCAGAAATGAGAAGATATGGAGTTAATGAATATGAGGATGAGGTCTTGAATGACATGATTTACAAAAGACCACCTCCATATAGACCAGAACCAGAAGAGAGTACACCAGTTGTTTCTCCGATAAGAGATACAGTTTGTATCATTGAGACAGAAAATGTGACATCTGAATCAAGAAGTGGTAATTCTTTCAGGGAGAGAGGGAATCGAAGTGGTGACGAAAATGCAAGAGAATTAGCCAGAACTACAACAGAGCTGACCGAAAAGATTAGGGAGTTAACGAAGAATCTGGAAGCTGTTACGGTGCCTGTAACCATAGGTCCGGTTATGCCTGTGTTTGACAAGCAGAGAATAGGTGAAAATGGTTTGGTGATTCCATATGTTGGGAATAATTTGATAAGTTCAGTTGGTCCTTCAGGAGATTCAGAAAAAAGGACAGAAAGTAGTGACCTGAGACAATCCAGACATGACACATGTAGTGAAATATTGGATGCTAGTGAAGCTAGTTTTTCAGGGATGCCAATTTTAGAACCGCAAAAGAGAGTGGTTCCAGTGAGAAAAACTACTGGAATAACAGCTGAAGATTTGATTGATTGGATGAAAGTTCTTCAGAAAAAGGATAAAGATTCACAAGCAATTGATGTGGCTAGGTTACGTGTAGAATTAGAAGAGCTTGTTACAGGGACAGTTCCAACAGAAATTCTTAAGAGTCATCATGATGGTGAATTAATGTTCATGTGCAAAAATATTACCTGGAGAGCGAGAAATGCACATGACAGGTTAAGAGCAATAGCGAATGAGCAGGGAGTTGACATTGATAAAGTGAAAGCTTTGCAGAAAACCTACAGGATGGATTTTACAGAAAAGGATATTGAAAATTTGAATGCAACTGGTAGAACAGGACAGATTAAAGAAATGGTTGCATTATTGCGAAGATGGGGAGATGTAGAAAAATGGAAGGATAGGTGGTATAAGAAAAGAGAGGAATCTGAAGATAGAACAACTTATTCAGCATTTCCAGTGAGAGAAAAAGAGAAACCAGTGGATAATTATCCTATGAGAGAAATACCTGGAGGAGGATATGTACATGTTCCATGGACCAGACAGGATATTTTATCATTTACGAATGATTTCCCTCGATTGAGAGAAAAGCCCGTCGAGTGGTATAGGCAGGTAGATAGGTTTGTGAAATTGTCAAAAGTGCTGTGGATTGACTTGAATAGTCTGTTTGATATAATTGTTCCAGCAGACTTGTGGACTGAGTGTAAAATAGTTGTGAGTTGGCCTACTGAGGAATATCCAAGAGATCCAAGAACAGGAGCACCAGATCCAGAAGTAATGAGAAAGTATGATCAGGTGATGGTATACCTGAAGAGTAAAGTACCTGCAAAAGAGACAGACTGGGTAAAAATAGATAGAACACAACAGGAAGCAAAAGAATCAGTTCATGCTTTTTACGAGAGGCTGATACTGGCGTTTAAACAATTCAGTGGAGATCAACACCTGGGTGACAAAGATTTGAGTCATTTTGTATACAGATTTGTATATGGCCTGAGACCTGAAATTGGTGAGAGAATTCGTGAGCACACAGTGGATTGGCAGAGTAAGAAAATAGATGAGATTTTGAGACATGCGAAATACTTCAGTGATGAAATTGAAGCAAAACAAAGAAAGCTGAAAGAGAAAGCAATGTGGGCACAAGTAAAAGTTGCAGAAAGACAGGAAGCACAGTTGATGGAACAGGCAAATAATCCAGGAAATAATGCAGGGAATAGACCTAGATATGCAGGGAAAGGAAAGTGGAATCTTGAGGAAGCAAAAAAGAAGTTCCCATGTCACAACTGTGGCCAACTGGGACATTGGAGATCTGAGTGTACCAATCCACCATTAGTGAATAATGAGGGAAACTCATTGAATCAACAGGTGCAGAACGAGGGGAAAAATCAACAGCAGCAACAGCAGAAAGTTGTGAGACAGCAGAGTCAAGAGCCAAAACCGCCCTTGCCGCAGAATAGAGGAGCACAAAAGTATAATCAGGATTCAGGATTCTACAATGATGAACAGGTAAACAAACCAAGGCGTTCTAATCAGGTACAACAGTACTTGTTAAAGAATGAAGGGAGTGAATCTGAGGGTGATTATTGACGGTGCCGAAGAGAGGAGGAAGAGTGCATACTTGGTGCAACTCTAGAAATAGACCAGGCAGGACCATTTGTAGATGGGAAAATAAATGAAGAGAGTGTTACTTTTTTGGTAGACACGGGTGCGACGAGATCAACTGTCAGGTCAACAGATGTTAGAAATCTTCCTCTCTCGGATGAAGCAATCCAAGTAGTTGGTGTAGCCAATACACAAATCAGGACACGTCTTACGGAACCAGTAAGAGTACAGATAGGGAAATTTTCAGACATGCACAGATTTGTTGTCTGTGACACGAGTCCAGTGAACCTGTTAGGTAGGGACCTGTTGTGCAAGATGAACTGCACAATTTTCTGTACACCGGATGGAATAGCTTTTGAAACACCAGATGAGGATGTTTTGTACCGAGTGACTCTAGAAAATAGGGAAAGTGAGTTAATTGGTGCATTTGCTGTGTTTGATCCAGAGGATTTGCCTCGAGAGCTGAGGGACACAGTGAAAAGGACAGTTTGGGATTTTACTGGAGAGGATGTGGGATTGATGAATAATGTAGATCCAGTGAAAATTGCAGTGAAAGAGGGAATTACATATCCTAACATTCCTCAGTACAAAATGACACCAGAAATAATTGAAGGAATAACTCCTATAATTGAGAAAATGATTCAGCAGGGAGTCCTGAGAGAACTACTGAGTAGTCCGTGTAATTCACCGATAATGGGGCTAAAGAAGCCTAATGGGAAATTTAGGATCGTACAGGATCTGAGAAAAGTTAATCAAATTGTGGTGGCATGTTGTCCTATCGTGCCAAATCCATCAGTGATCCTGTATCAGATTCCACATGATGCTGAGTGGTATACAGTGATTGATTTGTGTCATGCGTTCTTTTCAATTCCATTGCATCATGACAGCCAGCCGATTTTTGCATTTAGGTTTGGCCAGCGTATTCTAGCATGGTGTCGTATCCCACAGGGGTATACAGAGAGTCCTTCGATATTCAATCAGTTGTTGAAAAAATCGTTGGAGAGTTTGATCATGCCTGAAAACTCAGTACTAGTACAATATATTGATGACCTACTTGTGGCATCAAAGACACGTGAAGCTTGTGAAGTAGATACCATAGCTTTACTGAATCATCTGGCAGATGGAGGGTTAAAGGTATCTCCAGCCAAATTGCAATTTTGCAAGAAAGAGGTGCATTATCTTGGACACAATATTGAAAAAGGTCTGAGAAAAGTGACTGATGACAGAATCAGAATCATCAGGGAAATGAAAGCTCCAAAGACCCAGAGGGAAGTGAGAATGTTCCTGGGTATGGTGGGTTATTGTCGTCAGTGGATAATTAATTTTTCGCTGATAGCAAAGCCACTGATTAAACTGACAAAAAGTGAGATGACAGACCCATTGGAACTAGATGGAGAACAAATGGCAGCATTTGAAGAGCTCAAAAATAGAATGTGTGAGGCTCCAGCTTTGGGTATGCCTGACTACGAGAAGGAGTTTGAATTGTACTGCAGTGAGAGAAATGGATGTGCACTTTCAGTGTTAATTCAGAAGCATGGATTACTGAGAAGGCCTATTGCGTACTTCTCATCGACACTTGACCCTGTAGCTGTGGGTTTACCAGGTTGTCTGAAATCTGTGGCTGCAACATGCAGAAGCCTAGAACAGAGTGAGGGAATAATAATGGGATATCCTGTAAGGGTATTCGTACCTCACAATGTGGCAATTCTTTTGACAAGAAGCAGAACTCAGTACATGTCACATAGTCGGCTGACTAAATATGAGAAAGTGATTCTAGGAGCATCGAATGTGACTCTTGAGAGATGTGTAAATGTGAATCCAGCGACACTTTTGCCGGATATTGAAAATGTGGGTGTGAAGACAGAAGATGATCACGATTGTTTGGATGTGCTTGATTACTGTACAAAACCGAGACCAGACATAAGGGATCTTCCCTTGCATGAGAGTGATCATGTGTTGTTTGTGGATGGTTCATGCCTGAGAAATGATGATGGTGTGCTATGTGCAGCATATGCGGTGTGCAAAGTTTCAGAGGTTATGGAAGCATCACCATTGAAAGGAGTGAAATCTGCACAAGTTGCTGAATTGGTGGCATTAACAAGAGCTTGTGAAATTGGGAAAGATTTGAGGACGACTGTGATGACTGATAGTCAGTATGGATTTGGAGTTGTGCATGATTTTGGCCAGCTTTGGCTACAAAGAGGTTTCTTGACATCGAGTGGAACTCCAATAAAGAATGCTGAAGTGATTGGGAAATTACTTGAGGCGATACAGCTGCCTAAGGAGTTAGCAGTTGTAAAGTGTGCTGCCCATGGACCAGGAGAGGATTTTGTAACGGTTGGAAACCGTTATGCTAATGACATTGCTCAATACTGTGCGAAATACAATCAGTCTATTAATCGGGAACGAGAAGGTGAAATGTCTTTTTGCTCTGTGATGTTTACTAATGTCTTAGAGACATGGGATGAAGTGAAACAGTTGCAGGATGAGGCAGGAGAGGAAGAGAAAAAAGATTGGATTAAGGCAGGATGTGCTCCAAGAGAAATAGACCATGTTTGGGTCTATAGGGATGGCAGACCAGTAATGCCAAACTCCATTTTGTCGTCAATGGCAAGAATGTATCATGGCCAGGGACATTTGGGGAGGGATGCGATGATTAGGTCGTTCAAGCAGACCTGGTACAATGCAAAGTTCAGGACAATTGCAGAGAGCATCTGTCAAAGGTGTTTGATTTGTCAGCAATTTAACACTGGGAAAAAGACAGTGGTGAGTCTGGGAACAATAGGCAGAGAAGGAGGTCCTTTTACAAGAATGCAGATTGATTTCATTGAAATGCCCCAAGTGAACAGACTGAGGTATGTTCTAGTGGTAGTTTGTTTATTTTCAAGATGGGTTGAGGCCTATCCGACTAGGAGAAATGATGGAGTAACAGTGGCAAAATTACTGTTAAGGGAGTTGATTCCTAGGTACGGGTTTCCAGTAACGATTGAGTCTGATAGAGGTGGACACTTCTATAATGAACTCATGAGTTTGATTTGTGAAGCATTAAGCATACAGCAGAAGCTACATTGTGCATACAGACCAGAGGCTTCTGGTGTGGTTGAGCAGATAAACGGCACAATCAAGAACAGGATTGGTAAAATGTGCTTAGCCACTGGAATGAAATGGCCCGACGTCTTGCCTCTAGTGCTAATGACTATTAGATCTACTCCAGATAGAACTACTGGTTTAAGTCCGCACGAAATAATCATGGGACGTGCAATGCGCCATGCATTTGTACCTGTCAATAAGTTGATGACAATAACTGATGACATGATTTTGGATTACTGTAAAGGCCTGGCTGACGCAGTTCATTCTGTGTTTCACCAGGTTGGAGAAGAAGCTACCACACTTGAGAAGAAGCAAGCCCATGATCTGAGTCCAGGAGACTGGGTGAGGATTAAGGTGCACAGAAGAAGAAATTGCTTAGTTCCAAGGTGGGGAAGGCCGAGACAAGTCATTCTAACTACGACGACTGCAGTGAAGTGTGCTGGTGTGAAAAACTGGATACATGCAAGTCATACTCTGAGAGTTCCAAACCCAAAAGAGGGAACTGGTAAAGAGTACTTTGAAGAATCAGATTCCAGTGATGATGAAGACCCAGAACCAGTGAGAAAAAATCAAGGTTCAGGAGAAGAAGCTTTTTCTACAAGTTCAAGAGAACCATTGGGAGTCTCAGAGAGGAGATCGGATTCTGTAAGAGAGCCTGAAATTTCAAAAAGCAGTGAAGAAAAAAGAAAAGAAAAGAGCAATTCCACAGAGATTACTCCTGAATCAGAAGAGGAGGAGACTGAAGAACCACTTGAGATTATACCTGAAGAAGCAGGGTCAGAAGAAGATAGAGAGGGACAGATTGCGGAAGACCCCCGAGGAGGTGTAGGGAACATTCTTGACAAGCTTGGTGAAGGGACAAGTAGACAGCAAGAAGATTGCGTGTCGGAGACCCGAGGAAGGACAGGAATAGGGAAGTCTCAAACAGTGGTGAAAGAAACTGTGGAGAAAAAGAAAACTGCTAGAAAACGAAAACAGGAGGCACTTGAAACAGAATTGGATGAGAGTGAGAATGAACAAACAGAGGGTCGAGTTCTGAGAAAGAGAACTTGGATTGGAGAAAGAAATAATAAAGAAATTAGGCCGAAAAAGGTGATAAAAGGAGATCGTTGGCCTAACAACAGAGTAAAGAGATTGAGATACAGAGTAATAAGAGCAAATACATCAAAAGCTGAACAAGTGAATGAAGTATCGAGTCAAAATGAAGTAAAAAGAAAGGAGCAAGAAGAATCAAGAGAACCTGAGGAAATAAAAAGAATAAGAAGACCCAACCAAAAGTACAGATCACCGGAATGGTCTTATGTGGCACTGTCTGAAGAAGGAGAAGAAGAAACAGTGACTCGAGATAATCCGGAGGGGATCTTGAGAAAAGTGGTTGAGGAAAAAGAAGGATCTGTTGGAATCTTAAAAGTTATCCTGACTGACATTGGAGAAGAGTCAGATGATGCACAGGATGTTGTTGATGATCTGATACAATTTGATGTTACTGAAGAAGAAGGAGTGAAAACTGATGAATATCCGAATTGAGTGAACTGAGAAATCACTTGGAGAAAAAGTGAAAGGAGAAAGTCTGAAATTCAGTTGTCTGAAGTAATCCAAAGTTGGGAAATCACAGTAGTGGAGTAGTAGAGGCTAAGTCAAAAGACAAGGTCAAAGTAGTAAAATGGCTAACATAGAGGATAATCAAAGTAGATGTGCCTTCTTTAAAAGATGGTGTAGAATGTGCTGCTGCTGTACTGGATTATTAATGCTACTATGGGGAGTTTTAGTTTTATTAGTTACTTTTAAAGTTACATTTGAGATGGATACAGAAAATATGACAGATATAGAGAAGAATTCGCAAAAAGTAGTTCCGACTAGAATTAGTAATACTTACATACACAAAGATAGGTCAATTAATAATTTTTCTAGTAATGTTTTTTCGAAGTTGCTATACGAATATGTGAAAACAATGGAAGTTAGGGATTGCTACGTTTGTATGCAATTATCTGCATCCGTTTCAGAGGGTGTTACTTATCATCATTTGCCAGCTACATATGGTATTTCATGTAGTATATTAAGTAGTGTTTTCTATTTCTTAGGGAAGATAGATTATAAGATGTCTAACAGAGATAGTATTTTTGGGCATTTGCCAATGAACAAAGAGCTGAATCCAGCTAAAGAAGCTAACACTTTTGGTGAAATTTTTATTGAAGAGAAAGGATTAACATTAGATTACATTTTTAAGAATAATTTAACTTGCAGTCTGAAAGAAGAGGAGAAAGCTTTCCCGGATATGGTAGAGGAAAGGAGATTGAACATGCATGAGAAAGCAGGGAAACATAAAGTAAGTGAGACAATTTGGGACATTGAAATGGGAAAAGAATTGAGAAATGGGGCTAGTCCAACTTTAGCTCTAGATGCACCACAGAAGGGTAAGCTATGCATTACAAGGAGGAAATCCCAATATGATACATATTTTGTTGGGACTAGTGAGTGCCATGATACATACTTCATTGCAACAGGTTGGGGTTTCAGAGGTGGAGAAGATACAGTTTTCCCAGGAGTGTACTATGTTTGTGGGAACAAGGCTTATTACAAGTTGCCTGACCATTGGTATGGCACGTGTTATGTGGGCCTGGTCTTTCCAAAAATTTTCCATATAGATAAAATAAGAGATGTAGAACATATTAATTTACTAATGCGTTTCAAGAGAGAAACCTGGTCTGAAATAGTGGGTGATATTTTTGGGGTTTTAATTCCAGCAGTGGGAATTTCTTTAAATGCTTATGGAATTCGGAAACTGTCAACAGTGGTGGATCGCTTATCGACAAATACCGCTGGAGGGTTTCTTTTAGTGAATACGGAATTAAGTGCCGTACGTGCCATGTCAATGCAAAATCGACTTGCCCTTGATATTCTATTGGCCAAGGAGGGTGGAGTTTGTGGAATGCTGAAAGTTCAACATTGTTGCACTTACATTCCAGAGGAAAGCAAAGACCTAAAGGTCTATATCAAAAATATTACTGATTTGCATGAAGAATTAGTACCACTTGAAGCTGAGAGTTTATGGACTAAAATAGCTAATAAGGTGATAGCTGTTAAAGATTTTATTGCAAAAATAGGTAGTACTATTATAGGTAGAATATTGTTTCCTTTAACTTGTATAATTGTTGCTTTATTGATACTGAGATTAGTGTGTGTGTGTTGTAAAAACAGGGGAGGGAGAAAGAAATTAAATAAAGAGAAGAAAAATAAAAGGTTGAAAAGAGAACCACAAGAAATTGAATTAGAAGAATTGAGGGAGAGTGTTTATTTAGAAACAAAGAGGGATGATGAAAGAGTGACTGGTGTGTAGTGTTGTGTAAGGAGGAAAAGACATTTCCGATTTCTCCTAAAATGGGACTAAATTTTCACTAATTTTTTTTTTTTTTTTTTGGGGTTTATTTGGTGATAAAATCACCAAAGGGGGGATTGCTAGAGCAGAGTTTTCAGTTTGAAAATTAACTGGGTTTTGAAGCTCTGGTATGTCTATTTGTTATATTAATTTATTAATTATTAATTATTAATTATTTGTCTTGTGTAAGTGTTTATACTAATCAACTCGTTTGTTTTAACAAGAGAGAATTACACGTGGGAACGCATAAGTGTGCTGTTTAATAATAATGTGCGTGTTTACATGTTTAAAGATTGCTGTGTGCTGTTTATTTTTAAGCACAAAACGCTTTTCGAATTAATGCTTTTCTATGTTGCAAGAGCTAGATAATTACATACACATAAGGGTATTAGTGGGGTTAACACTGTTCAATCACTATGCTGTGGTAACGTTGTTTTTGTCTCTTTTAATTAAGATGGTCTATTGTGGCCTATTGTGGCCTAAGTAAAGATGGCCGACATGTAGAGCCTGGCCTCGAGTAGAAAACTGTGACGAGAGAGAGCCTTGCTGAATATGGTCCTGAAGTCAGCTGACCACAGTCCTTGCTTTGCCTGGTTAAAATTTTCCGTGAGGACAGCAGCAGTTTTGGGCGATCTCCAAATGAAATGAAACGTCCTTGGCAGCTTTGGGAAACAAAGGAGCTTTAAGGAAAGACTCTGAACTATGATCTCATTGCCGAGGAGATGTGGAAACTACAAGATACAAATGTATTTTTTGGTTCCTGTTCCGTTATGTTTATTTTGTGATTTTTCCTGAGCGGAGATTTTCAAATGTAGCGATGCTACATCCTTTCCTTCTCGCTTTGCTCAGAGGTTTGACGGAAGAAGTCAATACAAAATGTGTCTTTCCTTTGTTTAATTCACTATAAGAATTGTTAGCCTAGAGAGGGTTTTTGCCACTTGCCATTTGCCTTTTGCCGCGTTCCGAATCTGCGTTGGTGAGGATCGTTGCTGAGAGGACTTCGTCTTGAGAGACTTTACCGAGAGACTTGTCCTGACCCGTTCTGACATTTAGCTAGAATAGGTAACTATGAGAAAAATGATTTATTCTGATTGATTTTCTTTGACTAATTTTAGATAAAGCAATATAATTTTGAATATGGTGTTGGTTATTATTTCTTGTCAATCATTGAGTATTATATTTTGATTATCATTGTATAGATTGTTTAGATTATGTTTAAGGGCAGTCACAATAACTAGATCTTATTGACCTCGATATAGATGCAGGGTGTTTAGGAGTTTTTCTTTCCACAGGTTATTGCTAGTAGAGTATTTGAGCGTATGTTAGTGAAATGGGCCCTAGTGTATGAAGAATGTATGTGCGTGTAACTGTGAGATTACTCTATCCGTGGAAGTAGGGATATTATATACACCCTGATCTCTATCAGTCGCAGCGCGGGAAGTCGAGGATCAGGCGTGCAGAGGCATTCTGGATTCTTTGTAGTCTGCTGATGAGCTTGGACGAGGCTCCGGCGTAGAGGGCGTTTCCGTAGTCGAGTCTGCTGCTGAATAGGGCCTGGGTGACTGTTTTCCTCTTGTTTGTCGGGATCCATCTGTAGATCTTGTGGAGATGCGGAGGGTGTTAAAAAAGGTGGAGGAGACTGCGTTGACTTGTTTGGTCATGGAGAGTTTCGAGTCGAGGATGACTCCCAGGTTGCGTGCGTGGTCGGTGGGGGGTGGGGGGGGACCCCAGTGACGTGGGCCACCAAGAGTCGTCCCATGCGGAGGGGTTGGACCCAGTGGCGGATTGTGACATTTGGAAGTGGTAGGGCGTAAAAGTTCAAAGTGCCCATGGCAAGTGAGCACTGCCAGCGAGCCCAACCTCACGCGCTCTGAGCACCGGAGGTCGAAATCCAGCCACATAATTCGCTGCCACCCTACGTTGTCCAAATTACGGACAAACTGCGTCCCTTATCACTTGTTACACTGGTCTTAAACCTTGTCTCACTAACAGAACATCTCATGAAAGTATGCGTAGCTAGTGTATTAAGTTATTGATGTAGACTGTACATTAAAGGCTCCTGGTGTCAGGTGCTGCAGAAAGTAGGAACAACCAGTAGAAGTCTTTTCTTAAACCATGTCTGTATGCCTCACTGAAGAGGAGTGTTTTAAGGGCTCTTCTAAACCCTGGCATCTGACCTGTAGCACAAAGTCACAATTAAAAAAAGAAATAGTAGTGAACTATGTAACACTAATTAAATAATTCAATAATTAACACAAAAAGATATTATTGCAATATGTAATACATAATAATTAAATCATTATTGATAGGCTTTACTGCATTATTAAATCCATAACTCACACAAATAAAAATAAATGTAGAAATTAAGAACTACATAGTTAAAATTATTGTGTTGAGAGTGAGACTGATCTCGGAGGAGGCTGTGTTGGCCAGGAACGCCCAGTAGAGAAGGTAAATACATCTGATCATGTTAAACCGCGATTTTCAAGCGCGCTTCCATGCAAGTGCCGAATCTTGTGCTAGGAATGTGTTAGAACTCAAAAGCCCTCCTATTAGAACTAACGTGCCCAGTTCCAGGCACTGCATTGTCCGAATAGGCCAAATCTATAAGAAAGCACTCTTTACTTTTATTATATTCATTTTTCATGAGGGATACGCACTGACAGCTGCTATTCATCGCTTTTGATCGGTGGGTTTTTAGAAACAAGTGGCAAGCTATCTGCTCACCGTAGGGTATCAAGTGGCTTGTGAGATGTGAAGACAGTGGCGATATGACTACATATTAATCATTGCTGAACTTTCAGGAAACATGGAAGTTCGGAGACAGGATGATAGTTTGTTAGTAGAGAATGATGATTAATACTACTTTGTACCACCGAGACCGGATACACTTCAACATTTTAATATTCCACAGGATGCATGGAAAATCCATGATCCAGGGGCTAGTACAAATTCTTTTCACAGTCGTATGCAATTTAACTAATTTATGTTTTTGTGGCCAGGCACGTAGATTCTAGTAACGTTCTGATAAAAAAAATGGGCTCTTACTAATCCATGTGCCCTAGCCAGCATTAATGTCGGGGTCCATGTACACCATTTCCTAGCCAACAAGTTTGAGTTTTTAGTGAAAGAAAAACAAAAGCAATCCACACACATACACAGGCAGGCTGCCAAAAGAACAATTTATTCTGCATTTTAAAGATTTAGGATGATGTTTTGTTTTTCGAAATGCAGCCCACAGAGCCTGGGGGTTTTAATCTGAAAACTTAGCAGACAGATTTAAATTACAATATCCGAACATCAGTCTATCTGGATCTCCTCTGAGAAGCGTAATTGCTTAAGTAGTAGGGCAGGCTTTTATCCTGCTTGCCACATGCATAATGCACCATTGATAATCCATCCACGTTTGTTATATAAATTAATTGGCACTCTGAGAACTGTTGGCACTGCAAGCAGTCGCGGCTCGCGGGGGGGGGGTCTCGCACGGGGGGGATTGAAATATTAAATTAAACAAACTTACCTCACAGCCGGTCCACGCGGCACGCCACCTCTCAGACCCCTGCTCCCCTGGGCGCCTTCACGAACGGCACTGGAGGGGCCTGCCAACCCCTCTCAGCCAATCCTGGCACTGCCAGCAGCGCCAGGATTGGCTGAGGGCACAGCTTACGCTACGCCCGCCGCCTGCCCATTAGGAGACCGAGGGGCTCCTAATGGGCATGCGCAAGCCAGTGCAAACACAAGTGCGCATGACTGGGCACAGGTGAAAATTCGCTCACCTTCCCCACTCATGCGCACTTGTGCTGCTGCCTGTTGCCCCTGGTCTGACAATCATGTCAGTCAACATGACGCCGGACCGCCCACCCCCTTCAGACTCTGAAGGGGGTGGGCAGTCCGACGTCATGCTGACTGACATGATTGTCAGTTGGTTCTCCCCCGGCGTCTTTGAACTTAAGTAAACTGATTCAGTTTACTTAAGTTTAGAAACGCCGAGGGAGCTACGGGCGGGGGGGGGCTACGCCCCAACACCCCCAATGGACGCACCGCCACTGGTTGGACCCGAGGATGAGGATTTCCGTCTTGTCTGTGTTCAGTTTGAGGCGGCAGTCCTCCATCCAGTCTGCGACGGCCTTCATTCCCTGGTGGAGGTTGGATTTGGCGGTGCGGGGATCCTTGGTGAGGGAGAGGATCAGCTGAGTGTCGTCGGCGTAGGAGATTATGTTGAGGTCGTGCTGTCGGGCGATGCGTGCTAGTGGAGTGTCGGGCTGAGGGAAGATCCTTGAGGGACGCCGCAGATGATCTCGGAGGCATCGCATGGGAACGGGGGGAGGCGGACTCTCTGAGTTCTGCCGGAGAGGAAGGAGGTGGTCCAGTCCAGAGCCTTGTCTCGCATCCCTGCGTCGTGGAGGCGTGTGCGTAGTGTGTGATGGCAGACGGTGTCGAAGATGTTGGTTTGTTAGGCGAGTGGAATGGTTCCAAGGAAGGTGAGCTGTGATATGTTGAATCTGCTTCACAGCACTAGCTTTCGCATTTTGGAGTGAGCACAGAAGAGTGAGGTAACCTTGTCTTTGGGTTGTGTTCCTCACATCAGACGTGTATTGGAAGTTGGGGTGCGGCAGGTGCTACAGCATCCAAGGGCATGGAAGAGACTACATTTCTTAGGGAACACGGACAGCCTTTGGGAGAGCTTAATCTGCATCTGGCCTGGCTCCAAGAGCCAGATCACGAGCTGAGCCATTAAAGATGTAACACGGGCAACAAATGTCAGGAAAGTGTTAGACTTGAAAATAAAAAAACATGGATTTTTCATCATGTTAAAGTGTTTCAATGACGTGTAAACAATTATTTCGTGGAATTGAGTGATGTTTATTGAAAGTAATATTTTTTTTAACATGTAACATTCTAGAATTACGATTTTACCACAAATAATCCAAAACTTGTCAGCTTCCTATGTTCTTTATTAAGGGCTGACTTTAGCACTGGTGCGACGATCTTTTCTTCTCTCCCATCCCCATCCACCCACCCACCCATTCCCCCTATGACCTGCTCCTCGGATTCCCTCACTACCACCCCACACAAGTGCCCCATATCTTTTCATAGGCCCTTTCTCACTTACCTTTCATTTGTTTTAAAGCGCCGGTTAAGCCTGGCTTTACTTATCCACTGAGCTATTCACATAAAAGACAGATCTGTTATTTACAGCAGGCATATTAACCCTCTGTGCTACTTTATGGAAAGTCAAAACTGCCACTAGATAAAACTTTGATCCTTATCTCTCTAGCAGGATCATTAATCACCAGTGGCATTACGTATCTAGAAAAATTAATTTACATTAATAAATGTATTTTCTTGGTTCACTGAATTTAGATGAATGGGGAATTATTAACAGAAAATGCGCATATGATTCATAATGAAGAAAATGGGTAGAAAAGGAGTTTTTATACTGGTGAGACTATGCGAAGGCTTTAGAAATCCTCATAATGTAGGCACTTCCTTGCTTCCACAAAACATTTGCAAATATATACACAAAACACTTGTATGTTTATGCAAACATCTAAAATAATATTGAAATGCAGATGAAAGGGTTTTACCACATGAAAGGACATGCTCCCAGTGGTGCAAAAATAGAGTGGGAATCAGACTTTTCACTAACCCTAAACTTGGTGGATTTTCATTTAGTGGAAAATGTTAGTTTTAGTGAAAACTGTTATTGTAGAAAGGAGACACTTAAGCCTTGAAAACTGCAAAGATTGTGGTTGCCCCGGTCCACCCTGTTTTACTTTCTTGAATACTCAGAAACATGAGAATGCATGACAGGTTTAGGCATATTCCTATTACCTTCAATTTCAGAATGTATTTGTAAATCCAGCCCAAATACCCAAGCAAACAAAAAGCAAATTCATTAAAAATTATATTTTACACAATTGATTTTTCCTAAGAGAGTGGTAATCTTTGCACACTGTGAAACTAAACTAATGTATGGTAGCGTTCAATGGAATTGATAAATTGAGAGGCAATTAACAAGAACAAAACCTTTCAAAAAGGAAAAACAAAGAAAACCGAGTGAAAAAGAATGAGACAATTGTGGCAGGTGTTAGAAACATTTCAAAACAATTGATAAAATGATTGTGCAAAATGATGATTGGCGTATTCAGAGCAGTATGGAGAGATAAGGGGGTTGTAGTGCAAACAAGACTTGAGGCTTACAGTGGGTAAATCTGTAACACTTGCATACTCTTATAACTACAAAGAATAAATTAATGGTTCTGCAGCAAATGTATGAAGGTACTGGAGTTCAGAAGCCTGATGCTAATGGGAAGAAAGTGGAGAAACAAGAAGGAAGAAAGTGGAGAAATAAAAAGATAAGGTTTGTGGCTGTACTGAGGTTCCAATTAACCAGCCCAAATTAGTGGATTGCGCATGGAAGAACAGGCTAGCTCATTGGAATAATACTAGACTTTATAGCTGAAATTTTCTTAACTGACCAAACACGGGCGCCCAGAAGGCTTAGTGGGACGGCCATGATTTCGGGTGAGGTCCTGCTATAAATTGAACCACACCCTGGCCCAATTGCTATGTACTAGTCATCTTTCCTACAACAAGGATCATCGTCGAGGGAAGCTCTGAATTTGAGTGTATTTCTGCTCTCGTGTTAGTGATTCAAGTGAATCCATTGATCCCACGCACAGCAGTACTAATTTCTGGGGACCGTTACATATTTTTCCTCAACAAACTTTTATCCAGGGCCACAGACAGAAAACAATGCACATCTTCTGAACTAAGCTTTGAGCCCCGGCAATGATTGTTTTACAAGTTAAGCACTGTTTCCCGCAGTATTTGGCAATAGTTGAAGTTGCCAAATGAAGATGAACGCTGCAGTCTACAGCAAGAAGATTCCATCTTTTCACAAAACTTTACTTTGAGGGGTTGGCACAGCTGCACATGAACAGCTTTAGCGGGTGGCACCAGTGCAACATTCTTTTTCTGGTGCCCTCCTCTTATAGCTCTCTTTTCCACAAGTTCACCCACTGCCACTCTCCAAGAGTGCCCCTCATCTCTCCACAGACCCTCTCTCATATATATTTCATTTATTTTATAGTGCTTCTCATACCAGTGTAGGATGTCAGAGCACTTTACATCACGCATATATGACACAGAGATGAAGGCTTTTACGTGTGTAAATCAGTGTACAGGAAATGTTACATAAAACAATGGGGATTACAAGGTGTAGGAATACCATGCCATTAATGCTAAAAGACTGTATGTTTTTAGAGTGTTTTGTCTAGAGAAGCGCAAACACAGGATTCTCAGTCAGTCATATTCACTTTATTCGGTTAATTAAACCCATAAAAGTACACTACAAATATACAACAATATTAAAACATAGACAAGGGTCATATTAGAGTAATCTTAGGCACCATAAAAATTCAGCAAGAAAAAGGTTCTCAGCCTTTTGGTTGTTTAAAAACTCAGGATTCTGAAAACACACGTCGTGTTTTAGTTTCTGCATTTCTTTTGTTAATAGTACGTAGCTGCAGGGCTGATTGTGTGCCTTTGCGAATGTATTCATGTGCAGCGCCTTGTACATGCATAAAGGGTGCAGCGATTAGCATAAATACTTTCAAAAAGGCTCACAATCTGCCCCGCTGCCATGCTCCTATTAACAGTGATGGCACTTGACTTGTGTGAACGGCCCTCTCCCACACTCCATGTTTGCCTGGATGTCACACATTTCACAAACTATCTCTGACGGGATATCCAGACATTACTCCATAGCTTGCACATCAAATTGTAAATATGTTATGAAATTGTGTTTACATGTGATTTTGTATAGGCTCCTAACATTTCCCCACCCTATGAACAGTGCTCGAGTTGAGGATCTTTAGTAAAATCGTATTACGATACCACCAATAGAGTCTTGTTCTTTTCTGAACACGAAGTGCACTTGCCTGTGTAACCAATTCATGTCATGGCATGTGTATCTAAATTGAAAACCTGCTTTAAGACTATTCATGTGGCGCTGCATGTGTGGAAATGCATTGTCTTTTCAATTTTTAAAGCAAACGTTTGGAGTGATATTTGGCGCTGCACCCCACGTGCGATCTGGTTCATGGCGCACATAGTCTTGGTTGCAGCACACAGAGACCTTACACTGCCACACACAGAGGAAAAATATTAGAGGGAACATTGCTCCTGACCCAGATAAGGTGCAAGCACTGTAATCTTTTCTCCACCACAAGAGGTAACCATGCTGCGATCCTTCCTAGGCATGAAAGTTATTGCTCAAGGTACATTCGTGATTTTGCTCCATTGAGTGCCCCATTGAGAAACTTAACAAAGTGGAATGTCCCATTCCAGTTGTCTCCTGAATGCTACCAAAGTTACAAAGAAATAAAACATGCGATTGAGAATACAACTGAAATGGCCTATTTTGACCCCAAGTTACACACCGAGATCAAAGTAGATGCAAGCCCGGTGGGGTTGCGGGAAATCCTTGTTCAACACAATGGTCATCCGTAAGCCCAGAAACATATTGTGCCCTATGTCAGTAAAAGCCTGTCTGCAACAGAATGTGCCTACTCTCAGCTGGAGAAGGAGAGTCTGGCTGTGGTGTGGGCCTGACAACATTTCCAAGTGTTTTTATATGGGAAACGTTTCACTATCATCACAGACCACCAGGTCTTGCTCACTATCTTTGAAAACCCAAAGGTTAAGATGCCCCCTTGTATCGAGAGGTGGGGGTTGCGACTACAAGTGTATGGCTATGCAATTGTACATAAACCGGGGAAAGACCAAAACCCAGAAGAATACTTTTCACGAATGCCGCTACATCATCACAGTTCGACATCCAAAGCAGCTGAAGAGTATCTCAACTTCATTGTGAGGTTCAGCATGCAAGCAGCTCTACCCATTGAACAGTTTATTGCTGCTACCAATCCAGACAAATACATGCTCATTCTCAAAGACCTCATTTCAACGCAATGTGGGAGGAAAAGTATTTGACCATTTGCTGATGAAGTTAAATTTCTAAAAAAAATTCCAATATGTACAATGACAGCAAGTCATTGAGCTGGTCCATGAAGGACATCGTGCTAAGCTGTATGTTGACTAGTCTGACTGTGATCCTGCTAATCAGGACCCCAGTCTATCTGCTTTCTCCCTAAATTGTTGTGCTCAGTACTTAGGAACATCCCAGATTGGATACTGGGGTACCCTTATAAGTCTCTAGTATATGGTACTAAGGTACCCAGGGCACATGTACCCCATAGGTCTCCCATGGGCTGAAGCATGTATCATGCCACCCATGAGAGACCATTCAAAATGGAACTACAGGTCTGCCATTGCAGTCTGTGTAAGCTGGTGTTAGCACCACTTATTAAAGATATATGTTTTCACTGCACTTAAAACATTTGAGTCACCCCTATAGCAGGCTTTTGCAATCCTGAAGGCAGGGTGCTTGGTCCTAACTGAGAGGGTGCCTCTGCATGAGCAGGACACCCCTGTAGCCTGCGGAGCCCATTCTCCTGTGTTGTAAGTGAAGCAGCCATATACAATATAGAGGGGCACCGCTCAAAAGTGTTGCTGCCACTCAGAGACACGATTCTACCCTTCTGCTGCTGAGCCAAGCTCAAGCAGGGGAAGGCAGAATAATAGGCATCCTGTCACAGGGAAGTGTGACCATCTACCAGATGGGATTTTGTGTATTGGGATGGGGTGGGTGCGCTTGCCAGCACCTCTCAGTCTGCATGAGCGACACATTTGGTGTCCCTGTGCAAAGTCCAGTTCAAACCAGTCCTGGGAGCCTTGGCTCCCGCTCTGGCACAAAACTGGACATAGGACATGGGAGTAACCTTCCCCCTGACCATACCCTCCCCTGGGAGGGTCCCCTGAATCTTCCCAACCCTTTCCCTAGGGTACTTAAGGCTGACCTGGGTGTAGGTCCCTAGATTTGTCGTGGGATAATATTCAGATCAGACACTACTGCACTTCTACCGTCTGGGCACTCTGGACTTCGTTTGGGCCGCACTTTGTCTTTCTTCCAGTCTGCTGCATCGTCTGTGTCTGTGCATCATACAGGAACCTTCCAAGGCCTGTGAAGCATCAAATACACCTAAAGAAATCTCCCTTGGAGTAAAGGAGTCACTCCCCTGCATTCGCAGGCACCGCAACTAAATTGAGCAGTCTGCAGATTCTGAGCTTCTCCAGACTCCATGGGCTCTGCAACACAGGTGGTGGGTTTCCATAACTCCTGAGGCCTGCCCTGCCCTCCCACCAAGTGTGAGACCAGCATCCCTCGTGGGGGTTGCACTAACCGAACCCCTGTGCACCGCATCCAACTTGCAGTTGCAAAGGCTTGTCGGCTTTTTTGCAAGAAGATCTTTGGGCTCCAAGTAGCCCTAACCTCGAGCACCTCCAGTGACCAGAATCTTCAGACACACCTCATTGTGTGCATCATGACCTGCATCTTTTGGTAAGCTGCTTGGGGTCCTCTTGTGACTCCTGTGCCACCGGCCTCTGGGTCCACTTGAGGGTCGCACTCATTTCTTACAGGCTCCCCTGATTGCTTGGGGCCTGGCCTGACTTCCTTGCCTTTGGTGAGCTCGCTGGACCTTGCTGGTCCCGACGTTTCTCCTTCTTTGATTCCTGTAAGGCTTGCCTTTGCCAAGACTTGTTGATGCTCCCACCAGACACCGGTCCCCCCCAGAACTCGACATCCTTTATGGGACAGCTCGCGCATGGCTCATGGTCCCCCTCAGAGTTGCCTGGTCCTCACAGCTGCAGAGTCAAGGTCATCGTCATCCATCCTGCAACACCTGACATCAGAGGGCATTCGTCTTCCAGGTCTCCTGGTCACCCCTGAGTGACATAGACTCTGTTCCCTCTGCTTGCAGGTACCTCTCATCTAGCATTTATACTTGGGTTCCACCGGACACTTTCTCCTTCTTTATCACTTTCCTGAAGTCCTCCACTGGGTTTGATGGCGGTTTCCGACACAGCTTCACACGTATGCATCTGGCTTCCCTAGTGTAGGTAATGTTGGTACTAGGGTATCCACGGTTGGGGTGGCTCTCCAACCTTCTGTCTTCCACAGGGCTTCTTCAGGGTCCACAAGGAAGGGTCTTTAATCTTTAAAAATCCAACTGCGACTTGCACATGGAGTTGCATGGAGCACGTGTTCGTGTTTCCACACTGCACTCGCTCTCCATGGTGTCCCTATCTACTCACCTTGGGTGGTTCCTTGGGGTCCCAGCACTTCTACGTCCTCTCAACACTGTCTTGACTTGGGTCATGGTTCTTATACCACTTTCTTAGTATATGGTTTGGTCCCCCCCCGGGGCCACTGTGTATTTTGTGCTATCTACTATGTACAGTATTGTATGCATTGTGTTTATCTCCATGTTGGAGATATTGGAATGTGCTAGAGAGTATTATATATTAAATACATATTTATATAAATACTTGGTGTGGTTCTTTTCACTTAGTCTATTAGTCTAGACTATAAGATTGCATTCTGGTAAAACAAGCTGCCTTACACTCCTTCTGGACTAAGCCTGAAGGCTGCTCTCCACAACTACCACTTAGAGAGCTTTCTGAGGTTGTCTAAGACCTCTTAAATCTCTATCAGGGTTGTCTGGACTGGTGCAAGTGCCCACTTACATTAGTGGACATCATATACCAGGCCAGCTTCTCACACGTGCGTAGATGAACAAGTTGAGAAAAAGCTGAAAGTGTGCCACCTTTGGAACTGTTTAGCCCTCAAGGTGATGCAGCATCCACTGACAATGAGTGACCTTCTGGTGCGTGCCTTGCAGAGAGCTGCAGTTGATTTTTTGAGGCCTCTATGAAATGGACATCATCTCATAGTAGTTGTTAATAAATATTTGTGTTTTCCTTCGGTGGAAGACATATCATCAACAACCCCTGACAAAGTCATTGAGCGGCTTGATCACATCTTTGCAGCATTGGGCATCACCGCTATTCTCAAATCTGATAATGGCCGCCTTTCAGTAGCATGTAATTCAAGGAGTTTCTTGTTCGACTCTAAGTCAAGCATCAAAAGAGTACACCTCTCTGGCCTCAAGCCAACTGCGTAGTTTAACAATTTATGGGCACCCTCAAGAGGGTAATTCAGCAAGCCTCGATGGAGGGAATCAATCTAAACCAAGCAAGTGCTTATCGATCAACCCCTCACAACTGGTGAGAGTACTGCCACCTTACTATTTGGGAGAACCATCGGAAGCAAAATACCACAATGGACATTGGACAGATCGATGAATGGTGATAAGGTTCGTGTCACAGGTACTTCTTGAAAGTGAAAATGAAAACATATGCTGATCAGCGTGGACGCACCCAGGAAACACTCTTCCATAAAGGAGACTGGGTACTGGTCAAACAGAAACAGAAGAGCAAAAAGAACGCTCCTTTTGCTGTCAACCCCTTGAGGGCTGTAACGTGGAAAGGACACATGGTGACAGCGCATCATCCCGGGAAGTCTATCACATGGGACTCGTCACACTTTAAACACCTACCTCAATGTTCATCAGCTCCTAAGATCATGAGAGAGGTGACCCTGTCTGAATGTCAACATCAGACATCTGAGCCAATGTCATCGGTGCCTAATCAAGGTGCATCTGAACAGCCTCATACCACTGAATCTGGCAGTGTAAGTGCCTCGATGACTCTTGAGGAAGGATGATGCTAATGTTGTCTGTACTTTTTATTTAACAAAGGGGGAGATGTAGTGTCTTTGATATTTTGCTTCCATGTCCCTCACGGTCCTGAGTAGACTCTAAACAGGAATTACATAGTCTGCTGGAAGGTGTTATGGTGTAGTTATGAAAGTTATGACTCAGTGCGTGCAGAATGTGATCATATGTTGTAGGGTAAAGACATCTGTTATAGACCTCTGTGTGTGGTGTATTTATGTGCATGCTTCTGGGCTGGGAGGACACTACAGTGTCTTGGGCCTGCTCAGCGACTGTCTTGGCAGCAGCTTTTATCCCTTGTCTGCCCCTGAGAGTTGCACGTGCCAAGCACAGTTACACTCTGAAGATCTATTCGGCGGCATAGGTCACTGGTGAGTCCTGGTGTGGAGGTGGCCCTGCATGTTGGGAAACATCGCGCTGGGTCGGGGATTAAGTGCACTCCCGAGCCAGGGGCCAGACAGCTGGTGACCCCAGTGCAGGTTGAGGAGGTGCAGCTGAGATTCTTAAGGTGATAAAGTACCTCTTTCTTCAAACTCACACAACAGCAGACAAAGCAGATTAAGAGGATTAAGTGGCTAAGAGACAAAAAGGCCATTCCAAATTGCACCTATAGAGAGATTTGTTGACAGTTACCACAAAGATTATAGAACCATATAAATGCATCAAACGTGAGAAAAAGGACTAAGTATAAACATTACAAACTGTTTCAGTGAAGAAGTAAACGGCTTGAGGTGATAAGAACCACAACAAACTGCAAGACACAGAAACGCAAACCACAGTTTTAACCAGACCAAAGGTATTAAGGAGAGGGAAAAGCAGATGCAAAACAGCAATTGTCCTGCAACTACTCAAATCTAGCACGATTGGAAAAAGGCTCCTTTGTCCACAAATCATACAGGCTATAAAGTCATGAACTATCAAAAAACAACTACCTGGTAATCTCAGTAGACACAGTGATTCATACAAAGGCTAGGACAGCTAAGCCAATGGGAGACCAGCTGACATCTTCACTCGCCACCTAATGCTATAAACAAGGAAGGTCACAGTTCAAAAACAAGAAAATGATCCAGCAAACGTTATCTCCAGTTGCTTCTTCATTATCAGGCGATAAGTGCCACAAGTCACAGCAAGGCAAACTGCAAGAGACAGAAGCGCAAAACCCAGTTTTAACCAGACCAAAATTGTTAAGGAGAGGGAAAAGCAGCCGTGAAGCAGCATTCATCCTGCAACTACTCAAACCTATCATGGTAGGAATATGTTCCTTTGTCCATGAAGCATATGGGCCATAAAGTCAGGAGCTACCAGGGATAAAAAACACATCTTTTAACCTCAGCAGACATAGGGATTCCTACAACGGCTGGGATAGCTAAGCACCTGTGAGACCAGTTGACATCTTCACTCACCACCTAATGCTATAGACAGGGAAGCTCAGAGTGCAAAAAACTAAAAATGTTCCAACAAACATTATCTCCAGTTGCTTCTTCATATTCAGGTATACTGCCAACCAAGGTCTCTTTGGAGAGACACTATTTAGCTCAGTAGAACAAGATATCGAAATATAATGCTGGCCACAATTAATATAAAAAGTTTGGACGATTCTGGTGTGTACAGGAACAAATAAGTTATGTAATAACTGTATTTAATGGAGCATCCACACATGGAGGAAAACAGCTAACAATTGAAGTAGAATGTCTTAGAACTAAGAATTGTATTCAAAGAACAACATATAGGAACCAACCATAAAACAGGTAACTATTCTAACTAGCATAGCAAGCTAGGTACACTATTGCAAACAGTATAATATTATAGGTAAACTATAATCTCTCCCATGCCGCGCCCATGTCACTGAGCAACTCTGGAAGCTTCACTTGCTCCCCATTCACAAGTGCTGCCAATTCAAACTTCTCAAACACCCATTCAAAGTCCTGCACAACACAGGACCAGGATACCTGATTAGCAGCATACACTTTCACCAACCTACCAGACACTTATGCTTGCCTGACTCTCACTTGCACACACTCCCTGCATCCGCAAAAGCAAAACTGGAGGTCTCTTATTCTCCTACATCACACCCAAGACTTGGGATGACCAACCTAAATACATCAGATCCTCCTCCTCACTTCTTGAGTTCCACAAGAAGCTGAATACCTGGTTCTTCATATAAGCACCTTGGGACCACAGACCTACACACCTTGCCCAAGAGCCTGGATACCCTCTTGAGTGATTAGTGCGCTATACAAATCCACATAGTATAACATAACATTTCAAGAGTATAACATTAATATAACCTTTCTACACCCCTCCCTTCTTCTGAAATAAAAATAAACAAATTACACAAATCAGTACATAACAAAATCTTTGAGCTAATTTCATATTTCTTTTTCTACTTCCCACCATGCAAGAAGGTACAGAAATGTTAGAATCAGATGAAATGTTGCAATTAGCATTGGAACCTTCAGATGGCAACATAACATTTGCATTGCAAGAATCACTTGCAAAATCAGGATCAGACAAATCGACCAGATCATCACAAATTTCTTTCTTAACTCCAACCAACCAGGAACAACTCCACCAATTGCCATTATTAAGAAGAGATGAAGTTGTCCCTACATTCACAATCTACCAGGTCTTAGAAAACGTGGAACTCCCTTTCCTAACATGCCCTAGCAACTTGATTTTAACCCAGTCACCAGCACACAACGTTCTCCCTATTGAATCCTCAATTTGTTTTTGTTGTGTGGCCTTACCACAATCTACATTTTCTCTGACTTTTTCATACTTTTTCTTCATATCGCAGGCATTGTTTCCTGAAGACAACTAACTCAGATTCAATTCCTGTCTAGGGTAATAGAAATTGAGACACTTTTGTAGTACAATGTGGCTTACAATGATATGACCACAATAACTCAGCTAAATGTTTTTTTAACATCAATGCAAGCCTTAATGGACAGCCTAATTCCCACCTCAAGTCGTTAAATCTTTCCATGAAACCATTTATGTTTGGTGAATACAACACTATCCTGATGGGTTTGACACCTACAGTTCTTCAGTAACCTTGCAACTTGCAAGAAGCACCTTGTACTATGCTGTCTGAAGTCATGAAATCTGGAATATTTTTTAAGAAATAAAAGCCTCCATGTTGGGCTGAGAAATCCACCTAAGTTTCATCCATTTAGTGAAATAATCAATAATCGCCAGATCAAATACTTTACCATGTTCAATACTTTCATAAGGTCCTAACAAATCAATAGCTAAATCCTTCCATGGTTTCTCTGGTAAAATTGCTCTCACTTGAACAATTTGTTGAGTTTTCGACATCTTATCTGAATTGAGACACAAAAGGACGATCTTCCACTAATGTAACAATATTAGAATCTATATATGGCCACTAAAACAATAGTTTTCTTAATGGTATCTGACTGTCCAATGCTGCCAGGATGAGCAACAGAAATGAGTTTCTTCCTAACACGAAGTGGAGGAATATAAGATTCACCCTTTAAAGCGAAATAATTTACAATTGACAACTCATCTTTAACTTTCCAGTAAACTTTAAGTTCCTTAGACAAATACTTCTCCAATTGCCATCCAGTAACAATATACTCTTTAACAGATTTCATAGTACTATCTTCCACGGAAGCATCTAACCAATTCTCCTTGGACAAAACATTACCAACGGAAAGCACTACATCCTCTAACTATGCCACAACACATTTCTCATAAATGTCAACATCCTTAGGACATTCGAGTCCACCAAGGAGCCTAGATAAACAATCTGCTCTTACATATTGCTAGCAAACTTATCAATCTGGACAAGGCTTTACCTGCACCATTTCCTGCACCATTTTTAGACAACAAATAAATCAAAGGTTTAGGATCCATTTTTAAGTGAAATACATTTTTAAATGGTCCACAGACCAAGCACAGGCCTAAGCTTCCCGCTCAATAGTGGAGTATCTAGATTTAGCCACAAGCAATCGGACATTTGATATCACCTTCGACTTGAGTCAATATGGCACCTAATCAAGTTCCACTAGCATCCACCATAACCATATTCAATACATTGGGGCAGATTTATGGTCCCTGGCGCATCTCTGCAAATCAGCATGGATACGCCAGGGAAGATGTGTCACGCAAGTTTACCCTTGCGCCACAATAGATGCGCTGCATTTACAATGCAGCACATCGTGGCGCAAGGATAAACAGATGCGTGACGCATCTGATGGCGGAAGGGCGGCGCATTGCTGGAGTTGCGTCGCAAGCGCGACGCAGCCCCAGCAAGGCTTGGGGGTGCCCTATCGGTACAATGCTGTGTCAATCCTTACGCCTGCTTCAAGCAGGCGCAGGGATTTGACGCAGCATGGCCGGAAAAGTGACTGAGTGAAATCTTGTAGATTTCACTCAGCCACTTTTTGGAGGCGTTCCTGTGCTGGAACGCCCCCCCCTGTGAAGGTACGCCCACATGTGGCGCAAGCTTTACAACGTGACACATCTCCCTAGATGCGTCACGTTGTAAATCTGCCGCAGCATGGCACTGGCTTTGCGCCGCCGCTGCGTCACAAAAGTGACGCAACGGCGGCGCAAAAGTGACGCACAGGGCTTATAAATCTGCCCCTATATGTGGAAAAGTAGACAAAGGTTAAAACGTAATAATTGCTCCTTTTAAAATATTGAAAGCATCTGTATGCTTCACTGACAAGTTCAAATTTGACATCCTTTTTTAGTAATGATCATAAAGATAAGACAATATCCTAAAATCTTTGAACAAATCTAGAATAATATTGGCAGAAACCTAGAAATTATCTAAGTTGTTCCTTAAAATTAAGTTTCAGTATATTTCAGATAGATTCTAACAAATCCTTCTTTGAAGATATACCACTCTCGGAAATTGTATGCCTCGAAAACTCAACTTTATGCACAAAAAAAAATGCATTTATTCAAATGTATTATCATACCCTTCTCTTTTAAAAAGGTTGAAACGTTGCTTAGCAGAATAACATTTTGATCTGCAGAATCTGAATACATCAAAATGTCAGCCTGAAACGCAAGTACCCTGCCAATACCCTCGAACACACAAAACATTCATTTTTGAAAAACTGATGTAGCAGATGCGAGTCTAAACAGCATTCTGATGTATCTGAATGCCCCATTCAGTGAGATAAAAGTTGGTAATATGTTGTGAATCATTAGGCAGTTCAACTTGAGTATAAGCAGCTTTGAGGTCAATGGTGGTAAGCAACTTTGCAAATTACTCTTGAATTTGTGGCAAAGAATGGCAATCCACTAACCTCAGGTTCATACTCATTCTCAAATCGCCAGTCATCTTCTTGACCAAAACAAATGGAGAAACCCATTCAGAAGCATTCACCGGATCAATCATTTCCTCTTTACACATATCCTTAAGCATCTTAGACAACTCATTCCTAACAGAAAGTGGAACATGCCTCAACATATGCTTGGCAGGTAAAGCATCATTCTTTAACTGAATATGGTTTGTGAAACCCTTTAACTTCCCAAGTTCTTTTGGGAACAGACTTTTATGTTTTTCCAACCAACTCTCCAATCTATCCGGTCCACACCCTATGTCCTGAAGCACACACACATCTTATGCCATATACACTTGAATTTTTGCATTTGGATTAAAAGTTATACCAAATTTACCTTGGTGACTCCAGCTCAACACGTGCAACCCATCCACTGCAAATGCGCTTTTCCAAAAACGGATCTGTGTTCGAATCCAATCTCAGCCACAAAATAACGAATCATGCTAATCTCTTTGCCACCAAAACCAAAAACATGGACAACATTGGGTTCTAATATTTTGTCACACCAATTTGCATAGAAGTAAGTATCCAAAATAATGGTGAATGGAGAACCTGAATCAGCCATAACTTCATATTGAACTTTGTCCTTCCTTTTTTTTGTTTAAACATTTTTTATTGTTTTCTTACCAACAGCCCAATACTATTCCCACAAGAGCACCAGCAGCTAACCGATGAGTAGAACATACGACATTTCAGCCAGTTATGCAGTGGAAAAGTTACGCTTCCCATTCGGGCTCCCCCCTCCCACTCCCTCCCGCCACCCATGTCAGTTTGCCCCCGTCTTCCTGTCCTCCCCCCTGATGTGACCCCCCCCCATTACCATGACGCATGTAGGGGTATTCAAACCTATCTCTGTCTGCTCGGGCGCTCCCCCGGGTTCAACCGCGTTAAATGTGTCCACCCACCATCGTGACCCCCCTCCTACTCCCCGCTTATCGCTGCCTCCTGTCGGTCGGGTATGCTCTCCTCACCTATGTTTTCTGACATCAGCCCCTGAAGTTCAACCACCAGTGACTCCCATGCACGGGCCGTCGCTAACGCCTTTTCGTCGTTCCTCGTATGGGCTAATTGCAAGCGAAGTGTGCCCTCCGCGCCTGCCCATTTCGCGAACGCTGTCCTCCACCTCAGAAAGCTAGGCCCCGCCCTTGACTTCCAGCGCATAGTTAGCTCCCTCTTGGCCATAATCAACCCTAAGTCACAGAACTTACTAGTAACCTTCGTGCGGCGGGTGTGGGGGAACCAAAGCAATAGGCAGGCCCCCATCTCAAATTCGATGTTGCGATCTGTCACTTGGTTCAAGCATTCCGTGACATCTTCCCAGTAACTACCCAGTGCCATGCAAGACCAAAACATATGGCGAAAATCAGCCCCATCTCCCCCACACCGCGGACATTGAGAGTGTGTGCCCCCAAAATATTGCAATATCTTAACTGGCGTCAGGTATGCTCTGTGCAGTGTAAAAAACTGTACTAGCTGAAACCGGGCATTACGCGTACCCTTCCAGGCCCGCCGCACCAACGCTGGCCATGTCATCTCGGGGATGGGCTTCCCGAGGTCTGCTTCCCATTTATCTTTCAACGTGACTAGGGGCAGCAAGCGCTCCGTCGACAGCCTTCGATAAAGGCAGGTAATAGCCTTGGACGTGCCCGCGGCCATAACCACATATTGGCAGCCAGCGGCGACTGGCGGTTCCGAGAGCCCCGCCTTCCAGTGCTTCTGGAGGCCCACTACGAGGGCAGCGTGAAGTAAATAATCTCCCCGTGGGAGCCCATAAGAGTCCTGCAGGTCCTGGAAGGGTAGGAGCACCCCCTCCCTGTATAAGTCGCCTACCACATGTATGCCAAGATCCTCCCACGCGGCCAGTCCCGACCAATCACCCCCATGTGGGAGCGCCGTGCACATTCCAAGGGGGATCTCCGGGGCATAAGGGTGGACAATGGCGGCCCTCCTCTGACACCGGTTCCAGCACAACCTGAGGGTGCGTTCCTCAAGAGTGAGCTGGGCTAGGTCCATCCGCTGTTGGAGGACTATAAAAGCAAGCACATGGCGAGGAATTAGCCTGCCCTGCGGGCCCTCCGGGCCTCTATACTCCCTTGCCACCGCCTGTGTGAGCCATTGCAGTTGTGCTGCCAAGTAATACCACTCGAAGTCCGGAACCGCCAGGCCCCCCTCTGCTCTTGGCCGCCGTAGTGTGGACAAAGCTACCCGCCGCCTACCCGAGCCCCATATAAAGCCCGCAGACAGTGCTCGAAGCCGCTCAAAAAACGATGCCAGTATCCATATGGGCAACGTACGAAAAAAATACAGTAGGCACGGCAGTGCCACCATCTTCAGCAGCGCTACTCGCCCAGCACTCGATAATGGGAGCGTGCTCCAGAAACCTATGCTGCCGCTCATGAACTTTGTCCTTCCTTATAACTTTAACACTAGCACCACCCTTATCATTTTGATTTATCCCACACCCATGTACACAAACTTTAACTACATCACACTGATCTTCACATATACGATTCCCCACGTACACACAACACAATATCTTCCAGACAGTAGCATGCTTTTGCTGGCTTTGTGCATTATTATCTCTATGCTCACCCACAAGTGCTTTGCTTCTATCCAGATTTTCCCCGTCTAACCTCTCTGTTTTCTTCTGATACAGACGGTCCTGTTACCTTTGTCATATCTTTTCCACAGAGAGATATAACTTTGAATTAAGGCCAGGTGAGCTACTGGCTGCCTTTCTCTTTTATATGTTTTCTTCTCTCTATACATCTCATCTCTTTTTGACAGTTCCCTTCTTTTCTAGGTTGCTACATTTGTCCTGATGAAGACCCTCTCAATATTTCTGTCGTAGGGTCGAAACATTGACTTGATTTCAGCTGCGTGTTCATTCATTGGAAGAACCTTTAATATTGTGAAATTACATGATTTCTTATACACATTACTTATACCTAAGTCCTGCCGCTTGAATACTTTTTGGGATCTTGTGTATATATATTTTTGAGTGTTGTCCACTGTGCATAATTTACCACCTTTTCTCACAAGGTTACCTTTTGCACTGCACCGTCACATGTAGCACCTACATTATTAATTGAGATTGTCATCTGATGAGTTTTGAATAGGATTCATCCAATCATTAAATCTCACTTTTTATTGCATTTTCTTTCCTGTCTCATTCTTTATGAGTAGAAATTCTTTTGTCTACCAAGTTGTTATCTGTTCATAATTGATTGCCTTGGGAACACTTTTTTGTTACTGACTTGATTTTGCTAGTTCCTTTGGATTACACGGTTTCCTGATTTTTCTTACTGATCTGAACTACAGACACACGTTTAGACATCATTGAAAAACACACAGAACCATAATGACCAATCTTCCCAAACTTATCTCCTTCAGGACATGCCTTAAATTGAACCAAATGTGTGCTCGACACACATTGATTGCACTGAAACTCAGTAAGAGTAGCTGTTGTTTTCGACTTAACAAACCACTCCTTAACACCAGCAATTCTAGTAGGGTACTTAATTGCCAACGCATCAACACCAGTTGGTATGCTGTCAACATGAATAGTTCTAAAAGAAATAATAGATAGTTCTACACTTTAAGCAATATTAATTGCTTCCTGCAATGAAGGATTCAGTTGAAGTTAAAAGTTGCTGTCGGATTTTCTTATTAGAGCATCGTAAGATCAATTGATCTCTGATAAATGCATCCACCTGAGCAGCAAAGGGACAATCAGCCACAAGTGCCCTAAACACTGAAACACATGAATCAACTGACTCATCGAGATGTTGATGTCTAGTGTAAAAATGTAAATCTTTCCAATACAGTATGTGGCTCCTCAGTAAATCTTTGCTTAAGCCTATCTAAAACCTCAGAGAAACAATCATAGTCTCCAGCTTCTACTCCACGTGATGATGCCAAAGGTGGTAATTGTTCAAAAATATATTTAGCCTCCATCTCTATTAAATTCAGTAACAATGCCTTTTTCCTCTCTACCTTAAAAGAATCTCCACTTATAACCAACATGTAGTTTTTGAATGTGTCGGCCACTTCTCCAATTCCATTCTTGGCTGTTTACATCCACTAAAAAAATGGAGGAGGTGGATTCTCAGAAGTAGTGCTCATGCTGGTAAAAATGATGCAAGTTAAACAGTAATATCAGAGATAGCAAGTCAAAAACCACAGTAAGTTGACATACCTCGCAACCCCAGCATGAAATACTGTAGACAGCGTAAAATAAATCAATTGGCGTCAATTAACGATATAGATGCATCAATGGCAGCCAAGATATTACTGAGGCATCTGATTTCTGGAAGGTTTGCAGCAAAGATGGCGACTGGAAACGTTACACAATGTGTGTCGCACTCTGATGCTCAAGAAATGCAGAGCGCTGCTCCCAAACTGCAATAGCTGACACCACTTGTTTTCTCACATGCAAGAACGTGGGCAGCATGTAACGCAAGGCGGGGTGTGGGAGGTGTTCAAGCTCCTACTCACAATTAAATGCCTGACCGGTTATAATACGCACTCACAGAGTGCATGCGCTGCAGCTGTCTCCTCAGCCTACAAAAATAAAGTAGCCCGCAACCAGTTCCAGCCCACTATCAATCCTTGGTAGCGTTCGCAGAATGGCCACAAATAACCAGGTTGCTGCCGATCACACGGTGCCTGGATTCACTTTCCAGAACTGTTGCCTGAAGATAGTCCTCGTTCTCTACTGTGCTCCAATCCAGTGTTTGCAGTGTTGAAAGTGGATGCTCCCAATTCTCAAACATCAAGTTGCGCCAAAATGTTGGAAGTACCAGAGCCAATGAGTTATGTTATAACTGCATTTAATGAAGCATCCACACACAGAGGAAAACGATTGAAGTAGAATGTGTTATAGAGCTTAGAATAACATTCAAAGAACATCATGTAAGAACCCACCATAACACAGATAAGTATTCTAATTAGGCTTGGGCAGAACTTGCGGAATTCCACTCCGCAGAATTCTGCAGAGTTACTTAAAACCTCTGCGAGATTCCGCATAGAGTTATTAAAATGTATTTCATGCCACGTAGGGCAGCAAGCAACTTGATGCACTAAGTCAAAGGGAAAGGGCAGGAATGCAAAACATTTATTAATTTATCAAGATACGTCTCATTCCTGCTCTCGCACTACGCTGGTACAACCAAGCACTGCCTACCGCGCCAATTCCACGTACATTGGATTGATTGTGCAGGAAGGGGATATCTCCCTACTCAAAAACAATACTTATAGGCAAGGTCAACATAAACAGCAAACCCTTGATAAATCTGGGCCCTGTGCTGGGAGTTGTGGTGCATGGTGTCAACCTGACAGGGAGGGTGTTGCATCAAAGAAGTGAAGTGGATGTCAAATGAATGATACTATCTGGATTCTGTTGTAGAATTAACTAGCCAGGTGCTTGGCGCTCGCTTGGGCTGATATAAAGAAGTGATGCTGACTCCTGTGCTGTCACTATTAAGATAGCAATATATAGCGTGGTATTAGTGTTCTTCTTGGTTCCTTTATATAGCTAATTACGTCCCAAACTCCCTGATGTGTAGTATGCATTGCAAAGGAAGACTGACTTGACCCGTCAAAGGGAGAGGAGAAACAAAGACCATTCATTCCATTGCATGATTAGTTCAAAATGTAATTTTAGGTTTAGGAAACTAGGAATAGGCTATCTTATTTAGAAAGTACAATGCTGTGTCTGTCAAAATATTTTTTTACAGAGTACCACTAATCATGTTTTTAATATTTTTTATTTCTGACATCACCCAAGGGCAAGAGGGCATCATCAGAGGGTGAAGGGGCTGCCACCACCAGTTCAGCATTGGATGGAACTACCACCACCAGCGGCGCGGCAGTTGGTTCTGCTGGCCCCAGTAAGTCCT
This sequence comes from Triturus cristatus, assembly GCF_964204655.1. Classification (NCBI taxonomy): domain Eukaryota; kingdom Metazoa; phylum Chordata; class Amphibia; order Caudata; family Salamandridae; genus Triturus; species Triturus cristatus. The sequence continues at coordinate 781,651,204 of NC_140590.1, read as the reverse complement.
GTTTATTATTATTTCTTACTTTTATCTCTGTCCACTAGCCAAATAATTTGGCCTTGTGTATTTTTTTATACTATCCATTTTTCTTCCAACTCCCCTATCTAATGTTTGTTATCCCTGCATTATCTTGTTTTTCTATATTTTCTGTTTCTGCAGCTGATTTTGTCCTATCTGTAGCTTTCTTGTCTCTTTTTAGTAAGCTTCTCTTGCTGTTATATGTCTTGTGGCACTGTAAGACCGATAACAGATTTTTGGTACCTTAAAGAAGACTGCAGGCCAAATTAAGCTACTATTCACCAAACATGTTGATTGAGAAGGCTTTCTTGATCAAACAGTCAAAAATAGATAGAGTAGCTATGGTCATAGACCCCGCCCCCAATGTTGTCTTATTTATACAGTATACCAATGGTTTCCATGATAGTGCAGCATGGCAGGAAAGGAATGAGATCCCATTACCAACCAATACCATATGTCTTTCATTGACCATTCCCTTCCACCCATTCATTGCACTTTACTCTCATCATCCTTTCGTAGCCTTGTCCCTCCATTAGGAGGAAAAGGTTTTTGATTAACTTGACTACTTAGCTTTTTTAACATGTTGTCCAACCAACAAACCTCCCAAACTGATAGTTTTGATAGAAGATACTGCTAACCGAACTGTCGTGAGATATGGCTGTTGTACTTTGTTCAAAATAATTACTTAGGTGGTGAAACTGGTATCTAAAATGTGTAATTTATGTTTTTTTTCTAGCTGCACAGACCACAAGTGCACAGCTAGTGCCAGGAGCCAAGCAGGGAGTGGGACGGAGGAGGCCCAGGCGGTTGGAGGGGGAACATTCCCAACATAGGCAGGTACAAGTGGTAGGTCACCTTGCTTGCTAACTGACAATACTGTATTTGTTAAGCAAGGCAAATATCCCACCCATCACCTCCCTGTCTATGACATTTCACCACCTAACTGCAGCATGGTTCTATTCTGCGCTGCAGTGTAGGCTGTGTAAAGTGATTATGCTTCAGATAACAGTGCGGCGTTACGAAGTTTGCAATCCATTACAAACCGAAAACAATGTGTGCTTCCCAGTGCCCACTCAGTCACCTACTAGTGGTACTCCACTTCATCATTCTTTCCCTCTGTCCCAGCCTACCAATAAACTGTAAATTCCATCTTGACATATGACACATTTTTCTGCCAAGTGCCTTATATTTCATGACTTCCATGATGGATTTACGCCGGTTCCAATTTTTCCCTTTAATCATTTTTGTCAAAGTGACTAAGCTAAAGCATAGCACATGATCAGTGACACCCCACTATTCTATAGCTAAACCGCTACCTAGATCAATCCCTCTAACTTACTTTTCCATAGAGTAACTTTCTCTACTGTCCAGTGAAGGTATTTGTTGACAATATTTTCTGGTGGAAGCCAGGGTGTAATGTGGGACTAACTTCCTGATTAAGAGTTTGGCGGATGGGATACTCTGTTACAAACGTGACAAATACAATAGATCCTGTTCCCTTCCCTGTGCTGCAGTTCTGTGTTTATAATCTGTGCACTGTCTATTTATGACAGACTGCCTCTTCTAAGTTTGGAGTCAGGGTAGAATTGAAAAGGCAGTTGGAGAAGAGCAGGGTCATTGGAATTAATTATAATAAATTAATACATTATCCATCACAGCAGCCCCAAATCATTGCTGCAGAGTAGCAGATCCACTGACATGCCTCCATTAATATTGCGCATATACTATAAAATATACTATTAATTGAGCAGAATATACGCCTTCCTAATTATTGAGAGGTAATTGACACATAAAGTGTCTGTTTAGTTTCATATGAAATAAATCCTGTATCTGAAAATCACTTTTTGATTATGGTTCAATATATATTCTGGCAAATGCCTTGCAGTCAATGCTATTGTTATGTGAAGCATGTGTTTGGAAAACTTGCCCTGTGATTAATCACATCAAACATTCCAATGGCCCTAGGGGACCAGCGCAGTTCGGCCAAGTGTGCGAGGCATTCTGGGATGATTTTCTCTCCACACTGCTGGCGTGTCAGTAACGCCATATGCAGGAGAGTATAAAAGAAGCACAACGTCCTTGCACCATGCTTATATTGAGGATTGTAAATTAATTACTGGTATATTTTTTCAATAGCCCTAAAAATAGACATTGCCTATTTTTCAATGATGTGATTATATTAATGTTATTCTTTTAACAGCATTCCTTCTTTGAACTTTTGCAGATTCCTTTGAAACAAATGATCTGGTACCTGCAGCACAATATTCTATGGAAAAATTAAAGAAGGTCCAAGAAAACTTAATTGCAGATTTTACAGATCGTGAAAACTAAACAAAGATTACATGCCAATCAGCAATGGTCGACCAGTTTCTACTTACAAAATAGGAGGCAGAGCCTGGTGGTCTTCTACTACTCTACCTAGTTCTATTTGTAGGTCCACATTTTCACATTGGTTTTATGGTACTTTGAAAGTTCTAATTTCAACAACCCTGTCTCTGTCACTCAGTCTTCCCCTGCCTGTAGGGTTCATCCTTCCTTTCATATTTCCCATTTAAATCCCGATCATCGTCAATAAGGACATCAAAATAAAAAGAGACCAGTTTTCATTCTTGTTGATAGACAACCTGAGCATGAAGTCCAGGAGATCTGTGACTCCCAGTACTTTAAAGAAAAGCTTCAATACCTTATTTCTTGGAATGGGTATAATCCTTGTGATTATTGCCGGGAACCAGCAGATCAAGTTCATGCTCCCCTTTTTATTATTATTTGAAAGTTTTATAGAGCGCGAACAAGATCCTAACGGATATCAGAGCGCTATACAGTCAGTAAAGTTACTATACAACAGATAAATGTAAATCAAAGCACATATACATAACATCTTGTAAAAGCAAAGTAGTAAGGTGCAACGCAAAAACTAACCCGTTGTGTAAAACAGAGGGAAGATATAATGTCTAGGTTGCTTAGATGGTCCCTTATCAAAATATAGTTAGGAGCGCGGGTGCGATTGGTCTCGAGATTTCTATAGACCATACTCTGGTGAATTTGGCCATGAGAATCAATTTTACTTACTTTTTGAAAGAAGCAGTGGAGGGGTTAAGTCTGGTTTCTGGAGGTAAAGCATTCCAGATTCTGGGCGCCATCCCAGAGAAGGTTTGGTTATATGTTTTCTTCTTATGAATCTTTGTGGTTTCAGTAGTAGGTTTTCCGCACTTCTTGAAGATCTGATCCCACCAGAGATCATCAGTTTCTGTATCAGATAGTTGGGCGCATTGTGATGCATGGCTTTGTGCGTCATACACGCTATTTTCAGATGAATTCTGGCTTCCAGAGGTAGCCAGTTCAAGGATTGTAGATCCGGGGAGATGTGGAAACTTCTTTTAGAGCCAGTGATGAGTCTGGCTGCAGCATTGATTGAAGCTCTTAACGGTGCTGTTGATGCTTTGAGTAGGCCACAAAGAGAGATACTTCCGTATTCCACTCTAGGTATAACTAGAGCTTGTACTGCCTGCTTGAAGTCATTGAATGGTAGGAAGGGTTTCAGTTTCCTCAATGTGTTTATCTGGAAGTTTGCTCCCTTCGTAGCATTGCTGATGTGTGTTTGCATATTGAGGTTACTGTCAAGAGTTATTCCTAGTGATTTCGCTGAGTCCACGATGGTAGGTTGAACTTTGAATGCCGTAAGATGTTTAATCCAATCTTGCATTATGGGGACTTGGGCGGGTGGAGCTATTAGAAGGAATTCGTTTTTTAGGGCATTCAATTTGAGATGGTTTTCTGCTAGCCAAGTTTGGGTGTTCCTAAGCGTTGTATTAAGCAATTTGATGTCTTCTAAGGTGTGGATCTTAAGGTATAGTTGTGTGTCGTCATCGGCGTCCATGTGATATTGCACGTTAGATGCGTGTAGAATTTTGGTGAGTGGTTCCATGAAAAGATTAAACAATGTCGGGGATAGTAAGGACCCTTGTGGAACTCCCAGAGTTACTGGTACGGGTTTGGACAAGGAGTTATTGACCTTAAATTGTTGTGTCCGATTTTGGAGAAATTAGGTAAACCAGTTTAGCACTGCTCCTGATAATCCCATTCTATGTTCCTATCAGGTTCTCATGTTTGACCGTATCAAAGGCTGAGGAGAGGTCTAGCAGGATGAGTAAGCAGGATACATTTTGATCAAGGATTTGCAGCGCGTCGTCAATTATATGTATCATGGCTGATTCAGTGCTATGACCTGCTCGGAAGCCTGATTGGTGTTTGTTAAGGAGTTCAAAGTGATCAATATGCCTCGTCAGTTGTAGGTGAACACATTTTTCCAATAGTTTGGCCAAGGTAGGAATATTGGAAATAGGGCGATAGTTGTTTAGGTCCGTAGTGTCGGCCGTGGGCTTCTTTAGAATGGGTGATACCTGACCAACTTTGAGGGTGTCCGGGATGCAACCTTGTTGAAGTGAGCTGTTTATGATCTTGGTCCAGAGAGGCAGAAGCAGAGGAGTTAGGTCTTTGACAGCATTTGCGGGGAGAGGATCAGTGAAGTGATTGGCAGGGTTCAGGGCGCTGAGTATTTTGCCTATGGTTTCTTCAGAATAGATGGTAAAGTAAGACCAGGCTGCGTCATTTTTTAGATCAAGCTTTGATGGGATTTAGTATGGCGCAGTTGGAAATGCTGGGGAGGTTTTTGTTTGCGGTCCCGAGTGTAGGGTTAGATCATTTAAGAGGTCCTTTTTGATGGTGTCAGTCTTCTGAGTGAAGAAGGCGGAAAATTCTTCACAGTTTGTTTGCGGGCATGATATGTCTTGTGGACGTTGTGGTGCATCCTTGGATTGGGTTTTGATTAATTCAAAAAGATTTTTTGGGCGATTTCTTGCTTGGTTTAGTTGTAGGCTGAAAAAGTCGGCCTTGGTGCGCTTGATCTTTTGGTAATATGCATTTCTCTTTGTCCTTAGGATATTGAGGTGATTGGCGGATGGAAGAGATCTCCAGGTGCGTTCAGAAGTTCTGAGCGAACGTCTGTCCTCGTTGAGTATTCCATTGTACCAGGGCTTAGAGTCTTTTATGGAGACTCTCTTTAGTTGAAGAGGTGCGACCTCATTAATTATCAAGGTCATGGCCTAGAGGTTTTGATTGGTGAGATCATGTACTTCGGAAGACCCTGCAGGGGGCAGAAGTAGGTTGTAACTGGAGGATGGCAAAATGTTAGGGTTGATTTTTTTCAGGTCTCTTTTCCATATTTTTGGTCTTGTGGATTGAACTGCATAAAGTTTCACAATTTCCTTGATGAAGAAGGTAATAATATGATGGTCTGACCTGTCACAAGGTTGGATCGACTCTAGCTGAGTGGAATCTCTTTTAGAGATTATTAAATCCAGGATTGAACCTTTATCGTGTGTAGGGCTGTTACAGATTTGGGTTAGATCTAGGTCATCCAGGAAGTTTTTGAGACTATTGACCACTGTATCATTGTGATCGTCCCAATGGAGATTGAAGTCTCCAAGGAATATTTGGGTATTTTGGCGCCCCGTGTTCGTTGATACCATATCCATGAAGCGTTCGGTGAAGGCAGGGTTCTCACCTGGTGGATGATAGATGGTGTGTAAAGAGCATAATGGTTTGCCATTGCTGGTGATGTCGATTCATATGTTTTCGCAAGAAGGGAATACAGAGGATATGGCTCTGTTTACTGAAATATTGCTACGGTGTATACAGGCGATACCTCCCCCTGTTTTATCAGTTCTGTCCAATCTGATGATGTCATAGTTTGGGGGTACTCATATGTCAATGATTGGTGTGGAGGATTCCTTTAGCCAGGTTTCAGTTAACATTAACAGGTACGGTTCTTGTGTGAGAATGAGGTCAGCTATGTCAGCTGTGTGTCTAGAGGCCGATCTACAGTTTAAGAGTATGCATTTAAGCCGGGCGTGATGAGGGATGAAGTAGGTTCCTGAGTGAGGGGGACTCTTCTTAGGTTGTTGTCGATAACGCCTCTAGTGTTGAGTTTATTGTTCCTATGAGGGTTGGGGGGGATAGTAGGGATCATCATTGAGGTGGGAGTGAGCTGGTTCATGGGGGCGGGTTCATATGAGTGTAACAGAGAGAGTAAATCGCTCTCCGAAAGCGGATTGGTGCTTCTGATTGGTCAGGTTGATTTATTACAGGAGGGGACTGAATTCCAGCTGGGAGGATTGAGTTTCGAAGTGACTGTTAGTTGGTTCAGAGGCCAGCTAGATTTGGACTGTCTTCTAGCTCTAGTGAACCACGGATTTCTCGATATCCGATCATTGAGTGCTTGGAGTTCTTCTTTGATTTGATTTAATGAGATCATGATCTCATTAAGTCTGGGGTTTGGTGCGGATACGAGTTGGGTATGGGGCTGTGTTATGGGTGTGGATGCCTGCGATGTGGTCGGGCGGGTTTGTGGTCTGGGGAAGGTGTGGGTGGAGTTGGGAGGGGTGTTATGGGTGTGGGTGGGCGTGTTGGTTAAACAATTCTATTTAAAACATTCCCCTTAAACCAGAAGCTCCTAAGAGGAGGCAGAGTGTATGGGTTTTACCTTTACCTTACAAGCGCCTTTAGGCATGGGCTCCATTCCTGCAGCCCTGGTCGCATGCCAGCATGATGGGTTCTTGGGGTGCGGCAGCGTTCTTGGTAGCCATTTCTGTTTCTTGTGCATGTTGACTCGGCCAAGTGCAGGCAATGCATTCTTGGGCAATTTCCTCTCCACATGTAAGCCTGTCTGTAACGCTGCATGCAGGAGGGTTTATTAGAATCATGAATTTCTTGCACCATGCCTTGAATTGGGGATTGTAAATTAATTCCTGGTATATTTTTTCAATAGTCTTGAAAATAGATATTGCCTATTTTTTGACAATATGATTATTTAATATTAATCCTTCACAATTGAAGGTGGCTTAATCACTTCTTCAATAACATCACTTCCTGTTTAGTACTGTAAAAAGAGAGTGCATTGGAGTCCAGATGCATTGTAATTTGTCCTGCTAGATTGTTTGCTCACTAACCTCTGTGGATTTTCTACATTCTCCAGTTCCTGCTTCTTTCCTCCTGCTCGTCACCTTGCTGCTTCGTCTTGACAGCTTGAAGGTTTTTCTGTTCCCCGGTTTTTCTTACATGCTGGGTAGTATTTTTGGGGCTCTTCTTTTTGTCCTGGGCAATACAATATTTCGGATGAATTGCCATAAGATATCTAGGATCCTGTTGTTTAAGTGCTCCATAATGTTCGGATCTCAAACTTAGGGTAAAGTGTTTGCAGTAAGTTGTAATTAGGGTTACAATACTGTGGTGTTTAACAAACTAGATTTGGCTTTTATGTAATATTGAAGGACAATGGGCAATGAATTGGTGGGGTAAATGTGCCCAACACAAGATGGGGCTGGTTTAACACGCTTGTATGCATACAACATAGGTGTACTCTCCTACGGTAACGCTTACCAGTAATAGGCATTGTGTTTGTGACCGCGGCTTGTTTGATAGACGTGTGATGTCTGTTACGGACTGCCTTTTGTGTTGTTAACTGTTTGAACAAGTTGTAGAAAAAGATATACCAACGCACTTGTATGTATGTCTATTGACGGTTCTGGCAATCACGATAACATTTCCTGAACTTTGTTCTTTTCCTACGAACACGTACTTAAGTGTTTATGTAAAGCTAATTTAATGTTTGCGTATTGGTAATGGTGAGCCTTTAAACTAATCTGTATGGTTTGAATATTCCACGAGTATCAATTTTATTATTTCTGGCAATATTGGATTGGTGATTTGATCAAGTTATCTTGCTAGTTGGATCCACTGACTCATGAGAAGTAAATTAATAGTAGATAGATAACAACAGCATTTAATATTGTACTGGTTTAAATTACAGGTGTTGAAACGATATTGATAGAAACAAACATACATGCCTAAGGAGGATTTTTACCATTTGTGGCTAGTGAGTTTTTGGCTCATGTGGATTTTTTGTATTTAGATATAGCTATCTAAGGCTTTTTTACTGATTTACGTATTTAGCATATATTTACACAGATCTATGAATACGTTTGGGACTACAATGTGTTGACAACAACATTAGTGTATAGGATGATACATATGAAAAAAACAGGTGAGGTGGTATGATTACATCTAGACCAGGGGTACTCACAAACTTTCTCTTGGGGCCAAATTTACAGTGTGGTTTGTGGCCGAGGGCCGCACCTTGGGGCGGGGTCATTTGGGGAGGGGGCGGGCTAGAGCAACCAAAAAGAAACTGTGACCATGAGGTGGAACACAGGTCCCTGCAGCGGACGCCTTCGTCCACTGAGCCACTGGACCCCGCATACACATATCTTTCTCTCTCTCTCCCTCTCTCTATCTCCCTCCCTCCCTCCGTCTCCCTCCCTCCTCCGTCTCCCTCCGTCTCCCTCCCTCTCCCTCCTCCGTCTCCCTCCCTCCTCCATCTCCCTCCTCCGTCTCCCTCCCTCCTCCGTCTCCCTCCCTCTCTCCTTCTATCCGTCTCTCTCTCTCTCCGTCTCCCTCCCCCCTCTGTCTCCCTCCCCCTCTGTCTCCCTCCCTCCCCGTCTCCCTCCCTCTCCGTCTCCCTCCCTCTCCGTCTCCCTCTGTCTCCGTCCCTCTCTGTCTCCCCCCTCTCTGTCTCCCCCCTCTCTGTCTCCCCCTCTCTGTCTCCCCCTCTCTGTCTCCCCCTGTCTGTCTCCCTCCCTCTCTCCCTCCCTCTCTCTCTCCCTCTCTCCCCCCTCTCTCTCTCCCTCTCCGTCTCCCACCCTCTCCGTCTCCCTCCCTCCCTCCCCCTCTCCCCCTCTTCCCCTCTCTCCCTCTCCGTCTCCCTCCCTCTCCCCGTCTCCCTCCCTCTCAGTCATGGTTACCTTTTTCCTTTTACACCCATTATTCTGAAATTAGTGAGTGCTTTTGCATGAAAAGGTAAGGCCATGACTACAGGGCCCGGAAGGGACCCGTTTCAGTGCCCATTGCTTATATTCTTTCAAAACATAGGCAGTATGGTATAAAAAGACCACATTCGTAAACACACAGTCGCTGTACACATTTTGTTTTCCAATTCACCCATCAAGCAGGTATTTCAGTACCTCCAGGCAAGGTGCACTTTCCCACCCAGGGAAAACTATGTTGTTCAAAGAGAGAGGAGTAAACAAAAGTATCACTTCACTGGCAAACACTGTAAAGTAGCACTAATGTGTTTAGGTGTAAATAAATCAATCTGGACACCTTGCAACCACTCTGTCTTGCTTTAATTAGTTATTTATTTTTCACATTTGGAATATTTTATTTCTCTCCACCCGGAGGCTGCAATTGTGTCAGAGAAAGAGACAACGTTTACAGCAAAAATTTTATTCTTTTTTGGATCCATTTCACAGGGGAGCAAATGAACGAAAGGAGGAAAGAGAGGGTAATATCTGTTTCTTGAAGTCTCGGTTTTCATTAAGGAGCGAGATAGAATGAGAGGGACGACTCGGAGACTTAGATGCTGTCACCGTGGCGTGGGCGCACAGTTTAATTTATGGGGACTTGGGGAGGCTGAAGAGGATTGCTTCCAGGCGCAGCAGTCTCCCTCGCTTAGAGTGAGGGGGCCCCTGGAGCGTGGGGGCCCCCCGCACCACGGGGGCTGCGTTATGCCCCTGGCAGCTGAGGCAGCTTCCCTTCCAGGGCACACACAAAGCCCCACCCGAGTACTTCACAGGTCTTTAAGAGACCTTTTGCATGATAACGAGGCTTTGTTGTATTTCACCTCTTAGCGCCCCAGCAGCTCCACTCGGACTATCGCTTCAATCCCCGGGCCTCCACAGAGCAGAGTCTGTGTTTGCTGACACTGTTAAACAAACACCAGTACGATGTCTACAAGGTCCGCGGGCCGTCAAGAAAGGCTTGCCGGGCCGCTGGCGGCCCGCGGGCCGTACTATGAGTACCCCTGATCTAGACACTAAGATGAATATAGGGGTTATAAGGTTACTCTGGGGTGTTTATAGATGACACAGCATTCTTACTACCTTGCCATATGTGGATATTGCTTATCTCACTGATGTTGGACTAATTGGTAACCTTAGTACAGCATGTCTAAGTACACATGTTGGGTGTCTGTTCTTCTGTTTCTAATTCAATCCATAATACAATTACCTGTTAGAGCAGATAGTTGCTAAAATATAGGAGAGTACATGATCTAACTGACTAACTCACCAGAGGTCATGACTTTTGGTAGTACATTATAGAATCTTGGGGGATTTATATATAAGTATCGGATATTTGGCAACTGGGAATTATGTAGTGCTTAGTTACGTTTTTATTTGTAATTCAAGTCTGTGGTTTATTTTTGTAGCTCTGATCAAGTCAGAGGTTTATGTACCTAATGACGAAACACGTGTTGGCTACTGAATTGACCAAAGTTACCACAGAATGTATTGAGATCACCTAATCACCATTGGACTTATGTATTGACATTTTGAACAGTGGGCTGCTCAGGAGTCTTACTTATTCATTTAAGTAGGGGATTTTATCCTTAATGAAGTTGGGGGTGTTGTTGGCCACTATTTTCCCTTTGGAGCACCAGAAAATAACGTGAGATTGACATGGGAATACTTTAGGTTTGCGCAACCTATAACCTTGCCACAGTGATTGTTTTCTCATCGATCAATGGATGTTGAGGAACCATCTGAAACTGAAATCTTTAGAAACTGGGATCCCAATTGGCCCAGTAGCGATGACATTTATTCAAGAAATTTGTAAGTGATTATGGACTCTGACCTATCACTCATCCCCAAAGTGAATCATGCCAACTCCTTGATACATCTTCACACATCTAGGTTTCCCACACAAGCTACTATCTATCACAGCGTCCTGTCTTAACTTGACTATAAAGGAGAATGACGATTCTCCAATTATTATGCAGAGAGAATCTTGATTTCATTAGAGACAAACGGAGGCTAGCATTATGCAAATACTTTAATTTGCTGCCCAAACATGCAGCCCTTTAAAGAATGTTATTACATCACAATAAATAGAACATTAGCACCATGACAAGTAGACTGTGCTGACTCCAATCATCCTCGTGGGCTGCGATGACACAGCTAATGAACTTGAAATTCCAGTAAATCCAGTTAATCTTTAACATTGTTCTCTGAGAGGAAAGAAAACAATTGAATAGTAAAAAGAATAAAGACAAAATAATTATTGTACATTAATGTATAATAATAATAACACCTTAAAAGCATAAACATTAATTGACCCAAACCTCTCGGGGAGAGGAGGGTGGTATAATGCTAGCCTCCGTTTGTCTTTAATGAAATCAAGATTCTCTCTGCATAATAATTGGAGAATTGTCATTTCATTACAAGACCGGAGGCTATCATTATGCATGTTTAAAGCCATGTAGAGCTACACTGCTAACATGCTCTATTGGTCTCAAGTAAAACTTAGAGAAAGTACTTGCGTTAGACCAATCTGCTACTTTAAGAATCTCGGGGAGAAATCCTCCTCCCCAAAACACTTTGCTAGCCATTGCACCTCTGGAAGAGTGAGCTCCGAATCTAGAGAGGTCCACTCCAGCTTCATGCATGATCGAGCGGATCCATCTTGATAAGGTAGCTGATGAAACAGGTTTAAAAGGTTTGACATATGATAAAAGAAGTTGGTCGCAACCAATAGGTCTAAAAGAAGAAATCTTGTTTTCATAGCATTTCATACAATTCATAACACAAAGTTTTTCACATTCATGAAAGGTAGGATAAAAGATGGATTCTGACATTGTTTTCGTTCTTTTCCAGATATCGAAGTGTACGCCTTCGCAGGAGTAAAATCTATTAGAAAGTTCTAGTGCTCTAATATCGGATACCCTTCTAAATGAAATCAGACACAGGAGAGTCGCCAGTTTCATTGATAATCTTTTAAGGGAGAGTGAGTTGTTGTTAGGCCAAGAAATGAAGAGATTAAAAATAAGGGTAACATCCCAAAGGGATTGATAACGGGCCTTGGGAGGTCTCCTTAGACGGATACCTTTCATAACTATTTTGATAAGGGAGTTGCTACCAATTGCAAGATTATTAATGAGAGAATGACCAGAAGAAATTGCTGATCTGTAACAATTGATGGTTCTAAAGGAGAGACCTACATCGAAAAGATAAGCAAGATAATTAGCTGCGTGTTGTAGAGGACATTGAACGGGATCCAGATCCCTTTCCAGGCACCAAACAGACCATTTTCTCCAAACGCCCTTGTATCTCTTTCTGGTTCCTGGTGCCCATGAATCTTCCAATAAGCTTTTAGCTTCTCCCGAAAGGTCAGGATATCTGCCTGAATCCCTGATATCCTCCAGGCAAGAAGGTTCATCTTCCCTTCTAAGACTAAAGGATGTTCTTCTTCGTCTGGACCCAGGAGTAGGCCTAAGGATGATGGGATCAGCCGAGGAAAGTCCACCGCTAACTCCATTACCCCCGAAAACCAAATCTGGGATTTCCAAAAAGGAGTTATCAGAATGATTGAGCAAGGCTCGAGTCTGAACTTCCACAATATTCTCTGAATCATTGAGAAGGGGGGAAAGGCGTAAGCCTTGATCCCTTCCCAAGACTGGACAAAGGCATCTACTCCCAAGGCATTCGGGTCCGGACTCCAACTGAAGTATCTCTCCACTTGGTGAGTCAATCTGCTGGCAAACAGATCTAATTGGATTGGGCCCCAATGTTTTTGGATCAGAGAAAAGATCTCGGGATTCAATTTCCAGTCGCTTGAATCGTGAAGGAAACGAGAATTCCAATCTGCCCTCAAATTTTGTGGTCCGGGGATGAATTCTGCTCTCAAGGTGATCTTTTGGTTCCAACAAAAATACCATGTTCGCTTGGCAATATCTGAGAGATTCTTGGATCTCGTTCCACCAAGGCGATTTATATAGGAGACAGCTGAGAAGTTGTCCAAACGTATTAGGATATTTGAGTTCGTTAGATGCTCTTTGAAGCTCATAAGAGCATTCAGAGCTGCTAACATTTCTAGAGAATTTATGTGGAGAGATTGTTCTTCTATGGACCATCTCCCTCCTGTCTCTAAATTGTTTAGGCAAGCACCCCAACCGTGGTTGCTCGCATCTGATTCTAAGGTAAAATCTGGAACATTCCCGAAAATAGCTTTCCCGTTCCAGGATTGGAGATTTTTCAACCACCAATGAAGATCCTCTTTCACGTCTTCCGAAAGAGGTAGAGAGTCTTCGTACCAAAGGCCCTTTCTCAGGCCCAGTGCTTTTAGTCTTTGGAGACCCCTGTAATGAAGAGGACCTGGTGAAATAGCCTGAATAGAGGAGGAGAGGAGTCCTAAAACTCTGGCCAGATCTTTTAGCCGAATGGAATCTTTGGAAAGGATAAGGGAGATCTTTTTTTTTATTTTGGTAACCTTCTTGTGGGGAAGGATTAGGTTTGAATGAATAGTGTTTACATTGAAACCAAGGAATTCTATTTCCTGTGAAAGGGTCAGAATAGATTTCTCCATGTTTATAATGAAACCCATGTCTCGAAGGAGGTCCATGGTAATTTTGAGATGTTTCGGATTTCTAACTTGTCTTGAGACATGATGAGAATATCGTCTAGATAGATTATTAGGCGAATCCCTCTCTCTCTGAGGTGGCTGACTACCGGACGTAGCACCTTGGTGAAACATCAAGGGGCTGATGATAGTCCGAAGGGAAGACACTGGAATTCGAAAAGAGTTCCTTTCCAAGTAAATCGAAGGTACTTGCGATATTCTTCGTCCATGGGGATGGTAAAATAGGCATCCTTCAGGTCCAACTTTACCAGCCAATCTCTTGTTTGCAAGATGTCCCTCAGAAGGTGGATACCTTCCATCTTGAAGTGTCTGTATGTTAGAAATGTGTTTAGATATTTGAGGTTTATGACGGGACGCCAACCTTTGTCCTTCTTTTTTACAAGGAAAATAGTACTTAAGAAACTCTTTGAGATTTCTGAAAGGGGAATTTTTAGAATAGCTCCTTTGTCTAACGTTTGGCGAATTTCCATTTCTATTAATTTTGAGTTCTCCTTGTCTAGAATAATCTCGTTTGGAAGGGTTCTAAGCAAAAGTCTATCTTTAAGCCACTTACAGTTTCTAAAACTCATGGATTATGGGTGATTCGAAACCAGTTGTTTACAAAATGTTTCAGTCTTCCTGCCACTTTGGAAGGGAAGGAGGGATTTAGACTTACCTTGGAAAGGTTGGCTGGAGAAACTTGATCTGCCATCACGGGCTCTTGAACCCCTTCCTCTCTGAGGATAGAAGTTTGAGCGGGACCCTCTGTAAGAGCGAGTCTCTCTTGTCTCTTGGGGATAAAATTGGGACCTGAAGTAACCACGGCTGGCAGCTTGTCCCCTTCTGCCAGCCCTTCCAAAAAGTGGTAGTCCCCCAAAAACTCTTCGTATGTTAGATTGCGCCTTACTAAAAGCATTGAAGGTGGCCACGTATTTACCCAATGATTTAACAAAATTATCGCCGAACAACATGCCTTTGGCGTCGCATATGTCTTCTTTAGCGGACAGGTCCGCAAGTTTAGGATTCATTCAAAGGAGGACTGCCTTCCTGCGTTCAGTAATCAGATTGCCGTTGGCGTTGCCAATAAGACATATTGCGCGATGCGCCCATCCTCGTAATAGATCAGTATCTATTGGGGTATTGTTAGATCTAGCTTCTTCAGTCATGTCCAAAGTTTTTGATAGTGGTCCCATTACGTCAAGGAGCTTGTCTTGAGCTTGCTTGAGGCATTTTTCAATTCCCTTCCTAGCGTCCCTTCCTTATTTAAAGAGGAAGGTGATCAGCTCGGGGTCAAGGTTGGGTGTGCTGCAGATCTTATCCTCAGTGGAGGGTCTAGGGCACTCATTCCGCAGTAGATTGCGTGTATTTGTATCAAGAGGTTTTCTGACCCATTGGGATAAGTATATACCTACGTGGTCCATAGGCCACCATTCAGTGCTGCGAGAGTGGCGAATGGTTGTAGGATTAAACATCTCTTCTCCAAGGGGATCTTTAACATTAAGAGAAGATGTTGAGGGGTGGTCTAAGTCCTCATCGAGGTCCTCGAATGTATCTTTAGGGTCAAAAATAAATTCATCCAAGTCCTCATAGTCTGTGGTTTTGTTATAAAAATCATTACAGTAATCATTTGTCCCGTAAAGGGTACCACCTTCTATAATGCCGCTATGGGCCCCCCTTCTCTCTGCCCCAAGGAATTGGGGTCTCTCTATTGTGCTGCTATGAGCACCAAATTATTTTGTAGCGCGGGGGCTACCAAATCTCATTGCATTGTTAAATGCTTCCAAAGTATGTTTTCTTTTCTGCGTAACCTTGCCCCTTTTTTGAGGTTCAGAGGTGGAGGGGGATTCCCCATCGGAGAGAGAGAAATAGATCTCCTCGGGAGGGGAAGCCCTCTTCCTCTTATAAAGAGCAGCATCAACTGCCTCTCTGATTGAAGATTTTAGTTCTTCCCCAATAAACCTCTTGAGGTTGTCATCCGATGCTTCCTTAGGGGAGTGTTGGGTGACGTTGCCATCAGATTCCATAATAAAATAATTAAGTGTGGTTGAAAAAATATTCTTATAATACCTAAATAAAGGCTTAGTGGATAAAAATCCTTTTGAGGATTTAAAACCCAAAGGTATATGTAGGGTTAATCAATTCAAATCTATTTCTTAGGACGCCTTACCAACAGACTTGTTGTTGTTGATGTTGCAGCTTCTGGGAACAAAAAACGAGTATAAAGCGGTGAAATTGTCATTCAATGCTTCCCTTGGTGAAGCTATATCCGAATATTAAAAGATCAAGCAGGTTGCAATCTTTGTTTAGAAGTCTTTGTGTATAAATAGCAAACAAACGGGTCGGGAAAGGCTTCCGTTATGCTCACGAACGAAGCGTAACTGGGAACCAAACCGAGCCGTATGATAGCGGAAGCAGCGCGAGGGGCTGAGGCACGTTCCTGCATCTCCCAGCAAGTTGCTAGGAGACGCGGGAATCGAGGAAACACAAGTTATGCTTTGAGCGGTAATTCATGAAATAATTGTCACTCATGGAAGACGAAGGCTTATTAGTAAAGGTTATTTGCTTTTATTGAAAAAGATGCCTTCCACGTGAGCGTGTCAATGGGACGCTTATCAAATAAATAAACGATCGTGAATGCATGCGATCGTTAGGGGGAAAAGTTTACGATCGCTTGAGCACATTATGAAAATAGGGATCAGTAATGTTGATTAGAGGAGGTAATCCTGCCATAAATTGGACAGGAGAGATGCTGAAAGGAAGGATGTTAAGTACATAGTGAAAATACAAGTACATAGTAAAAATACATAATACATAATAGATCCTAGAATCGTCAATATAGAGGTATAATGATATAATATGTGAAATATAATGTCAAAAGGCAGGTAAATCCAATCAATCAAAAAGTAAACATTAGCAAGAAGTAAATGGTACTTAGCTGTGTCAGGGCAGGGAACAAAAGAGGATGATTGGAGCCAGCACAGTCTACTTGTCATGTTACTAATGTTCTATTTATTGTGATGTAATAACATTCTTTAAAGGGCTGCATGTTTGGGCAGCAAATAAAAGTATTTGCATAATGATAGCCTCCGGTCTTGTAATGAAATCAGAAATGCAGATGCAAGGTAATGTCTACACCTACGCCTAATTGACCACACCACATCTCACTAGTCCTACAAGCACTTTACTGGCTACACCTCACTCATTCATCAAGAAAATGGGGCAAGATTGAAACAGAAGACGATTGTGTGCTCTTCTCTGTACACCGCAGACCTCTCTGGTGCTCCCCTGGAAGCTTTGCTCCAAACTGTTGACTCATTGGCAGCTAAACTAGTGCTGATTGCTTTAGCAACCAAGAAGAGCAGTTCTCAGCATCAGATGTGACTTGTATGTGATCGTAAAGCAGAAAGAATTAAAGTTAGGCAATATGTAAAAAAGTGGTGAAAACACTTTATTGAAGATCTGGAACTTGAACACAAAACTTCACTTTAAAACAGTACAAGTGAGCCTCCACTCAGCCAAAGTCAACTTTATCACCTACAAGTTGCAGTCCCCATCTAACATTTCCAAGGATCTATTTATGATTATATGGGAGTTTTGTCAACCTCCCAATACTGACCTCAGTGCACCTGTCTCTCAAACAATCTCCAACAGCCTAGCAGACTTCTTCTTCTCTAAAATCATCAAGATCTATGTTGACGTCAAACTCAAACAGGCAGCTTCCCAAATCCTATTGCAGAACCTACATCGAAAGCTCCAATCACTAGCTTGGATCTCTCCTTGATGAGCAATAACCATGTGAAGGCTACCCTAACAAGCATCAAGTCAGGCTCTGTGGGTAAACCCTGCCCAATATCCATTGTTACAGTTCTGTTCCCAGCTGGGGTAGGCGTATCCACACTCTCATTAATATCACGTCTGTCAGCGCTTCTCAAATAAGCAGTTGTTACTACTCTGCTGAAAAACTAGGAAGGGGTCCATGTGACTAGAAAAACTAACGTTACCACTCTTAATCAACACCATGGGAAAACACTTAGCAGGCTGGCTGTCTAATCATCTTAAATAATGTAGTCTTCTTGATGAGGGCAAAGCTGTATTTTGCTCAGGACATAGTATTCTGATAGCCAACTTCTATCAGCTGCACATATGGCAGGGCAAGGGACAGTGTGGAGAATACCAGATATTTGATCTCTCAAGGGCTTTTTACTTGGTAAACTATGACTTTTGACTGAGCCGTTTTATAGCTGCTTAGGTAGTTGGACATGTCCTCAGGTGGTATACCTCATTCCTCACTAGCAGAACCCGAAATATTTCATCACCCAGACTCCCTTTCCCTCACCACTCTAGTGACATTTCACTGCTATGTGGGGTCCAGCTTTGTTTCCAAATTTTATTTAACATTCGCCCGCAGCCACTCTCAGGCGTGATACTCTTATTTGGTGTTGTAACACTACCTTCTGCCTACAACACACAACTGGTCTTAAAGTCAGATCAGCAATCATGCAGTTCCATCGGACAGCTACATCACTGCTACATCACTGGATACAACATTGGCTGTTGAGCAACTTTTTGAAGATGAATTGTGAAAAATCTGAGGAATTAATTACCAGTGGAGACTCTGGAACTTGGTATTCTGTCTCTTGGCCATTGCAATTTGTCCCTCCTCTTTCCAGTGGAGCTCGTCAAGAATATGAGAGTGACCTTCAATCACAAGCTGTCCTTACCCCAGATTCAGAACAGAGACAGCCTCAGTTAAAAATCTGAGGAAGCTCTTCTCCACCCATGGGGACATGTTTTTGCAGGTGGGCCACTCTCAGGGCCTTTAACAAGATGTTCCTGGTTTTTGTATCTCAAGTAGCAATCTTCTCTGTTGCTAGAAACAAAGGCTGTCCTGTTCCTCTGCATGGCTTTCTATGAATGAAAACACAATGGGGGAAGAGCTTTTCGGAATCTTGTCCCTAAACTTTGGAATGAGCTTATACAGGGCTTGCATGGCCCTAGTCTCCATTCCCTATCCTGCCTGTTCGTTTTTGCTTGTCTTTTACTGTTGCTTTTTTTTCTTTTGTAGGTTCCTTCCTAGCAGCAAGATGCCTTGGTGTATGTGCGCTTAATAACAACAAACAATAATAATTTGTCCCACTCACGATCCACACCTTCCCAAACAGACACCACAATATGTTTTACATTTTCATGCTCCTCTTATCTCCAGTACAAGCTCAATTACAGTGACCTATAACAAGAGAAGAGCTCCAGTGTGACGTCACGGTCATACCCAACACGCCCCACTAGGCTTCACCACTAACCCCCTCCGTCTGCACACCTGTGCAGTAGTAGGTCGCAAGCAACTAGAAAGTATACAATTCTGTTTTGGTTGTGCCGAGTTTGACTTCGACAGAGGGCATCAAAGCTCACTGAGTGAAAGGCGCGTGCCCGGCCCGGCCCGGCCCGTGGAACCTCCACCTCCTCTGTTTTTCATAACTTTCGTATTACTGTTTGTTTTCACAGAAGTTGAGTTCAAAGGATCTCGACAAATCCCCATAGGAGTGTCTCGCGCTGCCTTAAAATTATTGTCCGAAAGCATCTGCAGTCAAATACTTCTGAGAGTGCCCAGGGCGCCCTGCCGGGCCCACGCGTCACAGCAACTGAAATGACGTCAAATCAAAACTCTTGGACTTTTGTTGTGGTTTTTAATGGAAAAAATGACTAGTATAAAATATAATAAGGAGTGTCGAAATTAAATTAGGGTTTTTCGAGCGATACATGGTTTGCAAGGAGGGGCTGAGGCCAGGGGGGGGTTCCCAAGTCGAGATTCCTTCCGGTGGCACGAGGGGCCAGAGATGGGGCATCCATGGGGAGTCCCAAGCACAGGGCTCGTGTCGGAGTGAGGCGAAGTCTCAGGCAGAAAAATAAACTTTCCACACGATGATTCAATGACTCTGCAGTAGTGTTAAAAGGCTTCCGACGTGGTGGAGTGTGAATAATCGTGTGAAGTGCTTCTCTTCAGTGCACACCACACCAGGTGTATTTTTTCTCCTTATAACATGGACACAGCTTGGCCTCCTGAAGCGGAGTTCTACCCTTCATGATACATGGAAGCTTTTATTGCACTTGGTGTCGTTCCCTTTTTATCTTCCCATCATGTTTTTTCATGTCCCATCTTCTCCTTCCTGTTTGGAAGTTCTTTTTGTTGTAACACACATTGCATGGATAACTTACCTGTAAGTACCTTCATTACTTGGATTCCCTTTGCCTTGCGCCATTGCTCGCTCTTAGCGTGATCTCCAATACATTGCCTCCAGGCCCGGGCCTCCTTCAGCTGGTGCAATGTCAAAACGATAGAAACCGACATACACTTAACCCCTACTTCCTCCTACCAAAAGGGCCAAAAACGTGAATCACACCTGCCAGGGGTCAGCGGGTCAGACATCTCAAGTAGGGAAGGCCGTTCATAGGGACTGGGATGAGGAAGTGCGGATTGGAGTAATGAAGATTAGTGGTGAGTAATCTGAGTATCGCTGCCTCGGTCCACATAGCGGTCCTTACTCACGCGTAGATGCCCAAGGGCACCGACTCAGGCAAGCAACTGCAGTGTTGATTTGCAGTTTGGCGGACGGTGCTACTACGGTCACCACGGCAGAGTATCGTACTCCTGCCATGGTGAGGATACTCCACCCACCAAATTTAGGAATGTCCGCTGGGCCAGTGGTCATCTCTAGCATTTTCAGGAACCGCCGTCAACAGTGTAGCGCCCAATGATTGTCATGTATATAGTGCCAAGACGCAGACTGTTGACAGTCCGAAGTCCCAGGTTTAACTAACTGCGGGTAGGAGCTTCAGAAGGTGACCACAAACTATTACCACTGCTGGGTACACAACTGGTTGAGGATAACACCTGTAAACCACACGCAACACAGCAGGGGTTCTACGGAATTCAAAATGAAAAAAATAGCAATTTTTCCTTATTTAAGCAACGTTTGGTTTCAGTAAAAAATGCTTGGCTCCGCACTATACATTGTGAGCAAGTGAACTAAACTTTTACTTGCGCTAAAATTAGATTAGCTACACATATGTGGCCAGGCCATGAATCTTTTACTAGTGTTGGTAAATCTTCATTTGATCACCCTTTCTTTCTAACAACACAACATTTTAGTTCACCAATATAATAGATTCTGTAAGGTTTTCTAATTACAGCATTGAATTAAAAGACCATGGGCACTCCAGATCACATGTCCTTAGAATGGAGGCCTCTCGGTGTCGGGCAGATATCACCTGAAAGATCCGCGAACCATTGACTTTGAATGCAAGTATCACCAGAGGCCTTCTCGAGATGCAGGTAACATGGCAACGCCGGTCGGAGCACACCATGAATCGCCATTGAACCAAGCTACCCACACATGTCTGCTTTCTCATTCCTGTGCCCGCGGTGCATACACCAGTTGAACATTTCTGTTTTTCTGGTTCCATTTGAACGGGTATGGTATTTGGAGTATTATTATGGGAAACATTCCAGCTATTTCCATGCGACTACTATAACGGGTTATTGTTTACTGATTGTGACTTGATTTCATTTGGTACATTCTTTAGCATGTAGACTTTCCTGGTGCTATGTGGTCAACACTAGGTAATTAGATACCGTCTTCAAGTGGATACAATATCTAATTAGTGAACTTAAAATTCCACTTTTTTAAATTATTTGCAACTTTCGAGGTTTCTAACTGAGAGTGGTGAATCTGGATGCAGCTGCAGAACCAGCTACACTTACAGCTGGCAGAAAGGCGGGGGTGATAATTTTGGGGGGAGGGGTGTACTGCAGTGATGTCATTTTTATGCGTTGCTATGCTTCCATCTTTGCGCTTTCTGTACTGATGGTTTCATGTCGTGCTTCCTCTGCTGGTTATAGGATCCTTTCCCATTTGTGAGCTACCGGCGTGTGCGCAGTGCGGAACACACGCCTGGACAACCACCGGTGTTAACTTACCAAGATGTCAGTAGCAACAGAACTGACACCTGGCATCCTCTGACCCTTAACAGCGTGCTCTTTTGTACCATTTGCTACCCCAGGTCTTAGGGGTCATCATAACGCTAGTAGTAATCCCAGCAGCAGCACTCAACAGACAGTTTACATGTTGCATTTTGAATAGTTGACGTTCTCAGGGCCTTTACTCAGGTCGCCACAGCCCCTGCGGCGCACGGGGCCCCATTGAGCCCAAGACCAATGAATATTGGTGGGCTATGGAGGTCTCAGTGGCCCCTCATCGTGTGCCGCGTAACCGTTACGCCACTGGACATTTCTGCACGCCATTCAGCAGCAACAGGAGGTTATTGCGGGACCAAAAGATGTTCAAAGTGGGAACGTGTCTTTACCTCCTGAGTGGCCTTCGTGCTGTGGCTCCTATGCGGATGCTCAGTGCGCGTGCTCCGTGATCTGCGTGGGTGGATGCGCGCAGTGAGAGCAGAGAGGCCAGGCCCACCGCACGCTGAAGCCACCAGACGAGATGAACACGGCAGGGTGACGTCAGCCCATGCCCAGGGGAAGCTGCTTGTTCCCTCTTGGTTTTCAAACAATACAGTGAGAATTATCGACCATGACCTCGGGGAGAAGTGAAAGCAATTGCTCGGTCCATAAATCTGGCGGCTGTCACATGCCCTTTGTGAAAAATATTGTCTTCAGTACATTTGCGGAACCAGCTCTGCGCACAGGACGGCTGGAGATCCGTGTGCTTTTTTGTGACATTTTTATGACTAGAGTGCAATGACATCTTTATGTTTTATGAGCATAACAAACTTGGTAATCAACTACAATAGGGAAGCTGTCCATAAGAATATCTCCAGTGGTATCCGTTAATCCCCAAGAGGATTTGTCTGGGTGGTAACCATATTGTAATGGGGATGCCGCATGTGAGAAGCATTTGAAAGTAAGAGGATATACAAATGCACAATAGTACGTAGAAAGGCAAAATATGTATACTATTTTAATATTAAAAAACAAATGTAGTGATGATGAAACCCTTGATGCGGACTGAGGTGCAGGCCTCTATGGTACACATTTGGGGTGTGACTGTTGGGGATGGGCGCATGTGTGGGGGGATTGCTGGGAGGTGGGGGGCTGAGCCGCTTCAGATTTTGTTATATGCTGGACAACGACTAAATGATCGACAATTGCTGTACTGTACTGTGTTAAAAGAAAATAATAAAAATTGTTTTAAAAAAACAAAAACAAATGTAGGGTTCTCAAAACTTCTGTTCCAGAATCTTAAGAATATAGCAGACAAATGTTAAGCTGCAGTTTAGGAGCTATTTGACTGTGTGAAAAAGAATAATAAGTATGGTTTTAAACCAGGTTATATCATAGCGGACAAGTTTTCTTTGTGCTTATGTGTGGCATGTGTGTGTTTTCATTGTGATTATATGTCACATTTCACTGCCATAGGCATGACACTTCGAGTGGCACTTTATTGTGAGCGGAGTGAAGCTGCCATGTAACTAGTTCAATTTCACAAAGGACTCTTTGTTTGCACTATTCTGATCCGTGAACAGTCCTAAAGCGGCTACAGCACTCGTGATGGGTTTATGCTAGGTCCGTAACCTACATCCCTTTTGTAATAGGATCATACTGAACATTTTTGTTGCACCTCATAAGCAATCTACAGCCCTTAAAAATGGAAGGTGTGAAGTACAAGTAACTCTATAAAACTTTAGTTATAACGATTGGGGCATTATCCACATTGGATGGTACACCAGTTTATGGACACTGAGATAAAATACAGAGCCTAATGTACCTTTGAATTGAAAGTTTACGTAGCACAACCAAGTGTGACTCGCAGCAGCTGGAGCTGTGGAATAGGGACCGATGTCTGAATGATACTCTCTTCTCAGAGACTTTATATTGGCACTCCTGTGAGTGATGCTCATGGCCTGAATTGTATGCATTTAAAGCTCTCCTAATATAGTCATACTGAACAAAGAGTAAGCAGTGTGATTGAAAAAATAAGCGTAATAAGGTATGGGAACCTTTCATGTCATGAGAACAATCAAACTGTTAGACAAATCTTAGATTTTTAAATGACCTTGAGCCAACCATGTTTCTGATAGCACTTGGGGGGGTTGGATTCTAATATGATTTATTGGCATGGTATGGATGCCTAGAGATGGAAAATATGTGATAGCAAGTCAGAACCCTTCTGTGTGTTACCACTCCACTCCCAAGATACCGTGATGTAAATGGACATATTTTCATCATTTTCATTATGGTGAATTTTATTATTACAAATTACACTGAAAAAAATCACCATCACCCAACACTGCCAGAAAACACTCTTTAAGGAGGTGAAAGAACTATCAGACGCTAGTAACATCATGCCTGCACCCCTTCTCTCCCAAAGCCAGTGCGACGAGTTAGCTGTTTTTTTCATGCAAAAGGTTGACAAAATTAATCTACAACTGGCTGTAGAATCTATGAACATTGATTCCAATTTACAATTGGATTCACCTGTCACTTTTTCAATGAAGGAAATTCCTTGAGCAATTTAGCCGATAGCGGCTTCGAAAATCAGTGCATGGCCACTTATGGATCTTCAATCTTTCCTGACGGCCTTGCACTTCATCAAGTCTGGATCTCCACTGGAACCCCTCCCTCTGTTAAGCTCAGACAATTGGATGACTCTGTACTAAATTTGATTCTAGAGGTTCTTAACACTTCACTGAGGGATAGGGTGGTACCTCAGAGCTGGAAGCATGCTTTGGTTCTCCCCCTTCTAAAAAAAGCTAATGAGGCTACTGCCCTCTCTCCCGCCTCCCAGTTTTTTCCAAAATTTGGGAAAAACATGTTAATACCCAACTCTCAACATTCGTTGAGACACATTCGCTTCTCCATCCATCACAGTCTGGCTTTAGGGCAGCGCACAGCACAGAGTCCGCTCTTCTTGGCGTAACTGAATGTCTTAGACAGCATTTGGATGTGGGAGCAACAGTCACGCTCATTCTGCTTGATCTGAGAGCAGCTTTCGACACAGTGTCTCATGCCATCTTGACTGACAGTCTTGAGTCCTTGGGTTTCGAAGGTTTGGCCTGGAGTTGGCTTGTTTCTTCCCTGAGTAACCACTCCTTTCAGATCTCCTCCACCAACAGGATATCCAAGCCTCTAGCCTTGACCTCTGGTGTTCCACAGGATTCTATTTTGAGCCCTGTGCTTTTTATCACCTACGTCCAACCATTAGCGGACGTAATAGAAAAATGCGGGCTTACCCTTTTCTCATAAGCTCATACAGATCATCTTCTCTCTATCACTGGCTCAGCACCATGACACATCTTTGCTGAACCTGGGTCTAAGGAACCTTTCATCATGGATGAATAAGAACACGCTTAGGCTCAATGGTGATAAAACTGAGGTTTTTGTCCTGGGTAACAATGCTACCCTCTGGGGCCCCAGACACTGACCGAACTCCTTAGAGCCTTTCCCCACCCCGTCCACTACAGCAAAAAATGTGAGTTTCATCATTGATGACAACCCCTCACTGAAACCACAGAAAACTAAGGTCAACGCCATCTGCTTCTCAACCGTTAAATGGCTAAAAAAAATAATTTGGTTAATTCTCTTAGCGGCTCAAAAAACTGTTATTCAGGCATTGGTCATATCCAGATTGGACTATGGCAATGTGTTGTACCTCGGAGCTGATAAGACCTCGACACTCTGTTTGCAAATTGTTCAAAATGCTGAGGCTCGGCTCTTCTTTTGCTTACCTCGGAGGGCCTCTGTTACCCCCCTGCTTCAGGACCTGCATTGGTTCAAGGTATCTAAACAAATCGAGTTTAAGGCTTTGTGCTATATGTTTAAGGCCAAATAATGCTTAGCGCCTCAATACATTCAGGAACTAGTTGCTCCTTACACATCCACTCGCCCAGTGAGATCTTTGAGCCAGACGCTGTTTTCCATACCTAGATTTCGTCTCACCCTTATGTAGGGCCGCTCCTTTGCCTATCTAGGCCCTAAACTGTTGAACTCTTTGCCTGCCGTCCTCAGGAACTGCAATTCCCCTTAGTGACTTTCGTAAAAACGTGAAAACTTGGTTATTCTAGCGATCGGTCCAGGGACAGCCTATCTGCTTCTACCTTGCACCATGAAACCCCTTGGGGTAGCTGTGCGCACTAAAAATGTCTTAAGATAAAATTACACTTACAGTTACAGTAAATGTGATTATATATGTTGATAATAATTATAATAATAATTATGATTATATTAAGTACACCAAGTAAAATGTATAAATGTTTTAATGAATTACTTTTTCCAAAGCTGGTGGTGAATGACTGTGCAACATCATGAAGAAGACAGAAACAAGCACATCTTATCCCTCTGATACCCAGTGTATAATTCATTAATGGTCAAATGTCAAACATGGAGTTACGCCAAAAAGCCCTCAGGACTACTCATCATGGAAAACTTTGTTAGAGGCAGCTCAAGTAAGAAATTACATTCTACTGTTAGACACTGCGAGAAAAGTGGAAAGCAACACAGTTTCCCAAGTATTTTACCACAGGAAGTGCAGGAGCCTGTTTACCATGAAGAGAGATATACAGACTATTAAGCAAAAAGATGAAGCAAGTGTCAGTGATGATGTTGGAACGAGTGAGTGCATCAGTAAACACTTTAAACAGAAAAACATCATTAAAGTCAAATGTGCATGCTGAAGAATGTATATTTTGTGGAAAGATAAAATGCTACAAGGGAACATCAACGCGTGAGAAATTAATCAAGGCCACAGAGCTTAGAGTTAGCAAAAGGCTTCGAGAGTGTGCAACCATTACTTGTGATTCAAAGATCTTAGCGGTTGGTAGTAGGGACATAGTGGTTGCAGAAGCCCATTATCATGCTTCTTGTTATATGAACTATACAAGGCTTAAAGCAAAGGAGGAAGAACATGCATCTAGCATTCAAATCGATTGATCAGTACAAAAATATGAAAGATGAAGCATATGATGAACTATTTCAATACATTATAACTGGGATTATTCCTAACAAAGAGGTAATACATGTGACGACTCTCACTGAAAGGCATAAAACCCTCATGACACGCAGAGCAATATAGAGAGTAGACGAATCAACCAAGAAAATTGGACTCCGAGTTCAGGTACAGCCTCCACATATTCTCAGACAACCAAGGAAAATTATTGGCCCAACCTGATAGTGTCATGCTACAAGACGTTGTAAGGGAAAACCAGAGTTTGAAAAGAGAATTATCAGTTTTAAAGGTTCAGGCAACAGACATGAACAAGATCATTGATCAAACATCATCGCACATAAGAACAATGATTAAAACAAACTTGACATCAACACCATGGCCATATCGTCCATTGAAAAAGATTCATTTACAGTGCCTGATTATCTTAAACTGTTTCTATTAGGACTTCTGACCAGAGTTCCAGAAAACCCAAAGCCGTCCAAAAGAGTCACCTTACTTACGCAATCCTTCAGTCAGGACATTATATATGCAGTGACAAATGGCCAGCAGAAACGCCCCAAGCAATTGTTGCTCCCATAAGCCGTAAGAACACTGACAGGCAATGTTGAAATCATTCACACTCTAAACTGACTTCGTCATGGGATTTCAAACTCACAACTGGAAGAAAATTATACCGCCTTGTGTCTTCTTAAACTTGCTTCTACCTTAAATAAGCAAATTGTTCTTCCAGCCGACATTCAGCCTCATGTCTTCACTAACTTAGCATGGGATAACATTGATAATCTGGAAGAGACTCTTACTGGCAAGGGGACAATTCATAGAGTCAACGGTATAGCTGTGCATCCCAAGTTGTTTGGACCACAACCTTTTTAAGCTCCTCTCCCAAGCATTGAGGAACAAAAGCAAAGAACACTGACCACCACAAAAACTGAAGAAATGTTCAAGTATGTTTCAGGTGCCAGAATGTGTTGCCCAATTGAAGCTTGCACAAAATAAGAATATAATCTGGGTTGTTTCAAGACAAGAAGCAAGCTTCGCACAGATAAGGCCAAGTTGGGCAGGATTTAACATCAGTACTAGAGACCTTGTTAGTGTATCACAACATTCCATTGGCTACTGAAGCAGGGTCCCGTTTTACCATATAAAAGCCTTAAACAAATTCCTGCCCTATGCTTGAGCATGAAACACTCATATAGGCCCCATCAGCCAGAATATAGGAATATGTTAGCTTGATCATTCTATCTAAGGCATTCACTAGATACCATAGGCCCATGCCCACCCAGGAGCATATACGCCCCCCACAAAGAAAGTATAGACCTCAGCTCACTGTTATCTTGACATACAAAGTTACCAAGCCCATTGGTCTCAAATGTGCATTTCGGTCATACACAGCACAGTGAGCTAGCTTAAACACAAAAACATCCCCGAATCACAAGAACAACATTAGGCAAGATGTGGGCGGAGACTAGCTGGTACACTTCATTGCTTCATATATGATATTTGACGTCTTTCTGCTTGCTCTTGACATCACTGCCGCATCATGCCATGTGAACATGACCCTTGACCTTTTAAAAAAGTTCTGCTTTTCTATAAGTTTCCGAGAAATAATGCAAACTGTTAACCTGAGGAAATATGAATTTTGTGATCAGTTATGTCCCCTATCGTAGACCCCAACGGCTCCATGTGCATGCTATAAGTACATGTATGTTCCCTCCTACTCCAGTTTTGAAGACGCAAATATATGTGCGTCCACCGTCAACATGTCCTCTTTCAGATCCGCCATGAATGGGTCAGATACCCCATTCCTAAGTATGAAAGGCCACCGACTTTATGTGGTTCACTTTCCACATTTTACAGATTCAGGCGAGTAGGCCCTGAATTCTGTCATCAAGCCTTTTCCTGCCTTCTGCCTCTGAAAGCTCCAGTCTGAGCCTGCATTTGTTTCCATGAACTTTGTCCTACTCCCTGCGCGGCTAACGGTGCCTGATCCAGCATATTGCCTGCCAAAAAACTGTATTTCACCTTCAAGATTATCTACTCCGCTCCTCATCCGATGCATTCCTGTCTAGCAGTTTAGGTAAACATTCCTTCAGCTACTGTGCAAAGAGGCCAGGCCTCGCTGTCCTCATGCAAGTAATTCATAGCTCCGTTACCATGGAATATTCCTACCCCCTCGCATCTCATGTAGACACTTAGACGCTTGTACACGCACTAACAGTCAGTATAGAATAGATTCTATCCTAGAGACCTTTCCTTTTGGATAACCCAGTTCTTTAAACATAGGATATTAGATATGATTCGGGATTAGGTTGACATAACCCCAGACTTCTGTCTCCACATGTAGAGCTAAATGTCAAGTCCCCTTCACCCTCTCGTTGCACGTCAATCACACGTCATGCGGCTGCGCGCGCATCTCTGCCAGATATTTCTGCTGACATTGCAGGATTCTTTTATGGATCCACCCACTTGTGACATCATGTTTAATGACGTATTTTAGTTACACCCATGTATACGCCTTTGTTAGTGACGTATGCACCTTTTATCTGTACTATCAGCTGTTACGCCTCTTGCATCTGTCTCACTGTAATGTATTTTCTATAAAACTGCTTATCTGTCAATAATGTATGCCCCTTCCTTCCTGAACTTTCGTGGTGATGGAATAGAAGGCCCACAATTCGAATTGTATTCCTTTGTATAGGAATAAAGCCTTTTAAAACCTCTAATACCACGGATTCTGCCTCTTATATTTACTGAGTTATTCTTAATAGACTTTACCGCATAAAAAATAGTACCGGTAACGAAATATTTACCACATAAATTGGCGCCCGAATAGGGACACTTTCTCATCTCACGCGCCGGCGGTGCGTTGCAGGCCCGGACTCCTGCCACAGCTGAACGGACAAAAACGCGTACCTACAGGATTTCCTGTATCTCCCTCCGGCCAAGCGGGGGCAACTGAGGCTGCGATCAACACCCAGACGAGGCGGTGAGAAGTGCGAAGTATCCCGACCAGAGCCTAGCTGAGAGAGCAAGATCCGAGGTATACAGAGGCCCACCAGGTTCCGAAGTTCCGAGTCCAGTCGAGTCGAGTCCAGTCCGGTCCAGTTTCAGTTCCGTTCCGAGGCCTTCCGTTCCGAGCTACCCGGTGAGTACCATTACCGGGGAGGCATTTTACGTGCACATAGTCTGTGCCGGTCAAGACGGGTTTGGGTACACAAATCCGGTCTGCACTGTTTCAGCAGTGTATCTGTACTGTTTAGCAGTATATATAGTATGTCTTGCATATAAATAAGTATTATCTAGTATCAGTATTATGTCAGTAACTAGTTTTCTATTAGTTATCATTGTTCGTTAAAACTGTTAAATGTTAAATGTTTTAATACGTTCTATACATTGTGGTGTGAATGACTGTTCATTATTGTGTTCATCGTATAAAGTGTGTTCTAGTAATAAGGTCTAAAAATGCCGCTCTTTTCGAAACTAAGACAGATCAAAACTAGAAAAGGGGTACTCGAAGAAGCTGTTCCCATTCCACCTAGGGACACTCCAGGATACTTTATGTATCATAAGCATGGCCTAGATGCCGTATTATTTCTTGATTTATGGGTGGACTACACCAAAGAATTACCAGAGAATCAGAGATGGCCCGCAGCGGGGACCTGGGATGCAGATTGCATCATGAGAGTAGAAGAAGAATTATGGAAAAAGAAAGCCAGACAGTCACAGAAAGATGCCATTGAATTATGGCGTAAAGAATCATACAGACGTACAGAAAAAGCGCTCAGACAGGAAGAGAAAGGAAGAGAGAATTCAAATAAAACCCGAGAAAATCTATTACTTGAGGAAGGTACCCGAGTAAACTCAGAACAAGTAGATAGACAAAGAAACACTCTTATGAATGGTATGTATCCTCTTCTGGCCGAAGGGTTACCTAAGGCTACCCCGGAAATACCAAAAGATTTAACTCCTCCATTGCTCCCGATAAAAGTACATCCCAAAACAGCAAAGGACGTTTTTCTTTCCTCCTATTTAGATGACGTAGCTCCCGAGTATGCTAATGCCATACCACACATACCGCTTGCCGATGGTGTTCAACACCAAGAGCATTCGTCTGTATCCCCGCAACTACAAACTCCTACACAAGTTCCCACAGGTCCGTCCGTTTCTACAGTTTTTCCCGCATCCACAATCTCTATCCTACGTCCAACGAATCCTTTCGTGCCTAGCACCTCAGATGGTGCTACAGGAGGTACGACAGACATGTTTGCCACTCCGCCGCGAAATAAACAGACCCTTAGAGATTTAGCACTCCAACGTACCACCCAACTAGCGACATCCGACATGTTTAAAGAACAGCTTGTGGATTGTAGATACGACCCAGTACCAGGTAGACAGGATAAGTTGCTCATATCATCATTACGTATAAGACGAGCTACATTATATTTAATGACAATACCAGGAATGGGTGAACACCTAGACGAAATATATCGCTTTGTCCAAACAGGGCGAGGTCCAGAAAGTATTAACGAAGCTATGGAATACCAGAAAGTGGATGTCCAAAGACAACTACTACGTTTTTTCATAAATTGTGTAATTAGGAATCAAGACAGGCCCGGGGCAGATCACGATACCATACAAAGACTTGTCAAATGGGGTCAGAACATATCAGAAGAGAAACATGATAGACAGGCGTGTATAATCGCCATGTGTCGAAAGATCCGCAAGGAAGTAGAACGAATACATAAAGAAAGACGAGAAACAGACAGAGTAGAATCAGAAGAGGAGGAGGAGCAAGAATCAGAACAAGTAGAAATGATAGCTTATGTAGGTAGAGGAAGACCCCATAATAATACTAGAGGCTTTAATGATCAGATACGTCCACTACGTCCAGAATATAATAGACATTTCCCAAACCCTATGTTAAATACAAAGTCCCCCGAACATCTATTCCAAGCCGCTGATAAATTACTCCGAGAGCGAAGGGGGTACCATATGCTCGATTCCATGGACGAACAAGAATTAGCCAGGTCAGCAGTACAATGGGCTGACAGTCCCGGCGAATACAATGATGATGTACTTGCACACACGTTTCTGAATCTTGACCCATACGAATAGCGTTTAGCTAGTATATACATGATTCAACACCTCCTTATATTATATAAAAGCCAACACTCCGATCCAGGACCCTTACCTGACATATTGACAGAACTGCTCACGAATATATGGAGAGGGTCAGGTACTGGTTTGATCAAAGAAATTCTAGAATTCCGAAACCAATATTTAAATTTCGTATGCCCAGAACACGTTCCAGTTCCCATCATAGGAAGAAAAATGTATCACATAGATAGACAGAACCCGTTACGCGAAGTACACCCAATCAGAGGTGACGGTAATAACTTTACACGCGTGTTTGTGTACACGCCTATAACTAAACTGGAATTATTAGAAATGAAGAAAGTAGTACCCAGTCATGACAAGGACCCAGCAGGTTTCCACCGCGAGATAAAAGACATGTTACTCATGGGAGAGTATACCTACCCCGATATTATGAAAATATTAAAAGTCCTATTACCCGCCGGTGTTTATGAGAAACTCAGAGAAAAGGAATGGGAGGTGGGAGACCAAAAGATAGATTGGACAGCATTAGAAAACGAAGAAAGGGCCCGAGCTGCAGGAGCAGGACTTGGGGAAAAGACTACAGCACTAGCAGGACTACTAGTGCAGGTACTGCCACGTTTATTAACTACGAAAAAGGAAGACTGGGGTGCAATCTCAGCCTGTAAACAAAAGCCAGATGAAGACACTAGTGATTTCTATTCCCGATTTGAAAAATGTTTTGGTATAAATAGTGGTATAAAAGCCAGTAGTGAGTCATATCCACATCTGTTTGTGACAAAATTAGTTGAAAATTCTCTGCTACAAGTTAAGAATAGAGTATTGAAATTCGAAAGTACCTGGCAAGGTAATACCCCATCACAGATGTTACAGATGTTACAATATCATCACAATAGAATTAGAGAAGAACAAGAACACGAACAAAGACGTATGAAAGATACAAAAATGAAAATGCTTGTTGCACAGTCAGTTCCAGCTGATGGTCATCAAAAGGGTAATTCCGCAGGTCCTACGAAAGGGACATGCAACTATTGTAAACAACAAGGTCATTATATACACGATTGTCCAGTCCTGAAACATAATATTGCTACAGGTAGAACCCAGGAGAGACCACGTCCACCTAGACAGGATCAGAATCAACAACAAATTCCTCAGCATGCACAACCTAGGTTAGCTCCGCAACAACTAGCTCCGCAACAGGGAGCTCCACAACAGACCGTAGCACCACCACCAGCGCAGCCTATTGCTGCAACACAAGCAACAACACAACAGATGTATCAGTATGCACAAGCAGATTATCCCGATTATCAGCGATATACATGACATAGCCTAGAGAGGGAAGTTGGCTTACCCCTTATTGAGGTTCCTGTAGACCAAGAGGGACCTTATGTACATAGTGAACTATTAGGGGAAGACAGAAAGTTTTTACTTGATACAGGGGCAAGCAGAACGACTATACGACGCAGTGAAGTTCCAGGGGCACCCCTCTCAGGCTCACAAAATATTTCCCTTGGATTCTCAGGAAAACCTATAATAAATGACGTAACACAACCTCTTCCACTCACGATTGGTCCATTGACACGTACTACAGATTTATTGCTTACTAAATCATGTCCAGAAAACTTGTTAGGTATAAAAACATTGAAAGCTCTAGGAGCTATAATATGTTGTTCTCCGGAAGGAGTACGACTATTTTTACGTGACTTCAAAGGTCACTACGTGTCCAGAGATATGGATCACCGACTGCAGAATTTACCTACACATTTATGGGCACAAGGCCCCACTGACGTTGGTTGCATGAATATTACACCACATCGTGTCACACTAAAAACAGGAGTAATACTACCACGAATACGACAATACAAGTTACCACCCGATGCTGTTGTGGCTTTGCTGCAAATCATTGACGAGCTCATTGCACAAGGAGTGGTTGTCGAAACAGACTCCAATGTATGTAATTCCCCGATAATTCCGATTCTTAAAAGAACGGATCCAAAAGCACCACCAGTATATCGATTAGTTATTGATCTGCGCGAATTAAATAAATGTATTGTACCACAATACCCTGTGGTCCCAGATATCTCTTCATTACTAACAGCTATTGACTCAGAAGCAACGTTCTTCACTGTAATTGACCTCAAAAATGCTTTCTTTAGCGTCCCAATCGATCCGGAAAGTCAATACTTGTTCGGGTTCAGTTTAAATGGACGAAGTTTTAAATTCACACGCGCACCTCAAGGATTTACAGAAAGCCCCAGCATCTATAGCCAAGCACTGAAACGAGAACTTGACAGTATCCACATGCCAGTTAACACTGCCTTGCTTCAATATGTCGATGATCTGCTGATCACCGCCCGAAGCGAACTTGAATGTGAAACAGCGTCACTAACGGTTCTGAAATTTTTGGCTGACAAGGGACACAAGGTGTCCCCTTCTAAGCTGCAATTCTGTGTCCAGCGAGTTGTTTACCTTGGGCACTCGCTGTCCAAGGAGGGAAGGCAGCTTACACCCGACCGTATCCAGTTAATCGCTAACATGCCACCACCCAAGACACAAAAGGAGGTACGGGCATTCATAGGCCTCACTTCATACTGTAGGCAGTGGATCCCTCAATATGCATTTCTAGCAAAACCACTCATCCAGTTGACAACACAGGAGGCAGCCACATCGACTGTCCTCCCTTGGACTCAAGAACATACACACGCCTTTGAAAGCTTAAAGAAAGCTTTATGCCAAGCACCTGTTTTAGCAACACCATGTTACAGCAAACAGTTTACACTCTTTGTTACAGAACGCGAAGGTACTGCCTTGTCAGTACTCACTCAGGAACAAGCAGGATCACACAAACCATGTGCTTATTTCTCTAGTACATTAGATCCAGTAGCTCAGGCTCTTCCTGCGTGCCTGAAATCGGTGGCAGCAACAGCTTTAGCAATCAGACAAAGCGATGCCATAGTGTTAGGACACCAACTGACAGTACAAGTACCACATGCAGTAGAGGTTCTCTTGAACCGCACACAAACACAACACTTGACTATAGCGAGACTCACCGGTTACGAATTAACATTATTTCAACCACACATAGAAATCAGACGTTGCAATACGTTAAATCCTGCCACACTGCCACTGTTACCAGTGGGCGGAACAGATCCATTGGCACATGATTGTGTCGAAGTCATTACTATCACGACGAAACCCAGACAAGACTTGACAGATATCCCTTTGTCAGATCCAGACTTGACATTGTATGTAGATGGGTCATGTATGAGAACAAGTACAGGAGAGTTAGTGGCCGCTTACGCAGTCACAACAGACACTGAAGTCATTGAAACAAATCGTATTAACACTTTGTCAGCTCAAGCAGCAGAGCTCATCGCTCTGACACAAGCCTGTATTCAAGCCACAAATAAGAAAGTCAATATATACACAGATTCACGTTATGCATTCGGAGTCGTCCATGACTTCGGCGTACTGTGGCGAGAGAGAGGTTATTTAACTTCTCACGGTGCCCACATCCAACACGGACCCCTCATTCAAGCCCTATTAGACGCGATTCATCTACCTACTGCAATATCGATTATGAAATGCAAAGCCCATACAAAAGTTACCGATATCATTTCTCAGGGTAATGACCTAGCTGACAGAACAGCTAAACAGACTGCTCAGAATCAGACTCACACAACTGACATGACAAAGACAATAGTTCAGACACTAACACATTGCATGACAGTTAAGGATCCCGCCCTTGATGTAATTGACATACAGACACATGCTACACCAGAAGAAATAAAGAAATGGACTGAATTAGGAGGGATCCAAACGGATCAAGGATGGATGACGAAGGAAAAATCTATATGGTTTCTTCCCGACTCTATGGTTCAAGTCATCATTAACACAATACATAGTCCAGCGCACCTAGGAGAAAAAGCTATGCTAGACAGCATTCAACACATTTGGTTCAACAAACACTTGCGAGCAGCAGCTAAACGTTCGTACCTGTATGATATGTTGTCAGTTTAATCCAGGTAAAAGCATCCCCGTAGAGCAGGGTGGATTTCAACCTCCCGATCATGCTTTTGAAGTCCTCCAGATGGATTATATCCAGATGGAACGATGTCGAGGATTCAAATATGTTCTCGTAGTTGTCTGTGCTCTTTCCCGTTGGACAGAAGCATACCCGGTTTCAGATTACACTGCTCCGACTACTGCCAAACAGTTAGTTCGAGAATTCTTCCCACGGTACGGTTTACCACGTGTTGTCTACTCAGATAACGGCCAGCCGTTCTCATCCGAACTAATGAAACACGTTTCCCTTTTGTTAGGCTACCAATGGAAATTCCACTGTGTCCGGCATCCCGAGGCCGCAGGTCTCGTGGAACGCCATAATCAAACTCTGAAAATTAGATTGTCCAAAATATGTAGAGAAAAAGGAGTTGATTGGATAGTAGCCTTACCAGTTGCACTCTTTTACATGAGAATGGTAGCACATTCTCGAACAGGGCTATCCCCGTACGAGGTGATCTTCGGTAGACCACCAAATATGTGGGGGACGCCTATACCTCGCAAAATAACTGATGTTGACTGTAATATGCTGACAGATTACCTGGCTTCCTTGATGTCTGCACTACAATCTTGTCGTTCACAGGTAGCCGCAGCTTTTCCCGATAATACTGAGGTGAAGCCTCATGACGTGGTTCCTGGTGACCTGGTTTTGGTCAGGAATTTCGACCGGAAGACCCAACTGGATCCTAGGTGGAAGTCACCTAAGTTGGTTCTACTGACTACAAGGACTGCCGTGAAGATTGAGGGTCGCAAAGGGTGGTTGCACTCGAGTCATATCAAGAAATTTTATGGACTACCATCCAGTGTGAATACTCAACCCTGTATTCCCTCACAGACAGACTCAAAGCTCCCCTTGGTTGAGAAATCAAAACCAGAACTGTACAAACTGAAATTGAGGTCTAGCAAGTCAGACAATTTGATTGTTTAAGTCCTCTCCAAGGTGAATCGGTTGAATTTGTCTCTGACATGTATCCTCTAGACCGGAATAGAGAAAGAAATCAACAGATGCAGCTGAAAAAACATGCGTATTGTAAATCACTTCGTAGTCACTGCACAGTAACATTATTAATTTTGTTTTTTCTAAGTCTTCTGATCATTATTTTCAGCATACTATTGCATATGTATTACCCTATTCTTAAGCGTGCTTACAACATAACTGCAGAACATTCTTTTAGCGAATTACCTCCGCATGAGTTGTCCTATAGATTTGCGCTGCGCAACAACACATTTATTAGTATGTTACATCATTCCCATCAGACCAGCAATGCCACAAATTGTTGGATATGTGGCCGACTCCCTCCCTATCAGAACTATAAGGGAGTTTTGCCCCTCTTTCCCTATCCGTTCACACACAATGGCTCCTGTGGAGCATGGTTTAGTTTGATTAATTCCCTAGATTCAAATTCCGCAGTTTATCAAGACAACTGGGTATGGGGAAACCTGAACCTAGTTTTGCTTAAAGTCTGCTACCCTAACAAGGAGGGACTTCCCAAAAGAACAGGAACTGATCTAGAAAATGAAGTATATGGATTAGGTAATTTTACACTTAACCTCATGATCCTGAACGTTGAATCTGAAGCTACACCAATCTTGCCCGCCATGTCAGTATTCCCAGTAAAAGGGGAATTATGCATAAGAAAGAATGGTTCCATACATATGGGCCATAGTAAATGCACCACTGTAATAAAATTCAGTGATCAAGGCAAGTCTACATTTAGAGCTTCCCATCATTCCTACTTCATATGTGGCCAGACCGCATATATATGTCTATCTCTAGATTGGGATGGTACCTGTTACATAGCATTCCTTCTGCCACCTGTTTTCCTAGCTCCTCCTGATTATCATAGAAATACCCATTTAGTACACAATAGACAACAGAGAGATCTCCCAATTGTCGATTACACTGAAACAGCATGGGAAAAATACACAGATTTCAATAAAGGATTCTTTCCCTATATAGGTACAGTCACTAATAGTAAGCTGCTACGTAGATTAACCAGAACCCTTGAAGCAGTAGTGAACGAGACTATTTCCGCCTTAGGCAATTTAACAGAAGAGCAGTCTGCTATGCGGATTGTTGTGCTTCAAAATCGTCTTGTCCTTGACGTCATCCTGGCCGATAGGGGCGGAGCTTGTAGGGTCATCGGATCAAGTTGCTGCATTTTCATACCAGAAAATTCGCCGTCAGTATATAAAGCCATAACCCGCCTTCATAAGATTATAAGCCAGATACACCAGAGTCCAGGCACCTGGACTTGGTCCGGTTGGTTCTGGGGCGTGTTGTCAGCCTGGGGATGGAGAATCCTATCCTTCCTAGGTATTGGCTTTCTCATACTATTCAGTTGCTGTTTATGTCTACAATGTGGGCCAGCGATTTGTGGTCTGTGTGCCACATCGTGTATC
Organism: Triturus cristatus; assembly: GCF_964204655.1. NCBI lineage: Eukaryota > Metazoa > Chordata > Amphibia > Caudata > Salamandridae > Triturus > Triturus cristatus. The sequence continues at coordinate 781,613,153 of NC_140590.1, read as the reverse complement.
CCACATCCAAGTTTTCGTTCAAGATCCCGGAAGAAGAAAGAAGAACAAATGATGCTACATGAACAGATCGATGGATTGATGAAGATCGATATCTCCTGAGGGTCCGTAGGGGACAAGGAGGGAATGAGGAAATATGAATTTTGTGATCAGTTATGTCCCCTATCGTAGACCCCAACGGCTCCATGTGCATGCTATAAGTACATGTATGTTCCCTCCTACTCCAGTTTTGAAGACGCAAATATATGTGCGTCCACCGTCAACATGTCCTCTTTCAGATCCGCCATGAATGGGTCAGATACCCCATTCCTAAGTATGAAAGGCCACCGACTTTATGTGGTTCACTTTCCACATTTTACAGATTCAGGCGAGTAGGCCCTGAATTCTGTCATCAAGCCTTTTCCTGCCTTCTGCCTCTGAAAGCTCCAGTCTGAGCCTGCATTTGTATCCATGAACTTTGTCCTACTAACGGTGCCTGATCCAGCATATTGCCTGCCAAAAAACTGTATTTCACCTTCAAGATTATCTACTCCGCTCCTCATCCGATGCATTCCTGTCTAGCAGTTTAGGTAAACATTCCTTCAGCTACTGTGCAAAGAGGCCAGGCCTCGCTGTCCTCATGCAAGTAATTCATAGCTCCGTTACCATGGAATATTCCTACCCCCTCGCATCTCATGTAGACACTTAGACGCTTGTACACTCACTAACAGTCAGTATAGAATAGATTCTATCCTAGAGACCTTTCCTTTTGGATAACCCAGTTCTTTAAACATAGGATATTAGATATGATTCGGGATTAGGTTGACATAACCCCAGACTTCTGTCTCCACATGTAGAGCTAAATGTCAAGTCCCCTTCACCCTCTCGTTGCACGTCAATCACACGTCATGCGGCTGCGCGCGCATCTCTGCCAGATATTTCTGCTGACATTGCAGGATTCTTTTATGGATCCACCCACTTGTGACATCATGTTTAATTACGTATTTTAGTTACACCCATGTATACGCCTTTGTTAGTGACGTATGCACCTTTTATCTGTACTATCAGCTGTTACGCCTCTTGCATCTGTCTCACTGTAATGTATTTTCTATAAAACTGCTTATCTGTCAATAATGTATGCCCCTTCCTTCCTGAACTTTCGTGGTGATGGAATAGAAGGCCCACAATTCGAATTGTATTCCTTTGTATAGGAATAAAGCCTTTTAAAACCTCTAATACCACGGATTCTGCCTCTTATATTTACTGAGTTATTCTTAATAGACTTTACCGCATAAAAAATAGTACCGGTAACGAAATATTTACCACAAACCCACCATTAATGCCCCTGCAACTGAGTTGATAACTGTTTCTCAAATTTTAAAACATTCAGATCTGATAAGGGAATCACTGCATTTGGCGAAAATTGTAGTGGTCATGGATCAAGCTCTCTATCCAAAAGCAACTGAGATCATGTGAAAGCATAAAGCAATGTATGACAGAATCATTCTTCGAATGGGCACTTTTCCTAACATTTGCAATGTCATGTCCATTCTTGGAAAATGCTTTCAATATGCTGGCCTTCGCAACCTTTGCATTGAAGCATACATGATAGCATAAGGATCAATATCATCAGTCCTGGAAGGTCATATGTACAATCATGCAGTTCGAGTATACAAGTGCGTGTATGAAGCTATGTTGAAACTGGCTTGGTGTGAATTTATCCCCTGAGTGGAGAAGAATTAAGAAGAGAACATTCAGGTAGTCTACTTCTTCATTTTGGATGTTAATGAGTTTGCAAATGACATGTGCCAAAAGAGATTAAATAACCTCTTGGAGAATGCTATCTTTGTCGAAGTAAAACAACTTTGGGATGTATTCCTGGAACATCTCCGCCATGACAATGAAGATCTCTCTGCATTTGGGTGCTGTTTGTGGATATTGTTGAAAATGTCTTGCTGGCTCTACTGCATCAAGAAGGAAATTGGCATTTACATCTTACCGCCATACGGTCGATGATCCCATGGTGTTTTGCGTATGATAGGATGAACTACGCTAGATATCTTCCTGTATACTATGCCGAAATGGCATTACTTACAGTGAAACATCCAGAGATACACTAGAACTTCATTAACAAAGCTTTTCAGTTCAACTGACAGGTGTTAATCCATTTGAATGAATTCCGGTCGATCAAGCAGTAGAGGTAACAGTCAACAAAGACACACAGACAAAGTTCAACTTAAAGTTGTGTGCTGTGAAAATATATTATATGACGGTTGAACACAGAAGCACCATTTTGGGTCAGATAAGGGAAATGGTTTGTAACAACAAATCAGATCTTACTCACGCAGATCTACATAAGAAATAAATTGAAAAAGACGAAGAGACTGTTACAAGAGTTGTTAGTCTGGTTCAAACTGGATAAACCCATTTGTTGGGCCACATGATCTCATTAGTCTCTCCATGGCAAAAAGGCATCTCAAGACCTTGCATCCAACATAATAAATGCAAATGAAATAAGTGAACAATGCTACACAGACTTCAAACTTGAGCGCCATGAGAATAATCCATCTATTAAGAAGTTTCATGACCCAGTGAAAATGAACAAACTAAAAACCTTCATTAACATGTCCAAGAACAAGGCAGTGAACAGCAATGGCAGGACAAATCATCATGAAAAAGACAAAGCACTATTTGGTTGAATCATTGTGACAGCACAGAATCCGAACCTTCAAATGGTGAATGTACTCCCTTAGGTCATTTAACATGGGCTTTAGCAACTCCAAAAGGCCTGTTGTGAAAGACAAACAAAGCTGTTTTAGCAACATACTCGCAGAAAACTGTTATAGCTCCTGCAGAAATACCTGGAAAATCAGACATGCTGATTGATGGTATGGTTCTTGTTCAGAGAGTAGAAGGAGAGGACTCAAACTTTGATGACGTGGCTATCTCTGTCTTGTCCATGGCATGGAAGGATACAAGAGTCAAAGAATCAATGTTGTATTTGATGTGTACAATGAGATGTCTATTAAGAATAGCGAAAGGTCAATCAGAGGGGAGGAACTCAGGCACCAGTTACAGAGCAACTCACCTTCCCAGATTGTCAGACAGTGGAGAAAATTCTTAAACCTCGTAAGGAATAAAGAACTCTCATCCATTTCTTGTTAACAAATAGAGGATACCCGAGTATTTTGTAAAACCTGAGAATAAAACACTATTCGCGAACTGTGAAGTTAAATGCTACAAAATCACAACTGAAGGGAGCCACAAAGTACCCAATCTCAACAGTACACACGAAGAAGCAGATGGCCATTTGTTGCGTGATGCTGCACACACTGCTAATGAGGGTTATGAGGCAGTAATGATAAGCTCAGATGACACTGATGTGCTTAGTATGTGTTTGGGATTCCATGACAGAATCATGGCTAAATTGTTTCTGAAATGTGGTACTAAAATATGCGTGTGAGTCAATGGCTTTGGGAAAATAGCTTCAACTTTTGGTGAAAATGTTTGTCGAGCTATGATAGGTGTCCATACGTTTACTGGATGTGACACAGTAAGCGCATTTGCTGGAAAAGGAAAAGTATGTGCATTCAAAATTCTGTCTTTAACAGACATGCACATGTTTGCAGCTCAGAAACGAATGGGATCTCTCTGAAGAACTAATGGACAAATTGGAGCAATTCTCGTGCTTGCTGTATCCACCAAAATCTTCGGTTCATCACATGAATGACTTGAGATATCACCTATTCTGTGCAAAGATGGGTGAGATAGACAGTCATCAACTTGCACCTTGCAGGGACTGTCTGAAGAAACATGCTGAATATGCGAATTATCAAGCTGCTATAAGCAAGAGATGTCTTCTGAATGATCCACAGGCACATGATCCAATATGAAAACCATTGTTTTTTCACAGCTGTGTTGCTAATCCAATACTATCAGACAAAAGGCAAAGAGTGATGACTTACTATCACATATTTTGCATCTCTAGGCATTCCTACCTTGCAAAACAAAAATCAAAGTTAAAACCCATACCCTGAGTGGGACCAATGGCCTAAATTTGGGGCCCTGGCTCATGGCCTAATAACTGAAAATGCAGATTCAGGTCACCGGCTGCTGAGCTGTCATGGGCTCCTATAGCAGCACGGAAAGCAAGTAAATGACTGTTAAGGGCTATCTTGAATTATTTGGTGCACTTTACCTTTTTTATGGGTTAAGCCTTGAGTTGACTGTCCCATGCTTTGTATGCTGTAGGAGGGCCATCCGCTCTGCCCTTCACGCTGACATTGAAAAGCCCCATGAAAAGTAGCCAGTCCGTGCAGCACATACCGGAACATAACATCCAGTTACAGTCCACAGATGTCTAAGGACTGGTCTGCTTAACCTCCAAGAACAAATGCAGGTACTAAGGGCAGAGAGCCTTAGAGAGCAGTATCAGCTCAGCCTGTGAATCTAATGATCATAGATAAAAAAAATTATACATTATCTTGGCCCCAGGAAAACTTTCACTGCAACAAGGAAAACCAGCACCTCAGCTACAAGGAACAACATGCAGTCTCTAATTAAATTAAATTTGTCTTCCTGTGCAGCCCTGCCACGTGCTACACTGCGTGACAATCTTGGGTGCTTTCAGCGATGCGGGAAAATTAGTATATTGCGTTAGGCGAAGCACTTGACATGGCTGTTACATAAATGCTTTCTTCACATATGAGAATACATTTTTGATAATGTTCATGTTTTACCGTTTGATGTTTTTTGAGGACTGGGTTAATTTTCAGCTTCTTGTGGAAGGCCTTGTGGTAGGTATAGTCTTTCTATTTTTTAAAGGGGGCTGTGTTTGCTTAATATTTCAGACCTGGAAATGCAGCAGCAGTCAAAAAGCACCAGCAGACAGGTAAAGCTGAGAAATAGTGGTGTATCGACCACAGAGTGGGGAACACTTATAGGAGGCAATCAGTGCTTGGTGGGCACAGTGCTTTGGTATACTTGCAGGAGGTAAATTGAGTGAGACACAGTAATGGGGATTCTATGGAACTAGGAAATGGAAGCAGGAGACAGGTAAGCAATGCATCCAGGCAATTCATGGGAGGAGATTCTATTCACTCTGCAGCCTATTGCATAAAATACATTTTTCATACTATTCAAATAGCAAAGTGGGTTTCAGGCATGGATGCTTATTGGTCTCGTCATGAGTGGCCCCTTTAGCTACACTGACATTTTAGTCACCCACCCAGTGTATCTTGGGGATGGTAGCTTTGTTTTTAACATGATAAGCAGTCTTTTAAGTGGCAAGGTCCTATCTCTACAGAGTCTCATTTGCAAAAGAAATGTAGAAGAGAAACAAAGTTCTTAGTGACGGGTTTGGAGGCTGTACCTGACTAAAGTCATTGTGGAGGGCCTGGGGAAGAGATGAGTAGGGCAAATAGGAGGAAGATAGTGGCCAGTAGGAGGATGAGGGCCAGGAGGTGAACCATCATGAGGGCTGGAATGACCAAAGCTATGAGGACCAGGACAGGAAGAACCAGGCCCATGGTGACCTAATCCACAAAGACTAAGGTTACCAATGCTATAGGGGCCCAGGATCGAAAAAACGAGATGGAACAGGACAAGAAAAATAAGGAATGGGGTACTGGGACCAGGGTTGAGAAGGGTCAGGAGGGCAAGGAAGATGTGGAATAGGGTGATCAAGACTAGGGCTTGACGGAACAGAGAGACTAGAGGTAGATGGGACAAAAATACCTGGACCATAAGGCTAGGACGGCCTCAGCGAATCGACCAGGGCCAGCAGTAGCGAAACAGGTGGATAGAATAAATAGGACCAGTATCAGGAGACCAGTGGAAAGAAGAACCAGATCTATGAGGACCATGGGTCCAGAAACAAATGGACCAGGCTGGGAAGACCACAACCAGAAAGGACCAGAGATAGCAGGACCAGTAGACCCTAGATCAGCAGGACCTTGAGAAATATCATGGACCATTAAGACCAAGACCTGTGGGACCAGAATCAGAAGGCCCATGAGGGTCAGACTCAGGGGAGCAGTAAACCTGGGAGACAAAGACTACATGAACCAGGGTGACCCACAAGATGGGAACTTGGAGGACCAGTGACATAGGGATGAAGATGACCAGACCCAGAACGATCATTACTAGGAGTACCATGACAGAGAGGACCAGAGTCAAGTAGACAAGAACAAGGTGAAATAGGCTAACCAGGGACTAGAAATATTAGTAGGACTAGGATGGCGCAGGAGGACTAGGGAGATGAGCAAAAGGGGGATCAAGCCCAGGCATAACAGGACCACAATGACCACAACTAGGAGGACCAGGCTGCAGGGCTAGGAACAGGATGGTCAGGAAGTTGAGGAAGTGGATGGCCAGGCCCAGGAGAGCCAGAACAAGAAGGGCCATGGTCTGTTGGTAGAGAACCACGAGGACAAGGGCCAGAAGGACTAGCACTGGGAGGATCAGGCCCAGATTGAGAAAGACTAGGAAAATTAGGAGCATGAGGATCATGGTTGCTAGTACCAGGGGAACAGAATAAGCAAGGAAGGTGAATGGGCCAGTACCAAGGATACCAGGAGGACCAGAAACAGAGCAAGAAGAGTTAAAAGATTCAGTACTAAGAGGACCAGGAAAAGGCCATGGGCTTTAGGACTAGGGCCCAGAGTGCCAAGTGGAACAGAAAGACCAGGATCCTGGGGGTAGCAGGAACAGGGTAAGAAAGTTCAAGAGGACCACAATAACCAGAGCCAGGAAGCTCAAGTTAACTGGACCTAGATAGCCAGGAAGACCAGGTCCAAAATGGCCAGGTTCAGAAGGACCCAAACAAAGACAACCAGAACCAAGAGGGCCCAGACCACTGTGTGTGGTGCAAGAAGGACCATGAGGATAATGCACAGGACATGGAGGGCTAGGACGATCCAAATTAGGAGTACAATGGCCAAGAGGGAGAGACCTAGAGCAACAGGACACAAGGGGCCTGGTGGACCAAGGTGACCAGCAGGGCCAATAATTGGAATTGGATGAACAGGGGTGAAAAGAATCAAAAGAAGGAGGTCAAGGGGACGGGGGCCAATAGGACCCGACTGCAACAGGAAAAGCTAGGAAAAAGGGCCTAGAAGGAGCAGCATAGCCAGAAGGACCAGGTAAAAGAGTTGGGGATACAAAGGTCCAAATAAGGAGAACATGTAGCAAAAGGCTCAAGTCTCGTAGTTACAAAACCCACAGGAGAACATGGACTGTGAGGACCAGGAATAGGAAGACCTGTGCTAGGCAAACCAGACTGAGAGTGTGGAAGATTAGGAGAACAGAACGTGAAGACCCAGCAGGATATGGCCAGGCAACCACAGCCAGGATGACAAGAGCTATAAGGACCAGGTTAACAAGGATGAGTGAGAGCACAATCTGTGAGACAAGGAAGATAAAGTCACAGAGACCCAGTGTAAGAAACTGGCTCTATATATACTGCACCAAAGTGAGGTACAGTGTGTATAGAGTCCAAGGGTCTCCAGAGGTTTGGCAGAGGTTAAAGGTAGATAGCACCTTACTCTCTAAAGTGGTAGCTTGGTCGAGCAGTAGGGCAGTATCAGAGGACAGTGTAAAGCATTTGATGTACACATTCAGTCAGCAAATGGTCTCACACACTCAAGAACTGAACTCTAGGTCAATTGTTTTGTATACAAAAATATACTGTTGTTTTATTTCTAGAACCAAGCAAGCCTGGTACAGGTAAGCATATAAATACTTTGCAGTAGTAATTGACTTGCATGAATACAGTTCAGAATTGAAGTATAACTTGTACTGGTTTTGGCTACAGTTTTAAGAAAGCAGTTTGCAACTCATTGCAGGTATAGTACATTCAATTGAACGGGCTTTTTAAGTAAAATGTAGTTAATTACTTTTTAGATTACTTTTCTAACCACAGGACTGGATGCTAGATTCAGTCCTGGGACATTTCCTGAAAACAGGTGAGTAAATGCGTTTTGGTTAAAGGTACGATTTTTTAAAGGAATATTATTGCATTTCAAAAGTTGACACTTATAACTTTTTCATATAGAATCACCAATGTTATCCTACGGGAGGAAATTCATTTAGCAGGTAAGTTAGGTTATTGTTACTTTTTCTTACTCAGTGCTGGATCCTGGATTCAGCACTGGGAAATTTCCTGAAAACAGTTGAGAAAATGCGTTTTTGTTATTCGGCTGATTTTTAAGGAATATTTGCAGTTTTCAAAAGTCGGCACTTAGAAACTTTTTGGGAGAAGAAGTGTCCATGTGATCCTATGAGGAAAAATTCGTTATCGGTTTCAAGGTAAGTAATCGGTCTTTTGAGTTAGGGTTCTGGGGTTAGACTCAGGGGTCTCCCAGGGTCAGTGATGCACTGTTATTGCACACTCAGTGGCACTAGGGCGGCCGGGTGCAGTGTGTAGAGACCCCATGTTATCCTATGAAGGATAGGGGGACTCCGGTTGGTGGCTGCTGGGAAGCAGGCCACAGGGTTGTGGGAGGAAAGCTCCTAGGGTTATGCTCAGGGCACGTTGGGGACCAAGTTAGCACCAAAGGGGCACCCTCAGCGGCGCTAGGGCAGCTGGGTGCAGGGTGCAGTTTTGAGGTCGGGTGCCCTGTTGAGTTCAATGGAGATTCTCCGGGACAAAGAAACACTGCAGGCTCAGGACGAAGATCTTCCAGGGGTGACCACCACTTTTAGGGGTAAGTTGGGATGTAGAGGGATGGTTAGGCACCACTGGGTTGGGCACACAAGGCCGTGGGGCGTCGGGTGCAGGGGTGCCTTCGGTCGTCAGATTTTCTTACCCGCTCTGGTTGCGGTAGGGGGGGTCTCCTGGATGGAGGCTGAAGGCGTTGTCTGGAGGCAGGTCAGGGGTTGCTGGATCTCGGGTCAGGATCACCGGCGGGACCTCAAACACAGGTCGGGCTCGGCGAGTGCAGAGTGTGCTGGATTCGCGGTTTCTGGCTGGCACCAGAAGCTGCAGCTCAAAAACGTCTGGTGTTCACAAGAGAAACAGCTTGGAGAGTGAATGCAGGCAGGTCCTCCGGGGTTTTTGAAGTTGCTGGCCACTGGACACGCCGGGGTTTTGCAGGAGCAGGTTCGAGAGGCCTGTAGGGCTAGGGCCAAGTCAGTGGGCGTTGTCCTCTTGTTATCTCTGCACGGCTTCTCGTCCTTCTTCTTCTTCTTCTTTTCTTGTGGTTGCTGGATCTGAGGAAGGAAGGTTCAGGGTGCCCCTAAATACTAAATTTAGGGTGTTTACAGGTAGGTAAAGGGCAGGGACCAATGGGTCCCTTCCCTGGGGTGGGTATACCCCCTAATCTGCTACTCTCCAGTGGGAGGGGGGCAGGAGCCTGTCCCTGGTTGGCTGTGTCCACCCATCCTCAAGATGGCGGGGACTCAAGGTTGTGCTTCACCTCGCCTCCCCCACCTTAAGGGTGGAGTTGGTAGAGGTGGGCACACCTCTCTTCCTCACTTGTTTTTCCCGCTGGTTCTCCCGCCCAAAGTGGGGGGTAGAACCAGTGGGGACCAGTTCCTGAAAGCAGCAAATGGACTAGAGAGGCTCACAAAGGCCGCATACCTTTGAAGCTTCTCCTTCGTAAACCCTGCCCATCCTGGGGGAGGAGGCTTGGCACCTCGTCCTAGGATATGCATTGTTTCAGGCCCCCGAGAGCAGCAGGCTCTCGACCCAGGGGTCCAGAAACATGTCTGGTGGTGGCAGCCTGGCAGCCACTCAGTCAGGTCACTGGTAGTTGGTCGTTTTTCAGGGGGCATCTCTAAGATGCCCTCTGTGGTGCATTTTACATTAAATCCCACACTATCATCAGTGTGGGTTTAATGTGCTGAGAAGTTTGATACCAAACTTCCCTGTCTTCAGTGTAGCCATTATGGTGCTGTTGAGTTTGTAATGACAACCTCCTAGCACCATATACTCTTAATGGCAGCACTGCACTTACAGGGCCCTGGAATGTACCTGGGAACTGTGGGGGGATAAGGTTCATGCACCCTCACCACAGGCATAGGGCACCCAGCTAGAGGGGTGACTGATGTATGCCAGGGCAGGGGTTTGTGGGCATGGCACACAGGGATGTGTGCCATGTCGACTCTTTGTTTTGTTCTGCGCCCAGACGCTCAGCCTGCAAAAGCCAGTGTGTGTGTGTCAGGGTACAGGGCCTCTAAGGTGGCACAATAAGTGCTGCAGTCGTTAGGGGCCTTCTCTGGTCACAGTGCCCTGGGTACCTATGGTACCATTTACCAGGGGCTGACATGTGGCCAGAGATGCCAAATGGGTTTTGTTTTTGGGGAAAAACACAGGCCCTGGGGTCCTGATTGGCAGGGCACCAGAGCACATCAAGTCAAAGAGCATCAGTAGTCTGGCAACAAAAAAAGGGGGGTTTACTGCAACAGAAACCCACTTTCTCACACCCAGGAGTATCAGTACCTGGCATACCAGGACAAGGAGGACCAAGATTAGAAAGAAAAGGAGGACCAGGACAAGGAGGGACAGGGTGATAAGAATCAGGATCACCATGCCAGGTGTCTCAGAACTGGATGACCTGAACAAGGAGGATCAGGACTAAGTGGACAAGTTAGCGCAGAATGAAGATAACAAGGACCTGGAAGGCCAGATCAAAGAGTATCATGACAAAATGGATGAGGACCATGAGGACCATGAGAACTAGTCAGACCAGGAGCAGGTAAAGTATGTCAATTAGGTTCAGTAACAAGATGGGGAAGATTAGGTGGACTAGAACAAAGGGGACCAGGACCTGAAGTACTAAGTTGAAGTGGAGGACCAGGTTGGTGGGTATCAGCTGGATCAGGACAACCAGAGCCATGAGGAGCAATGGGACCAGATCTGTTGTGTTTCGATTTAGATGCCCGTACATAGGTTTCCCTGAATCATGTCCTTATATAGGCACAATTCGCATTGCCCTTATTTAGGCATAGAATCCCAGTTCTTATTTAGGCATTAGCCATTCAATCCAAATACAGGCATGGTCACCTATATCCGTCCATCCCACGTTACAACAAGTTCTTAGAAACCAGACCCTTAAGCCGTCGGAACTTTCCCTAGCTAGGATTATTGATTTCTCCCAGAACTGATCTATTATGCATGAGCTACTATTCCTTAGGGGTTCATCCATGACGTCTTCCTCTGCCCGACTTTACGTCAATGCTAGCATTCCTAAGCACCTTCCGGGTATAAATATACCTTCCCTTACCATGGCAAACCATGGCACGGCTCGGCACGATTTGACTGCACGGTTTGCCAGGGCACGTTCGGAAGAGACCATATCCCGGCCTGACTCACTGACCAGACGCTGTCATCCCTGCTCGCAGAGAATCCAGCTTCCAGTGTTCTGACTCCCTTCGAGGGGTGTTAGAGTTTGAGACCCGGAAAGAGATTCCCACCTCTCTCATTCTAAAGGTATGGAGCTGACTAGGACCTAGAGGGTCTCTTGGCATACAAACTTAGTATATACCATACTATAGAAAACAGCACCTACTTTTACCTCGCACTACACTTAGGTTAGGTACACTAGGGTAGAACTATTTAGAAGCATCAGACGAGTATTCACTTTTTAGCCTGTGTTATTTATGTATGTATATATGAATATAGGTCATAGATAAAAGACAATGTTATTGCAGTATTATTTTTTCTTACTGCTTACACTGTGCGTATTATATCTTGCTTACTGTCTAATGATTGTCACAGCTCATATCTCTTACACGAGAAACAAGACTGTTGAATAAATCCCTTTATTGAAACGCCCGTCTATCTATTTTCTGTGCAACTCTGGAGAAACTAAGCATGCATGATTGACTGAGTGAAACTATTATCTATTGTTTCCACGATTTTGAGAGGCGTTCCGATTCTAAGGGAAACAAAGTTGTCATGTTTATGTGGTTGTCAGAAACGAATCCCTTCTTGTTTATTCGAGAAGTTTCAAGTGACCTCTGAGTTAGCTGGCACACAACGTGATTAAGTTTAATGTACTCGATAGGAGCATACTGACCTTAGTCTTATGCAAAAATTATAGTGTATATTATTCCAATGCACAGAGCCTATAAGGGATATAGGAACTACACTACAGACCAGGATCAAAAGAACCACGCCTAAACCAACAGGACCCAATGAGGACCAGAACCATTAGGCACAGTACCAGGTGGACCAGGAAGACAAGGCCCAGGGCAAAGAGAATGAGGATGACTCAAACCAGTAAGACTAGGCATGCCAGACCCAGGAGAACCAGGACAATAGGGCTAGGTGGAGATGGGCTCAGACGCTCAGTTGGATCAGGGTGGGGAGGGTCAGTAGTACCAGGATCAGGAAACCCAGGAAGAGCTAATATAAGGTAGGGCCATGGAGATTAGGGTCAGGAATGGCTAGGGTCAGGAAGGACTAGAACCAGGATCAGCAGATTCAGGAAACCAGCACCTGGGAGACCAGAAGTAGTCAGACTAGGGCCGGGAGGACTAAAGCAACCTGAACAAGGAGGACTTGGAACAGGAGCAGGTGATGAATCAATACCAGAAGGCATAGAAGGAAGAAGACTGGAAGCAGGAGGACACCTATGTGATTCTATGCCACATGTATTAGGATATTTGTCTTGTAAATAGTTCTCATTCATGCTTCTTATGCTGTCATCCCCTACAGACCACCGCCATTTTCAGTTCGCTTATTGTACATCTTAAGTATTTGCTGAAAAATCACATCAGCAAAAAGACCAAATGATGGACGTAAAGATGAACAATGCAAACAATCACCCCCAGTCACAAAGATCTGGGTTTAATCCATTGTTCTTTCCCTCACCACGCCACACCATTTTGGGCCCAGCCATATGCAAATCAGTCTTAACCCTGTACCTCATGGGAACAGTCCAGCCCGAACTGCCAGGCCAGGTCCTCCCTGGACCAGATAGAAGCATCATTGGACTGGGTTCGGGGCATCACCCCATATCAGCCAGTCAAGCTTGAAACCAGTGGCGCAGTGAGCACGGCACCCACCTCTAGGCATACCTTTTCCACTTAGGGCGACATGGATAAAGCGTATAGTTACTGGTCCGGTCAAATGGAAAGTAGTGTATCCTACCATGCCTCTACCCAGTGCTTAATTTGAGCCAGTGGTTGCAGGTGGGCACAACAGCAACCATTTTCAGGGACCAGCACTTACTTTGCCTCATCACACTTGGACCTAGAGCAAGAGAGAGAACAATGCAAAAGGATGAAAGGAGGCGGAAGAGAAAGATAAAAACATTGTGACAAAGGGATAAAGCAGGTATGAAAAAGAACATGCAAGAGTGGGAAAAAGGAGAAGGGAGTGTATGATGGGGTAAAAAAGAGGCAAGAGGCATCTACACCATGCAGCCTTGGTATGGCTAGCGCAGAAGACTCTCATAAAGTTCCACAAATTACAACAGTTTAAACTTAGTTAGAGAAACTGGATTTTTCATGCCTTTCTAGGCTGATTAATCTTTGCCACAATTTTCGTATGGGGCTTTACACAACAAAGTCGTCAATAATTACATTTGCTGTTCGGTCAATAAAGAGAGAGTTGTTGAAGTTTTTTTTACATTAATTTTCTCATCTTGGTAGATTAGTCAGTATTTTTGTTCTTTAATTCAAATGAGTGGCAAATCAATTACAGAATTAATAAGAAATAAGATTGGTAAGAACAAGCATAGAGAAATAAAAACAGTGTGTTCCATTCAGAGTATATTCCCTATTCTAAACTAAAGAACCTATTCTGTCCTAATAAGAACCTATAAAGAGTTCCTTCTAGAAAGAGCAAGTAGATTTTGGAGAAAAGTCAAATAACTAAGAGGATGATCGAACTCCCCATAAAAGGTTGTTTCGGAGACTCAGCCGAGCTCTCCGGATAATTGCAGTAGCAACCGTCTAGAAGGGTGTGAAGGAAAGAATCGCAGCAGTAGCTATAATCAGCATAAAACAGAAAAGTCTCCTCACAAAGCGCAAGGAAAACAAAGAAATCACTGTAAACAGTAGCTTGTGGCAAGTCAGGCTAGCACAGGAATGTGCCAAATGACATGGCAGGGTAGGAATGCATGGAATGAGGGAGGAGCACCTCTCTAGCTAGGAACACGTACTATATAGAAAGCATCTAAACGTGTTGCAAAATGGGTGAATATGTCATCAGAGTCCAGTGGTGAGAGATCTTTGAAGGGTTTGTCGTCTTCTTCCTCGAATTCCCACGGTAAACGGCACATCAGCATGAAGTCATTTAGATGTGGCTACAACGTATTACAAGAAGTTACATCTACGAAGGTTCTCATGAGAACCCTATTCAAGCTTGCTCTGGTAGCTGTCTGGTGTCTCATTGTATAACAATAAGCTACTATATGAAACGAAACATTAAAATTCTGGTATGTCCTGGTTAGATCGCAAAATGTAAGCTTCAGCAAGCATTTTCTTTTGTTTAATACACCTGTTCAATATGTATATGTGGCAAAGAAAACAATCTAAGTACACTAAAATGATATGGTATGCCAGTATGTAGGCCTTTTCTATGTGTCGCATTAAACAGGTTAGATTGTCTTTATAGGCCTTCATACTATCTATAGGTCTATGGGGAAAGAAATAGTACCAGACTGTATCCATATCCTTTGCTTGCGAATGAAAGTTCATGCTTTCTATTAATAGTACCTGGGAAAGTATTAGATCATGATTAGAACAAAAGTACTCAAAATGTCCTCTCCTAAAAACTAATGAAAATAAGGTAAAGCAAGAAATAGTATAAAATTAGGCATGCTATAGAAGGTAACCTCTTCTGACACCGAAGCAGGTAAGTGTGCACAGATGTAGCACTCTTTTGCGCTCATTGCGTTTGTGTATTCTTGTACTAACCTACAATAGACATTAGTGGAAAAATCATCCTTCTTGTAGATTACAAATTAGTGACTAAAGGGATCTTCCCTAGTACTGGAAGTATAGGCATTAGTAATGTTCTTGTCTTTAAGCTTTGACTCTGGTGCTAAGTAAAATCTTATCAGTACTATAGTGATCATTGGTATTATTCCTACGATTATTGAACCCATAATATGGTTACCTTTATATCTAATGCAACACATTCTTTGAGTCAGTTCAAAGCACTTGGTCAACAGCTGGTGATGAAGCTTAGAGAATAGTTTCTTTAGTGTGGTAATTTCTTTTTATTTGTTTTTCCTCTTCTTTTTTCTTCAGTTAAGCGCATATCCAGACCATCCTTAGTCCTACTCTGTATTCTTCTCAAATGTCATCTCTATGTTTCATGTAACTTTCAGCTCGAACCTAGGTTAGTCTTCTGTAAAATAACAAGCTAAAATAACAAATATCTAATAACCATGATCAAAAATGATCCTTCTGTTTGTTCTTGATATTTCTCAATAACTTTTTATCTCTACTTTGTTTTTTTTCCTTTCAGGGGGGTTTAACTAGTTCAGACTTCACATTGCACAAGTTTTCCAATGTAACATTCAAGGCAGTGTTCACAAAGTGCAACTATTCTGGTGCTGAATACCTGCACTTGGCACCTGCACTTGGCACGTGTGATCTTTTTTATCTTCTTAGGTTTTGCTGATTTGCGTCTAAGCTGCTCTCGTCACCAGTCTCTTCAGGTATTGGTTTTGGTATTTGAGCTATTGAAGCTATTGAAGCACTTTTTCTCAGATTTCTGTTTTCATAGCCTTGTGGCCATTCTGCTTATTCCAGTGCGGGTTCCTTCGCCTGGATCTTCATCTCTCAAAGCCACATTCAAAGCACTTTCTCTTGGTGACTTGATCTCTACTTCTCTTTTATTAGTGTTCTCCACACCACTCTGGGTTATTTCTGGTACTTGCACTTGATTTTCTGTTCACTGTTCTTCACGCCTTTCATTCCCATCTTGCTGAACCGGCAATGGTGCTTCTGGTCTAGGTAGTCTCTCAACTGGTGGTGCAACCACCAATGCTCTTTGCTCAGGATCAAAGACTAATGGTGCCCCTTCTGGATTGTTCATTCTTTTGATGTGAGAGACATGAATCCATTTTGAGACTCCAGCGCACTTAACAGCAGTGTGTGTAGAAGGATCACATGAAAGTGGCCTTTCCATCTGGGCTTAAGGCAAGTCTTCCAAACATGCTTCTTGATTGCGACCCACTCACCAGGATTGAGGTTGTCACACTGTTCTTGATGTGGATCTTGCGTGGCAGCTGAGACCTGATGAGAGACAGAATGGACTATGTCAGCCAGTTCCTTGCAATAGTCCAAGATAATGTCATCAAGTAATGGTTGAGAGAGTATTTGCGGGAACAGCAGGTAATCTCGCTGCTCTGCCAAACAGTATTTCATGCTCAACAATACCAGAGGCTTCTGGTATGTAACTGCAATGACATTCTTTTTTATTTTAAAGGCTAGGCAAATCATTTTCATAACTTCGTTGTTGAAGTGTGTTTCTCTGTCTGACTCAAGAGAAATCGGCATGCCGGACCTGGGGATTAATTCACATAATTACAATTTTACTACAGTGAGGCTGTTGTTTCTTCTAGTAAGTTAGGCTTTCCCCCATCTTGAGAAGACACACACTATCACCAGGATATATCTCAGCCCTTTATGGACTGGCATCTCGATAAAATCCATCTGCTTCCTATTGAATGGGCCACATGATCTCCCTATGTGTGTTTGAGTGACATTTGTTCATTTCCCTACGTTTAGCTGTTGACAAGTTATGCACCTATGACAAACCTTTTCTGCCAGCATCCTGAATCTGGGGTTATACCAACACTGTCTGAAAAGTCTCACCATGGCGTTTCTCCCAAAATGTGTGTATCCATGACAATATTGTGTCATTGGAAACAACACGCTGTCTGGTAGTACCGGTCTCCCATTTGCTGACATCCAGATGTCATTTGCATTTTTCTCACAACCTGCTTTTCCCTAATTGTTCTATGGTGCTTCTGACACATTTTCCTACACCCTCTTCAGCTCATCCCACATATCAGTGATATGCATCAACATGGAATAATAACTCTCCTTTTCAGACTCCCATGCGAAACCTCCATTAAATGAACAGGCTAAAAGAGAATAGTATCTGGCTATAGAGGCAGCATATCGGTTGCCCATGGCAACGTATCCACTTCCTCCTTGATGAGCTATGCACTTCACCACAGCAATTTCTCCTGGCAACTGTAATGCATCCAGTAGGTTCTTGATGGGGTTTCCTGAGGATGTTAGAAAACCTCACTGTGACCATAACTGTCCAAAATCATGGACTACACCAAACCCATATTGGCCTGCAGTAAATATGGTAACTCTCATTTGAGCAGTTAAACTGAAGGCTCTATTAAGAGCAATTAATTTAGCAACTTGGGCAGAGAAGACTTTTTAGAGCCATGAAGCTTCGACCACATCATTTATGGTGCACACAACATGTTCTGCTCTGAGTGTGCCATCATTACCTCTCAAGCATGAGCCATCTACAAATAACACATGATCGGTCTCAACCAGAGGTTCATATGTAATATCAGGGCTGGGTGTGGTGCACAATTCTGTGACATCTAGACAGTTGTAATCAATTTGATCACATTTTTCAACATTTACAGGCAATAACGTTGAAGGGTTCAACACTGTGCAACTTTTTAAAACCACAAAATACTTTGCTCATATTTCATCAATCTATTATGGGTAATATATTGAGTCTTTGTTCTAGCTAGAAACAGCTCCACAGAGTGAAGGACCATGACAGTTAATGAGGATTCCATCACTATGTTCTTGATCTTTTCCAGACCACCGCTTTAAGGCAACTGGGATGTTCTGCTGCTACTGGCTCAAGGATGGTAGAAAAGTAAGCAACAGGTTTTCGAGATCCGCCATGTGTTTGTGTCAAAACCGAGAGGGCGCACCCATCTCTCTCACTCCAAAATAGTCGGAGCTCTTTTGAATAATCTGGTATTCTTAGAGTCAGGGTGCGACACAATTTATCTTTCAACTTCAGGAATTCTTTTGCACATACATTGTCCCATGGAATCGTATCAGACGCATCTCTGTGTGTTAGTCTCAGTAAAGGCTTTGCCACCAAAGAAAAGTTTCGTATCCACTGCCTACAGTAGCCAACCTTTCCCAAAAGCATCCTGATTTCTTTTTGAGTTTGTGGTGGATTCACCTGCAAAATAACTTCCACTGTGACAGTTTTCTAGCTCCTTTCATAATGTTGTGTCCCAGATATTGAACATTTTTTGGAAGTACTGCAGTTTCCCTGAAGACACTTTGGCCCTAATTGGGATGTCTATTGGAAAGCCTCCAACCGCCATTTGGAGGCTTACCGACCAACATCATTGGCTTGAATTCCGCACCGCCGTATTATGATTACAGCAGTTGGTATCCAAACCAGCCGGTCAATCTGGCTGGCTTCCGATGAGCTGAAGGAGCCCTTTGGAAAACCAAACATAATGCCTTACGGAATGCCTTTGCGCCATCAGGATTATGATGTCGGTTTCCAGCAGGCTTTCGATGTCAGGCTTTCCGCTATGGAAAGCCTGCCGGAAAGCGACTTTGGGGGCCTCTAGCAGGGCCCCCTTCTCTCTGCGGCCTACGGTTGTGGGCTGGGGAAAATCCCTTCACTGTGTGGCAGGCACTGTGAGGTGCCTGCCACACTGTGCAGGGATTTACAGTAACTCCTATTTCTCTAAGGGAGCTTGTGCTGCGGCCGGTTTCCGACTGCCTCACAAGCTCCCATAGAGAAATGAGAGTTTGTGACCGCACCATGTGCAGTCACATCATAATTGCGGTTTCAGATGTTCTGACCCGAGGTCGGTCAGTTTAGAAACCGCAGGGATGTTGGTCGAAGGCAACTCCGACTGACATCCCAATTAGGGCCTTTGTGTGCGTTCTCTACGAGGTGATTCAAGAGTGCAATGGTGCCAGTTTTACATGCATTCTGCGTTTCTGATGCCACAAGCAAATCATCTATATATTGAATAACGGTGGATTGATGTGGCATTACCAGGGTCTTTAAATTATTTTTCAAAATCTGGTTAAAGATACATGGACTCTCTGAAGACCCCTCTGGAACACGACACCATGTTAACGATTTCTAATGGAAGACAAAATAAAATACAAATTGTCTCTCTTCATGCAATGGCACTGAGAAGAAAGCCTGACATAGATTGATCACAGTAAACCATTCTGCAATACATGGAATTTGAAACAGTATGGAGGCTGTATTCGGTACCATAGGACAACAGGGTACTACAATTTAATTTATTTTCTATAAATCCTGAACTATCCTATGTTTTCCATTGGGTTTTTGTAAACCCATAATTGGAGAGTTTACATGGACTTCCAATTCATTCTCTCATGATTTCTTTTTGTAATAAGTCATCTATCACTGGTTGTATACGTGCAATATTTTCTGGGTTCAAATGGTACAATGGTGTTCTAGGATAAACAGCATTTAGTTTCACAGTAATTCGGACAGGTTCTACACCTTTAATTTGTCCAATGTCTTTCCCTGTAAATTCCCAAATTTCTGCATTCACAGTTTCTCTCAAATCTTTGGGTAATTCATCAACAGGTAACAAAGGTTTGCTGTCTGATCAGTTTAAACTCTACATCCTTATCATGTGTTTGGAATGCTAATCAATCAATCAATCAATCAATCAGAGTACTTGTATAGAGTGCTACTCACCCGTGAGGGTCTCAAGGCGCTGAGGGGAGGGGGAGCCGCTACTGCTCGAAGAGCCAGGTCTTGAGGAGTCTTCTGAAGGCGAGCAGGTCTTGGGTCTGCGTAGGTTGGTAGGGAGGGTGTTCCAGGTCTGGGCGGTGAGGTAGGAGAAGGATCTGCTGCCGGAGGTTGTTCGTTGGATGCGGGGGACATCGGCGAGGGCGAGGCTGGCGGAGCGGAGCTGGCGGGTCGGGGTGTAGAAGTTGAGTCTGCTGTTCAGGTAGGCTGGTCCGGCATTATGGAGTGCTTTGTGTGCGTGGGTGAGGAGCTTGAAGGTGATCCACTTGTCGACGGGGAGCCAGTGTAGGTTTCTCAGGTGGGGGGTGATGTGGCTGCAGCGGGGGACGTTGGCGATCAGTCGGGCGGAGGCGTTTTGGATGCGTTGTAGACGTCGTAGGTGTTTGGCTGGGATTCCTGCGTAGAGTACGTTGCCGTAGTCCAGTCTGCTGCTGACGAGGGCCTGTGTCACCGTTCTTCTTGTTTCAGTCGGGATCCACTTGTAGATCCTGCGGAGCATGCGGAGGGTATTGTTGCAGGAGGAGGAGACGGCGTTGACCTGTTTAGACATGGAGAGGGAGGAGTCGAGGAAGAATCCTAGGTTGCGTGCATGGTCGGTGGGTGTCGGGTCTGCTCCCAGTGTGGCCGGCCACCACGAGTCGTCCCAGGCTGAGGGGGTGGGTCCGAGGATGAGTACCTCCGTCTTGTCCGAGTTTAGCTTCAGGGGGCTGTTCTGCATCCAGTCAGCGACGGCCTTCATTCCCTCGTGGAGGTTGGTTTTGGTGGTGTGCGGGTCTTTGGTGAGGGAGAAGATGAGCTGGGTGTCGTCGACGTAGGAGATGATGTTGAGGTCGTGTTGGCGGGCCACTTGTGCGAAGGGGGCCATGTAGATGTTGAACAGCGTCGGGCCAAGGGATGAGCCCTGGGGGATGCCGCAGATGATGTCGGTGGCCTCGGATCGGACAGGCGGGAGGCGGACGCTCTGCGTTCTGCCGGAGAGGAAGGACGTGGTCCAGTCAAGGGCCTTCTCTTGGATTCCGGCTTCTAGGAGGCGTGTATTTAGAGTGCGATGGCAGACCGTGTCGAAGGCGCCTGACAGGTCCAGGACGATGAGGGCTGATGTTTCGCCGTTGTCTAGTTGGCGCCTGATGTCGTCTGTGGCGGCGATAAGGGCTGTCTCGGTGCTGTGGTTTCGTCTGAACCCGGACTGGGTACACCATCCTGTGTACAGTAGATGTTGCAATTTAACTTGCACAGTAAATCTCTCCTTAACAGGTTCACATGACTTGAATCGCAAACAAATTGGTGCCTCTCTTCAAAGGATCCTATTTTTACTGGTAACCTTTCAGAAACTGGATTTTGAATTTGTTTATTAGTTATTCCAACAACTTGGATTGGTTTTCCTGAGAGAGGTAAGTCTGGAATCTCCACCGTTCTAACTGTGGACCTGGTGGCACTGGTATCAATGATAAATTATACGGGAGCAATAAACCTCTACATCTACATGTGGGCCACTCTGGTCTACCTCTAAGACTGCACCAAGTACTCAGTCTTCTTTCCCTCTCAGGCACCCTCATTGGGAATTATCTGAACTCAAACCATCAGTTTTGAATAGCGGGAATTGTTGTAAGATATTTTGGTATGGGTTCTAGAAATATGGCATAGCATTCTGAAATTGATTAGTATTCATTTTTGCAAGTTGATTCAAATTAAATCCAGGATTCCCCATCTGTGCAGGTGCAATTGGCATCACTGGGACCCACACCTGTGCAGAAATTTGCATTCTCTGACTGGGCACTATTTGCATTTGCATAACTTGGGGAATTTATGGTGTTGAGACAAAATATTGAGTTGGAAATATCAAGTCAAAATGTTCGTGACATGGAAATATGGTCAGCAAGAATATCGTTGTCAAGAATATCGTTTTTAAGGTAAGTAATGTTGATTTTTAAAATATCCAAATTAATAATATTGATTACAGAATTATAGTTGTTTATATAGTGTAATAAAAAAATTATTTCTATTTTGTGTGGGGGTTTATAGTGGTACAGCGTTAGAAGTAATTTAATTGTAATTATTTAATAATTAATTATTTAATATTAATTATTTAATTTAAAATTAATTATGTTAATAGTATTAAATATGTGTTTTAAATATACATTTAATGTGCAGGTTGTGGAGTTTATAGGGGTATAGGGAGGGAAGTGATTTAATTAAGAATTAATTAATAATTAATTGTTAATTAATATTAATTATTTAATTGACAATGAATGATGTTAATTGTGTAAATATTTTTTGTTTTAGGTGTGGGTTGTGGGGTTTATAGGGGTATAGGGTAGGAAGTAAATTAATTCTAAGTAATTAATATGTTTATTTAATAACGATTATTTAATTTATAATTAATCATGTTAATTGTGTAATTCATTTTTGTAACAAACATTTTAGGCGTGTGTTTGGGTTTTGTTGGCTTATATGGTAGGAAGTAAATTACATTTTAATTAGGTTAGAATTCATTTTTTAATTTATAATAATTATTTTTTTATTATTTTCTTTATTAGCCTTCATATAACTTTACAAACATTTGGCCTGTGTGACCACATTTCCAGCATTTGGGAGCACTACATCCGTACATATTCAGCCAGGCCTTGGAAACAACATAAAAATATATAATAAATACACTTTCTTGCGTATCTGCAGGAGAATCACTTGCCTCAACTCTGTTCCTCTGACTCTACAGAGTTACAAAAAGATATAGAATCAGTTGAGGTCGAGGATGCTATAAAATCTCTGTCCTCCGGCAAAGCGGCTGGGGTGGATACCATCCTGCTCGAATTTTATAAGACTTTCAGGGATATACTTTTGCCTGTCTTCACGCAGCTGAGCATGGACATCGTTAGTGGGGGCGATGCTCCTGCCTCATGGAGTACTACTAATATTGTGGTATTCCCTAAGAAGGGGAAGCCAACTGATGACTGAGGTTCTTATCGTCCAATATCTCTAATGAATTCTGACGCCAACATTTTTTCTAAGATTCCAGCTTCACGCCTTCCTCCTGCTTTTCACAAGTTAGTCTCGGAACAGCAGCATGGCTTTGTCCCTGGCAGAGACACGACCGCGCACATTAACACTGCTGTAGCAGCCTTCGATGTCTCTGGCAAACTAAACCAACAGATAGGGATGGTCATGCTGGACGCAGAAAAGGCATTTGACAGAGTTGCTTTGGAATCTCTCTGGATGACCATGCTTACATTTGGTCTTTGTTCTCGATTTATCTTCTCTGTGCCGAAGCTTTATAAGAAGCCGGTAACAGCAATCAAACTGAATGGAATGACATCTGCCCTCTTTACAGTGCAACGGGGAACATGGCAGGGTTGCCCACTGTCACCCTTACTGTTTGCACTTTATATTGAGCCATTTATAAGGCACCTGCAACAGAATGGAGCGATACCCACAGTGTGTCTCAACGGTGTGGAACTCAAGGTCACTGCATGCGCAGATGATATTGCAGTCCTCTCTGCCAACCATGGAGAAGCTATAGTTAATATTACGAGAGAGGCTGATCTATTTTGTTCCTTCTCCGGCTATAAGTTGAACTTAGCCAAGACTCAGACGATTGTAAATTTTCAATCTGACAACCTGCCTCTCGCACTAGGGGTTACACAAACAGCTATCTAACTTGGTGTAGCAGTCAGGTAAACGACATTGTGTCTTTAAACTATGAACCACTACTCAAAACAGTCTCGGCTAAACTGCGCAGCTGGCATCGGCTTCCTCTCAGCATCTATGGGAGGTGCAACATAATTAGAATGAATGTCCTGCCTCAATTTTTATATTTATACTGTGCAATACCTCTGTGGGTCCCTCTTTTTTTAAGCATTTAGACAGTGCTATAGGTAGCTTTTTTTGGGGGGTATAGACGTGCCAGGAGGGCTCTTCGGCTTATGAAACTACCTTGTACGCAAGGGGGTTTAAGCTCCCAGACTTCAAGCTTTACTACTGGGCCGCTTGTCTTGGCCGAATCTGTTGCTTGCTTTGTGGATCAGATGTCGGTCCGGCTTTGCTGTCCTATCAGTTAGCTTGCGGTCGGTAGGCTGGGTTCATGTTATACAAGACCTCTGATCCTAATTACTTCAAGCATGTTAAGTTTAATGTAGTTAGAGATATTACCATGGAGTGGCAGGATATCTGTAAACAATACGCCATACCCAGGCTTCATTATTATACGCTGCTATGGGGCAAGCCTGTGCTGCCTGATACATATTTCAAGATACTATTGGAAAAAGCTGCCAATATACCGCCATTAATCAGATCGGACAACTGTGTGATGCATGTGGGTTTTGATCTTTCGTCTCGTTAAAAGCCATGTTTGGGTTATTTCAGAATACTTTTTTCAAGTATTTACAAATCAGGGACTTTTTTGTAAGAGGCCAAAAGTTAATAGTCATGCCAAATCCGTCGGAAATATTGACGAGAATATATACGAGTTCCGGCCGAAGCACAATTGGTACTGCTTACCAGAAATTTCTTGCTGTAGCTAATGATGATAGCATACAGACAGCTACCAAACTAAGGGGGTTATTAGGATGGCGGGCGGACTTTTGTCTGCCTGCCACCCTAGCGGTGCTGGGACCGTCCGCCAGACGTGCGTCAGTTCCTCACCACTAATTAGGATGCGACCGCCCACCCTGGCGGTCACATTCCACAATTTTGACCTTGCGGCGGGTGCTGCTGTAAGCAGCACTTGCCGCAATGCCTAAGTGTCATGTTGTGCATTGCCATGCACAACGTGGCAGGCACCGCGCTGTGCCTGCCACCTTGTGCAAGTCATTGTAGGGTGTACCTTAGGTATCGCACAAGTGCAGCCCCCACACCCTGGGGGGCCCACAACGGGCCCCCAAAGCAATTCCCCGCCAGCCTTAAGGCCTTTGAAAACACACCTCCTAATATGGATGGCGGTGCCTGCTAGGCATCGGCACCATATTAAGGCTCAAGTCCACCCGGCCGGCAATCGGAACGATTGCCGACCGGCGGAAAAGCGGCAGACGCACTTTGCATCCGCCGCGATACCACCCACCATTATTATATGGTGGGGGTGAATCGGGATGGGATGGCGGGCGGATCGCCACCACTGAGCCGGCGGTGGGGATCTGCCCGTCATCCTAATCACCCCCTCTGTCGGACTCTTAGGGTTGATATAATGGCTGAGGAAATACAGGAGTCAATGGGTGTACTGAACTGGGTCGTAACTTCTGTCAATTTGAAATTACAACAACATTGGACAATCTATATGCTGTATTATACACCGGTGATCATTGCTAAGTGGGCTGCATCCCGACCCTCTATTAAGTCATTCTGCCCAAAATGCCAACTCTTTGCTGCAGACCTAAGGCACATGTTTATTAACTGCCCGGGGCTTCAAAGGTTTTGGAGCGAGGTCTCTAATATTCTTATTTCACTTCTCGGCCTAAAATTTCAGCTTACTGAGAAGGAAATATTTTTGGGGATCAAATGTGATTATGCAAGGTATGCAACTCTGTTAGCTACTATCCTTATAGTAGGTGCCCGACTATGCATAGCTAGAGTCTGGATAAACAATATCGGTCCAAATGGTAGCGAAGTTTGGGTTCTACATCGGCAGGTATACAAAATGGAATTAGCTTTGGCCAAGGCCAGAGGGCCTCGCTCCTGGCTTAAATTTAACAGGATTTGGGCTAGCCTCCAATGAAACTAATGACGCACTGTCACTTTACACATGTTTTTTTTCTCCACATTTCAACTCCTAAATATCAATTCTATAAAATAGAGAATTGTCGTTATTTCTTGTACTTTATTATTCGATCTCTGCATCGATGGCTGGTGTACTTCTATTTCTCCAGCCATGACAGAGGCATCCAAGGATTGAAATTATGTGAAGCAAACATTTCCATTGTCAAGGTTCAATTCAAGTACAATGTATGTCTTACTTATTTTTTTTTCTTTGTCTTTTCTGTGCTGATTGTACTGTACTGTGTTATATTTATGGCTCAATAAAACTTAAAAAGAAACAACATACAAACAAACATTTGCAGCATTATGGGAAAGAGGAGATTATATTGCTTTTTTTATCATATCACCAATATCTGCAAAACCAGGCCTTTCTGTAAAAACCTGTCCCAACCTCAGGCCAATTGTATTATATCTCTGGCCCTGCCGATCCAGTCCTACCAGTTTCCTGGTTACTGGCTTCACGCAGGTGTAGTCATAGGACACTTCCTTAAGTCATTGCTATTCCACACCATCTTTGGAAATCGTCCCCTATCCTACTACGGAACCACCCCCCCCAGATCGAGAGCCAATATCCATTCTGCATACATTTTTTACTGCCTGGAGCCAATCAAGCCCCTTGGGAGGTCGTCCAACACTTACAAATATCTCCTCTAGCTAAAAGCATCAAATAAAATAGCAGTGCCCTCCTAACTCTTGTTAAGGGCTGTCTGGGGCGGACTTCCACCCCCATCAACACCAATGGTAAGCTCAGCATCACATTTGCCCCGAAAATGTCCTTGACCAACTTTTCCACCTCATGTCAATAGGCCCCTAGTTCTGGGCACTTAAAAAACATATGTTGGTTGTCGGCTCTTAGAAGACCACATCAACGGCATCGGTTCTTGCACAAACTTTGCTATCTTCCGGGGTGTCCAGTAGAGCCTATTGATGGTGAAAACATGATTCCGTTTCAAATTGACTGGTTTGACCACCGTGTATAGCACTGAGTACTGCAGTTTTAAAGAAAGTTGCCATATTGTTTGCATCTCAGTCCCCTGAACAACTCCTTCCCACACCGAGTATGGTGCCTTCAGTTTCCTTTCCTCGGCGTTGTGTAGTGTCCAGCACCAATAAGCAACCTCTTTTTCCTGGGGGACCCATCTTGCAGTTTTGAGTCGAATTCCCACACCCCGGATCTCCTGTACATTGGCTGCGACCCAAGATGATAGCTGGAGGTACTTGGATCTAGAAAGGGAATTACCAGTCTTTGCCACTAACACTTCCCAGGGCAACCTACCCTGCACTGTTAGGAGATTCCCCAATACTTCAATTACAGTCCTCCTTAATTGAAGACTCAGACCCTCTTTAAGACACTCATGCGTACCTGGTGAATCTCATATTGGGGAGGAATTCAAAAAATAACCCATGCCCAGAATCCTTCTAACTACCAGCCAGAGAGTGAGTGCTGCCTTTAAGCTCTTCAACTGAACCTTTTTGAGGAACTTCTTTGCCCCAAACTTGTACATGAAACCTTTAGAACCCCACTTCCTTACCATATCTTCCAACATACCTCCCCATATTAGGGGCCCCGGTTTAGCTAGGACCGCTCTACAATTTTTAAACTGGAAGTCCATACAAAATAATTTTAGATCTGGAAAGGCCAGTCGGCCCTTTTCAACCCTATACCTCAATTTCTTCAAGGCCAGCCGAGCTCCTCTTGATGCCCGAATAAAACTGGCTATTTTCCCCTGAATCTTATCTATTGCAATTATGTCAATGAGATTATATTGCAGATTATAAGTAAACAATCCTTTTTGATAGGGACAGTTAACCTTTGAGTCTGTATTATGCGTGGCCATTCTTCTGTCTAAGACAATGCCCATACACGCCATATTGATCTGTTCTAAGACAATGACTATTTGTAGTGCAATAAAGATATATTGACCATACCTATGTGCAAGTTGTTTATACTAGTGGGCAAATTTCCCTGTCGAGCTGTCTGGTCTGGCTTGGGGAGTGAGTTGGGGGTGCAGTTGCATCGGTGTCTTTGGATCTTAAACAACCTAGTAGGGGTTCCCAAATGTCCTTAGGGTGAGATTTCTGCAGCATCATGCCCCACTCGTGTGATAATTGATCACAACAATTGCCCGCATCTTGGAGCCAATCTTTCTCTTTCGGTGCCAGCTGTCTATCCCATGCCATAGCCACTCTTCGCTTGGCCAGAAGCAGCAGCATGGCCATGAGTTTGCGGTTGCCAAGCGGGACCCCCTTTAAATAACCCAAGAGCCTTATCAGTATCTCTACCATGGTTTGGATTAAGTAAACTGCAATTGTGGGACAGGTCCATGCCAGGTGTAGGAATTCCACACCAGGTGTACTGCATCTGAGGCAGTTATTGGTGTCGGTTAGCCCAGGTTTATATAATTGCAGCAGGGTGCGATACAGCCGGTGTAGAAATTTAAAGTATATCAACCTGTGTCTGTAGTTTGGGGATAACCCAGCCATCTGTCCACAACAGACTGCCCAATGTGTGTCTGTGAATTCTGGGACTATATCTGCCTCCCACTGTGTCTTATCCCATAGTACTGTATTTGGTATACTATGTTGTACCCTGAGTATAGGTGCGTTATCAATTTCTGGGCTGAGGATGTGCTGATCATGTGTTCTAATATTGGTAGTGTTTGTGGTTGTGTCGGGAAGGTGATGTTCCCAGCGCGGCACGTGGCTCTGATTTGATAGTATAGTAGTGCGTTGGTCGTGTTTAACATGTTTGTGTCATCCGAGGGAGTTATCTGGAGGAACATATCTCCTGGGTATATATCGGAGAAAGTATTGAGATGTAGGCATTTCTCTCTTTGTTTTGCTACTGCCGATTGATGTGGCACCATCATGGGGTTATCGTGAAGTGGAAATGAAAGTGCATAAATTGAAAAATTCCTGTCCTTTTTCTTCTTCCCTCCCATGCCCAGCTGACACATTCTACTGTGTTTATTTCTCCTCTTGGCATCTGTTATGGGGCATATAGGGCGGTGGCAAGGGGGAGTGGAGCGGTGCAATGCTTTTCTATCGCCACGTGGGGTTGAAATGAGGTGGGATGTATCCAGAAATGCAGGAATTGCACTTGTGCGCTTAAAGCATAGAGCAAAGAGGGTCATGTCTGGTGCTCCCAACCCTCCTTGTGCTAGGGGCAAAGTGAGAACTTCCCAAGATATACGTGGCTGTCTTCCCACCAAGATCAGCGAGATTAAGTTGGAACGGAGTTGTCGCAGAAATATGCTAGTTAGTGGCAGGGGGAACAACGTTTACAACGCAACTTTTACAACGCACTACACTTACAACGCATTTTTTACAACGCACAATCCATTACAACGCATGACATTACAACGCATGACACTACAACGCATTTTTAAAAACTACCTTTACAACGCATTCCATTACAACGCATACTACCATTACAACGCATACCATTACAACGCATAATATAGTAATTTTTAGCCCTATACTATCCAACACTTACCCTACTGTTGCACCCCCTGGAGTTAGAATAGTAATTTTTACCCCTATACTATCCAACACTTACCCTACTGTTGCACCCCCTGGAGTTAGAATAGTAATTTTTACCCCTATAGTATCCAACACTTTCCCTACTGTTGCACCCCCTGGAGTTAGAATAGTAATTTTTACCCCTATACTATCCAACACTTACCCTACTGTTGCACCCCCTGGAGTTAGAATAGTAATTTTTACCCCTATACTATCCAACACTTACTCTACTGTTGCACCCCCTGGAGTTAGAATAGTAATTTTTACCCCTATACTATCCAACACTTACCCTACTGTTGCACCCCCTGGAGTTAGAATAGTAATTTTTACCCCTATACTATCCAACATTTACCCTACTGTTGCACCCCCTGGAGTTAGAATAGTAATTTTTACCCCTATACTATCCAACACTTACCCTACTGTTGCACCCCCTGGAGTTAGAATAGTAATTTTTACCCCTATACTATCCAACACTTACCCTACTGTTGCACCCCCTGGAGTTAGAATAGTAATTTTTACCCCTATACTATCCTACATTTACCCTACTGTTGCACCCCCTGGAGTTAGAATAGTAATTTTTAACCCTATACTATCCAACACTTACCCTACTGTTGCACCCCCTGGAGTTAGAATAGTAATTTTTACCCCTATACTTTCTAATACTTACCTTAAATGCAATTTAATATTATGCGTTGTAATGGTATGCGTTGTAAAGGTAGTATGCGTTGTAATGGAAATGCGTTGTAAAGGTAGTTTTTAAAAATGCGTTGTAGTGTCCTGCGTTGTAATGTCATGCGTTGTAATGGATTGTGCGTTGTAAAAAATGCGTTGTAAGTGCATGCGTTGTAAAAGTGTGCGTTGTAACGACATACATCCTAGTGGCAGGGATACATGTTTTGAAAAAAGGGAAATATCACTGATTTACCCCAATTGATGTTTATCCCGGACAGGTCTTCGAATCGAAGCATCTCTCAAATTATTGGAGCTAGGTTTATGCGTGGGTCACATATATAAAGTGTGACATCGTCCGCGAACTGTGAGATTATTAACCCTCACGTAGTGAATCCAATGACCCACTGTGCATGTTGGTGTCTGAGCCTTGCAGCCAGTGGCTGGTGCCATAAGTTATCGCAATTGGCTCCGAAATAAGCCATTTTAGTCGTACCCAAGCTGTAGGGAGGGTATACAGCAATTGTATATATCGGATAAAAGTAAGGCTCAGTCCTAGCCTTTTAAGCAGTGAGAACAAGTATTCCCACACTAGAGAGTCAAAAGCCTTGTTGGCGTCGAGCAGGGCAGCTACCGCCTACACATCCGGGTCTAGATGGTGCATCACTGCAAACAGCTTGATAAGTTATGTGCAGTGCAACGCCCCTGGATAAGCCTGGCTTGATCTGGTCTTATCATAGTGGGCAACAAAGGCAGGATGCGATTTGTGAGAATTTTGGCCAGTATTTTGTAATCAACATTAATAAGTGACAGTGGCCTGTAAGAGTCACAATTATTGGGTGGTTTATCAGACTTTAACAGTGATATTATAGCCGCTTCCTGAAGTGTGGGGGGAAGGGCGCCATTTTGGAGTGAGTCTTCATACATAGCTAATAGACGAGGGACCAAGAGGTCAGTGTTTTCCTTATAGAAGGACGTAGTGAAGCTGCCTAGGCCTGGCTCCTTGTCGCTCTGGAGCGCACTAATGATTTGTACAATCTCCTCTACTGTGATTAGCATATCAAGGAATTCCATATGTGCATTGTCCAGCCATACAAGCTGCAGTGTGTCGAAGTACGTGGAAAGCTCGTCCGTGTCCCGGCTAATGTTGGATGTGTATAGCGCTGCGTAGAAGTTGGACTTTGTATCTAGCATTGCAGTGGAAATATCAAAGGAGTGGGAATGTTTAAGGCATCTTTTTCTTTCATTTCTC
This sequence comes from Triturus cristatus, assembly GCF_964204655.1. Lineage (NCBI taxonomy): Eukaryota > Metazoa > Chordata > Amphibia > Caudata > Salamandridae > Triturus > Triturus cristatus. The sequence goes on along the minus strand of NC_140590.1, from coordinate 781,582,272 downwards.
TCCAAGTTAGGTTGGCTTTCTTTAGAAACTGAAATTCAATGCAGGGTAGACTGCTATGGTCAAATGATGACCGAAATTGACAACTTGGCCTTACTTTTGGGTAAAGAAAAAAGGAGCTGCACTCTTTCCATACGATGAGTTAAATTGTGGAATGGCCTTTCTAAGTGAGAGATAATTCTAATTTTACGGAAAATTACCTGAAAGATTACTGCATTGGCAGCGGATAACTTATGTCAGTGGTTGAAGAGGGCAGGGACCGGTACTCATTTTTGGAGACCAGCATTAGGTGAAATCAAAAGTTTGCAGCCTTGGTATTCCGCAGTGCTGGTGGCGGGCTCCTAAGAAAACTTTGGGCCCCTGTAGATATTTATTTTACAAGCTAAGCACTATATGGCAGATTTACAAGCCCCTTGCGCCACTTTTCCCATGTTAAAAGTGACGTAAAAGTGGCGCAAGAGGCTTGTAAATCTGCCCCTGAGTCTTGGTAGAAAAAGGAATAGTAGGCCAGATCTATGAATGGTCCTGCAGGGCTGCTGCCCCACGAAGCCTCCATCTCTATCTTCACTGCCATGTATAAGGATTCGTAGACAGAATCCCGCCTCGTGAATACTGAAGAGGAAGGATTGCTTTTAAATTCTCACAAATTGACTTTCTGGATTAGTACAACTGGCAGAGCAAGAAAAATGACTTGTCCATGTAGCAAACGATGTGTAAATATCATATTGTGTTAATTTTTTTCAAGCATTAGTACAGCTGGTCCATATATTTTCTGGTTTTCTGTTCCTGACGTTTAACAGTCTGATGTTTTTTATGTGCTTTGCTCTCGTGTTTATTGTAACTGTTGTTATTTCTGCTTTTTAACTCGCTGTTCTTTTTATTTTGCGTTGGGCCTTGAATCTCTTTTCCCACTACCAAGGATTGAGCTATAAAAAAGAAAAAAACATGAACAAGAACAAACGCTCGAACGATTTCGATTCAGCAATTTTCCCTTGGTGTCATCGCTCAGGGGCAGGGACTTTCGAAGAGAGGAACTTGTTGCTTGGTCTATTACAATCAGAAATTCCTCGGTTACATCCACGCCCAGTGATGCAACCGCAGACACATCATGAAAACGGCTTTTCCGGATGTGGATGCCTCGTCCAGCAGCAATCTGCTTTGACAACTGTTCAAACGAGAGCGCAATCTCCATCCCAAAGTGCCAGGCGCTGCTAGCCGCGCGCCGAGCGTTCGATGCGGCGGATTCTGATCGTCTGCGCTCCTTTTAAGAGGCAGGTGAAATAGTCGGCCTCGCTCTGGCCAGCCCCACGCTAGGGGTGAATCCAGGGCACAAGTCCTAAAACAAGCATTTACAATCCAATAGGTCTCGCAATGACATTGTTTTGAGCTATTGGCATTGAAAATGTTATTGTCCCCCCCCCCCCTTCGTGAAGCATTAATCAAGTAATGGTGTTGTAAAGGACAATGTCTTTTACCCCCTGTTGACCCCCCCAAAGCTCATCTGCATGTGCCCGTCATAAAAAGGAATATCTGACAATTGCATCTTAAACATTTTGCAACAATTCTATAGTTTCACCGCGGTTCTAAATTAAATTATAAAATAAATATTCTCATAATATTAGCACATTGAATGCATTCAAATAAGATGTTATTGTTATATTTCTCAGACCAACTGTAAAGAGGGGGATGAGTACTGACAGCGCCAACTGAGGAGTCAGACCAAGCAGACTATACCATCCAATCAAATGGGGTTGGAAAGTATCGTAATCTGGCCCAAAATGTGGACCTCTCGCCCACCTCACTGGATCGAAGCAAATCTCCCACAGTTCCACAGAAACCCAAAAAGGCATCTTTCATTAGGGGCTGTGGCGTAGTGTAGTACTATTCTAGGAAGCAATAACATCAAGGTTGCAGGTTCAATCTGCATACAGGTCAAAGGAGTGTGGCTCAATTCTATGTCAGGACAGGAGGCTCCGATTATGCTTTCTCATTTCTTTATTAGAAATGCCCAGCAGCCAATCAGAACCGTTTATGAAACGAAAAAACTACAGTACCCATGAGCACCAGGGTACCACGTGACCAACCATAGAGTCTCTCATATAAAAGGTACAATAGGAGAAAGTACGTCCTCTTTCTTTGCTGCTCCACAGCCAGTTAAGTGCCTTTTTCTATTATTCTTGATACATTGTTGCATTATTCTCTGTGCGATACCGCTTTGACGCGCTCGCTTGCTAATCATTGTTTATTGCTTATACATTGTTGCGCGCTGTCTCACGCGGTTTATTTACTTATCTCCGCTTGTCGCGCGGTGCACATGCAGGGAGCGTGGTCTCACCTCCCCAGGGCGTGACGCTCACTCGAGCGTCGGTGTCCGTGTTTTGGTGGAGTGGGAGTAAAGGGGCTGAGAAGCTCGCGCTAGAGCGCGTGCTTCTCTGTTTGTTAACTGAATCTGAGGCGGCCGTTACCGCGCATGCGCGGCGGCCATTTTCTTTGTTTACAAAGCGTGTTTTCACACGGACCTTCACAGAATCGGTTGTTCCTCACACCGCTGCCCACTGCCTCAGTTTATCTTCCGCCCCATCGACGCCCTTTGCTGTTTAAAGGCCTGGGGCTGTACAATAACGCATAGGCTCTGCCTAGAGTGACTGTCAGCAAGCCCTCCCTCCACAATTAATTAATTTATTTATTTTTTGGTCAGGTTTTTTCTGTCCTTCTAAGTGGCTTGCTGTGGGGTTTTTTCACTCCCCCTGAATTGTGCCTTTGGCATTGTGATATTTATTGACATTGAAGTGTCATTTTGTGGGCATTACTTTCACTTTCCTGTGAAGCAAGGTAAAATGGAGGAGTATTTTGATGAAGATGATTACTCCTTTGAGGATGAGGGCTCTAGTTTCCTCGAGCAGGATTTAGTAGAAGCTTTGGACCAAGGAGTTCAGCACTCCGTTAATAAAGCCCTGGTCCACGCCATTAATCCTCTGAAGCGTCATTTGACGCAATATGCCAAGCAACAGGGTTGGTTGCCTTCTTCTCGTTCTTCCAAGTCCCCAGTAAATCCGCATAGGTCGGATTTCAAACGTTTGGCTAAATCTCTAGCCTCAGAAAAGGCTTCCTCCATTCCATTGGTAGGTGCTTCTACCTCTGCAGGCTGCCAGACTGACACTGAAGGTCCTCCTTCTTCCTCTTCTGACCAGGATGTTCCTCCACCACGCAAGAAGGCTCGCAAGGAGCATTACGTGGACGCTCCTACTCACCCTCAGGTCCTAACCTTTGAACCATCGGAGCTTTATCACCCCCATTCGTCTTCCTGGCTTCCTTCTCCTGCAGTAGCGGAATATGTCCAGGCTCACATCCGTCAACCCTTTGAAAAGGATGTTAGGGCTCGCCTCCGCTCCGAGTGCCCTCGCCCGGATCTTGCAGATCACCTGGCAGACACTCCTGAAATTGACCCCACAATGCTTTCCTATTTGAAAAAATTTGCAAAGGATCCAAAAAAGGGTCTAGACAGATCCTGGCGTTCCTGTCAGGATAAAATGCTGGATTTGATGGGACCCCTTACCAAGATTCTTGATCTTGGCTTTCAGGCCAAGGAAGCTGACTCCCTTGTGGATCCGGATGAACTCATAGAATGGGCTCAGAGAGCTATTTGCCAGTTAGGCAACGCAAATTGTGCAATTTCAAGTGAGCGCCGCCGCTCTATTCTTCTAAAAATTGATCCCAAATTGGCGGAACTCTCTACTTCCGAATCTGGTCCGGTGGCACAAGGTCTGTTATTCGGCCAACCGTTTCTTAAGGAACTCACTAAGTTTGTTGCAACTTTCAGCGGTTTGGATAAGGCTCAAGCTTCCATCAAGCGTGCACTTCGTCCGGTTTTTGCCAGGGCCGGACGACATAGGGGACGCTCGTTCGGCCGTGGCTCCAATAACCCTTCCCAGAGGGGTTATCAGTCCCAGAGAGGCGGTGGTCAGGACTCCGGCTACAACTCCCGCTCAAACTTCTATCCTTCCCGGAAAGGGAGAGGCCAATTCCGGAAAGGCCGCTCCGGTGGCAACCAAGGTGCTTATCAAGACTCTAACACCTCAGGTGAGTTTGATTCCTTTTTCCGAAGTGGTTCTGGGGGGCAGAATACGTTTTTTTCTCCAGAACTGGCGTCAAATCTCCAACGATGCTTGGGTTCTGCAAACTGTTCAAGGTTTCAAAATAGAATTCTATCAGACCCAACATCAATCCCTCCCCCCAACTCCTCTCCATTTTTCTCTACAGGACCAAAAGTTTATTTCGGCAGAGATAGAATCCCTTCTCGCCAAAGGGGCAATCATTTCAACTGTCCCCCACCCACACGGGTTCATCAGCAATGTTTTCTTGGTTCAGAAAAAAGGGGGTGGCAATCGTCTGGTCCTCAACTTGAAGGATTTCAACGGAAGTGTTGTTTACAGACACTTCAAAATGGAAGGGATCCATCTTTTGCGCGATCTTCTTCGCGAGGGGGACTGGATGGTTCGGCTCGACCTCAAGGATGCGTATCTTTCCATTCCCATTTACGAGCCTCATCTTCGTTTTCTTCAATTCAGTTGGCAGGGGATTTGGTACGAATACACGGTTCTCCCTTTCGGCCTCTCGTCAGCACCCTGGTGCTTCACGAAACTTCTGAGGCCCGTAGTGGAATGTCTGCGTGCTCTGGGTGTCCGCCTGATAATCTATCTCGATGACATTCTTCTCATGGCGGACAATCCCCTCACAGTATTAACACACCTGGATTGGTCTATCGACCTTTTACAATCCCTGGGTTTTCTAGTCAATCCGCAGAAGTCTATCTTGAACCCTACTCAAGTAATCGAGTTTCTGGGTTTCCAAGTGAATTCCCTATCCTGTCAACTTTTATTACCACACCAAAAGATTCGGTACATCAAGAGGGAATTGAGGTCTGTTCTTTCCAGACAGACTGTGTCGTTGAGATCGTTAGCACGTGTAGTCGGTCTATTGGCGTCCTCCATTCAGGCGATATTCCCAGGTCCTCTGCACTACAGAGCACTTCAGAGATTGAAGATTCGTCATCTCCAAAAAGGTCTTCGTTATTCAGATCTGATTCCTCTTTCAGAGGATGCGAAGAGCGAGATGCAATGGTGGTTAGACCACATGGAGGCCTGGAATGGACGAGCCCTGTTCGGCTCCGCTCCGGATCTGGTGATAGAATCCGATGCCAGTCTTTGGGGTTGGGGAGCCCGGTGCGGTCCCATCTCCACCGGGGGTCGCTGGTCCCCCCAGGAACTGTCTCTTCACATCAATTGCCTAGAACTTCTAGCGGGTTCCTTTGCGATTCGGTGCTTCTCCCTTCATCAGACCAATTGCTGTATCCTTCTCCGCATGGACAACGTTTCAGCGGTCCGGTATGTCAACAAGTTGGGGGGAACACGATCCAAGATTTTGGCGGAGATCGCCAAGGATTTTTGGCACTTCTGTCTTCAACAGAAGATCACAGTTATTGCCGAATATCTTCCCGGTTGCCGCAATCAGATTGCGGACTGGAACTCTCGCCATCTTCGCGACTTCAGCGATTGGCGCCTTCACCCGCGCATTTTTCGCATTCTCCGTCGGACTTGGGGTCAATGTCACCTGGATCTGTTTGCGTCTCGCCTAAATACTCAACTCCCTCTATTCTTCAGCTGGAGGCCGGATCCGAAAGCCCTGGCCACAGATGCATTTCTTCAGACTTGGCCGTCCACTCTGTGTTACGCCTTTCCCCCGTTCATGTTGATTCCCAGGGTTCTGGCCTACTCGAAACGTTTTCAAACAGAGCTAATTCTCATTGCTCCGCTGTGGAGAGCTCAAGCATGGTTCCCAGATCTTCTGGAGATGTGTTGTGCGGTTCCGTTCCTTCTTCCCCAGAAGTGGAATCTGTTGTTGGATCCCCTAGGCGATCCGCATCCCCTGGTTCTATCCGGCAATCTCCTTCTGTTGGCGTGCCGAGTTTCGGGGATCGCTGGTCGCTCCCAGGCCTTTCATGCGACGCTTCCAAATTCATCAGTGACGCCTGGTCTCCCAGTACTCACAAACGATATAGAGCCTCATGGAAACGTTGGTGTGACTGGTGTGTTCAGCGGGAAGTTGATCCCGCTTCAGCAGATGTGGCTCTGATTATTAATTTTCTAGCTTCTCTCGCTTCCTCAGGTTTGGCTTATCGTACGGTCAACAACTTCCGTTCCGCCATCTCTGCCGCCCACGCTCCCATCAATGGCAAACCGGCGGGTGAACATCCCTTAATTTCCAAATTACTTAAGGGCATTCGTTTGGCGAATCCTCCGTGCCCTAAATATGTCTCGCTTTGGGATGTCTCCATTGTTTTGAGATTTTTGGAGGCTTGGCCTTCTAATTCTTTACTTTCTCGCAAGCAGCTCTCTGCTAAATTGACTATGCTGTTATGTCTCGTTTCTTGCAAACGAGTTTCTGATGTGCGTGCGTTAGACTTAGCAGGTCGCAGATTTACACCTGAGGGTGTCACTTTTCTAATTTCTAACCGCACCAAGACTGCTACCTCTTCGGTTACTTACCCTTCTTTTCCTCATCACCCCAACCTTTGCGTTGTTCAATGTGTCAAGGACTACGAGGTATGTACTGCCCCTTTACGTTCTGATACACAGGGTCAACTACTTATTGCTTTGCAGAAACCTTTTCGTCCTGTTACTCCTGCTACTTTAGCTCGCTGGGTTAGATGGCTCTTGTCTGAGGCTGGAATTGATGTTTCCATTTTTGGTGCTCATTCGGCTCGCGGGGCCATGGCCTCTAAAGCGTTCTCGATGGGTGTTTCATTACTGGACATCATGAAAACCGCAGAGTGGTCTTCTGACTCTATGTTCAAGACCTTTTATTACAAGCCTATCGAACATATTGCTTCTGTAGTGGTGGATCAGCTTTGAACAAGCATAATCGGAGCCTCCTGTCCTGACATAGAATTAAAAATTTGCAAACATTCGTGACAAGAATTTTCAATTCTATTAAGGACAAGGAGGCGAGGATTATCCCACCCAAAGTCATGTTTGATTCTCATGTTTCTCATTGTTACAGTTGCATTTGATTTATGACAATGCATTGATTTCTCTCTGTTTACCCTTCCCTTTTATTGCCTTCACTCTCTTTATCGGATGAGTATTACGGCTGTACTTTCTTTTCAGGTTCTGACCCGAAATAGTGACTCTGCTGTTTATCCTGCTTACTCCGCTTGGATGGTTTGCTGCTTCCTCTGTTCGGCGTTTGCTGTGTTTCTAGCGTCAGGATGATCACCGGCTGTGGCTGATGGACTCTGTTTCCTGGCATTCTTCGTTTTCCATTGGACTTCATTTTTTCCTGTGAACTTTTCCTCACCAAAGAAAGAGGACGTACTTTCTCCTATTGTACCTTTTATATGAGAGACTCTATGGTTGGTCACGTGGTACCCTGGTGCTCATGGGTACTGTAGTTTTTTCGTTTCATAAACGGTTCTGATTGGCTGCTGGGCATTTCTAATAAAGAAATGAGAAAGCATAATCCTCGCCTCCTTGTCCTTAATAGAATTGAAAATTCTTGTCACGAATGTTTGCAAATTTTTAATTGTCAAAGCGGTCGCCTTTGGCACGGAGACCCGGGTTCGCACTTCAGTTTAGGCGGGAGTAAAAGATCTGGGGTTATTTATGAACGGTGGTCAGTATATATTTTTTGTACCTTATTGCAGCTGATTTACCGAATATCTTGATTGGTATTAGGTATCTTAATTTTACACAGCTGCTTTGAGACTGTCTTGTGGTAACATCTATAGCAATCATCTGTGAATATAAAACAGCATTATATATATATATATATTTAGGTAAGCGGTACGTGTGGGAAGTGTCTGTGTGGATGGGAGGCTGTTTGATGAAGTTGCCTTACCGTAGTAGCGGGGCCGCTTACATAGGCGGGGAAGCCAGGCAGGGCGGCCCAGGTTTTAAAACTTGTTCCTGGGTGGCCGGATTGTTAATGCGTCTGACGTATGTCAATCTGAGGATCGCGGGTTGGAGTTCCTTCGTGGGCAGGTTTCCTAAAAAAAAAAAGTGGGCGGTCCAAGTAGAAGGTAAACTAGAAATGCAGGGTTTCGGTCGAATGAGCACGCGAGCTGCCGAAATGGAATGGATAAACGCAATGGCGCAACCCAATGACTTCAGTATCGGTGACGGAGCCACACAGCCCTTCCCGCTCAGCAACCAGGTTCAAAGTCCGTCATCTGCGTAGCATGAATCCGGCGGGATAGCTTACAGGGTGAGCACGGGAAATGGTGGGGCGCAAGGGAGGGCTACCAGGAGCGTAGGCACAAATGTTTTTAGCAATTTAGAACCTGGCTCAGCAAAGTGCCTTCACTCACAAGGCCCTTCCAACAGCATGCAGCAAGTTTTCAAGAGCACGCTCTATACAGGCGTGTGCATAATGTGAAGTTCACCTAACATTTAGTATGCGCTGTATGATGGCTTAATGTGTTAAGAACTTGCTACACTAACGCTGAAAGCGCTGTGTAACAGTTGGAAGTTTTGTGTGAGAGGCCTGCAGTGTGCTTCTTTCGCACCTGGATTATTTCTGCGCATGGTTGGCGTTATGCGGTATGTTCATTTGCTTCACTTGATGTTTCGTGTTTGTATCGTCTATGTGGGTGGATTTACTAGGAAAAGTTGGTGGCAGATGGATGTGTGAGGGGTGGGTGGATGATGGAGGGACAATGGGCAGATGGATGTGTGAGGGGTGGAAGGAGGGACGACGGGCAGATGGATGTGTGAGGGGTGGATAGATGAGGGACAGGCAGATGGATGTGTGAGGGTTGCATGGATGGAGGGACACGATGGGCAGATGGATGTGTGAGGGGTGGATAGATGAGGGAGAGGCAGAAGGATGTGTGAGGGTTGGATGGTTGGAGGGACAGATGGGCAGATGGGTGTGTGAGGGGTAGATAGATGAGGGACAGGCAGATGGATGTGTGAGGGTTGGATGGATGGAAGGATGATGGACAGATGGATGTGTGAGGGGTGGCTGGATTGATGGAGGTACGGGTAGATGGATGTGTGAGGGGTGAATGGATGGAGGGACGGACGGAAGATGCATGTATGAGGGATGGATGGACGGACGGACGAATGGATGGATGTGGAAGTGGTGGGTGGATGGAGGGGCAAATGGTGGATGGATGTGTGAGTGGTGGATAGATGGATGGAGGGACGGGTGGATGGATGTGTTATTGGTGGGTGGATGAATGTGTGTGTGAATGGTTGACTGGGTGATGTTTGGAATTCGACTTGATGGATGCAGCCGCGGGTCTACATTTATGGATTACTGGATGGGCAGCTACTGAAACTGTGGGGCCAGACCCCTGAGGGCCCCAAGGCCTGAAGTGCGGCTTCGGCGCCATTCGCGCAGGCTTGTGTCCTCAGTGTGTGACCTGAAGCCACCTTGAGTGTCGTATTTCCTGTATTTGGCTTTTCTTATCCAACCGATCCTGTCCCTAAACTTCTATAATTGGTTTATTGGAGTTAAAACCAGACTCTGGCCCTCAGGATGCATTAGTTGCTCAGACATGGCACACATGTGGCTTAGGGCTATAAAGCCACCCTCCCAGGGCACTCCAATCGTGTCTTTCCAGTGAGATGTGTGAGTGTGAGGGCTACAGGCGAGGGTCAGTGTCACCCCTGGAAGTGTAGTGAACCCCTCTCCTGCCGGGTTTGATTCCACGCTATAGGACAGCTATGCCAGTGCGGTTCAAACATCTCTGCCTGCCGCCCTTTTACCCCTGCCACTCCATCCTTCCATTCACAGACTGACATCCACCCACCACCACTCCACCCATCTTCGAGTCCTGTTATCTGCATAACCATCTGTCCAGCCAGCCAGCCACCCACGCATGCAATCACCAACCACCACTCCACCCATTTAAAAGTATTTTGACACTTTCATTTACAGGGCCCTCCTCCCATGTACCCAGCCACTCACGCATCTTCTCAGGGTTCCCTCAACAGGATATTCTTCCAAACCATCTCCATACCCATCCACTCCACCCGTTTACCAACTCGCTAACTGCTTTGCCTACGAGGGTATCCATCTATTCACCCATCCATCCATCCATCCATCCATCCATCCATCCATCCATCCATCGGGTGACGCATGCACCTAGCGTCACCCCAGCCACTCACGCGTCTTCTCAAAGGTCCTGACAGGATCTTCTTTCAAACCATCTCCATACCCTTCCACTCCTCCCGTTCACCAGCTCACTGACTGCTTCATATACGAGGATATCCATCCATTCCCTCATCCAGGAGCATTCCATGGACACACCCCTGACCCAACTGCCCATTCATGCCAATGTTCAGTCATAAGCTGATATATGCGTCCATCCGTTTCTGTCTAGACATACGCTCGCCTGCCCCCCACCTCTTTCCAAAGTCCCATCTATCTATTCCCTTACGCTCCCACCTGCTCTTACGCACACATCCCGACATGCTTAGCGTGTCCATCGCTCCACGCATGAACCCATCCACCCATGTACCACCCCCCCATCCAGGCGTCAGTTACCCCGCTAAAGAACCATTACATTCATCTAGGTATTCATCCTTCTAGCGTCATTGGCTGCAGAATTACTACCATATTTGTGCGTGCACGTTTGCAGTAGTTTTATCAATGCGCGACTCCCTGGTATAGGAAGGGTTCATGGGAGGAGCCAACGAGCCTCTCGGCTGCACCTGGACGGTGGAGCCCTTCCGGCCCACCTGCTGCAGGGCCCTGCCTGGCAGAGTTTAATCGGAAGCTATCGGTGCCAGAGATTTTCATGAAAGCAAATTGCCACTTGTTTTTTGTACTAAAATAAACCCAATGCCTACAATTTGTGTTCTCTAAAGAGGGATCTGTTTCTACTTGTATATATATTTTGGTTGCTTTGGTCTTCTTTCTTCCTTTAATGCAGAGTGTGGAATCATTTTGACAACCTGCAGGAGACCCGTATGAAGCTAGTGAAAGCCCCTGTAGGCGTCTGCCCGCCACACTCGCCTGCCCATGTCCAGGGTAGTAGTAACAATGCACAGTGGATGCCGGGATTCTGAGTGCAGTGTCTGGGCATTCACCTCAACCTCCTAAACATTGTTTTCAAGGATAAAACACCCAATTTATCCAGAGCAGATGCGAAAAATTGGTTCATACTCCTAGCTTCACTACTGAGCCAAATGTCTGATTCTCGGGAAATCGCGATATCTCCTTTGACCTCCCTCCCCCATCTCCCTCAGATTGAGGGTGCTTAGTAATTACTCCAACCGTGAGTGAGTCGAAAACAAGGCTGTTGTGACAGTATTGAATGATCAGCAGGCTATGTGCGACAGGAGGCCCCTAGAAAGCCCCGCACAACTCAAGCCACGCATCCAAACATGTAATATGAGGGCTCACAGATAGGCGCATCTCTTGTACCACACAAGGGCACGTTAATTCAATCAATATCTGGCAGCCAAGACGGGGGGGGGGGGCAACTGAACCAAGCCAAAACTTGACTCAAAACAGACTTGGCACCAAAATGACCCTATGACTCTATTAAGAGACGCCAAGTGGTGTCCCATAGCGCCTACTTGAACCAATCCATGACAAGTGGTAACCAGAGCCGCCAGAATGGCCCGTTCAACACAAAACGCTCTTCAGGCATGCCCGCCGGAACCTATCCGTGGCAAGTGGTTTCCACCAGCACATAACTAAGCGTTCCATAGGAAGTTGTGCGTATTACCCATCAATAGAACCAGTCTTGACCGATGGTTTCCACGAGCAACCAACGGAAGCAGTCTGTGGCTTCCGTGTCTAGAATCATGGATACTCGCAATTGTAGTTATTTGCATTTGACTCGCAGAAAATGTTGGGCTGTTTGGTGGTGGCACAATGCAGATGCTTCCTGAGTGACAACAACTGATCGCATAAAAGTGTCACGCATTCCTCTGGACATTAAAGCTGCCCGGGAGCACATGGCGCCTTTCTAAAAGGGCAGCCGTAGTGGCCATACTTCACCCTGCGGACCACTCACCTGGGCCGTCAGGGGGGCTGCCGGCGCATCTTGGGCATTCCCGCATCACTTGGGGTGGGGAGCAAGGTATTCACCCGCTCCTGTCCCTGTGATGTCCATCTTTCTCCTCCGTTGCTAACTCTAAGAGAGAGTGCCGTGCCATATTTCTTATTTCCTGGTCTTTGAGCTGCCAAAAGTCAAGTCCAGTCCAGCCTGGGCTGCATGTGGGGTCGGACATAGAAGCCTAGAGGTCTGCACTCCCACAGGAGAGTCGTCGTGACAGTAACGTGTATTCCAGCATGCAAAGTGACGTGCTCTTGTGCAGAGAGACACGTGCTGCGCGGAGTGTCGTGCAAGTGCAGGCTTCAGTGTGATTAAAAAGAAAAGGCAGATTCCCGACGCAGGCTGCCTGCAGCACCAGGGCCCATGGGGTGTGCCTATGCGACCCATAGAGTTACACTTCTAAAAATATCATTACCGACTTATTTATCACTGCCGATGACACACGTGCTTGATTCACGTGCAGGTACACACAATTAGGCATACCCATGGTACTCATTCTATAGGCAGAGGAAAGGCAGCGTTGGCTACAATGTGCTTCACCAAATTGAATTGCTTCTAACCGCAGGAAGCGCTTTAGTATCGGACATGCACAAACACCGATTCTGTTAATGCAGTACGTTTATTTCAGGGCCACGGAGTGTTTTTTTGATGATGTGGTGGTAAAATTATCACATGGAAATCAGCATTTCACAAAGATCAGGAGAATTCTTAAGTAGCGCGTGAACAATGTTGCTTCATTACGTTCTGCGTCAGCTGAAGAAAACAAGGAAGGAACCACCAGTTATCTAGATGAACAAGTTACGTCTGCTCTGAGGCAGGGGTGGGAGGCTTTAGTGAGGAGAGGGTGCCTGAGCGGACCTGTGCTCCGAGGGGGGGGGAGGGGACGCTGAAGCAAGGAGACCTCTGTGTGCAGGGTAGTGCCTGCAGACTTTCTTATCTTTAGGGGGGGGGGCATCTGTTTCTAATTAGCATGGCTGTGCTAAGGCCATGCTAATTAGAAACAGATGGCCCCCCTAAAGATAAGAAAGTGCTTCCCAACAGCCGTGAAGCAGACGACCCAGTCCGGATCCGGATGGGCCGTCCAAAAGGGAGAATGGGCAGTGGCCTAAAAGCATCCTTTCCAATGGGAAGCCAGCATTTAGCATAAACTCTGACGCGACCCAATGAAAAGGATGGGTGGGTCTTCAAGTCCTCTTGAATGAATGAAAGCAAATTTATAAAGCGCTACTCAGCCCAATGGGCATCAAGGCGCCTAACCAAAAAGCTAGATAGGTAAAATAGACTTGCTTACTGGTAGGCCTTAATAAAACACCATGTTTTGAGCGCTTTTTTAAAATGGACTAGTGACGGTTGGGCCTTAATCTCTGCGGGAAGGGCATTCCATAAACGGGGGGGTCACAATGGAGAAAGCTCTACTGCCCCATCTAACTCTTCTGAAATCTCCTCTTTCACTTTAGGTCTCGCCAAGCGAGCAGCGCATGCGCTGCAACGCTAGACAAGACCTAAAAATAAGTGGGGGGACTAACCTAGTTAATCAGTATGCAAGTGACATCACTGCCCGTGACATCATGGCGCGTGACATTACGGCGCGTGACATTACGGCGCGTGACATTACGGCGCGTGACATTACGGCGCGTGACATCACAGGAAGTGGCATCATAAGAAGTGACAGCTGATCTTAAGCCCTCGCATATATGTCTAACATGACTATCATGAGTACATTGGAGCACATTTCGAGTATACAGGCAAACCTTCCTGATTTAGGCAGAAGATTCACATTTTTTTAAGCTACACATGAAGCAATGTTGCCTTTTGACAGCTTAAGCTTCCTCCACCCATAGTGCTTTACAAGAAAAAATTGTGATATTTAAATTATTACAACGCCTCCTCAGGGGTAGTAAGCACTATATAAATGCTATTTATTTTGTGTACATACTGGTAAAGACCAACACATCTGACATTCTTACAGTGTTTGCATATCTCCTAAACAGAGCCTGAACAAAGTGAAACGCTGCTTCTCATAAGTATGTGTGAAGAGCTAACAAGGGGTGAGCCTTTGTTTCCCCTCTGCTGCATTTGCTTCTAGGTGTGAGGATCCTGACAGCTGCCAGCCAGGAGACTCGAAGAAAAGGAGACCTGATGACACCTCAGATTCGGCCTTTGTTATGGGCCCAGCAGGAGTCTGAAATAAAAAAAAGCCCCTCCCCGCCTGCACGTTGTTGTGGATCGAAAACAGACAACATGCAGGCGCTGCTGAATGTGTCCCGGTGTTTGAAAATTACACTGGGACGAATTCAGCATATTTTTCAGTGGGTCCCAACTTCTTGGCAGGGTGGACGGCGTCCACCCTGTGAAAATAGTGGGTGGACACCGTCCACCCACGTGTACCCCCGACTCGTGCCCTGGGTGAAACCAAGGCCTAACTGTAGCAATAGAGTGCAGTTCCTGTCACTTTAAGGGAGAGGGTTGCCATGCTGGGTATAGGCAAATTTAAATGCAGGATTGGGGTCCGTATGTTAGTATTCGCAGTCATTCGGAGGGGTATGCAAACAGAATACCTGACTCATTAATATTAATGAGGCTAGGATTCCGCTAGTCATACAGAAATAACTTTTTGTGCAGTTACAGTTATTTCAGGCACAGTGTAAAAATAATGCCCCTTGCGCCACCGGCATGTCACTTTTCTCCATATTAAAAACAAGCAGTGGCATAGCCAATAGGTCTCGCCTTTGGGACCTTATAAGTGTTTAGCCATGCAACACTTGATGTTGTTGCACCAAAGATATTGTACTGGATAACTAAACACTTATAAGGTTCCAAAGGGGAGACCTATTGGCTATGCCAATGTTGTTGTATTTTTTAAATGACAAGCAGTGCTATCAGGCTCCGGCTGCCACTTAGTCCACCACATCCCACGTAGACGCTGCAGCCATCTTTGAGAGAGGTAGAGAGAGGTAGAGAGAGAGAGAGAGGTAGAGAGGTTGAGAAAGGTAGAGAGGTGGAGAGAGGTGGAGAGAGGTGGAGAGATAGAGAGAGATAGAGAGAGATAGAGAGAGATAGAGAGAGGTAGAGAGAGAGAGGTAGAGAGAGAGAGGTAGAGAGAGAGAGGTAGAGAGAGAGGTAGAGAGGTGTAGAGAGGTGTAGAGAGGTGTAGAGAGGTGTAGAGAGGTGTAGAGAGGTGTAGAGAGGTGTAGAGAGGTGGAGAGGGGTAGAGAGAGGTAGGTAGAGAGGTCGAGGTAGAGAGGTAGAGAGGTAGAGAGAGGTAGAGAGGTGTAGAGAGGTGTAGAGATAGAGAGAGAGAGGTAGAGAGGTTCAAAAGTGCTAATAAAGGTCTGCTCTCAGGTTTGCACCCATCGGCATTCATGGGAAAAGCAGGGTTTGTCTGGTTCCTGGAAAGCCCGATGAGATCCAAGCCCGCAGCAGGCCAGAGAGTCACAATTTCCGAGAACAGCACAGAAGGAGGCAATCTCTTTCTAATAGACTCAAAACTCCGGTAAAAAAAAAAACAGACCTAAAGCTTAAAGACGAATTTAGGAAGGATCGGACCATTTGTTTTTCTTGGCAAAGACTTAAAAGGTGTGGTCAGAAAAATATAACAAATGAAAAACTTCTCACTGTTTAATCTATTTCAAGTTTAAAGAACGCGGGAGATAATGTGAGGGAAACAGGGAGCCGCTGAAAGATTAAGAGGTGAAAATAAATTATTTAGACTTCAATAATTTCGACATTAGAAATAACTGAAAAATGGCAAAAGTTACCTCGAGAAAAGCAAGAAGGGGAAACAAACATCACTGAGTTGTGTCTTAGATTCCTTACCACTCATAACTCATTCCAAAAGGCAATTCACGAGTCTAGCACAAGATGGCAGAGCGAGCCCAGCATGGAACACCCCATCTAAAGAAAAATACCGACAAGCAGCCGCATCTTATGTTAGCAACGTGACAATTACAGCTGAACCATAAACGTGTTGGCAAGGACAGCGCATTCCAAGGGGCGTGTTGGATGGAATGCTAATGCACTGCAATCAGACACAGAAAATTGTAATACAGTACATGAGAGGAGACTGATAACAAAACCCGACAAAGCGCCTCTTCAGACATGCAACGTATTCTTTCTGATCAAAGGGTCATTAATGGGAGTGCATGTTAGGAAAACAAGCGCAGCCACGAAAGGAATGCGAGGTATGTAGCTGGCACCCGACCACGCTGCTGCTCGCACACAAGAGAGGAAAGCCAGATGGCGGCTGTGCTAGATGAAAGCCAGATGGCACCTGTGCGCATAATTGTGCGCATAACCGCAAGCTTTAGGCCAGAAGCAAAAGCGTGTGGTCAAATTTTTGAAGCCCACTTACAAAAAGTCTCGCCAGAGCAGCGCATGCGCTGGCTCAGGCGAGACCTAATGACGCACCAGGGGCACAAGGGGCTTGTAAATAAGCCAGAAAAGTGTATCAATGGTGGAACTAAAGACAAGTACATCCTGTGCCTAATTTGTAAATGAATGGGTGCTACTGCCAAGAATTCTGCTCAGAAGCCTGCGGCTGGTGCAATTAAATGTTGGTGTGCTGAATACCAAAGCTGGCAGTCTTCAATCCACCTCAAGACTCTTTAATCCACTACCCAACACTCCCTGCTCCACTAGCTCCATCTTACAGGATCCTGCTTTCTCCCTTTGTGAAGGTTTTTTGCCTTTCGCTTTCCCCTTGTTTTGTCACTCTCTTGCTCTCAATAGATGTCTGATGAGGAAAAAAAGCGCCACTTCCCAAAAATGAGTTCTGGTGGCCCCCACCAGTAACCACTAGGTCAAATTAAGTATTGATCAGGCTTGTAGTTGAGATACAGACATATAATTAGAGCCTGATAACATACGTAGTAGGACTCAGTGTGAAATTTAAACATATCACACAATTCTCACTATATGGTAACGTGTTTGGAGGTAACATGTTTGGTAGTGCCTTATTGGGCATTGCTTGCCTCAGATTGTAAAAAGGATGCAATGTTATGGTCAGAGCTGCTGAGTTTGTCACTGCAAAATCAGGTTTGAGTATCGGATTTGGCTCAACATCCTGTGATTCTGGGCTCATCACTTAGGGCCAGATGTATGACCCACCAATTTGCGACTCGCAAATTGCGTCGCATTTGCGACTCACAATTTGCGACGCATTTACGACTCGCAAATTGGGGTGCACAACAGTGTCTCAGATACTGTTTGCGATTCCTAATGTGGTCATAAATTGCATGCCTCATCAATATTAATGAGGCAGGCGCAATTTGCGACCCCATTTGGAATGGCTAGCACTGTGTCTGTGACATCTTTTTTAATAACGCAGTTTTTTTAATGCAGCCCGTTTTCCTGAAAGGAAAACAGGATGCATTTAAAAAAGAAAAATGAAACTTTTCAGTTTAATTTATTCAAGGGCAGGCAGTGGTCCCTGGGACCAGTCCCTACTCTTTAAAAATATTTTCACATATACTCACAAAGGGGAAGGGGTCCCTAGGGACCCCTTCCCGTTTGCGAGTGGTTTACCACCTACTTGAAGTAGGTGGTAAACTGGGACTGTTTTGCGGCTATGCGGTCGCAAAACAATAGTCAATGGTGACTCGCTATTAGGAAGGGACGCCCCTTCCTAATAGTGAGAGTCGCAAATGTTATTTTGCGAGTCAGTGACTTGCAAAATTGCATTTGTACATGCCATTACCCTTTTTTGTGGTTGCAAACGGGAGGATCTCCTGTTTGCGGCCGCAAAAAAGGATCGTACATCTGGCCCTTAATCGCCACCTGTGTCTAATTAAATTAATCTGACCGTCTGCAGGTCTTTAAGAGGGATGAATAAAGTTGGGGGGTCTGTAAAAGGGGCATGGCCTATGTAGTTATAGACGTGGCTTAACCACGTAAACTAAGCTTATGATTCCGATAGTGTGCCACCTGACCGATCTTTTGGTGCCTTTATGAGCTTTCTGGCATTGCATCCAGATATATAACACAACAGCTGACGCACCTAAAACCAGCCAGGACTACTGGCTTTGTCAGTTGTTGTTCTGTGTGCTCTCTGGAGAAAAACCAAGGATTGGATGACCATGTATTCCGAAGAAGTTTTGACCCACTGACTGGCACTGTGAGAAACTCGTGCTGCCATCAGCCTCGACTCTAGGCCTCTTAATCGTGGCCATTATAAACACCTAGCGGCAACTCATTTCAACGCATGCACTATACAAGAGTAATATGCTGAGTAAACAAAAACACAATATCTTGGCAATAGCTAACACCCTATTGGAGCACAAGATTCAGTAAAACATGTGGAATATGAACACAAACTAAATCACTGTCATGGATTAACTGAACGCTTACTACGTGGAACCGGTTTCAAGTCCATTCTAAAATGAGACCCGGAGGGGGCCGGCCGACTTAAAGCCGTGATCTGGTGCAGTCTAACTGGTGCTCATATAAAGCACTCCAATGCCTTCGAGTCAAGTTCGCGCTTTATAAAACTGCAGCAAGAAAAAAGGGTAAGATCTGGATATATGCTCAGTGCTCACTTACACCAAGGGAATACCCGTGGATCTACCCATTTTGATTCCGGGTGGACACTTAAAGGACCAGAGGCCTGGTTTTGAAGAGTAACAGCAGATCATCTTCTAGAGTGAAGCTAGCTGACTTCATGCCCCCGCCTCCGGCAGCACATGGGCTGTCATTACAGATAGGACCTTCCACCATCCAGCATCCCCTCTGTGGCTCCAGCTCCAGCACCCACTCCGTGGTTGTAGAGAGGAGGCGAGAGTCCGAGCCGGATGGAGGGAGAAAGCAGGATGGGATGTGTGGAAATCCGAGAGGGGGTAGCACAGAGGAGCCGGAGGAGGAATGAGGAAGGAAGGCAGATCGAAACAATATGTGGTACAATGGGTAGGGAGAGCAAGACCATTTGTTTGCTGTTGCTGTTTTAGACAGTGTGAACTCGACCCGAAGGTATTGGAATGCTTTAAATGAACACCAGTTACATTACACAAGGACACATTCATATGTGTTTGGCACCCACAGCGCTCTACGCCCCAGCTGGTAGTGAGGATAGGCACAGGAGAGCTTGGTACCATCCATCGAGGAAGCAGCAGGGGGGGGGGGGGGGCAGATGGACTGAGATGATGAGAAGATAATGGATGATCATGGAAAAATCTCAAAACAATAACGTTTTTCATATAGAGCTTACTGCCAAGGCTGTGTAACTTCATAGCACTAGAAATGATAGATTTTACCATCCAACTCAATGGCCCTTATTTTATTGACTTCAGAGAAGTGAATGGCTGCGCGAACACTATCAGGATGTGAACTCCTTACCTGGTGCTTTCACACAACCCTCACCCGCAGGGGCAATGATGCACTGACCCATCTAGCTGGGATCCAACCACATGGCACGCTGCTGTGCACAGCTCTCTGCAGCAGGGCGCTTGAGGAGTTGCAGTATTATGAAGGCATGGGCCTCGTTGTGCACCATGAGCAGGTACGGAAATGGGCAGGCTAGATTGAATGACGTGTAACGAAGTTAGCAGTCTAGCAGTTGGGGGGCGGAGCGAGTAGGATGGAGGGGAAGAGGAGGAGTCACGATAGGAAGGGGCAGTTAGAGTAGGGACAGTGTCGAGGTTGGATGTGTGGAATAAAGCTCCTAATATATATATCCACGAAGTGTCTGTGGTCCTTTGTAGCGCGATGCTACAACTGGCGACGAGGGTGGGATGACCAAGCCCCACTGACCACAGAGCTCCAGAGATCGTGGAGGAGCTGAGAGCGGCCACAGGAACGAGCGTGGACCTGCCTGAAGGGAGGAAGCCAATCGCGCCGAACCGCGACTCACGCTGGAAGCGTGTGCCTTGGATGACGCTGGTGAGTGCAGAAGTCGGGAGCCCACCCCGACCCTGCCGTGCGCCCAAGAGTGAAGAGAGAAGTGCCCCAATACCGGAGACGCTGTCCCTGAAGGCCCGCCAGCGAGCGCCGTTGAGCGCGTTGAAGTTGAGCTGGAAAGCTCGTTGATGCCGGCAGATCTCACGCCCGATGCGTGAGTTTTGGCATGCTGTCGCGAGGAGAAACGCGGGAAGCTGCCGAATAAGGCGGGAGCCCACCCCGACCTCACCTGATAGCCGTCGCCGTTATGGAGAAGCAGGGCCTGAGGAGTGCCACCCATGAAGATGCCCGCCGGTGAGTCCAGCATGAAAAGGACTGAATGAGCCATGAGAGAAAGCCTCGTGTGTGTGCAGTGACGGCGGCCATCTTGGAGTCAGGCACTTTTCAAGACAGACCCCTTGATTGTTGGAGAGCGGCCATTTTGAAGTCAGGCATACAGTAACAGAAACAAGCATTGGCAGAAAGGAAAATAAACAAGCATTGACAAGAGCAAGTAAGCAAGCATTGGCAAGAGCAAGTAAACAAGCATTGACGAGAGCAAGTAAGCAAGCATTGGCAAGAACAAATGAACAAGCATTGACAAGAGCAAATAAACAAGCATTGACGAGAGCAAGTAAGCAAGCATTGGTAAGAGCAAATAAACAAGCATTGACAAGAGCAAATAAACAAGCATTGACGAGAGCAAATAAACAAGCATTGGCGAGAACACATACCGAAATAGGCACCAACAGAGGAGTAGAAAGAAGACAACGACACAATGGCACCCTCACCACAGCGGAAGCTCCTTGTTGCGGGAGGATCACACCTGCGAGCTCCGGAACCTCTGACCGTGACCACAGGAGGGAGTATGGGCCCCAAGTGGCAAGAATGGTTTGAAGATTTCGAAGATTACATCGAGGGATCCAGAGTGACGGAAGACAAAGAGAAGTTAATTGCCCTCCCTAACCTAGCAGGCCAGGAAATAAGCAAAATGATCAAGGATTTATCACCTGCATATAGTGGAACATATGACAAGGTGCGTGAGGCACTAAACAAAAAGTTTCTACATAAAAGAAACGTGGACTGAGCGCCACGAGTTTCACCAAGTGCGTCAAGGAAAAGAGGAGGCAATGAGTGCATTTATCACCCGGTTACGACGGCTGTCGAGACACTGTGAGTTTGAAACCTTCTCGCCGGACGCTGCTATCAAATCACAAATCATAGTTGGCTGTCACTCAGAAGCTCTCAGGAGACGGCTACTGAGGAAACCCCACGAATTGGAAGAGATAGAAGAAATGACTCGTATATACGACGAAGCGGAGGAACACGCCGCTACCATCGAAACGGGACACAACATCCGTCCGGAGCAAGCGCCCCGTGTTCAAGACCGACCTCGTAGCAGAAGGAAGTATTTGCGGGAGAATAAATGGAGACAGAGACCGTCGTCTCACCAACGACGCCCGGAGTACAGGAGAAGGGAAACGGGGCAAAGGGACCAAAAGCCAGAAAGGACTAGCCGATGTTATCGGTGTGGTTATGACTATCCCCATACAGACACCTGTCCGGCCATGGGTCAGCGATGCAGGAAATGTGGGCGATCCAATCACTTTGAAGCCATGTGCGGGGACTATCACAAAGAAAGATGAGGTGAGACAACGAGATCGTCCCGCTCTGACACAAAAAAACATCACATTAGAGCTGTTCAAGGAGAGCCCAGGTGGTCCCCAGGTTCATCACATTCCAGCTGGGAATCCCGCAGGTCACGTTGGGGACGCAGATCCCCATCTCGGGACTCGAGATCATCTTCCTCCAAAAACTCGACCTACACTGTGGAACACTTGAACCTGATTGCGGACCCTGATCAACTAAAAAAGTATCCACGTCTAGATATTAGAGTGGGGAATCACAACACCAAATTTATATGGGATAGCGGAGCCTCGCTGAACTATATTCCAGTTACGGAACACGAGAAGATGGTCCCGAAACCCCCACTAACTTTTGCACCAGTCCGCGTCTTTACGTGGATGTCCAAAAAACCGCTCCCCTGTCTGGGTAAATTCCACACAACTCTCTCCCATGACGACATCACTGTACCGGCGGTCATACATGTCATCAAGGGGCCTGACGCCGACTGCCTACTTAGCCTCCCCACTGCGGAGCGTCTTCATCTGGTGGAAGTCTTATTCACAGTCAACGACAATAAGAATTGTGTCAGCAAGTTTCCCAAATTACTTCCCAAACCGGGGAAGGCGGAGAACCCGGCTGACTACATGCCCTGCCACCCTCTGCTGTCGTCAGAATCCAAACCATCGATTGCTGAGGAGTATATCCACTTCGTGGCTAGCCAAGCATTGCCACCTGCCATTCTCATGGACGCCATTCGGGAAGTCACCGCCAAAGACACTGTTTTGCAAATGGTCCTCCACCGGATTCAAACTAATGGATGGAAATACAACACGCGAGAAGAAGACACAGCCTCTACAATCCGGAAAGAGATGCAAGCATTCCGCCACGTCTGCGATGAACTGTCGGTCACCACCGATGCAGTCATTCTAAGAGGTCAACGACTTGTCATCCCCAGTCAACTACGGCAGGGAGTTATCAATCTGGCCCATGAAGGCCACAGAGGAGTAGTATCTACGAAGCGAGATCTACGGGAAAGCGTCTGGTTCCCCTTTCTGGACCAAATGGTGGAAGCCACACTGAAGAATTGCCATCTCTGTCAGTTGACCAGCAAAAGCAATCCACCGGCACCATTACAAATGACCACCCTACCCAGTGGAGTGTGGCAAGAAGTTGCCATGGACTTCTATGGACCGCTGCAGTCTGGAAAATATGTGGTTGCCATAATTGACGAATATTCACGATTTCCCATCGCTCAAATAATATCGTCCACAAGCGCCTCCTGCACTCTCAAAGTGCTAGAGGAGATATTCGCAACATGGGGTGTCCCCAAGGAAGTCAAAACAGACAATGGGCCCCCATTTAATGGACACGAATTCAGTGCTTTTGCGAAACACATGGGCTTTGAGCACAGAAAAGTTACACCGCTCTGGCCACAAGCGAATGGCACCATTGAGAGATTTATGGCTACGATTAAAAAGACATTTCAGCAAGCCACTGCTGAGAAGAGAGAACTGCAGGCAGCTCTGAATGAGGTTCTAAGAGCCTACAGGACAACTCCCCACTCAAACACCGGACAATGCCCTGCGACCCTCATGCTAGGGCGGCCAGTGAGAAATCGTATCCCGACAGGGGAAGGTGCTCTGCAAGCGGTATCACCAAATTACATGCACCAGGAAATAGCTGTGACTGACAAGCATAACAAGGACAGACTGAAATCGTATGCCGATGCCAAGAGGAGGGCGAGGTCTCCATCTTTGCATGAAGGGGATCATGTCTTCATTAAACAGGATCAGCAGAGAAAGACTGATTACCGATTCCGTGACGAGCCATCATTAATTATCCAGCAGAAGGGCACGATGCTGACGGCGGAATCTGAACACCTTTCCTTCTTGCCATAGAAGACCAGGAGAGTGTCCAATTCTGCTCTAGCGCTGGTAGCTGCTTCCCCTCCCTTTCTTCCTCTTACTCCCTCTTTCTGTCTCGCTCCTCCTCACTGAAAACCGGTTCTCATCCTCTTTCCTCTTTTCGTTTGTTCCCTTGTGAAATGGATCCAAAAAAGAAAAATACTTTTGTGCAAATGTTGTCTTTTTCTGACATTATTCTATTCCAAAGTACAGACTCCGGGACGGACAGAAATAAAAGGTTCAACTATAGCAAGACAGTGTTCACAAAGCAGCCAGATTGATTTTATTCACACCCAAACACATTAGCGCCACTATACAGAGTTTGCCAGTGAAGCGCTACTTTTGTTTTATCTTTTCTTTGAACAGCATTGTTTTCCCTGAATGAGTAAGTGCACCATTCCTGGAGATACCGCAATGCCGGATTGATGGGTGGATTGAAAAACAAAATGCGTACCGCGACTTGGTGTTCATGGATGTGTTTTTTTTAAGCCATACTGCTTGCGTTTTGTAAGGATATAAGCAATGGACATTGTAGTGGGTCCCTCCCAGTCCCTCCAGTCATGTCCTTAGTTTTTCAGGCACAAGCACTCACTGATTTCTGAATAGTGAGTGTAAAAGTGTTGAGATAACCATGTTGTTCCTGCTTACATTTCATATGCTTAACTTAATATTGCATTCCCTATGAGGGTTTGCTTTTTTGAAGATTTGTTACTTTTTTTTTAGGCAGCGTATTGCTCTTGTCTAGTGCGTAATTTGAACTGAGTCGCATCCAGGTATGTATAGCAGGGCACAATTGGGTTGTAGTTGAAGGCCGTGCGAGTTTCTCTCAGTGGGGCAGTATGGTGTTCTTTGGGGGAGAGGATGTGGCACTATGGTCAAAGCTGCCAAATTTGGAACGGGGGAACCAGGTTCAGCCTTCCTGACCAGTCCTCTCTCCTGAGGGAGCACATTCCCATGCTAGGCCTAAGAAGGCCCCGCAAGACCATAGAAGCCCTGGTGTCTTAACACCAGCAGGTTTGCCCTAGTGGGGGCAAGTGTGGGTTAACCTTGGAGGCCTGTCCACCACAACCCATACTAAAGTTCACCTCTAGTCTTGCGGGTAGGCTTATGAAGCAGTACACAGTATAGCAACAGTGACTCTGTCACTGAGGTCACAGGACCCTTGAGAAGTACCAGCTCTAGGGCGGTGTGACCGGTGTGTTCACACTGGGTGCTGACTTAGGGTGGCAAGTATATTATGGTTATAAAAGTGCTTGCTGCCTCCCTCCTGGCCTCCAGCAATTTTTGGCAACTATAAAAATTTTAGGATAACTCCGTTGATTAATGTTCTTCCTAGAGAGAGATCAAAGTTTTGTCTAGTGGAAGTTTTGATTCATGGAAAGGTTGCGCAGGGGGTTAAATGTGCCTGCTGCAAAGAACATGTACCATGCAGATCACAAAGTGCACATAATGTAAATAGGTCAGTGGGTTACTGCTTTTGTCAGACAGATCTTTGGTTCCTTGCAGTATAGAAGTTAAAATCCTAACATAGAACAGTGAGCTATTGTCATCTAAGAGCTGCATGTAAACTGCAAGGTATAAATGAGAGCGTTATCGTTTTTTCCCCAGTCTTTGATTATCCTAATGTTGCAAAAAGTGTTCATTTGAATAGAAATCAATTCTGATTATTAAAGAGAACCCCCAACCATGGTATTACGTTTTAAATTCTGAGTTTGTGTTTGTCCAGACCAATCACTATCAAACTATCCTGCCCACTATTATGGTTGTCATGTGACTTCTACACCTTTTAGTCCTTTGTCTTATGTAACATTCCTATACAGTGATGTACACACGTATAACTGATTGTCTCTGTGTAGTGTGTGTGATGTAAAGTACTCTAAAACCCTACACTGGTATGAGTGGCACTGTAATTCAAATTAAATGCATCTCAGAGAGAGTGTGGTTATGGAGACTTGAGGGGCACTGTTAAAGGGTGGAATTGAGGGAATCCGGGGAATCCGTGGCGGAGGAGGTCATTGGGGGGCACCAACAAACATTGTTGCACTGGGCGCCACCAGCGCTAAAGCCGGCCCTGCCCTTGAGGCCAGTCCGCCTTACCCATTAGCACCTCCATTGGCCTTGTTTCAGAAGTAGTAGCTGCAACTCACCAGGGATTGGCAAAGCAGGATTTGCACGCACACAAAACTAAGGGGCATATTATCAACGGCCAGCGATAATTCTCGCTGGCCGTTCATAGCGATAGAAAAATTATCTCCAGCTATCGCTGAATATTATCGCCATGATAAGGCTATATTTACAACGCATAGCGCTATGGCGATAATATTTCAGCGATAGCGGTGTTTTCAATGGAACATCGCTGGTTTTCCAGCGATGTTCCATTGAAAACAGCGATAACATTGCTGATAGGACCCTGTGGTCCTATCAGCATAATCCATATCCCATTAAAAGTATGCCTTTGTCAGGAATTTAACAGGTGTTAAATTCCTGAGTTAAGGCTGAGGTAGCGTGATTTTTTTTTATCGCTGCACCTCCTTGTTAATGTCGCGAAGCTGCCTTCACGATATTAACATGTGTTGTTTTCACACCTACGGCCCTTTTGCATCTCATTTGCGAGGCGAGGCTGTGAAAAAACGGGCTCTACATCAAGGAAACACGCGCTAGCGTGTCCTTGATGATATTGCGATATAATTATCGCCGCTTTTTTCCCAAAAACGTACGCTAAAGCGGCGATAATTATATCGCCAGCCCTTGCTAATATGCCCCCAAGTTTGCAAACTTCACATTCTCTCTGCTTCATGCACAAGCACTTTTAAAACATGCTGCCTGCTTTGGGGCCACTGGAATTATGCAGCAAAAGAAGACAAAATTATGCCAAAGTGAGGACTAAATTATGCAGCAAAAAAAAGCTGCAACGTAATGCAGTATATTTTCTAGCACTTTATTATTTTGACATTTTTACACATGCTAACCGTCTCTGGAAAGATTTTGCCTTATTAGTACCAGTGTAACATACACATGCAGCAGTGAGAAAGGTGACTAGGCAACCTTTGCAAAGGGCTGTCCACTTCACAGCAGCACATGTCACTTTTTTGTAACTTTCGATCCGTTTGAGCTGCAAACAATGTATTAGTTAAAATTGTCAGATTATATAGCAGCTGTTGTATTATGTGGCAAATATGGCAGAGCCATAATTATTTAGAAAACTTTTGCAAACTAGGATATTTTGCCATTCATGTTTGAACTGCTCTTGTGGAAAATGGGAGAAGTGCTGAAGACAGAAAGTCCATGGATCAGAGACAAATGGCTTGTGCTTCCACTTTTAAGCGTATTTGGGACAGTCTTTGATTGGAAACATATCCCACTTCGTGATTGTATTTTAATGTCAGTAACTCATATTAAACCTTAAATAATTATGTGTATACATTGATTGAATTAAATATCATTGTTAGCTGTAACTGGTCAGTGAAATGCGAAACAAATACTAAAAAGTGGGATGTTTTGCACAATCTGGCCACACCTCCAACTCCGCCCACTGATCCAGTTCTCAGGTTATTCCTGCCCTCTGATTCTCCACCCACAGTTCCCCTTTTTTCCCCCACTTCGACCACTGATCTGATCACACAATAAACAAAGGCCTATCTGCAGCCCTGTCAGCAACTACACCCCTCCCCACTCGCCCCCCAGAAATAGACCTATCACCCATCACTAATCCGCAGCCGTTAGGGTATTATGCATGACTGAGATCACAGTGAAGGCCTATTCCTGGACTTGGGCGGCGAGGGAGGGCGAGGGTAGGCACAATGGGACCTGCATCGCATCAATGAGAGAAACATTTGCAAATGTTGGTACAGAGTTGTATAGCAGGTCGATCCTTAAACTAATGTCCTAGGGGCGGAGGGAGCAGGGTTGGGCCTTTAGGGGGTGCCCCATTGATGGCAGCAGAGCCGACCAGTGACGCCCCAACACGACTGAACCTGTTTGATGCAATGATATCACATTTTGTCAACTGGATATTCAAGGTTGTATTGTCGGGGTTTAGGGAAGCAATGAAGGCCTGCCGGAATGTGCGAGCTGCCAGTGTGTTCCACTCTGCGCTCATTCACCAATGCTGGGCAGAGGCATACAGCGTGTGCGCGGGGGTCTTCGCAGTCCCTACAGGGTGTCCCATCGGAGGGTCGACGCCAGCTGGCTAGATGTTTCAAGAACAGTCACTCCCCTGACCTAAGGCCCATGAATCTTGCCTTCGGATGGATGACATGGCAAGGAGTGATGCGGGGGGTGGCTGGCTGGCTGGTGGCACCTGTTGATGACTGCACACTACTGAGTACTGACAGGGACATCTTAAGGATTTTGGGGGCCCTGGGCCAAACATATTTTGGGGGCCCCTGTTCAGAACAGCTTTGAATTTATGATCCAATTTGAGCCCCTGTTTCCCACGCAGTTTCCGCTTCCTCAGCTGCATTAGCGATCCAGTTTGCAACATAGGCATTAGCCTATATATTCCTGATGCAAACAGACGCGTGCAATTGACAGCAGTAGGATTTAGTGTTTTCTGCCCTGCTACTAGGTTTTTAATACTTTTTAAAATTGTATATTGTGGCTGAATTACTCTGTGCTTTTTAACAATTTCTTCTACCTACGCGCACTTGCACTTTACTTGATTCTGCTTGCCTGCACCTCCTTAGCTGTTCCGATTCACATCTCGCTTTTTCTCCATTTCTGGTCCGCCGTGGCTGATACGCCGATTGTGCGGAGGGCTGGGGCTACTATCGGGCTCCTCACTTCCGCCCACGTAGTTTCCGCTTCCTCAGCTGCGTTAGCGGTCCAGTTTCATCAAAGGCATTATCCTATATATTCCCGATGCAAACGGACGCATGCCTTCGGCGCGCCGCTGGTGTGCCAAAGGCGCAAGGCCCTCTGCGCCCATCACCATCCCGGAGGCGTCTGGCTCTGGCCATGCTGCCCAGGTCCCCTCCGGTGAGTTTCTTCCACTATATTACAATAGGGAAAAACTGCTTAGCCTGAGGCGGCTACCATTATGTCAGTGTACAGCCGCTGATCCGAGCTTGGAGGTAGACTTTCGATGCAATAAGTGCAACTGGTCTCTCCTCCAGCCTAGGAAACTTGCACCCAAGATCCTCCCACGCAACAATAAGTGTAAAAACAATAAGAAAACAGAGGACTTAAAGGGCACCCTTTTAAATTGTCGCTCTATGCAAATGCATGAACCACACATTTATGACCTACTTTTAGACGAACAGCCTGATCTTTTATTTCTCACTGAGACCTGGCTGTCTGTAGCCTCCAACCCTACTATCACCTTGGCCATCCCTACGGATTATAAAATCTTTAGGAGAGACCGACAAAGTGGGAAGGGGGGGCGGTGTCACCATAATTTACAATTAAAAACTAGACTGCTCTCCCATACCAATGGAAAACATCGAGGGTGCAGAGTCCTTAGGGTTCTGCTGTACCTTATCCCCCATCATAGCATAGCTGTTTTTCTGATTTACAGACCTCTCATTGCAATTGGAAATGTTATTACTACGCTTAATACAGCCACCACCTCCCTGGCCTTAAAATACAACAACTGCCTTATTCTGGGAGAACTCAATATGTATATGGACAATGGAAAAGACCCTCAAACAATTTCCTTGTTGGGGACGCTGCAGGCCTGCAACATGTTTCCATCTATTTCTTCTGCCACCCATGAGAAGGGCCATACCCTAGACCAAACCTTTCACAACTTTGACATATAAGCAAGCCTACCTCTTCCCATTACCTGGTCTGACCACCTCCTACTAAAATGTGTCCTTCCCAACTCTGCCACTGCCCCTCGGGCTAACACAAGGCACAGGGTCCCTAATTAGAGGACGTTCCATAAAATA
This sequence comes from Triturus cristatus, assembly GCF_964204655.1. NCBI lineage: Eukaryota > Metazoa > Chordata > Amphibia > Caudata > Salamandridae > Triturus > Triturus cristatus. The sequence continues at coordinate 781,552,918 of NC_140590.1, read as the reverse complement.
TCCATCCCGATGTTAGCAGATGCCCTTGGTTGTTCCTCACCGGAGCTGTATGGCTGCCCCGACTCTGACACCCTCTCAATAGATTCCTGGCTCTGTACCAACATTGGTACAGTGGTACCGGTTGTTTCCCGCTCCTCAAAGAGGTCGGCCTCACCAGCTCCATGGTTTAACGGTTCCCTCAGATCTAGCAAAAGAAATTGTAGAAAAATGGAACGGAAATGGCGTAAATCCTATCTACCTGCGGACAGGAAGGTGTATAAAGACATCTTAAAAGCTCATTACATTCTTGTGAAGGCAGCCAAGAAAAACTTCTTTCAAACCAAAATAGAAAATGCCCAAAATAAGAGTAAGGAAATCTTTAGCATAGTTAAATCCTTTACCGTCCCGAAAGCAGGCACAAAGGAAGGGCCATGTACGGAAGAATGGTCTAAGCAATTAGCTCAATTCTTCCACAAAAAGATCTCCGTGATCCAACAAGCCATCAGTAACATCTCAGAGGAAGAACTGACCTTCTACCTTAGTTCCAATAGCAAATTTCACCTCTTGGATCCTCCATCTTTACTAGTTTTCCCTGAGTTTTAGCTTGAAGAGTCACTGACCCTTCTCCAAAGCATTAAGTCTGGCTCTCCTACCGACCCATGTCCAGCGAATATCCTGAACCTATTAGCTCCCACCATAAACCAGCTCTTTAATGCTTCCCTCTCCTCAGGCAACATGCCGAATTTATTTAAGAATGCTAAGATTCTTCCACTGATAAAAAAGGCTAACGCCAAACTGACGAACCCTGCCAACTACAGGCCAATCTCCCTTCTTCCTGCCCTCTCCAAAGTATTAGAAAAGCATGTAAACAAGGCCCTCCAAAAACACATTGATGATGGGAAGCTCCTTCATGAGTCCCAATCCGGTTCTAGGGCTAACTACAGTACGAAGTACTCTCTCCTGGATGTGACTGAATTTCTCAAGGGTAAGCTGGACCAGGGAGGCAAGTCTGTTCTGATAGTGCTCGATCTGTCGGCGGCCTTCGATACGGTCCCACATGAGAGGCTCCTGGAGAGACTTGCTAACATCAACCTGGGGGGGCGCCTTAACATGGATGTCATCCTTCTTGGCAAATAGATCTCAGGACATCTGGCTCCCACCTTTCTCATCCCCGGTTCCGGCCATGAATGTAGGTGTCCCTCAGGGCTCCATTCTCAGTCCTACCCTTTTTAATATATATCTATCCCCCTTTGCATTTATGATAGAGGAAGAGCGTCAAGATTGGTTCCTATGCTGATGACACTCAGCTGATTTTTACATGTGAAAAAGGAACCGACTTTGACGGTGCAATGATTAGGTCTTGCTTCACAAAGGTTTTTAACTGGCTTAAGATCAATCAGCTGAAGTGCAATCCTGTGAGGAAATATGAATTTTTATGGTCAATTGTGTCCCCTATCTAGACCCCCAACGGCTCAATGTACATGCTACAAGTACATGTATGTTCCCTCCACTTCAAGCTATGAAGACGCAAATACAATTGTGTCCAACGTTAATATGTCCTCTTTCAGATCTGCCATGAATGGGTCAGATATTCCGTTCCTAAGTATGCCTTGCCACCGTCTTTATATGGTATACTTTTCACGTTTTCCAGCTCTGGCAAGGTAGGCCCTGAATTCTGCCATCGAGCCTTTTCTGCTTCTGCCTCTGAATGCTCCAGCCTGGACCTGCATCTGTATCCATGAACTTTGTCTTACTTCCTGCGCGGCTAACGGTGCCTAGCCCGGCCTGTTGCCTGCCAAAACTGTATTCAGCCTTCAAGTTATCTGCTCCGCTCCTCGAGAAATGCATTCTTGTCTAGCAGCTTAGGTAAACATCCCTCCAGCTGCAGAGCAAAGGGCCCGGCCTTACTGTCTTCGAGCAAGTAATTCATGACTTTCGTTACCATGGTAGGCCCATGCCCCCTCGCATCTCATGTAGACACTTAGACGCTTGTACACGCACTAGCAGTCAGTATAGAATAGGCTCTGTCCGAAAGACCTTTCCTTCTAGATAATATAGTTCCTTAAACACAAGATATTAGATACGATTTGGGACTAGGTTGTCCTGACATCCCAGACTTCTGTCTCCTCATGTAGGGCTAAATGTCAAGTTCCTTTCACCCTCTAGTTGCACGTCAAACACACGTCATGCGGCTGCGCACGCATCTTTGCCTTGTATTTCTGCTGACTTTGCAGGATTCTCTTATGGATCCACCCACTTGTGTCATCATCATAATGACGTTTTCTAGTATACGCCTTTATGCACGCCTATTGTAACGCCTTTTTATTACGTATGTGTATTCTTATCTCTCTTCTCAGCTGTAACGCCTTCTGCATATGTCTTTATTGTAATGCATTTTCCTATAAATATGATAACCTGTCAATAATGTATTGCTGATCCCTTCCTGAACCTTCGTGGTGACGGAACTCGATTGCCTGGTTCGAACCATAACCATAATTCCTTTGTAAGGAATAAATTCCCTTTTATAACCTCAAATACCACGGATTCTGCCTCTTATTTTTACTGAGTTATTCTTCTTGAATTTTACCGCATAAATTAAGTCTAGGTAATTAAAATTTACCACATAATTGGCGCCCGAACCGAGACACCTCTCACACCCCACGCGCCGGAGGTGCGTTGCAGACCCGGTCTCCTGCCACAGCCGGACGGACAATTACGCGTACCCGCAGGATTTCCTGTATCTCCCTCAGGCCAACGGGGGCGACTGAGACTGCGATCAACACCCAGACGAGGCGGTGAGGAGTGCGGAGAATCCCGACCAGAGCCTAGCTGAGAGAGCAAGATCCGAGGTATACAGAGGCCCACCAGATTCCGAAGTTCCGAAGTATCTAAGTCACGAGTCGAGTCCAGTCCAGTTTGGTCTAGTCCAGTCCAGACTTCCGAGGCCTTCCGTTCCGTGCTTCCCGGTGAGTACCGTTGCTGGGGACGCATCTAGACGTGCACATTCGTTTGTGCCGGTCAAGACGGGTTTGGGTACACAGACCTGGTCTGCACTGTTTTAGCAGTGTATCTGTACTGTTTAGCAGTACATACAGTATATTTAGTATTATGCAGTTAACTAGTTTTATTTTAATTATTATTGTACGTTCTAAAATGTTTTGATATGTTTTAAATGTCGTGGTATGAGTGACTGTTCGATCTTCATTATTGTGTTTGTTGTAATTATTGTGTTCAAGACCAAGTAAGAATTAAGTAGCAAGGTTCAAGATGCCGTTATTTTCAAAATTAAGACAGATAAAAACTAGAAAAGGGATACTCGAGGAAGCTGTTCCCATTCCACCTAGGGACACTCCAGGGTACTTTATGTACCATAAACATGGCCTAGATGCCGTATTATATCTTGATCTATGGGTGGACTACACCAAGGATTTAGCAGAGAGTCAGAGATGGCCCGCTGCTGGAACATGGGATGCAGATTGCATCATGAGAGTAGAAGAAGTATTATGGAAAAAGAAAGCCAGACAGTCACAGAAAGATGCCATTGAATTATGGCGTAAAGAATCGCATAGGCGCATAGAGAAAGCGCTCAGAAAGGAAGAGAAAAGTAGGGAAGATTCAGAAAGAGCCCGAGAAAACATATTAATTGACGAAGGTATCCGAGTAAAAACAGAACAAGTAGACAGACAACGAAACACTCTTATGAATGGTATGTATCCTCTTCTGGCCGAGGGTTTGCCTAAGGCCACCCTGGAGGTACCAAAAGATCTGACACCTCCATTACTCCCGATTAAAGTACATCCCAAGACCGCAAAGGACATTTTCCTTTCTTCCTATTTAGATGATGCAGCCCCCGAATATGCTAATGGTGCGCAGCAACGCACACCACCTATTAACGACGCTCGACCCCAAGATCAGCTGCACCAACCTCCGCAGCAACAAACCTCTCCTCACGTTCTAAACATTCCATCTGTTTCTACAATCCTTCCTGCACCTACACTCTCTACCATGCACCCAACAAATCCTTTTGGACTTGGCACCTCAGGAGGTGCGGCAGGAGGTTTTTCCACACCGCCGCCAGCAACTAGATTGACTTATAGGGATTTAGCACACCAACGTACACCCCAAAGAGCTAATGACAATATATTAAATGAGCCTCTTACAGATTGTAGATATGATCCAGTGCCAGGTAAACACGACAGAATGTTGCTATCTTCAGTACGTTTACGACGAGCTGCAAACTATTTAATGACATTACCAGGAATGGTTGAACATCTAGACAAAATATATCGCTTTGTCCAAACAGGGCAAGGTCCTGAAAGTATTGGCAAGGCCATGGAATACCAGAAAGTAGATATGCAGAAATTATTGTTACGTTTTTTTATAAACTGCTTGATCAGAAACAGAGATAGGCCTGAGGTAGAGCCGGAGGAAATGCAAGTACTTACCAGGTGGGGTCAGAATATAACAGACGGAAAACATGATAAACAGAAGTATATAGAAGTCATGTGCCGAAAGATCAGAAAAGAAGTAGAACGAATACATGAAAGAAGATTAGAAGCAGATAAAACTGAATCGGAGGAAGAGGAGGAGGAACAGTCAGAAATGAACACAGGACAATTAGAATTACCAGCTAGACAAACGATAGCTTATGTAGGAAAAGGAAGATCTTTTAATAAAACAATACGTCCGATACATCCAGAATGTAGCAGAATTTTTCAGACAGCTATCTCAAATCCAAGGACCCCTGAACACTTATTCCAGGCTACTGATAAATTACTTCGAGAACGAAGGGGGTACCATGTGCTCGATTCTGTGGATGAACAAGAATTAGCCAGGTCAGCAGTACAATGGGCCGACAGTTCTGAAAAATACAGTGATGATGCGCTAGCACACACGTTTCTGAATCTCACCCCAGATGAACAGCGTTTAGCTAGTATATACATGATACAACATCTCCTTATATTATATAAAGGCCAACACTCCGATCCTGGTCCCCTACCTGATATACTGATAGAACTACTCATGAACAAATGGAGAGGTCTAGGTACCGATCTAATTAAAGTAATTCTAGAATACCGACATAGATATAGTGCCTTTTTGTGTCCAGAACATGATCCAGCTCCTTCCATGGAGAGAAAAACGTATTACATGGTCAGACAGAATCCCTTACGCAAAGTACACCCAGTTAGAAATGATGATAATACGTTTAGACGCGTGTTCGTGTACACGCCCATAACTAAAATAGAACTATTGGAAATGAAAAAATTAGTGCCCAGCCATGACAAAGATCCAGCAGGTTTCCACCGTGAACTAAAGGACATGTTACTCATGGGTGATTATACCTATCCTGACATTATGAAAATATTGAAAGTATTATTGCCTGCCGGTATTTATGAGAAACTCAAAGAAAAAGAGTGGGAAGTGGGAGACCAAAAGATTGATTGGACAGTATTAGAAAACGAAGAAAATGCCCGAACTGCAGGCGTAGGGCTTGGGGACAGAACTAAAGCATTGCCAGGATTATTAGTACAAGTATTGCCACGTTTATTAACTACAAAAAAGGAAGATTGGGGAGCAATCTCAGCTTGTAAACAGAAACCAGATGAAGACACTAGTGATTTTTATTCCCGATTTGAAAAATGTTTTGGTATTAATAGCGGCCTGAAAGCAAGTAGTGATTCATATCCACATCTTTTTGTAACAAAACTAGTCGAGAATTCCCTGCCACAGGTTAAAAATAGAGTATTGAAAGTTGAGAGCACTTGGCAAGCTAACACTCCTTCACAAATGTTACAAATGTTACAGTATCACCAGAATAGAATTAGAGAAGAACAAGAACACGAACAAAGACGTATGAAAGACACGAAAATGAAAATGCTTGTCGCTCAGTCAGTTCCAGCTGACGGTCATAAAAAGGGTGCGACACAGTCCAGTAATTCAGCGGTTCCCGTTAAAGGGACATGCAACTATTGTAAACAGCCAGGTCATTATATAAACGACTGTGCAGTCTTGAAACACAATATCTCTACGGGTAAAACCAAAGAGAGACCACGTCCGCCTAGACAGGATCAGATCCAACAACAAGCACCTCAACATGTACAACCTATGCCGGTCCCACAACAAACCGTAGTGGTACCACAGCCACAGTCTATTGCCGCAACACAAAACACGACACAACAGATGTACCAGTATGCGCAAAATGACTATCCAGAATATCAGCGATACACATGAAATAGCCTAGAGAGGGAAGTTGGCTTACCCCTTATTGAGGTTCCTGTTGATCAAGAGGGTCCTTATGTACAGAGTCAAGTATTAGGGAAAGACAGAAAGTTTCTACTTGATACCGGGGCAAACAGAACAACTATAAGTCACAACGAAGTCCCAGGGGCACCCCTCTCAGGCGCACAAAATATTTCCCTTGGTTTCTCAGGAAAGCCTACTATTAACGAAGTATCGCAACCGCTTGCATTTACAGTTGGTCCATTGACACGGACTATAGATCTATTGCTTACAAAATCATGCCCAGAAAACTTGTTAGGTATTAAAACATTGAAAGCTCTAGGAGCTATAATATGTTGTTCTCCGGACGGAGTACGACTATTTTTGCGTGACTTTAAAGGTCACTACGTGTCAAGAGACATGGATCACCGGTTACAGAATCTACCTGCACATTTATGGGCAAAAGGCCCCACTGATGTAGGTTGTATGCACATTACACCATATCGAGTCACACTCAAAGCAGGAGTGGTATTACCACGAATGCGACAATATAAGTTACCTCCGGATGCTGTAGTGGCTTTACTGCAAATCATTGACGAGCTCATTGCACAAGGAGTGGTTGTAGAAACCGACTCCAATATATGTAATTCTCCGATCATTCCGATTCTTAAACGAACTGATCCAAAAGCACCACCAGTATATCGATTAGTTATTGATCTGCGCGAATTGAATAAATGCATTGTACCACAATATCCCGTGGTCCCAGATATCTCTTCATTACTGACAGCCATTGATTCAGAAGCAACGTTCTTTACTGTAATTGACCTCAAGAACGCCTTCTTTAGCGTCCCAATCGATCCGGAAAGCCAATATTTGTTCGGATTTAGTTTAAATGGACGAAGTTTTAAATTCGCACGCGCACCTCAAGGATTTACAGAAAGTCCTAGCATCTACAGCCAAGCACTGAAAAGACAACTTGACAGTATCCAAATGCCAGTTAACACTGCACTGCTTCAGTATGTCGATGATCTGCTGATCACCGCCCGAGGCGAACCCGAATGTGAAAAAGCATCACTGACGGTTTTACATTTTCTGGCCGACAAGGGGCACAAGGTGTCCCCTTCGAAGCTGCAATTCTGTGCCCAGCAAGTTGTGTACCTTGGGCACTTGCTGTCCAAGGGGGGGAGACAGCTCACACCTGACTGCATCCAGTTAATTGTAAACATGCCACCACCCAAGACACAAAAGGAGGTACGGGCCTTCATAGGCCTCACTTCGTACTGTAGGCAGTGGATTCCCCAGTACGCATTTTTAGCAAAGCCACTCATTCAGTTGACAACCCAGGAGGCAGCGACATCGACTGTCCTCCCTTGGACTCCAGAACATACACAAGCTTTTGAAGACTTAAAGAAAGCTTTATGCCAAGCACCTGTTTTAGCGACACCATGTTACAGTAAGCCTTTTACACTCTTTGTTACAGAACGTGAAGGTACTGCTTTGTCAGTACTCACTCAGGAACAAGCAGGATCACATAAGCCATGTGCTTACTTTTCTAGCACATTAGATCCTGTAGCTCAAGCTCTTCCTGCGTGCCTGAAATCAGTTGCAGCGACAGCTCTAGCGATCAGACAAAGCGATTCCATAGTATTAGGACATCAATTGACAGTACAAGTACCACACGCAGTAGAGGTTCTCTTGAATCGGACACAAACACAACACTTGACTATAGCACGACTGACAGGTTACGAACTCACATTGTTTCAGCCACACATAGAAATCAGACGTTGTAGTACATTAAATCCTGCCACACTTTTGCCATTAAGTGGAACAGACCCACTGACACATGATTGTATTGAAGTCATTACTATTATGACGAAACCCAGACAAGACTTGACAGATGTCCCATTACCAGACCCAGACCTGACACTTTATGTAGATGGTTCATGTATGAGAACAAGTACAGGAGAGTTAGTGGCCGCTTATGCAGTCACGACAGACACCGAAGTCATAGAAACAAATTGTATTGACACATTATCAGCCCAAGCAGCAGAGCTTATTGCCCTGACACAAGCCTGTATTCAAGCCAAGAATAGAAAGGTTAACATATACACAGATTCACGTTATGCATTCGGAGTTGTACACGACTTCGGAGTCCTTTGGCGAGAGAGAGGTTATTTGACTTCTCACGGTGCCAACATTCAACACGGTCCCCTCATTCAAGCTCTGTTAGATGCAATACATCTACCTACTTCAATATCTATCATGAAGTGCAAAGCCCATACAAAAATCACCGATATTATTTCCCAGGGTAACGACCTAGCAGACCGAACAGCTAAGCAAACGGCACAGAATAGGAATCATGCAACTAACTTGACAAAGACAATAGTTCCGACATCGACACACTGCATGACAGTTAGGGATCCCGCCCTTGATGTAATTGACATACAGACACATACTACAGCAGAGGAAATAAAGAAATGGACTGAATTAGGAGGGATCCAAACAGATCAGGGATGGATGACGAAGGGAAAATCTATATGGTTTCTCCCCGACTCAATGGTTCAAGTTATCATTAACACAATACATAGTCCAGCACATCTAGGAGAAAAAGCTATGTTAGATAGTATTCAACACATTTGGTTCAACAAACACTTACGAGCTGCAGCCAAACAGAAAGTCCGAACCTGTATGATATGTTGTCAGTTCAATCCAGGTAAAGGCGTACCTGTAGAGCAGGGTGGATTTCAACCTCCCGATCACCCTTTTGAAGTCCTCCAGATGGATTATATCCAGATGGAACGATGTCGAGGATTCAAATATGTCCTCGTAGTTGTATGCGCTCTTTCCCGTTGGACAGAGGCATATCCCGTCTCCGATTACACTGCCCCGACTACTGCCAAACAATTAGTTTGTGAATTCTTCCCACGGTATGGTTTGCCCCGTATCGTGTATTCAGATAATGGCCAGCCGTTCTCATCCGAGCTAATGAAACACATTTCACTCTTGTTAGGCTATCAATGGAAATTTCACTGTGTCCGACATCCCGAGGCAGCAGGTCTCGTGGAACGTCATAATCAGACCCTGAAAATTCGACTTTCCAAAATCTGTAGAGAGAAAGGCGTCGACTGGATAGTAGCCTTACCAGTTGCACTATTTTACATGAGGATGGTAGCACATTCTCGCACAGGGCTATCCCCGTACGAGGTGGTCTTCGGTAGGCCACCAAATATGTGGGGGACGCCTATACCTCGTAAAATCACTGATGTTGATTGTAATATGCTGACAGATTACCTTGCTTCCTTGATGTCTGCACTACAATCTTGCCGTTCACAGGTAGCTGCAGCCTTTCCCGACAACACCGAGGTGAAGCCCCATGAAGTGGTTCCTGGAGACCTAGTCTTCATAAGAAACTTCGACAGGAGGAGCCCGTTGGAGCCTCGCTGGCAAACACCAAAACTGGTCCTTCTAACCACGAGGACAGCAGTGAAGGTCGAGGGTCGCAAGGGTTGGTTACACTCGAGCCATATCAAGAAATTTCATGGACTACCATCTGATCTGAACTCTCAGCCCTGCCCCCTTCCACAGACTGATTCAAAACTCCCCCTGGTTGAAAAGACCGAATCTCAAGACTATAAACTGAAACTATGGTCTAGCAAGTCAGACAATTCGATTGTTTAAGTCCTCTCCAAGGTGAATCGGTTGAATTAAGTCTCTGACATGTATCCTCTAGACCGAATTAGAGAGAGAAATAGACAGAAACAGCTCGAGAAACATGCATACTGTAAATCACTTCATAGTCACTGTATAGTGACATTGTTGATTATGTTTTTTCTAAGTCTTTTTATTATTGCTGCAAGTATACTGTTGCACATGTACTATCCTATTTTCAAGCGTGCTTATTCTGCTTACAATGTTACTGCCGAACATTCTTTTAGTGAACTACCTCCACATGAGTTGTCCTATAGATTTGCGCTGCGCAACAACACATTCATTAGTATGTTACATCATTCCCATCAGACCAGCAATGCTACAAATTGTTGGATATGTGGCCGACTCCCTCCCTATCAGAAATACAAAGGAGTTCTGCCTCTCTTTCCGTACCCGTTCACACACAATGGTTCCTGTGGAGCATGGTTTAGTTTGATTAACTCTTTAGATCCAAACACTGTAGTTTACCAAAGCAACTGGGTATGGGGAAACCTGAACTTAGTTTTACTTAAAGCCTGTTACCCTAACAAGGAGGGACTTCCCAAAAGAACAGGAACTGATCTAGAAAATGAAGTATATGGATTAGGTAATTTTACACTTAACCTCATGATTCTGAATGTTGAATCTGAAGCTACACTAGTCTTGCCTGCTATGTCAGTATTACCAGTCAAAGGTGAATTCTGTGTAAGAAAGAATGGTTCAGTACACCTGGGTCATAGTAAATGTACTACTATGATCGAATTCAGTGATAAAGGCAAGTCTACATTTAGAGCTTCCCGTCATTCCTACTTTATATGTGGTCATACCGCATATATACGCCTACCTCTAGATTGGGATGGTACCTGTTACATTGCATTCCTTCTGCCACCTGTTTTCCTAGCCCCTCCTGATTATCATAGAAATACCAATCTAGTACACCATAGACCCCAGAGAGATATCCCGATTGTTGACTACACTGAAACAGCATGGGAACAATATACAGACTTCAATAAAGGTCTCTTTCCTTACATAGGTGTGGTCTCAAATAGTAAACTGATACGTAGATTAACCAGAACCCTTGAAGCAGTAGTGAATGAAACTACCTCTGCCCTAGGCAACTTAACAGAGGAGCAGTCTGCGATGCGGATTGTTGTTCTCCAAAATCGTCTTGTCCTTGACGTCATCCTAGCCGATAAGGGCGGAGCCTGTAGGGTCATCGGATCAAGTTGCTGTGTTTTCATCCCAGAAAACGCGCCATCCGTATATAAAGCCATAACTCGTCTTCACAAGATTGCAAACCAGATACATCAGAATCCAGGCACCTGGACATGGTCCGGTTGGTTCTGGAGCGTGTTGTCAGCCTGGGGATGGAAAGTCCTATCCTTCCTAGGTATTGGCCTTCTCATAGTATTCAGTTGTTGCCTGTGTCTACAATGTGGACCAGCGATTTGCGGCCTGTGTGCCACATCGTGTATTCCACGTTCAAGTTTTCATTCAAGATCCCGGAAGAAGAAAGAAGAGCAAATGATGTTATATGAACAGATTGATGGATTCCTGAAGATCGATATTTCATGAAGGGTCCGTAGGGGACAAGGAGGGAATGAGGAAATATGAATTTTTATGGTCAATTGTGTCCCCTATCTAGACCCCAACGGCTCCATGTACATGCTACAAGTACATGTATGTTCCCTCCACTTCAAGCTATGAAGACGCAAATACAATTGTGTCCAACGTTAATATGTCCTCTTTCAGATCTGCCATGAATGGGTCAGATATTCCGTTCCTAAGTATGCCTTGCCACCGTCTTTATATGGTATACTTTTCACGTTTTCCAGCTCTGGCTAGGTAGGCCCTGAATTCTGCCATCGAGCCTTTTCTGCTTCTGCCTCTGAATGCTCCAGCCTGGACCTGCATCTGTATCCATGAACTTTGTCTTACTTCCTGCGCGGCTAACGGTGCCTAGCCCGGCCTGTTGCCTGCCAAAACTGTATTCAGCCTTCAAGTTATCTGCTCCGCTCCTCGAGAAATGCATTCTTGTCTAGCAGCTTAGGTAAACATCCCTCCAGCTGCAGAGCAAAGGGCCCGGCCTTACTGTCTTCGAGCAAGTAATTCATGACTTTCGTTACCATGGTAGGCCCATGCCCCCTCGCATCTCATGTAGACACTTAGACGCTTGTACACGCACTAGCAGTCAGTATAGAATAGGCTCTGTCCGAAAGACCTTTCCTTCTAGATAATATAGTTCCTTAAACACAAGATATTAGATACGATTTGGGACTAGGTTGTCCTGACATCCCAGACTTCTGTCTCCTCATGTAGGGCTAAATGTCAAGTTCCTTTCACCCTCTAGTTGCACGTCAAACACACGTCATGCGGCTGCGCACGCATCTTTGCCTTGTATTTCTGCTGACTTTGCAGGATTCTCTTATGGATCCACCCACTTGTGTCATCATCATAATGACGTTTTCTAGTATACGCCTTTATGCACGCCTATTGTAACACCTTTTTATTACGTATGTGTATTCTTATCTCTCTTCTCAGCTGTAACGCCTTCTGCATATGTCTTTATTGTAATGCATTTTCCTATAAATATGATAACCTGTCAATAATGTATTGCTGATCCCTTCCTGAACCTTCGTGGTGACGGAACTCGATTGCCTGGTTCGAACCATAACCATAATTCCTTTGTAAGGAATAAATTCCCTTTTATAACCTCAAATACCACGGATTCTGCCTCTTATTTTTACTGAGTTATTCTTCTTGAATTTTACCGCATAAATTAAGTCTAGGTAATTAAAATTTACCACACCTGACAAAACTGAAGTTATTTTCTTTGGTAATCCAGAAACACCTGACTGGAGCTCTTGGTGGCCAAAAGATCTGCTGCCCCCGCCCGCGGAAAAGGAGAAAGTCAAAAACTTAGGAATTGTCATAGACAAGACACTCTCCATGCGCTTTCCAATCCAAACTCTAACTGAAGCTTGCTTTGGCATACTCCGGATGCTAAAAAAATTCCTGCTACTGTTACCGCATGAGAGTAGAAAGATCGTGGTGCAGGCTCTGGTGACATCAAAGCTTGACTATGTCAACAGCTTGTACCTCGGTCTTCCCAAAGCCCTTATCCAGCACCTACAAGTAGTTCAAAACGAGGCGGCCAGAGCCATCCTGAAACCTAAACCCAGATCTAGTATGAACCCTATTCTTAAGTCTCTACACTGGCTCCGCATAAAAGAACGGATCAACTTCAAAGAGATGACCATCTTCTTTAAAGCTTTCCACAGCTTAGGAGCCGGCTACCTAAATAAGCGCGTTAATCACTGCACAACATCTAGACACCTAAGATCTTCCAATGTCTACCTGGCCATCATGCCTAAAATATGCCGTACCCGCACTGGAGGCAGATCACTCTGCTTTCTAGGCGCAAAATTGTGGAATAGACTCCCTGAGTCTCTGAGACTAACCACAGACCTACTCACTTTCAGGAAGAACTTAAAAACCTGGCTTTTTAATAACTGATGGGTCTTTTACGCACGTTTTCCTCCCGCTGTCACGTGCCAGGACACTCTAGTCTGAGTGGCTGCGCGCTTTATTAAATACATTATTTCATTTAATTTCATTAGGTCCCTGACAGTGCAAAGGAACACTCGTCCAAATTCTAAGGGCCTTATTTATGAGGCCTTGTTTCACTTTTATGCAGCCGGTGTGTCGCTTTTTGTGACGCACCGGCAGCGAAAAAAATGTGCCATGTTGCGCCCTATTTACAAAGTGACGCATCTAGCCAGATGCGTCACTTTGTAAACCCCTGCACCACATTATACCTGCGCCAGGTATAATGTATGCAGAGTGGGTGTTCCCCCGCAAAAAGCCTCGTAGAAGTGGCACATTGAAATCTATGAGAACTCAGTCCGCCACTTCTAGGAGGCCATTGCGTCAATATCTTACACCTGCCTCACAGCAGGTGTAAGACTGATGCAGGCCCTTTCACATGGGGCTTGCCCCATGTGAAAGGACACATTGCTGGCTTTGCGCCTATTTTCAGACACACCCCAGCAATGCATCACTTTTGCGGCTACAGATACGCCAGAAATACTGATGTATCTGTAATTCCTTGCGACATACAGTAAATATGACGCATCCGTCATGTCGCAAGGAGGGTGCACTAAGAAGTGACGCATCCCTGTTTTCACACAGCGATGCATCACTTCTCATAAATAAGGCCCTAAATGTGTTTACATCTAATATTCAGGGATAGTTATGTGTGTTTTCAATATTGTAACACAGCAGCAGCTCACCAATATTACTGCAAATAATCTCTGTGACACCCTCCCATTTCTTATATGTTAGGCCTTGTCTTGATCTAAAAGAAACTTTTTTTCTGTATATGGCATGAAACATAAACACATCAGGCACATACAACATAAATTAAAGGAAAACAGTATTTAAAACAATCCGTTTAAGAAATAATCAAGGTCATTGGGGCAAAACTCTGGAGAATGGAACTGACTGTCAGGGGGCCCCCTGAAAGGCTGGGGCCCTGGGCCAGAGCCCACTTTGCCCATGCATTAAAACGTCTCTGAGTACTGATTGGTTTATTTAACTGACAGGGAGCTGGACGAGGGTTTGCCCTCTCATGTTTATCAGTACAGTGGTGTGGGGAATGGTTTGGACTCCCAGGCTGGGTAGGACGCGGGCCTCAGGCTGTTCCTTCAGTCTGGTCACATCCTCAGGCGGAATGGCTACAGCTTGGTGAATCTGGGGATGTTTCTCAGAAATGTCCAAAGACAAAGAGGCACTTGGAAAAAGAAAGTGTTTTTTTTGTTTCTTTTTTTTTGTTTTTTACTAGCCTGCTTGATTTGCAGGGGTTGCACGAGACGAGCGCCACTTCTCAGTCTTTAGTGCATTCTGGGAAAAGGAACAATAGCGAGGGATGTCTGTGAGAGGACTGACCTCCGACGGCCTCAGTTCTCCAAACTAATAAAAGCATGGGAGCGGCAGGAAGCCTCCCGCCTAACATTGCCCCGCGCAGCCGCACACGGGGACCGGCCAAGGCTGCTCCACAATGCATACAAATGACGCGAACTCAAACGGAGGTCGTGCAATTGGAAAGAAAGTGTTTAAAATACAAATTAATAAGTGGAAAAAAAGACAACGAGAGTGCATTAAAATATATATTACTTCATATTCGATGCTAGTTTCTGCAAACAATCACATTGTTCGCCTGTCAGAATTTCACTGCAGGATTCCTGACCAGTGTAAATGGTTTTACTACTTCCTGCATATTTTTCCACGACAAATGCATATAATTACGCAGTAGTAAACCTCAGGCAAACGGTGTGGAGTTAGGGGGTCAAAGCTTGATTTGGCTTGTAATTTTATGAACGGCCAAAACTGTTTGAGTTTGTTGCCATTCACAAACTGGGCTCCCCTTTCCCTCCCCCGGAAATGGTTGCAATTCTGCTCTGGGAAAGAGCTCTGATGGGAAGAGGAACGGCTCACCTCCAGATTCAATAGAGATACAGAATAAGGCTTTCTCCACAGGTAAAAATGTTTCTCCCACGTTGAAAAAAAGAGAAAAGAAATAGACCACTGCACATCGATGTGCATTTTACCCTGTGCACAATTGAACAATATTTACATGTACGCAACGGGTAAATCTTGGCACAGGGAATGTGCCACATGACATTTACAGCAGTACGCCTGGAAATCTGCACGTGGCAAGTGCTCTACTGAGAACTATTGTGAATTTCCAAAAGTAATGAATCTGCACTTTTTCGTATGAATACGTCTACTAGTGCAAGTTTACAGATTTCTTGAAATGAAATGAAATGAAAAGAAGATTTGTAAAGCGCGACTGCTGCCCGAGGGCGTCCAAGCGCTGGGTAGAGAGCAAGGTACTCTGAGGCGGGGGGGTGGGGGGGGGGGTTTAGTTTCTGAAAAGAAAGGTTTTTAGATTTTTTCGAAATGAGGAGAGAGTCTGGATAGATCTTAAAGAGAGGGGAAGGGAGTTCCATAGCCTAGAAGCATTGAACTCAAAGGACCTGCCTCCGGCCCTGGATCTTTTTATTCGGGGAACTATGGCAAGGCAGGCGTTAGAGGATCGGAGCTGTTTTCCGGGGAGGTATGGAGTGAGAAGAGGGTGGTTGATCTGGGGACCAGCTCTGTAAAAGGCTTGATGGGAGATACAGAGGGCCTTGAATTTTACTCTGTCTCTGACAGGGAGCCAGTGGAGAGATCGAATCCCCGCCTTGGCTGATTCTCTGCGGGGTATCTGTAGTAGTGTCCTGGCTGCACAGTTCTGGGTCCGTTGGAGTTTTTCTAATACATATTCTGGTGCTCCCAAGTAGAGGGCATTATTAAAATCGAGCCGAGATTGAATGAGGCCCTGAAGAACAAGTTACTTACCTTCGGTAACGCTTTTTCTGGTGGATACAGTATCTGCCTGTGGATTCCTCACCTTGTGAATATCCCCTGCGCCAGCAACATTCGGAAACTTTTGTAGCAGTCCACGCCGATGGGGTCGAAGATGACGTCACAGAGACACGGCTCCGCTCGCGACTCCACTGACGTCACCGGCTCCATAAGAAGACCTCCTCGGCGTGATGACGTCAGTTCCGCCCCTTTTTTCCGTGCCTTCGAGGCACACGGACGGACTGACAGCAATATGTACATAAACAGCATACACAGTACACAATATGCATATCAACACACACAGTGTGGAAAAGAAACATCAAAGCACTAGAAATAACCCAATGTCCTTGACAGTCATAAATACATTTGAAATCATCAATAGAATTACCGTCATAGAGTCACTGGAATAGAAGGATGGACAGCGGGGAGGCGGGTGGGTCAGTGAGGAATCCACAGGCAGATACTGTATCCACCAGAAAAAGCGTTACCGAAGGTAAGTAACTTGTTCTTCTGATGGATACATCTGCCAGTGGATTCCTCACCTTGTGAATAGATTCCACAGCAGTCCCCACTCCCGGAGGAGGGTGTCCATCCCCCTATACCAGAAAATCCTGAAGGACGGAACGGGCAAAATGTCCGTCCCTCCTCACCTCAGAGTCTAAACAATAATGTTTTGCAAAGGTGTGAAGGGAGGCCCAAGTTGCCGCCCTACAAATGTCCTCCACAGGAACACCCCTAGACAAAGCAGAGGTAGAAGACTTTGCTCTAGTGGAATGAGCTCTTAAACCCTCCGGAGGCTCCTTACCAGCTAGGGAGTAGCAGATCTTGATGCATAGCACAATCCATCTTGAAAGGGTGCGCTTGTGCACCGCACGACCCTTTCTGCAGCCAGCAAAGCCCACAAAGAGCTGGTCATCAATCCTGTAGTCCTTAGTCCTGTCCAGGTAAAAGCTCACCGCCCTCTTAGGGTCCAAGCGGTGAAGTCTCTCCTCCTCCTTGGAAGGGTGAGGGGGAGGATAAAAGGTAGGAAGGGTAATGGACTGCCCCAGATGGAAGGGAGTTACCACCTTAGGCAAAAACGCAGCCCTGGTCCGGAGAACCATTCGTTCAGCATGCACAGTCAAGAATGGGGGTTTTGAACTAAGAGCTTGAAGCTCACTTACTCTCCTTGCCGAGGTGATTGCAACGAGGAAAACCGTCTTAAAAGACAACAGTCTCAAGGGACACTTATGTAAGGGCTCGAAAGGAGAACCCATAAGATAAGTCAGTACAAGGTTTAAGTCCCACTGAGGTACAATAAAGGGAGTAGGAGGAAATTTATTCGTAAGGCCCTTGAGAAACCTAAGCACAATAGGTGATTTAAACAAGGACGGCTGATCCGGCAGGCATAGGAAAGCCGACAAAGCCGATAAATATCCCTTAACAGTGGCCACAGCAAAGCCTTGCTGGGCAAGAGAAAGAGCAAACTGCAGAATGTTAGACAAACGAGCCTTCAAGGGATCAATCGACCTCTCTCCACACCAGAGAACGAACTTAGACCACCTATAGGAGTATATGGATTTGGTGGAGTGTCGCCTGGCCGATAAAATAACATCCACCACATCTGGCGGGAGAGAGAAAGAATTCAGGTTGCCCCGTTCAATCTCCAGGCATGAAGGTGTAAGCTCTGGAGGTGGGGGTGTAGAACCTGCCCCTCCGACTGCGAGAGGAGGTCTGCCCTCAGAGGGAGACGGAGCGGAGGGCACGAGGAGAGGTGGAGAAGATCTGTGTACCACACCCTTCTTGGCCAATCCGGGGCGATCAATATAACTTGGGCCCGGTCTTGGCGAACCTTCCTCAGAACCCGAGGAATCAAGGGTATGGGAGGAAACGCGTAAAGGAGTCGTGAGCCCCAACTCAACTGAAACGCGTCTCCCAACGCCCCCTGCATCGGATACTGGAGACTGCAGAATGACAGGCAGTGCGCGTTCTCGAAAGTGGCAAACAGATCCACCCGAGGAGTTCCCCACGTCCGAAAGACGTGACGAACTACCTCCGGATGGAGCCTCCACTCGTGGTCGGCAGAGAACTGCCGACTGAGACTGTCCGCACGTACGTTCAGCACCCCGGCCAGATGATTCGCCATCAGACAAATCCGATGGTCCTGAGCCCAGGACCATAAACGCAGGGCCTCTCTGCATAGACAAAGAGACCCCACTCCTCCCTGCTTGTTTATATACCACATCGCGGTAGTGTTGTCCGTCAGAACCTGAACAGACTGACCGCGAAGGGAAGGGAGGAAGGCCTTGAGCGCCAAGCGTATCGCCCGTAACTCCAGAAGGTTGATGTGAAGCAACCTTTCCTCTGGAGACCAAAGACCCTTGATCTCCAGATCCCCCAGATGCGCACCCCACCCTAAGGTGGATGCATCCGTTATCACTGTGGTCACCGATGGAGGTAGATGAAAGGGCCTTCCTTGAGACAGATTGCCCTCCACGCTCCACCAAGATAGATCCGCTGCAGCTTCTCTGGAGATCCTCACAGACTCCCTGAGATCCCCTTTGTGCTGATACCACTGCTTGCGGAGGCACCACTGGAGCGCCCTCATGTGCCAGCGTGCATGGTTGACCAACAGTATGCAGGAAGCGAACAGACCGAGCAGGCGAAGGACCTTCAGAACTGGAACAACCGCTCCGCTGAAAAACAAAGGAATCATTTCCTGTATGTCGAGAATCCTTTGAGGAGGAGGGAATGCTCGACACACAGTAGTGTCCAGTACCGCACCTATGAACAGGTTGCGCTGAGAGGGCACCAGGTGAGATTTGGGCACGTTGATCGAAAAACCCAATCTGTACAACAGCCGAGTTGTATCCTGCAGATGACACAGCACCTTCTCTGGCGACTCCGCCTTGATCAGCCAGTCGTCCAAATAAGGGAAAACCGAAATTCCCGATCTTCTGAGATGGGCTGCCACCACTGCCATCACCTTTGTGAAGACTCGAGGTGCCGAAGTAAGACCAAACGGGAGAACCGCAAACTGATAATGTTGCGATCCTACCGTGAAACGGAGATACTTCCTGTGCGACTTCAGGATGGGGATGTGAAAATACGCATCCTGCAAGTCGAGCGACACCATCCAGTCCTCCTGATTCAGCGCCTGAAGAACCTGCGCAAGGGTGAGCATCTTGAACTTCTCCTGTTTCAGGTAAAAGTTCAGGATTCTGAGGTCTAGTATCGGACGCAATCTGCCGTCCTTCTTCGGGATCAGAAAATACCGGGAGTAGCATCCCTGACCCCTCTCCTGCTCCGGAACCACCTCTATCGCCCCTTTCTGAAACAACTTCAGGACTTCTTCCTGCAGGAGAAGACGGTGGTCCTCCGAGCAAGCACCTTGGCAAGGAGGGTAAACTGGAGGGAATTCCCGAAAGGGAAGGGCGTACCCATTTTCTACAAGATCCAGAACCCAAAGGTCTGTAGTAACCGATTCCCAATCTTGTAGAAAATGGGTAAGCCGGCCCCCCACAGGACCAGCATGATCCGGAATGTCGAATCTAGGGCTGTTTTGCAGTGGTGGGAGGGGCAGAGGAAGAGGAAGAGGAGGAGGAGAGTTGACGGCCACGTGAGCGACCTCTAAGTCTTCCTCTATATCCCTTGGAGCTTTGCTGCTGCTGCTGCTGCTGCTGCTGCTGCTGGGCTGGTCTATAAGAACGAAAACTCGCCCTTCCAAAACCTCTGTACCTTTTGAAAGTACCTCTCGGCTGGGATTGAAGGCCCAACGACCTAGCCGTAGCCTTACTCTCTTTGAAGCGCTCGAGAGCTGCATCAGCCTTCTTCCCGAACAGACCAGACCCATCAAAAGGTAAGTCCAACAAGGTCGACTGGACATCCGAAGAAAATTCGGAGGACTTAAGCCATGCACCCCTCCTGGTGGCAACTGAAGACCCCATGACCCTGGCAACTGAGTCTGCTGTATCCAAGCCACTCTGTATAACCTGGCGAGCAGCCGCCTGGGCATCCGACAGTACTTCACTGAAGCCTGCCCTATCCACCTCCGACAGCTTCGGTGCCAACTTTTTAGCTGAATCCATAAGCGCATGGATATAGCGCCCCAATAAACAAGTCGCATTAGAAGACTTTAATGCCATACTGGCTGAAGAAAAGACTTTCTTGGCTGATTGGTCCATCTTCTTGGCCTCTCTGTCCCCTGGGACCTGAGGAAACGCACCTTTTGAACGTCCAGAACAAGCAGCCTGAACGACCAGACTTTCAGGTGAAGGGTGTGATGACAAAAACTCAGGATCCCCCGGAGCCACCCTATATCTCCTTGCAACCACCTTGGACACCGCAGGAGCTGAAAAAGGCTTGCGCCACACATCCAACACAGGCTCCAATATAGCTTCATTAAAAGGCAACAGCGGCTCTGACACCGCAGTTGGAGAGTGCAACACCTCAGTCAAGATATTGGACTTGAACTCAACAGATGGCAATTGAAGGTCCAACAACTCTGCAGCCTTTCTGATTACAGCATGATAAGGAGCTGCGTCTTTTGAAGGTTCATCTGAAGGAGGAGTGATCTCCCACTCCGGAGACAAATCCAACCCACTTGCCTCCTTCAACTCGTCAAACACCTCATCGGATTCGACCAATTCCCCCTCTTCAGCCTCATCCATAAGATAGCTCCTCTCCTCCAGCACTCTCTGCGCCTCCCTCCTGGAACGGATCCGCACCTGCGGCGTCGGCGGCGCCGTGATCGAATCCGACGGCGCCGGCAGAGGCGTCGAACGCGGATCAGCTGGAGCAGCCGGCGTCGAACGAGGTCGAGCCGGCGCCGGTGAAGAGGGAAGCGGCGTCGATGTTTTCGGCGCCGGCATCTGCCAAGACGGCGTCGCTGGGAAGAAAGGCATAAACGGTGCTTGAGGATAAACCTGCGGCACTCCCAGATTAAAAGCCATCGGACCCATCGGACCCATAGGTGCACCAGAGGAATACATGGCCCGTGAGAACACCCCATACATCGCATTGAGATACTGCGAGGGGTCCTGACCTGGATTAGGGAAAGCCGGATACTGGTCAGGTAACACCGGACTCGGGCCTGCCGGCGCCGACGGTGGAACTTGCGGCGTCACAGACTCACCCGGAGCCTGATCATCCTCCTCCTGGGCCGGAGTCGGAGACGGAGCCGAAGGACCTGCAGGACCTGGAGAAGCCATCGGCGCCGGAGAGGACGCCGGCACCGGCGAACCAGCCGGAGCCGGAGAAAACACAGGAGAAGATGGAACGGGAGGCGAAGCCGGAACAGGAGAAGGAGACACTGACTCCCTTCGACGCCGAGCAGGTGATTTAGACTTCGACGTCGAGGCCTTGTGATGAGACGAATGCCTCCTTTTCTTCTTATGCTTCTTGCTCTTTGAAGCATGTCCCGACGTCGACTTGGAAGCCGACCTCGACCTCGACCTGGATCTTCTTCTACCTCTTTTCTCCTTTCTCTTCATCCGGGCGATAAAGAGCTTTGCCTCTCTTTCCTTAAGAGCCTTTGAGCTCATCTTCCTGCAACACGAACATCCTTCAACATCGTGGTCCGATGACAAACACCAAACGCAGTCGTCATGCGGGTCAGTAATGGACATGTGTTTGCCACATTCATGGCAAGGCTTGAAACCAGACTTCCTTGCCGACATTCTCGAAGAAAGACAGAGAAACTTCGGAATAAACACAAAGTAACAGGTAAAGCTACCAGTAACGATTCCCGAAATCCGTTGGCGTCGTCGGCGCGGAAAAAAGGGAACTGACGTCATCACGCCGAGGAGGTCTTCTTATGGAGCCGGTGACGTCAGTGGAGTCGCGAGCGGAGCCGTGTCTCTGTGACGTCATCTTCGACCCCATCGGCGTGGACTGCTACAAAAGTTTCCGAATGTTGCTGGCGCAGGGGATATTCACAAGGTGAGGAATCCACTGGCAGATGTATCCATCAGAATGACGATTTGTTTGGCTTCGAGTGGTAGGACTGGGAAGATTTTTTTCAGCATCCGGATTAATCCGAAGCAAGTTGCTGAGGTCTTAGTTGCCTGGGTATTGAGAGTCAGGGATTTATCAATCCAGATTCCTAGGCTCTTAATGTCCTCTTTTGGAGATGGAGGTGGGCCCAGGCTAGGGGGCCATAGCTGTGAGATGGTGGTTGGGGGGGGGGGGGCCGAGGAACAGGATCTCAGTTTTGTCCTCATTTAGTTTTAAAGAGGATGCCGTCATCCAGCTTTTTATCTCTTCCATACAAGATGCAAAGTTGACTTGAGGAAGCCTGCTGTTTTTCTGTGCCAGGGAGACCACGAGCTGGGTATCGTCCGCATACGATATGATCTTGATATCGTATTTACGAACGATCCCAGCCAGTGGTCTCATATAGACATTAAACAGCGTGGGGCTCAGGGAGGAGCCCTGTGGTACCCCGCAGCTCAAAGGTTTGCTAGTGGAACAGAAATCGCCATCGAAGACCTGGAAGGTCCTTCCACTCTGGAAGGATCTTAGCCATGCGAGAGCATTTCCAGAGACTCCAAGATCGGACAGTCGATGTAATAGAGTTTTGTGGCATACTGTGTCGAATGCGGCGCTGAGGTCGAGGAGGACCACTGCCACTGATCCTCCTCGGTCCAGGATCTTTCTTGATTCTTCTACTACGGCTAGGAGAGGTGTCTCCGTGCCATGTTTTGGGCGAAATCCTGTCTGGGAGACCTCCAATAGGAGATTCTCTTCAAGGTGTTTAGTTAGGTGGTGATTAAAGTACTTTTCCAGTATTTTACTTGCCCAGGGTAGCAGAGAAATAGGACGATAGTTATTGGAGTTGTTTGGGTTGAGGTTGGGCTTTTTTTAAAGTGCTTTCACCATGGCCTTTTTCCATATAGGGGGTACTATTCCCTTTTCTAAAGAGCAGTTCAGTAGCTCTAAAAGGGTGGGGAAGATTGTTTGGGTGGCCCTGGTCATTGTGAGGGGGGGTGCTGGGTCAGAAGGTGAGCCAGATTGTATTTGATGAGCAAGGGTTTGAAGCGATTCCAGGTCTAGTGGAGGGATGTCACTCATGGTTGTTAGACACAAAGGGGTAGTATTTGTTGACAGCTGGGGTTTATTGATGATTGGGTCGGATGTGGAGGTGGTGAAGGAGGAGTATATTTTATTGATTTTTTGGTGGAAGAAATCGGCTAGATCATTGCATCGGATGATAGGATTATCGGCTAACACTGAAGGGGAAGAGATTTTGGAGAGGGTTTTGACAATTTGGTAGATTTCTTTGGGTTTGGATCTGGCGGAAATAATTTTTTCATTGTAGTAGGTGGATTGGGCTTTAGTAATCCCAAGTTTTTATGCATTTATGGTTTCCTTGTATCTGACTTTGTCAGTGGTGGTATATTGAAGGCGCCATTTCCTTTCCATCTTTCTACACTGACGTTTGAGTGTCCTTAGTTCCTCTGAGTACCATGGAGCAGTTTCCTGGACTCTTTTAAAAACTGTTTTCCTGATGGGAAGGACGGTGTCAAGGGAATCCTTGATCCACTCATTAAAGATCCCGCTGTCCAGTAGGGGATCCTGAGAAAAAGAGGGTTTCTTGGCCATAAGTTCGTTGCCCCATTGCTCTAGAGGGAGTTTTGACCAGTTTCTCTTTGTGCGTGAGGCGGGGTTTTTGGGGGTATGTTTATGGGTGGACCAGGTGAGTGAGATGAGAAAGTGGTCTGTCCATGGGAGCTGAGTGATGGACCCTACTGAGAGATTGGGGCAGTTACTAAAGATGGGGTCTAGCAGGTGACCTCTGTTGTGGGTGGGGTTTTTAATTAGTTGTTCCAGTTGGATGGCAGCAAGACTTGAGACTAGCTCATTAGTAGTGTTGAGCTAGTCTCAATCAGGCCTTATATTTAACTAATTCCATAATACAAAACCTATCTGTGTTATTTTCCTTTCCCTATAAGTGTGGTTCGCATCTTTTTAGATCTGTCTGGAACACTAGAGACCCAATTTACATACATATTTGCTCATAAAAACACAACTATGCATGTGTAAACAGCCTCTTTAACGAGTAAAACATTGTTTGATTCAGGTCGGTTTTGTTTTCCTGGAAGAATTTACTCATACTTTGGTTTCCAAGTGAGTAAATTTCCTCATGTTTGTGGGGATGGGCATTCCAGAGCACAAATTCCAGGGCAGGTGTCCATTCGTGCACATAAACAATCCAGAATGGCGATTTGTACCTTCTATGTACACGTACAAGTTGCAACTCGTCATTTTTTTAAATAATTGTTTATGTGCAGGATGGGACACCTTCCTTCACATAAACAGTCATTCATGGTAATTTGCTGTTTCTATGTGTGCTGCACAATGTTACATTATAGATAGAAACTGCAAAAACAAGGAGAAATTAGGCATTTCTCCTTGTTTCACCATGTTAAGACCAGGTTTTCCCTAGTCTTAATTTTGGCGCTGCCTCTTATTTACGCCACCCTTGTAAATATGGGGCAGCGTCAAAATTGATGAGTGTTGCGGTGGAATACCCACCGCAACACCCATTGCCCACCCCTTTCATGCTAAGTATAGTGTGAAAGGGTGCCTTATTTTCAAGGTGGCATTAAGCTATGTTAAGTGGCTTAACGCTGCCTTGTAAATAAGGCGAAGCCCCTACCGCCACAGGAACATCGTAAAAAGTGACACTCCTGTGGTGATAGGGGCTTGTAAATATGTCTCTCAGTTTCTAATGGCATTCATGCAGACACTCACAAAGTACGGGGGAGTCTTTTAGCTTAAAAGTATATTTTAACCTTCTCTTCTTCTTTTCCGTCATTCTCATGAAAGCTAACAGGAAAATACAATTATTGAAAAGTAACTCTCTGAAACTAACACATAGGTGTTTTCAATATGCTGCCATGTATATCATGGTGTGTGTAATGTGAGCGGTCATGGTCCTTCCATCTGTTGTTACTACCATAGAAGGAAATAGAAAGAGTAGCATCTTTTCAGTCCTAGACGCCAACCATCCTTCAGCAGCATTGTTTTGAATGATCCTCATTTTATGGGCTCATCCTCATTGTCTCCTATATACAATGGGCGTAGTCATGTACTCTATTCTATTGATACGGACTGACTACATCAGACCATGCCAAAGGACCATCATAAGAAATTCGACACATTAGAAACCATGCACATTGGTCGTGACTGTGGGTGACTTTAGGCCTCCATAGTGCTGTAGACCAGCATTATGTGATCATAGCACTGTGGGAAATTGAGCGTTCTTAGGACAGTATGTTGAGTCCGGGTGATTGCTGTATAATGGACAAGCACTGTGTCATATTGGGTCTGCGTGTTGTGATAGTATGTCCACGTTGTGTGATCCTGACAGAATGCTGAGTGATCATGGTCCTGCCACTGTGAATTTAGGTGGACTGGGCCAGCACTGTATATTGACACATGTACTTCCAATGCACCAACATTTGTTTAAATTTATTGAATTAGCCATTAGTGCACCTCTAGTTCTCTTCTCTGAATTTTTAATTTGAGAGCACCCATCAGTGGTGAACCAAAAGCCCGGCAGAACCCCAGACTGGATGCAGCTGCAAACTGTGAATACGGTGTGAAGGTATACCTTTCTTTGCAAGGTGACTTGGGGAAGGCTTTACCCTTAGAAATCCTAATAAGGGTCTGTGTGAAGGTCTGCTGGGTAGAGGCCCCAAACCTGAAAGGAAGGAGTCTTTTATCCAGAAATGTTGCCAACCCAGTAACAGCACTGGGAGCACAATCAGGCGAATGGCCGGTGTGCCCCTGGCACCTGGCGATAGAGACTTTGGATTTGCAGCGTTTATATTGACTTCTACTTCATCAGAGTTGCCACGTTTCCCAGGTCTATGTGTGACGTGCTAGTACTGGCAAGGATTTTTCTTTGAATTCACGGACTTGAAGTCCAGTTTTATAATGGAACAATTAATCTGCAAGACCCAGAATTCAAAGAAAACAAGCATTTGCATTGCAATAGGTCTCGCGTTTATGAGAGTTAGAGCTAGTGACGTCATAAATGACACTACCTTTTACCTATGTGTTTTTGTTTAGTGTGGAGTTTATGTATGTAGTGTGGAATGGAAATATGTGGGTTAGATTGGAACTGTTAGCTGTAGGTGGAATTGTGTGGTGTTGAGTGAATTTGTGTAGTGGAATAATGTGTCAGGGTGTGCAGTGGAATTATGTAGATTTTAATTATGTGGTATTGAGTTTACTGGAATTACGTGGAGTGGGATTATGTGTCAATGGTATTTTGTGTTGTGGAGTGGTATATAGTGGAGTTTACTTATGTGGTGCGCTGTTGAATTTTGTGGCATGATGTGGAATTTTGTGCTGTGGATTGGATGTATGTGGTATGTTGTGTAATTGTGTTGTTGAGTTGAATTATGTGGTTTGTTCTTGAATTATGTGGTGGGGATTGAAAATAAGTAGCGGTGAAATGTGTGGCATGGAAGTTGGTAGCGCTGAGTGAAAATTATGTTGAGTTGTATTATGTGGCATGGTGTGGAGTGTATTTATGTGGAGTGTTGTTATGTGGCATAGAGTGGATTTATGTGGAGTGCATTTATGTGCTATGGAGTAGAATGTAACTATGTGGAGTTAAATTATGTGGTGTTGAGTGCTGTTATGTGCAGTGTAGTTATGTTGTGTGGTGAATTTTGTGGGGCTGAATTGTGTGGCGTTTTGTGGAATTATGTGGCATGGTGTGGTGTATAATTGTGTGGAGTGGAATTATGTGGCATGTTGCGGAGTTGTATTTTGTGGAGTGGAATTATTTGTTTTGGAGTGCTTTGTAATTATGTAGATTGTAGTGGGATTATGTGTAGTTGAATTTTGGCGTTGAATTGTGTTGTGTGGAGTGTAATTATGTGGTTTGGAGTGATATTAAGTTGCATGGAGTGCTAATATGTGAGTGGAATTATGAGGTTTGGAATTAAGCGGAAATATGTGGTTTTTAATTTTTAGAATTGTAATTATGTGGCATGGAATGTTGTGGAGTGGAATTATGTGTAGTTGAATTGTGTGGCATGGAATTACGAGATGTTCAAACGTGCTGCGTGTGGTAGAATTATTTGATGTGGATTTGGCATGTCTTGTACGTTTCGTCTTTTATGTCATGGGGTATAAATTGTTGATTGCCTCTTTATCTTTGTAAAATTAATTCAGGCAGTTTTTTTTAGCTTTATTATTAGTAATTTGATGAGTGTTTGCAGCATTGCACCTACACTATACTAAAGAAAGTGGTAAAAGAAAAAGTTAAAGAGGTTATATAAAAACGAATACATATTTATTCACCTCATTTACAAGTTTTCAAAAGCTGAAGCCTAATAATATGTGACAAGAGACTTGTAAAAAAAATATAGTGAACGATTACATGTATTAGGGATTCTCACTAGGCCTGGGCAAAATTTCCGTTCCGTTCGTGGAATTTGCGATAATTTGGCATTTCCGCGTTCCGCGGAGAGCGCGGAAATGTCAAAATTTCCGCATTCCGCAGCTTTGCGATAATTTGGTTCTTGCTTGCGCTGTAAAATAATACATTCCCGCGCGCGCGCGATCGCCTTACCTGAATCCCCGCGTTCGCCGACAAGTTTTCCCGATCCGGTCGCGTTCTCCATGAGATATTGTATTGTTTTAGCCATTTGCGCTGTCTCGCGACAGTTCGCGTCCGCAGTGACATCATGCGTCACGCGATCACGTCTTTTTTCTCGCGATCATGCACCGCGAGACAACTGAAAACAAGATGGCCGCACTCGCAAGCAACCACATGGGTAAGTTGGCGACCCGCAACCATGCAGAAAATCTCGCGAACATGCCGGAAAAAAACTTCCGCATTTTCGCGATATTTCCGCTTGTTTGCGGAGATTTTTAACATTTTCGCGATAATTTGCGAATGTCGCTTTCGCAAATTCCGCCCACCCCTAATTCTCACTTCTCATGAGCGGAGTGAACACAGTTGAAGATTGTTTTGGTGGTTAAATGAAAACATGTCACCAAACATTAGAACACCACATGGCTATTCAAAATGCCCATTGTGTGCCATTAGTAGGGTGATCGCCTGACGAATATACTCTTGGACAGTCAGCTCAGATGCACAACTTGGAAAGAAACAAATGCCAAAATAATGTGTGCATACCGAGAACATAAAACAAGCAGCGGAACCCGGAAGACAAAAAACATGAGAGATGATTCGCAGGCCAGCTACCTGACTCTGTATACACTGAACTTGGGACACGATTCTGCATGTCTACCATTTAGCAACACTATTGTCTGTAGACATGCTAATAAATATTTTGTGGACAGGATGCTTGGTATTTAAGAACTTCTACTCCTGGGTTGCTAAATACAGCCCTGAATCAGTAGGAGATCTGCCCTGCAAACTTTGATGCAGCTGCCCTAGCAAGTATTTTCCAGCCCACCACTACTGCTGCAGTCTTTTGTAAAACTTACATGAAAAAAGGGAAATTTCAACTCCCAGAATCCACAGTGCTGTGGTTTAGAAAGTTATGACTGGCTAAAATTGGTCCTGATGGCATGGGGGCTGGTTTAAGTATTTAGTGGCAGCAGTGTAACTAAGGAATATCTATACCTTTAAAAACATAATTATGATACATGTTTATACAACGCAATACACATATGTAGGTACATATCTATAGTCCAAATAAATACTTATATCCAGAGAGATATTCTGTATATTTGTGATTGGGTATGGCGGTTATGTGGGGACGATACAATTCTTGAGTAGTCTTCTGAAGATAAGGTGGTTATTCGTGGATCTTGTGTTGGGGAGTAAAGAGTTCCATAGTTTGACTGCTTGTGATGTGCCACCCATTGTTTTTTTCCTATATGGTGGGATTTTGAGGCGGGGTGCCACATTAGAGCGGAGGTTCCTTTGTTGAATGTATTTTGTGATTTTATTCCTAATGAAGAGCGGTCCTGTACCATGTATCGCTTTGTGGGTGATAGAAAGCAGCTTGAATGTGGATCTTCTTGCCACTGTTAACCAATGTAGGACTCTCAAGGCAGGGGAGATGTGGGCTTGCAGTTTTATATGTAAGAGAAGTCAGACAGACGAGTTCTGAATTCATTGTAGTCTTTTCATAGTTGTTAAAGGTGATCTGTGGTGGAGGCAATTGGCATAATCGAGTTTGGATGGAACAAGAGAGATGGTAGCCTGGACCTTTTGTGTGAATCCCAGGTAGGCGAAGAAGAGTCACAGAGTTTTTATAGTACCAAAGCTTGATCTTGCTGGTTTGTCCACTTGGGCATTCATTGATAGCTTGGAGTCCATGGTCATTCCAAGGTTTCTTACTTCCTCCGATCCTTTAAACTGTGTTCCCAGATTATCAGGCCACGCGGCAAGAGGGGCATCATTTTTCCAAACACCACACATCCGTATTTCTGTTTTGGAAGCATTCAATTTGAGATGGCTCCATGTCATCCATTGATCCACAGCTCTGAGATACCTGAAAATTGGAGAGTTTCCAATATCTTTGGGGCATTCCAGTTGAAGGGGTATTTGTGTATTATCTGCATAGTTATAGCACCGGAAGGATGTCAATGCACTGTGCATTTCCCGTTCTTTGGGGGTCAGCCTTCTTCTGACTGTCAGTCCATGGTCCTTTTTGGGGGTTTTTGAGGCCTACGGCCCTTCCTTCCTAATAGCTCCAGGTCTCATTTTTTAGGTGGGGGTCAAGCGTCGCTTGAACCAAGATGGGAGCCGCCTGGGATTCTCAGGTGTTGTGTGCTTACTGGCGGTTTTTACTGTCTTTAGGTCCTGGGGGTCTCAGACCTTTTACTGGTGTTTGGTGGTATTGGCACAGTTTATATCTGCTGCTATTTCAATACCTTGTGGGTTTTTTTCTTAGGTGGGGACTGAGGTGACAGAGCTCAGGTCCCTGTGACCTACCCATAGAGTCTGGAGGAGGTTCTGGAGTCGTTGCTCCGTCAGTTCCTGTTTGAGAGTCATTTGTTATTTTGGGCCGAATTGGACGTTATGGTGCAGTGATCAGCGGATGGCTGTTGCTATGGTTGCCTTTTGGATTTTGGGCTGCTGTTGCCTGTTTCTGCACTGGGTCCCGTCCCACTGAACGTGCCTCGTTTTTTGATGTTGGATTGGGTCCTCTCTGGGTTTTTGACCTGTGGGTTTCCCCATGCAGCCTAGTGGGGGTGGGGGGGTGCTGTTTTCCTTTGCCCATTGGTTGCATTTTGGGCTCCTTGGTTCCTTGGGCTTTTTGCGCTTTGGTTTGTGGACGCATGGCTCTTAGTACTTTTCTGTTTGTTCAGATTCTGGATTTCTGGACCACTGTGGTGTTGTTCCTCAGGCGAAGTTGTCATGCTGGTTCCCATCATTTTGCCTCTGGGCAGTTTGGGGCATCCCCATTTCCTTGGGCATCCGCTGCCAGGTAGCTTTGTTCTCAGTGGTGGCGGTGCTGCTCCCCCCTGTGGCTGTCGCCGGTGTGACTCTGGCTATGGGGTTTTGGGATGCTCCTCCGTTCTCTTCTCTTTCTCTCCGGCCATTTTTCAGGGATCCTCGTGGATTGCGGTGCGTGGTGCATCTTCGGTTGCTCACTTGTGCAGTCCATCGTTCCTCTGGTCCTGGGGGCGATTTTGCCTGCTTTTTTCTTGGTTGTTTTTCTTTTTCCTTGTTGCCAGCCTGTCATTTTGTGTCTTTCTCTCTCCTGTTTCTGCTTCCTGAGATCGCTTTTCGATCTGTCGGATGCTCCTTATCCATTCTCCGAGGTTTTGGCTGTGGTTGTTTGGTGGCTTCGGGGGTTCTCTCGGTGCCGGTCCTGGCCAGATGTTTGGTTTGGGGTTCCACTCTCTAGGGCAGTCTCTGCTGACAGGGGAGGCACCGTTTTGCTTGGGCAGTTGGGTTTCAGACTCTTTCTTGCTCTGATTTTCCTGGTCAGGTTTCAGTTTTCTAGGCGGGTTTGTTCAATTTTTGGGGGCCGTTTCTGCCCACCCTGTGGTGTCTTTGGGGGGGTTCTCTTGCGCTATTGGCTCCTTCTCTGGGTTGATTGGGGGGTCCAGGGATTGATTGCAGATACTCTTAAGGCTTGGGGCATTCGAATAGACAGTTGTCCAACTGAAAAGTACCCACAAGTGCTTCTTCA
This sequence comes from Triturus cristatus, assembly GCF_964204655.1. NCBI lineage: Eukaryota > Metazoa > Chordata > Amphibia > Caudata > Salamandridae > Triturus > Triturus cristatus. The sequence continues at coordinate 781,521,503 of NC_140590.1, read as the reverse complement.
GAGGTCACAAAACCAAGTAGCGCCTCGTACACAGTGTAGCACATTAAGGGGTACGAAGACAATTTCAAGCCAATCATTCAACAACAACATTAAAGTTGAGCTACATAAAGGCACCACCACCAGACTTTGCAAGGAGGTGAGCAGCTCCCAGGTCAACAAACAGGAAGATTGGGCATGGCTTTCCGTTGCATTGCATTCCAAGGGTTGGGAAAACTCCTAGTAAAAGGGACACACCAAACTTGTATGGTGTATATAAATGTGGCCCAGCAGGGAGGCTTAAAATAGACAACCATAAAGGCACTAAAATGGAGACATTAAACAATAAGCTTAGGCTAATTAGCTGGAACGTGGCAGGGTTTAATTCGATCATGACCAATAATGAAGCCATGAAACTATTGATGTCTGGAGACATTTTATGCTTGCAGGAAACTTGGATGGAAACAGCCAACTACATTAAAGGCTACCAGGCCTTCCATACAATGGCAAGCAAAAAAAACATCTTTGGAAGACCAAGCGGAGGGATCTCGATATTTGCAAAATTAAATCTGCAACTACAATTCGAGGATTGGCCCACATATGCACCAGATGTCCAGATTATAACAATAAATAGGCTTAGTGTAGAGGGCACTCCATTCAAACTTGGAGTAATTAACCTATATGTCAACCCCCAAAAAAAGGATAAAAACATAAACATCAGAAGGATCATTAGGACAGTTAGAGCATACCTCCACGAGAACCCCTGGACATGAATGCATCATTACTGGGGATTTTAACATCAGAGACTTATGTGCCACGGAACAAAATCACGAGGACCGTAGTCGCAAGCTTATGGAAACCTGCATTAACGAATTTAACCTGGGATCCGCGAATAACGTATGCCAGCTGACAACTACTCCACAACCTACATTTAAGAATATCTCCATGCTTGACTATATTTTCCTGAGTAAGAATTTGTTGAGGAGATGCGTAGAGTATAAGGTACTATCCACTTCCGGAAGCGATCATCAACCAATCTCTGCTTTGGTCAACATTAGCAGCATGAGGCATGAGGAATATCTAGCTGTAGGCAACATGCTCAGTCTAGATCACGGGTACTCATAGTACGGCCCGCGGGCCGTTGGCGGCCCGGCAAGCCTTCCTTGGCGGCCCGCGGACCTTGCAGACAGTGCCTGTGCCCTGCGCTTGTCAGCGAACACCGCCGGTTACAGCAGCGCGGAGCTGTGAGGCCGGGCGATTCTTTTAAAGGCCATTTACTTGTTAATGAGGCTTTGTTGTATTTCACCTCTTCTTAGCACCCCTGCATCTCCCCTCTGATTGAGTGGAGATGCAGGGGCGCTAAGAAGAGGTGAAATACAACAAAGTCTCATTAACAAGTGAATGGTCTTTAAAAGACCTGTGAAGTACTTGGGTGCGGCGGCCGTGTGCATTCCCTGGAAGCCGTCTCAGCGCGGGGTCAGAGGACAGCAGGGTGAGGTGATGGGAGGGCAGCAGGGAGTGAGAGCAGGGGGTGAGGTGACAGCGGGAGGAAGACAGAGTGCAACAGAGGGAGGAAGAGGGAGGGAGAGAGAGGGAGAGGAGGAAGACAGGGAGAGGAGGAAGACAGGGAGAGGAGGAAGACAGGGAGAGGAGGAAGACAGGGAGAGGAGGAAGACAGGGAGAGGAGGAAGACAGGGAGAGAGGGGAAGACAGGGAGACAGAGAGGGAGACAGAGGGAGGGGGAGGGAGGGAGGGAGAAGGAGGGAGACGGAGGGAGAACGGAGGAGGGAGGGAGGGAGACAGAGTGAGAGATAGATAGATAGATAGATAGAGAGGGCGGGAGACAGAGTGAGAGATAGATAGATAGATAGATAGAGAGGGCGGGAGACAGAGTGAGAGATAGATAGATAGATAGATAGAGAGGGCGGGAGACAGAGTGAGAGATAGATAGATAGATAGATAGATAGATAGATAGATAGATAGATAGAGAGGGCGGGAGACAGAGTGATAGATAGATAGATAGATAGATAGATAGATAGATAGATAGATAGATAGATAGATAGATAGATAGATAGAGCGGGAGACAGGTAGATAGATAGATAGATAGATAGATAGGGCGGGAGACAGAGTGATAGATAGATAGATAGATAGAGCGGGAGACAGAGTGATAGATAGATAGATAGATAGATAGATAAAGTGGGAGACAGAGTGATAGATAGGGCGGGAGACAGAGAGATAGATAGATAGGGCGGGAGACAGAGAGATAGATAGATAGATAGGGCGGGAGACAGAGAGATAGATAGATAGGGCGGGAGATAGATAGATAGATAGATAGATAGATAGATAGATAGATAGATAGATAGATAGATAGATAGATAGATAGATAGATAGATATGCATACCGGGTCTGGTGGCTCAGTAGATGAAGGCGTCTGCTGCAGTGGCCTGTGTTCAACCTCATGGTCATAGTTTTTTTTGTGCTCTAGCCCCGCCCCCTCCCCCCACTGGCCCCGCCCCCACCGGTGCGGCCCTCAGCCAGAAACCACACTGTAAATTTGGCCCCCGAGAGAAAGTTTGTGAGTACCCATGGTCTAGATAATGAAACAGCCTCAATTAAACAAATCAAATGGGGACCTATAAGGCGGTCAAAGTACATCAAATGGAAGCCCAACACATGCATAAATGGCCCACAGACCAGCTGGGCATAAATCATGATTTCGCTATTCAATGCATTAACTCCAGGAAAGCAATTTACTCATAATAATAAACACATACAATTGGGGAAATTTAACTACATGGACAATCAAATCTTCGTACAGAGCAAAAAGAGCTGCCGATTGGCAGAATCAAAGCATAGGAAGGAAAAGTCTATCCATACGGAAAGACAATTGAAGACAGCAAAAAAAAACACAAAAAAATTGCTTGGCAACTAAAACAATCCAGTATAGAGGAAAAATGGAGAATCATTTATACATTACTAGCACCCAACAAAAGCAAGGAATTTTGGAGATACATTAATGGCCTACATGGTGGCCATCACATTCACAATGCCGTGCCTGCCAACAAATGGGCTGTTCATGCCACCAACCTATACGTCGACCAGAAAACACCTATGGAAAGCATTGCCAAAGAAGAAGACCACCAACATGAGGAGAGCAATGCGGTGGATCTACATCAAACAGAAAGGGAAATATTAACCATCCTCCAGGGCATCAGGAGGGATGGGGCGCCAGGGCCCAACGGGTTGCCTGGGCATATCTTTAAGGAAGATCGCGAATACTGGGCACCCCACATTCAAACCTTATTCAATCATTGTTACAATTTTTCTGTTGTTCCGGACTCATGGAAAGGTTCCATCCTACATCCCATTTACAAAAAGGGGGATGCATCAGATCCAGGGAATTATAGATTGATTGCACTACTGGATGTGGAAGGAAAGGCATATGCAAAAAGGCTCTTGAAAGAACTAGAGACATGGATCACGAAAAAACAAGTAATCCTGCATTACCAGACTGGCTTTCGGCCGAACTCGTCGACCATGGATAATGCCATTGCACTTTCATATCTGGCAATGAAGGCAACTGGACCCGTCTCCCCACCACTATATGCATGCTTTGTGGACTATAGCGCAGCCTTTGATGGAGTCGATCGAAACATTCTGTGGGCAAAATTGGCTAAGTGGGGCATACCACGGAAACTGCTTGCGGCTATCCTATCACTCTATACCGGCACGTGGGTGCGAGTAAAGCTCACTAGCATATGCGCAACTGCTATGATCTTCACAAACAGGGGGTTAAAACAGGGCTGCGTGATCGCCCCCACCCTGTTTAATTTATACACTGCTGATCTGGGAGAATCACTGTTAAAAACTAACATCTTTCCCCCAAAATTGGGCCACCTCAGACTGCCAATCATGCAGTATGCAGATGATCTCGTCCTGTTGGATTACACAAGAATTGGCATGAAAATGGCATTAGAGACGCTACATAACTATAACATGGAAAACAAGCTTGTAGCCAATGCATCTAAGACCAAAGTGCTGATATTTGGTCACAAGCCAAAAAAACAAACACTGGCATGGCAGCTGGGTCCTCTAAAGATAAGCACGACCAACAAGTACACCTATCTAGGAGTACAATTTGCAGACACTGGCAGACCTGTCCAGCAGGTCAAAGCATTGGAGGCAAAAGCAGCTAAACTAACGTATGGTTTGTGCAAACTACATCACAAGCTTGTAAGTCCCTCAACGGAGGGGATCCGACAAGTCATGCAAGCCAAGCTAATGCCAACACTGAGTTATGGCCACCTTGTCTTCCCTGGTCTGCTGACTAAAAAACTGGAGGGTCTATACACAATGGCATATAGAAAAGTTTTCAAGCTACCACATACGACCAGGCGTTCACTGATCCGATTAGAGTTCAATATTACAACAATGGACATTGAATGTAAAAAAGACATAGTCAAATTCCAACACAACGTGACCAATGCATGCCCGGGCTCTATCAGGGCAGTGCTACAGGTGGTCTTCACAGACAATAACAGTCGTTGGGCGAGGTATCTATTGATTGCCAAACAAACACTGGGACCATCAATCGAACCACCTACAGATATACCATTAACAAAGTGTAGAGTAAAGATCCAGCTAAAAAAGTGTGGCAAGAACATCTCGAGGCAACAGGACCTTGAACGGATCAGATCGGTCCTGGGTGCAGAAGGCCTTGTTAACTCACATGAAAGTACCACATGCCAGCCCTACTTAAAAGCCGGCCTTGGAAGACAAGCCCTACAAAATGTTACGAGAGTGAGGCTCTTAACCTTGCCAATACAAGATTATAGAGCCCACTGGAAAAACTGGTCATCAAGTGGCTCCGGCTGCTGCCTGTGTCATTATCACACAGAATCTGCGGAGCATGTTATTTGTTGTTGCCCAGCCTTGCTTTCTCCAAGGCGCTTGTATTTAGGAACCATGCTTCTATATCACAGCGTTAGATCATGCAAGGAGGCCTTAAGGCATATCTACACCACCACAATCCCGACGGAGCTGGCAATAATTGGGAAGTTGTATGCAGCTGCTGAAATGCTCATACGAACAGCCAGAGAAGAGTCAGCTGAATATACTATGTCTCAGCACCACCGATATTTGAACTCTGCACACCCCCCATGTCAAATTCTGCATATGTTGCCACTAAAGGGACTGTTTTTAGTCACTGTATAGCATTTTTGCTTTTTAAACTTGCTGCTTTAATCAGATTTTATGTTTTTAACTTGCACTTTTATCGTTTTTGTAAAAGATTTTAAATAATCATACAATAAAGGATTACGAACAGGATTGATGGCAGCCACTTCTGTTCTGGTTCCTTGGGCTCTTTTCCATCTACCCTCTTTCGTCCTTTTTCTATTGTCCCATTGGGACCCTGCCCTTGGGGTTTTGTCTCCCCTTTGCCCTTCTCCTGCTCTGGTTCAAGTTTTGGGTTGATGGCTGTTCTATCCCACCTTGGTGTGGAGGGGTCGGTTCCTCCTCCATTGTTGGTTTCCACTGTTGCCAGTCTGTGGGGTTGGGGGGCCCCTCGGGGTGTTTTGGTGGCGGTGGGCCTCTGGTCCCTGTGCTCAGGGTTTTTCCTCTCTTTGACGGGAGTTGCCTGTTCTTTGGGGGATGCCAGTCTTGGTGTTTTGGGCTCCATTCGACAGGCGATTCCATTGTTCTGTCCCAGCCTTAGGGTAGAGCTCATTGCTCTTTGGATATACAGGGGATACCTGTGCGCCCCTCATGCTCCTATGTAATCCCTGTTTTGTTCCTTGGGGTTGCTGCCTCTTCTGGCATGGGAGCTGTTTCCATTTGGGTTCGCCTGTGTCCTCATGATGGCTCATTGCATCTCTGTGTGCCCTGCTGTTTCCTGGTCGCTCTGACTTGGCCCTCTTTGGGTCTCTCTATCCTGTTTGGGGGTTCTGTGGCTGGGTCTCTTTGCCTCTTGCCCCTTTGCCTTGTTTCCAGGGTACTTTTTCAATGGTTGTTGATCCTCCGTCTTGTTTTCCTTCTATTCCTTTTGTCCGGGGAACGACTGTTGGTTGGGGCAGCTCTGGTGACTCTGTTTTTGTTGGCACTTTTTTGTCCTCTTCATTTTTGGCTTCCTCCGTTGCTCCTGTTGTCCGTAGGGACCATTGTCAGGTTCCCAGGGATCTAATCCCCGCTTTCCCTCTGTGCTGTCTTTCCCCTTTCTCAATCCATTGCATTTGGTAGCTTGGCTCTTGGGCATGTCGCATTGGTGTTTTAGGAGCTTTTCTCTGTTTGCACCAAGTGTTCAGTGGCTCTGTTGGGATTCTGCTATTGCATCTTCTGCTGCACCAGGGTGCTCCTTTTGTGCAGTGGTATGTGGTTCATGGGGTGGATCTGGTTGCAGGGGTTCTGGTTGTGCCTCTGGCATTTTTGGTGGCTGTTCTGGTTGCTTCAGCCTTTCTCTCTTGACTCCTCTGTGGACTCCTTTATTTCTGCTTCTCAGGGCTCTGGCTCTGCTCTGAGTGTTTGCCACTTTGGTGGGCATTTGTTCTGGAGTCTTGTATTTTTCGCTCATTACTCCAGTTGTTGTTTCACCCTGGGACTTGCCTCCTGTTCTTCAGGGTGTCATTTTTCCCTTATGTTGGGCTTACAGTACGTGTCCGCTCACTGGCATTTTATTGGCCGTTCCTTCGGCTCGAGGTTTGGGGGAGTTTGAGGCTTTCCTGGTGTCCTGTCCCTCTTTCTGGCTTTTGCATGGTTGGCTGGTTAATTTCTTGAGTCCGACCTTAGTTCTTCCTGTTTTTGCTGGTGGGGGTGTTGGTCCTCTCATTTTTAGCTATGCAGCGGACTCTTCTGTCTTGCAGCACGCTTCGGTTTTTGCTTTTCTCCTGTTTGTCTTCATTGGCCCTGGTTGCCCCTTCTCCTCTCGGTGAAGGGCTGTGGCTGGCTTTTTGTCAGTCTTCTGGTTCTTTGGGTCCGGCTCCTCCTGTCCAGGTTTGGTGGTGCTCTCTGTGTTCTGTTTCCCCTTCCTGGCCTGTGCTGTGGGAGTTTTTCTCTCCAAGAGATCGTCGGGCTACCTCTTGGATGTCGCCTCGCTGTTTTGCTCAGCGTTTTCGACTGATGATGTTGCATGCTGTGATCGCTGCTTTTGCTGCGGGTTTTGGGTATGCAATTCTTTCATGTGTTTGTTCTTGCAATAGGGATTCCCTACTGTTAATCTTCTTTTTTGTGTTTGAGGCTTGTTACTGCAATGACTGGGATGAGGAGGACATATTAGGGGTATTGTCCCATTACTTACCAGTAATCTTCATTTCACGGATTAAAGTCCTCCTCGTCCCTGTCATGTCCCCCCGACCGCCCCCGTTTGTTGTTTCTGGTCTTGTTACTAGCAGGCATGGAGGCGAGTAGAAGGGGCCTTTAATCTATGAAAATGTTTTTAAAAATGCTAGCGCGTTAGAGTGCCTATCGGTAGGCGGGACTTCCTCGTTATGTAATGACTGGGTCAAAGAGGACCTTAATCGGGGTAATGAAGATTACTATTAAGCAAAGGGACAATTACACTCAGGGGCGTTTTGGAATAGGCCCAGGAGAAATGTAAATCACAGTGGCGTAATCTGGCATAGCTTTCAGCATTTTGTATTCTACTTGTCATGTGAAATGCCCAAGATTACGCCATTACATGAGTCGCGTAATTGAGATGTCATTCAGGTAAAAACCTTATAGTGGGAGCATGACAACAACACAAATGAACAATGCGAGAAGCCATTGCCAGTGCCATGTCAAATTTTGCGCTTTTGTTTTAGTGTGAAATGTGTAGTAGACTAGTATTGTAGGTCTTGCTGCTCAGCCAGAGTGGAATGTTGGTGCGTGGTTAGAATGGAGTGTTGGAATACCTGAGGGTGAGGATCAGTTGAGGACGGGCTGAGCAGCAAGTGGGCTGCTCCTAGTGGCCCCCCCCTTGATACTTATCTTCTGATTAATAAAGCATTCTTCATATGCTACACCTCGTCTACTTCCAATTATTTCATCTTATTACATCTGGCGACGATCCGGAAGAACCTGCCTGTGCTGCCTTAACAGATGGTTAAACAGAAAACTGAAATTACCTAAGGTAAAGCACCTATCTTGAAACAGTAATCTACGTACTTAAGAACCTGACACCAGGGGCCCCACCAGTGACCACCATCGGTCGCCCGCTGAAGTGTGTCAGGACTCGAGGCTCTTCCTGCTACCTTCCTCACTTACAGTTTGCCGGTTCCTGCCTTTGGATCTTTATAGCTATCGGACCTGTGCCTGCCAGTTCCTGGGTTATCGGTCGCTCTTCCGTCAAACCAGGATCGGTATGAGAGCTATCTGAGGAGAGTTCAACAGATATGAAAATCAGAGCTCTAAGGAGTGTTCAACTGGTAGAGAGAACTGGCAGGCATGAAAACGATCTCCACGTTTTGACAGGTTAGAGAGCCTTGTAATTTATTTGTCGCATGTGGAAGTGAATGGATGGTCACTGCCACCTACTGGAGGTAAAAGGAACTTTTATTCGCCTGAAAACGTATCCTCTGTACATCCTAGTACAAGTGCTGTTGATCGATTCGAGGAGTGAGACTGCCTAATTTCGTTTGCTGTGGTTTAGCACCCGGGTGAGCAGTTCATCTGTGTATGTCAGTTTGGGCACTTCATTTTATGAGAACCTTCGCACCCACTTTCAACCCTTGGGGTCTTTTGGAGTCATTTTTGGGTTTTCCCAGCGTTGACTGTGAGTACTTTGTTTAGTTGTTTTATTTCTACGCATCGCTGTGGAGCACCCTAAGGCAGTTAAACCGCTGTCTCAGTTTAAATTTAGCACGAGCTATACTCAGTGCGCTCGAGCTCACCTGCATCTCCTCGCGAGGCGTTTCTGCTTCCATGACGATCAGAGCTGCTTGTGGACGCCTGTGTGCACTGACACACCGTGAGCCACCCACGTCAAGAAGCGTGCCGCCATATTGTGTTTCCACCGGAGCTCTGCACTTTAGCCACTCTATCTTCCGGTGTTCACCCAGTAGTGGTGCTTCTGCCAACATTCCCCAACCACGTTTGTTTTCTGTTTGGGGGACAATAAAGTTTTTTTTTCAGTACAGCACTAGGACATCGTACTCTAATTCTTCAAAGACCTTCCTGTTCAAATGCTCTGGTGAGTTACGCCTTTTCGATGCCAAGATCTAGTTGTGTCACAGCATCTAGGTGAAGTGATTTCATGAATCACCTAGGATACCCAATGCCAATTTCAGGATATGACCAGTCTCGTTTATTTTCTGCAAGCAACACTATCCATCTAGAGCAACGTTTCACGCCCCTTCAGAAGAACGCCTAATTCATGCTTCTGTATTGAATTAATATTCATCTTTACATTGATGTACTGGTCATCGGCCAAGCCTCTAAGGAATTTTTTTCTTCTTTCTAGTGTTGGTGTTGTTATTATCATTATCTCTCAGGTCCATCTAATAAAAAAGTTCATTCAACCATTCATTCATTCGTGAGGCATATTTAAAAAAAAAAAAAAAGAATAGAAGATTTATTTATTTTAAAATTGCTGCAATATGTTTTTCCATTCCGTTGACATAGCAGTCTTTATGGACAAGGGTTTCATATAGCTTTCTTCTTATGATATTGATCTGTTACATGTTTCCAGAAGGGAACTTTTTATTAGTTTAGGTATACGAGTGAATAACCTACAGTCTGTAACAACATTTTTCATTATTTGAGTTGGTCCATAACGTGTAATTTTTTCTATTAGGTAATTTATCTGTTACAAGTTCCAGATGGGAATGTTCATTAGTTTAGGTTTATATATAGCCTACTACAGCCAGTAACAGAATTTCTATGGTATGCATACATTGCCGTGTCATTTCACTTGTACGTGGATATGCCACATACGTTATTACTGAATAGTATTTTACTCATCTGCAGAGAAATAATTTTCATTATTGAAGTATGCACTGGTTCATAACGTGGAATTTTTCCCTTAGCTAATTAATCTGTTACAAGTTCCTAATGGGAATTTTCATTAGTTTAGGTTTATGTATAGATAGCCTTCTAAATTCAGCCAGTAACAGAATTTTCATGGTACGCATGCATTGTCTGTGTCATTTCACATGTACGTGGAGATGTCACATAAATTATTACTGTACGTTATTTAATTTAACTGCTTGATTATAATTTGCATTTATTAAGGTACACCTACGGCTATGTGGTCTTCCACTTTTGCGTGGGTAGGTCACTTTCAGGTATACATCTTGTAAGCCTACTGGCTTTGTGATATTCACTTGTACGTGCAGATATCACCTGATGTGTTTCTACTTCTTATTTCTTTACTTTACTGAATTTATTCACTTCTTCTCTTGGTTCTGGTACACGATTCCACACCCTTTTCTGTCACGTTAGGCTTATTTTATAGTTCAACAGGGTGCAGTTACAGGCATGCTATGTCTTTTGCTCTTAATTAATGCAATGTATTTTTGTTAATGAATGATTGCATGTCTTTTTCCTGATTCATATTGTTACTGTACTTGCAGAATTCTTTTGTTTCTGTTTAAAAGGGGGAAGGTGATGTAGTAGACTAGTATTGTAGGTCTTGCTGCTCAGCCAGAGTGGAATGTTGGTGTGTGGTTAGAATGGAGTGTTGGAATGCCTGAGGGTAAGGATCAGTTGAAGAGTGGCTGAGCAGCAATTGGGCTGCTCCTGGTGGGCCCCCCTTGATTCTTATCTTCTGATTACTAAAGCATTCTTCATATGCTACACCTCGTCTACTTCCAATTATTTCATCTTATTACAAAATGCATTAAAAATGCGCAAATTCACATGGGCAAATATTTAAATGAGTGTGAGCTATGGGTGTTAAACAACAAATTCCTTGCGTATTGTCACCCTTCCTTATGTAACAGGGCACTAACACAACGCACTAGAGAGACAAGTTTTAAAGTTCATGTAAAACTATGTTAAATTGATGTGTGTATGTGTAGCTGCTGCAGAAACCCATCTGCGCACAATCTGTGGCACGCTGCACATCATCGGTGTGAATGACGTGAGCTGCCGTTGTACCGTCCCCACACACTTTGGGGCAGATTTACAATAACTGGCGCATCCCTGCATATCAGCAGGGATGCGCCAGTTATTTGCGTCACGGCTCCGCCACCATGGATGCGCCGCATTTACAATGCGGCACACCATGGGGCAAAAACGGGCAGATGCGTGACGCATCTGTGCCGTAAAGGCGGCGCATTGCTGGAGTTGCGACGCAAGCGCGACGCAGCTCCAGCAAGGCTCTGGGGTGCCCTATCGTTACAATGCTGGGTCAATCCTTACGCCTGCTTCAAGCAGGCGCAGGGTTTTGACGCAGCATGGGCTCAAAAGTGACTGAGTGAAATCTTGTAGATTTCACTCAGCCACTTTTAGGAGGCGTTCCTGCGACGGAACGCCTCCCCCTGCGCAGGAACGCCTACTTCTGGCGCAGGGCTTTACAACGTGACGCATCTCCCAGATGCGTCACGTTGTAAATACCCCGCAGCCTGGCTCTGGTTTTGCGCCGCCGCTGCGTCACAAAAGTGACGCAACGGCGGTGTAAAAGAGGCGCAAGGGGCTTGTAAATCTGCCCCTTTGTATTTGTCTCGTGAGGGTCTCTTGGGGGCTGGATGATGACCTGATGAGAGAGATGTCCGTTAATGTTGTAGGTTACCTGGGGGTGCTTTCTGAACTGTGTCAGATTTTAGGCTTGGTTACCATCTTAAGCTTTCTTTAGGGAGCAGTCTGGGGGAGGGAGCGCTAAAGAAACAGGCTAGAGGATCCAGCGAGGAAGCAAGAAGTCAACACAATGTTTTGTCATTAATGATCCATGTGTAACACTTGCGCCACCTTGCGGACATTTTAGAGTACTGTAAGGGAACAGAAAATGAAAGAAAGTTGAGAAGATAAAGGGGAAGAGAGTGAAGGGTGGAGGAAGAAGAGGATAGGAAAGAAGGCAACATGAGGTCATAATATGTTGGTTACTTGTGTTCTACTACAAATTCCTGTGGGAGAGTAAAAGAATGGAGGATGCGACAGAATGAGAAGACGTTACAGAAGATCCCCCGCCCCAATTAACGCTGACACGCATCCACAATACATATGCATAAAGTAATCTGTGGCAGGCACCACATTGCTGTCTGCAGCGTGTGCACTAAGTATCTGAGTCACATTAATGAGATGGGGTTAGCAGCAGCACGATGCAATCTGACTAATTATCCTCATCATGTGTAATTAAAGTCTCGCGCTTATTATGCTTCCTACTAACTACGAAATTGAAAAATCACTGTAATTAGCTGAGGTTAACACATTCTATCACAGACTGATTAGGGTGATGACTGCGTGTTCGTCTTCTTACTGTCTTCCTTCATTTATTGAATGTCAATGAATCAGTCTAATATGTACCTTATAATGTATTTGTGCTTGATCTCGAGCATTGACAAAGGATGTTGTTAGCATTAATGTTGTTATTTATTCACATTCAGTTCCCTAATTCATAGTTGGTGACTATCTTAAACAGTTTACAAAGGAGAGCGTGTGTGGCAAATGTTTTGGTGCATATAAGTACCTGAGTTAGAGCATGTACTGCAGTGGTGGCTGGCATGGCTCGCAGGTGGCGAGGCGTGTGGGTCGCGTACAGGGGTCACACATATTTTTAAAAAAAAACATTTAAAAAAACTTACCTTAGCGCCGGTTCCTGCGTCTCCTCTCTTACTCTTCTCCGTCTCGGACGGAAGCCCAGCCAGACTCCACTGACCAATCACACCGTTGTGATTGGTAGACACCCAGGCTCCCCTGACCAATCACAATGCTGCAATGCAGCGTTGTGATTGGTTTTGAGTGTACTGGTTTGATGCTCAACCAGGGAATGGGTGCCTGGCCTTGTTATTCACGCAGGCTGTAATGCAGCCTGCATAGACAATGGGGAAGTGCCCATGACTTGTTTGGGCGGCCCGAGAGGGCCAACCAAACAGTCATTGTGCACTTAGGAGTGGGCAAACCATTCCTTCCCTGCCCTGCTCCAAAAGCAGAGCAGCTCCGCCCAGTCACCCAGCAGCAAAACATAAAATAATAATAACTTAAAGTTATTATAATTTTTGCTTCTTCTTCGCACTGCTTAAAAACAGTGAGTGACACTCCTCCGCCATAGCGGAGGAGCCACCACTGATGTACTGCAGACAACACAGAACAGAAATATGCAGCTGCGGCTTTCCTGCTGCTCTGTGTGTCTGTGACCCTTGAGCAATCCTTGAAGGCTTCCATGACAACTGGAGCCCCGTAGGGGGCTTTGGTGCATGGAGTGTCTCCTCAGTGACAAGCAGCCCCTGCCACACTGCCAGTGCCTTCCCCTTGGAGGGGGCAAGTGGAGACTGCATGGAATTCACTAAGCCAGGCTTCTCCAGCTCGCTGTAAGTTGGTCTCCTGTGTGCAGCCCTGCATACTAAGGTAGAAACCTTTGCTTGGTTGAATTAATATATGTATACCAAAATTGAGAGTGTGTAGTCAAGATGATAATCTGTGCATTTTCAGAACTCGTAAACTGGTATTTGGAGAAAAACTGCTCAATTTCCAAAATAAATTTAAATCTGACATTTGAGTGATAACTCATGTGATGCTTGGGAGACTTATTAGTAACATTATTATGTTGGTTGCACGGGCATTGCAACCATGGCATGTATTATCCCTGTAGTGGTATTTGAAATTCACAAAGCATTTTTTACATTGCTGCTTCCAACCCCGTCTAATCCACTGAGTTGATCGCTACTAGCAATCTTAGTAGCTCGGGATGACATTCATTACCGGTGGCTGTAACTCACCTGATTTGCTGTAGAGTTACTATGCAACATTACAGCAAAATTCTGCAAGATTAAGTGGAATTATGCTGGGAGTGTAAGACTGCATTTAGAACTATTTTCTTAGCGCAAAATGCACCCTTGCATCTAAAATTAGCCAGAGGATGCATTTAGCAGTAAGAAAGTAGTGCTAAATGCAACAGAATCGGAACGGCAGCAGTCAGCAGCAGCTTGTCGTCTGTTCCTGTCCTCTTGGGTAGGCATTTTTGTCCCAGATTACTCTAAATTACATGAACTGGCATAATTGCATAATTTTCGGTAATTTCACCCCACAAGAGTAACACGAAATTACGGAAATTACTAATATTACTTTGATTACTCCGGCAATATTAACACTTTGCCCAGTTCTAAATTTTATTAACCAGAAGAAGCTTCTATTACAGAAAAAAAGTTGCTCTTCCTTTACAGAAAAGCACCACTAGGGACACATTTTCTATGCACCTCCAAGTGGCATACAGTTAGCAAACTCATCGATGTCTACTTAGTCGATGTGCTTGCTTTGGTACTTTGGAGCAGGTGCAAAGGTGATTTTTAGTGTGAATGTGTCTGTGCTGATAGAGCGTCATGTTATTCTGAAATTTGTAGGGGTGCATCATATTCACTGTTAGTCAGCACCCGCATATTAATCGATGTAGGCTAAGAAATGCTATAGAAATGTATTGCTGTAATCGTTTAACATAGAGGTGATTACAAATGTAATAATGTTTTTCGTGGAGAGTTACGTTGCAGATTATTGTGAATGTATTTGGTAAATGCATAAAGATTTGTTTATGTAACGCAATGTGTTAGGTTAAACGTGTGTTATGTTAAAGTTACACGTACAGGTTGCTTATTCACATATATGAGAATAATGAACTAAAGCTTAGAGTGTGATTTAATAGTGTGTTTAACAGTGTAAAGGCCTGATCGCATATACGTTTGAAGAGAACGGCCTGTTCATTTTTCCTATGTTATCCAAGTGTTGTAGGCCAAAAATGATTTGCCTTGGTAAAGGCTTTGGGTTTCAGGGAGATGTAAAATCCTAGAGAAGTGAAATGTTTTTCGTTCCCATGTTTCTGTTGCAGGTGCAAGGACATTTAGCTCGTTAGTGAGACTAGGTCTTTGTTTTAGGAGTTAGGATCCTGCGGGAAGCCAACAGGGGAGTACGTTGGAATGTGAGGATGATACTTTCAGCGGAGAAGGTGCCTGGGACCCAAGATCAAGCTAACCGTCGTTGGATGCCAGACAAGTTTGTAGGAAAAGTACTGGAAGAAGACCTGTCTGAAGAGGTGTGCCGAAGGGCGTGTTCTACGTTTTTGGGGTTTTGTATTAGGGACAGTACCCCGTGGGTTGAGCAGTTGAGGTGTAGACTGGAAGTTAGAAGGACCATCTTAGAACGAGCTCTGACTAAGTGAATGTACTTCTTAGGAAGGCTTCACTTCTGACACCTTTAATTCTCTTGCCTGGGAATGGGAATGTTAAGTAGGGATGTCACCTTAGAGATAGAGTAGGGATAGACTAACGTTTTTTTCCTTTAGACTAATGATTCCTAATTTGGACATTGGCTTAACCATTGCTTTCTTGATGATTTTAGAGTCAGTGATTCTGTTTGTTCGAATGAGAATCTTACGTAGGCTTGCATTTGTGTTAGTGCCCATTTACCTTCTACACCTTGTATTAAGGTGTTTGTATGTTCAGTTATTTTTGGTTGTAATAAAAGCCTACAAATTTTAGATTCGGAGTCAGTGGTCCTTTCCAAATTAAATCTAATTTTGGCGATTATGTGTTGATAATTATATTTCCTCCCCTCTACACTATTTAGCAGATAAAAAGATCCTGGCGACCTGAGAGGATTCTTGGAAATGATTAGGTAGTCAAGAATCCGGCCCCATCAGTGCCACAGGACAAATAGGGTCATTGCAACTTTCCATTACTTGGGCACTAATTTTACAACTGTGCAGTTGGCACTGAATCATCTACTGCCCTTCTTTATTACCAAAGTGCCTTAGGAGTTTTAGAACAGGTCCAAACACCTACAGCACTTTGATAAAAATGGAGTCTAGACTTATAGGTTTGAAGTATTTCACAAAGGTATGTGTGAACATCACGGATGCAAACTTGTAAACATTTGAATTAAGCTGATGAGCACAGTACAGCTGCTTGCAGATGACAGAATGTTTGAAGCAGGGGGGATGACAGCGGACACCTCCCACATGCGTCCCTACTAGTGCACCTGATCCGGCCATGCCCCCTGGAGTGAAGGTCGGCAGCCACAGCCATTTCGAGCTCCAGACAGAACGCTGAGGTGACGAGAATGCCAGAAATGACATCGTGCAACACTGCGGTTCATACCCACAATGGCTGAGACCATAATTGATTTGGCAATGCAGTAATTCAGCAGGACTTGGATTGTGCTATAACACTTTCCCAATTGTTTAAAGGAGTGTGTTAATGGGGCATGCTGGGCCATGCAGGGTAGAAACTGAAATAAAATAGCGCCCCTCTCCTCCCCTAGGTCTTTCCCTGCCAGGCTAAATCTAGGGATTAAGCACACTCATGGAGGAGGAGGCCAGGAAGGATTGGGATCTAACTGCTGGCTGCAAGTTGTAGTTATAATTACATTTTGCACACAAGCAAGCGCAAGTCTCCCGGAGTTAACATAGCCTCTTCGAACCAGTCCACTCCTACCCCGAGACAACGTCAAAAGGACATTACGGAGAAGCCTACTCACGAAAGTACGAGCACAGCAGCATGCACAGCAGAGAATGGACACTAAAGTGCAGCAAATTTTGGAAGCTGGGTGGCTTGAGGCTTCAGCTACTCAGACGGGGAGTGGGTTAGAAATTAAGAATAGTAGAGATGTCACGCACGCAGAGGGCGCAGAAAATTAAGAGAGCAGTAATTTATTGAAAGACTGCCCGAAAACAATTGCAGCAGAGTCTTTTTCAACTCCCCTCTGCTGTAAGCTGTACCCTCTCTTTCATAGATTGCACATAGCTCCAGCAGCTCTAAGCGCTAGTGATCAGGTAGAAACTCAACCGCTGTTACAGCCTGCCTCAATTTTGCCCCAGCCGCAGGAACAATTTCCGCATGCAGAAAGTGGGGCAGCAACCCATAGCAATGTACCACCAGTATTAGGAGGTGAGAAAGCCCCTCCCCAAGATGCACAACAACATCTACACGATCCGCAATTTGGCCAGAAGGTGAACAACATGTTTGAGCGTATCCTTTCTGAGATAAAAGAACTCAGTTTAACGCGATCTCAGAAATTTGCCTCCCTCCATGCAAGATTGTCAAGTATTGAGGAAACTATGAGTACATTTCTGGAGTGAATGACAGAGGCTGAGGAGAGGGTCTCTGTTTTGGAAGACAAGACAGAGACTTTCCAACTGGAGCTTGTACAGATAAAACGAAGTAAAGATACTATGGAGTCCAAGCTTTCAGATCTCGAGAACTCAGTCAGTCAAAGCACTTTATTCGATTACTTAAAATCATAAAAGCAGAATACACACACAAACACGGAAAAAAGTCCCATAAATTAACAATCCTGATCTCGAGAACTATAATAGAGGCACAAACCTTTGTGTGGTGGGAGTTCCAGAATTGGATGAGGGACCCCAAGTGCAAAATTGGGTAGAAACTCTACTGAGAGAGGCCATCCCAGAGCTAACAGGGGATTTAGCTAATACAAGGGCATATAGGATACCTTCTCAGTGCTTCCCTAATGCAAAATATACTCGAACAATATTGTTTAACTTTGCTAACTATTGAGTACGTGAGAAAATATGAAATAAAGCCATTGAAAAAAGACCTTTTACGACACAACCGTTCCTCAATTCAAGATTTTATCAGATTTGACAGCAGTGGCTGCAAAAAGAAGAAGAGACTTTGTGCAGATGATTTACTCTTTTAAAACAAAAGGCAGGCATTCGACTATTGTGCAACAATCTAAGTTGAAAGTTCTTGCGAATGGCAAATTTCATATATTCGATGATGTAGGAAAAGCGCACAAACTTTTGCAGCAAATGTCTGGTTCACCGTAAAACTGATATATGCTGGCAAAGATATGATGTGTTTAAATTATAATTACACTTTTTGGGGTTAAGGAGGTTTCAGTTATTGGTTTCTGGTTTAGTTAAGAGGTCCCATTAGAGTAATATGGGGATGGGGGGTGGTTAGCAGCCGGAAGACCTTGTGTCTTCTTGCTGACCAGGCACACATAACCACTGGTACAAAACCATGGCACCTAAGGGGGTCAGGAGGTTTAGGGCAGAGGTCTTCAAACTGGGGGGTGCCCCCTTGGGGGCGTGGATGGGTTCCCAGGGGGGCGCAAATGCCTCTGCAAGTACATGTAAATGAAGATGGCCTGGAAGTGAGTTGAAATTTCTTTGCTGCATTTCCAGGCTGTCTTCATTTACTCTGAAGCCCTTGAAGTGAGATCAGAGTGTCGTCGTGCCAGAGGTCAGTGAGTGTGCTGCTGTGGGCTTGGCTGGGCAGTGTCTGGAGTCTTATCTCCGGCACACCCGAGTTTTTCACAGGTCTTTAAAGACCATTTGTAGATTTACATACCTTTGTAAACTGGTTACCGAGGCTTAGTTTTTTTTCTGGTTCCATTACCCGCTGGACACCACTCTGCCTATTCCTCTCATTTGTATTTTACATTTACTAGTGTGAGAATGCTTTTCATGAAAAGGAATATAAAGTAGGGCTGCCAAAAGAAAAATGCCAGCCATGTGTTGTTTGAAGAGCCTGCAATGAGCTCATCTTGACACTAAACAGGGTTATAAATAAAAAAGTATGTATTCATTTGTAATGTGATTTTTCTGTCTTTGTTGCCATTAATTATCAGTCAGTAAATTATGCGGCACAATGTGTCACATTTTGTTGTGAGCATTACTTCATTATTTTGTCATTTTAACTCAAGGTAATGCTGTCAGGAGAAACATTTCACCTCATTAGTACCAGTTTAACACCCAAATACAGCAGTAAGCAACAACAAGATTGCCAGTCAATCTTTGCAAAGGGCCTTCCACTGCTCCGGAACACTTTGTCATGCTTTAAGTAACTTTTGTTCCGTTTGAGCTAGAATCAAGTGTTTTTGTTGTTGAAATCTGCAGATTATGTAGCAAATGCAGTAAACTGATAATTATGTGGAAAACGCTGCTGCTGCAGAAACTCATAATTCCATTGGCCCTGGCTTTAAGTGACTCCATCAATTAATGGCTGATGAGAAGTCTGGTTTCTTTTTTAACCTTCTGCACTACCACCACGCCCTTCGCTTTCAGGAAGAGGCACCTCAAAGTCAGTATTAACCATACTGGGGCAGTTTTTTTGTGAATGCTGATTCCATGGGGTGGCAGGTAGAAGGCCAACAGGGCTGTCTTCAGAGGCAGATCCCTAATCCTCTTGATCCCTGGGGCTTCACAGTAATGGTCTAGAAGATAGAGGAAAGGGGCGAGATTCATAGATATTGTCAAAGAGAAGGCCCAGAATAGTGAGCACTGTATGGGGACTCGTTTTTAGGTCTCGGCCTGACGTAAGCAGCGCATGCGTTGCTCTCGTCTTACGAGGCTTCTTGGAATCAATACGATTCCAGAAGCCTCGTCCCAGCTCTGCCTTCAGCTTTCATTCGTGCGCGTCGTTTGGCATCACAAATGATGCCAAAGGCAGTGCAGTGATTGCACTGAAGGCATGTCAATCATTCCTTGTTGCCACCCTGTCTCCTTTTAGGCACGCCCACCGGGATTGGATCGTTTACGGGCGGATTTACACTCTTTCCTTTAAAGGACTCGAAGCACTATTTTTTTCTCATTTGCAGCACCGTCCACACGCTTGTTATGGCCACTGACAGCCTCTCCTGCTTCAGCCCCCCACCCTCGCAAAATGTGGTATTCTGCTGCATCATCAACGCACCTTATCTCTCTGGTGTTTAGCTTTTTAAAGCAATTTATTCATGCATTAATTTGCTCATTATGATTATGATGAGCTGACGAGTATATTTCATTGCAGCGGGGTTGGACTTTGATTTTCTTTCGGAGTAATGGACACTATCGCTATAGGTTGGCATCGTCTGTCTCTTTGGTGGAATACCATGTGGCATGGGTACAATACATTAGCTTTAATATCGGGGTGGCATGAGTTGGTACAGTCGCCTCGGTTTAATATGTGGGTGCCATAGATATTATACATTTGGCTTACATTTATTACATATTACTCTAGAAGGATTGGCTTTAATAATAAATGAATGCTATAGTTGTACGTGCTGCTCTTCTAAATATGTTTATTATGTGAACAACACACTAAGGTTGCAAGGTTTTTCTTTTAAACATAGAATAATTCAGCAGCTATAGATATGACACTTTCAAACACCTGCATAATTATGCGGCACTCCAGATTTGGCCAGGGACATCTTAAGGATTTTGGGGGCCCTGGGCCAAACATATTTTGGGGGCCCCTGTTCAGAACAGCTTTGAATTTATGATCCAATTTGAGCCCCTGTTTCCCACGCAGTTTCCGCTTCCTCAGCTGCATTAGCGATCCAGTTTGCAACATAGGCATTAGCCTATATATTCCTGATGCAAACAGACGCGTGCAATTGACAGCAGTAGGATTTAGTGTTTTCTGCCCTGCTACTAGGTTTTTAATACTTTTTAAAATTGTATATTGTGGCTGAATTACTCTGTGCTTTTTAACAATTTCTTCTACCTACGCGCACTTGCACTTTACTTGATTCTGCTTGCCTGCACCTCCTTAGCTGTTCCGATTCACATCTCGCTTTTTCTCCATTTCTGGTCCGCCGTGGCTGATACGCCGATTGTGCGGAGGGCTGGGGCTACTATCGGGCTCCTCACTTCCGCCCACGTAGTTTCCGCTTCCTCAGCTGCGTTAGCGGTCTAGTTTCATCAAAGGCATTATCCTATATATTCCCGATGCAAACGGACGCATGCCTTCGGCGCGCCGCTGGTGTGCCAAAGGCGCAAGGCCCTCTGCGCCCATCACCATCCCGGAGGCGTCTGGCTCTGGCCATGCTGCCCAGGTCCCCTCCGGTGAGTTTCTTCCACTATATTACAATAGGGAAAAACTGCTTAGCCTGAGGCGGCTACCATTATGTCAGTGTACAGCCGCTGATCCGAGCTTGGAGGTAGACTTTCGATGCAATAAGTGCAACTGGTCTCTCCTCCAGCCTAGGAAACTTGCACCCAAGATCCTCCCACGCAACAATAAGTGTAAAAACAATAAGAAAACAGAGGACTTAAAGGGCACCCTTTTAAATTGTCGCTCTATGCAAATGCATGAACCACACATTTATGACCTACTTTTAGACGAACAGCCTGATCTTTTATTTCTCACTGAGACCTGGCTGTCTGTAGCCTCCAACCCTACTATCACCTTGGCCATCCCTACGGATTATAAAATCTTTAGGAGAGACCGACAAAGTGGGAAGGGGGGGCGGTGTCACCATAATTTACAATTAAAAACTAGACTGCTCTCCCATACCAATGGAAAACATCGAGGGTGCAGAGTCCTTAGGGTTCTGCTGTACCTTATCCCCCATCATAGCATAGCTGTTTTTCTGATTTACAGACCTCTCATTGCAATTGGAAATGTTATTACTACGCTTAATACAGCCACCACCTCCCTGGCCTTAAAATACAACAACTGCCTTATTCTGGGAGAACTCAATATGTATATGGACAATGGAAAAGACCCTCAAACAATTTCCTTGTTGGGGACGCTGCAGGCCTGCAACATGTTTCCATCTATTTCTTCTGCCACCCATGAGAAGGGCCATACCCTAGACCAAACCTTTCACAACTTTGACATATAAGCAAGCCTACCTCTTCCCATTACCTGGTCTGACCACCTCCTACTAAAATGTGTCCTTCCCAACTCTGCCACTGCCCCTCGGGCTAACACAAGGCACAGGGTCCCTAATTAGAGGACGTTCCATAAAATATCCATCCCGATGTTAGCAGATGCCCTTGGTTGTTCCTCACCGGAGCTGTATGGCTGCCCCGACTCTGACACCCTCTCAATAGATTCCTGGCTCTGTACCAACATTGGTACAGTGGTACCGGTTGTTTCCCGCTCCTCAAAGAGGTCGGCCTCACCAGCTCCATGGTTTAACGGTTCCCTCAGATCTAGCAAAAGAAATTGTAGAAAAATGGAACGGAAATGGCGTAAATCCTATCTACCTGCGGACAGGAAGGTGTATAAAGACATCTTAAAAGCTCATTACATTCTTGTGAAGGCAGCCAAGAAAAACTTCTTTCAAACCAAAATAGAAAATGCCCAAAATAAGAGTAAGGAAATCTTTAGCATAGTTAAATCCTTTACCGTCCCGAAAGCAGGCACAAAGGAAGGGCCATGTACGGAAGAATGGTCTAAGCAATTAGCTCAATTCTTCCACAAAAAGATCTCCGTGATCCAACAAGCCATCAGTAACATCTCAGAGGAAGAACTGACCTTCTACCTTAGTTCCAATAGCAAATTTCACCTCTTGGATCCTCCATCTTTACTAGTTTTCCCTGAGTTTTAGCTTGAAGAGTCACTGACCCTTCTCCAAAGCATTAAGTCTGGCTCTCCTACCGACCCATGTCCAGCGAATATCCTGAACCTATTAGCTCCCACCATAAACCAGCTCTTTAATGCTTCCCTCTCCTCAGGCAACATGCCGAATTTATTTAAGAATGCTAAGATTCTTCCACTGATAAAAAAGGCTAACGCCAAACTGACGAACCCTGCCAACTACAGGCCAATCTCCCTTCTTCCTGCCCTCTCCAAAGTATTAGAAAAGCATGTAAACAAGGCCCTCCAAAAACACATTGATGATGGGAAGCTCCTTCATGAGTCCCAATCCGGTTCTAGGGCTAACTACAGTACGAAGTACTCTCTCCTGGATGTGACTGAATTTCTCAAGGGTAAGCTGGACCAGGGAGGCAAGTCTGTTCTGATAGTGCTCGATCTGTCGGCGGCCTTCGATACGGTCCCACATGAGAGGCTCCTGGAGAGACTTGCTAACATCAACCTGGGGGGGCGCCTTAACATGGATGTCATCCTTCTTGGCAAATAGATCTCAGGACATCTGGCTCCCACCTTTCTCATCCCCGGTTCCGGCCATGAATGTAGGTGTCCCTCAGGGCTCCATTCTCAGTCCTACCCTTTTTAATATATATCTATCCCCCTTTGCATTTATGATAGAGGAAGAGCGTCAAGATTGGTTCCTATGCTGATGACACTCAGCTGATTTTTACATGTGAAAAAGGAACCGACTTTGACGGTGCAATGATTAGGTCTTGCTTCACAAAGGTTTTTAACTGGCTTAAGATCAATCAGCTGAAGTGCAATCCTGTGAGGAAATATGAATTTTTATGGTCAATTGTGTCCCCTATCTAGACCCCAACGGCTCAATGTACATGCTACAAGTACATGTATGTTCCCTCCACTTCAAGCTATGAAGACGCAAATACAATTGTGTCCAACGTTAATATGTCCTCTTTCAGATCTGCCATGAATGGGTCAGATATTCCGTTCCTAAGTATGCCTTGCCACCGTCTTTATATGGTATACTTTTCACGTTTTCCAGCTCTGGCAAGGTAGGCCCTGAATTCTGCCATCGAGCCTTTTCTGCTTCTGCCTCTGAATGCTCCAGCCTGGACCTGCATCTGTATCCATGAACTTTGTCTTACTTCCTGCGCGGCTAACGGTGCCTAGCCCGGCCTGTTGCCTGCCAAAACTGTATTCAGCCTTCAAGTTATCTGCTCCGCTCCTCGAGAAATGCATTCTTGTCTAGCAGCTTAGGTAAACATCCCTCCAGCTGCAGAGCAAAGGGCCCGGCCTTACTGTCTTCGAGCAAGTAATTCATGACTTTCGTTACCATGGTAGGCCCATGCCCCCTCGCATCTCATGTAGACACTTAGACGCTTGTACACGCACTAGCAGTCAGTATAGAATAGGCTCTGTCCGAAAGACCTTTCCTTCTAGATAATATAGTTCCTTAAACACAAGATATTAGATACGATTTGGGACTAGGTTGTCCTGACATCCCAGACTTCTGTCTCCTCATGTAGGGCTAAATGTCAAGTTCCTTTCACCCTCTAGTTGCACGTCAAACACACGTCATGCGGCTGCGCACGCATCTTTGCCTTGTATTTCTGCTGACTTTGCAGGATTCTCTTATGGATCCACCCACTTGTGTCATCATCATAATGACGTTTTCTAGTATACGCCTTTATGCACGCCTATTGTAACGCCTTTTTATTACGTATGTGTATTCTTATCTCTCTTCTCAGCTGTAACGCCTTCTGCATATGTCTTTATTGTAATGCATTTTCCTATAAATATGATAACCTGTCAATAATGTATTGCTGATCCCTTCCTGAACCTTCGTGGTGACGGAACTCGATTGCCTGGTTCGAACCATAACCATAATTCCTTTGTAAGGAATAAATTCCCTTTTATAACCTCAAATACCACGGATTCTGCCTCTTATTTTTACTGAGTTATTCTTCTTGAATTTTACCGCATAAATTAAGTCTAGGTAATTAAAATTTACCACATAATTGGCGCCCGAACAGGGACACCTCTCACACCCCACGCGCCGGAGGTGCGTTGCAGACCCGGTCTCCTGCCACAGCCGGACGGACAATTACGCGTACCCGCAGGATTTCCTGTATCTCCCTCAGGCCAACGGGGGCGACTGAGACTGCGATCAACACCCAGACGAGGCGGTGAGGAGTGCGGAGAATCCCGACCAGAGCCTAGCTGAGAGAGCAAGATCCGAGGTATACAGAGGCCCACCAGATTCCGAAGTTCCGAAGTATCTAAGTCACGAGTCGAGTCCAGTCCAGTTTGGTCTAGTCCAGTCCAGACTTCCGAGGCCTTCCGTTCCGTGCTTCCCGGTGAGTACCGTTGCTGGGGACGCATCTAGACGTGCACATTCGTTTGTGCCGGTCAAGACGGGTTTGGGTACACAGACCTGGTCTGCACTGTTTTAGCAGTGTATCTGTACTGTTTAGCAGTACATACAGTATATTTAGTATTATGCAGTTAACTAGTTTTATTTTAATTATTATTGTACGTTCTAAAATGTTTTGATATGTTTTAAATGTCGTGGTATGAGTGACTGTTCGATCTTCATTATTGTGTTTGTTGTAATTATTGTGTTCAAGACCAAGTAAGAATTAAGTAGCAAGGTTCAAGATGCCGTTATTTTCAAAATTAAGACAGATAAAAACTAGAAAAGGGATACTCGAGGAAGCTGTTCCCATTCCACCTAGGGACACTCCAGGGTACTTTATGTACCATAAACATGGCCTAGATGCCGTATTATATCTTGATCTATGGGTGGACTACACCAAGGATTTAGCAGAGAGTCAGAGATGGCCCGCTGCTGGAACATGGGATGCAGATTGCATCATGAGAGTAGAAGAAGTATTATGGAAAAAGAAAGCCAGACAGTCACAGAAAGATGCCATTGAATTATGGCGTAAAGAATCGCATAGGCGCATAGAGAAAGCGCTCAGAAAGGAAGAGAAAAGTAGGGAAGATTCAGAAAGAGCCCGAGAAAACATATTAATTGACGAAGGTATCCGAGTAAAAACAGAACAAGTAGACAGACAACGAAACACTCTTATGAATGGTATGTATCCTCTTCTGGCCGAGGGTTTGCCTAAGGCCACCCTGGAGGTACCAAAAGATCTGACACCTCCATTACTCCCGATTAAAGTACATCCCAAGACCGCAAAGGACATTTTCCTTTCTTCCTATTTAGATGATGCAGCCCCCGAATATGCTAATGGTGCGCAGCAACGCACACCACCTATTAACGACGCTCGACCCCAAGATCAGCTGCACCAACCTCCGCAGCAACAAACCTCTCCTCACGTTCTAAACATTCCATCTGTTTCTACAATCCTTCCTGCACCTACACTCTCTACCATGCACCCAACAAATCCTTTTGGACTTGGCACCTCAGGAGGTGCGGCAGGAGGTTTTTCCACACCGCCGCCAGCAACTAGATTGACTTATAGGGATTTAGCACACCAACGTACACCCCAAAGAGCTAATGACAATATATTAAATGAGCCTCTTACAGATTGTAGATATGATCCAGTGCCAGGTAAACACGACAGAATGTTGCTATCTTCAGTACGTTTACGACGAGCTGCAAACTATTTAATGACATTACCAGGAATGGTTGAACATCTAGACAAAATATATCGCTTTGTCCAAACAGGGCAAGGTCCTGAAAGTATTGGCAAGGCCATGGAATACCAGAAAGTAGATATGCAGAAATTATTGTTACGTTTTTTTATAAACTGCTTGATCAGAAACAGAGATAGGCCTGAGGTAGAGCCGGAGGAAATGCAAGTACTTACCAGGTGGGGTCAGAATATAACAGACGGAAAACATGATAAACAGAAGTATATAGAAGTCATGTGCCGAAAGATCAGAAAAGAAGTAGAACGAATACATGAAAGAAGATTAGAAGCAGATAAAACTGAATCGGAGGAAGAGGAGGAGGAACAGTCAGAAATGAACACAGGACAATTAGAATTACCAGCTAGACAAACGATAGCTTATGTAGGAAAAGGAAGATCTTTTAATAAAACAATACGTCCGATACATCCAGAATGTAGCAGAATTTTTCAGACAGCTATCTCAAATCCAAGGACCCCTGAACACTTATTCCAGGCTACTGATAAATTACTTCGAGAACGAAGGGGGTACCATGTGCTCGATTCTGTGGATGAACAAGAATTAGCCAGGTCAGCAGTACAATGGGCCGACAGTTCTGAAAAATACAGTGATGATGCGCTAGCACACACGTTTCTGAATCTCACCCCAGATGAACAGCGTTTAGCTAGTATATACATGATACAACATCTCCTTATATTATATAAAGGCCAACACTCCGATCCTGGTCCCCTACCTGATATACTGATAGAACTACTCATGAACAAATGGAGAGGTCTAGGTACCGATCTAATTAAAGTAATTCTAGAATACCGACATAGATATAGTGCCTTTTTGTGTCCAGAACATGATCCAGCTCCTTCCATGGAGAGAAAAACGTATTACATGGTCAGACAGAATCCCTTACGCAAAGTACACCCAGTTAGAAATGATGATAATACGTTTAGACGCGTGTTCGTGTACACGCCCATAACTAAAATAGAACTATTGGAAATGAAAAAATTAGTGCCCAGCCATGACAAAGATCCAGCAGGTTTCCACCGTGAACTAAAGGACATGTTACTCATGGGTGATTATACCTATCCTGACATTATGAAAATATTGAAAGTATTATTGCCTGCCGGTATTTATGAGAAACTCAAAGAAAAAGAGTGGGAAGTGGGAGACCAAAAGATTGATTGGACAGTATTAGAAAACGAAGAAAATGCCCGAACTGCAGGCGTAGGGCTTGGGGACAGAACTAAAGCATTGCCAGGATTATTAGTACAAGTATTGCCACGTTTATTAACTACAAAAAAGGAAGATTGGGGAGCAATCTCAGCTTGTAAACAGAAACCAGATGAAGACACTAGTGATTTTTATTCCCGATTTGAAAAATGTTTTGGTATTAATAGCGGCCTGAAAGCAAGTAGTGATTCATATCCACATCTTTTTGTAACAAAACTAGTCGAGAATTCCCTGCCACAGGTTAAAAATAGAGTATTGAAAGTTGAGAGCACTTGGCAAGCTAACACTCCTTCACAAATGTTACAAATGTTACAGTATCACCAGAATAGAATTAGAGAAGAACAAGAACACGAACAAAGACGTATGAAAGACACGAAAATGAAAATGCTTGTCGCTCAGTCAGTTCCAGCTGACGGTCATAAAAAGGGTGCGACACAGTCCAGTAATTCAGCGGTTCCCGTTAAAGGGACATGCAACTATTGTAAACAGCCAGGTCATTATATAAACGACTGTGCAGTCTTGAAACACAATATCTCTACGGGTAAAACCAAAGAGAGACCACGTCCGCCTAGACAGGATCAGATCCAACAACAAGCACCTCAACATGTACAACCTATGCCGGTCCCACAACAAACCGTAGTGGTACCACAGCCACAGTCTATTGCCGCAACACAA
This sequence comes from Triturus cristatus, assembly GCF_964204655.1. Lineage (NCBI taxonomy): Eukaryota > Metazoa > Chordata > Amphibia > Caudata > Salamandridae > Triturus > Triturus cristatus. Next base: position 781,493,565 of record NC_140590.1, on the reverse strand, counting down.
AACACGACACAACAGATGTACCAGTATGCGCAAAATGACTATCCAGAATATCAGCGATACACATGAAATAGCCTAGAGAGGGAAGTTGGCTTACCCCTTATTGAGGTTCCTGTTGATCAAGAGGGTCCTTATGTACAGAGTCAAGTATTAGGGAAAGACAGAAAGTTTCTACTTGATACCGGGGCAAACAGAACAACTATAAGTCACAACGAAGTCCCAGGGGCACCCCTCTCAGGCGCACAAAATATTTCCCTTGGTTTCTCAGGAAAGCCTACTATTAACGAAGTATCGCAACCGCTTGCATTTACAGTTGGTCCATTGACACGGACTATAGATCTATTGCTTACAAAATCATGCCCAGAAAACTTGTTAGGTATTAAAACATTGAAAGCTCTACGAGCTATAATATGTTGTTCTCCGGACGGAGTACGACTATTTTTGCGTGACTTTAAAGGTCACTACGTGTCAAGAGACATGGATCACCGGTTACAGAATCTACCTGCACATTTATGGGCAAAAGGCCCCACTGATGTAGGTTGTATGCACATTACACCATATCGAGTCACACTCAAAGCAGGAGTGGTATTACCACGAATGCGACAATATAAGTTACCTCCGGATGCTGTAGTGGCTTTACTGCAAATCATTGACGAGCTCATTGCACAAGGAGTGGTTGTAGAAACCGACTCCAATATATGTAATTCTCCGATCATTCCGATTCTTAAACGAACTGATCCAAAAGCACCACCAGTATATCGATTAGTTATTGATCTGCGCGAATTGAATAAATGCATTGTACCACAATATCCCGTGGTCCCAGATATCTCTTCATTACTGACAGCCATTGATTCAGAAGCAACGTTCTTTACTGTAATTGACCTCAAGAACGCCTTCTTTAGCGTCCCAATCGATCCGGAAAGCCAATATTTGTTCGGATTTAGTTTAAATGGACGAAGTTTTAAATTCGCACGCGCACCTCAAGGATTTACAGAAAGTCCTAGCATCTACAGCCAAGCACTGAAAAGACAACTTGACAGTATCCAAATGCCAGTTAACACTGCACTGCTTCAGTATGTCGATGATCTGCTGATCACCGCCCGAGGCGAACCCGAATGTGAAAAAGCATCACTGACGGTTTTACATTTTCTGGCCGACAAGGGGCACAAGGTGTCCCCTTCGAAGCTGCAATTCTGTGCCCAGCAAGTTGTGTACCTTGGGCACTTGCTGTCCAAGGGGGGGAGACAGCTCACACCTGACTGCATCCAGTTAATTGTAAACATGCCACCACCCAAGACACAAAAGGAGGTACGGGCCTTCATAGGCCTCACTTCGTACTGTAGGCAGTGGATTCCCCAGTACGCATTTTTAGCAAAGCCACTCATTCAGTTGACAACCCAGGAGGCAGCGACATCGACTGTCCTCCCTTGGACTCCAGAACATACACAAGCTTTTGAAGACTTAAAGAAAGCTTTATGCCAAGCACCTGTTTTAGCGACACCATGTTACAGTAAGCCTTTTACACTCTTTGTTACAGAACGTGAAGGTACTGCTTTGTCAGTACTCACTCAGGAACAAGCAGGATCACATAAGCCATGTGCTTACTTTTCTAGCACATTAGATCCTGTAGCTCAAGCTCTTCCTGCGTGCCTGAAATCAGTTGCAGCGACAGCTCTAGCGATCAGACAAAGCGATTCCATAGTATTAGGACATCAATTGACAGTACAAGTACCACACGCAGTAGAGGTTCTCTTGAATCGGACACAAACACAACACTTGACTATAGCACGACTGACAGGTTACGAACTCACATTGTTTCAGCCACACATAGAAATCAGACGTTGTAGTACATTAAATCCTGCCACACTTTTGCCATTAAGTGGAACAGACCCACTGACACATGATTGTATTGAAGTCATTACTATTATGACGAAACCCAGACAAGACTTGACAGATGTCCCATTACCAGACCCAGACCTGACACTTTATGTAGATGGTTCATGTATGAGAACAAGTACAGGAGAGTTAGTGGCCGCTTATGCAGTCACGACAGACACCGAAGTCATAGAAACAAATTGTATTGACACATTATCAGCCCAAGCAGCAGAGCTTATTGCCCTGACACAAGCCTGTATTCAAGCCAAGAATAGAAAGGTTAACATATACACAGATTCACGTTATGCATTCGGAGTTGTACACGACTTCGGAGTCCTTTGGCGAGAGAGAGGTTATTTGACTTCTCACGGTGCCAACATTCAACACGGTCCCCTCATTCAAGCTCTGTTAGATGCAATACATCTACCTACTTCAATATCTATCATGAAGTGCAAAGCCCATACAAAAATCACCGATATTATTTCCCAGGGTAACGACCTAGCAGACCGAACAGCTAAGCAAACGGCACAGAATAGGAATCATGCAACTAACTTGACAAAGACAATAGTTCCGACATCGACACACTGCATGACAGTTAGGGATCCCGCCCTTGATGTAATTGACATACAGACACATGCTACAGCAGAGGAAATAAAGAAATGGACTGAATTAGGAGGGATCCAAACAGATCAGGGATGGATGACGAAGGGAAAATCTATATGGTTTCTCCCCGACTCAATGGTTCAAGTTATCATTAACACAATACATAGTCCAGCACATCTAGGAGAAAAAGCTATGTTAGATAGTATTCAACACATTTGGTTCAACAAACACTTACGAGCTGCAGCCAAACAGAAAGTCCGAACCTGTATGATATGTTGTCAGTTCAATCCAGGTAAAGGCGTACCTGTAGAGCAGGGTGGATTTCAACCTCCCGATCACCCTTTTGAAGTCCTCCAGATGGATTATATCCAGATGGAACGATGTCGAGGATTCAAATATGTCCTCGTAGTTGTATGCGCTCTTTCCCGTTGGACAGAGGCATATCCCGTCTCCGATTACACTGCCCCGACTACTGCCAAACAATTAGTTTGTGAATTCTTCCCACGGTATGGTTTGCCCCGTATCGTGTATTCAGATAATGGCCAGCCGTTCTCATCCGAGCTAATGAAACACATTTCACTCTTGTTAGGCTATCAATGGAAATTTCACTGTGTCCGACATCCCGAGGCAGCAGGTCTCGTGGAACGTCATAATCAGACCCTGAAAATTCGACTTTCCAAAATCTGTAGAGAGAAAGGCGTCGACTGGATAGTAGCCTTACCAGTTGCACTATTTTACATGAGGATGGTAGCACATTCTCGCACAGGGCTATCCCCGTACGAGGTGGTCTTCGGTAGGCCACCAAATATGTGGGGGACGCCTATACCTCGTAAAATCACTGATGTTGATTGTAATATGCTGACAGATTACCTTGCTTCCTTGATGTCTGCACTACAATCTTGCCGTTCACAGGTAGCTGCAGCCTTTCCCGACAACACCGAGGTGAAGCCCCATGAAGTGGTTCCTGGAGACCTAGTCTTCATAAGAAACTTCGACAGGAGGAGCCCGTTGGAGCCTCGCTGGCAAACACCAAAACTGGTCCTTCTAACCACGAGGACAGCAGTGAAGGTCGAGGGTCGCAAGGGTTGGTTACACTCGAGCCATATCAAGAAATTTCATGGACTACCATCTGATCTGAACTCTCAGCCCTGCCCCCTTCCACAGACTGATTCAAAACTCCCCCTGGTTGAAAAGACCGAATCTCAAGACTATAAACTGAAACTAAGGTCTAGCAAGTCAGACAATTCGATTGTTTAAGTCCTCTCCAAGGTGAATCGGTTGAATTAAGTCTCTGACATGTATCCTCTAGACCGAATTAGAGAGAGAAATAGACAGAAACAGCTCGAGAAACATGCATACTGTAAATCACTTCATAGTCACTGTATAGTGACATTGTTGATTATGTTTTTTCTAAGTCTTTTTATTATTGCTGCAAGTATACTGTTGCACATGTACTATCCTATTTTCAAGCGTGCTTATTCTGCTTACAATGTTACTGCCGAACATTCTTTTAGTGAACTACCTCCACATGAGTTGTCCTATAGATTTGCGCTGCGCAACAACACATTCATTAGTATGTTACATCATTCCCATCAGACCAGCAATGCTACAAATTGTTGGATATGTGGCCGACTCCCTCCCTATCAGAAATACAAAGGAGTTCTGCCTCTCTTTCCGTACCCGTTCACACACAATGGTTCCTGTGGAGCATGGTTTAGTTTGATTAACTCTTTAGATCCAAACACTGTAGTTTACCAAAGCAACTGGGTATGGGGAAACCTGAACTTAGTTTTACTTAAAGCCTGTTACCCTAACAAGGAGGGACTTCCCAAAAGAACAGGAACTGATCTAGAAAATGAAGTATATGGATTAGGTAATTTTACACTTAACCTCATGATTCTGAATGTTGAATCTGAAGCTACACTAGTCTTGCCTGCTATGTCAGTATTACCAGTCAAAGGTGAATTCTGTGTAAGAAAGAATGGTTCAGTACACCTGGGTCATAGTAAATGTACTACTATGATCGAATTCAGTGATAAAGGCAAGTCTACATTTAGAGCTTCCCGTCATTCCTACTTTATATGTGGTCATACCGCATATATACGCCTACCTCTAGATTGGGATGGTACCTGTTACATTGCATTCCTTCTGCCACCTGTTTTCCTAGCCCCTCCTGATTATCATAGAAATACCAATCTAGTACACCATAGACCCCAGAGAGATATCCCGATTGTTGACTACACTGAAACAGCATGGGAACAATATACAGACTTCAATAAAGGTCTCTTTCCTTACATAGGTGTGGTCTCAAATAGTAAACTGATACGTAGATTAACCAGAACCCTTGAAGCAGTAGTGAATGAAACTACCTCTGCCCTAGGCAACTTAACAGAGGAGCAGTCTGCGATGCGGATTGTTGTTCTCCAAAATCGTCTTGTCCTTGACGTCATCCTAGCCGATAAGGGCGGAGCCTGTAGGGTCATCGGATCAAGTTGCTGTGTTTTCATCCCAGAAAACGCGCCATCCGTATATAAAGCCATAACTCGTCTTCACAAGATTGCAAACCAGATACATCAGAATCCAGGCACCTGGACATGGTCCGGTTGGTTCTGGAGCGTGTTGTCAGCCTGGGGATGGAAAGTCCTATCCTTCCTAGGTATTGGCCTTCTCATAGTATTCAGTTGTTGCCTGTGTCTACAATGTGGACCAGCGATTTGCGGCCTGTGTGCCACATCGTGTATTCCACGTTCAAGTTTTCATTCAAGATCCCGGAAGAAGAAAGAAGAGCAAATGATGTTATATGAACAGATTGATGGATTCCTGAAGATCGATATTTCATGAAGGGTCCGTAGGGGACAAGGAGGGAATGAGGAAATATGAATTGTTATGGTCAATTGTGTCCCCTATCTAGACCCCAACGGCTCCATGTACATGCTACAAGTACATGTATGTTCCCTCCACTTCAAGCTATGAAGACGCAAATACAATTGTGTCCAACGTTAATATGTCCTCTTTCAGATCTGCCATGAATGGGTCAGATATTCCGTTCCTAAGTATGCCTTGCCACCGTCTTTATATGGTATACTTTTCACGTTTTCCAGCTCTGGCTAGGTAGGCCCTGAATTCTGCCATCGAGCCTTTTCTGCTTCTGCCTCTGAATGCTCCAGCCTGGACCTGCATCTGTATCCATGAACTTTGTCTTACTTCCTGCGCGGCTAACGGTGCCTAGCCCGGCCTGTTGCCTGCCAAAACTGTATTCAGCCTTCAAGTTATCTGCTCCGCTCCTCGAGAAATGCATTCTTGTCTAGCAGCTTAGGTAAACATCCCTCCAGCTGCAGAGCAAAGGGCCCGGCCTTACTGTCTTCGAGCAAGTAATTCATGACTTTCGTTACCATGGTAGGCCCATGCCCCCTCGCATCTCATGTAGACACTTAGACGCTTGTACACGCACTAGCAGTCAGTATAGAATAGGCTCTGTCCGAAAGACCTTTCCTTCTAGATAATATAGTTCCTTAAACACAAGATATTAGATACGATTTGGGACTAGGTTGTCCTGACATCCCAGACTTCTGTCTCCTCATGTAGGGCTAAATGTCAAGTTCCTTTCACCCTCTAGTTGCACGTCAAACACACGTCATGCGGCTGCGCACGCATCTTTGCCTTGTATTTCTGCTGACTTTGCAGGATTCTCTTATGGATCCACCCACTTGTGTCATCATCATAATGACGTTTTCTAGTATACGCCTTTATGCACGCCTATTGTAACGCCTTTTTATTACGTATGTGTATTCTTATCTCTCTTCTCAGCTGTAACGCCTTCTGCATATGTCTTTATTGTAATGCATTTTCCTATAAATATGATAACCTGTCAATAATGTATTGCTGATCCCTTCCTGAACCTTCGTGGTGACGGAACTCGATTGCCTGGTTCGAACCATAACCATAATTCCTTTGTAAGGAATAAATTCCCTTTTATAACCTCAAATACCACGGATTCTGCCTCTTATTTTTACTGAGTTATTCTTCTTGAATTTTACCGCATAAATTAAGTCTAGGTAATTAAAATTTACCACACCTGACAAAACTGAAGTTATTTTCTTTGGTAATCCAGAAACACCTGACTGGAGCTCTTGGTGGCCAAAAGATCTGCTGCCCCCGCCCGCGGAAAAGGAGAAAGTCAAAAACTTAGGAATTGTCATAGACAAGACACTCTCCATGCGCTTTCCAATCCAAACTCTAACTGAAGCTTGCTTTGGCATACTCCGGATGCTAAAAAAATTCCTGCTACTGTTACCGCATGAGAGTAGAAAGATCGTGGTGCAGGCTCTGGTGACATCAAAGCTTGACTATGTCAACAGCTTGTACCTCGGTCTTCCCAAAGCCCTTATCCAGCACCTACAAGTAGTTCAAAACGAGGCGGCCAGAGCCATCCTGAAACCTAAACCCAGATCTAGTATGAACCCTATTCTTAAGTCTCTACACTGGCTCCGCATAAAAGAACGGATCAACTTCAAAGAGATGACCATCTTCTTTAAAGCTTTCCACAGCTTAGGAGCCGGCTACCTAAATAAGCGCGTTAATCACTGCACAACATCTAGACACCTAAGATCTTCCAATGTCTACCTGGCCATCATGCCTAAAATATGCCGTACCCGCACTGGAGGCAGATCACTCTGCTTTCTAGGCGCAAAATTGTGGAATAGACTCCCTGAGTCTCTGAGACTAACCACAGACCTACTCACTTTCAGGAAGAACTTAAAAACCTGGCTTTTTAATAACTGATGGGTCTTTTACGCACGTTTTCCTCCCGCTGTCACGTGCCAGGACACTCTAGTCTGAGTGGCTGCGCGCTTTATTAAATACATTATTTCATTTAATTTCATTAGGTCCCTGACAGTGCAAAGGAACACTCGTCCAAATTCTAAGGGCCTTATTTATGAGGCCTTGTTTCACTTTTATGCAGCCGGTGTGTCGCTTTTTGTGACGCACCGGCAGCGAAAAAAATGTGCCATGTTGCGCCCTATTTACAAAGTGACGCATCTAGCCAGATGCGTCACTTTGTAAACCCCTGCACCACATTATACCTGCGCCAGGTATAATGTATGCAGAGTGGGTGTTCCCCCGCAAAAAGCCTCGTAGAAGTGGCACATTGAAATCTATGAGAACTCAGTCCGCCACTTCTAGGAGGCCATTGCGTCAATATCTTACACCTGCCTCACAGCAGGTGTAAGACTGATGCAGGCCCTTTCACATGGGGCTTGCCCCATGTGAAAGGACACATTGCTGGCTTTGCGCCTATTTTCAGACACACCCCAGCAATGCATCACTTTTGCGGCTACAGATACGCCAGAAATACTGATGTATCTGTAATTCCTTGCGACATACAGTAAATATGACGCATCCGTCATGTCGCAAGGAGGGTGCACTAAGAAGTGACGCATCCCTGTTTTCACACAGCGATGCATCACTTCTCATAAATAAGGCCCTAAATGTGTTTACATCTAATATTCAGGGATAGTTATGTGTGTTTTCAATATTGTAACACAGCAGCAGCTCACCAATATTACTGCAAATAATCTCTGTGACACCCTCCCATTTCTTATATGTTAGGCCTTGTCTTGATCTAAAAGAAACTTTTTTTCTGTATATGGCATGAAACATAAACACATCAGGCACATACAACATAAATTAAAGGAAAACAGTATTTAAAACAATCCGTTTAAGAAATAATCAAGGTCATTGGGGCAAAACTCTGGAGAATGGAACTGACTGTCAGGGGGCCCCCTGAAAGGCTGGGGCCCTGGGCCAGAGCCCACTTTGCCCATGCATTAAAACGTCTCTGGATTTGGCATGACGGGGTGTATAAATCTCGCAGCTGCAGACGTTACTCTTTCAAAGTTTGCACAATATATGCGGCGCCTAATGTTTGTTTTTAAAAATAGAAGACTCTCGTAGCTCTAGACGTCACACTTTCGACGATCTGCATAAGGTATTTGGCATCTGACCTTGAGCCCTGTGTTTTTAAACTAGTAGACTCCCGTAGCTTGGCATGTTACGCCTTTGACTTTTTGCATAATTTGTGAATCCTCATTTTAGGTACTTTAGAAAGCCAAATTATTGGGACCCTCTAAATGGGCGATATGTGTTTTAAAAACAGAATACTCCTGTGGCTGGACATGATGATCCGTTCAAGATTTGCATAATTTAGGGCACTCTGGGATTGCCACCACATGGTTGTAAAAACTGAAGTATCCTTTTCCTGCAGACGTTCATCCTTCATGATATTCATAATTTAATGGCATCCTAAGTTTGTGAGGTGCGGTGTAAAACCCAGAAGAGTATTGTAGCTGGAGATGTGACTCTTTCTAAGGTTTACGCACTGAATGCCGCACTCTGGGCTTTGTCAGCATGTGGTTTCAAAAGCAGAGCTCTCCCGAAGCTGGGCATGTTGCGCTTTCAAAGATTTGCATCATATATGTACCACGCGTGGCTCTGATAATAGCATAAAGTAGTTGTCAGCGCTACTAAAAGATTTGCACAACGCATGCTTGCAACTCTTTATGTTTGCAAGCCGTCTTTTAAAAAAGTAAAGGACTCCTGTAGCTGGAGAAGTTACTTTTTTAATTATGTGCATAATTTATTCGGCCCTCTAAGCTTGCCAGTATGTGGTTTGTAACATAGAACAGTCTTCTAGATGTAGATATTACTCTTTCAAATATCTGCATAATTTATTAGGCACTCTAAAGTTGTCAGCGTGTGGTTGTCCTTGTATATGTTACTTTTGAGGATTTGCATAATTTATGCAGCACTATCAGTTTGGTGTGGTTTTAAATATATCGGATTTGTGTTGCTGTTACTCTTTCACAGATTTGCATAATTTATGCCACTCATGGGGGTTGCGAAAATAGGATAAAGATGCGAAGAGATGCGAAAATAGGATAAAGATGTAACTGTTACTCTAAAGTTTGCCAATGTGTGCGGCGCTCTGCGCGCGAGGACCTGCTCTTTTAAGGCCCCTGTGGCATGCACTGAACACGGCTTGTTAAAAGGCAAACACCTATGCAGGGGTCATGCGCTACTGAATGACGTGCGCTGAGGGAGGACTCTGTGTACCTGAACCCCTGGAGCCCACAAGCGCACCGGTGCAGTGACGTGATCACCCGCCGTCAGGCTCCCACCTGAGTTCATCACCTGGTCGAATTTAGGGTTTCGCAGCAGCACTACAGCTGTCCTTACTGGCTTATATGCCACTATGTGTTTTGTAACATAGAACAGTCTTCTAGCTGTAGCTATTACTCTTTCAAATATCTGCATAATTTATTAGGCACTCGTTTGGTTGTCCTTGCATATGTTACTTTCGAGGTTGGGCTGCTTACATAGGAATACCTTCGATCGCGGGGTTGAAGACAACTTTCCGATTCATTTTCAGTTTATTTGCTTCTGATGTAAAAGAATATAGCAAACGCATCCAAGGAGAAAACAATTACTTAAGAAAAGCGTGTCCTCCTACCAGTGTTCGTGAAAGCAAAGTAGGCGTTTGCCAAAGTCAAACTCACTCTCTCCTACTCTCTACTACTCACTCTCTACTACTCTCTACTACTCCCTCTCTACTACTCACTCTCTACTACTCTCTACTCCTCACTCTCTGCTAATCACTCTCTGCTACTCACTCTCTACTACTCTACTACTCACTCTCTCTACTACTCACTCTCTACTACTCTCTACTACTCACTCTCTACTACTCTCTACTACTCACTACTACTCACTCTCTACTACTCTACTACTCACCCTCTACTACTCACTCTCTACTATGCTCTACTACTCACTCTATACTACTCACTCTCTACTACTCTCTACTACTCACACTCTCTACTACTCTCTACCACTCTCTACTATTCTCTCTCTCTACTACTCACTCTACTACTCTCTCTACTACTCTCTACTAATCTCTCTCTACTACTCTCTCTCTACTGATCTCTACTACTCATGCTCTACTACTCATGCTCTACTACTCACTCTTTACTACTCTCTACTACTCTCTACTCTCTACTCACTCTCTACTACTCACTCTCTCCTACTCACTCTCTACTACTCACTCTACTACTCACTCTCAACTGCTCACTCTACTACACTCTACTACTCACTCTCTACTACCCTCTACTACTCACTCTCTACTACTCATTCACTACTACTCACTCTCTACTCTCTACCTCTCTCTCTACTACTCTCTACCTCTACCTCTCTACCTCTATACCTCTCTACCTCTACCACTACCTCTACCTCTCTACACCTCTACTTCTACCTCTCTCTACCTCTCTACGCGCACACATATCCACATATATATATATATATATATATATATATATATATATATATATGCATATATGCATACATATGCATATGCATTTATATATATGTATGTGTGTGTGTATATATATATACATACATACATATATAAACATATATATACATCTGCATATCTATATAAATACAAATATTAATGCATGCATACATATACATATACATATACATGTTATGTACATGAAAGTTTGAAAAACACTAATAAAAGCAATGCTAAAAAGCCACCTAATTAGAAACAGAATTGCTTTAACTTAAACGAGGGCGAGACCTATTGCATTTTCAATGATTGTTTTGTTTACAAATTGCCAGAGACAGCTTCTTCATAGAGATACCCCAAAGAAAGGGACAATATAAGTGTTTTTTCTTTTAAAGGGACATTCATTAGTGAAGCTGGTACTGCTGCCAAGTGTGTAAGTGGCCACTGCTGGTTATCATTAAGGAAGCAGATGCAGGAGGACTGGGGCCCAGGGTTTTGAGGGGCCCACTGCATCACAGTTATGACTGTCTATGTTTAAAAAAGGGGCATCTGAGCTTATTTTCATTTCAAGCATTAGGACCGAGGTGATGATCAGTCATGGTGGGGAAGAGATAAAAGATGCAGAGGAGATAGCCTGCTACTCAGGAATGAAGCAGTTATCATTAGTGCAGCAGGTGTAGTTGCATTGGGGTAAAAGAGTGTGAGGGGCTCACAACACCCCAATTATTGGGAGCAGTTTGTTTGGGATAATACCTGTTGTTGTTTGATGCATTTTCTGTTTTATAAGTCTCATAATTAGTGCGGTCCATAAGCTATAGAAAAAGTATTCCTGAAATCATATCAAAAGCCTCGCTTCATGCACGCAGCCATGTCCCTTCTGCTCATCCAATACTTGCCATAAAGTTTTGGAGGGGGCCCTACCTCAAATCATTTTGCTTAGGGGGGCTCAGAGTAAAACAAATTGAAGACCTCCGGTCTAGGAGGATCTGGGAGAAGGTGTGGGCTATTTTCCCAAGGGAAACAAGGGGGTGAGATTGGGTGGGTGAGCTGGGTGGGAACAGGATAGGTCACTGGGTGTTTATACGGGTTAAAAAAAACGAGAGTTCATCTTTATGTCTAAACAAAAATAAATAGGTCTGTAAGAGAAGAGCAAACATTTGAGATAGTAGACGCTAGAAGGAGGATTCCCCTTCCAATATTATTTAATAGAAATAGGTGTTTATTAAGTATGTGCCTTCAATTTGCACAAGCACTTTAAGCATTGATTGTATCACTGTATTCACAGGGCTAAATATGGAGGTACATGGAAAAAGATATTATGTGAATATGTGGTGATACGGTATAAAATGAATTCAGCTTTTTTTTATATCCTTGCTTAGAATACAATATGCACTTTATACTCTGTGCATATGTGTGCAGCATTATTTATGCATTGTGCACCTTGCGCTTCTCATTTTGCACTTTACCTTGCATAGGCCCTTTAATAAGGCATAAAAATACTATCAAGTTTGGTTTTAGCTGTATATATAAATATGAATGTGCAACATGATATATACACTTTGAACCTTGCATTTTACACTTTGCACTTTATTTTGCATAGGTACTTTAATCAGAAGGAGTAAAAAATGTGTTCGAAATGCACTTTATATTAGCCAGAACTGCCACACTTTAAACTTATTATGATTGCTTATGAGAAAATTGCTGATGCAGGATGTGCACTTTAACAGGTTTGAGGTGGGGGGTGCTCTACGGAATGGTTATTAATAAGGATTGCACAGTGCACTTTAAAAAATAGATGGAGAGGTGGGATACTTAGTAGGCACATCCACTTTCTAAATGAATAAAGACTCCATTTGTATTGTCTCTTTAAATATGAATGGCCTTAACAATAGGATTAAAGCTCGGGCCAATACTTTTCATCAGCCAATGCAGCCCATAGGAGGGTTGCTATCTTTATCAATAAATCATTCCCTTTTCAAGTTACCTCATTTCAGACAGATAAAGAAGGGAGATTGTTCTGATCAGCGGGTTAATTAACCAGTGTAAATTAACGATAGCTTCAATATATGCACCCATAGAAGATAATCCAGCACCACTATTAGATCTTTGTGATGCACTTGTGCAGATTCCGGGGATGGTAATAATAGGCGGCAATTTTAATTTTCTACAACATCCGGAAAAGGATTCGTCCTCTGCACCGGCTCTGTCTGAAGGGGGTTGGTGGTCCGGCATCATGCTGAATGACATGTGATTGCAGGCCAGGAGGTGGCGCGGAGCGCACAGCAGGCTGCAGCACAGGTGCGCATGTTGGGTTTAGGTCGGAGAATTTTTCCGACCAGCCCAGTCATGCGCACTAGTGTTTGCTCTGGCTGGCGGCTGCGCATTATGAGAGCGAGGGTTGATCAACGCCGCAACCCTCGGTCTCCTAATGGGCGGCGAGTAACCCTGCTAAGCCAATCCTGGCACTACTGGAGCAGCGTCAGTATTGGCTGAGAGGGGTTGCCAGTGACGCCCCCTTCATTTAAGGCCGGTGTAAAATGAGCTGTGCGGTGCAACGGAGGACTGCGGCCGTCACTCAAGAGGAGAGTCAGTCTCCTCCAGGAGCCGGGCACCGGACATGGGTAAGACCTCCTGAAGTGGGGGACTGGGGGATACCTAGGGGATCCTCCACTGGCTGTCGGAGGGCTGAACCTGTCGAAGAGAGGTTATCGGCTATCTGTGGGAGTGCTTTTCGGTGGGAGGCTCGATGTGACTGTAGTTTCACTTTTAGATCTGGATGAAAAAAACGTGGAAAAGTGAAGTTAAAGTAAAGCAGTTAATTAAAGGCATTCTTTATGCGAGAAACAGATCAAGCACATCATTTTAAATATGCCTTCTAGTGGTATCATGCGATCTTACATTCTAAAAGTAGTTTAAGGTACGAAGTAAAATTAGCAAGAAAAATGTAAAAACATTCACGGAATTCTGTGATGACATTATTTGGAGTGTGGGTGTACGAATTTTGAATTGCAAAAATAGAAAGTTGAAACGAGGCCCAATCATTGCTTACTTTATGGGATATTAAAGAGCCCAACACTTCAGTAAGATCGTAATAACACCACTGTGCATGAGCAAAGTTTTCTTGTGAAGCTAGTGTGAACCCAGAGTCTGCAAAATTGGTGTAGTGGCATAACATTTGGTGCATTGGTGCTGGTGCAAACTTATAGATACGTCCGCTGCCTATGTCTGTATGGAGAGTGATGTTTTTAGTGTCCAAGCCCATGAGTTTGATTGTCTATTGACTAATGTGGCTCGTACGGGTGGGGGAAGTAAAAGTGAGAAATTTCTAAAATTACATAAAGCCACATCAAATGTCATGACAAGATTATGTGCATCGCTTGTAGAACATACGGCTATTAAGCCGCTATTTGGGAGATTAGCCTGAACATGTGTCTTTTTTTCCAACCCTTTTTACCAGGTTTCTTAGAGAAGTTTGGGGGAGCACCCCCCCCCCCTACTTCTCCCCAATGCAATATCTATAGGTAGGATCAAACTTGCCTGGCGTGCCTGGAAGTAAATGGAATATTTCAGGAGAGCCTCTTCAAAAGTATCTTTCAAGCCTATGACTTTTATTATGTTTTTATAAATTGATCTGGGCCATGAGCAATTCTGGTAAATTTGGTTCCATTGTGTTAACATGATCTTGGTGGGGAGGAGGCGGAGTTCATTGAACTTCCTGTGAAGAGTCGGCCTCAGCAGGAAGTACTTTACTACTTTGGTATATTTCATAAGTACCCTTAAGAACTGTCTGCAGAACTTTCAGTTTGGTGGGTAAATTCTATAAAAACTTGAACTGTGAAATGCACCGTTTGGCCCTATCTTCTGAAAACCTTTATTGGTAGAGAATGTCCCACCCTAACCCTGAACCCTCGCTCAGTGCCTTTAGAGTTATGATTTAGAGGGAGTGGGGTGAAACGTTCTGGTTACTTCCTTGGTCTTTAGAAGCTTTTTGGTTTTTTTTTGGACATGTCAAAGTTTCATGAGCTTTGACGAGGGTGCTGTAGGACAATCTGCCAATGTCTGCAGGCTCTGTCATGGTTCTGAACAGGGTATTTCTGAATGTCTGGGTGACTAGTGCCCAACTACCCGTCTCTGAACTTCTTTGTAAGAGCACAAAAGGGTGTTTAAGAACCATCTTGGGTTGTGGTTTGAAAGCCAGTTGGGAGACTATCACCACCAGAAGGTTTTGCCCTCAACGTTTGTAAATTTGTCACATTTGCCTCCAGTTCCTTCTCATCATTCCAGTCAATCAGTGTATCATCTGCACCCACTCGTCATTTTGTCTCTCTATCTCTGTCACACACTCTCTCTGTCTCACACACACACACTCACTCTCTCTCTGTCACACACACACACTCTCTCTCACACACACCCTCTCTCAGAGGTGGCTTCTGAGAATCAACACCACTTCTGCTGGCAAAACCATGCCTCGGAATATATTCTGAAGCTGCGGGCACCCTTTCAAGATTTTTGGGTATGCTTCTTATCTATTTTTGACATGACGCTCGTCAGTCCCCGGTGGTGGCCGCCATTTCCTGTCAACAGATGTGTGTTGAGCGCAAGTACCTGACAAATATGCTAGTAAGCAATAAAAGGGTGCTGAAATACATTACTTCATGATGTGCAGTATCAAACTTTCTCCTGTTTAATATTTTGTTTTTTTTCGTGTATAATGGGAACCCAGCCCAAAGTCACTTAACTGACTTACATTTTAGCTCACTATTGATTTTGTGGTGAGGGAAGAATGGAAGTAAAATCATGTTTGAAACTACTGCTTTAAAAAAAATAAACTTCTCAAGGCTCTGTTGGGTGATGTACTAAGGTGAAATGGTTCTGTATGTGGGGGCAGCTTCCACACCCCCCGAAGCCTCCGATCAGCCAACCTCGCCCTCGCCACAGTCCCCCGCATCCGGAAAGCCACCGCCGGCGGCAGATCCTTCTCCTACCTCGCCGCCAGGACCTGGAACACTCTCCCCACCATCCTATGACAGACCCAGGACCTGCTGGCCTTCAGAAGACTCCTCAAGACCTGGTTCTTCGACCAGTAGCACCCCCCCTCCCCAGCGCCTTGAGACCCTCTCGGTGTGTAGCGTGCTTTACAAATGTAATGATTGATTGATTACTGAAATACACTTTTTAAACTCGGAAGAGATTAACATTTTTACGTTTTTACTGCAAGATGTCTTTAAAAAGGTGCTTCTAAAGTTAGTGCAGGATAACCTAGTTGCATCTTTCTTTAACTTCAGCTAACCTTTGCATAAAGGCTTGCCTGTTTATTTAACTTATTTTTCAATGTTTGTGCTGAGTCGAAGACTCAGAGTGGTTGACACCTTCCTGCTTTCTCAAATTTGCTTGAAAATGCACCATTTGCCCACTCTTTTTTCAAAGATTTCTTGGGGGGAAAACCCCCTTGACCCCCCCCCCCCCAGGTGGTTCGGGATCGCTACCTGCGCTCGCTGACCACGATACACTCCGACAGAAAGTTTACACCTCACCACTTTCAAATGTCACCAGCCACCGTAGGCAAAACAAGCCTCGAATAGCTAGGGCTCTGGCGGGATGCATGCAGAAATTAGCCCTGATTGACATCTGGCGGGCTAGCTACCCAAAAAAGAGAGAATATTCATGCTTCTCCGCTAACTATTAAAACAGCAGCTCGGCTGGACTACTTTCTTACTTCCCGTAACTTAAGATTAAACAAGTACATGCATATTCTATGAATGGCTGCAATATAGAACCTCCACCTTCCTCCATAAGATCAATCAACATATTCCTGCCAATTGTTTCAGATGTGAGGTCGAGGAGGGAGGTAATTGGATACATACGGTTTGAACTTTCCCAAAATTAAGTAAATTCTGGGATGCTGTTAGCCAGTTTTGTTGTCACTCTTTACAGTTGAAACAACCATTAGACAGTCTGACAGCTGTTCTCGGATATTCATCTGAATTAAAAGCGGATTTGGTATTGAAAAAAGAACTGTATATAATATCTTTAATAGCAAGGTCCTAATCCTTCAAAAATGGCGTTCCAAAGAAATTCCTACATTTCAACATTTTAGATCTAAAATGAGTAGGATTAGAGAGCTGGAAAAAAGGTGCGCAATAAGATCCAGGTCATACAGGAAATTTTTTAAGCTGTGGCAAAAGTTTTGATTAAGGGGGGTTTTTCGGTATAGAAGTTCGATAAACTTAAAGTGATTAGAGAATTATACGGGTAATTACGTGATGGATTGTCCAGAATGAATATATTCTGTTCTGCTCTGTTGATATGTTTTAAAAAGTTTCAAATATTTAGAGATGATGTAAGCGGTGAAATTGTAGTATTTCTATTAATTTTGTCGGATAGATGTCAATGAAATTTGTATATTGTTGAACTCGCCTAATAAAAAATATATATATATATATAGAATGTTTGAAGCAGGTTTGCTATCCGAAAGGGAGTGAAAGCCGAACCTGGGAAAGGCTGTGGTCCAGCGTAAAACACAGCAGGCACCGCTGCCAGAAGATCCCTGTGGCAGAGGCAGCGCCTCTTCCACACCAGCCATGGCCGCACTGCCTAATTTAAAGATGTTCCCTATCTTGCGGACAATTCTGCACCACAGATTATTCACCCTATTCCCCACACTGAAGCTGACCACAGGAGTGGATGCCGCCATTTGTGTTGGAGCCACTTTTTGGCAAAAATATTCCCCAAAGCATGACAGTCAGGATCAATCAATCAATAAGGGGTTTATAAAGCGCACTACTCACCCATGAGGGTCTCAAGGCGCTGTGGCAGACGTGACATCATTTTAATAATTTCTTTCTGAAGATATACCTTCAAATCTGAGGTCTATCCATACCCAGGAATAACATAAATAATGTCCACCACGTGGGAGTTGTCTCGCAACACGTGATGTACATTTCAAGGACTGTTTTGTCCGAGATTCTAATGGTGTATGGTGGTGCTGAAAAAGAAAGATAATAAAGGAAATGTTGTCCAAGGGGCTGCCTTTAACCGGGCAGCTCATGTGACTTCATTTCCTTTGGATCCTGATGGTGGATGGCAGTGCTGCCAGAGGCTCTGTCACTGGAAACACCACCTTCTTCCACACTCTAAATGAGGTGGGGGAAGACAGAGATGGATGATCAGAGACATTTTTGGCAGATGGCCTATTACCACCCATCTCTAGATCAGCCACGGATTAGACACTGTGTTGTTTTGAAACTGGCAGGTTATGTTTAGTTCAGGGCCTTGCAAAGTCATTCATTTACTGCAGAGAAGTCCTGGGGAGCAGCACAGAATAGCTGGTCAGATCTTAAAGGCCATGAATGAGGGGAAGAATTTAAAGGTTATTACATTGGATGGTCTCGTGAGAACTTAAGAATACTGTGGTCGGGTGGATAAAACATTGCTGGGATCCATTGGTATAGCAGAATGAAAGCTCAAATTGTATCACCAATGTAGACATCACAGGAACTCTGGACGTTTGTGTTTTTAGGTCTCGCCTGGCGTTGGAGCGCATGCGCTCCTCGCCTGCGAGAGCTATAGTAAACAAGTTACTTTTGAGAAGGGACTCAAGCCCCGCCCCTCATTTCCATTGGGTAGCGTCAGCGTTTATGGTAAACGCTGGCTTCCCATTGGAAAGGAGGATTTTTCGTTGCCTCCCTTTCGCTTTTTGCCGGATTGGCTCGCCTGATTCACGTCTGTGGCGAAAAGGCTTCACGACAGCTGTGAATCAGGCACAGAGCTCAGAGGCGCACGGGGAGGACAAGGCAATGGCGAGCTCTTGGTTTTTTTTCGCGCAGGACGCTGAAGTATAAAAACGCCTCTCTTTTTTACTATCAATGTTACAGTTCTCATTAATATTAATTTTAGTGCCAATATATCCTCGACAGGGTATTGCACCGCCACAGACCATGAATGTAAAAGCACCCCCCCAGTCTTTAGCAAAACAGAGCAAAGCCTACAGTAAACGTGTAGCATCATTTTTTCACATGGTTACAAAACATTTTTCATCAACATTTCCCTTTTGCCTTCAGAATATCGCAAGCATTGAAACAACCTTTTCAGCAAAGCGCGCTTGAGGAAACAAGATTACAAGAAAAGAGCTGCTTGGCTGCCGAAGAAAGGCTCAATGTACACAAAGCAGCACCGTTGTGAGTCACTGAAGCAAAGTGCAGCGTGCAGCGAAGCCCCTTGCGGAGGAAAAGACAATGAACAGCGCTTGAGAACAAGGCTTGACGAGCACTTAACTTTTAGCAGCAACAACAGAGGAAGCTGGCTTTGCATCGCCCCTGTTTATAGTGTGAGCTGCGTTTTTTCTTTGTGTTACTTCCTGCCCAGGGGAGCAGGGTTGTGGGAAATTACAGGTATCCTACCTTCTAAACATTCACAAATATTGAAAATAAACACATAGTAAATAGTTGCTGTTTATTTTAATATCAAATTGACTGTCCCTTCAACGGCTGCCTTTGGTTTTCCCAGAAGACATCACTTATTTTTCACAGAAATGTAATAGGTTGTCAGACGGTTTTATTACAAGACCCTGTTACGCTCTCATTTGCAGACTCTTTTCCTACTGTTTACACATTCAGAGCACACTACATAAGTGGTATTTTTCCCCTTCACACACACTTTTCAGTCTGCCTTCTTCTTTTGTCTAGAGCTTTTGGCCTCTCACACACCTCTTTCCCTTTTATGAGTCTGGGCCCTGATGGCACACACCCACTAGGCACATTCAGCTATAGTAAGAAGCAAGCCTGCAATGGACAACACAGCGCCTCGGGGTGGGCGGTTTCAATCATAGCACATTAAAAACAAGCATTGAAAATGCAATAGGTCTCGCCTTTGATTAAGTTAAAGCCATTTGCTTTGCTATTGGTATTGTATAGCAAAGCAAATGGCTTTAACTTGATGAAAGGCGAGACCTATTGCATTTTTAATGCTTGTTTTCTTCTGCCTGCCTGGGAGGGGTAGTGGTGCTCATGGCCACGTGGGTAGTGCAGTGCAGTAGGTTACCAGTCACTCTGCTTGGTACAAAGGTTGGACAATGTGCCTACTGCACGTCCATGTCTACGTAGATCCACTACAATTTACAATGCCAATAGCTCTAGCTCTCGCAAGCGCGAGACCTATTTCATTGCAAATGCTTGTTTATTTAGGTGGAGCTGTGAGGGATCCCCCTTTCAACATTTTGAAGTGCAGTGTTCATTTTGGACATTATTAAACTCTGGAAGGTAATTCCTGTGGTTTTTGAACAGGCAGTAGGCCGAGTCGGACTGGCCTATGGTCTACTGGGCTCGTTTTCACTGTTAATTTCCCCCGGTATTACTACAAACATTGCCTGTGGCACGCTCAGATTCATGCACTCTTATATACCTCGCAAATCACTTATACAGCGTGTCTTTAAAAGTTTTAAACTTCACCGGTTTTATCTTGGTGCCCGGGTCTATTTTGTGTCGCTGTCCGGCTCCGGCGGTAGACGCGGTGTGAGCTCACATTGCGCAGTGAGACGCCGGCCTCGAGCTGCTCCCAGAGTCGGGGCACGTTCCCGCCCGGATGACTGCAACTCTTGTATTTTGAAGTGTTTCTTGGAAACATCTCAGTGACTGGCAAATGTGAAAGAGTGTCCTTTTGAAAACGCGAGCCTGAAACGAAAAGATTTGCGCGACACAAACACAACTCAGTCTGTCAAGCAATTTGGGAAAAGAGGGAACAATGACCGGACTGTCTATAAAACATTTAAATTCTGAGAACGTTCTTCTCGGGACGGTTAATGGGTGCGCGGGAGGCCTCTCTCAGAGGTCATTCGTGTCCTCCCACCGCCTTCACCTCATTATTCGCTGGCATTGACCCCTGGTTCCAAACCGGAAGCCTCCCAGTCACTGACAAGCAGATACACCGTAGTGCCACATCCGGGAAAATAACCAGAGAGCAATATTCATAAATCAATTAAACACATAATATGGACAGGAATTGCAGCACAAGACATCCGCAATAACAAAATAAAGAAATGCGAAATCTTTCACTGAAGTAAAACTGAAAGCCAAGGGTGGCTATTTTTGAACAACCACCTACCAACTTCTTTGGCCCTGCTTGCTAACGTCCTGGCAGGGGCGCGATGTACCCCTAAATCTTACACTTCGAAGCACGCACATTAGTTGGGTGGATTGGAACGGTGTTAACCTCAGTTTCATGAGCAATGTGTTCCAGAGAAAAGGTACAAACCAGCCTATCAAAAAATATAGTCAATTAAGAAAAGACAGACTCAATAAGTGAGTTCTAGAGCGGAATTTAGGAAAACCGTGAAGTTGTATTACAATTTTTCAAAAGGTACAATACAGTCATAGTAAAAGCAGATGCAGCGTGTTGCATTAAATAAAATCATTGGCGTGAATGATCTCATCAATAGAGCAATACAGATATTAAACAAACTCAAATAATAAGCTGGGTCTCCAATCTACAGCAAATTATCACTTCCAAATTAGGTTAAACAGGAAATATAACCCTGGAAGAATATAAAAACTAGAGAATCATTGTGGTGGGAACAAAGAAGTATATTTTCAACAAATCAGAATAAGGATTTTAAAATCGTCATACTGACCTACCATCTAAGCACTCACCCAGTACATTAATATTGATTCGGCCATCTGGCCGAATGTAATCCAGAAGTCTCAGAACAAGCTAGTTACAGAAACAACAGAGAACCACTGTGAATGAATGTAATACTACGTGCAAGTGGAAGATCCTTGGAAAAATGTTACATTTGTGAGCCCATGCTAGGGAGCCGTCTTCGAGAACAGTGCCATTCAGAAATGTCAGAAAAATTCAATAGTATATTATTGTAAGTGTGAAATCAAGTGTAAATGAATAATTGCAAATTGTTCATAATGCAGGCTCTTGACAGATGTGCAAAAGGTCCCTCACTGGCAACATGCATGGTGGAGTGATTACACCCCTCATACCTCGCGTGGTCTATGCTTGCTGCAGTCTGTGTGCTGCTTCCCTTCCCCTTAGTGTAAGTATCTCTCTACATCCCCGCTTCTGCCACTACCTTTTTTTGTGTGAATGCCATGGATGAAATGTTCTGTTGCCAGTCGTGCTTTGTGTATTTCCTTTACCCTCATACCCGTGCCTCTACTGTTCAGTCTACCACCACACTTCACTCTCTATCTCTATGTCCATTCCTGCCCATCACATCCACCGTGTTGTGACGGAGCGACAAGCTTTTCTTATGTGCCTCCCATATTTTCTCACCTTACTTCATCTGTCCCTTGCCAACTGTAGCCTTGATTTGGAAGAGAGAGACAGTGCACAAAAGGTGAAACCCAGACCAATTGAGTGAATGTACTCCAAGGTGCAGGATTCACACCAATGAGTGAGACAGCACTTCAAACATAAACCTCACACTCAGCGGCCGATTCCGATCTCGCTCGGAAGGGCTCTGAACGCGATCCGGCTGTAAAAAGTACGAGCTATACGCGTGTTCTCCGCCCGACTCGTACAGCTGTACGAGCGAGCAAGTACGATGCAAGAAACGCAAAATTGCCGACCGAATCCTTTCTGGGTCCAAACCGCTCCGTACGCCTCATCCGTAAGCAAACTGTGCCGTGCAATGGAGGCAAATTCCAACCGAGCCAGTACGATGCACGCATCGGACAGCTGGATCGAGCCGAAGTTTCCGGCTCGCGAAACGTCCGGGAAGCTGCCTGTGGGGCCCCCCCGTCACCTGCAGCCTTACGATTTGGACACAGGGGGAGACCCAAAGGTCTCCCCAACACAGGCATGTGCAGTTGGCACCGACGCGTACCCACTGTAGGGGGCGCCTTGTGCGATACGTAGCCATTCAGTCAATGGGAGCCCATGTACGCGCCGTACGACCGGCTCCCATTGACTTCTATGGGAGTCCGACCGAACTGAGTCCGGCAGCATGCGGCCGCATCGTACTCGCTCGGTCGGACTGCAGGAGTCCGGCTCGGTCGGAAAACTCTCCGGATCCGGCCTCGGTTGGAGAGCTTTCTGACCCAGATCGGAATCGTCCCCTAAGTGACGGACATAGTGCTGCAAGAAGTGACTCTTAGACCTGAGTGACGTTCTAAGGCATGAGCTTTCACACCCAATGAGAGAGAGACTGCCAAAGTCAGGGACCTTAAAAGTCAAACTGTGCACCAACATGTCGGACTTACGCCCATTAAGTGAGTCTGTGCACCAAGGCGTGGCGCTCCCACACAATGAGTCAATGTATCAATAAAAGGGTGGAGCTCACACCAATTGAGTGAAAGTGTGCATCAATGTGGGGCGCTTGCATAAAAAAAGTGAGGCTTTGCTGCAAGAAGTGATACTTTTAGTTATTGAGACCATTTTACAAACAGTGAGATTTACAAACATTAAGGGATACTGTAATCAGATGAACACTCAATAAGTGGAACTGTACTCCAATGCATGACATGTGCACCCACTGTGAGAGACTGTGCACAAAGGTATGGGACTCTCCAAATGAGTGATGCTGCGCTCCGAGAAGTAAGACTCACCTTCACCCATTGAACCTGTGATTAAAGATGGGAAAATGACAAGCAACTTGGCAGGCTGCATTTGTTCCCCTCTACTGTCCCTGTGACCCTGGTGTCCTGCCCTTCCGAATGATCCTCCCTCCTGTATATTGTCTTCTAGTAGGTGCTGCATTTTGGGTTTGGCGTGTTAGGCCGCTTGCGATTTCATGGCAAAGTTTTTGTATTCCACTCATACATTAAGGAGCTTTAGTTCTGCCACCTTTAGCCCTTGATTTCTTTGACACAGGTTTAAACCAAAAAGAGGACACTGTTCCTATCGCAGGGTGCAAACAGTCACCCAAGCGTAAGGGTACAGACAGTCACCCATGCTATTATAAAAAGAGAGAAAAAGGTGGAGAGATCAAAAAGAGGAAATCCTAGGTTAAAGGTGACCCACTAGAAAAATGGAAGATCACTTTTTGTCCTCACACACCCGAAAGGGTGTCATGCTTCATCATCGGGCAGTTGCTCCTCATAGGGCCGGCGCTGCAATCCCCTACGGGTCCCCCGAAGGGTCACTTTGGCAGAGATCTTTTCAAGGACTGCCGGATGGTGCCTGCGGGTGTGTTGGGTGTGGGTCCAAAGAGGGATAAAACAGTGCGTGCCAGTAAGTGAAAACGTTAATTGGGGTGAACATGCAGCGAAAGATAAAATGTCTACCCCCAATAAACTAAAAAATTAAGAATGCCACAAAGCCACATTGTGCCTAGGTGTCAAAAGGTCTTAGGTCGACATGTTTCGTGCCTGTGTCGCCATAAGGGTCGTTGGCGCTTCTTCAGGACCAGAGAGTTAAAAATAAAGTGCACTTGAAAACAAAGTAAACTGGATAAAATACCCTCTATATCAATCGTGGCGGGCAGTAACCTGTATACCCTCGGTGTGGCGACAGCTGCATGATGTTAACCGCTCCTGAGTATATCCTAGGAAAGAACAGACAAGAAATATGAGCATCAGTACAACTTGATGCCTCATAGTGTGCCACTACTGTGTGCACATCAATTACATGAAAAATAAGTAACAATACACAGGCATACAAGACGTGTAAAGCAATATAGGTGCCAAATGGACCCCTGACCCTAAGCGAATTAACTCTCCAAGTCTACCAAGAATCTTGCCATTCTGAGTGAAATTCCAGGGTTCGGGAGGAGGTTTGTTGCATGTACTCAAGAACCTCACCACATGATGGATGCCCCACACGGAACTGACCCACTGGAATATTGCGGCAGGGTTCACACTCAAGGTAAACTATACTAAGAGAGTGCTTACCTAGCATTGCTAAAGGAGGACCTCCAATGACAAGGACCGTGGAAGCCCTCATATTACCGAGCTACAAAAAAAGATAAGAAAAGGACAGGCATATGTCAACACAAGTGCACAGCAAAGGTTAAGCTGGGCAAACTGCTCACAGGCATCCACAGTCCTTCAAAAGCGATTTACTTACTATTTAGGTGGGGTGCTCCCTCCTCTGAACCTACCCCGTCCACGCGTCTGCCAGTAAGAAACTAATCAAGGCAAGACGCGAGTCTAATAAAGTGGTGGGTCTGGTATTGGGCGGTTTCCCTATCCGGGACGTCCTCTTGGATGAAAACGAAGTGCCCATGCGGGGAGGCAGGAATGTAGTGCGCATGTATCTGCGAGGGGAGAACTATTCCCCGGCACCTGCGTATAGGTTTCCAAGTTTAGCAATATGGTCATGTGGATGATCCTCAGGCTAAACTTAATGTCACCAGACATGCCCATAACGTAAAAATGCCAGCAGTAACTAATTGAACTAATTCGCACTCCACACCCATACTCTACATTTTCGTGGATCTGTCATGCCAAATTTATCCCGCTGTTTCTATCAAAATTCTAGGACAGCACCCCGTGCTGTAGAAAGACGGAAGATGGAGCTGTGTAACTAATATATATCACAAAATCCTTCAAAAGGGGGTCCAAGGGAAAATATTTAAAGACCAAACAGGATTAAGTCCCCGACCTAAGCATAAAAAAACAATAGAAAAAACTGTTGGTCTGAAAAAAGGTTAAGAAGTAAGTTCGACTCTAACAACAACTAGTCAAACTGCATTCATTAGGAGAATCTTTATTGAGAGGATAGAATCCCATCACCCACTAAAGTGGCATGCTTCATCATTTGGGATTCCACTGGGTAACAAACCCTAGTGTATCTGTATGCTACAACCTTCTCAACTATCGAAGGGAGCTGGCAGATATTTCAGGGAATTGTAAAAGATGGAGATTACAATAAGCCCTAGATGAGTTGCCTCAAAGTTAGATCGTGGGTGAAGGCTGCAGTGCAAATGACTAACGTGTTTGTGCAAAAAAGTGGTGTTGTTAAAATTGACTACTAGGATACTGAAAATTTTTAATAGGCGAAATCCTAGTGTCAAACATAAAAACAGTGCGTATACAGTTTCCAACAAATAACTGTAAGAAGGCCATATAGGATGGCTGGTCTACATGTTTCAGCCCAAGGATACTATGGCCCTGGGTTTCATCAGGACCTTAAGAAAGGGAACGTTACTGCAAAACAAGTGCTTATCTGCAAAAAACAAATAAGATAGCTAACAGATAAACTGGTTGGATAGAAACAACCTGTCTTCCTCCTGTGCGTATTAAATTGGAATAACTGTAACAGGAGTGTTAGATGCAATCCTGGCTTTATGCGGGTGTGCTCCTCACTTCACCTGGAGATCTTTTCAAGGACTGCCAGATGGTGCATGCGGGTGTGTGGGGTGTGGTTCCAAAGAGGGATAGAACAGTGCGTGTAAGAAAGTGAAAACGTTAATTGGGGGTGAACATGCAGTGAAAGATGAAATGTCTACCCCCAATAAACTAAAAAATTAAGAATGCCCCAAAGGCACATTGTGCCTAGGTGTCAAAGGTCATAGTTCGACATGTTTTGCTCCTACGTTGCCATAAAGGTCACAGGAACATTCAGCCTTTGGATGGACACATAGTTAATCACAGTTTGGATCAAGCCACAGGATATTTTACTCTCATCTTCTTTCTATTGGCTGTTTGAGTGCATTTTTCTGCTTCCATTAGGCTGCATGGGGAACTATTTTACAGCTGCATAGCTCAGTGTCATCAAACAAGTAAGTCTTTCTCTCATCCATGCTTTGTGTACAGTAAGAAATCTAGTTTTGTATTTGTTTGGCTCACCGACTGACAACTTTTAGCTCTCTTAGGAACCATACCAAAAACTTCCAGTGTGCTTAGATTCAGAGCATTTCATTTTGTTGGTTGGCGTTCTTGTCACTCTTATTTGCTAGCCTCTTATTCATTGGCTTTGCTTTCTCTTCTTGAGTTTCTCCCTTTCCTGGAGCATAAATTCTTTACCATCCTTTTGATTGGATGACTTGTATCCTTCCACTGTTCACATTCAGGGAAGTTTTTTTGTTTTGTTTAAGCTCTCCACGAGAGAGCTTTTATTCTCTCGCGTTCTCCCTCAAGTGCTGTTTCCCCATTTCAAGTACTTGCTCTTCACATGTTCCGTGCTGCTCCCTCCTTCCCCACCCCAGCTCCTTGATTGTTTGGTCCACTCTGTTTTTGTTTTTAAATATACTTTCTCTCCCCAACCCCACCTAAAGATCTTCCATTGCTCCCTTGCCAACTACCCATTGCCCCTTACCGTATTGAGTTCTACCCCATCACCTTCCCCCACCTGCTCCTCCGTTGACGCCCTCCACCCTTCCCATTCCAATGCATTTTTTGGGGTGACCTGTCAGCTAGGCTGGTGGATTGCTTCGTTTTCATAAAGAGCTTTCTCCACCATTCCATATGTGCACAAATTCTTGAAGATGCATGTACAGGCATATAAATGTTGTGTCTTTGTTTTGTGCCGATACACAGCAGCATTGGCAAAGTCAACAGTTCAAACGGCGAGACCTATTACATTACCAATGCTTGTTTTTTTCTATTTTCAGGGCTCGAGTGTTTGGTTAATTGCTATTTTCTGTGCTTAAGTGCAAGTGTTACCCATATTGGCTATGCCGATGCTTGTTCTCACTGTTTATTCCTTTTTTGGCTCAGTATCATTAGCAACTTCTGTGGTCTTTGTTCTTGGTCGACCTGTGCTTCATTCCCATTGTTCTTTGTGCTCTTCGGTGCATTCTGCTGCATTTTTAGCTCGAACCTGAGAGAGCATGCACTAGCGAGACTCTTGTGTTCAGTAATGGGCTTCGTACCCGCCTGTAGCTTACCATTCGTTGGCATTATTGTCGCTCTTCTTTGCTGCCTTCTAATTGGACAGCTCTTGCCATGCGTCACTTCCTTTTTCTTGCAGTGGCGCTCGGACCAAGAACAGATTAATTAGCTATGATAACATGCCTCTTTGCTGGCCATCTGCTGCTTGGGCTGGAATTCAGGTACTACCTTGTGCTCCAGAACCACGATCAGCGGCGCCCCCCCCCCCCCCCCCCCCCAATTAGGGCAGAGGAGCATTGCCCCCGCTGCTGCCAGTGCACCAAAAGTGAAAAATAAAATGGTAATGAAATAAATTGCCATTTTATTATTCACTGTTCCTAGCCTGAGCAGTGTTTGAGGGCGGGCCTACTGCTGACTGGCAGCAGGGGAGGGGAGTCACTCCACCAGTGTGCACTGAGCATGTCTCTTTGGCCGGCTGTCTTGCGACGGCCAGCCAGACATTAGACAGCTGGGTGGAGAGCAGGCACAGGCCTCATGTGCCTGCTGGAGCATCGGGGCAGTCCGCTCCAGCCAATCCTGGTGCTGCTTTCATGCTGCTCATCTGCAGCATGAGAACAACGTTGGGATTTGGAGAGGGTTGGCTGAGGCTCCAGGAGGATGCGAGGTGATGAGGAAGCGAAGAAGCATAGGTAACTACATATTTTAATTTAATTTTTTGGCTCACTGACAGGCAATGTGAGACACTCGCATTGCCTTCAGCCTTAATTCCATGAGCTCTAAGTCACTGCTCATTATAAAATCTGTTAATGAGCCATGATTGAGCGCGTTGGAATGTGAGCCTAAAGACATTGTGATTTATCATTAAACCTGTCACTGGGTTTGGTACTGGCTCCACGATCCTCCGCTATTGAGGGTTACCGACCACCACTGACCACGATTTCAAATAACACCGAGGAAATTGCAAAGAACAGGCTGTACGTGGACAGACCGTTCTTTGGTAAAATAAGCAGCTTGGACAGAAGACGCGAGTACCCCTGAGTATTCGGCGCATGTAGCGCTTAGATATGAAGTGATAGAATCTCTACGTTTTTGTTTTTCTTTCCCTTGTCTTGTGTCATCTGTCCATGGCTCGACTAGTCAGATTTAAGAAATTCACGGGACAGCACTGAGAAAGGGATGAGTCTTGCTGCTGGGACCCATCTGCTTTACCTGGGAAGAAGTCATTCTGCTTTTCAGATCACAAGGTATAAAAACACTAAGAACATGCATTAATGCACAACTTTCCCATCCTCGTCTTGCAATATTATAATAGACCTGCAGCCGTGACGTCAATTATTGATCCCAGAAAGATGAAAAGCTAGGTCAAACAGATGAAATGTGAACGGTGTCTTCAGGCTACACGCAGGTAACCGCAGCAGATGCACTGTCACACTAAGCTGTGTTACCAGAGTGTCCTTGTCTCAGAGGCTGCAGAGGACCGGTATGCTGTGAGAGGTTTTTTTTGTTGCTGTTTCATATAGAGCAAACTCGACCCAAAGGTATTGGTGAGCTTTATATGAGCACCAGTTACGTTACACAAGGACACATGCATTTTTTGGGTGGGCATGGGAGATTTGCAGAGAATCACAGGATGTTGAGCCAACCCTGAGACTTGAACCTGGTTCCCCAGCTCCAAAGTTGGCAGCTGTGGCTATTCGGCCACATCCTCTTCACATTGCGATTCACAGAGTTGTAACTCATGATTCTTTTGCTCAAATAAATGCCACTCTTTTTATTGACCACTAGGTGCCATATTACGAATATGGTGCACTTTCCTAGTTTGTGCCACAGTGCGTCTTTCATAAGGTGTGCTCTACGCAAACAAGGAAAATGAGTCATTTTAGAATGAATGCGCTGCCTCCAGGGCAGCCGCAACCTCGCGCTGCCCTGGGATCAGCGCATTCCAGTGAAATATAGAGCAGCTGTTTAAAAGTTGCTCCATGTTTGACTGTGCAGGCGGCAACCTTTCTGCATTTTTAAGGGGGAGTAGTGATCTCTTTGCAGGTGAATTCATAGGACCCCCTTTCTCTCCCAGAGGACTGCTTTAGGAGGTGCACTAAACGTGCATGACCTTTTTGTGGTTCACTTTTAGTTCACCTCTTAAAGACATGTTTGCCTCTGCGCCCATTTTGATAATACGGCACAGGTGCAGAGGCAAAGTGATTCCCTCATTTGCATGGGGCCACACCCCCATGCACATGAGGGAATGCCCTCTCATGATAGCGCTGGTGCAACATGTGCACCAGCGCTATCTGTATTACAGAAAGGTACGCACAAGTGTCTGCAGCCCCTTCTGTAATACCATTGTACTTGGGCACAATGTATAACAGGGGCCCAGATGTGTGACACCATTCTGTCGCTCTAGCGGTTTCTTTAACACACCAACCTACCTTGCTATATTTAGAGGATATTAAAAATCACACCAAATTGCTATCTTTTAATTGTGTGCTTTTATATAATTTTATGCAATGGGGGCCGTTCTAATTCGTCACAATAGTTAACCATGGTCTTTATATGGCAGTTCATGACAGGTTTGCCGTCTTTCACAGAAAAAAACAAGCATTTGCAATACAATCGGTCTCGCATTTGGGGCCTTATATGTATTTAGCTATGCAGCACATTAGCCTGGGTGCTGAAACATTTACTGTTCTTTAACATGGAGGGAAAGTAAGCACCAAACTGCGTGACACGCCAGGTGTGGGAACAAATGGAGAGAAATATTGCCTTTCAGCGGGAAAAGGTATAGTCCAAAGCTCTGTTTTTAATATATAATCAGGGCCTTCTGTCATATCACTGAAAATACAAGATTTGAAAAAATTATTATTCTCCACGGGTGCTCGTGGAAGACAGTTTCAATGGACTGGAATCTAGAGAATGCTAAAGTGATTCTGGTATGTTACTGACCTCTGCTGGTCATTTTCTATCAAGACAGTTAAATAGAGGCAGTTGAACAAGCAGAAAGTAATTCTGGTATTTTACTGACCTCTACTGGTCGCTTTCTATCAAGACAGTCAAATAGAGGCAGTTGAACAGAAAAAAAGTCCCTAAGCGGAAGCAGACAAGTCCTAGGGCTGATCACCAGAGCCCACAAAGTACATACACAGATAAGTATATACTAAAGAATATTCAAGAGGTCTCGAATGCTCGACCTAAAAACGGCCATTTGTTCATG
The DNA here is from genome assembly GCF_964204655.1 of Triturus cristatus. NCBI lineage: Eukaryota > Metazoa > Chordata > Amphibia > Caudata > Salamandridae > Triturus > Triturus cristatus. The sequence goes on along the minus strand of NC_140590.1, from coordinate 781,462,823 downwards.
CTTTTAATTCTGCGAAGGCCCGGGCATGATACGTAAATAGAACATGTTAGGAAACTTTCGGTATTTATTTTTAACATGGCCTCTCTCTTTACTTTAATTATGGGTCAGGGATCATAGAGGCAATTCTGAAACACTTTTTTAATTGCTTTGTACTTATGTACAGTTGAAAGTGTTTGAGCTGCGACGAGGTAAGAAAAAGGGGTGGTGATGCCATCACAGTGGTTTGCTTGCGGGGTATGCTTAGGGCAATTGTGACATCAGAGCTTGGAGCACAATGACATCAGGTCCGTCGCTAGACTATCATGAAGGCAGGAGTGAAGAGATGACGTGAGGACGAGGTGGAGTCTTTGTTGTGTAATGTTCTATACATCTGACCACCACAGCTTTTATATTCACAATTTTCACTTTTTTATTTGCTCATATTATTTCTTTGTCTTCCACATGTAATGTTCTGTATCATCTGGTTCTAGGGTTTCAAAACAGGGCTGGCATGGTTGTTGGGGTCCCAATTGTTTTGTGCATTAAAATGTCATGCACACTGTCCCAGATGTGGAGATTGGGGTGTTGCCAGGAACGAGAGGTATAAGCATCCACCCGGGTGCCCAATCTTGTGGGGTCAGCAGGGGCTGGATTCTTAATGTACACATATACCCGACTAATGATCACACCTAACTGGTATAGTAAAATCTATCACAAAGTAACTGGAGTAAATGCATGGAAATATTTCTGGAGAGCACACAACTAATCACAATAATAACTAGATTAACCACTAACCTTGGGTTCAGAAGTAGTGTGCTACTGACCGTTAAGCGCTTCAACACCTCATCAGGGGCAGCGCTATATATAGACTATTTCTGTGATATGATGCGGTCAATGCTGGGCTCATCATAACAATTTTTTGTTATTGTTTTCTACTTTCCCCACCACCTCCCTGTTTCTTCTCCCCTCCCCCTATCCCTGTTTCTTCTCCCCATCTGTAATCCACCCCTTCTTTTTTTTCAACTTATGCTCACCCACTTCCTGTTTTTTCTCATCCCATCCCTGGTCCTCTCAAGCTTCCCACCCACCCTAGTGTCTGCAATCTTGAACTAAAAAGTGCCATGAAACCCCCTCCCATTGGCTTTGCCAGTGCTTATTTTTTAATATGCTTACTTCTTTTTTGGCTGTCCCAAGAGTGCGTCTGTCTGGCTAATGAAACACTTCCTCTTCACGAGACAGTACTTCAAAGGGTCGGAAATGGGCACAGTCACAGAACAAACAGCATATTAGACATACATAAACTTCAAATTAATTATTAATCTCTTTTAAAATATCTTAAAAACATTTGTCACCAAAATTTCTTCTGGACAAGAATAGGACGGGTGCATTTCTGGCCTCTGCCTCCCAAGACCACAGACCTGGACTCCCAACGTCATACATTTACAAAATACCATTAATACATAGAACCTCCCTCGTTATAGCATGGACATGCTAGAGTAACTTGGCTTAAAATGGCTGCAACCCAGCGTCTGAAATCTCATCCAAAGGTTTGAAGGCTACATGAACGTCAATTCACCAAAATGCCTGGGCTAGAGGAGGTGACATCACACGCCATTTAACCTTTACTTTCATACATGCACGTATGCTTTCACATACATGCACATTTACTCATTTACAGACTCGATCTCACATAAACAAACTCTTACCTGCAAGCACGCACACAACATACATTTAAGGTCATTTTTTACTTACGTCAGCGGGCAGGGAGGATCATATTCCAGAAAATTGTAATTCATTCTTTATTGCACTAATTGTGAATAATAAAATATTATTCATTATTAGTGTACTGAAGAATTGACAAAAAACAAGGAAAGTCAAGCTGCCCTTATGTGCCTGGCACTGAGTGTGCCACCTCTGAGGCCAGGGGTTGCAAAGACAGTGCCAGGGGTTGCAAGGGGCAAGCCAGGGGTCGCAGCTGCGACCCTTAGTGACCTCTACATGATGTCCATGGAAGGCTAATATTTATCACGAGGGTATTGAGCAAACGTATTTGTTAACATGTGCATCTCTATTAATATCTGACACCGTGACCAAATATTGCTGATAAATGATTATTTACACATATATTAGCAAGCGTTGTCCTCAGATGGCCCCTATCGTCCTTCACCGCGCAGTGCAGTATTTGCCCTACTCTTTGGATAACCACCTCTCCTTTTTAAGGGATTAAAACCATTACTTGTGCTCTTTGATCACATTAATAGGTAGGAGAGGCTCAAGCTCTCGTGATATTTGAAAGGATAAGACGACCTGAGTCTTGCCTAGGCATAGCCACATGGGGGCATATCAACAAGGACTTTATCTCTGCTTTTTTGGCTTTAAAAGCCAAAAAAGCAGAGATAAAACTAGCACCCTATCAACAACAGGGTGCTAACACGCAAATTTGCATGTTAGCACCCTTTTACTCTACGCTTCCCCTTGCATCTCTAATGAGATGCAAAGGGGGCGTTCCAGAGTAAAATAATAGGAGAAATGTCGCTAAGCGACATTTCTCCTATTATCAAGAATGTCGCTAACCCTGTTAGAGACAAAAAAAGCAGCGCTAACCGCGGTTAACGCTGCTTTTTTACGTCTGCTAATTTTCAGACTTAGCCATGATATCCTATGGAAGGAGGATATCATGGCTAAGTTTGCCTGTCCCTATCAACAAGGTAACGTGTGATTATCGCTGGGTTTCCAGCGATAATCTCACGTTAGCCTGTTAGCGTGTAGATTTTTATCGCTATTGAGATAAGCGTTGCTAATAGCACGCTATCTCAGCGATAAAAATTCACGCTAGCCGGCGATAATTATCCTCACGCTAATAGCGCTGAGCGATAATTATCGCCGGTTGTTGTTGATATGCCCCATAGTACCTCTATTCTGCCTTCTAGGTGCTTTAGAAAGATATGTTCTTTCGTGTGTATGTCAAGGCACAGCACATATTACTTCAAAAATATTCAAGGTTCCTTCAAAGATACACTATCCTCTCACACACCAGCCAGGCGATCTGTACCTCACACACCAAATGTAATGCTCATGACCTCATCCAAATTACATCCCAAAGGGCATAAATGATCTCACATGTGATCTGCCATACTGCCTTACCATTAATGTTATCCATGAGATGACTATGGATAAAGCATCATTCCTTTGTTCGGACAAGTATGTTATTTAACAATGGAGTGCCCTCAGGTGTCAACACCTAATGATGTAAATGTGTGAAGCCATAAGCATCGCATTGATGTGGGAGTTATGGGTTGCATAGCTGGTCTCCGAGTTATGGATTGAGGAGCTGACCATAAATAGGACATTTTAGGGGTTTTCAGATTTGTTTCCTAACCACAAGTGCATTTTACCTGTTAAATGAATTTCAATGTCTTGTCAAAACATATGGTAATATAGCAAGAGTAAAATAAATCATAGCTACTCCTCTTCAGTGTATCTGTGAGTTTTTTATATTATAAAACATAATTCTTTGTTGTGCCCAACCTGGACTGTGCACAGTTTTCAAGGGCTGCTTACACAAGGTACACTGGGGGTATACAACGGGTGTGTCTGCCCATTTTCTGCATCCCTAGGATACTTTGGTAAAACACACGGGCTGCAGGTTCTTGTGCGGCCCCTCCTACAATACAGATAGCGCCAGTGCACATATAGGGTCAGTGGTATCTTAAGAGGGTGTATAGCTACATGGAAATAAGAGAAATGCGTTCTCTCTGCTCCTGTGCCATATTATGGACATGGACGCAGAGGTGAAAAGGCTGCCAGGAAGTACTCTATCTAGGCACCACAAAGAGCAGCCTTCTGGAGGGGGTAAAGGGGCCCCCATGGACATCCCCATGAACGCCCTTGTTAAAGGTGTGCAACAGCACAGACTGGGGCAGGGCACTCTCACTGTAAAACAGCCCCAGGTGTATAAAGAAAGGGTTGACAGCCCGCCATCCCCCACTGCGTATGACCTATGGCTGTGCACTGCAAGAGGAGTCCACCGGGCCTGACCTGTGGCCAGGCCCTTTGTCCAACTCACGTTCAGACTTGACCCTGCATGTTCCCAAATCCTGCATTCTCCCAATTCCCATTGCACATGGACTTTGGCAGTGCACAGTGGGGGGTGGGTGGGGGGGGGGGGGGGCAGCAGGTCCTAATCTTCGACCAAGTCATGCATCCAGCTCCTTCATGTGCGCCACTTCAGTTGAGAGTAAACCAGTGCTTAATTTGATTTTGTAAAAAAGTGCCGGTGCACAAGTGTTTACTCAGAAGATGCAGGCCCGTAAATGTTGGCCTGACGAATATTGAAAATGCACAGGCCTCAATGCAACTCATACCTCTTTAATCCACTAACAGACGCTCCCTGGCCTTTTTTCTCACTCTTGCATGTTCCTGCTTTCTCCCTCTGTGACTTCTTTCATCTTTCTCTTCCTTCATCTTTCCGCTTTGTGTGTTGTTCCCTGTTGCTCTTGGGAAATGTCCGATGAGGGAAAAATAAGTGCCAGTCCCCAAGCTTAAGTGCAGGTGGACCCCGGTGAAAACCACCAGCTCAAATTAAGCACTGGAAACGATCCATGCACAGCAGGGATTGGCAGCAGGACCTGGCTTTCAACCTGGTCCTTTGACATGATCTGTGGATTACCTTCCAGTACTCGGCCGCATGGTAGCACTATACTCCAAACCAACATCTGCTAAATGTATGCTGGATAAGGGAAGGTTTGCATGGTTGCCAACATTTGAAAACAATTTCCCTGGAGACTTTGCAGCACAGGGCTGCTGCAGATAGAAAGTTCATGTTTGCGTACTTGTGTTTAATAAAGGGAAACAGTTTCTGAAACAATATTACCAAGAACAGACTCCAACTTGCCAGGACTGTCCCTGCAAAAATGCGACAGCTAGCAATTATGGGCTAGCAATGGTCCCGAAAAGTCAGTCCCACTTCATGAAAAGGCTTCGAGTCTTGGGAGAACATGCTAAGCATCAGTGTCGGAATGCGAACTGCAATTCCCAGAAGTCCGCTGAACTCTCACGTTGTTTAGTGATGGCAGAAGCCATTTTGTACTTGAAGGGTATACGTTTCTTTGCGAATAATAGCATCTTTCTAGGAAACTGGGATACTTTGAGACTTGGATCCAGAACCTGTGGATATTTAAATTATTACTTTTCCCGAACTTCTGTGAAGGAGTATAGAATTACATTTTTTGCTACACGTTTATTGGATCCTATTTATGTGAAGAAACAGTCAGACACAATCCTCTTTTCTTTAAAAACGGTGGAATGTTCACGATGTACATTTTGTATTGATTAATGAAAAGACAACTATAAGTAGATGGCAGCACCAGAGGACGTCTCACAGATTAGTAGTTTGCATGTGTGAATTCCAGTGTTCCACGTCACCAGAGAGAATCTGAAACAGACATAATTCGAAGAGGCCCACTATGGTCAATAGATGTCAGTGGCCAGCACAGAACCTACATACATTGTCTTTGTTTTCTCTCTTATCCCGCCCCTTTCTCCAGGTTTACAGTTAACCAGCACATTATTACTGATTCAGTTGACTCCAGATACTGAGTTGTGCAGGAACAATCATCGCTCTCATTGAGCCGGAATCAAAAGTTAGGCTCATTGTGATGACTGCCTAGCAGATGTCATCTTCCCACCCAAGTGATGAATCCTAAAGCTACCCTGTCACATGTTTACGACACACTGACCACATTACACCAAGAGGCCTTGCAAACGGAAGATGTACAGTTTTATGAGAAATAGGTATTATGTAAAAGAACAAAAAGGAAGAGGCTGGCCAGGTGCAGGTGTTTTGTCGTATTTAGGGTGGAATGCTGCAGCCCGGAGTGCTCCATATGTTGATGGCATAATCCATGATTATATAACATGTCTGCCTTCTGTGAGCAAATGCGGAAGTTGTTTGACAGAAAGTCAACTACTCTTTCTCCCAATAATGAATTATTGAATTTAAAACTGGGCTGTAAAGATTTGTTGAGTAATCTTACCACATTTAATCGTTGGGTAGTTGAGACTGTTTTTCGTGACAGGGAAAAGATCATCGTTATTATATCAAGGGCAGTTAAGTAAATTAAAAATAAGCGAACACAGATTTAATGGTGCATTTAGGTAATTGCTTAGCTGAATGCCTGACAGAGCTCAGTAAGATTGAGACAAAGGTACTGGTAGTGCATCAAAAGGTAAAGCAAAACAGAAACTCAGAACATCCTAAACGTATGCTGTGAGGTAATGTTGAAGGCTCTATTTCAAAAGAGAAACGAGCAAGAAGATGTGGTAATGTGTGGTTAAAGTATTGGAAGGTTCACGCCAGGTCAGTTCTGTGGAGACTGGCTGTCGATCTTTGTCAGTGACCCGGTGACTGGCAAAGGTAGGACCACGCTTATCGGGCATGGGATGATAAAGGTTGCCTTGCCTTTCAGTACAGTCTGGGTAACATTTCGGCGACGATTGCCAGCCACAGCTGGTGACACCAACTCCAGAATACGGTGTGGTTTCGTGGCCCATTTTACGGCACCCATGTGTGTGTGTCAGACGCACAAACCCACAAGGATCCGTTTTGGAGAGGAAGTCCTGCACTAAGGGGGGCACAGTGGATCACTCAGATCATCCTGCAAGTACCTCTGGGAGCTATGAGCAGCCTAGTCAGCCTATTTACTGGCCCATTCAGCTCGAACGCTGGTTGCAGCCTTTTTGCAATCCCGAGCACGTTCACCTCATGCGCTGCACGCTTTTGCTCACTGCGCTGCTGTTTTCTGGATTGGGGCCATTAATAAACAGTAGGGGCATACCCTATGCAGCTCGTCTCTTCAGGATCTCCTTTGTTTTCTTCTCCCGCTGGGAGGATGTTCACGTCACATCCCATGTGACTGTTTACAGGAGAGTACCTCAGCAGACACCAGTTCAAGCCTTTTTTCTCTATTTCACTATGGCAGCCTCTTATATTGTAATCCCACCACCATTCTCAGCGCAGCAAGGACAACCAACTATCCAGTGGGAAGAGTGGATAGATCTATTTGACAACAATTTTATAGCACTAGATGGTCTGTTCTTTACTCCTAAAAGGGAAAAAAGCATTGTTATTAGGTACCATAGAGAATAAGGCTCACTACATATTTAAATACTTACCCCAGATGTTCGGTAGTGACAATCAACCTGTGGATGACATTTTCAAAGAGGCCAAAGTCTTGTTACAAGTTTTATACCAGGCCACACAAACTGGTGAATCGTTGGAGGATTTTGTTTCAGGGTTACGTGAGCTGTCAATAAAGTATACATTTGGACAGATGATGGATGAGTTGATCAGAGACCAACTTATTGTTCAATGCCAGAGCAAAAAAACACAAGAACGCCTCTGACCTGGTCAAAATCCATCCTTGAAGGATACCATTTCTATTGCCGAGGTTGTGGAAGAGTCGGAGCGTTGCATGAGAGAAATGAGTAAAAAAGAATTGGTGGGCACTGAAAGTGAAGTCGCTACTGTTGTCAAGACGGAGGAGGGAACTAAGGGAGCAACCATCTAGTATAATGCTAAACCACAGAGAGGGGCTAACTCAAAAGGGTCTTCGTGGTGTGGTAGCATTTATCATTCCAGTGACTCCAAGTGGTGTTTTTCTTCAAACAAGGAATGCAGGAGGTGTGGGCGCAAAGGCCATTATGCTCGAGTGTGCAAATATTTTGGTAAAGCCCGAGTGGCAGTTACAGAGGACATGATCTGGGAAGATGATAACGAGGATCGTGTTTTAATGGTCCTTCCTGAAGTAGAAGAAATTGACAGAAAAGCTAAACCGAAAGCCTCCTTTGGTATTCTGGGAAAATTTGTTGAACTTATAGTAGACTCTGGTTCATTATACATGTTGGAAGGCGGACCCCGAGGAGTCGGCGAGACCACCAAGGGGGGCCCTCACACTGTACGAAGTAGCCGAGCGCTGCTGAGAAGTCTCCTGAGAGATCCTTCTCCTATCACGTACTAGCACAGTAACACCACCACACAGGACTCAAGGAGGTTGTCTCAAGACAAGCAATTCTTTATCAGCAATAAAAAGGTTACGAGGTCAATATTTACACGAGGGGATCGAGGGATCCACCAAAAGTCTCAGTGTCTCTTTGGAAGGGTAGGGGTAGCGGGACAGTCTTTGGCAGGAGTGCGGTACGAGGGTACCTGGGGCCCAGTTCATATCCTCAAGCTGGAGGACCTCCGGATCTCGGAGGGGTCGAGCCGCGACGGCGTCAGCAGGGCTCCGGCGTACAGTTCGTGGAGAGCCGCGATCCAATCAGCAGGGCTCTCAAGATGGTTTCTGCTCAGCTCGAGCCGCGACGTCGTCAGCAGGGCTCCGAGGGAGGTTTCAGCGAGGTTGGGCCGCGACAGCGTCAGCAGGGCTCCGATGTTCCAGGTGGCTTCAAAGTGTTCACAAGAAGGAGCCGCGACGCAGTCAGCAGGGCTCGTGATGGTTCCGACAAGAGTTCTTCTCCGTAGGATCAGCCGCGATTCAATCAGCAGGGCTCTCGACTCCGGGATACAACTGCCGATCTGTGGCGGGGTCGCCCCAGATATAGGTCTGGAGCCCTTTGATGTCCGGACCCAGGCGCCCGGGGGGGGCGGAGAGGCCGGGTGGAGGTGGCCAGACGCCCAGCAGGAGAGGCGCCAGGCCCAAGGGAGTTGCAGGGCGATCACACCTCGAGAGGGGAGGACAGTTGGGGGTCCCATCGATACTGTCCTCCGCCGGGGGCGATGAATGGTTCCTGCGGCCCTCCCTGGCCAGTTCGTGGTGCCCTGATGTCGGGGCTTTGCTGGGGTCGAGGCCGGGTTGAGCGGGGTCGCGCTGGCTGGCGCACAGAGTCACGTGGATGCCAACAAGATGGCGGAGCCACGAGAGGTATGCGACCTCGTGCAGCTCAGGATGAAGGGCCTCGGTGCAGTTCAGAAGGGTGGCCCGTGAAGGCCGGGGCGGGGAACGGGCACAATCCCCGGGGGTAAGGACCACGCCACGAGGCCGGGTCCAACAATACACAGTTGTGCTGAGGAAAATGTGGAACAGGAGTGGCTGCAAGTTTCTCTGTTGCCCAAAGACACAAATCCGAGGGGATACCAAGGGGAGAGGATAGATGCGCTGGGGTGCTTTTAGCCGCCTATTGAATTCAAATCATGACAAATTGAGGGAAATATCTACGTGGTTGAAGGTGGACCACCAATAGCGGCTTGTGTGCATCAATGTGACTTGCATATTGTTATTGATCCCATTGCTCTGGGACAATTGTTGTCTGTGACAGATGAAAATACTGAAGCGGTGTTAGATGAAATGAAAAATGTGTTTAACGTGAAGCTGAGTGAAATGAAAGTTTACGTTCACAGAATTGTGCTGGAGAAGGATACACTTCCAGTTAAACACAAGTTGAGGAGAGTGCCAGTGGTCGTGAGGGACAAAGTTAAAGAAATATTAGATGACGATGTTTAAAGAGGGGGTCATACAGGTAGTCGAGGCTTCTGAATGGGTCTCCCCTGTGGTTATAGCCAAAAAGAGCAATTGTAAGTTTAGATTCTGTGTGGTTCTTCACAGTTTAAATCTGCATGTGGTGACAGACAAGTTTTTGCTCCCCAATATAAATGAGCTGTTGTTACTGCACAAAGGTGATGGGTACTTTTCTAAGCTTGACCTGTAACGTGCTTACCACCAGATCAGGTTGATTAGTTATGAGTCGAGTAAACAGCAACCCAGTGCTGCTGTTGCCCAGGGGGCCGCACATAAAGGTCAGGAGGGCCACATTCAGCCCCCAGGCTGTACTTTGAGTGTAACTGCACTAGAGGAACCCTAGATTACTCACAATACGGCATTCATCTTTCCATCGTAAACAATTATACTGGCCTTTATAGCCCAGTTCTCAACCTCTCGAGATTGAGATAATAGATTATCTAGCAGAGATACCCTTATCCTAACTCCCCATAGTCTACTGAGATGAAATAAAAGTCCCCATAACTGTACAAGATGTCAAAAAAGCAATTCTGGACCTGGCCACTTCTTCCATTGGCTCTGTTGCCCTGTGAATGATGTAATTTACCTGATCCCATGCACATGTTTGCCTGAAAATTAATGCACTTCAGTGCCAGGGCTAGGTGGCCTACCCTTTAGCTTATAGATTCCCTTTAATCCCTTTCCTTCTTTTTTGATTTGCCTTTTAATTCAAACTACAGCTCCCCATTCAGTGCTGATAGGCTGCCTGATTGCTGCTCATTTCATCTGCAGTGCACTGCATCCCAAGTGGAACACACAAAAGTGATGGGAGGAATGCTTGCAAAATATATAGTCAATGGCATTTGTTGAGTAAGCATTCTACCTCATACTTCTTTTGTCCACTATGCCACCTCAGTTTGGATGTAGCCATATGCAATTCATCATTAACTCTACTCCAATAGGAACAATCCAGCCTGAACTGCCAGGCTACTTCCCCCCTGAACTAGTAGACAAGTAACCCAAGAACAGTTTCTCCCAGATTATGTCTCCTCAGTTGAGTGTAGCTTAGTTCCACTGGACAATGAGCACAAGACCCATGTCTGGGCATAGCCTTGGCCACTTGGGGGCTCTACATCAACCACACAAAAAGGAATAAGAGGAATGTTTGCAATAAGTCTAACCACTGGCAATTATTCATGGTACCATTCCAACCTATTGTTCTGTTGTCCATCATGCCACCTCAGTTTGGACCCAGCGAGATTCAAAGAAGTCTTGACCCTATTTCAATTGGAACAGTCCAGCCCAAACTGCTAGGCCAACTCCTTTCTAAACCGCAACACAAGAAACCAGGCGACCAGTTTCGCCCTGATTGGCATCCCATGTGGTAGCTGACTCGAAACCAGGCAACCATCATGGAATGGTATTTTGCATAGTGTACACTTCTTCTACTCTTTCAGGATGACTAACAAGTACGTTTTAATTGTGGTGGCCATGCTGGAACTTTGAAGAAGGATACACTGTGTATACTACCATTGCAAGACAGCCACCCACCACTCTGCTTGATTTTATGTGTTACTGCAAGCACATGCCCGCTATATTTAGGCAGCAGCACATTTTATTTTTTCTACTTCTATTCTTTAAATTTATCTTGCATATGCTGTTGATCTTGTTTGTGTTTTATTGTGATTGTGTAAGTGGGTGAATGTAGGAATTAGTCAATAAGGAACTGAGTAAATGCATGAGTGCAAGTGTGAGTGGCAGTGCATCTGTGCTGACTTATTGAGGGTCTAAACAAATCAAGGACTGAATAAGGACTTTCATTTCTAAGCCAGATCTGTTGGCATTGCAATGTTTGTTCCACATGTGAACAGACTCACTGCCACCTACTTTACTCTATTAATACAAGTCTTGTGGTCTATACCCCCACCTTGACCCACGTTAGGTGTGGCAGCGCCACTTTGTTAAACTATTCAGAATGCTGCTGCCCATATTTTATTCAGTCTTCCTAAGCGCCTTTCTGTCAAAGCAAATCATTTGGATTTTGTTCACTAGGCTCCAGTTGAAGAGGGTCCCAGCTATCCTTGTTCTCACTTTGTGTTCTGTGTCCTCAGTCGTCAACTCAGATCTATCTCTCAGGCTTCGCTGAAAGACCCCAAATCTCACCTTTCCAGAGTCAGAGGCATATTGTTCTCTTATCTTGCATCCATTCTCTGGTTTGGTTTGTGTCTTCAACTTAATCATCTTGCAGCTCGAAAACAAATGTAAGACCTTCCTTTTCACCGGAAAAAAAGCTTTATTAAAAACTGCAATGATCAGCTTTTGTTGAGGGGACTGAGTTTATTTGTAATAAATTGCCATGTATTTGACTACAAAATGAGCATATTTTCATAAAATTACAAGCTAACGTTTTAGGATAAACTATGACATTTTTCAATCAGATGCACGAATGATGATCACTAGCGCTGGTGGAAATCCTAGGGGCAGATTTATGTGGGACTTGCGCCCCTTTTACGCCGCCGTTGCACCACTTTTGTGACGCAGCGGCGGCGTAAACCCTGTGCCACGTTGCGCCCGATTGACATCGTGATGCATCTTGCATCTATGGAGATGCGTCACGGTGTAAAGCCCTGCGCCACGTGAAACCTGCGTCAGGTTTCATGTGGGCGTTGCGACACAGGGGGGGGCGTTCCGTCGCAGGAACGCCCCTGAAAAGTGACTCAGTGAAATCTATAAGGTTTCACTGAGTCACTTTCCCAACGCTGATGCGTCAAAACCCTGCGCCTGCTTGCAGCAGGCGTAAGGCTTGACGCACCATGTTAGGGATAGGGTAGGTTGGAACAGTGCTGGAGTTGCGTCGCGCTTGCGACACAACTTCAGCACTGCGCCAACCTTACGCCGGCAGATACGTCACGCATCTGCTTGTCCTTGCGCCATGATGCACCGCATTGTAAATGCGGCGCATCTGCGGTGGCGCAAGGGCAAACTTGCGTGACGCATCTTCCCTGGCGCATCCATGCTGATTTGCAGGGATGCGCCAGGAACATAAATCTGCCCCCTAATCTTTAAGGTTAGCGCAGTTCATCTACTACTGTCCGGACCTGTAAAAATTCTATAATTTGAGCGACAGTACTGCTGTATGAGCCTGTACAACAATATACAGAATCGGACTGGGACAAAAAAAAGGACTGGGCACCAAAACTAAAAGTGGCATCTATTAGTGAATTAGATACCTACAGAAATAGCACATCTGCAAACTGGGGCAGTTTTGAACTTGTAAAAACAAGTAATTGTATGAAAGACTATGAATATGAGCTTGTTGCAGGAAATGTTTTTTTCAATATCAGGGAAATCAACCGCAGAAAACGGCCGAGCAGACCATAAAAATGCCTAAAAACAACCAAAAAAACAGCCAACAAACTGATCAGTCAGTCTAGCCCATCTGGGGACTGCCTGATTGCCCTGCAGTCCAGTCCGACCCAGAAAATCTATCTAGCTCTAAAGTAATACCTGAGATTGCAAGATTTGTATATTTTTGTATTTTTCCACCGCACCAGTTCCAAGGTGACTCTGAGTCATACCTTATGATTGATGTTCTGGTTGGATGCAGCTTGATGGAAACATTTGAAGAGAGTGAATGCAGAAGTACAGATGGATGTAATGGTAAGTGATAGGCCTCGTGAAAGAACTGTCTGATCACTTATTGCTGTTTAGACATTTTTTGAGAAATTGATTTAAAAAATACCCCAGTATGCTGCCACGTTCTCAAAATAATTTGAGAATTATAACCTGCAAGACTCCTAGATAGGGTCAAGTCTGCTTGGGGTACACGACAATAGCACTGAAATATTGCATGAGTGTCACCTCATAGGCTACGCGTTTTAAAACGTGATGAGAAAGTTGTGCAGCAAAATGCACTTTTTAACCCATATTTTATTTTATATGTGAGAAAACTCTTCAGCCTTCCCTTGAGAAAGTTGGACTCAGTAGTTTCACTAACTCACTGCATTTTGAGGCAGGTATGACTCACCACGTTCAAAGATCACCAGCCGCCACTGTATCTCCAAACAGATTCATGTAATTGAATAGGACAAAGCAATAGTTCCCATCAGTTCTCAGTAGCTGTTTCTGTCACTCTTCCATAATATTCCTATCGCAGCATTTACACAGCAGTAAATCCCACTCACAGAACAGCCCTTGTTCTCCAGCGCACGGCCCAGGGGAACTAGGAGGTTAAGGAAGTTGGCAAGCAATTGCATCCCAAACCACAGTTGAAAATTACAAAACTGAAAATGTAAGCACACAAAAAATACACAGGAAACTCCTCGAAGTCTCGTTGGAGGTCCATATTCTAAAATGTGTGTAAAACCACTTTCCCTTTCCTGTCTCCATTTTCTCCTCAGCTCCCCCTTCATTATTCCAATCCATGCTTTCCCACTCCTGATTTTTGTTTTCCAGTCCTGCAGCTGTCTTCTTTTACTGCTTCCTCCTTCCCTAGTCTTCCTCCTTGCCTCTTATGATCCCTTCTTGGCTCCTACTACCTGAAGTGTAGCAATGGGCCATGGGCTCTAGTGCAAGCAACTAAATGGGCCTCCTGACTGCTGTTTGGCTAATAAAAAACAGCAATAATCAGTGTTCAGTAGGCCTCCCTCCCAGCATCTGAGTATCTGGACCTGCTGCAATTTTGATATTTATACCTCTTGTTTTTCTCACCTTCACTCTCCTGTTCCCCCTTCCCTGGATTGCTTCTTGCTCCCTTCCTCCCATTTATGCTTTTGCCTCTGGTCTCTCTCATTTTTCAGTTTTTATTTTCTTACTAGCCATAATCCACCCTGGCTTCTTCCGCCTGCTCCTTCTCTCTCCTGCTCCCTCCCGCGCTCTCTTTTATTTTCCTTCCTATAGTGTTCTCCTGTACCATCTTTTTCTATCATGCTCCTTCCTTCACTCACTCTATTATTTCACCTGCTACCTCTTTTGCTTCAGCTTCCTCCTCACTATTTTGCTGTTCTATTCCTTACATCCTGCTTCCTCTTTCTCTCCTGTTCCTTCCAATGCTCGTATAATCTCTCTCCTTTACACTCCAGCTCCGTCTTTCAATCTAATGCCCCTTTTTCTGCTTTCGTCTCTTCTTTTTGACTCCCTCCTAGTCTCTCCTACTATCAGCTTGAATTTTATGCTCCCTTTATGTCTCTACTTCTAAATCCTTGCCTTTCATGATCCCTATTTGATTCTCCTGCTCCCCATTATCTTCCCAACTAGATCCAGCTCCCCATTCTACTCTCACAATCCCTTCTTGCCTCTCCTAGCCCCACCTCCACTCTTCTGCTCCATCTTCCCCTCTTTACCTCACCAGTTCCCTCTGCTTCTCTCCTGTCATCTCTTTCCTGTTCCTTCCTTGGCATTCCTGTTCTCTTTGCCTTTCTCCTATCCCCTCTTTGTTTTTTCCGCTTCCTCCTTGGCGCGCCTGTTCCCTCATTCTGCATCAGATACCTAACCATAATGATTCTCTGTGCACTATCGCTCCATCTGTTATCTTATGTGTATTTTTACAGCACACAACTCAGCCAGGAAGGGTATTCTGGTCGAAGCAGGAGCTGTATTAGCTGAGCTAGGGTCAGGGTTAGGTGAAGAGCCAGGTCTTCATATTATTGCAGCATTCAAGAACTGAGGAGGAGGCTCTGTTGTGCAGGGGCAGCTCATGTCAGGCTTTGGGAGTGTGGTAGAGGGCACTTCCGCCACATTTGGTTCGGAATATGTGGGGTTGTGTGCTAGTAGGAGTCCGAATGAGCATAGGTTTCTCGTAGGTTTGTAGTACATGGAGAAAATGTTGTGTAAGTCTTTGTATGGGTGCATGACTTGTTTGATGAGTGCTTGTTTGTGGATTGGGAGCAAGTGGAGCTCTGAGGTGAGGGGTGAGGTGAGTGTGGGGTGCTAGGTTGAGGGGTAGTCTTGCCGCAGAGTTTTGTATGATCTGGAGCCTTCTGGCCAGTTGAGCATTGATTCTAACATAGAGTACATTAATGTAGTCCAGCTTGCTGGTAATGAGGACTTGGGTGAAGGTTCTGTGAGTGTTGGTGGGGAACCATTTGAAGATCTTCTTCAGCATCTTGAATGTGTGGGTGGAGACTACATTCACTTGGCCGGTCATGGTGGTTTGGTTGTCTATTACTGTTCAGAGCTTCTTTTTGTGGGTTGCGGGAAAGGTGTGGGTGTGAGTTTGGCAAGCCACTAGGGTGGAAGAATGAGTCAATGGTTGAATGGATGGATGAATGGGTGAGTGGATAGATGAAGGGGTCAACAAGGTGTGAGAGTGACAAAGGGAGTAAGTGAGTCAAGTGCAAGGAGGAATAAGGCAGTGCCAATTTTGGAGCCAGAGTTAGAGTGTGAGGGCAAAGGGAGTGTGTGGGAGTTCACGGAAGGGTGCTCTCACAATGCCAACAGACTTTATATGGGTCAGGAAGAAGTGTATATCAGGAAATATGTGTGAAAGAGCGGGGGTGCTGGAGGTCTTTGTGTTGCTGCCTGCGGCGGCGGCATGAAAAAGCTGGGGGAGGCCACTGCCCCCAAAACTCATGCCGCGCTGGGCAGACCGCAGCTGCTTACCCCCTTCCTACGCCACTGGTCCTAGTGCTGTCTGAGTGACGCCAGTGAGTGTGCTGCATGCAATCTCTGTGATTGCACTAACCATTTTGTGAGGCGTCTCGCTGTGCCCATCTCAAGCATTTATTGGACGGGTAGGTTGGTTATAGGCTCTTGTGTTATGTCTCCCCACAGTGTTTGCAGTGCCAATATCAAGGAGGCGTGCAATTGGATTGGCCTCATGGCAGGATACTCTCCTCAACTAGGGCGTCAAAGGGCACTAGCTGTTTGTTGCGATATACATCTTCTAGCTTCTGTATCCACACTTCTCCCCAAGCAGAGTTCTGCAGCGCTTTCTCGGCATGCCCTGTATCGGTAAGGAAGGCGCATATGGGATAAGGCTGCTTGTGAGACGCAAGCTGCTTTGGAAGCAGCTGTGGGCTACTGCCAGCATCAATTGGGTCGGCATCGCCCCTCTTCTACTGGGGTGGAACAACCTTATAGTGGAGGAGTGTATGTGCGCTGGCAGTTGTGTAGCAGTGTCGGCTAGGTACAGTCGGCTAATCCACTGGGCTATCCACTGTATTTGTGCTGCCAGGTAATAATGTTCCATATTGGGTACAGCCAGCACTCCCTGGTCCGTCAGCTAGTAGTGTTTGGTCAATGCCACCCTGCCTCGTCAACCATGCCATATAAAGTCTCATGTAGTTCGTTCAAACGAGCGGAAAAGTGAGGGTTTGATGTATAGTGGCAGGTTACTGAAGTAATATAGCAGACGTGGAAGGACCGCCCTTTTGAGGAGCGCATTCGGCCCATGACCACGAGGGAAAGGGTGCGCCAGAAGGTCATCTGTGATTTAATCGAATTGATGGCCCGTATAAGGTTCCCTTCAAGTAAATCCTCTGACTAGCAGTAAATCTGGACACCCAGGTAAAAAAAATACCGGTGTTTGCCACTGCACTCAAATGTCATTGACCACTAGTGCAGGGTCAGGGGTTGCCTCAGTAAATTAATATAGGCATGATTTCCCCCAATGTACCCGTAGGCCCTACTGGGTGGCAAAATCTGATAGTATCTGTAGTCCAAATGTGTCTTATGGAACACAGTCACACAAGCTTGTGTCACAAAAATTACTTAAGGACAAATGGTCAAATTTACCTATTTTTCACGCAGTGTATCAATCAATTTTGCTGTGCTGATTTGCTTGTAAGGAAGAGGACAGCAATCCACTGCATCTACTAAGATATGGCACTATATGTCTCTACCCCTACACTGGCACTCTTTTGCGTGCCTTGACCATGCACACACCCTTACTCAGCAGTACAAGTGTGTGGTTAAAAAAAAATCAAGTTTGTGTGTGCATTGTACAATACAGCACACAGGCAAAGTTGGAAAAGTTTGGAGAAAAGAAAACTTTTCTCCAATGTTGTGCCTACCACGAGGAGGTATACATTTTTAGGTGCAAAACCGGTCTACCTTTCTTAGAAGATGGGGCTTTGCTTCAAAAGGCATGTGTGGTGGCATGGGAATGTCCATGTACCACCCAGGGTATGCCCCCTTGATGTAAAAAAGCTCAATGAAGCTCATACCACAGCTTTGCATCACTTTAGAGCCACTTTGCAGCGCAAAACAATTTTTTGTGCTAGTAAGGTAAATGGCAATTAAACACTCAGGGGCTTATTTACAAGCCCTTTGCGCTGTCGAAAAGTCACTTTTTATGACGTTCCAGTCGCTCACAGGGCATAGCCATATCTACAAGGCCATGCAAAGCCACGTTGCATGGCTTTTCATGGCCTTGTAGATCTGGAGTAATTGAAAGCAGGGCACGTCGTTGCCTTGCCTTACTCTGCATCAAAGAGGCGCTGCCCAGATTTACAATATCTCGTAAATCTAGGACAGCACCAAAACCTTGCTTCTCCCTAGAGCAGGTGTAATGAGGAGAAATGTTTACATATCTCCTCTTTTTTTCATCTTTTCACATGTGCGGCATTCTGCTGTACATATAGAACGAGGAAAACGCCTCTTGTGATTGTTTTTGTGCAGGAAGGTGTCCCTTCCTGCATATAACTAATCCTGCCAACAACACAGACTCCCTAGAACCATGGTGCAAGGGTGCCTCCATTTGTGCACGGCTGCTAATTGTGCACAGGCGATGACTGAAAGGACAGGAATGCACCATATCTTGTGAATACGGTGCATTCCTGCCCTTTTGCATTGCATAGGGCAGGCATCAAAATGATTTGCGGCGCTGCCCCATGCCAATTCTTTGTAATTATGCCCCTTAGTGCCAATTTGCTTCCCTTTGGTGATTCTAGGCCTAAGTTGTAACTCTTTTTTAGCGGATAGTTCTTTGAAAGACAGAATTCATACTCCCTGTTGATGTTTTGGCAGATTATTGTCTTAGTTTGTATTACTCAGACAATATTCAGATTTATACATATATCTAAGGCAAGCCCGTCTGCGCCCGTCCACGCCTGGACCGCGCCCAGCACCAGAACCCCTGGTCCCCACACCCACCACGACGACCACCGCCGCTACGATGCCAGCACACTCCACGCTCTCAACCCCGGACGGACCCACACCTGCTTCAAGGCCACCCCGAAACGCACACACGGTCCCTTCACCTGCCGGAACTGCAGCTACACCAGCCTCAGAGCCGCCATACAACCCGCCAAGAAAGACCTCAACCACCTCAGATGCATACTACTGAACACCCGCTCCGCACGCAAACACGCCGTCGAGCTCTGGGACGTGCTCGACACATCATCCCCGGACATCGCCTTCCTAATAGAGACCTGGATGAACGACTCCTCCGCACCCGACATCGCCATAGACCATCCCAGGCAGCTACAAGATCACCCACAGAGGCCGCACCAACGGAGTCGGAGGAGGAATCGCCATCGTCCACAAGAACAGCATCAGGGTCTCGACCAGCACCGACGATACTCTCAGCACCGCCGAACACATGCATTTCCAGATCCACACAGACCTCAACTCCACCCTCAGAGGCACCCTCGTCTACAGACCCCCCCGGACCCTGACCCCAGTTCGGCGACTCCATCGCCGACTTCATCATCACGCCCTGACCTCCACCGACTACATCCTCCTCGGAGACCTGAACTTTCACCTGGAGAACAACAACGACAGCAACTCGACAACCCTGATCGATAACCTTGCCAACCTCGGACTGAGGCAACTCGTCACAACGCCTACCCACTCCACAGGCCACACGCTTGACCCCATCTTCTCCGCAAGCCCCCACGTCGCCTTCAGCTACACCACCGAACTCCTCTGGACCGACCACCGCTGCATCCACTTCTCCCCTCCAGAAACCCACCATACACCACCGCACCCAACACATCCCTCGCCGCTGCTGGATAAAAATCACCGAAGACCAACTACACGCAAACCTCGCTCTCAGCCCACCCACCGAACCCTCCAACACCGACGACGCTGCCCGCAACCTCAGACTCTGGATCGACGACTGCGCCAACACCCTCGCCCCGCTGAAGAAACCCCTCCACAGAGACACCAGCAAGAGGGCCAGCTGGTTCACCCCAGAACTCCTAGCCTCCAAGCGAGCCTATCGGAAGCTAGAGAAGAAATGGCACAGCGAACAGACTCTGGACAGCCACGCAGCCCACAAGGACGCCACTCGCAACCACCATCACCTCATCAGGACTGCCAAGAGGACCTCCTTCAAAGACCGCCTCGACAACAACACACACAATAGCAAGGAGCTCTTCAACATCATGAAGGAACTCTCCAACCCCAGCTCCAACACCAACGACATCCCGCTGTCACAAGCCCTGTGCGACTCCCTTGCCACTTTCTTCAACTGCAAGATAGCAGACATCCATGACAGCTTCAACACCCAGACAGCCCCAACAGACAGCAACACAACAGTCTCTCCGCACACCATCGACCACGACCTCCTGCTAGCCTGGACCAGCGTGAGCATCGATGACACCATCAAGTCCATGAGCACAATCCACTCCGGCTCCCCATCAGACCCATTCCCGCACCACATCTTCAGCAAAGCCAGCAGCTCCATCGCACCCCACCTGCGCAACGTCATCAATCTCTCCCTCGAGACCGCGACCTTCCCAGAGAGCTGGAAACACCCTGAGATCAACTCCCTACTCAAAAAACCCAAGGCAGACCCTAGAGACCTTAAGAACTTCCGGCCCATCTCTCTGCTCCCGTTCCCGGCCAAGGTCATCGAGAAGATCGTCAACAGACAGCTAACCCGATACCGCAAAGAAAACAGAATCCTGGACCCTTCCCAGTCAGGGTTCCGCAGCAACCACAGCACCGAGACCGCCCTCATCGCCGCCACTGACGACATCAGGATACTGCTGGACAACGGTGAGACCACAGCCCTCATCCTCCTGGACCGCTTTCGACACCGTCTGCCACTGCACACTATGCGCATGCCTCCACGCCGTAGGGATCCGAGACAAAGCCCTGGAATGGACCACCTCCTTCTTCTCCGGCAGAACCCAGAGCGTCCGCCTCCCCCCATTCTGATCCGAAGCCTCCGAGATCATCTGCGGCGTACCCCAGGGTTCCTCCCTCAGCCTGACACTGTTCAACACTTACATGGCCCCGCACGCACACGTCACCTGACAGCATGACCTCAACATAATCTCCTACACCGATGACACTCAACTGATCCTCTCCCTCACCAAGGACCCCATCACCGTCACTCCACAAGACCGACCCAGCCCACCTCAACAAATGACTTTCCTTCTACACCCCCAACCGCCAGCTCCGCTCCGCCGACCCCACACTCGCCACCGTCCCACGCATCTGAAGAACAACCACTGGCGGGAGGTCCTTCTCCCACCTCACCGCCAAGACCTGGAACACCCTCCCACTGAACCTACGACAGACCCAAGACCTGCTGACCTTCAGGAGGCTACTCAAGACCTGGCTGTTCGATCAGTAGCGGCCCCCCCAGCGCCTTGAGACCCTCAAAGGTATGTAGTACACTCTACAAATGTTGTTTGATTGATACATATTCACCCCTAAAAGAAGGGTGGGTAGTTGCAGATTATTGTCAAGACATGTCTAATGGCTATTAATATTTGATACGATTATGATATATAGGTGGTAAGAAATTTGGAGATGGTGTGTATTCATATTGTACTATGAAATAGAGCCAGTAACATGCATTTTTGTTGAGAAAATTATTTTTGAGCGGATAATCCATTCACATTCATTTCTCCTAAGCACCAATTCACAATCACATCCTGTGAACTTCTTTTGTATCTGCCAAAGTCCAATGAATCTGAATGTTTTCCACAGTTCATGATATTTGTTAAAATGTTCAGTCAGTGGAAATGTGCAGTCCCCTTAATGTTTTTGAGTGTTCTTGGATCCTTGTTTTGAGAGGAAGGATGGCACTTCTTATATATATTTGTTGTCATGGGCAGGATATTGCATATATTGAATGTTCTTTTGCAGCTGAGAAATTGTTTAATATAATATTCAGATCCAACCTGATACTGGAAATTGTGTTTGTTGTCTTCAAGTTTACATATTGAAAATGTATGGCAAATGAAGAACCTTTCTGGCTTAATGAAAGAAGTTTGTTGATTGATTGTAAATCTTTGAATTCCGATTCTCATTATAGTTCTCTTATCTCATCTTCACCTCCAGCGAGAGAGTCAGGCACAACCACACCACACAACTCACCTGGGCCAACCACCACAGTGTGCACTTCACTATCACAGGAACCACCTACTCTGGCTAAATGCCCCCTAGATCCAAGTGAAGGGACTGGAAAAAGGTATCAGAAGACCAGTGGGGCCACATTCTCCGCTCCCATCTCCCATCTCCCAGACTCCATACTCGAGTCAGAACAAACATCAAAGAACTTCTCCTAGTAGATCATAGAATGCGCCAATACCATTGCCCCCACAAAGACTGTCAAGATCAAAGAACCAAGCAAAAGAGATAGCTAGTTCACTGAGGAACTGCACTCCACCAAATGCAACTGCCAACAACTTGAAAGGAAGTGGCACCTCAGCCACAAAATGAAAGACTGCACAGCCTTCACGATCACTCTCAACCAGTACCACCACCTCCCGAAAGTAACTAAGATGAACGCCCTAGCAGTCCGCAAAGAAGCCAGAGCTAACCACAGCAAGGAACTCTTCGCCATTGTGAAGGATTTCACCAATCCCGCAGCCACCAAGAACGTCAAAACTCCCTCCCAGGAACTGTGCAACAGTCTCGCAGGCTTCTTCCGCAACAAGATCTTGGCATTATACGAGAACTTCAGAAACCAACCCTCCACTGTTGACAGCATCAACCAGCTCACTTCCGCGAACACAAACCCTGAGTACCATCTCTCCTATTGGAACCTTCTCAGCACGCAAGACACTATCTCCATCATGAACTCCGTGCACTCTGGTCCACATACGGACCCATGCCCCTACCATGTCTTCAACATTAGAAGCAAGTCAATCGGTGACAATCTCAGAAAGGTCCTGAACACCTCCTTCACCGTGGCCTCCCTCCCTGAGGACTGGAAACACGATGAAGTGAGGCACCTCCTGAAGAAACCCTCCGCCAACCCAACTGATCTCAAGAATTACCAGCCCATCACTCTGCTCCCCTATCCTGTAAAAGTCCTCGAGAAAGCGATGAACCAGCAACTCACCCAACACTTAGAAGACCACAAATTCCTGGACCCCTCCCAATCTGGATTTCAAGCTAACCACAGCACCAGGACACAGCCCTGATCACAGCCACCGATTACATCAGAGCCCTCCTGGGCTGTGGGGAAACAACCCACATCCTCCTGGATCTATCCACCATGTTTGACACCATCTCCCACCACATTCTGATCAACAGACTCCACCACATCAGTATCAAAGGAAACACCCTCAAATGGATCACCTCATACTTCACCGGCAGAACTCAAAGGATATGTCTCTCATTGTTCACCTCACAGCCCAAGAAGATCATCTTAAGAGTCCCCCAAGGATCGTCCTTCACCCAACCCTCTTCAACACCTACATGACCCCCCTGGCCCACACTGTCAAATAACACAGACTCAACATCATCTCCTACGCCAACGACACAGAGCTCATGCTCTCACTGTCCAAAGACCCTCCACCACAAAAGCTATCTTCGGCAGGTGCATGATAAGCGTTGGGGACTGTATGAAGGACAACTGTCTTAAACTCAACAGGGGCAAGTGGAAAGTCCTAATCTTTGGGAACAACACCTTGCCATAGATCGACACATGGTCTGTGGAACTCGGCACATACCTCGTCCCCAGCAGACCATGCCCGCAACCTCAGCATCATCCTGGATAGCAAGCTATCCATGAAGAAACAAGTCAACACAGTTTCAGCCATCTGCCTCCACACTCTTTGCATGCTCCTTCAGGTGGCTCCCAGTCAACACCAGAAAGACCATCGCTCAGGCCCTCATCACCAGCAGACTAGACTACAGGAACACACTCTAGGTAGGAATCACTGCTCACCTCCTAAAAAGACCCCAGACAATACGGAACTCAGCAGCAAGACTCATACTCGACCTTCCCCAGAAGAACCCACATCACACCCCATCTCAAGAAACTACGGTGGATAACGAATCAGAAAAGATGCCAGTTCAATATGCTGACCCACGCCTAAAAGGCCCTGGCCAACAAAGGACCAGCATACATCAACAAACACATGACCTTCTACCAATGACCAGACACCTTTGATCCGCATCCTCCCTCTCCCTCGCAGACGCCCCACGGATCCGCTGAGCAAACCACTAAGGACATACCTCATTCCTGACAGCCAAAGCTCGGAACAACCTCCTCTTGCACCTCAGGACCACTCCATCACTCTAGCAATTCAGAAGAGGACTAAAGACCAGGATGTTTGACTGATCAGACTTCTACGCAGCAGCCTGACTGATTGATTGATTGAAGTATTTTGAATGTCTGTAACTTATTTGTGGCATCTCTGGTGTGATTATGCTCACAGAAGAGTTAGACCATATCAGATGCTAGTGTTTTTGTAGACGCTTTCCTATGAAGTGGTGATCTTCATGAAATATTATGCAAAATCTCAATGTTATAGTGTTCTTATTGGTTATTTATCTGAGCTGGGTAGTCATGTCGATGTCTGGAGCTTCTTCAGTTGTTTTGTCAAAGCGGACTTAGCCATGGTCAATTAGTCACCTCTTAAATTCTTCTGTTTTTGTGATAATTTCATTGATAGACAATCCTTCTTTTCCATCAAACATGACTGAATGAAGAGGACTTAGTTGAGAGAGTCTAAACTTGAGCTGCTGCTCATAGGTTCAGTTGACTGCAGTATTTAACCTCAAGATATAGGTAGATTCAAAGCCCCACGATATTGCCACAGCTTAGACTTAAGACCTTAGAAGACATCCTCAGGTACACTCTATGTGAAGAGCACTGCCGAAACCAACATAGCATCATCAAACCATACTCTCATCCACCCCCCCCCTTATCACCTAATTCACATTGACTCACTCACTTACAGTTGTACTTTCAATTATTATAATATGTTATTGAAGGCAGCAGGTTCCCTTTCAGCCATTTTGTGGTGTTTTAACAAGCCTTCCTCTACCCACCCTATCCTTTCACATTCACCCACCGAGTTACTCACCCACCATCTCCTTTATGATCATTCACCTACCCATCCACGTTCAACAATTCATTCACTTTCACCTACCTTCCAACATTCAACTACCCAATGATATTCACTAATTTGCATTATGCTTCTCACTGCCATTCACCCAACTTATATAAAGAGTCATCACATTTACCCACCCACTCAGTCAACTCTTACCGTCAATCACTCACCCATTCATACAAACACACCAAACATTGACTCATTGACTAACCAGCTGTTTATTAATAAAACCCTATACTTAGTGGCTTTGTTAGCATTGTCTTATTTTCTCTGCAGATCACCTCTAGATGCCCCACTTTCGCAATAAGCATGTAAAATCTACAGGGAAGCTAAAACAACCACATGTAGTCATTACTGGAAGCAGGTTAGCACAGATCCCATTGGTGCTGCAGAGTAGAGAGAGCAGCAGTTAGGCAGACAAAGGAAAGGAGACCAGAGTGAACAGATTTCTACTTTTTTCCCAACTTACTTGTATTGGTGTGCTGATCTGGTCATCTTGCTGGAAAAGGTCACGTCAGGTCACACTTATATCCATGTATATCAGATCTAGATTTCATATCTGTCCTGAGTATGAATGGGCTCTTTTCCTGACCGTAGATTTGGAGCTGCATCACTCTGTCATGTACACTAAATAAAATGTGACCTGACACAACACACTGACAAAATATGTTGGCCTCTGGCATCTTTCGAATGCTTCCTACTTTCCCATCTCATCAGAAGATGGTGAAGCTTGCTGACCCCACCTCACCCTGTGGTGAGATCGTAAAGGGTGGAGTTACTGTTGCTGAGTGGCATACAGTCTTGTACAGCCCCAGTTTAAAAGTAAAATGCCTACGATAGCATTTATTCTGCATTTAATGGCTTTGTGAAAGGGACATCACTCAGTGATATGTGAAAAAACAAGGCCTGTGAGTGGTTACCCTTACCAGCTCTGCAGGGCTGAACCAGGCACACTCACACAGGCACAGAAGGCTTGCAAAACTGCATAGCTGTCTGACTGTCGCTCAGAGTGAGGGTCAGGCAGTAAGCACTCAATCAACTGTATTTATTTTTAATTTTCTTTGTTTAAGTAAGCCACAAAAGGAGAGGGGGTGAAGCCCCAGTGCCCTTATGCGGGAGCTGCTGCTTGCAAGGTGGTGCAGATAGGTTCTCCTAGAAACCATATACAGTGGCTTCAGGCACTGCAGAACTGGTCTGGCACAACAGTTGCCAATAGTTTTGGGAGAGTAAGGTGCCGATTCGGATCCTCGAGAAACCGGATACGAACCGTGGGACGGAGCATTTTCTCCGTCCGACTCGTACCCGGTTAAAAAACATTACAAACATGCAAGTACGATTCGCACGGAAACACCATTCCCGTACGAATCGTAAAAAACACCGACCGACGAAAAATATACATACCAATGTGATCCGAGACAGCGCCGACGTGACGTCGGGACGCATTCAGCCTGCGGTCCACGAACCAGGAAGTACGATCCGCACCGACGTCACCCCGAACGGATTATATTTTCCGGCTGCCAAAAACTGCCGGGAAATCAGGACGACGCGCACAAGGAGCACCTGTACGCGACAGACAGCCATGGACCCGAACCTACGTGTCATCCCAGCCCTCATAGCAGTCCACCTGCTCTACAGGTACCGACGCAGACGCCGCAGAAGGTCAGAACCACACCCAGGGGCAAGGGGGGGGGGCAGGGGCAGGAAACCAAACCCCCACCCATGTCACAAGTCATACATGCCCTGCACATACCTGACCTCCAGGGCCTGGTCACCTCGAGGGGGAGGGGGCATGTCCAGCAACGCCAGCGTCCGCCACAACGGAAGTGGGTGATGACGCGAACCGCCAACACAACAAATCCGGTACGTACCGTACACACGCCTTAAGAGCGTGGGTACAGGCCGTACCACGCACACACCTACGTCACCCCAACAATGGCGGTACGACCCGTACCCACATTCGAAAGGCCTGGGTACGGGCCGTACCAGCATTGTTGGGGTGATGTAGGGGTACGCGTGGTCCGACCCGTACCCACGCCCAGAAGGCCTGGGTACGGTGCGTACCCCTACGGCACCCCATTGGGGGTCTGCACCGTACCCATGCTTTAAGAGCGTGGGTACGGTGCGGACGCCCAATGTTGGGGTGTCATAGGGGTCCGCACCGTACCCATGCTTGAAGAGCGTGGGTACGGTGTGGACCCCCAATGTTGGGGTGCCGTAGGGGTACGCGCCGTACCCAGGCCTACAGAGCATGGGCACGGGTCGGACCACGCATACCTCTACATCACCCCAACAATGCTGGTACGGCCCATACCCAGGCCTTCCGAACGTGGGTACGGGTCGTACCGCCATTGTTGGGGTGACGTAGGTGTGTGCGTGGTACGGCCCGTACCCACGCTTTGAAGTGCTGGGTACGGCGCGGACCCCTATGGCACGCCAACATTGGGGGTCTGCACCGTACCCATGTTCCAAAGGCATGGGTACGGCCCGTACCCAGGCCCGCAGAGCGTGGGTACGGGTATGTACGAAGCGTACCCCCACACTGTATGAATGGAGCGTACTGCCACCCCACCAGTGTATGTCCGGAGCGTACCCCCACCCGTGTATGTATGGAGCATACCCCCACCCGTGTATGCATGGAGCGTACATGGCCAGACATAGGAGGGGTGGTTGCCTATCACTCCCAGCAGTGCCCAGACATAGGAGGGGTGGGTGCCTATCACTCCCAGCAGTGCCCAGACACAGGAGGGGTGGGTGAGAGTCCTCCCAGCAGTGCCCAGACATAGGAGGGGTGGGTGCAGAGTCCTCCCAGCAGTGCCCAGACGTAGGAGGGGTGGGTGCCTATCACTCCCAGCAGTGCCCAGACATAGGAGGGGTGGGTGCAGAGTCACTCCAGCAGTACCCAGACACAGGAGAGGTGGGTGCAGAGTCCCCCCAGCAGTGCCCAGACATAGGAGGGGTGGGTGCCTTTCACTCCCAGCAGTGCCCAGACACAGGAGGGGTGGGTGAGAGTCCTCCCAGCAGTGCCCAGACATAGGAGGGGTGGGTGCAGAGTCCTCCCAGCAGTGCCCAGACATAGGAGGGGTGGGTGCCTATCACTCCCAGCAGTGCCCAGACACAGGAGGGGTGGGTGAGAGTCCTCCCAGCAGTGCCCAGACATAGGAGGGGTGGGTGCAGAGTCCTCCCAGCAGTGCCCAGACATAGGAGGGGTGGGTGCCTATCACTCCCAGCAGTGCCCAGACATAGGAGGGGTGGGTGCAGAGTCCTCCCAGCAGTGCCCAGACATAGGAGGGGTGGGTGCCTATCACTCCCAGCAGTGCCCAGACATAGGAGGGGTGGGTGCAGAGTCCCTCCAGCAGTGCCCAGACACAGGAGGGGTGGGTGCCTATCACTCCCAGCAGTGCCCAGACATAGGAGGGGTGGGTGCAGAGTCCTCCCAGCAGTGCCCAGACATAGGAGGGGTGGGTGCAGAGTCCCCACAGCAGTGCCCAGACACAGGAGGGGTGGGTGCAGAGTCCTCCCAGCAGTGCCCAGACATAGGAGGGGTGGGTGCAGAGTCCCCCCAGCAGTGCCCAGACATAGGAAGGGTGGGTGCAGAGTCCCCCCAGCAGTGCCCAGACATAGGAGTGGTGGGTGCCTATCACTCCCAGCAGTGCCCAGACATAGGAGGGGTGGGTGCAGAGTCCTCCCAGCAGTGCCCAGACATAGGAGGGGTGGGTGCCTATCACTCCCAGCAGTGCCCAGACATAGGAGGGGTGGGTGCAGAGTCCTCCCAGCAGTGCCCAGACATAGGAGGGGTGGGTGCCTATCACTCCCAGCAGTGCCCAGACATAGGAGGGGTGGGTGCCTATCACTCCCAGCAGTGCCCAGACATAGGAGGGGTGGGTGCAGAGTCCTCCCAGCAGTGCCCAGACATAAGAGGGGTGGGTGCCTATCACTCTCAGCAGTGCCCAGACACAGGAGGGGTGGGTGCCTATCACTCCCAGCAGTGCCCAGACACAGGAGGGGTGGGTGAGAGTCCACCCAGCAGTGCCCAGACATAGGAGGGGTGGGTGCAGAGTCCTCCCAGCAGTGCCCAGACATAGGAGGGATGGGTGCCTATCACTCCCAGCAGTGCCCAGACATAGGAGGGGTGGGTGCAGAGTCCCCCCAGCAGTGCCCAGACACAGGAGTGGTGGGTGCAGAGTCCCACCAGCAGTGCCCAGACATAGGAGGGGTGGGTGCAGAGTCCTCCCAGCAGTGCACAGACATAGGAGGGGTGGGTGCAGAGTCCCCCCAGCAGTGCCCAGACACAGGAGGGGTGGGTGCAGAGTCCTCCCAGCAGTGCCCAGACACAGGAGGGGTGGGTGCCTATCACTCCCAGAAGTGCCCAGACACAGGAGGGGTGGGTGCCTATCACTCCCAGCAGTGCCCAGACACAGGAGGGGTGGGTGAGAGTCCTCCCAGCAGTGCCCAGACATAGGAGGGGTGGGTGCCTATCACTCCCAGCAGTGCCCAGACATAGGAGGGGTGGATGCAGAGTCCCCCCAGCAGTGCCCAGACATAGGAGGGGTGGGTGCAGAGTCCTCCCAGCAGTGCCCAGACATAGGAGGGGTGGGTGCAGAGTCCTCCCAGCAGTGCCCAGACATAGGAGGGGTGGGTGCAGAGTCCTCCCAGCTGTGCCCATGGAAAGAAAGGGGTGGAGTACCAACAAATACAATGCCCACAATTGTCAGTCAGGTGCTCAAAGACCCAGCAGAACACGAAACACATGTGTGCGAGGCTGGGAGTACACACATGCATAGTGCGGAAAAGGTAACATGTACACATGAAGTCATGTCAATATACTCCAGTCACAAGTACAGTGACCCCCAAGGATGCCACAAATGATGCAGGTGGAGACCTTGCCCAGCATGCATGGCCAAAGTTGAAGGGGTCCGTCACACACCCAGCAAATGTAGACACAGCACTGCACAAATGTCTTCACAACACCCTGCAGGGAAGATGTCAGGGTCCACAGAGGGAAGGTACACACCTTGGGACAATGTCACCATGGAGTAACAGCTTACATGAGCAAAGTTTGATAGCAAATACCGTGTGATGGCACACAGATAACAGGGTCCACCCCACGACCAGCACACTACAACATATCCCAGACACCTAACACATTATCGCCACCCCAAATCATGGAGCAGCGCCACCAACAGCAATGCCAGAAAAGCAGTAGTGTGCCAAGGAAAATAAAATAGCTTTATTCAGCAATGTTCTAAAATGTATTGTATGAAAAGTTCCATATGCACAAGGCCCATAGGGCAGTCCATAGTTCCAATCCAGGTGGGGGACACATTGGGATGCGTGTCCCCTAGCTTGCCTGCACAGTTCAGACTACCTTGTCATCCACAGGGGGGGGGCATCATGTGTGGGGGAAGGACCAGCCACCGCAGGGACAGGAGGGGCAAGGGTAGGTGTTGTGGGTGCAGGGACGGACGACTCCAACACAGGGGGTGGGGCAGCGGCAAAGGTGGATTCGAGCACGGCGCTGCACACTACTGCCATGTCGCCCAGCGTCTCCCCTGCACCCGAAGGAACCACAGGCCCCAAGGAGGGGGGGGTCGGAGGGATGGGTCGCAGTGCTACTGGTGGAGGGTGTGGACGGGGGGGACTCAACTCCCCTGCCGGTGTCCTGCCTCCACCGCTTGCGGGGTGGTGCCACACTGGGGATGATGGACACACTGGGCAGGACTGACCCTGTGTCCGACTCTTGGCCAGGAGAGCTGAGGGGAGTGGATTTGGAGGGTGGTGGTCGTGAGGAATGTGGACTCCCACTCTGGCTGCGTGTCTTCCGTTTCCCCCCCCGACCCAGTGGGTGTGCCTACTTCACCCTGTGTGTGCGTGCCAGGAGGTGTGCGCTTTGCCTTCCCTGGTGGTGTGGTGCCTGTGTCTGGTGGGGTGCGTGCATGGGGACGTCTGGGTGTGCTTTGGACAGGCATGGGAGTGGAAAGTGTGGATGGTTCAGGGGTAGGGGGGACGTAGTGCTGCAGGAGACCCACTGCTGCAGTCAGTGTCGAGTCTATGGACCTCAGCAAGTTGCGTTGGTCAGACTGCGCAGCTGAAATGCCCTCCATGTATGCCTCCATCTGGTTGAGCACTCGGCTGTGGCCATGGAGGACATTAAGCATCGCAGTCTGACCAACCTGCAACTGCCGCAGGATGTCCACAGACTCGGCATTGGTGGCAGCAGTGGAGACAGGGGCAGGGGGTGCAGTGCCTGGCAAGAGGGAGACACGTGGTGACCTTGCACGGCGGGAAGGGACACGAGCAAGTGGGATGCCGGTGATCGGAATGGAGGGGGCGGGTAGTGATGGAGTGCTGCTGTCAGCTGTGGGTGCAGCCTCCGCCCCCTCGGAGAGCTCAGCCTCGGACCCGTCAGCGTCATAGTCGGTGGTGGTTTGACTGGACAGGTCCTCTGCTGCACTCCCGTCGGCCTCCGTGCCACTCGATGTGCCAGCCAACTCAGCACTGCTGGCACTGGTGCTCGCTCCCTCCTCACGGTCCGTGCCAGTGTCTCCCTCGTAGTCCCCCGACGATGCTGTGGGCAAGGTGAAGAGACAGGAGAAATCAGACACCTGTATACATATGTCACATGAGTCAACTCTACATAGGTCACAGTGCATAGCCTGAAAAGCAACAAGAGTAACATCTACAATACAAGGTACATATGTAGTCCCTGCAACACACAGTTTGTTGACCCACCATGCCACTGTTAAAATATGGAGAGCATGACACAATAGCAAATAACTTGATATCAAATTGTACAGAGGAGCCAGGCTCTGGGGACAATCTAGCACAGCATCTGCGACACACAGCGTAGCCAAGAAAGGGATGAGCAGGAACCATGTCTATCAACTCTTGGGACATGCTGCAAAGGTAATACTGAAAACCATGGCCAACATGACTGGGTCACTGCACCTTGAGTGTTTGTCCACACAAACATCACACACTGGCCAGACCGAGCAAGGAGACTTCAGGTTTGGACATGTAGGCCTTGCCCGCACCAACCCCCCCCCCCCTACCTGAGACAATGTGATTGAGACAGAGGAAGTACTTACACCTCTTAGTCTGGGATGAAAACACATGGCCTGCAATAAATCCTGATTGTACCCAAACTACCCCTGGTGCACCTGTCCACATATGTCACTGACAAACAACCATCATCAGATAGTTGTACCAAGACACACAGGCACTGGCACCTGTGAGTATGCACCAGCTAAATTAGGTCACCCTGTACAGTGGACACAGGTAGCACAGTATACATGAATACAAATGAGGCCAGGGTACTATGCCACAGGGCCCAAACTATGCTGAAGACACAGAGAATGTCCACATTGTCTGATGCAACACATGATACCTAGGTAACGATGCCCCATGGGACTGTAGTGGCCACACTACTCCATGGCACTGGATGGATATGACTGGAACACAAGCCACCATCCCTGCACTATGCATATCTCACACTCAAGCACATCATGTCAGAGGGCACAACATTCGACATGCAGGCAGTAAGGCAGTACACATGAAACACACACTCCCATGTCAGGACTCAGCATCAGTGCCAACTAACATGGACCCCACAATGACAGAACTGGCCAGGGCACAGGCAACGTCCAAAAACCTGTTACACACCACCCCCACACATGATGCTGCAAGCATTGGGCACTTGGATTAACTGCCAGCCTAGATAACCTTGTGCAAGAGTGACTATACACAGACCAGGGAACACTTGGCAAGGAGGGGAAGGGAGGAAGAACAGCACCGCTTTACTTTGGGGAACAGGATATGCACTGCACATTTAAACCCTGGCAGTGTATCCATGCAACTGCGCACTTCCAAAAGCTGGTCACACACAACAAAGACACATGTACCTACCCCCTTCCTGCTGCTGCTTCTCCAGTAAGCTCCTGTCCAAGTCGGGGAAGACCACCGCCAGCACATGCTTATGGATGTGGGTCAGACGCCGGCGCCCACGGTTTTTGTGGCTCTCAGTTGAGTCCCCCAGCAGGACCCGTGCGATCCTCCGCATCCAGCACCGGATATCCTGCCAGCGTTTCCTCACCTGGGCTAGGCGCCGCTTCCGACCCTCCGTCCTCCTCACGGCACTGACGTCTTGCTTCCAGATCTCCCCCTTGGCACAGACGCCTACCTGTGAGGATGCAAAAGTGACAATACATCAATCCACCTTATCAATGATACAGAGACACACATATTACAAATTATGCATGTTTGAACTGGCCATAGTATGCAGCCAACTCATTGCACCTTTGTCATAGTGACATCATCCTCCTGGGAATGGGCAAATGCAGTAGGTGCCATTGAAAGTACACAGGTGGCATGAGCGGTGCAACACAATCAATGATGCAGGCTCACACTGTGCATCCCAAGCGACACCAGGAATCTGAACAGTACCCCTAAGCAGTCACATGCCCCAGCCCACTTACGCTACCTCAGCAGAGTACACAGACACACACAGGCACTGAACAATCACCTGGCATTGGCAACTGCCGCTACAAACCTCACTCTGCACATGTGCCACTAGACTGGGGGTGTCACAGATGTGGGGCTGTCTCAGCACGGCAGACATCCAGCACAGCTCCCTGCTCACATCAGATGGGCAGGGTATATCCATCCCACATGCAGCTGGGGTGCAACACTCCACATATGCACACGCCCACATGACAGGGGACTCACACACACACACGAATGTCCAGGGGACGACCACATCATTTGGACACTCTCACCACAGGTACACTGAACAGACACACATCTGTGGGTACTGGCACCTGTCACCCTGGGGGGAGCACAGACTCACATCAGGACTGTAGAAACAACATTTCCATGAGGATTAGGCAGTCCGAAAGCGGCATGCACCATGCAGTGATCGTCACAGTAAGCACGATGCAAGTGCGTTGTGCACACAGGAACTACAGCATGCTCTGCATAGGAGACATGAGCCCTTCCCCACCCTGGGACCCACTATGAAGAACCCTGCATGTCTGTCACACCTGGACACAATGCCAGAAGTCACAGTCACAAAAAGGGGCACAGTTTAAGCTAGTGGAGTCTGCACTCACCTGCTCCCCTGGTCGACCATACAGCATGGTGTACTGTGGGAGGATCACATCCACCAACGCCATATTCTCCTCCATGGTGAATCGCTGGGCCCTCTCCACAGACCTGGACATGGTGCCAGAGGAATCACAAGCAGCAGCAGTATTGTGGAATGAAAGGATGTGCAGGCAAGTGCTCTCTCAAGGGACCTGGCTGCCTTATATCTTCCTTGCTGGCCTGTTTCATTTACAGGAGTACAGAGTGATTGGCTCAGTCACATTTGCATCCTACGGGTCCTCCAATCACTTTAAAACTACCCCAGTGACAGGCTTTGCATGGTTTAAAAATTGAGCATGATGTAATGTCAACAACCACATTGCAACAAAGTATATTGTCTCCAACCGACTTCTGCTGGCCACATGATGCAAAATTCAAACATGAAACTCGGTCTCCATGACAACCAGCATGCATTTAGGCCCCTATACTTGTCCCTCATGTGTCCCCTATGTCAATCCTATGTTAAAACACAGGTACGGTGCGTTCCACAGCCCTAGGGCACCCCAAATGCATTGCAACGGACCGTACACGTGTGTGTACGGTCCCCATCACTATGGGAGTGCTCGCGTATGCGTACGCCACAGTGATACGGACCGTACACGCGTGTGTAGTGTCCCTATCACTATGGGAGTGCTGGCGTATGCGTACGCCATAGTGATACGGACCGACCCTACACACGCGTGTGTACGGTCCGAACTACTATGGCGTACACGTACGCGAGCACCACCATACTGATAGGGACCGTACACACGCGTGTGTACGGTCCGAACCACTATGGCGTACACGTACGCGAGCACCCCCATAGTGATAGGGACCGTACACACGCGTGTGTACGGTCCGAACTACTATGGCGTACACGTACGCCAGCACTCCCATAGTGATAGGGACCCTACACACGCGTGTACGGTCCGTATCACTATGGCGTACGCATACGCCAGCACTCCCATAGTGATAGGGACCCTACACACGCCCTCAGAGCGTATGTACGGTGCGTTTCACACCTGACAGTGGTGACAGGCGGCACACAGGAAGGAATTGAGCTGTCATACTTGGCCAAGGCTGGACATCAAGGCATTGTCTATGCAGTACTACATGTGTCGGGCACAGGTGGGTCAGGCTGTGATGTGGCACCATACTCCTGAGGTGTGAAGCTAATTAAAGTATGATGAGCTGTGTACACATGTCACGTGTGATGGTGCCCTATGTGCCACACATCCCCTTCACTCCTTTGACATGTGTGCATGTAGTACAGACTTGGTGGGCCATGCGTCACTGGCATGGCATAGTCACCGACACCCGCAAATGTCCCCTGATGCCAGGTACATGGAATGTTACCCCTGACAAGTGAATGCCCGTGTTGCACGCTGTAGCTATGTCATTTGTGTGTCATGTGTTCCCATAGGTTTGCTGTAGGTGTTTGGTCAAATGCATCTGCAGTTGCTGCAACCAACATGTGTCTGTGTGTAGATGGGCATGGCACACTGTTACGCACACCAGCACACATGTGTAATCCGACATAAGGTGTGTATGTATGCATCGACGCGGAGTTCCAAAACAAGGACATATCTGCATACTCTCAATGTATGTGTGATCAGTCTTGACATGTAATCCTTCATGGCAAGGTGTGTGGTCTGTCCTTATTCTATGACATGTGACCTGTGCCTCTAGTGTTCCGCAACCTGTCTGTACAATAAACATCCTTCTTCTGCACATATTTGGATGTCTGTAACTCCTGTAATGCGTCTGCCTGCTCACTTACACTGGCCCACAGCTAGTTTCATGGCATGGCATATTGAGGTTGAGAATCAACGTTTGTAGCTGGCTCTTGGTAGGAGTGTCACATGCCTGGCATACGTGTCCAGGGCATATTGCACAGACCTGACTCTGTATGTAGCATATGTGTATTGCCTGTTGAGCATGTGCTCAGTACATTGACATTGGTGGTGTACTGTACTCACTCTTCGTTGTCCCTTCTAATTCACTGCAGGGCTCCGCCTCTCCCTCGAGCAATTCCGGACTTGGCTGACCTGAGGGAACATGACTGTATACGCCGCTACCGCTTCCCCCAACGTTTTATTG
The DNA here is from genome assembly GCF_964204655.1 of Triturus cristatus. Lineage (NCBI taxonomy): Eukaryota > Metazoa > Chordata > Amphibia > Caudata > Salamandridae > Triturus > Triturus cristatus. Next base: position 781,426,885 of record NC_140590.1, on the reverse strand, counting down.
AGGACTTGACGACACGGCTGGCACCACACCTCCAACCGCTACACAGGTATCCTACTGCACTGACACCCAAGATGAAGGTGATGGCAGCCTACATTTCTTTGCCACGGGTACCTTTCAACATACCATTGCCCATGTCGGTGGCATGTCCCAAACCATGTTCAGCCGTGTTCTGCATGAGTTTTTTAGAGGCACTGTTGGAGCACCTGGATGAGTTCATTAAATTCCCAACTCCTGAGCAGTTGACAGGTGTCAAGCGTGAGTTCTATGCCCTGGGAGGGATGCCCCATGTCATTGGGTCCATAGATGGAACACATGTGGCTTTGGTACCACCACAGGCACAGGAGGTAGCGTATAGGAACCGCAAGCATTACCACTCCATTAATGCCCTTGTGGTGTGTCTTGCCAACATGGTGATTTCACATGTCTGTGCTCGTTTTCCAGGATCAGCACACGATGCCTACATCATGAGGCGTAGCAGGTTGCCTGAAATGATGCTGCAGCTGCGCAATGAACAAGCATGTATTGTTGGTGGGTATGCTCTGGCAGTCCTGTATTTAACGTCATCTTCCTGTCTTACTGCTTCTCCTGACCCACTCTTGTCCATGATGTTTCCATGTAAGGGACGCTGGCTATCCCAACATGCCATGGCTGATCACGCCTCTCCGCAACCCCAGCACGGCTGCCGATCACCGCTACAACAACGCCCATGGGCGGACCAGGCGAGTGATAGAGAGGACGTTTGGCCTCCTGAAGAGCCGATTCCGTTGCCTCCACAAGACCGGTGGCGCACTCCCATATGCACCGGCGAAGGTCTGCAAGATATTCCTTGTGTGCTGCATGCTGCACAACATGGCAGTGGAGAAAGCTGTGCCACTCATCCTGGATCCAGATGAGCAGGACCATCCACCCGTGGAGGATGAAGGGCTTGGTCACGAGGCAAGTGATGTGGAGGAGGAGGAGGCGGTAGAGGACATGCGGAGTCGGCTTATACGCAACTTCTTTGCTTAGTGGTGAGTTCCAGTGTCTGAGTGTGCACGCATTGGGCCGTGTGTGGCAAGTGTTGCAATGTGTGTGTCCATCTGCATGTCTGCCAAGTGAGTCAGATGTGTGTTTGGATGTGTCACTCGAGTGATGGTGCAATAGAAGAATGTTTTTCCAGAGTCATCATTGTCACCTAGCATGTTGACAACCTTATACGTGTCGAGTACATGCACATGCATGCGGATGTGCTTCTTTTGGCTGACTTCTGGTGTGTCTCCCATCCACAGGTACTTGCGCATGCTGTCTGCTGGTGGCATTGTTGTGCTCCTGCTATTCCTCATGAACACAGCAACATGTGCTGAATCAGCGTTACATGCACGGACAAGTTCGAAAATCTCCTTCGGGTAAGGGATGCAGCACAGCTTTTTGGGAGTGGTATTTGTTTTGAATGTGTGTGCACTGCTCCTGTTCATGTTTGGATACTTTACATACATGTAGAATCACCATGGGGCACATGACATGGAGCTGAATTCACCTGAATTGATGGTCAGACTTGGTGACACTCATCTGTAATGGGATTGTGGATTGTGATGGAGCCATCAATGTGTGTATCACTGCCCTCGGAAACATACGGGTTGCACCGGGTTTACATGGTGTGTGAATTCCCCATTAGGGGCTCAATGGTGTATAGCAGCCTCTCCGTGAGCAGCAGGGGGTGTTTAGCTGTAACCCGTCACTTGTGTGCCAGTGGCATGGATTTCCAGCATCTGTGGTGGTAAGGGGGTGCCAGTGTTGGTCCCACGTGTTCATCCACATGACCTGTGTTTGTGTTGACAGAGTTGCATTAGCATTCCGACACACATGAGTAATAAAGGTGTCCCTCTGCCTCCAAGGTGCCTCATCTCTGTCAATGGTGGTCTGTTGCCACTGTGCATGCGGCATGTCTGGCATTGTTCTCAGAGATGGTGCATATGAGTCTATGTGTAGAGTAGCAAGATGCAAGCTGTTTGTCAGGGATTAGATTCTGTATTGTGCATGATGTCCATGGCTGTGTAGGTATTGTGGCATGTCAGTCTCCACGACGGCCACTGTGCTGCATGTGAATCCATTGTGTGTGTGTGTGCCATGTTGAACCAGACATTCCTTCCTTGACATACACCTTTTGCATAGTTCCTTCCTGAGATCCTTTTCTTTGTGTGCTACTTGTGGCATTGTTTTCTTGACATGGCGCATGCTGCTGCAGGCCCTGCAGCAAGGGCACCCAGTGTCCACGCAAACGAGCTGGTGTTCATCATGGATTGCTTGCTGACATGTGCTATGCTGATCAGCAGCATCTGTGCCTCATGCGGCAGCACACTCTGCATTATGCACAAGATCCCCAGTTCCATCAACCTCAAGGCAAGAGGGAGACCATCCCCCAGGTCAACTACGACATCCGTGTCTAATCCTACCCTGCACTCTACGGACATGTGCGTTAGAAATCCCATGATACTTGTCCACATCCAGGGTGCATCTGCACACCTCTGCTACTACATCCGGCGACCAGGCCACATCAACGTCCAACAGAGATGGGGGGAGTGGATCACTGCCAGCTACAGGATGACCTTATCAATCCACGCACACACTCAGGATGCAGCCCACAACCACAACACAACCTTGTGGCACTGTGATCCAACACCCAATTGTGCCATCTCCATGCATCCAAACCTTGGCTGGCCCACCATTCTCCACATCCACCTGACTCAAGCATGCAGGACATGGTTCTGCCACGTGTCTACACATACCTGGGACTCCCACCCCAGGACACTCCACATGATCCCTGACCTCTGCGCATGACTGTTGCTCTTCTAAATATGTCTGTAGGCACAGTTGTGCGGGCACCCCCTCAGCTGGTTGGGCCCATCACGGGTGAGTATGGTGCTCCATGTCTGTCTTGGATGGTACATTGTGACCCATATGTGTCCTGTGCCAGACTTAGACCCCAGGGTATGGATGTTTGGAGTTACTTCTGAAATCAGGCATGGTTTGACTTTACAACACACACATGTAGTGGAATAATGCAAACTGACGGCATCATCTTGTGATTGTGATGATTTTTATTGGTGCTGGGGTACGTGTTTGGGGGGGTGACAAGAGGTGCTTGGCGGGAGTGTAGAATCCAAAGTTCACAGGAGGAGTTGGTATCCTGCCATTGAAAGTCATCAGAGTCTGTGCCACAGTCTTTGTCAACATTGGTCAGACAGTGACCAGCAAGGCCATGTGGCAGAGAATGTCAGTTGCTGCTGTGCTGCTGTTGGGCCAGAGGGCCAGGTGCCAGGCCAGGTGACCTTGGAGATGGTGATGTTCCGCTGAGTCTCACGGTCTTTTGCGTGGACGACCCACCTTCCTGCGGGGACCCTCAGAAGCTGGCCTTGACGATGCTAGGGACGCTCCGTCAGATGAATCCTCCTCCTCCTCCCTCCCTGTTTCTGGTGCTGGTCTACGCCTGGTGGCACAGGGAGGGTTTGCCAGGCTTTGGGCGATCTGACGGAGTGATTGGCTCACGTCCCTGTGCACCGCCAGGAGCTCAGCCAGTCTTGCCTCCATTCGTCCATGGTGTTGTAGATGACTGGCATGATGCTCGACCTGCAGGGTCTTCATCTCATTGAGGGTCTCCACTACCTGGTCGATGCCTCTGGAGTCACGCCGGTATGCGTCCAGGATGTTTCTGACGTGTGACATTACCGGTTCCTGAGCCAACTGGTCAGGTTCGCGCCTCCGCCGTCCTCCACTCCCACCACCCCTGCCCACTTGCGCCTGGCCTGCCGTTGTGGGCACATCGGGTCTCCGGGACCCCTGAGGGATGGCATTTGCGGTGTCGCCTGCCTCCTCCTGGGAGCCCGGAGAACCTTGTCCCTCCTGGACAGACTGGCTGTGTTGTTGTGTGTGGGCAGGGCTCCTGGGTGTCTCCTGGGATGTGGCAGGAATGGGGGTGGTGGTTGGCACAGTTGTACCTGACGCAGGTGCTGCAGGTGGTTGGACACCAGAGGGGCCAGGTTGGTCTGGGTCATCCATGGAGTGGTGAGAGTCGTCGCTGCCGGTGGGGTCCTCTTCACGCAGAGCCTGGTCCTGTGAGTCTTCCCGACGATGACCTGTGTGTGAGAGAGACAGTGTTAATTGTGTTACATGCGACATCCATGTTTCATTCATTTTTGAGTTGGCACAGTTCCTCTGGGTGGTTGGATTTGGCTAGCATTCCTCTCACAGTGCACTTGTGCATGGGTATGTCCCTTGGCCACAACTTTCGACACTTTACCTATGTATGACACAATCTTAGTTGATGCATCTTTTGGGAACGCAGTCAGCAGTGTAGTGAGCGGGCGTAGCATGCCATGCAGAGCCGCCTTATGTGTTGCACAGTACGTGGCCAAATGGTGTTTTTTCCATGCTATTTGAGAATGCAGGTAGGTAACTTAACAATTTGTGACAGGGTTCTGACAAACACAGTGGGTGGGTATACTGGGTGTAAGGTTGTGTTTGTGCCTGCAGCACGGATGTACTCGTGCACAGATTGACACATGGTCCAGTGTTTATCAAAGGTTGAAGGGGGGGGGTTCACGCAGTGCCAAACCTTGTCTACATGCACAAAGTCCACCTGCTGACGAGCGGACATGGCCACACCACCCAAGGGTGATTTGGTCTCCCTCTGTCTCCCTTTCTCCCTCCCTCTGTCAGCCTCCTCCCTCTGTCCGTCTCCCTCTGTCTCCCTTTCTCCCTCCCTCTGTCAGCCTCCTCCCTCTGTCCGTCTCCCTTTCTCCCTCCCTCTGTCATCCTCCTCCCTCTGTCCGTCTCCCTTCCTCCCTCCCTCTGTCAGCCTCCTCCCTCTGTCCGTCTCCCTTTCTCCCTCCCTCTGTCAGCCTCCTCCCTCTGTCCGTCTCCCTTTCTCCCTCCCTCTGTCAGCCTCCTCCCTCTGTCCGTCTCCCCTTCTCCCTCCCTCTGTCAGCCTCCTCCCTCCCTCTGTCTGTCTCCCTGGGTCCACCTCTGTCTCTGTCCCTCTCTCTGCCCCTCTCCCTCCCTCTGTGTGTCACCCTCTGTCACCTCAGCCCAGCTTCCTGGGCACACACAGTTTGCAGGTCTTTCAAAGGCCATTGGCTTGTTCATGTGGGTTTGTTTCTTCTCTGCCGGCACCCATTGGGCGGAGTGTCTGAGTCTGCGCTGCTGCTGAGGCGGTGTGTGCTGACACTCTTTCAGTGTGATGCGTCTTCATTAGCTGCTGTTATGTGCAAATTGTGCCTTCATACCCATGTCGTCCTGCAACGCGGCCACCATTAGCAGGCAAAACAGTACTGTGTGGGGACACACTGTTTGTATGGCTGTGCCCTAAGCCATATGGGCTGAGGGCATTGTTGTGTGCTTCGGAGTTGCTCTATGTTAGTTTTGAGGCCCACCCTCCCGGCATCGGGGACATCCTGTCTTGTGTTGGTGTGTTGTGTGGCCTGTGACTTGGCATGGCCTTGCTTGGGGCATGAGGCATGGAGGCGCTAGTGGCATGTGTGTGTTTTTGGAGTGTGGTTGTGTACGGTGCTGGCTTTGGGGGGGTTGCGTGCATGATTGGTATTTGGGTTGTATATGGCGTTCCCCCCATGTGAGGTGAGTTGTTTGTGTACTCACCAGGCTCTCGGACTCCTTCTAGTCCGTCTACTCCCACCGGCGGCAGCGTGGCCATCACCTTCTCCTCCCAGGGATGGTAGTGTACAGGTCTGCGGGACGGACCTCCTCCAGTGATGTTGGCCTGGTTGTGGTCGTCCGTCATTTTGCGGCGGACCGTCCTCCGCAGATCGTACCACCTGGCTTGGCACTCATGCCTGGTCCTTCTGGTGGCCCCAACAGCATTCACGGAATTGACTATCCTCTCCCACACGGAAGATTTTTCGGATATGCTGGTCCGTCTGAAGCAATGTTCCAAAGAGCTGTGGTTCGACTCTGACGATTTCGTCGACAAGGACCTCCAGCTCCTCCTTTGTGAACTTTGGATTCTTGTTAGTGGGCATGGTGTGGGGTGTGGGTGTGGATGGTTGTGGGGGTGTGGGTGTGGATGGTTGTGGGTGTGTGAGTGTGGTTGTGCAGGTGTGTGTGTGTGAATGTGATGAGGGTGTGTTTGTGATGGTGGTTGTGTGAAGGAGTGCAAGTGTAAGGTGTATTGATGTATGTAGTATGGTGCAGTGCGTTGTCTCTGTGGTCTGGCAGTAGGGGATCTGTTGCAAAGGATCATGGTTTGTGTGTGCTGGGCCTTTTTATTGGTCCATTTGTGGGTGTGGCTGTGTTTGAACTTTGGGTGGGTGTGTTATAAGGAGTGGTAGTGGTTTGGGCCTCTGTTTAGCTGTTTGTCAGTTGCAGGTCAGTGTATAGGATGTATTTGGCCTTGTTGGATATGTTTTGTGGTGTTGTGTGCCTCGAATTGACTCTCCTTGTGTTTTTTTGGTTTGTCCTGGTTCAGTACGAGTGTTTTTTACGTCTGTACGGTGCGTACATGGGCCATGTTGTTGTACAGTGCTGTCCTTTGCTATGGCTTAGTACGACTCGTACATGCGCGATGTTGGGTGAGGGTGCTGGTGTGTGTGCCTGGGGTAGGGTGCGTACGAACACGGGCAGGGTGTTGGTCCGCACCGTCCATCGGTGGTGGTGTTTCGCACTGTACATACAGGGGGGGCTGGGTGTAGGGTCCGTACATACACTGGTGGGGTGGGGGTACGGTCCTTACATACACGGGTGGGGGTGCAGTCCGTACATACACTGGTGGGGTGGGGGTACGGTCCGTACATACACTGGTGGGGAGGGGGTATGGTCCATACATACACAGGTGGGGAGTTGGTACGCTCCATGCATACACGGGTGGGGGTACGGTCTGTACATACACGGGTGGGGGTACGGTCCGTACATACACTGGTGGGGTGGGGGTACGGTCCGTACATACACGGGTGGGGGTACGGTCCGTACATACACAGGTGGGGTGGGGGTACGGTCCGTACATACATGGGTGGGGTGGGGGTACGGTCCGTACATACACGGGTGGGGGTACGGTCCGTACATACACGGGTGGGGTGTGGGTACGGTCCGTACATACACGGGTGGGGGTACGGTCCGTACATACATGGGTGGGGTGTGGGTACGGTCCGTACATACACAGGTGGGATGGGGTTACGGTCCGTACATACACGGGTGGGGGTACTGTCCGTACATACATGGGTGGGGTGTGGGTACGGTCCGTACATACACGGGTGGGGAGTTGGTACGCTCCATGCATACATGGGTGGGGGTACGCTCCATGCATACACTGGTGGGGGTTCGGCGCGTACATCCACGGCCGGGGGGCGTTTTTGCACGTACATGCGGGGTCTGTGGTCGGGTGTCTCCATGGTTGCTATGGGAGTTCGGTCCGTACGGTGTTTTTTCCATACAGTTGTGAAATCGAAAGGACGGGAGTGATCGTACTTGCGCGGTCGGACTTCATTTTTCCGATTCATACTGTAAATCGTCTGGGGATGTGTCGGACACAATTTCCGACCCGAGGACGTGTGGGGAAATTTTCCCGATGTGATTCGTATGGAGTTTTTCCCATGCGAATCGTACTTGGCAGTTTGTACGCTACTTGTACGATTCGTACGGAAAAAAATCCGAATACAATTCGGACGGGGGAAATTTTTCCAGGATCGGAATCGGCACCTAAATATCCACCCAGACTCCACTGACTTCCCATCACTGACTCTCATGTGTTAATATTTGGGACCCTTCCTAAGCTTCTCATTTCTAGAATGAAAGAGTGCACCCCAGCTGTGTGTTGGGCAGCAACATTCTTCTGACTTACATTAGAATTAATGCCAAAGATGCCAGGAGCTCTTTTCCCTTAAACACTTAGAGACTGGTTCACAGCTGCATTTGTAAGTCTGGCAAATAGTACCAAAGAATTACTTGTTAACATGCTCTTTCATGCCTTTGTGAATCAGCTCTAAAACATCCAACTCCCTTTTAGTAAAAGTGCAACTATGTCACAGTCCTTTCTGTCTATACTAAGAGCCATATTTATCAAAAGGTAACTCAGCATGTCACCATGCTGCACTGTGCTGCGTTGCAGGGAAATGGCAGGAATGTGCCCTAATTATCACAGTATGGTGCATCCCAGCGCTGATGCACAATGGGCGGCCTAGATTTAACCCCTTCCCCGCTCATGACGGAACCGTTCCGTCATGAGCCACGGTTGGCGTGTGCTCATGACGGAACGGTTCCGTCATGACAATCCTGTTGGCGGCCGCTCCGCCTGCGCGGCGCTGTTTCCCCGCCTGTGCGGGGCGACAACGCAAATGGGCGGAGTCATGACGGAACCGTTCCGTCATGAGCACAGCTCAACTGTGGCTCATGACGGAGCGGCTCCGTCATGAGCACAGGCCCACCGCGCTGCCCCCCTGCCCCCACCAGCGCTGCAGCGGAATGTCCGCAGCAGCGAAGGGGTTAATGGTAAATCTGGGGATGCATCAAAATCCATGGGTGTAGTGTGAGAACACCCACGCAATGCCCATGTAACACCTCCCTGGGGCTGAGTAACGCAACGCACCGATTTGCACTGCATTGTGTTACCCTGGATTTATCAAGTCACTCAGGGCCACGCAAAGTGTCCATGCGTGACTTGATAAATCGCATTTTGGGGTTGCGTCACACATGCACCATGTTGCGTGGTGACACAACCCCAACATAAATATGACCCCAACCGTCTATGAAGATTGCCTGAATACTCCCATTTTTAGACATTCTGTGGCCAATTCACAAAGGTATACAACGTTTACAAAGCAACTTTTACACCGCACTACCATTACAACGAAACTGTAACAACGCGAAATCTGTTACAACGCATGCCATTACAACGCATGCCATTACAACGAAATGCACTAGATGGCGTACTAACATTAGAAATAGTGTAGTTTTACTATCCAAACACCTTCCCTACTGCAACGTGGACTGGAGTTAGAATAGTAAATTATACATTTCTAATGTCAGCACTCCATCTAGTGTACGTCGTTGTAAAAGCATGCGTTGTAAAGGCTTGCGTTGTAACAGATCTTGCGGTGTAAAAAATGCGTTGTAACGGCATGCGGTGTAAAAGCATGCGTTGTAACGTCATACATCCATTCACAAATGCATGTAAGAGTGCATTAAACAGTACTACAGGAGTATTATTTTACGTACTCTTTTGCCTTTTTCAATAGGATGATGTTTACTTTGGGAATTTCCTACCTTGTGTTTTGAAGTCAGGGGTGGTTTCTCCATTATGGCTCTGTGGCTGTGACCCTCTGAAATGCCTATTTGTTTACCTCAATGCATATTAAATAGATTGATTTTTTTTAGAGATATGGTCGTATCTTTAAACAAATCAATGTATTTAAGTCTGGACTGTCTGTCCCAGGCTGCCTGCCCCAACTTGCTCTCAAGCAGGAGACCAAAGCCAGGCAGTAAAGCAGCTTTCTGCAATGTGATGCATGACACAGAGCTTAACTTTCTAAAGCCCTTCATTGTCATTGTAGTCTATGCTAGTATGTACTGAAGCCAGTGATAATGTCAGTGTCACCATTTTGAGCGTCGGAGTCTCCATTCCTGCATGGGCCAGAAGTCCATCAGTCACAGGCATGGATACCACCCTTTCCCATTCGTTCCATAGTAGGAGTAGATGCAATCACGTTTGATTTGGAGCCTTGTCATTGGTAATGGTTAGTGTTATAATGTTGATGTTAAGTATATTGTGCTGAGACCCCTGGTGACGCGAACCTCCCAATGTGACAACCCAGACCCTAACTGCAGGTCTCTGGCCCCTTTAGAAGTGGAGCTGCTGTATTTGTTCTACCACAAAATTGATCCAAAAGACAACCAAGGTTTTTGTTCCCTTGCCAAGTAGATCCAAATATCCAAGTCAAACGCAAAGGGAGTAATATGTGCTTACAGTAAAAACAGTTACATGCTGTATGGTGTTAAAACTGGCCCTATCTTCATGTCATTAACAGTTATGCCAAAAACATGTAATGATTTACGAATAATGAATGTTATGCATGTCAACTATTTACTTCCACTTTTGTTTTCACATGCTTTACTTAATCTTGCATTCCCCAAGAGATACTCGCTATTTCATAATTTTGTGTGTTCTGTATTTTCTTGTGCATCCTATTACTCTTGTATAGTGAATACTTTGAGTCATTCCTAGAGTTTATGAGGTGTTTTGATTGAGAGATCTGGCTCCGAGGCTGAAGGCAAAGCAAGGCGCCTGTCAGTGGGCTGGCCTTTCTGCAGAGTGTACAAAACAATAGTCATGTATTCCAGTTGCAATTGCAATTTTGTGTAAATGTGTGTGAAGGGATGCAGAGATGGCAAAATATTTTCAAGGCAAAAGTCAAGGAAAATAAAGTGGGTAAAATGTGAGTGGGTATAGAGTATGTGGGGGGTGGTGAAGTGAGGGAGATACGAGGAAGTGCATTTGGAGGACAGTGAAAAGAGGATGCTGAGAAGGAAAGTGATGAGGTTAAAGATGTGCAGATGAACGAATTATTCAGTGAAAAGGGGCATACATGTTTAGTATTCCTTACAAAGGCCTCGATAATATTTGTCACAATCTTACAATTAAAACATTTCCAATCTTAATTATTTATAACAAATCATTTTTGTTACTCATTTATCTTAAACAGCTAACAACCATTGACAAAGTCAATAGTACTGACAGGATTTAGGTGTATGTCAGTTGTTATATCTCTGAATGTAGCTTCTCAGAGACAAACCAAAATACCGGTGGGGTAGTACACTATGAAAATCACAGAAATGTATTTTACATGCTCCATTCAGGAGAGCCCAGACTTTTTTCATTCCACTTAAATACCTGTCTGCACATATTTCTATATGGCTGATTGCAGCACGCAACTGTGGGTGCTTCCCGAAGCCTGGTCAGAGTATTTTCTTACAAAGTCGATTCCACGTGCAGTGCAAGACACTGGGCAAGCACACACTTGAAACGGCCTGAAGTTGTTGGGCTGTACAATTTGCACATTACAGTAACTGTTGAACATATTAATGCAGCAAGACATTGGGCAGTTTTTTATGTGTGTAATATTTCAAGACTATACCTTCCCACTGCTTTATAAACCTTGCTTTCTCACTAAATTAATTTGCTTTAAAATGCACCATTTGCCAATCTTTTTTCAATATTTTCTTGGTGTTTGGACCCCCAGTACCCCACGTTTGTCCATTAAGCTTACTTGCTTCACTCGTACATAAAACTCAACACAACTTTTACGTCCTGCAACCTTCAAATGTCACCAGCCGCCACTGTTTCGAAGTCGGTGAGTCAATTTATGTCATTATGAAGTCCTTTAAGACTTACGCCCCTTTATAGATATCTACATACTCGTAAGGCTTCTTTAAGAACAATGGTGCTAGCCTCCTGCTGTCTCCTGGGGAAAGTGCAGAAAATGTAAAGTGGTAGAAACAAAGGAGAGCTTTGGGTTGAAAAACAATGTTGGGGCCCAAATGAGCGGGAATAGACGGGTACAGACCACATTTCGGGTTGCAGTTACCATCCCACAAAACATCACCAGCAGGCACTCATACACCCTGCACCTCATTCCCTTTGGACCCTCATTGCCCGCACCTTTCCCTAGCACAGTCATGTGGAGAGTGTGTCCCTTTAAGTGCATCACAGGGGAAGTCAACACTGTAATCGTGATACAAGGTGTGGAAATCCACCTTTATGACCCCTGAAAAGTTCTGAAATGTACATTAATACTTTAGGCCTTTATCTGAGTGGTGTTCAAAACATTGTGCAGTTGTTTTGTTTAATTCATGATCAGTGTGCCTACAACTACACAAATAGATCTGTCCTACAAAGCACACAGGAATGGATCTGCAAAGTTTTTTCCAGGTGTAGAAACAAACAATGTCTGGTATAGAAAGTGTGGCACTGCAAAGCATGCATCCGAGGGGCATTTACCTGTGTGTACCACCTCCAAATCTTTTGCATTACACCTTTGAGTGATCGCACACCAATGTGAGTGTTCAGGGAAATTGAGACACATCCAGGTCGACCCCCGAACAGCTGCAACTTCGTGGTATTCATAAACATTTTGCAATACATTTGGCACCTCACCTATCAGCACACATAATATATACTGCAATAGCCACAATGTAAGTGAAGCAGCACGCCAAAGTGTGCAATTATTGGCGGCCTTGACAGTAAGCTTGCTAAGATGGTGCAAACAAATATTAATAATTGGAGCATGAGCACCCGGAGGGGGGGACATAATCTTTGTTTCTTGGTTTAGGGCCTAGTTAGTAGAGTGTTTGAGGAAGTTCTGACACACCCGGAAATAAGATGCTACCCAGGAGACAGCTCTGTGCCATAGCAAGTGCATAGGGCCTCTTTATGTTTGCAAACCAGCAAATATGCCTCTTTGACTGTCGAGGCTTGTCTTAGGGCTGGTAACAAGACCAGACCTAGATTCCATGTATGGTATGCTATCAAAAGACAGCTCTTAGTCCTTAATTCTTTACTTGTTAATTATGGAATGCTGCCTTTCTGAGATCAACTCAAGTATTTTCATCTGTTTATGATGGCTTTTCCTTAAGGCAATTCAAAGGTCTCTATTGCCATTCGTACCCTGTCGGCCGGGAACTCTTCTCTGTTTTTTTTTTGTCTCGCCTGGCGTTAGCAGTGCACAGCGCTGCACGCCATGCGAGGCTTTTTGTAATCAATTCATGATGTGCACGTGTACGGAGGGACAAAGATGGCGACGGGCTGTCCACATACAGCTTCAAATGCACGCTCATAGCGTTAGCAGCGCACAGCGCTGCTCGCCATGCGAGGGCTTTTTGTAATTAATTCACGATGTGCACACGTACGGAGGGACAAAGATGGCGTCGGGCTGTCCACATACAGCTTCAAATGCACGCGCATGTGGACAGCCCAACGCCATCTTTGTCCCTCCGTACGCGGGCAAATGTAAAAAGCCCTCGCATGGCAAGGGCAGCGCTGTGCGCTGCTAACGCCGTCGGGCTGTCAACATGGGCGTGCAAATGCACGTGCGTGTATTCGGACCTGACTGGACTGGGACATGTATCTTTTTAAGTATTTTAAATTTGACGTTTCCAATTAGTCCAACATCTAAGAATCATTAGCCAACAATAAAATATGACATGTTGTTCTTTTACAGAGCTTACTAGAGCCCTTTCTGTAGTTTCTAAGCGCCGTGAAAAACGTGTGCTTGCAGAATGCAGTGTGAAGACACTCGTGTGATCCCTCTCGGCAGGATGAAAAGCCTTGGTCCTGCCGGGATCGAATTCGCTGAACCAGCCTGCAGGCTGCGTTCCCTTACACCATTCACACTGCCAGGACACCGACTTCATTGATTTTTTTGTTTTTTTAAAGAATGTCGCAGTTCCTGATAAAAGCGATTATTTTACTGCCCCGCCTCACAGTCTGGCCGGAAACTAACCCAGAGAAGTGGTGTTTATTTTAATTGTATTTCTTTTCTGCCCTCATGTGCTGACTCCGTTCCTAAGTCCATGCAGCATACACCCGAGGCGGCCAGCACAGCATGAGCCCCGGCGCTCCCAGAGACCTCTGCGTCACACACTCGTCATCCCAGCGCCATGCAGTCCTGGAGCACGTGACAAAGCGATCTACGAAACACTGGCCTCATAAACATGTTAACACATGCATGCACTGTGCTCTGGGAGATTGAAACATGTTATATATATATATATATATATCCAACATCAAAGGTTTCCCACTTAGAAGAGCATTTGAGCAGCTCACTGTAGCGTTATTGTGGCACTTCAAAGACCAGCAGGCTCTGGGTGAGCCAACGCCCACTGGGGCAGGTGATAATCATTATAAAATGCCGGTGCTCTTTGCAATGTTAAAAGAAGCCTCTGAAGAAATGCTCGTGGAGCATGAAACGCGTCAGGCAACAAATTCTTTTGGACTCTGTTTTCATTGCCCTGCGCTGTTTTCCTGCACATTAAAACGAAGATTTACCTACCTGTAAGCTGGCTCTTCTAAGTGGGAAACTTTTGATGTTGGATATATTACGGCTGATCCCGGTCGGGGAAGAGCCCTGCCACAGAGGTGTGGACCGAGCTGCAGGTATTATGCAAGCAGCACTGAGGGCAGGAAGGTCGTGATGCAGGTCAGAGGGCAGCGCAGAGACTTTGAGACATTTTCCATACCCACTGTGGTGTTTTATTTTAATGAAAACTGACATTGCATTTGAGCAGCTCACTGTAGCGTTATTGTGGCACTTCAAAGACCAGCAGGCTCTGGGTGAGCCAACGCCCACTGGGGCAGGTGATAATCATTATAAAATGCCGGTGCTCTTTGCAATGTTAAAAGAAGCCTCTGAAGAAATGCTCGTGGAGCATGAAACGCGTCAGGCAACAAATTCTTTTGGACTCTGTTTTCATTGCCCTGCGCTGTTTTCCTGCACATTAAAACGAAGATTTACCTACCTGTAAGCTGGCTCTTCTAAGTGGGAAACTTTTGATGTTGGATATATTACGGCTGATCCCGGTCGGGGAAGAGCCCTGCCACAGAGGTGTGGACCGAGCTGCAGGTATTATGCAAGCAGCACTGAGGGCAGGAAGGTCGTGATGCAGGTCAGAGGGCAGCGCAGAGACTTTGAGACATTTTCCATACCCACTGTGGTGTTTTATTTTAATGAAAACTGACATTGCATTTGAGCAGCTCACTGTAGCGTTATTGTGGCACTTCAAAGACCAGCAGGCTCTGGGTGAGCCAACGCCCACTGGGGCAGGTGATAATCATTATAAAATGCCGGTGCTCTTTGCAATGTTAAAAGAAGCCTCTGAAGAAATGCTCGTGGAGCATGAAACGCGTCAGGCAACAAATTCTTTTGGACTCTGTTTTCATTGCCCTGCGCTGTTTTCCTGCACATTAAAACGAAGATTTACCTACCTGTAAGCTGGCTCTTCTAAGTGGGAAACTTTTGATGTTGGATATATTACGGCTGATCCCGGTCGGGGAAGAGCCCTGCCACAGAGGTGTGGACCGAGCTGCAGGTATTATGCAAGCAGCACTGAGGGCAGGAAGGTCGTGATGCAGGTCAGAGGGCAGCGCAGAGACTTTGAGACATTTTCCATACCCACTGTGGTGTTTTATTTTAATGAAAACTGACATTGCATTTGAGCAGCTCACTGTAGCGTTATTGTGGCACTTCAAAGACCAGCAGGCTCTGGGTGAGCCAACGCCCACTGGGGCAGGTGATAATCATTATAAAATGCCGGTGCTCTTTGCAATGTTAAAAGAAGCCTCTGAAGAAATGCTCGTGGAGCATGAAACGCGTCAGGCAACAAATTCTTTTGGACTCTGTTTTCATTGCCCTGCGCTGTTTTCCTGCACATTAAAACGAAGATTTACCTACCTGTAAGCTGGCTCTTCTAAGTGGGAAACTTTTGATGTTGGATATATTACGGCTGATCCCGGTCGGGGAAGAGCCCTGCCACAGAGGTGTGGACCGAGCTGCAGGTATTATGCAAGCAGCACTGAGGGCAGGAAGGTCGTGATGCAGGTCAGAGGGCAGCGCAGAGACTTTGAGACATTTTCCATACCCACTGTGGTGTTTTATTTTAATGAAAACTGACATTGCATTTGAGCAGCTCACTGTAGCGTTATTGTGGCACTTCAAAGACCAGCAGGCTCTGGGTGAGCCAACGCCCACTGGGGCAGGTGATAATCATTATAAAATGCCGGTGCTCTTTGCAATGTTAAAAGAAGCCTCTGAAGAAATGCTCGTGGAGCATGAAACGCGTCAGGCAACAAATTCTTTTGGACTCTGTTTTCATTGCCCTGCGCTGTTTTCCTGCACATTAAAACGAAGATTTACCTACCTGTAAGCTGGCTCTTCTAAGTGGGAAACTTTTGATGTTGGATATATTACGGCTGATCCCGGTCGGGGAAGAGCCCTGCCACAGAGGTGTGGACCGAGCTGCAGGTATTATGCAAGCAGCACTGAGGGCAGGAAGGTCGTGATGCAGGTCAGAGGGC
Organism: Triturus cristatus; assembly: GCF_964204655.1. Lineage (NCBI taxonomy): Eukaryota > Metazoa > Chordata > Amphibia > Caudata > Salamandridae > Triturus > Triturus cristatus. The sequence goes on along the minus strand of NC_140590.1, from coordinate 781,410,837 downwards.
AGCGCAGAGACTTTGAGACATTTTCCATACCCACTGTGGTGTTTTATTTTAATGAAAACTGACATTGCATTTGAGCAGCTCACTGTAGCGTTATTGTGGCACTTCAAAGACCAGCAGGCTCTGGGTGAGCCAACGCCCACTGGGGCAGGTGATAATCATTATAAAATGCCGGTGCTCTTTGCAATGTTAAAAGAAGCCTCTGAAGAAATGCTCGTGGAGCATGAAACGCGTCAGGCAACAAATTCTTTTGGACTCTGTTTTCATTGCCCTGCGCTGTTTTCCTGCACATTAAAACGAAGATTTACCTACCTGTAAGCTGGCTCTTCTAAGTGGGAAACTTTTGATGTTGGATATATTACGGCTGATCCCGGTCGGGGAAGAGCCCTGCCACAGAGGTGTGGACCGAGCTGCAGGTATTATGCAAGCAGCACTGAGGGCAGGAAGGTCGTGATGCAGGTCAGAGGGCAGCGCAGAGACTTTGAGACATTTTCCATACCCACTGTGGTGTTTTATTTTAATGAAAACTGACATTGCATTTGAGCAGCTCACTGTAGCGTTATTGTGGCACTTCAAAGACCAGCAGGCTCTGGGTGAGCCAACGCCCACTGGGGCAGGTGATAATCATTATAAAATGCCGGTGCTCTTTGCAATGTTAAAAGAAGCCTCTGAAGAAATGCTCGTGGAGCATGAAACGCGTCAGGCAACAAATTCTTTTGGACTCTGTTTTCATTGCCCTGCGCTGTTTTCCTGCACATTAAAACGAAGATTTACCTACCTGTAAGCTGGCTCTTCTAAGTGGGAAACTTTTGATGTTGGATATATTACGGCTGATCCCGGTCGGGGAAGAGCCCTGCCACAGAGGTGTGGACCGAGCTGCAGGTATTATGCAAGCAGCACTGAGGGCAGGAAGGTCGTGATGCAGGTCAGAGGGCAGCGCAGAGACTTTGAGACATTTTCCATACCCACTGTGGTGTTTTATTTTAATGAAAACTGACATTGCATTTGAGCAGCTCACTGTAGCGTTATTGTGGCACTTCAAAGACCAGCAGGCTCTGGGTGAGCCAACGCCCACTGGGGCAGGTGATAATCATTATAAAATGCCGGTGCTCTTTGCAATGTTAAAAGAAGCCTCTGAAGAAATGCTCGTGGAGCATGAAACGCGTCAGGCAACAAATTCTTTTGGACTCTGTTTTCATTGCCCTGCGCTGTTTTCCTGCACATTAAAACGAAGATTTACCTACCTGTAAGCTGGCTCTTCTAAGTGGGAAACTTTTGATGTTGGATATATTACGGCTGATCCCGGTCGGGGAAGAGCCCTGCCACAGAGGTGTGGACCGAGCTGCAGGTATTATGCAAGCAGCACTGAGGGCAGGAAGGTCGTGATGCAGGTCAGAGGGCAGCGCAGAGACTTTGAGACATTTTCCATACCCACTGTGGTGTTTTATTTTAATGAAAACTGACATTGCATTTGAGCAGCTCACTGTAGCGTTATTGTGGCACTTCAAAGACCAGCAGGCTCTGGGTGAGCCAACGCCCACTGGGGCAGGTGATAATCATTATAAAATGCCGGTGCTCTTTGCAATGTTAAAAGAAGCCTCTGAAGAAATGCTCGTGGAGCATGAAACGCGTCAGGCAACAAATTCTTTTGGACTCTGTTTTCATTGCCCTGCGCTGTTTTCCTGCACATTAAAACGAAGATTTACCTACCTGTAAGCTGGCTCTTCTAAGTGGGAATCTTTTGATGTTGGATATATTACGGCTGATCCCGGTCGGGGAAGAGCCCTGCCACAGAGGTGTGGACCGAGCTGCAGGTATTATGCAAGCAGCACTGAGGGCAGGAAGGTCGTGATGCAGGTCAGAGGGCAGCGCAGAGACTTTGAGACATTTTCCATACCCACTGTGGTGTTTTATTTTAATGAAAACTGACATTGCATTTGAGCAGCTCACTGTAGCGTTATTGTGGCACTTCAAAGACCAGCAGGCTCTGGGTGAGCCAACGCCCACTGGGGCAGGTGATAATCATTATAAAATGCCGGTGCTCTTTGCAATGTTAAAAGAAGCCTCTGAAGAAATGCTCGTGGAGCATGAAACGCGTCAGGCAACAAATTCTTTTGGACTCTGTTTTCATTGCCCTGCGCTGTTTTCCTGCACATTAAAACGAAGATTTACCTACCCGTAAGCTGGCTCTTCTAAGTGGGAAACTTTTGATGTTGGATATATTACGGCTGATCCCGGTCGGGGAAGAGCCCTGCCACAGAGGTGTGGACCGAGCTGCAGGTATTATGCAAGCAGCACTGAGGGCAGGAAGGTCGTGATGCAGGTCAGAGGGCAGCGCAGAGACTTTGAGACATTTTCCATACCCACTGTGGTGTTTTATTTTAATGAAAACTGACATTGCATTTGAGCAGCTCACTGTAGCGTTATTGTGGCACTTCAAAGACCAGCAGGCTCTGGGTGAGCCAACGCCCACTGGGGCAGGTGATAATCATTATAAAATGCCGGTGCTCTTTGCAATGTTAAAAGAAGCCTCTGAAGAAATGCTCGTGGAGCATGAAACGCGTCAGGCAACAAATTCTTTTGGACTCTGTTTTCATTGCCCTGCGCTGTTTTCCTGCACATTAAAACGAAGATTTACCTACCTGTAAGCTGGCTCTTCTAAGTGGGAAACTTTTGATGTTGGATATATTACGGCTGATCCCGGTCGGGGAAGAGCCCTGCCACAGAGGTGTGGACCGAGCTGCAGGTATTATGCAAGCAGCACTGAGGGCAGGAAGGTCGTGATGCAGGTCAGAGGGCAGCGCAGAGACTTTGAGACATTTTCCATACCCACTGTGGTGTTTTATTTTAATGAAAACTGACATTGCATTTGAGCAGCTCACTGTAGCGTTATTGTGGCACTTCAAAGACCAGCAGGCTCTGGGTGAGCCAACGCCCACTGGGGCAGGTGATAATCATTATAAAATGCCGGTGCTCTTTGCAATGTTAAAAGAAGCCTCTGAAGAAATGCTCGTGGAGCATGAAACGCGTCAGGCAACAAATTTTTTTGGACTCTGTTTTCATTGCCCTGCGCTGTTTTCCTGCACATTAAAACGAAGATTTACCTACCTGTAAGCTGGCTCTTCTAAGTGGGAAACTTTTGATGTTGGATATATATATATATATATATTTTTTTTTTTTCCAAGATTTCACCAAAACCACGCCGCATTACTTCCTGGATGGGTGCTGCCACAGACGCTGGTGAGTCCGTCGATAAATTTCTCCAAACGTTGAGTCGTAGACAAAAACGTGGCGCACACACTTTGACAATATTTCAGAGTTCTTTATTCCGCTCCAATGGCAGACAAACGCGTTTCGGCCATGCTGGCCTTCGTCAATGTCGATGCTTACAATGTTTGCACTGAATTAATAAACTTTGTTCCACCCACGTCATTTTGAGTTAAAATGAAAAGAGGACTGCAGTATTCAAAGCTCTTTCAAATAAGGCAGATCTAAATCGCCGCCATTTTGAACTGGTAAGGAAGTACTATGTTCCTATACCTTGAGTTCTAGAGACATATATGTGGTACACATACATCATACTTGTTTTCCATTTTTTTGCAGGGTCATTCCTTAATTCATTAGAACACCCTTCCTTCACCGTATTACGCCCTGAATGGGCTGGGGACATTTAGACAAATACAAATATAACAGGCATGGCATCTAGTATTTTACAGAATAGTTCCTTAATTGATTAGAATAACTTTTCTTCATCATATTACGCCCTGGATGGGCAAGGAGCATATTGCCTATTATTTTCTAAAATTGTTCTCATTTCAGATCCCCATGAAAAAAATATATATATAACGCTCTAAATACACAGTTATCACCGCAGAGCCTCAGATTCTATCAGTTATGCTGTGGATGGGACGTATTAGCAATTAAAATTAATTGACTTTGTTACAAAAATCTCAATTCCTTAGGAGGGAGGAATATTCACAAAAGTACACATATATATGTATTCTTAAATTTTTGAAAGCCCATACTCTGTACTTTAGAGAGCCCAAGCTTCCACTTCTCTAAACAGTAAACAAGAAAACAATATTTTCTGAACAGTGTTACCCTTAATTCATTATACTGCTCTATATTTCTTACAGAACATACGATCATGATTCTTTTCTATGCTAAATTCTTTGAGCTTCATTTCTTCATCATATATTTTCCTTTTTGTTTTGCTTATCCTATATTTTCTTTTATTATGTTCTTTCATTCTATTTTACCTTAGTTGTTCTGAGGATTCTCATTTTCTTTTTCTTTTACTTTAACCTACATGTATCCACATCTCTTCCTCACAGTTTAATCCATATGGTGCCAGTGTGCGTAGTTCTATAATATATTTTGATTCTAACTTTCTGAGAGTTCTTATTCTATCACCCCCTCTTTTAAGGGGTGGAACTCGATCTAAATAGAAAAATTTCAAAAAATTGCTATCACTTTTATGTCTTTCAGCAAAGTGCCTGGCCACGGGATAGTTGTTATCAATTTTAGTTATTGCACGCATGTGCTCTAAAATTCTCTTCTTTGTCTGGTGTATCGTGCTCCCCACGTATCATAGGTTGCACGGACACACGAGACAATAAACTGTAGAGTCTGAGTTACAGTTGAGTAATTTGGGGACATTTTTAGATTGGTGATTTCCAAGAGTCAAATACGTTTTTGTTACTGTGTTATTTTTACAAGCCTTACATTTTAGGCATGGATAGAAGCCTTTGATATTGTGATGGCCTGTATCCTTTTTAGAAAAATAGCTATGTACTAGCATGTCCTTTAAGGAAATGTTTTTCCTATAGGTTATGCTTGGTTGTTTTGCCATTTTTTTGCCAATAACCACATCTGCCTGGAGCACACCCCAATGTTTTTTAAGAATTTTACGGATTTCTCCTGAATCCGAGGAGAAGGTTAGGATGAGTCTAGTGGTGCCATCATTGTTTTCTTTTGGGGGCTTACTTAGAAGATCTTCTCTTTTTCGTGTTTCTGCCCTTTCTGTTGCTGCCTTTAAAATATGTTGAGGGTACCCTCTCTGTCTGAAGCGTTCCACAGCTTCTTCAGTGGCTGCTTTATAGTTTTCTTTTGTGGTGTTGTTCTTTTTTAGACGAAGACATTCGCCATATGGTATACTGTTTACAAGACAGCGTGGATGCTGACTTGTAAAATGCAGGGTTGCATTCCCTGCCGTTGGTTTGCGAAATAGTCTTGTTTTAAGTACGCCACTGTCAGCGTATACCAGTAGATCTAAGTATGGTACTTCCCTTTCACTGATGGTCCCTGTGAAATGAAGATTTATGTCATTTTTGTTCAAGCTCTCAAGATATTCCTCTAGCTCTTGTTTAGTACCTGTCCATGTGAAAAATATATCGTCAATAAAGCGGGTCCAGCTTCCTATCTTCTGTGCCCACGCTTCATTGGTTCCTGCCCAGGCCACGTGCTTCTCCCACCAGCCCACGAACAAATTTGCGTAGCTGGGGGCGAAGCACGTGCCCATCACAGTACCCTGTTTTTGGATATACAATTGTTCACCAAAGGTGAAGATGTTGTTATTGAGACAAAATGATAAGAATTGTAAAATCATTTTGTTATGTTCTGTGTATTTTAATGGTCTCATTCTCAGGAAGGACTTTATGGCCATTTCTCCCTGGCCATGATGAATACTCGTGTATAAACTGGTGATGTCGAGAGTAACAAGAAGAAAAGAATCTTCCCAATTCATATTATCAATTATCTTGATGAAATCAGTACTGTCTTTTATATAAGATACTAGATCAAATACAAACGGGCATAGCACATTGTTCACCAGGATAGAAGTGTTTTCCAAAAGACTACCCATGGATGAGACTATTGGTCTCCCCGGGGGCCTTTTGTCATTTTTGTGGAGTCTTGGAATATGATAGAAGGTAGGGGTAACTGGGTGTTCTGTTTTAATGAATTCGTATTCATCTTGACCTAAAATCCCCTTGTTTTTCCAGAACTCAATCATTCCATAAAACTCAAGAATACTTTGATTGTAATCTTTAGTTGTAATTTTCTCATAGCACACATGATCATTTAATTGCCTTAAGGCTTCCCTTTCATATGACACACTGTTTTGAATAACAATGTTCCCGCCTTTGTCTGACGGTTTTATTACAATTGTTAGATCTTCCTGTAATGCTTTTATGGCTTGGCGTTCTTCCAGCGAGATATTTTGATTTTTCCTCTTTGTTCCTTTGGGATTAGTTCTTAAATTGTCCAGATCCTTGATTACCAGCTCATGAAAACTATCAATCATATCAAATGCTGTTCTTGGTATGAATCTAGATTTCTTCTTTATTTCATTTTCTTCTAGAAATTCTATGTCACTTGTTGGTTGTATCGTATTCTCTCCTTCGATTTCTTCTCGTAAACCATGAAGCGCTCTTAAGGCTGGTAGTTCACTTCCGGTTAGTAGATCCGTCAGGTCAATTGTCCGGTCCGGATCCCTCATAGGTTTAGAAATTTTCCCATTGAACATTTTATTCAGTTTTAGTTTTCGTATGAAAAGATAAAGATCAATCCGTGTTTGAACATAGTCCCATTGATTGGTTGGGCAGAATGACAGACCCTTTCGTAGTACCTGCTCCTCTATTCTTGTTAATTTTCTTTTTGATAGGTTTACTACGGTTAGATCTTCAAATTTTACTTTTTGTTGGTTCCCCTTCTGCTCCTGGTGGCCCTTGGGGTTTGTTGTACATTTGCCTTTTTTGCCCCTTCTTGTTTTCCTTTTTCTGATTCTGGAGGTCTTGTTCTCTGCGGTAATTGGCGCCATGATTGCTGGATTACCTCGTATTCCTGGGGAAAATTTACTCTTGCTCCTGTGCTGTCTATCACATTAGATGCACCCTCTGTTTCAGATTGTTCAGCGTCTATCTCTGATTCTGACATGTCTCTTGTTACTTCGACATTGGTTTTCTTTGCCTCTTGAATTGTTTTTCTTGAAATATCGAATTTCTTGGCAAATGTTAAAACCCTGCCAGATTCATAATCGTGTTGTTCTCGGGCAAATTTTTCATGTTTACGCTTTCTTATTGTTTCTTCATACTTAAGTAAGCGTTGTTTCATTTGTTGCCTCAAGGTCTCTGCTGTTTCTGTTGCCGAGTCCTTCGCGATTAGCTCTTCTAATCTCTTTATTTCCTCCAATAATTTCACTCTGTCGCTAATCGCGTATTTTATCAGAATTTCAACCATCCCCTTTGCTGATCTTGTCGTATGGTCTGACCATTCTAGTAGCAAATTGGGGTCCGGATTTTCATAAAATGGCACTGTGTAAATTCTTAATCCACGAGGAATGCGATCAACCTCAAGATAGCGTTTTAGGGATGTTGACTCCCACCATTTACGCACTTCCTTTTCATACGTCTTTTCAAGTGTTTGGAATAACCCTTTCAATGAATTCGGTGGCACACTGCTTTCTTGTTTGTTTTTATAATTACTTCCTTCATTGGCTTTCACTGTAAAGACTGTGGTGGCCGACTCCAGCCTCTCCTCCTCACTAAACATTGCAGCGGTTGCCTTGGATTTCGCGGTTTCGGTTGAATTCGTTCTCACCCCTTTCGCTGGTGATACGTTTTAATGTTCTTAATTGTTTTCAAGTTCAAAGTATAAGCATCCAGCCAGAAAACTCACGAGTGTATCGTTAAAATGGCATATTTGACTTACCCGAACTGGTTCTCGATAGGCTTGCGCGTCCTCCGACTCGGTCGCCTCCGATGTTACTCCAGTCCTGGTTTTGCCTTCGCCTGATACAATCTCAGCGTTCCACTTTCGTTGGTCAGCTTATATCGATCTACCCGCGGTGCCGGCGTTTTGCAAATAGAGATTCTTCCAAGATTTCACCAAAACCACGCCGCATTACTTCCTGGATGGGTGCTGCCACAGACGCTGGTGAGTCCGTCGATAAATTTCTCCAAACGTTGAGTCGTAGACAAAAACGTGGCGCACACACTTTGACAATATTTCAGAGTTCTTTATTCCGCTCCAATGGCAGACAAACGCGTTTCGGCCATGCTGGCCTTCGTCAATGTCGATGAACTCTAGGTATAGGAACATAGTACTTCCTTACCAGTTCAAAATGGCGGCGATTTAGATCTGCCTTATTTGAAAGAGCTTTGAATACCGCAGTCCTCTTTTCATTTTAACTCAAAATGACGTGGGTGGAACAATGTTTATTAATTCAGTGCAAACATTGTAAGCATCGACATTGACGAAGGCCAGCATGGCCGAAACACGTTTGTCTGTCATTGGAGCGGAATAAAGAACTCTGAAATATTGTCAAAGTGTGTGCGCCACGTTTTTGTCTACGACTCAACGTTTGGAGAAATATATATATATATTTACAGGCTGAAACGCGTCTGCCCAGCGTTTCAGGAACCTTCGAATTGCCAGTGCGTTTACAGCAATAAAGCTGTTTTTAATCCTCGCTTTTTAGGTCTCGCCTGACCCAGCGCATGCGCTGGTCTGGCGAGACTTATTGAGAGGGCTCCAAAAAGTGCTACCAGACCAGCCTAGAGCTACAGTGCATGTGCGCGGGCGCGCGCGCCGAGATTACTTTCACTTTCATGGCTGCTTTGATGTTTGATCGCGATTGCGATCACTTTCACTTTAGCGGCCGTGCGCCGCTTGGCATAGCCAATAGGTCTCGCATGCTTGTTAGGACTTTTGCCCTGTATTTTCAGAATGTTTTGCAATTCATAGCCTCTGATCATGGTTTTGGTTCGTGAAGAATGAGAAGCTGTCAGCAACATATTTTCCATCTCACACAAGCCACTGATATTGATATGATTATTTTCCCCGCATATTACATTCTCACCAACTTGTTTCGCTTTAGTAATTCAAGTTTTACATACATGTATGTAAACCATCTGTGCATCACACGTGTTTCATATTGTTCCAAGGGTTTCTAGTGACACGACTTGTAATCTGCAGATCGCAGTCCCAGTATTCCAAGGCAATGTTACAAGATGCGGGACCCACCACACCGTCAGTGTCCGCCTTAACCAGTTTAAGAGATTCGCGTGCTGCATGATACATCACGACAGCACTGCATAAGAGCTGTCTGTTGAAGTACAACCCCTGTGAGTTTGTAGTCGTGCACTGTGTCTCGCACCGGAGCACAAACATCAGCTGCTTTCCTAATCAGGATGGCGCCGAAAAGCAAGTCAGCTCAGACAAACACAATGCAAGTCCCAAGTAGAATGCCTGGAACATGCGAGATATAAATGACGGAGCAGCTGCCAGTCATTTGCATGAATGTGGAACAAGATAGAAAGGGACTGTCTTGAAACATTTCTGGAAGCAGAATAGATCTGCTGTGGGGGCTCTGCTACTGTGTACAGGAGTGGGAATGTTTCCGTATATAATGTATATCACAGTGGTATAATGCCATAAGGACAGTTATATGGGTTGCAAGAACTTGCATGACATTAGATCGAGGAAAATATATTTGCTTAGAATCTGTTGACCCTTGGCAATTCACACAGACAAAGATTTAGACTTTTAAACTATATGAAGTGCATGCTAGACTTGGACAAATGAGAAGCGTATGGCTTTATGTCAATTCACATACATTTATTTGCGTCGCTTACAAAGTGGCACAGAGCTTGCACTGACAGAGAGGTCACTTCAAACGTCCCCCTTAAATAACAAGCATTTGCAATGCAATAGGTCTCGCATTTACGCGAGTTTGAGCTATTGACATTGCAAATAGTAATGCCTTTTATTTTTGTTTTAGTTTTAAAAACATAAATAAAAAGCATTGTTATTTACAATGCCAATGGCTGAAACTCTTGTAACTGCGAGACCTATTGCATTGCAAATGCTTGTTCCTTTTGGAGAGAGACTGGTGGTATGTGTTTGCCAGCTTGCAGGTGCTGGCTTGTGACGGCCCTCTCGGTCTGGAGCAACGCGTTTTGCCAGCAACCTTTGGTCTGCGCACGAAAATGCTACGCGTCGCCCCCCCGGTGCCCCACATGGTGGAGATAGACGCACTGGGGAGAGAGGAGGCAGAATTTATTTTGCCTGTTTAAGGAGGACTAAAAACGGATTTTACCTGCTCTAGTGCTGCAGCGGCGAGGGAGTACCTGCCAACTTGTTTGGTAGCATCACATGGTGTAGTAGAAATCCCGTCACTGTATTGGGCTCTATCTGGACTCCAACACCCATGATGCAGTGCAGCAGCAGGATCAGCGCGAGGTGCCTTACAGCTGTGAGGCATAGGAGGGGCCAGTAATCACGTGATGGTGTGATCACGAACTAAAACCACAGAGTTACAAACCCCCGGGAACGACGAGGACACTGAAATGGGCACTGAGGAAAGCCATTTACAGGCTGAAACGCGTCTGGCCAGCGCGGTTGTCTGATTGGAAATTATCCTGGTTGGTTGATGTCCAAAGGGCTTCTTCGGGTCCCCTTAACATTCCAGCCACGAAAAATAAGTATCCACATGGCCGCAGGCTGTGATTACAGTGAATCCAGCCACTCGTGAAGTCACAAGCTTCACCTGGCAGCAGCCCTTGCTTTGCTTACTCGTTGGGGCGGGCCGGAGTGGTTCCGATACCTTGGAATACGAAAAGAACTGAAGATGCAGCAACCAGTAACACTCCAGCCACTTGTAGAATGGGGCCTCTTATCACGCCTCTGGCTGGCGAGCGAACATACATACACACATATATATATATATATTAAATCTGCTTACAGCCTTGGATTGCCGTGGATCATTATTTGTGGCATGGGAATAATGGACATTGGATGTTATGGGTCTCGCTAACCCGCCACGGACCGCCATCATTAGAGGCTCGAGTTAAAGCGAACAATCATTGTGGAATATATATATATATATGTTCACCCACTGAAACTTTATATTTGCATAGTCCCCGATAGTTTATATTTCCATCCTATAGAAAACACAGGTATATGTCTTGCCCACCCTCATGTATATTCATATTCTACCTTTTCTTTATGCTTTATAATATGGGTCCAACCGCATATTCTCTGTTGTAAAAGATACCCTTTCTTTTACACGATTTTCCTGTTCGCTGTACATGAGAACTGCCCGATGTCATGCACTGTAATCTCCCGCCAGCATCCTGACATTTTAAAAGCTTCAGCTAAGAAGCCCCCCCCCCCCCCCCTCTTTAAATGGTGTGCAGCCTTCTGAGCGAGTGCACGTGCGACGGCGCACTGAGTGCAGACTTCAGTGCACGGACACAGTGGGCAGAATAACTTTTTACAGGACGTGCCTGTTAGAATCATGCATCGCCCATGATAAACACTATTACTGGTGCACAAAGTGAATGATGCAACATTTCAACCGTGTTAATAAAGCGCTATTTCCGGCCAAGTGGATCATCTGCTCACTTGATGTGCTCTGGCCTCAACCGTCGAGGTACATAATTGTGCCCAACAAGAGGCTTGCACAAAAATTACACTGCAATAAAATAAACAACAAGTCGGATTTGAGGGTTAATTCGTGCAAGGTTTCTGCAGCGGCGGGATTCCAGGCGCTTTGAGCGGATTGGCAAAGTTAGTTCCTACTAGTGTGGTTTACAGAGTCCTCAAACTGGCTAGGCGTCATAAGCACCTCTGGGTGGCCCCTGGGCTACCTATAGGTGACTCCCTCGGCGGAAGTAGCTCGGTGAGGGCCAGTGCTCTGGAGAGCTGTGCGCAAACGGCAGACCACAGATGCGAACACTCAGTAAAATGTCCTCCTTTTAGTGCGGCGCTGTGCCAGTAGGCGCTATATCCGGTGCAGTGCTTGGATTTGTTGTTGTGGTAACCAGAGGCGCAACTAGAGCCAAATTTCGGGGGGGGGCTGAGCAAAAATTTCGGGGGGGGCTGAACTTTAAGCAATAGGCAGAGTGGAGCTGCAGGGGCTCTTAGAAGGGGTAAAACAACAGCGAGGCCTCATTGACATGCAAATGGTCTTCTAAAGACCTGTAAATTGCTCGGGTGCGGCTGCTTTTTTGCCCGGGAAGGTGTCTCATCCCGGGCTGCCACGCACGACGGGGGGGGGGCTGAAGCCCTGTTAGTACAATGGGTGTTGCGCGCCTGGTGGTAACAACACCTCTATGCGCGCACAGACCTGCCGTGGAGGTCTGTGCGATCTTCAGGTCATGGTTTTCCACCCACCGGATTCGGCTCAACCTTTCATCATTTTAGCGTAGCTGCAGCACCGTTGTGAACCCGAAGCTATTCGTGCACTAGTGTCAGATTCCTCGTGTGCTCCTGGTGTCCATGTTCCTTTGGGAAGTCTCGGGGACAATTGGCTTAAATGGTTGAAGCACCTTCTACTGCGCAAAGCCTTTGCTGGTTCAGTGATGTGATGAATGCAGGAGGGTCAACTTAGCCTTTCATCCTCCGAACCTTGATAAACTGGGGACCGGTTTAGGTGGCTAACAATGACCATTTATTAAACAGGGCTAAGGCGCCCCATAGGGTGAACATGCATTTATGCATGCACGTTATGTTATGTTACCTTTTAATGTATTTTTATGTCATGGGTTAGATTCAGTTCACGTCACATGTTCGATGTCATTAAAGAAGCTGTAATGATGTGAAACAAGTGCTGGCCACAAACACTTTTGTATTATTGTGTGTGTGCGTTCTAGGTGTAAGTTCGTCTGATTCTCCGGACAGCACCTGCGTCAAAAGGTGGAATAGAAGGCGCCTCAACCCATTAAAGCCATTTGTCCCGAGACTTCTCAAAGGAGCATAGACACCAAGAGCACACGAGGAATGGAAAGAGCGGAAGTGGAGAGGGAAAAAGAAAGAAAGAAAGAGAAAAAGAAAGAAAGGAGAAAAAAGAAAGAAAGAAAGAAAGAAATGTGTAAAAGAGCACTAGAATGCCTCTTTTCTGATTTGATTCAAGTCACAACACAGAAGCAGCTGTACCTGTTCGAGATACAGACCTAGGGCAATGCAGGGGGAACGATAAGGCAGAGTCCACCTGGTGACCTCCCTGGGTTTGAGGAAGGAAGGGTTTTATTTCCGTATTTCTGTTTAATTCCGAATTATAACGGGGCATACTGTTGACAATGTCGGACTTAAAAATGGGAACGTTTTCTGAAACAAACAAGTAGGCATTACACAAAAGATCGTAAGCGCTATATCCATTTTGCAATACAATTGGAAGCGCCAATGGGTGTCACTTTAGTGTGCTAACGCATGTAAAACACAGGCCTTCACAAACGCAGTTTTCATGTGTTGTATGCATGCACTTGGTTTACAGTTTTCAAGCTAGTCCCGTAGGCTCTGCCAATGCTGGGAAGAAAGTAGGGAAGAAAAAAATGTTTTCTGTCTAGACTGTACATAGGGGATAGATAACTGACTGTGAAAGTGTGATGATTGATTGTACTATTCGGATTTAAAATAGTCCCGCACACACTTCAGTGAAAGCACTTCCAGGAAGATAGATTCAGAGACCAACCAGCGAATAGCACAACGTGAGAGAGTGGCACAATTGGTGGAGCCACACCCACTATTTATATTTTAAACTAAAGAATCAATAACAATGGGTCTACCAGACAGCTGCATTCTAAAGCCACACCTAAAAAGGACGTGATTCTGCCAAAATGTAACAGGGCTTATCTTCTAAAAATGATAGAGCTGCTTAACAAAAATAAAACTTTCTCAACAAACATTGGCAAAGCCATTTGGTCTCACTTTTTAAAAACAAGTGGCATGCTGTTGGGCTTGGCAGTGCTTGTTCCTTTAATGAGCGCGGCGCCGTCTTCACGGACACCGCGCTATACAAAGCAATAGGTGTTGCTTTTGGTATTGTAAATAACAATGGCAAAAGGCATTGCCATTTACAATGCCAATAGCTCCAAAACTCGCAGTTGCGAGACCTAATGCATTATAAATGCTTGTTACTTTCACGTCGGTGCAAACCAGTGCAGCTCTTCAGCACAGTCTTATTGCCGTGGCATTGCCATAATCGCTGCTCAAAAGTGTTTGGACAACTGAGCGAAAGCTCCGAGGTTTGAATCGTTAAGGGAATTATAGCCAGGGCCTGGAGAGGCGACAGCATAATATGGGCAGAGCATCTGTAAGGAGAGGATGCAAGAGCCATTATCCCACTGCCCTCTTAAAGGCAGACCATCGGTACACTCCAAGGTGCCACTGTCAGTGCCCCCCCCCCCCCACTCCCCCAGGTAAGAAGCCTGAGTGGACTGAATAATGCATTTCAAGTGAATCAAGCTAACCTGGACCCTTGCTAAAGCTGTCTCCCTTCTGAACCACTGTGGAAGCAAGAAGACAGGAAGTGTACACTCTACCTGTTGGGTGAAGCCTGGTAAAAGGCGTCCCTGACACTGACTTTACTCTGCTTCCAGGACTTCAGTCCAGAACTTGGAAAAGCAGTTTTTTGTTTTAGCCTCCAGAGACATTAGTGCCGGAGTCTGCTTGGGCAGTGTCACGAGCAGTGGTGGCTGGTGACATTTGAAAGTGGTGGGGCGTAAAAAAAGGGTCTAAATGTGTTTTGTGTCATAGCGAGCCTGATTGACTAAAGGGGAACTGCAGGGCCCTCACGCCAAGGAAATTTTGAAGAACAAAAAAAAAAGGCCCAAAGGATGCAGGTTAAACCACATTTCAGAAAGCAAGAATATTTATAAAAGTAGGTAGGATATGTAGACTTGAAATAATTAAACACATTTAAAACTGTCCCATATCGTGCTTCATTCCTGCTTGCACCCGTGCCATCCATTTAGCCTGACTGCATTATTTTAAAAGAAAAGGGAACATTGGCGTTAGCCGCCTGACCTTATTGCCAAAGAAAGATGAACTATATGTCACCTCAGGTCTCCATTATGGCCAAAGATTGGGTGGCGAAAACAGTGACCAAGTCTCCATAACCACACTCTCTCAGATGCATTGAATTAGTTATATAGCGCCACTCATACCAGTGCAGGGTGTCTGAGCACTTTGCATCACACGCATATTACACACAGACATTCAATCATACATGTGTAAATCACTGTGTAGGAAATGTTACGTAAGCCAAAGGACTAAAAGTGTAGGAGTCACATGTCATCCATACTGGTAGGCAGCATAGTTTAAGAGTGCTTGGTGTGGAGAAGCACAAACTCAGAGTCGAAAAAGAAACAGCATAGTTGGGAGTTTTCTTTAATAATAAGAATCGATTTCTAGCCAAATTAACCCTTTTTGCAACATTGATCAATGTTCTGTACTTTGCAGCGTGTATGCAGTTCTAGGATGAAAGTTAATACCTCACTATTCTATATTAGGACTAAGGACTTTAAATTATACATTGCAAGTAACCTGCTGATCTGTTTACATCTGTAATCTACATGGTACACGTTCTCTGCAGCAGGCATATTAACCCTCTGCACTAACTTCACCTAAGTCAAAACCACAACTATACAAAATGCTGATCTCTCTCTCCAGGAAGATAATTAATCACACGATATTCTCAGAGAAGAAAAGGTCTATTGGTGTGTGTATGAGGTGACGTAGACGCCTTCACGCGCGCACCGCTCCTCGGCTGCAGCCTTTTCCATCCGCCAATACAAGCGACACAACTTCCACACAGAGCTGAAATTCTGAGAAATGAACCTTTGTTTCCATCAGAAGAACGCGCCATCACTCTGGCAGTTTTTTCCAAAAAGCTTCCATTTACAATTCTTTGTTATCGAAACGGAATGGCTTGATGAGAATTAGAAGCAATGGCGGCACGAGTTATCTTGACATTTATGTGAGGCCTGGTAATTGCGGGGTGAAAGAAACGCTGCAGCAGGTGCTTCAAAGGCATAATAAACTTTCAAACACGGCGCCCCCAGGATTCCAGCACCCGGTGCGGTGGCACCGATCGCACCGCCCTAAAGCCGGCCCTGACTGGCATTGATACGGCACCGGAGGGTCTAAAATAGTAATGAATGTACATAACTATTTTAGGCCTAAGGAGGGCCTAAAATAGTTTTGTACATTCATAACTTCACAGTAACGGCCGGCATGATGGGGGTGGGGGTCGTCACGGGGGGTGGAGGCGGGTGGGAAAGAATATTATAAAACTTACCATCCTCGTCCTGCAACATCTTCTGGATGCGTTCCAACTCCCGCTCCGTCCTGCAACACCGCAGCTTCTGGATGCGTCCAAACTGCCGCTCCCGCCGTCCTGAAGCTCTCGTCGTCATGTCGTCATGAATGAAAGGCAGCCTACCTCCCTCCGCTCTGCCAATCACAACGCTGAGGCGCAGTAGAGAGCGCCCCAGCCGGGACCATTTTCGCTATGTAGAGTGGGCGCCGTGGGCGGTGCTGCTCGAGGGCATGGGGGGAGTGGCTTGCCCAGTGTTGTGCATACGGACTGTTTGATCGGCCCCAGGGCCGGCCAAACAGCCCCTATGCACAACACTGGGCAAGCCACTCCCCCCTGCCCTCAAGCAGGACCGCCCACCCCCGATCAGGCACTTCTGCTTTCTCGCAGTGCGAGAAGGCAGAAACATAAATGGTAGTTATTACCATTTATGTTTCTGCCTTCTCGCACTGCGAGAAAGCAGGGGGGCGGCGCCCAAACGCCCGTATGGAGGAGCCGCCACTCACGAGACTGCAGGGGGCAAAGGTTCCTGGCATATTAGCCTTGGCTCTAGCTGATTGGCCTTGGCTCTGGCTGATTGGCCTTGGCTCTGCTGATTGGCCTTGGCTCTAGCTGATTGGCCTTGGCTCTGGCTGATTGGCCTTGGCTCTAGCTGATTGGCCTTGGCTCTGGCTGATTGGCCTTGGCTCTAGCTGATTGGCCTTAGCTCTGGCTGATTGGCCTTGGCTCTGCTGATTGGCCTTGGCTCTGGCGGATTGGCCTTGGCTCTGGCTGATTGGCCTTGGCTCTGCTGATTGGCCTTGGCTCTAGCTGATTGTCCTTGGCTCTGCTGATTGTTCTTGGCTCTGCTGATTGGACTTGGCTCTAGAAGAAGCAGGAATGGCTCATGTAGCGAGCGAACCGTACCCGCAGGAATTCACTGGCCACTTAATGTGGAAAAACTTCCATTAATCGTGGGAACTCCAGACAACTTTTGCAAGAGGAGCGGAGGCCAATGAAATCAGTCCGGAAGCTTGAGAGCTTGAGAGCTACAAGCACTGACTGAGTCCATGCTTTTCGTAAGACCTCCAAAATCCCCACCATCACACATTCTCCATGATACAATTACTGCCTTACCCAGCCCCCACAACCCGAGTGAATACACATGGGCTGAGATGATCCATTAGGGGTGCTTTGTACACAGTTATCCTCAGCCCACACTTGTGGCATAAGCATGTTCTCTTGGGTGACTGCATCAGTACCAGAAGCTATTCATTGATTCCTAAACAAGTGATATTGGTTTTCGAGCGTCACCTGAGAATTCCCACACTGACTTTCTCAATTATAATTTTGCTTTTCTTATAAAACTATGATCTTTTGCTTAAAATTGGTGTGGGCATTGCATATTTTTTAAAATCTTTTTCTGCATTGTTGCTGAATTGTTGTTACGCACTGCAGAAACAAGCAGATAGCGTGACTGACCACGGTGTTTCATCCAGGCCAGGTCAGGCTAGGTGAGATTAAGGGTCATGCACCAAAGCTGGCTTACCCAGAACGGGTGACCTCTGGGTGGTCTGGGAATACACCTCACATCACGACTATCAATTTACGGCTATATCATGGACATTATTCCAGTGTCATAATAATGCCAGCGAAGTGTTCTTTAATGCCAAGAATGCCAATAATATACCACAGATGACTAGCATTGTACCATTGTGATCACCATTACACCAGATAATTCCCTAATGTACCAAGAGTTGCCACCGTCTTGTCAGGGCAATCATTTTGAATAAAAGTGATGGGCGCAATGCTTTGTTGCTTTGTTGTCATTCCTTCCATTGCTTTTTTGTTGTTGCAGGGCAGTCGTTTTTGCCAGCGGAGGGGCACCATCACATCAAGAAGGATAGGAATCTGCCACAAATTTCCATCAGCATGCCAGGGCAAGCATGAAAGCCAGGGGTAGACCCAGGGGCGCCTCCTCCGTAATGGCAGAGGAGCATCACCCCACTGGTCAGAGTCAGTCGCAGAATAATAAAATTATATTAATATCATTTTATTTCCTGTGAAGGACTCTGGCTGACGGTGCGTGCATGCGGGGCGGGTCCAGGCCATAGCAGCCAGGAGTGGTGGGCACTTAGAAGTGCACATGTAAGTTTGGCCGGCCATCTCAGGCCGGCAAAAACAGGCAGGCACACTTCAATTTCTCCAACACATCTGTGGTCACAGCCAGGTTGGAGAAAAGGCTCAGAGGCAGTGTCTGAGCGACAGAGCAGGCCACTCAGACCAATCCTGGTGCTACTCTCATAGCATGAGAGCAGCGTCTGGATTGAGTGAGGAGCCTGCGCCTTCCCGGAGACTGACGAGAGTCAAGCACTGAGGCAGGTGTTGGGGCAGCAGAAGGTATGTTTTTTAAAATATAATTTTTTCCTCAATCGCACCCCCCCTTAACCCCCCCCCCTTCCTTCCCTGCGCCCCCAACTTTCATTGTGCGGCGGCCGCCACTGGGTAGACCCCTACATGCCAAGAATATGTCAAACATTCCAGCAATTACCGTAATTATGCCAAGCCAGCATTATTCCATGGTAAGTATCATCATGCAAGTAAGATCCATGAGACGCCAAGTATTCCGAACCATCATGCCAGCCTAGGGCCACTATTAAGTCAGTGTTGGGCACCATCATCAAAATGTTCCCTAGATATTGCAAACATTGCCACCAACATACCAGGGCCAACAATCCTTCAAGGGGTAGCTCCATTATGTGAAGGACGGCCTATGGTGCCAGGTAGGACTACTTTTATACCAGGACCAGCATTACACAGGTGATGGTCACTATTGGGCAAAGACTGCCTTTAATATGCAGAAAACTGATACCATCATGCCCTGGATAGCCTCTTCAGGCTGGGGGTGCCGGTGTCAGGGGGCAGTTGGGTGCCCACTAAAGCTAGTCAGTATCAGGCTGAGGGACCCCACAGACACCAACTCATGCAGACACCTACACATAACCCATACACTTACACATACATGCAAACACATGCACACATATACACACATTTTACGTGATCTGAATAAACACTTACATTTACATATTTCTTAGTCAATTTTTTGCTTTTTGGCAGTGAATTGCTTTGTGGGTGTGTTTTTGGTGTGTGGGTGTGTAAAAATGGAAAAGATGTAATGCCCCACTGAATAGGGAATGCCATGCAAAATTCCATACCCACACAGTTATTCCCCATTCTCAGGGGTCTAACCTGTGATTGCACTGTACTGGTGGGAGATACAGCACAGTATAGTTAATCACGAGTGTGAAGCTTACCAGTGCTTAATTTGTAAAAGAAAGAGTGCCTTGCCCGAGGCTGAAGTGTGCAATTAAATGTCAGCGCACCAACTGCCAAGGCTGGTAGCCTACATTCCATCTCATGACTCTTTAATCCCCTACCAGACAGTCCCTGCCCCTCTATCTGACTGCTGGTTCATGCTCTCTCCCTTTGTGACGGTTTTGCATCTTTTTCTTCCTCTGTCTTTCCGATCTGTGTATTTTTCCCTCTCATGCCCTTGGTAAATATCTGATGTGGAAAAAAAGTGCTTGTGGCCCACACTGGCAACCACCAGCACAAATTAAGCACTGGAGCTTGTACTCTGAAATTCATAATCGGGGACAGGACTATGGAAATATTTGAATGAATTATGGGTGGAACTGTATGGGGTACGTAGGGTTATTTTGAGGCGAAAACACACTGCATGTTAAAACATATAATGATAAAAAATGAAAATGTGTAAGTTTAGCTGCACGCTCTTGTAGACCTCCTTGCATGCAGGTTTCAACAAGCATTTGCAATGCAATAGGTCTTGCATTCACGCGAGTTTGAGCTATTGGCATTGTGAATGACAATGCCTTTTATTTATGTTTTGGGTTTTCAAACATAAATAAAAGCTGCAGGACCACAAGCTGTTCCTAGAGGTCCCTAGTGAGCAAGGCACCAGCCCTGCTTGTCTGGCTGCAGCACCACAAGCTGCTCCTAGAGGTCCCTAGTGAGCATCATAAACTTTGAAGATATGGTAAATACACCCTACCCATAATGCATTGCATGCAAAACAGTACCACAAGTACATTCAAATAGCTATGTCCATATATACAATTAATAGCTTTGAAATGTGCCAAAACAATTACTATATTAATCCGATTAGGTTGTACTCTACATGGAGCTGATGAAGGAAAATTTATAGGAGGTCTAATATAAATGTGAGATGTGTAGGTGCAGTACCGCAAGCTGCACCTAGAGGTCCCTAGTGAGCATCATAAACTTTGAAGATATGGTAAATCCACCCGAAGGAGATATCGATCGTGGTGTGCCATAAGATGATCCACTGCCTCCTGCGTGACTACACTGCACTGGATGGATCAGATGAAGACAACGACTGAGGACCCAAAGGGGTCCCCTTGTACCCTTGCTCGGGGGACCCTAGAGGGGCCACTAACTTGCTTTTGTCCCTTTTTCTTTAACCCAGGAACCGGTTGGCTGCAGGGGAGAGGAGAAGGAGGATAAAGACAGGTGAAGTAAATGTAGTTATTTACTATAGGTATTTGACTAACGCGACCTTTTCCCTTCACAGGAAAAAGGTCAATAGATTGCTTGCACACTTGTTGCCATGTTTGTTACCAGCGACTGATTAACCCTTTCGCTGCGGTGGGAATTCCGCCGCAGCGCTGGGGGGGTTTGGGGGCAGCGCGGTGGCGCGGTGCTCATGACGGAACCATTCCGTCATGAGCCGCGGTTGAGCTGTGCTCATGACGGAGTGGTTCCGTCATGACTCCGCCCACTGCGCTAATCGCCCGCACAGGCGGGGAATTAGCGCCGCGTGGGCGGCGCGGCCGCCAACGGCCGCAGCATGACGGAACCACTCCGTCATGAGCACACGGCGACCGTGGCCGGAGTGGTTCCATCATGAGTGGGGAAGGAGTTAATAAATAGGGTGTTGTGGAAGGTGACGATTGATGTATCTGAACCAGAAATTATGCCCTGACAAGGGAAAAAAAAATTCACCCTACCCATAACGCATTGCATGCAAGACAGTACCACCATACATTCAATATATACAATTAGTAGCTTTGAAATGTGACAAAAGATTTATTACATTAATTCCGGATTAGGTTGCATACTATGTGGAGCTGATGAAGGGAAATATAGAGAAGGTCTAATATAAATGTGAGATGTGCTAGTGAGTAAATAACCACTGCCAGCCATGTTTAGGATGAAGTAAGTGTCCTGTCAGAGGTCCTTTAAGAAAATAGTGCCTTTAGGTTGTAATTAAAACCTAGGGCGTAACAACACATGTAATAGGTGGTGTCCTCATAAGAAGTTACAAAAAGAGACAGGGCGGTACTAAGGAGGGACTACAAAGCCTAATGACCAATGAAAAGCCATCATTTACAAAGGACAGGGACCAATTAAAAAGATGGGCGGGAATCAGGCACAGCTTCATGCACATATCTTGAATTCAATTCTCATCAAATGTTGCCAATACTGTTATTGATTGTTTCGGAATAGCCACTGTTAATGACATATATATATGTCTTTTGATCATATCTCTTGTTGATGTTTTTTATTGTGTAAAATCATTGTACCAGGTTTTATCATTTTTTAATGTGATTTGATGTACATTCTTATGATGTTTTAAATTAAATTTGATGTATACATGCATTTGCTTTGGATTTCCCTTTTTTAGACTGGTGAAGTGGCATGCTGTGAATGATTGGTGAATAGTGTATGTAAAAGCTGGACATTTGCTCGCCAAGAGTAGTTTTTTTGAGAATTGATCACAGTACCCTGGCTCTTGGTATTGAGGGGTCACTCTCGTGTTTTCACACATATCCTGAATACAGCATGTCTCGAACAGACAGCGCAAGCGCTGCCTAGGCGAGACCTAAAAATGGATATTCAACGCCCTGGGTAAAGTATTATATTGTTCTGTTTTGTAATTGCATTTATAACGGGCTTACTATCACTGGCGAGGTGTGAAGGGCTTTACAGAGGAAATCAAGGTTTATGGTTTATCAAGTGCCTATTTTAAGTTATGAGTGACTGTGGGGGGAAGTTACAGCCGTGGCCCCTCGGGAGAGTGCTGCAAGCAAGAGGGGCACAGCAAGGAACTGACCAGGAGTGCCAAGGCGTAGGGCTTAGAGATGTTTATCACCACGGGGTTGTGGGTAGATTATCTCTTTCAGTGGCAGGTAGCGGATGGTGTAAAAATAGCAAAGTGTAATGTTATATCTTCACTGATGGGCAGGTGGTGGAGTTGGCAGGTTGTAGTATCTAAGGTAGGTTGCACTCAAGATTGGTCTCCCCAACAGGTGAGGTGGACAAGCTCAGGGGAGGGTTGGGGTGCAAAGCAAGCATTGTGGGTGAACAGAATTCTTTGTTTGAGGACGTTACCCCTTGAGGGCACCGGGTGTTGAATGATGTTCTTTAGTGGAGATGTTTGGAATGTTGGGCACTAGAGGTAGGGAGGAGGATTTCTGGTGTAGTGTACATTTTGTAGGTTATATTAAACTCTGCAGTGAGGTTTCAGGTAGTCTGTAAGGCGCTTGCCAGGGCTGATAATTTTATTATGCACACCTTTCTCATTAAAGCAGCCTTTTTTGCAGTCAAGGTGGTGTACTTCCTTTGTCCACGACGTCTCTCCCGGTTTGTCAATAGAGATAGAACACAGCCTCCCTTCCAGGGCACAAGTTGGGGATACATGCAGGTACCCACAGGGGGGACGCCGTCCCCCCTGCTAAGAAGTTGGGCCCCACAGAAATATGCTAAACTTGTCCCGGTGTAATTTTCAGACACCGGTACACGTTCAGTAGCGCCTGCACACTGTCTGCTTTCTATTCCCAGCAGCAAAGTGCAGGCAGCGACAGGGCTTTTTCTCACCTCCAGCTGGGCGAAGTTAAGGGGCCAACGGGCATACTTTTGTTTGAATATCCTGACAGGAGGCGGCCTGGAACCTCACACTTAAATGTAAATGCTACGGAGGGGAAACAAAGGTACACAGCTAGTTATCTCTTCACAAGTACTTAAGAGAGGCAGCTTTTGCCTTTGTTCAGTCCCTGTATACACAGTAAGAAAGTCAGGTGTGTTGGTGTGTCCCAGTATTTACACAAATAACAATTTCAACATCACTATTTTATTACTTTTAAAGTGCTATGCAACCCAATGCAGCTTGTCAGGGCTCTTTACTTGACATACACATTATACATTGACAATAAATCATGTACATGTGTAAATCAATGAACGAGATGAGTTACATGAGACAGTGAGGGTTACAAGGTGTAGGAGTCACATGTCCTTCATACCTCACTGTGATCTTTTAGAAGGATTACAATTTATGAAGTGCAGGTAGTAAAAGAATCTCTGTGTTAAAAGCAGTAACCCACTTTACTATCTACATAAAATAAAAACCGTCATCTGCGTGTTGGATGATGTGCTTTGCAGGAGACACAGTTACCTTCTCTACTACTTTGATCCAAATCTGGGACTTGACAAAACACCGATCTCTCCAGCAAGTGCAGTAACCACCAGAGTTATCTCACGATTATTACTATTCCCTGAGATTCACTGGGCACCTTCACAGCAGATGCCTTAACCCAATCAAATATTTTAAAATGTAGACTTAGCAACCAACTAAGCATAACAGATCTACTACCATGCTTCTCCTTGTTGCCAATTTCTTTGGGGCAGGGTTAAAAAACATAAATGTATTAGTTGTGACCCAGGTTTTTGCGTCGGGATTGCGCTACTTTTTTGGCTCAACCCCAACAGCAAATCAAATTTAATAAATCTCATAATGCACTTAAATGTACTCATGATATACCTGATAAACATATGTGTGAGATCTTAATATCTGATGTCACTTCTTGTGATGTATTTTCCACTGAGGTCACTTCTAGTGATGTCACATGCAATGTCACGCGTCATGACATCATGCACTGTGATGGCACGTGTCACGATTTCACTTGCATACTGCCTAGCCTGGTTAGTCCCCCCACTTCTGTTTTATAGGCCATGCTCTCTTCCCTTGCGGGTGGCACCATAAGCGTCTGTCTATGCCTTGTCTTGGAGACAGACCTGCACGCACAGGCCTAGGAGTGGATGTTCAGCTCTTTATAATGGTGACTCTGGATGTTTAAAGATGTCTTAGATTGAGTTATGCGTGCTCTGCTTGATTCTGTGCTTGCGTGTGAGCACGTGTGTGTACGTGCGGGTGTTTTTTCATACAAAGGTGGCCCACTCTGAGTGGCTCTCTGTTTAAGTTATTCTAATGATGATGCACTGGGATCCCGTGACCTTGGTGATGACTTTGCTATAAAAAAAATCCCTTCTGTGGGGGCTCGGTGCCCAAAGACAGTGCAGGCTGAGGAGTCACTTCCTCTCAGCACTTTCTCAGGCGTCCCCAAGGGGGAAAGGGCCAGGCGCCCCTACCTTCCTTTCAGTTTCCCATCCGTTGCCTTCCACAGTCGGCCTCCGTGAGCACCACAGATGGGCCGCCGTCCGCGGTGCGGGATTACACACAAATTCTTTTGCAAGCTTAGAATCATTTGTTTATGTGTTATGAGCTGCAAAACTTAGCGAAGATGGCCGACCTAGAGGGATAGGCCATGAGAACGAGAGGAAATCAGAGACAGAGAGACTAGAGAGCTAAAGAGAGGGTGTGCAGAACGCAGCTGAACAGAAGAGAGGGGGGAAATGAAGAAGCAGGAGAGTGTGAAAGACAGAAGAGAGGCCACAATAAATACACAGGGGAACAGGGAGCTCACAGCTCTTGTAGCTGAATGCCTAAAAGCTATCAGAGGGTGCATCATCACTCTATTGTTTATACCAGGAGAACCTCGAAAGCACTTTATAAATACCAATAATGAAAAAGAAAAACGAAGTAAAGTAAAATTAAAAAAAAGAAAAAGAAAAGAAGGAAAAATTATCAATTCTATCAGTTTGATTTACAGAGGCTCACCAGCACTGACCGCCACAATGTGGTGTGGTTACAATGCATCATGAATGAACAGGTCGGATCTGTGTTTTTATTCTATAAATAAATTGTATAGTACGAGCACAGGGTCCTTAAAAGGGGGGGGGGGGGGATCTGTGTGTTTTTTATATAGCTCAAAGTCCATAATTGTTAATGGACCTTCGGTGTTGTGTTTCGACCTTGTAATAGGTTGGCTCTTAATGGACTTCAGTGAGAGATTAGGTCTCATGGAATGACCCTCATGGTATGGTGACCCGAGTAGGGTCCGCAATAGTCGAAAAGGTCCTTGAGTCCTCAGCCCAAGTGTGTGCATCACACAGCCTTAACACATCATCCCAGCAGTGCAATAGAAACGTTTGCTGCCACTCACAGAGGTCAAGGTACAATAACACCAGAGCCCCAATTAATGTATTTAGTCAATATTACATAGCGCAGACATTTCCCAAAGATGTTAGAGTGCTCTACAAGATAAACATACATGTGACTGGAAGCAATGTCCACCCAAAAAGTTTTAAATATGAAATATGCCCTTGTTTCAAGATGACAAAGAACCTCTAAATAAGAGGTTTAAAAATAACAATGGAGTGGAAATGTCAAGATCCATGGGATGCACTTACCTTTGCGTTCATGTACTGCGTGGAGATAAGTTACTATGAACCTCTGGAATATGCTCTTCTTCTGGAACAGAAGAGGCTGGTGGGGTGCACAGAGCGTGAACAGTGTTTGGTAAGAGACTTATTACCTCTGGTGGATGTGCTATGCTAAACTCATGCATGAAGCTGAATTGTTGGTCTCTCTGGCGTCTCTTTGTCTTAAAAACAACTTCTTTCAGTTTAAGAATGACCTGCATTGCATGTAATTATACATCAGACACCAAGATTGTTAGGCTAAATGGCAAGACGTATAATTAACTGAGGTTCTCTAATTGTAACCAAGAATACAGTATACTGTATAACGTGTCCATGTAATTTAGTTTATATTGGACATACAAAGCAAGCTGTAAAAAATAGAATTATACAGCATGTGTTTCATATTAGATGTAATGTAAGAGGAGCCCCTTTGGTTTGTGGAAATCGCAAATAATCTCTGTTAGCAT
This sequence comes from Triturus cristatus, assembly GCF_964204655.1. Taxonomy (NCBI): domain Eukaryota; kingdom Metazoa; phylum Chordata; class Amphibia; order Caudata; family Salamandridae; genus Triturus; species Triturus cristatus. Next base: position 781,384,656 of record NC_140590.1, on the reverse strand, counting down.
AAGCTGAAACCATCTTGTTTGTGGCACCCATTTTGTCAGCGATGTCATTCTTCCATCCTCTGCTGCTCGTCTTTTTCCCTGCCTGTGCTGTCTATTTAAGTTAAACTCCTGACTCCGCTAAAAGAATATGCATGTTAAAGAGTTTGTAGCTGCCAGAACACCTGGTCTCAGACTCAACTGTCAATCTCTTAGTGCTGCCATAAGCACTCCTGCTCCCCCTCCCACTTTGCTGACTAAGTGATTTCCCATTTGCCCATGTTAATCGGTAGTTATTCTTGTGTAGGCCTGTACCTTCTATTTGTAACTACATGCTTACCAGTGCAGAAAACTCTGTATAAAAGGCCCATGGTCTGTGTATTCAAGTCACTACTTGAGGGTGTTGTATGGACGTGGTCTCACTCATGAGTGAATAAACTTGTTCTTTGAATTCCAGCTTCAGTGCCAATCTCTTCTTTGTTGGTTTAAGGGCCCGTGGACAGATAAGGGTGAACCCCTGCACCGGTGGGCCCCTAAAAAGGCTAATTTCTACAAGTTGACCCCTACAGAGAACAGAACCATACGGCAGAAGAATTACAGTGGTCTGTATTATATATAGTACCCGGTACACAAGGCCTTAAAATCATGACCTTGAAAAGAATAGAGGTACAACTGATTGAACGCTTTGGAACTGCAAGAACAGGTCTAAAGGACCTAGAAGAAATGTGGACCTCGAGTGATTAGATGCCCTGGAGGGTGGCTTCTTTGAATGCTGTGACCATTGTCTATATAATGCTGTGTTTGTATAATATCATGAGATGTGATACATTATTTTTTGACTATAAACTCTTATCCAATTGATTGCATGAGTTGTATTATGATATTATGATAATGACATATTGTTCACGGGCAGATTGTGTACCCTTATTGTGGAAATTTAGCGTGCAAACTGAACATTATCTGCGCCATCTTGCCTCTCCCCAGCGCCACGCACAGCGAATGCACGGCCGCCATTTTAGGCACCCCACTCTCTCCCCGCTCACTCTCGATCGCCAGCGCTTTCCCCTGGCGCTGCGAGCATCCCCCCGCGCGCCGGCCACCCCCGCTCTCTCATACAGGCCATAAACCCTCTCCTTCTGCGCGACCCTGCTACGGAACCACATCCGACCGACATCCCATACATGGTCATGCCTCTCCTTTGATAACCCCCTTCCTCTGCGCCCCATTGTCCGAACTGGTCCCAGGCCATCACCTAGCCCTGCGGATGCAGTTTATTGCCCCTACTGTAAGGGAAACACCCCGCATCAAAGGGATTACAGTAGATCAAAGCCCCTACCCCCTGAGACCCGGCCGGTTGCACACACCCCCCGGGAATTAGTGGAATTTCCTGCTGCGCGATAGCCATCTCCCACTGCGGGTAGGGTGGGAACCTCTACTGTAACTATGTGTGGGATCGGATCTGAGCCGGGGCTTCAGGGGATGTTCTTTCATGCATCAAGAGAATCTCAAGAATGTACTATGTGTAATAAAGCAATAAACCGGTGTATAAGAGACCAGGTCTCAGAGATGCGGTTAGAGCACCTCGTGACGATACCTTGCTGTCTGATCTGATGTGTTCTGCTCCGACGGAATAAAACTTTGTTTCCTGCCTTCCAGTCTCCGGCGCCTGCCTCTTTCATTGGTAAATTATCGAGTGGTATGAGAGGCGATTACCGCCGGGCAAATACTTGAAAGGTTATCGACTGAAACTGCCGCTACCATTTAACAATTGGCGCCCCAAACGTGGGGCCCATCAGCGACACGTGGATCCAGTGGGAGAGGTCCCGACGACAGAGTGAACGACTGCAACGATCGGGAGAGCTCCTGCCCAATAGACCCTCGTCTGGCAGCCGATCATCCGAACTTCACTGGTTCCGAGCAGACCTCTCTCGAGTGATCTACGGTCCTGACTGGGAACCATCAGGAGTGCCGCGGCAAATAACGGAGAGTAGAGGACGATCGGGCGCTGGAGGCGGAAGACGAGAAACTGTCCACGCGGTCCGGGTAAGGTCGTGATACACGACAAATTGCGAAATAATTGATTGATTGTCCGAAACTTTTTGAATACTAGTATTACTCATTGATTGTGCTCATTGATTGTTCTCTTTGAGATATTCGCTGTCTACAAACGGGGAGGAGTAGAAATACTCTCTCTCTCTCTCCCTTTGCAGATAGTGAAGGGTAGGTAACGCAGACTTTTGTCCCCGTTGAAACCCGTCGTGCCTATCTTTATCTCCCCACTGATTGATTGTCCGAACATTGATTGTTTTGAAGAATAGTGCTCTTTGAGATATTCTCTGTTTGCAAATAACGTAGAATAGAAATATTCTGTCTAGTCTTTGCAAATAGTGAAGGGTAGGTAATGCTGACTTTTGTCCCCATTGAAACCTGTCATGCCTATCTTTATCTCCCATTGATTGATTGATTGATTGATTGTCCGAACAGTAGTTGTTCGATATTGGTTCTTTGGAGGTATTCTCTGCTTACAAATAACGAAGAATAGAGATATTCTGTCTAGTCTTTGCAAGCAGTGAAAAGATAGGTAGTGCTGACTTTTGTCCCCGTTGAAACCCGTCATGCCTATCTTCTCCCCACTGATTGGTAGTTGGTTCTGCCCGGACCGCTTATTAGAGGTGAACCATCCGGCTCCACTGGAGGGCACCCCTAATAAGGACATGTTCACTAAATATGGACTAGTCGCCGTAGCTTATACCAAGCTATGGCATAAATATACAAAGAAGGACCCCGAGAGTCAGTGGCCACTGATGGGATCCTTCGACGACCATAAGATAGAAGTGCTAGAAATAGCCCTGCGTAGCAATAAGACCACGCCTACTATGCTTGACAGTATTGGCATGTGGCGCAAAGAAGCAACGCAACGGAAAAAGAGGGAAGAAGTAAAAGCAGAAAAGGAATTACGAAAGGCAGCTCACCTTGCCGCTAGAAAGTTAGGAGAAGAAATAAAGGAGAGAAGGGAAACTAAACTAAGGCAGGAGCCCGAAACATCAGGACAGTACGCTGTTAGGACCCCTTCTTTGCTCTACCCTGGGTTGTCCTCCAAGCAGCGAACGAATGACAAATTACTGTTAGGTCCCCCGATCATTTACATGCCCCCTCCATATGCACCCTCCCAGTCAGTAGTGCAACACCCACAACCCCCGAACACGAGTGAAAGCAGCACAGGGGCCTCGGTCCTCACGGCCTCCGCGCCGGCTGAGCCTCCTGTGCTGAACACAACATCGGCAATAACGCTAGATGACCATGAGATGGGAAAGAAAGATTCCACCAGAATGAATCGATTAACGAAGGATGAACGAACAGGAATCGACAAAATAGTAAAGGCACTGGTGGGATCCTTTTTGGCCTTACAAAAACTAAAGTAACGCTAGGAGTTAGCCCTTTGTGGGACATATGAAACCAAGGGAAGGAGTCAAGCTCACGGTCGAGATGGCCACGAGGTGGCCCGACTCCATTACTCTCGCTACCTAAACCTGTCTGCCCTACTGCCCACCCCGCCCAATAAGCATGACAAAATCCCGCACAAACGGAAGCCTGCTGACACCCACCATCGACGTCACCAAACTAGGGCTAGATCGCGCGCAATTGGTCTATGTCATTTTTCCGATTGCACAGTAACTTCCTTGTGCTCGTCATCAAATTGCAAATAGGTACAAACACTCCAACGAAGTAGTATAGTTATAACATTTTAATAACTTATAAGATATAACGAACACACCAACAGGGTAACCAGGTTAAAACACGTTTTAAAACAACTATTTACATGACAGTCTGCTGCAACCTCCATCCCAAAGCCTTAACGTCCACGTGACACCGTCCTCGCCTCTCCTTCCTCGAAATTGCAACATTGGCCTGTTTTGGGCGGTTCTTTTAGTCGGCTTTGGGCTATAAAAGCCATACAAAAATCCATTGACATCAGTGGCGGACGACTGTGCGAATAGGCCGGAGGCTATACGAAGCGCCGAAGTTCTGGCAACCCCAAGGCGGAGCCCGCCACGCTGTGCGGGCCTTTCCGTTTTCTCTTCTTCTTTCTTTAATGAGGGCTGATGCCCTGCCGGGGGGGAGGCGACGCAGACGGGCCTCCCCCACCTCCCCAGGTGGAGGCTCACCAGCAGATGAGGACGCCCCAGCCATCTTTTTCATCGGCCTGCTGAATTTCACCCTGGCACGCTGTGCGGATCTTCCCGCTTTCTCTCTTCTTTCTTCAATAAGGGCTGATGCCCTGGCGGGGGGAAGCGACGCGGACGGGCCTCCCCCGCCTCCCCAGGTGGAGGCTCGCCAGCAGATGAGGGCACCCCAAACCGCATCTTTCACACGTCAGCCAGCTGAGTTGCGCCCTGCCACTTCATTCGCCGTTCGGCTGAGCCGGCGCCCCTGCACGCGGCCGCCAGGCAACCACCCAAGCACCGGGTTCACCAGGACTGCCGCTAGCACCCGAAGCGAGGAGTGGGCCCCCGCAGCCAGGTAATCGGGGACCCACCCCGGTGGTGATACCATCCAAACTGCTGTCGTCACTGCTACTGGAATCACCCCGGTGGCAGTACCATCCGAACTGCCGCTGTTACTGCTGCTGGCTCCTCTCCGGTGACTGTACCGAAGAGCTGCTGCTACTGCTGCCCTTGAACTCCGGCGGTCGACTCCTCCGGATCCAGGCCTAAAGCCCACCGTGAGACAATTCTGGACTCGAAAGCTCGTCTGCTTGGGCGTGGGCCCCACCCTTGACAAAATGCTCCCCTCAGCCTTGCAGAATCGGCTGGAGTCATTTGACACTCGACTCCCGCGGACTTCCGGTAAGGACAAAACCGCCGCCATTGCTCTTTGCCCCGGACGGCAGCCACCTTGCCTCCGCTTGGTGCAGTGAGAAAGACTGGTTCGAAGCGTCGGCGGGAGAACCCGCCTCCTGCCCCGCCCCAAGAACGAACCATGGCATTTCTACGGGGTCGCAGTGACGCCATGCTGACGCAAAATTGACGCTAACGAAAGTTCTCGAACTACTGAAAGGGATTCTGGTCCAACAGCTAATTCATGGAAAGACTTAGACTGTACTCTGGCCCGACCTCGCCCCAAGATGGCGCCGATGTAGGAGAGGCCTACACACCCTTGTGGCGTCCCAGTCACGTGACATTTGTGTTAAAAAGATATATATATATATATGCGATGATTCCACACATGATGGTCGGGGAGGGGCGGGACGGGAACCGATTTTATGCCGTAGTAGCGTTGCTCATGACACTCGACGCCTCCCCACCACGTGGCCGGCCTGAACGGTTGTAGGCCCGTATCTTGTATGCTGACATTGTTTTAAATAAAGGGTCTCTTGAAAGAATTACGGAATCAGTGCCATGACTAATCACATAGGTTGATAGAGATTTCTTCATTTGAATAAATGATTGTTACCCCCAAGCAATAGAAAACAGATAATGCAGTCCCCATTTGCCTGAATCTTTTTGATTAACGGAATTTGTACCCATCACACCTATCTTTTTCCAAGAGTTGTTAAACCATGGTCAACCATAGCTCAGGGTATATGCCGAACGCAAGGTATGGTATCTTGCACCCTAATACACGACCGATTGAGAAATGCATATATGACAAGGGAACCCGAATTTAGGAAATGAAATAAATTAGAGCATCTTTGTCTCGGACAAAGAGAATAATAGGTCTGTGGTATCACCCATTCCTGCGACTAGCTTGGTACGTGGTAAGTAGAACTTTTTCGTGTCTGCGCGCGCTGGGGTACTTTGAATACTGCACATCCCCTCCCCTCTTTTTCCCCTCTATAGGTCACAACGAAGCTCCGACTGAAGAATGGACATGGACCGTACCGAGTTCAATATCAGGGAAAATTTAGACAAACATTGTGAGATAGTGCGTGAAGTGCAGACCACCATTGAGAACATAAGAAACTGTATGGCATGATTGTGCGTGTGTGCTATAATTACACGGTATGAATGTGTGTGCATCTCATGCTTAGGTCACTTGGAGAGAGAGCGTCACTGTATGATTGAAATGCTCACCATCGATCAAAGGGAGGAGAATACAGGGTCCGACACCCCCTAAAATGAACTACAAAATACTGAAAGTACGCAGCATAGAAAAAGAGGACAGGAAAGGAGAGGTCCCCATACTCAACGTAGCCCTGAGTCTCCGTCTTGCATGCATGTACTGTCAGACCCTATCCGGCTTTTGTGTGTACGTGATCACTGAATTTATGTCTTTTCCCCGCTCGTGTTTTCTTACATGGAACAGATCCATGCTACTCCATGTTGTGTGTGCACCAAGTGGCCTATTATCTTACCCATGTCTCTCTCGTTTTGTATCGTATGTATGCCAAATAGCCTACTTGACGCACACCTATCTCTCTCTCTCTCTCTCTCTCTCTCTCTCTCTCTCTCTCTCTCTCTCTCTCTCTCTCTCCCTCTCTCCCTCTCCCTCTCCCTCTCCCTCTCCCTCTCCCTCTCCCTCTCCCTCTCCCTCTCCCTCTCCCTCTCCCTCTCCCTCTCCCTCTCCCTCTCCCTCTCCCTCTCCTCTCTCTCTCTCTCTCTCTCTCTCTCTCTCTCTCTCTCTCTCTCTCTCTCTCTCTCTCTCTTCCTCTCACTCCCTCCCTCACTAAAAAGCCTTCTTACCCTCTTTTCTGTTTGAATAAATTAACGACACATACCTCCTCGGTAAGTGTATGATTGGCCTGGAGCACGGTGGTGTTCGAACAAATTGACTGAAACAAAACGACCGTACTTTGCCACGTTACTACCTCTCCTTTCTACAAATATTGAGCTTAATTGGCTGAGAAAAGAAGGGACAGGTAAGACGACTGATGTCTCCCAATTTGGCCCTCATCACGGGGACTATATGTCAGTGGTTTCCGTTTTTTCAGAGCTTTAACAACATCATCTCCACCGCCCAGAATTACCCCCGCCCAATTACCCCGAAATAGAATGTCTAAAAGCACCCCGTTCTCCCAAGATAACCCCAGACCTATACTAGCCGCCTCAGAGTATTTCGAACGACACAGCTGATGACCTTATTCACTAACAAAACATCGCCTAAACTGATAAAGGGTTATCTATTGTCGCCAGCAAAAATAATGCTTAGCTTATGTTCCTCCCCGAAATGGATACTCGTGAACCCGTGACAGTAGCACCTCGCACTTTCTTTTTATAAACTTAGCAGTCATCGGAAAGAAATATGTAGTAACAAAACTTGTGTTGGGACGAACGAGCCTCTGCCGGAGAAGCCGGTTCGAATTTCTTTTTTTATAGACTAGAAGGTTGACAGATGTCAGGCTTCCTGCAACCAGTATCGGGCACAGGAATCGGCACCTAGGGGGCCAGACGATGGACAGGGACACCCACAGAAACTTGCACCACAACAATAATTAATAGATTAGTAACGCACACACTAACATCAGAGTTAAAAGACACCAATCATGCAGCAACCGATAAAAACATGTCCGCAACTGCTCGGTGGTTGGGAGAGAGGATGAAGTATGTAAATGTCTTCCCTGCCAACTCTCTAAGACTTTTGTTTCTTGTACCCATTTAAAGATAACGTGCTGCCATCGGAAGGGAGGGGTCGGACGTGACGCACAGCCTGGCTGCAGACCTTGGAACATCTATGACATCGACCAAGGGGGAGGCTACGAAGCAAAAAGGGCATGGGACGAGACACCATTTTCAGGATGATAAGCGCGAGGGGCTACATCGAGGCCCCCTGCTCACCGACCAGTGTGCCTGAAGTCTCAACCCGTCGGGCCCGATTGATGGGCCCAGTGCTGGAAGATTCTGCTCCCCTTGGTCCACATTTTTGATCTGATCCCACTCCACCCCCTCTTTCCTCGGCGTCCCGAAGCACGTCACACCCTTCTCTCTCTCACCATCTTTTATATGGATTATGAATCTGACCTACCCACAGAAGAACAAAAGGCAGATACCCTGTCTCAAAGTACCTATGGTGAACTGTGTTAAGGAACAGGGCTGTGATCGGAGAACAATGAATGATCACACCCTGCAACGTGAGAAATTGGATTTGAGCTGGACCTTAGCTCCACCGCCGGTGCTCAACAGTGCCAACGAAAGAAGAACAACAATGAGAGCTTACCAGTGATAGCTCTTTATAAAAAGGACACTGGAAAGAAGAACCCATGTCAAAGTCGAAAATCCTCTCCCAACCACCTTTTTATACTAACTATCTTCTTATCAAGTTTTCATGGTGTTGCATCAATCACTTCCGACTGTACACTGAGAAGTTAAGAAAATGTAACTTTGTATAGTAACATCCATACAACACCAGCCATGTACACGACTATACTGTAACTCTGTATGTACTACCTCCTCGCCTACTTTATCACCTGTAAGTAACTATAAGCAAATGTGTCAGATTACTCCTGCATGCCCTAAAAACTCTGTATCTTTAAGGAATGTACGAAAGACATTAACGATATTATAGCTGAGGGTTAACGAAGATAAATGACGGCCAGGCAAGCTGGCGAGATATGTTAAAAGGGAGGACTGTGGAAATTTAGCGTGCAAACTGAACATTATCTGCGCCATCTTGCCTCTCCCCAGCGCCACGCACAGCGAATGCACGGCCGCCATTTTAGGCACCCCACTCTCTCCCCGCTCACTCTCGATCGCCAGCGCTTTCCCCTGGCGCTGCGAGCATCCCCCCGCGCGCCGGCCACCCCCGCTCTCTCATACAGGCCATAAACCCTCTCCTTCTGCGCGACCCTGCTACGGAACCACATCCGACCGACATCCCATACATGGTCATGCCTCTCCTTTGATAACCCCCTTCCTCTGCGCCCCATTGTCCGAACTGGTCCCAGGCCATCACCTAGCCCTGCGGATGCAGTTTATTGCCCCTACTGTAAGGGAAACACCCCGCATCAAAGGGATTACAGTAGATCAAAGCCCCTACCCCCTGAGACCCGGCCGGTTGCACACACCCCCCGGGAATTAGTGGAATTTCCTGCTGCGCGATAGCCATCTCCCACTGCGGGTAGGGTGGGAACCTCTACTGTAACTATGTGTGGGATCGGATCTGAGCCGGGGCTTCAGGGGATGTTCTTTCATGCATCAAGAGAATCTCAAGAATGTACTATGTGTAATAAAGCAATAAACCGGTGTATAAGAGACCAGGTCTCAGAGATGCGGTTAGAGCACCTCGTGACGATACCTTGCTGTCTGATCTGATGTGTTCTGCTCCGACGGAATAAAACTTTGTTTCCTGCCTTCCAGTCTCCGGCGCCTGCCTCTTTCATTGGTAAATTATCGAGTGGTATGAGAGGCGATTACCGCCGGGCAAATACTTGAAAGGTTATCGACTGAAACTGCCGCTACCATTTAACATTATGGCATTTATTACTATTTCAGATTTCTCTGACTACTTTGTTCTTTAAACTATCTATCCTTTTTATACTCGCAGGACGGTGAGTCTACGTTTCTTTTCTTTACTATTCACTTCTATCATTTTTTAGTTGCTTGATCTGACACCCTGTGGTATACTACCATTTAGTGGATGTGGGTTTAATTTTCTTAAATCCTCCTGGTTTCGCAATTATGTTAAGATAGCTGCCACGATCACCTTTGGCCCCCCGGGGAAGGCTAGATCGGCTAATTTCCTCTCTGAGCCTAGGCTAGATGACGACACATCTGACGGGGTATTTTGCCCCCCCACCTGGAATCCCTTTATGGGCTACTCTGTTTTATCTCCATAAGCATTGCTTTGTCGTGGCGTGAGTCCTGAAAACGCGAAGGCAACTCGCTGCACTTCCCCTGCTTGGTTTATACCTGTGTCCTGCTAGCGCTGCCATATATTGTCGTAGTGGACTGTTATGGAGGAAGCAGGGCTTCCTGCTGGAGCCCTCATGTCCACGCTCCGCCCTTGACGATCCTCCCGGGAAACCGGTCCTCCACTAAGCAACTGGCTGTTCGCCCGAGGCTTTTCCAGGTTTAGGGTGTTTTTATTGTCCTATGAGCAACACGGTCATCCTTCCACCTCAAGCAGTGGGAGGGTAGTCACGACCCAAGTCTGAGACACTTTTGTAAGTTGACATCTATAGCTACTTAAGAGCCTTGAGTTTGGGTGATAAACGTGATACTCTTTTTGGTGCACTTGACACTAGATGCATGACTATTAGCACTGCTCTTCGGCCGGTGTGTATCTTTCCACATCTGTGTTACTCTTTTATTTACTTGGATTTGCATCTTACTGTCTAACTACCTATTCCTGCGTTGTAATAATTGTGTAACACCTTCCTTCTATGAGCACTGGTTGGACTAGGTTCAGTAACCTTGATACTTATATATGGTCATTTGGTAGTTAGTCCCACCCACGAGGGACTATTCTAGTTTATATGTGCCCCAGTGTGGTTCATTTTGTAAATTATGTAAATTATGTACATATCTTTGTTTATATTTTTTGTATAGGTGCTCCTTCTTTCATTATGTCCTGAAGAGACCTATAAGCCAAAGGCCGAAACGCGTCGACACCTCATTCGTGAAGTCTCTGGAAGGCCTGGATTACTGAATATATTAAATACACTGTGTGTTGCTTTAAGATCTATAATTTTTGTTCTGCATATACACACGGACCCCAGAGATTATAGTTTAGAGTGATTGTGCAGGAATTTGATGCACTGTCTCTTACAAGTACATGTGTGGAAGATAGAAAAAAAAAATATAGAGTAAAATTTTGCATTGTATGATTTTTTGTAATGTTTTGTACTAATTTGTCTAATTTATGTGTATAGTAGGATTTGTATGTTTTATGTACTGTAATTTACAGCAACTGGTTTCCAGTTTTGATAAAATGTGAATACTTGATCCAATAAAAGAAAGATATTGCAATGTTCGAGTTGTATCTATAATTAATTGATGTAATCATTATAATTAATAATAGTTGTATCTTTACCTGCTTCTCAGTTTTTCTTTTCCTCAATACATGACTAGCCCTTGAGAAGTAGGGTGATCAGGGCTTCCCCCGTTTTCTTTTTTCAAACACATGAATGAAGACAAGGACTTTATGTCCAATTTAGCTACTGGGCTCTAATAAGACTTGCTGCTGGTAGCGGCCATCTTAAATGCTGAGAGTGTGGGCTCTTGATGGCATGTGATGTGACGTTGTTGGTAGGCAGTCATGATACATGGCTGTCACAGCCTATATGTTGTTGCCAGAAAAGCAAAAACCTCATAATCTGTTATTACTTGGAAATCAACGATCGACCGAACTGCACAACACTGTTATTTAAGGATATTGACTTTGCACTTGAAATCTATTTTCAGGAGTTAGCTGTTACAGGTTTCTCATCTCTTGAATTTGCAATTGTTTGTTTCTACAAGAGGAGCGAAAAAGATTCTCATCTTGCACAGACTTTGATAATCTCTCTTAGAGACACATGGTATTAAATTGAAGCTTTAGATAGAAAAGAGGGTAGCGGTTGTATGTCAAGCTATATTATATTAATCTACATTTATTAGGAACCAGTCACATTGAAACTAATTCAAATCCAGAATTTTATAGCGTGACTTATTTTTGGTAAGCAATGCATAATAGCCCACAGTTTGATTGGCAGATCCTTTCTAGACTCTAAAGGCCTACTTACGAGTCTGGCAGTCCGAGGACCACTAGACTCATGGTGGCGTGGTGGTGGCGGTCTTGCAAATGCCACATTGCGACCCTAGTGGTCGTGCCGACCAGAGACCGCCGACTTTGCATGACGGTCAAGAGGCATCTATATGCTTGGCGGGTCCGCGGTGGTCCCGCCAAGCATATTACAACTTTCATCTCTGCTACTTATTTCATGGAGGTCTTTCCTCCATGAAAACAGTGGCGGAGGTGAAAAAAAGGGTTCCCTTGTGCCTCATGCCTTGTGGAGGCACAACATGTGCCCCCTGTGTGCATGTACAGAAACTCCAGCACAGCATGGACTTCAGAGTCCATGCCGTGCTGGAACTTCTTCGTTCCCATTGCCGTGCCTACTTTATAGGCACCGCTGTGGGAACAGCAAAGGAATCACCTGCCAATACAAATTAAGTAATTATTTGGCGGGCAGTTCTCACGTGGGTTTCGTGGTGCGGCGGCGGCGTCAAAATCGTAATTGGCCTCTATTTGTGTTTCAGCTCTAGGAAGACTCAGAGCTTTATTCAACTATAGGGTTGGAAATACAGAGTTTGTCAAAAGGTATATATCACATGTCATATCCGAAGTTAGGTGCTGGAGTCAGTATAACAGGGATAATAATAAACTCCTTTTGTCTTTAGATATCAACATTCATGCAGTGCAGACCAAGCCCAGCTGTGCAATCAGGCAGTGTGACGATATACGTGTCTGTTTCTATCTTGTCTCATGCCCTTTTGCCCAGGTGTACTCTGCCAATGTGTGATCAGTGTATGGCTGATAGTGGGTTTGGAGAAGTGTGGAAGCACACATCGCTCCTGATGGATGCGTTTGCAAGGTTAGTGCATCTTGACAGCAAAGCAGCTCATCTGACAGGTTCCAGGCCTCCAAAACATCTGAAATAAAAACACTTTCATTTACCACTTAACATTTCAGTGGGAGATCAAATGCACTACTCGTTCTAATATAAAAATGCTGGCACCGTAAAACATTTAACTTTGTTCACCCCAACAGTTGCATCCAAACAGCACATGCTATCATGTTTCTGCTTTTCTTTAAACAAACAGCATGTTTTTGCTTCATATCAGACTTTAAATCAACTTATTTATTACCTCCACAGTGTGGGTACTCATCTGAAGGGTCTAACTGTAGGCTTAGCTTACTATCGAAAACAGTCCCGCCTCAGCACATGCCTGTGTGCAGTTAGCCCTGTTTCAAACGGTGCTGCCTGCTCCCGGTCTCTGTGCCTGTTAGTCTAGGGTGGGCTCCTTGCTCCTGTTGTATCAGGCTTGATGGGGCTCGTGTGCTTTGCCTCTGGTTCTGCATGTATTCTATGCCTCTTTTTTTCTTGTTTATTAGTATTTATACAACATTACAACCAGAATATTTACTATTGTGAACGTTACACAGTGCTGCCACCAACACCCAAGCATGACCTTTACATGGGAGGTCGCAAGTGGCCCCGTATTAATGATGTAGAGCATCAAGACTTCCGGGTTGGCGGTGTAAGATGGTGGTCACAGGCTAAACCGTCTCCTGAGCTGAATACACCAAACCTCAGTGATCCTGCACCATCCTGTCCAGCAACACCCACCACAGCATCCCTGTTTCTTGGCACTGACTACACGTGACTGGCAACAGGGGCTGATTGACCGCAGGAGGGACCTGACACGGGGTTGCATTGTGAGGGCCGCCAAGATGAGCTGGAGGAGTGCCATAGCCTGCACTGGGAGCTGCGGGGTCTGATGGTCTAGAGCGAGAGGAGATGGGGGCGCCAATCCAAGGCCGCGCCTCAGGGGTGGCGCTTAGCATGTAGAGTATTTGCGCCGCAGCAAAGATAACAAGCATTGGCATAGCCAATAGGTCTCGCCTTTGCGATGTTGTAAGATTTTAGGCATGGCCTTGCTTTCGTGGCATGCCTGGTACGTCCGTGCTTTTACAGCCTGCCTGATGTGACCCTGCTTTCATAGTAGGAGTGGTGCAGCCCTGCTTTCATGGCATGCCTGGTGTGGTCCTGCTTTCACGGCCTGCCTGGAGCAGCCTTGCTTTCATGGAATGCCTGATGTGGCCCTGCTTTCACGGCATGCCTGGCATGGTCCTGCTTTCATGGCACGCCTGTCTCGGTCCTGCTTTCATGGTACGCCAACTCAATGGTTCTCATTTTAATCGACCTCAGAAGGATGACAGGCAGGGATTTGAACCTGTGACCATGAGCTCAAATACAGGGCACTGCCGTGGACGCATTAGTCCACTAAGCCACCAGATCAGGCCAGTGAGCTACGCATAATAACTGCACTCTCAATTCTGCAGAAAGGGGCAGAAACTTGAAATGAAATCCTAACTAAAAAATAAAGTTACCCAATGAATCCATAAAATCTGCAGAGTACCCAACTTCATCAGGGCACCGCGTTTTGTTTTATGTCCGAAGGCCAATGAGGGATGGGTGCAGGAGAGTGTCGATTTATAAAATTAAAATAGATTGTCTTTGTTTTAATAATCCAGAATTTGCATTTACATTAGTTATTTGTATTGCACTTAAACCCTCAGAAATTAACAACTCGCTTTTTCAGATCAATGCTGGATGCTTGTTAAAATGCAAGTCCTGACCCAGCATCTTCTCCAAGGAGGAGGATGGGCTGCAGTAGTCCTGGGTTAATGTTACAGGTGCACTGTGATGCACTTCTATCAACAGAGGGGAGCAGCCTCAGCACCTAACGCAGCAACAGACTGAGAACCCACTCACCCACATCTGACGCAAGGATCACAATGCACACCGGCAGGGGTAAAATAAAGGAACAAGTTCTTCTATGTCTGCTTCCAGTGGTTTCGGTCATTGGCCAGGGTGCTCGGATGTGTGAAGCTAGCGGTGCTGTGACGAAAGATTGCAACAGCCAAGAAATGCAGAGCCTGTCCCTTGTTACTGCTGATCACGTGTCATCGCCGACGGTCAAGCACATATAGGAATATTTACTTTACAATTTATACCCCCTTATGCAAATGTCCCATGTTTAGAGAGTCCGTTACTTGCTTTGCTGATTCGGCATGGGTTGGGCTGGCACATACAACTTCCGCAAGCCGGTCCGCCATCCCTCCATCCTCACCCAAAAAGGGGAAACTGCTAATTAATTAAACATATGCGCTTACCCACTTAAAAAGGCGAAGGATAGGTCTTGACTAATCGCCTCTGTAGACAGATGGAAGCTGCAGCGAGATGGAGTGTCCATAAGGGGTGACGCGGGATTGAATGGTACAGAACACTTCACAAGAGCAGCACAATGCGAGCCACCCGCTGTCACTATCGGGAGTGCCTCTCGTTTGTCAGGCGCGGGAGGGGCGAGTCACTTGAGGGGTTGCCAGCAACATGTGAATTGCCGGTGTTGTGTAATATTTGAGAGTTTTTCAAGTCCTAAAAAGCTGTATCCTTGCCTTTATAATTTGCGTGGGGATAACAAAGCCACACATGATTTTAGTCGTGCGTACGCAGAGCTCTGGAGGTAAAGATGAGGGCTATGCTGCTGAATCATGCAGCCTACATTTAGCCTCAGAAAAACCTGAATATTGTTGACAAGACCAATTTACCTCAGCTGCTGCACCGTGCAAATACGAGGGAGGATGACGAGGGAGGAAAGTCGCTGCTCGACCGCCATCTGTTTACAATTAACCTTACCGCGAGACGGGTGCATGATAATTGGAAACAGATGGCGCTGATGCTCGCTCTCGCAAGCCGTAGGTCGCGGGCGGATACAAGGGTGGGACATGCACCATCCTTTGTCCAATTGCGTGCTGTCTTTTTTAGAAAGACGCACACAAAGGCCAATAGCGTGTGAGCAAAAAAAAAACCACACGCACGAGAGTGTGGAAAGCCAAGAGCGATTCCAAGAAGTTGTCTTTCTGGAGCAACGCATGCACGTTGTGCTAGGCTCAACCTAAAAAGGGAAGCCACGGAGCGGTCTGAGGCTCCACACTGATCAGTGCTCCTAGCCACATAACGGAGACACTGCCTCCTGGGGAAAAGTTGGTAAAAAGGCCCACCTCGGAGAGGGGGTAGCGGTGTGGCTGCCAGTGGACTCCACACATCACTTGCGTGCCTGCCGCAGCCGGGTGGCCGTGAAGTCCTGCCAAGTACCACGCATCAGGCGTTAGACTAATGCATTTCAGTGTGAATTACCGCACTGAAATGCATTGTTGTATTTTCACGCATAAGCATTTTGTGTCTCAGCTGTCACTGACAGCTGCCTAAAAGTGTGGCAGCTGGCAGCACGGGACCGGCATGCGTGCTCTGTTCCCGCAGGCTTGGGGCTAGCAGCCACTGTGAGCTAAGGCAGTGCCGGCAGGCTTACACTCACATTCAACTGCTATAATGTATCATGACATAATTGTGATCAATGCATGCTGCTTGTCTCTGACCGATAGCCTGACGTCATCGAAGTAGTGTCCTATGACTTACTACTGCATGCCGCTGGGCTGCCGGTGCCATGGGGGATGTCACATCCTGCTGCTTGCTGGAGCGGGGAGTTTGAGTAAGGCGCCTCCGCATATTCTATGATAGTGCTGCTCGCAGCGCTGCTGCAGGCAGCTCCCACCTGCCTGGGCAGACGCCGTGCTGTAGCTCTGCTGTTATTTTACCCCGCCGCAGCCACCAAATTATTGTTGCACGGAGTTGAGACCCGGGTCTGTCACTGGTCGGCCCCGCCTGGGAGTCACAGGAGTTAAGACAACCTCACGATCACTGTGGAGGCCGCTGGCTGGGCGGCAAACACGAATCGCTGCCGCCTATGGAGGCTCGACTCGGCCTCGTGTGAACTCAGCCAGAGTTGCTGCCTGCAGGGGAGCGCCACCAGCAACAGTCCTCCAGACTGACTCTCATCTGCCGCCGGGCCGCGGCCAAAGTAAGTACATGTTCATAACAGATCATACCAATGGCAGTGTGCGATCAGGCAAATGCAGCCTTGCAGTTGGTGCCTGCCGTTGTTAGGTTGTAAGGTGACATAGTGAATCAAATCGACCAGCGTGACGATGAGACAGCTCTGACTCTGCATGACTTGTGCCTAATGCATCTCAGTCCTCATGCTCAGCAGCAAACTCCACTGACAATAAGGTTGCCAATTAACAATAAATTAGCCACATACTGGTGGAATGTTTGGAGGCTTCAATACTCTCCCCGCTGGCAGCCATTGACGCTCTACAGGTACACTACAGTTGGAGAGGACCACTCTGGCCACTTTCCAGAATTTTAATTTTTTTGCATTGTCCCTCTGGCGAAACCCCATACGGTGATCCCATGGCCATTAAGGCTACTGTCTTCTAATTACATAATCAAGCTGGTTCGTCAGTACAACAAATTCTTCAAGGATAGTGAGCAGCCAACACTTTTTTCTGCAGGAGATGCTGAGTTTTCAACTAAAATGAAGTATGGCACAATAAATTACATGTGGAAAGTCAATGTCCGGTCCTCCTACCTTCTTAATAAATAGGTTGCACCCTGGCTGGCTGTAACCTGTGTGTGTGTACCTCAGCCTCACTCTGAGGCTTGCACGATGCTGATTGTCTGTGGCCGCTGTGGGTGTCATTTCTGATAATTATATGTTTCCCTCATCATCATTACTTGATTTTGCTCGGGAGAAAGTGTCACTCATAGTCGTTGAAATGTCACTCATAGTTACACTGAAATTATGAGAATGTCACACATAGCAATCTGAAGCCTTGGCAGCTATGGGCTGTGGGGGACCATAGTGGAGCAGACCTGAGGCGGACAAGCCTACAGTACGGGACTGATAGAGGAGAGGATGATCGGTATGTACCCCCCTCAATTTTCTCCTGGCTAGCTCTCTCCCCCCTGGATGGTGTGGAGACCACGCTTGGCGCAGACCTTCGGAGCAGATACATCCTCAGCCCAGCCATCACTTGCGCGGGATCAGGTGAGGGATTACCCTGCCTGGAGACGCAATCAGGCACCATGGGCAGGATAAAGCCCAAGCCCGGGACACCAAGGCAAAATAGACAACTACACAAACCCCTCCACCCCACAACAAAAGCCGACCATCAGGACCCTGCCCCAACTACAACAATCCACCTGCAGGAGCAGATCTCCCCAGAAATGCTCCTGCAAGCCACACAAACTTGCCAAAAGATGCTGGAGGAGAAAATTGGAGGAGTAGGGGTTGAGTTATCTTTACTCCCATAAGACTTGGGAAACCTGGCACGGTGCACGAAAGAAATAGAAACACATATCTCTGTGGCCGAAGATGAGGTCCTCGCGATGTCCTGGGCCCTTAGAAAATGTACAGAGATATCTGTACAATTGGAGAAAAAAGGCTGAAAATGGCGAGGGAAAAGCTTGCCGAAATGACCTGCACCTGATGGGTCTACCCGAGGGGACCGAGGGGCCTAACCAGACTCTATTTCTACAGATATGATTCACATCCTGGGTGTCATAAGGACCGTTGTCACCCTGCTTCTTCTTGGAAAAGGTCATCAGATCGCTGGCACCCAGACCCCGTTCTGGGGTGGACCCACCTAGACCACTGGTATATACAATGAATAATGCTGATCGGGACATGATTCTATGCACAGTAAGGAAAAGAAGAACTGCTGTGCAAATCCTTTAAAGTGTTGGCTTTCCCTAATTACACCACAAAACTCCATCGTCACAAAAATAATTCCAAGCAGTTAATCGAAAACTGAGAGCCGTGCATCTACAATATAGTCCAGCACCAACAAAAATCATTATTTTTTTACACCCGGGAACAAGAATGGGAATGGGTCGAGGAGTGGGTGTACCTTCGACTCTGCAACTCCTCACAGAAACGCCCTTGCTATGTGACGCGTATGTTATTCACATAGAAACAAGCACAATCCTTGCTCAAAAGGACTATCTGGCGGACCCTAAGCAGAGGAGGAGCACAGTCAAGAGATGCCTGGGCCCCCAGATGGTACAGCGATGACAAGGCCCCCTCTTGCCTCGGCGACTGGACTGTCTCCATCCCCGGATACTGGTGACCCCACACATAAAAGTGCCTGATACTTCACAAACTGGGGTTAGGAGGCGTGCCCACCAATATACTCAAACCCTCTTGGGTTACAAATGATGATGGTTGTGGTATATATGTGTAATCCCGTATGGATTCTGAATATTCAAAGTTCAGGGCAACAGATGCTTCATGTTGGTAAGCATGGGGTGGGTGGGGGGTGGGTGGGTGGTGGGTAGTTAGTGTTGTTTGTTGTTTCACCTGCGTATCAGCTAATCCATCAGTGCCTCAAAAAATTCACCCTGGTAATGAGCAGCTCAAGGTTTTACTAAGAACATTGAAGTGATCTCCTGAAATGTAAATGGCCTCCATGACAAGGTGAAACTGGGGTCCCTTCTACACAAGCTCCTCCTGCAGGAGACTCAGTTATTGTGTACGCAATGTAATTTCCCCGTTGGCTATGGGTATACTAGGGTTTACCACTCTGGCTTTACGAGGGGCTCCAGGGGAGCGGCCATGCTCCCACACAAATCGCTTCCAATGGCAGTGATGACCCCCTGGGTCGCAGTGCTGGGCAAGCTGGAGGGGGTTTTATGTCCCTTGTGGGTGTTTATGTACCCCGACTCTGGTTGCTGGCACCCCTGGGGCCCTCTTGTACTTGCTCCTTCTCCTTCCGCTGGGGAGAATGGTGACTGGGGGAGTCTTCAATACCGGGATGCACTCAGGGGTGGACTCGTGGGGGAGGATTGATGCTACGCGACATACAGATCTCTCGACATGGACAGCCACTGAGTGACGTGCGTAGAATCATGCATCCCTCAGACCAAGTTTTTAATTAGCATTCTGGGGCCCACGGCCCCTATTCGCAGATAGATTATCGCATTTTCCCAGAGGCTGACTTGGGACTGTTTCTGCAGCAAGAGTGCTGTCCAGGGGCTTGTCTGACAATTCCCTGATTGTACTCACTCTTATGGGTGCCCTGGGAAGCTCACTGGGACAATGGAGATTTAGGGGCTAATATATATCATGGCGGGCAGCCTGGCCTTCCGCCGTGGAGATGGAGTAAATGACTCAGTCCTCATGACTGACAGACTGCCCACCAAATTTATAAATGACTGCCAAGCAGGCGATCATTTGTAAAGGCATTGGCAGGAACCGCCGTCACAGCATTTCCAGTTAATGCATTTGACTGTTTGCTGCAGGATGCAGCCTTGTAGCAAACAGGTTCTTTTTCTCTTCAAACAGAAATTCCCGAAATAAAAAATATAAGACTCCCGTAACGGGAGTGGGGGGTATGGGAGGGGGTGCGGGGAGCATTAGAACACATTTACTGTTTCTAACCACCACTAAAACAAGCATTTGCAATGCAATAGGTCTCGCATTATAAAAGTTTGAGCTATTAGCATTGCTAAATAATGCAACACCAATAGCTCAAACTTTAATGTGAGACCTCTTGCATTGCAAATGCTTGTTTTTCCTCGGGTTGATGTATTCTTAGTGTCCTGATGATGACCTTCTATTTATCTAAATGTCGTTGACTACTTCTACGGATCCAATTTGATAGTACATAACATTAGAATAAAATGGCCCGTGTTGTTACTTGATACACACTTTTAGTCTTGTCACATGTGTGAATCACTTGTATGAGAGCATCAAGCATATTTCTCACCACACACCCACTGTGCTGTCACATTGTTTTAAATGTTTTTTTTTATATGAGATTGAATAAATTGATCATTTGATGTATTTGCACATTTTTTTTTATATCCATGGTCTTGGACCCACCGTTATTTATTTTGCACCATGTTGCACTGCAGCCCTAATGACTTCTCGGGCTGTTATTGCTGAGGGGGCAACGGGGGCTGCGCTCTGGGAAAGCACCTCAGACCACAATGGCACCCATGTGTGAGATGCAGGCAGCACTAAGAAGGATAATAAAGAAAGCAGTGACATCTGCAAAGACTGTCTGCTTCATGAGCAGAAAGTGCTAGACTCACTGGCACACATACCACACACTCACAGATACCATCCAACTGCAATGAATTATATTACAACAGCTACACATACCTATCACATACGAGTAACCAGGAATATGCATATATAACAAGTTTCCACTAATCACTTGCTACACACATATACCACTTTTCTCAAACACATTACACACAGGCACACACATCGCTCCATCAAACAAGAATCACACGTCTATAAAAATGAATGTGCCCTTGTCTAATGGAACTGGTGCTCATGTAAAGCGCTCCAATACGTTTAAGTTGAGTAGCACTATATGAAACTGCAGAAAAAGTAATCCAAAGGAAGAGCATGACAGAGAGTATATACTTAGCACGACATATTAATTAACACACACACATCACATAAAGACATCTTGACATATCACACACAAAAGCACACACAGATGATAAAGCGATGGTGTCGCAAAATACACATTTCAAAGGCAAAAAGCATAGCCAAGCACATCACATACAAATAAAACACATATGCACTAATCTCACAAATTACACACACTTTTGTGCAGTTTTATATAGCACGAACTCCCCCACAAGTTATTTAAGCGCTTTACATAAGCACCAGTTAAATTACACAAGGTCACTTTCATATTTTAAAGGCTTGGGGATATGAAGCGACTGGTCCAAGAATCCCAGTTTGTTGTGCCGATGTCGAGACTCGAGCCTGGTTCCCCTGCTCCAAAGTCGGCAGCTCTAGTAACGCCACATCTTCTCCCACATCACATATCAAACACACATTCCACTTTCACGCTTTTCAAGCCCACTACTCACTCACACAGGCATGTCACAAATAAGAAAAATCACATCATATCATATGCGTTCGTAGGATGGCACGACGTAACACAGACAAGTCACATAGGAACATACATGACAGCAAATCTCAACTACGTCACATATGCACACTAGGACGGATACCACACATAAAGGAACAATATCACTACAGACACACATATATTGCAGACAGACACACATAACCACAACACGAATATATCAAAATCAAACAAGAGAGATCACACACCCACCACTCATCATACATACACATTTCAGCTTCTTGCACAGCACACATACGCATGAATACATAATGCAAACCAATAAATGATCATGACATTAATAGTAATAAACCCGTTACTGAATAACACACATCATATGGAGAGAGCACATAAAAACCACAGACATACACAGATCAAAACAGATGGCCCCTCTGGCCCCTGTAGAGCAGACACCTATGTGCATCACCCATCTGTCATACATACCCAATCATACATCGTAGGGGGTCCACAGACACACACCTGCTAATATCCTTTCTGGAGAGGCCGTCACATAGATGCCAAGGCTGATGAATGCCACTGTGTGAGGCGTGTTTACAGTGGGGCTGGCTCACAGCATCACTTAAACGATCAATGCAGCTTGGGTTACACTGCCTGGCTCCTTAGTAACCATGGAGGTCTAAATGCGTTGTCAGTGTGCCATATAACCTATGCCATTAAAACCTCTCGCTTTGTTCTGCTCTGCTTACACCTCCCTGTTTCACCCCGCCACAAATAAAACATTGACAAAGCCCCATAACTTTTGGATATACAAGATCGTTTTGGCTTTGTCAATGTGATGACTGCTGCTGTGAAACTTGGAAGAAAGTAAAGGGAAACAAGGGCGATCGGTGCTTATGCTATATAAATAAAAACATGCCTATAAAAAGAATGCGCCCGTATCAACTCTGCAATGCAAATGTAAACATGTCTGCACTTTAGGAAATGTTTTAACTTTTTATGTGCTGCACGTGCAACACCACTTTTAAAAGTCTCCATCCGTCGCTGCCTTTCACGGTAGCCAATGGGAAGCAAGCGCAAAGGGAAAACGGAGAGCATTTGCAGGGGCCAATGGGAAAGCTCACAGATACACTGCATGGAAGCACCGGCCTGCTGGTAAGACCACGGGGATGTGAATCCATGCACCCATTTGATAATTAAGCAGCCTTTCTTTTCATGTTCAGAGCACTCACCTGCAGCTGCTGCAGTGAGGATTAGCCGGGTTCCCACACGCCACTACTAATTAGTGCGTATTTACACACAAACATCTGTGAAGCCGCGCTCGGCTCTTGCTGAAGTCTTAGAAGCAAAAACGCATTCGCAACTTCTTAGCTGAAGAACTTCAAAGGAAACAAACAAATGAGACGCTGCTGGCACAACAGAGAGAAAGACGCAAAGCTTATCTCTGAATCGCGAGAGGAAATGGATCCTGTGGACGAAGCAGCCGTGCTCACCAGGAAGGAATGCGGAGTATATCAAGGGTGCGTTTGCATTCACGTAACCTTTACACAAAACACCGCCTCTGAGACCATCAGATAACAAGTAGGAAGTGGGATAAGGGAGGGGGGTAGGCAGAGAGAGGCACGCTGGCTGGCAAATGGTGAGTACTTTCGCGGTCGCTTTGATGTTCTCAGTGGCCGCACGGCGCATATGCACTGTAGCTGGTGGCCTGACAAAAGCCAGTAGTCTGCACTTCCAAATCCCGCTTACTATAACTCTCGCCAGAGCAGCGCTAAAGCGCTGGCTCAGGCGAGACATAAAAATGACTACATGTCTGCCCATCCAAATTGGAGTAGTCTCCGCTGAGGCCAAACTGGAGGTCTGCTTACATTTAAATTGGGCAGACGGACCTTCATATTGGTATTTTGTATACTCCATCCTGAATATATAATTTGGGCCCTTAATCCCTGTTGCCTCACAGATGGTCAGTTCTCTTACAGGATGGGCCAGGACTTTGATGAGTATTTCCAACTGAATAAGTGTCTGTCTTCTTTTCCCTCACCCTGTAAGTGGCAATGATAACCACGGTGAGAGGTATCATAATATTAGTTCAGTTCAGTAATAACTTTATTTTGGTCAGTTTGACCTTAAAAGTACATCTAAAATGGCATACAATTCATTTACTTTAAAATCAAAATGGATAAAAAGACATAGAGCAAGATCGGATACATACAATAAAAATAATTGGATAAAACATGCACTGGTATGGCCTGGAGCAGTATGAAATGTGGTGCAGTCTATGGAAGCGGCTCAACAAGTAGGAAAATCAGATCATATAGGTCGTTAGTTTGATCAGAGATGGAAACAGTATTAGGGATTCAAAGTGCATGTGCGAGATATAAGAGCAGGTCACTGGTCCAAATATGGGAGGTCAGAGCTTTATCTTAGCTACTAGAAGCGGTCAGTTCTCGGGATCAACAAACCAATATAACAGTCAATTCGAAATGTAAATAAACTTCCTCAATGCAAGTGATCTCAATTGGACAGTAAAGCAGGTAGACCCTTTAAAATTCCTCATTGCATTTGTGTGAGAGTATAGACCTTATTTATTGAATTGGTTTTAAAAATGCTCTGCGAGTGCACCACATAGAGAATTAAAAGCCTGCTACCGAGTATACTATCGGGAGGCTAGAATCGTGTTTCAGTATCCTAAAAGCCTCGCAACAGCGCCTGGTACCTAGGTTTCTACAGATCTGAACCAGCCACCATTTTCTCGTTTTGTGGTAGCCGGGGCAGCAAAAAACACATGAAAGTCTGATTCTGTGGAGCAGTCACAGGCCGGGCACCCCAGAGTTTGCGAGCCCGCCCATTTATTTGTAAAAGAGCGGAGTGGCAAGGCCCCGTGTGTGAACTGCAAATAAAGCTTTCTTGCGGTTGCCGGCTTGATGTCGTTCAGTGCCGGCTCTAGACTATACCAGTCATTGGTTTCTAGGAAAACTGCAGTCAGCTTGTCTACTGAAGGATTGCTCTGGAGTTGGGCCAGTTTAAACTCCCAGTAGCAGCCATTTAGCACTTTCCTAGACACTGCGGCACAAGCAACCTCTGTGTCACCCCAAAGGTTGTCCCGTCCCAGATTCTCTGACGTGTGTCGAATGTAGGAGAGCCAAGGTAATTTGCCCGCCCCAAGTAGACTCATCACCCCTCTTAATTCGTCCCTGTATTCTGAAAGTTCTGGGGTAACCCACAGACGCCGCCAGAATAAAAGGGGTCTGAGATTAGATTCTTCGGTGATAGCCCTTACCCCCAGGTCCAGTAGGAGCGGCGTGAGTGGGGTACTCTGTGGGAGGCCAAACAGTTGCCTGAGAAAGGTGTTTTCAGTCTGTGTGAGACTCTCAGAACTGCAGTGACCCCAAATTTCTGCTCCATACAGCGACCCTCCCCAGTTTCACAGGCAAGAACCTCCTCTACGTTATTTCATAGGTGATTCGGGCAATGTGTCAGCCGGCATGGTGGTGCGTGTACGCCACCAGTGTACCCCACCCCACTGACACATTGCCCGAATCACCTATGAAATAACATAGATGACGGTCTTGCCTTTGGAACTGGTTTGCTGCCAACCGTGTTAATTTGGCAAAGGATGATAGACTAATATCCCATACTACATATGAAATATCAGATACAATCATAGATCACCAGATTTTAGAAGGCGAAACTATATAAGCCAATGAATACAGTCAAGATTTCTAAACAGTGTGTTTTGTTCGGCCTGAAGAAGCCCACGAGGACGAAATGCATTGGCTACGGTCTTTTATCTTGTCTGAAAAAAAGAAGTCACCAATAAAGGATTTGAAAGAACAACCCTGAGAGGCCAATGTATTATGTTGGGTGTACGCTCCTGCCGTCAAGCAATAATGGCTGCCCTCAACCCTGTTAACACCAAGTTAAATATTGGGCTTGCGAAATTTGTTCATAAAGCGTCAAGACTTCTTGAAGCCAAACTTTCATTCTAGCCAGAGTAGAGATTTTGAACTAAAAGACGATTTATCCAAATGAGAAACTACATGAAATCCAGGGTGATGTATTGTATTAGAATATTACCAGACTTTTATGATTATTGAATTTTATCTTATTGCTTAAATGTTTTAAAACTTTTATCATAGTTAACTTGATTATTCAATTCTTAGCATGTTGTTGTAAATGGGTTTTTAAACCAAACAATAAAGAGTTATTATTAAAAAAAAAAAAAAAAACCCTGCTGAATTGCCATTCTTGATTTTTGATATTTGATTCACAAATGTTCAAACTACATGAGTCACTTTTGCCAAACTTTGACCTAAATTAAGTGTGCTGGACCACTGTGTTGTTTATGAGTCGGCTACATCAGCATGACTGAGACTCATACAATTTAAAAATATTTCCATAGAGTTCACTTCTACACCAGATTATACTACATGGGTAGGTTCCTATACCCCGACTGTATGAGGCATGGACAGGTGCAAGGCTCTTTTATTCACATGATCTGGGAATGCTCCGTCATCCAGACATACTGAAAGCAAATCAGTAAACCCTTGGGTAAGGTTAGCAGTATCACCATGGTGAGTTCCCCAAGGAGTGTTCTTCTGGGGATTCAGGCTGGGTGGAATGGCAACAGGGTAGACAAGACACTGATTTGGTAAAAGGGATGTGGCCCATTGCTGCAAGTCCTCGGCAGCCCCAACATTGTCAGAGTGGATTAGAGGTGTGGACTACTGTGCCCTTGCAGAGGAATCCGTCTACAAGACCATAGGCCGTGCGAAGAAACCTACCAAGATCTGGGGGAAATGGTAAGATTATTTTCACATGACTTGAACGTTCTCATGTTACTGCCCATCCCCACCTTCTCTGTCAGTTTGCTGTGAACCTGGCCTTGTAGCTTGAATCTCCAGTCATTCAACACCATCATCCTAGACCCATGCCTCTCCAACTCGCCCCCAGCCATATAGGACTCCACTCCCCCCCTGGTTGCCTAGTAGAAATGACTGAAGTGGTTGTAAAGTTCAATAGCGATAGGAGGTAGTGGGTGTTACTAGGGTTCATGCACAAATGGTTAGGACCTAAATGTAGCTCTGGCACACCCCTAATCAGTGGTTTTACCCACTGACCACCTAATATGGGGTAAATGTTCACATAATGGAGAGGTTTATGCCTACAGACATTATCTTGAATCTCATGGTTGATGTGATCCCAGAATTTGGATTGGTGTATGTTGGACTTGGACCTTTTTGGCAGGTTCACCCCTAAACTTTTTGCCTTATTTCTGACATGGTGTTGGTGGTTTTAGGCCTCTGGGCACTTTAGCACGGTCCAGTGTAAAGTGTGTGCGCTCTCTGTGTACATTTGGTAAAGTTGTCCTGCCCTCACATAGGAATGCATTGGGGATTCCCTGATAAAGTGTGTCAGTGGTAATTCCTGGAATGGGAGGAGTAGCATGGTTAAGTTTAGTATGTATGAAATTGTGAGAATAAATGCTGCGCAATGGTGTGCGCAGATTTATTATGACTATGGGAGAAATGCCACTTTTAGAAGTTGGCATTTCTGTGTGCTATGTGTCTGCCTGCCTGATGTGAATTGCATGTCTGGCCTGTGAGTGACGAGGGCTGGGAGGTGTGTGTGGCTCCCGGAGCGGCAGGGTGAGTCAGCACTAGGCTGAATGTGACATCTGTTCTGGTAGTAGTGGGAGGAGTAATCCCCTGACTCTGAATAGGAGTGTGCCCAGCCTGGACAATGCTGGCTCCGCCCCCTGTGGTGTGTCTGATCACCTAGCCCCCACCTGACAAAGGGGAAGAGGAGCTTGGAAAAAAAGTGCTCCAATTCCCCCCTGAACCAGTTGAATCTGGTTCCCCATGCCCTGTACTACAGACAAAGAGATGGTGTAATATAAATATAGGGGCTATGACCCCATGAAAATGTTCTTGTTCTTGCTCTGGGCTGTTCCTGACCTTGCTGGAACGTGCTGCTGCCGGGGCCCAGGAGGAATCGCCATGAGGGCTTACCTCACTGGGTCCAGTATTTCCCCCTTGATCCCTAAAGACTTGATGGGACCTCTTGTGCCCTGTGAGCGCTTTGCTTTTTATATTCCAGGACCTTGAAGACTTTGACTGCATCTAGCGCCTCGTGAGCGCTATATTTTTATTCCCCCAGGAGTAGAGAGGAGCATGGGCTGTGCAGCGCTGAGCTGCAGCCCTCTGGGAGGGAATCCTCATCGTAGGGATTACCCCGTGATGCCCACACCGCTCTCATGTCATTTTTATCGCGGGTGCCCACCCCGCATTGGTTGCCTTAACAGGAGCCCACCCCGCATTTGGATCCCTTAATGGCCTTTATGGTTGGAGAGCGGGCGCCCACCCCGCTCTCATATTATTTTTATTGCGGGTGCCCACCCCGCATTGGTTGCCTTAACGGGAGCCCACCCGCTTTCTTTTTATGGAGAGTCACCGCCGTGGCCCGGGGATGGCAGTCCGGCCGGCCCGGAAGCCAGACACACTGCCTGACTGGAGGCGGGGCCGGCCACATATAATCCGGAAGCTGCGTGTGAAGGCATAAGTCTGACGGCCCGAGCGGGGCTCCCAAGCAAATGAGAGAGACCCGTGTGTGCAGGATCTGAAGTCTGGCTGCAGAGGGAAGGTAGGCCCGTGGCGATCGTGAGAGTACCAGCAAAGTGAGGAAGATCCCCGAGGAGCGCCTGCAGAGTCCCGGTGAGTGGGGGCTCCACGGGCGCCTTTGCGGCGCATTGCGAGGCACATTGTTGGTCTATGAGCAGTCCCGCCGTTGCGGGCCGCTCCAACGTTGGGCATATTTGTTTAAATAGCCCAAGGGGGCCCTGGGGGTCCGAGGGGCCCGTGCCCCTTTCAGTTTTGGCCATGTTTACAGCTGCCCCGCATGTAAGAGGGCAGCTGTACCAATGGGGGCCATTTGAGTAGAGAGCCCCAGAGCAGGGCCTCGTGGTTATTTCCCTCAGTTGCGCCGTAGCGGGCAACTGCAGCGTTTGGGTCTATTATTTTATAGAGTTCCTGAGTGGGACAGGAGGGCACAGTGGTGCCAGGCCTTCTTTGATTCACAGCTGCACGGCAATTAGCGTCAGCTGCAACGTTTAGGCTATAGTTCTCTGGGGGCATTTTGAGTGAAACAGGAGTGAGATACACTCCTCTACCCCAGTGCAATTAAGCACTTGTGGATTCTGCTGTGTGAGAAGTTGGCCTGATGTATGATGTCACTAGTTATAGTGTACACCTTATATCAGTCCAAATACCCTTATGGTGATTGGTTGTAAAGTCAACCTTATAGACCAGCTATCCTAGTGGTAGCATGGACAAGAGCAGTCTTAGGCTAAACTCTGAATGGCATGTGAAGCCAGCTGTGATACCATATATAATCCCTTGAATACCAAATGAAAGGACACCACAACAGATATATATATAAAATAAAGTGTATTTATTCTAAGCAAACCCTCAGCACTCTTTATGAGTTTAGAGGTAAGTACAACACAGTCTTATTAATGCATACAGTAAGTCACACAGGTAAGTAATACAGTTAGGCCCTAGGGGCCACGCAAACCATATACTAAATAAGTGGTATAAGAACCACTGTCACGGAAATAGAATAGGCCTAGGCCTAGGGAATCGCTGGGGCTACACTACACTAGCGTTAGTTAGGAAGTGGGAGGCCCACGGGATTCGTGTGCAGAGTGGAAACACTCACGCGTAATGCGTAAAAGTCAATAGCAATGTTACAGTTTAGAAATAGATAGATTTAGGACACTTCCGGAGTAGCTAGGAAGTTGAGACTTGAAAACTAGACACTAGGATAGTCACTATCCTGATGAGCACCGGAGTACCCAAGTTACCTAGCCCACAGGCTGCGGGTGCATAGGGGTGAAGATGCGTCGTTTTCGTCGTCGACTCCTATGGATGCCTGAAGAAAGATGCTGACAGGCAGTCAGGGGAGAGTGTCCGGTGGATCCCAAGGCTGGGATCAAGAAGAGAAGAAACCTGCAAGCAGAAGGGACAGAGTCAAGGTCACTAGCCAGTGACCACGTGGAACCAGGAAGGAACCAGGCGATGTCGTGAAGAGTTGCAGGTGAAGGTGAAGCTTGTCGCTGCAGCCAGGAGGACCAGGAAGCATCGAGGACGACCAGGACCAGGAGGCGAGCTGTCCCACGAAGGCTCTTGCTGTCGGCGGCGTCGAAGTTGGACTAGGACTCACCAAGCCTTGGCAAGCGGAACCCACGAAGAACAAAGGACTTGCTTCTGGTGCAGACCAGGAAGGTCTGGGGTGCTTCTTCTTTGCAGAGAAGCGGGAGCCAGTCTGGAGGAGCCAAACCAGCGCAGAAGATTTCAGGGAGCGTCGTCACAAAGGCCACTAGCCAGCGGGCAAGCAACCGGACAGACGCGGCAAGCAGGAAAATGCTGAAGGGCCCCACGCAGGACTCGTGGAGTGTGGGGGGCTGGTCTTCGGTGCAGATGGTGCTTGGGGTTGGGGCTTCTCAATCCCCGGTGCACAACTTCGAGGGTACCTCAGAAGCTGCGCTGTAAGTTACTAGCCACTTTTCCCAGGTAGCCGGTCCCACGTCGCTCGTCGCCTCCACGGATCTCAGCTCTGCTGCAGATGTGGATGAGGGTCGGAGAAGTCTGGAAATCAAGGCTCTGGTCGGGCTCTGCAGTCGGTTCCTCGTCGAACGTTTCACAAAGCAAAGGGTAGTCACTTGATGGTGCCTGTTTGCACAGGGTAGCCACTCCTTGGCTACAAGGGAGATTCTTCAGTCTTCTTCTTTCGTCGAATGTCGAAGGTCCAGAGTTTCTGTTCAGTTTTGCAGGTTCAGGATAATCTAAAGTCTTGAGGCCCAACTCCCACTCTTATACTAATCTGGGGGGCTGGGATACCTGCTAGGTCACGCCTTATGGGTGGGACCTGGGAGGGGGTGGTTACACCCACTTCCCTTTGTCCAGTTTCGCGCCAGAGCTGGGGCTGGAGTGCCCCAGCGCCGGTTTGAACTGGACTATGCAAGGAACACCTTGTGTGCCCCAGGCATGTCTCATTCCTTTCAGCCCACCCTGCCCCAATACACTAAAGGCTGTCTGGGGAGGTGCTAGCACCTCCCCAAGCAGGAAACCTATTGTCCAGGCCTCCCTGGCTGGGATCACTCCCAGCTGCAGGAGGTCAGACTTGTGTCGTGGCAGCAGCATCCATTTTGTGATGCTGAGGCTTTGGTCAGAGGCTAACAGTTGAAGTATGATTTTAACATGTCTTTCCCTCTAGAAGGGGGGAATAATATTCTCAGGTCCAGAAATGGCATGGGGGTATTATTCGCGAGTGTTAGACACCTTACACAACATGTTTTGATAAAGCCAAACCATAGTTACCATAACCGTCTAAGATTATAAGGTACTTTAAGAGTATATGGTAGGCTATATCATAGAACAGCTATAAGGACATGGTTCCGAAAGCTGCAGACAGGCTCAGCTCATGCTAGAGCACCATCTCACATGTTACCAAGCACTCGGCCTCCAGGATTGTCAAGGCCTGCCATAGGAGTGACTGATAGGTACCCATGTGTCTATATGTAAGTTAGGTATAGGAATACTACACCTAAGCAAGGGGTGATTACACGACCTTGCCCCAGCTGAGTGATCAGCCAGTTGTGTCAAAATGGTAGGCCAGGCCAGGGGTGGCACAATACATGCTGCAGCCCCTGGTAGGCCTAGGGTACACCTATGCCCTGGGTACCTAGGGTACACTGTACAGGGGCCAATAAGGTGATCCTATCCAAATGGGTTATGCACCTAAAGTACATAGTATTAATTTAGAGAGAGAACAGCAGGGCTGTGGGTCTGATTAGCAGGCCCACAGCCACATCTAAGTCGTAAACCAGTAAAGCAAAAGCAAAAAGTGGGGGTGAACATAGAAAGCAGACCCTACTCTCCTACATGCTGCATTGACAGCCAGCCCTGACATTTGGGAAATAGGGCATTTGAGCCCCTTTGAGAAGGCCAGTTGGCCAGGGGGACTGGTAGGTTGATAGGGCGCCAGGCACTAATGTGATTTATGTGGTGCGCAGGAAATGTGATTCATGTACTGTGATTTATGCACCCTGTTTTATGCCTCTAAATGTGGTTTATGTATGAGGTTATTTGCATACCGTGTGTTGGACAGGCCACACGAAGGGCTGGCTCCCTCCCCGCATGACAGGGCCCCAGCCCAGGCCCACCAGGCGTGACCCACGAGAATCACCCGCACCCCGTCTCCCGACGGAATTCCTGCCCTCGGACCTCCATGTATCACGGACCCAAGCCACCACCGGCTCCCCCGGCCGGGTCAAGCCGCCATCTTGGGCCCTGCGCCACGAGGCCGCGTGGCCTCCATCCGACCCTAACCCTGGGCCTGGCCGGCCCCGACATCCCGGCACCACCCTCCACCCAGGAGGTGAGCGGACCACTTGGCAGGTCAATGGGAGAACGAAGCGCCAAGGACTCTCCCCCGCCAGGTGCCGATCGCCTCCAGCTCCCCCAGGCGCTGGCTCCACCCCCTGCTGGGTGTCTGGACACCTTCATCCCGGACCCTCCGACCTCCAAGTGCGAGGGTCCGGACATCAAAGGGCACCTGCCCTATAACTGGGGCAGCTCCGGAGCAGGGAGGCAGTTGTATCCTGGAGTCGAGAGACACCGAGAGAACTCAGCCTTGACGGACTACTGGCGCTGCCGTAGCCCTACCTTGCGAACTATCGTCCTGCCTGCTGGCGCTGCCGCGGCCTTCTGCAACATCCATCCTCGTCGGGACCTGCTGGCACTGCCGCGGACCGTTGTAACGACCACCTTCACCGGGACCTGCTGGCGCTGCCGCGGACCGTACCTCGACCATCTTCACCGGGACCTGCTGGCGCTGCCGCGGACCGTGTATCGACCATCCCCACCGGGACCTGCTGGCGCTGCCGTGGCCCGTACCAGCGAAACCACCAAGCTCGAGGATTGTGAGCTAATCACCATATCATCCGAACTACCAGACTGGTAAACAGACTGTCCCGCTACCCCCTTTTCCTATCTTGAGAGACTTAATCGAGGGGACCCCTGAGTCCAGACCTCCTTGTACCATTTCATCGTACCTTAAGAAGTGCATATAAAGAACGCTAAATCTTATCCTTGTGTGGTATCTGTCTGTGGGGGGGAAGTTATTTGTCTGTACGATCGCTGGAGACGGCTCTCCCCGGAGACCTCTCCCCTTGTCCTCGGCCGACCCTCCCGGTCTGTCTAACATTGGTGGCCAGCGGCGCGATCCGAATCAACGCGTAATCGTACAGAGAGTAGCTCACCCCACGACAAAACCACGATGTCAGCCAAAGATAGCGGTTCCACTGAAAAGTTCCAAATGGATAAGTTGGAAGAATATAGCCACCGCGAACTTAAACAATTCTGCATGGAACTAGGCATTGCTACCACCGGCCTGAGTACCAAAGATGATTTGAAGCACGCCCTTGAGTCGTGGACAGAAACTGGGATCGCCGGACCCTCCGACCAAAACAGTGTCGCACCAGAGGGAAACGCCACGGCTCCCGAGGAGCGGGGAACGGGCCTCTCGCAGGAGGAGATCCAGGAAAGAGAAAGAACCAGACTACACGAATTGGAAATGGCACGACTCAAGATGGACGGTGAACTCAAGTTAGCCGAGCAGAAAATAAATCTAGAGCATCTGCGGCTCCGAGAAGAGTGAGAAGAAAAGCAAAGACAGAGAGAGCTTGAGGAAAAAAGAATAACACTCGAACACGAGCGCAAACTGGCGGAAATAGAACTTCGGAAACAGAATAAAGAACCGGGGATGCCTGAGCGACCGCACACCCCGGGGACAACCGAGAAAAAAGTCCACATCCCCAAGGATGTTGTCCGAGAGTATGTTCGAGAAGACGACATACAACAGTGGTTCAAAGCCTACGAGATCGCCATGACCTCCCACCGGATCGACCGGAGTGATTGGGGAGCCGGACTATGGGGGAGGTTCGTCAACGAAGGCCGCGATGCCCTGCTGCAGCTCCCAGATCACCAAATGTCGTCCTACGACCACATGAAGGCTGCCCTCCTCACTCGCTACGGCCTCACACCCGAGATGTACCGCCAGAGGTTCAGAGATTGCACCCGGATCCCGGGTACAACTTGGGTGGAGTACGTCAACTATTTCAGCCGAGCCTTCGAGGGTTGGATCAAGGGGAGCCAGGTAACAACCTACGAACAACTCTTTAACCTTATGGTATGGGAACACCTGTCGAACAACTGTTTCGTCGAGCTCAGGCAGCACCTCCTCGACAGTAAATTGACTGACCCCCGGCAGCTCGCCGCTGAGGCTGATCGATGGGAAAGCACCCGAGTGGGCCGGAGAGGACCACACGAGCAAAACCGAAGCAACCAAGGCCAGCACCGTCCCCGGGGAGGAGGAGGAGGCCAGGGGCGAGGGAGAGACAGCCCCCCGGCAACAACCGTGACCAGCACCCCGCCCCCGACCGGCCGGGGCAACCCCCCGATGCGTCCTGGGTTCCGAGCCAACGTCACGTGCCACCGATGCCAGCGAGTCGGCCACTACGCCAATGACCCGAGCTGCCCGCAGAACCAAACGCCCAAGCCCCGCCAGGTGGCTGCCGCCGCCCTGGGGGAAGAACGACTATCAGAGGAACAGGAAGAGTATGAGCCGGCCCAGCAAGAGTGGGAACCGGCCGCCATGGTTCTAGCGTGTCTAGGGGGAAAAGACATGGTCCCGCGGGCTCCCCTACCCGCCAACACCAGGAAATACGGTCAGTGGGTGACCATTAATGGGCATCGGGCCGAGGCCTTACGTGACACAGGCGCCAGTGTGACGGCCGTCCGCTGTCACCTGGTGAAGCCCGAGCAGATCCTGCCGAACATTCTCTGCCCCGTCCGCTCAGCCGACAACTCCGAAAGTCTGTGTCAAATGGCCTGCGTCCCCTTCGAATGGGGAGGGGTCTCCGGCCTGTTGAAGGTGACGGTCCGGGATGATGCCCCCGTGGACTGCCTCCTGGGGAATGACCTTGAGAGTTCCCCGTGGGCCACCGTCGAGAGAAGAGAGCACCTGGGGATGCTGGGCCTCCCGGACTGGGCCTGCGTAACCACCCGGTCCATGGCCGCCCGTGCCGTCCCCCGATCCGAAGAACCGGAATGGCCAGCACCTCCGCCCCCGGTCGCCCCAGTAGAAGACAACGACGAGGCCAACCCCCCGGAACCAACGATCGAAGGGGACACGCAACCCCAGGATTTACCCGGCCTGGCTCAATGGCGTCAAGAAGGGGGGCCCACCCAGGAACAGTTCCGCCAGGAGCAAAAGACCTGCCCCTCCCTCGAGGGACTCCGCCAACAAGCCAGCGCCCAGAGCGCAGGGGACTCCACCGGAACTCACTGGGTCTACTGGGATAACGACCTGCTATACAGCGAACAAAGAATCGCGGAGCTAGGGGCCGGTCGAGTACTAGTGGTACCTCTCCGCTTCAGAGACTTTCTGCTCAACCTGGCCCACGATGTACCCCTGGCTGGACACCTGGGCCAGGACAAAACTTACAGTCGCCTAGTAACCCACTTTTTCTGGCCGAAGATGAGGAACGACGTCCTGAACCACTGCCGGTCCTGCCCCACGTGCCAAGCCAGCGGGAAGAGTGGCCGTAAGCTGAAAGCCCCTCTACAACCCTTCCCAGTGGTCACTACCCCGTTCGAGAGGGTAGGGATAGACATTGTGGGGCCCCTGGACCCCCGCACGGCGCAAGGACACAGGTTCATCCTAGTACTGGTGGACCACGCCACCCGCTACCCCGAGGCGGTGCCCCTACGAACGGTGACCGCTCCGGTGGTTGGCCGGGCCCTAATGGGGATCTTCTCCCGGGTGGGCTTCCCCCGAGAAGTCGTCAGCGACCGAGGGACGAACTTCATCTCCAAATACATGAAGTCCCTCTGACAACAGTGCGGGGTCACCTACAGATTCACGACCCCCTATCATCCCCAAGGGAATGGACTAGTGGAGCGATTCAACCGCACTCTCAAGGGGATGATTGGGGGATTGGAAGAGCCTCTCCGTCGCCAGTGGGATGTACTACTCCCGTGCCTCCTCTTCGCCTACCGGGAAGTTCCCCAGAAATCCCTCGGTTTTAGCCCTTTCGAACTCCTGTACGGGCACCCTGTGCGAGGGCCCCTCAGCCTAGTCAAAGAAGGTTGGGAGATGGCCCCCCGAAAGACCCCTCCAGACGTCTTCAGGTACCTCCTGGCCCTACGCAACCAGACTCGGCGCTTCAGGGAGATGGCCAAGGCGAACCTCGAGGCCAGCCAGGAAGACATGAAGAGGTGGTATGATCACAATGCCTCCTCCGTCGAGTTCGAACCTGGTCAACGAGTGTGGGTGATGTCCCCCACCGAACCATGTGCCTTGCAAGATAAGTGGACGGGGCCCTTCAAAGTGGTCGAGCGCAAAAGCCCCGTCACTTACCTCATCGACATGGGGACCCCCCGGAGCCCC
Source organism: Triturus cristatus (assembly GCF_964204655.1). Taxonomy (NCBI): domain Eukaryota; kingdom Metazoa; phylum Chordata; class Amphibia; order Caudata; family Salamandridae; genus Triturus; species Triturus cristatus. The sequence goes on along the minus strand of NC_140590.1, from coordinate 781,348,737 downwards.
CTTCGGGTCCTCCACACCAACAGACTCAAACCACACTTTGTGCGCTCAGAACTTAGCCTCCTGATGGCTACGGACAGTGGGGCAGAGGAAGACTCCGAACCCCTCCCGGATCTACTGAAGGCTCAAGAGAACGACGGTTCCGTGGACGGGGTCCGGCTCTCCGATGCCCTCACCCCAGAGCAACGCCAGGGCTGCCGGGACCTCCTGCTGCGGTTCGCTACACTGTTCTCCCTCACCCCCGGGGTCACCCCTTGGTGCTTGCACGACGTGGACACCGGGGACAGTCCCCCTATCCGACACCGGGCCTATCGCGTACCAGATCGGGTACGGGCTTGCATACAAGAAGAAGTAGCCAGAATGCTCACGATCGGGGTCATCGAGCCCTCGGACAGTCCCTGGGCCAGCCCGGTTGTATTGGTACCCAAAGCCGCTGCCCCCGGCACCACACCTGAACTGAGATTCTGCGTCGACTACCGGGGCTTGAACGCTGTCACCCGGACCGACGCTCATCCTATCCCCCGGGCGGACGAACTGATCGACCGGCTGGGGGCCGCCCGCTACCTCAGTATCTTCGACCTAACAGCGGGCTACTGGCAGATCGGCCTCACACCCCGGGCTCAGGAACGATCTGCCTTCTCTACCCCTGATGGCCACTACCACTTCAAGGTCATGCCCTTCGGCATGAAGAACGCCCCCGCCACGTTTCAACGTCTTGTGAACCAGGTTTTGGCGGGGCTCGAAGAGTTCAGCGCGGCCTACCTGGACGATATCGCTGTATACAGCCGCCACTGGTCCGACCACCTCCTCCACCTCCAAGAGGTCCTACAGGCCCTCCAGCGGGCCGGCCTCACGATTAAGGCCGGCAAATGCCAAATTGGTCAAGGGTCCGTGACCTACCTTGGGCACCAGGTGGGAAGCGGGCGGGTGGCCCCGCTGCAACTTAAAATTGCTGCCATCCAGTCCTGGCAGCCCCCCGTCACCCAGACCGAGGTCCGAGCCTTCTTGGGGCTCACCGGCTACTACCGGCGGTTCGTGAGGGACTACGGCAGCATTGTGGGGCCCCTCACGGGTCTCACGTCCAAAAACCTACCGAAGCGGATTAACTGGACCTCCGATTGTCAAGCGGCCTTCGAAAAGCTGAAGGCCGCCCTGTGCACCGCCCCTGTACTCCAGGCCCCCGATTACAGTCGGGAATTCGTGGTACAGACAGACGCCTCCGACCACGGCATCGGGGCGGTTCTTTCTCAAGTGAACCCCGAAGGTCATGACCAGCCGGTGGCCTTCATCAGCCGACGTCTCCTGGCCCGAGAACAGCGCTGGAGCACAATCGAGAGGGAGGCCTTCGCAGTGGTGTGGGCCCTCAAAAAGCTCCGGCCCTATCTCTTCGGTACCCACTTCCGGGTACAAACCGACCATCGACCCCTGCAGTGGCTGATGCAGATGCGGGGGGAGAACCCAAAACTATTGCGCTGGTCCATCTCCCTGCAGGGAATGGACTTCACCGTGGAGCACCGACCGGGCCAAGACCACGCCAACGCGGATGGCCTGTCACGCTTTTTCCGCCTCGACGAGGAAAGTCCCCAAGGAGATGGGTGACTCTCCCCGCCTTCAGCTGGGGGGGACGCATGTTGGACAGGCCACACGAAGGGCTGGCTCCCTCCCCGCATGACAGGGCCCCAGCCCAGGCCCACCAGGCGTGACCCACGAGAATCACCCGCACCCCGTCTCCCGACGGAATTCCTGCCCTCGGACCTCCATGTATCACGGACCCAAGCCACCACCGGCTCCCCCGGCCGGGTCAAGCCGCCATCTTGGGCCCTGCGCCACGAGGCCGCGTGGCCTCCATCCGACCCTAACCCTGGGCCTGGCCGGCCCCGACATCCCGGCACCACCCTCCACCCAGGAGGTGAGCGGACCACTTGGCAGGTCAATGGGAGAACGAAGCGCCAAGGACTCTCCCCCGCCAGGTGCCGATCGCCTCCAGCTCCCCCAGGCGCTGGCTCCACCCCCTGCTGGGTGTCTGGACACCTTCATCCCGGACCCTCCGACCTCCAAGTGCGAGGGTCCGGACATCAAAGGGCACCTGCCCTATAACTGGGGCAGCTCCGGAGCAGGGAGGCAGTTGTATCCTGGAGTCGAGAGACACCGAGAGAACTCAGCCTTGACGGACTACTGGCGCTGCCGTAGCCCTACCTTGCGAACTATCGTCCTGCCTGCTGGCGCTGCCGCGGCCTTCTGCAACATCCATCCTCGTCGGGACCTGCTGGCGCTGCCGCGGACCGTTGTAACGACCACCTTCACCGGGACCTGCTGGCGCTGCCACGGACCGTACCTCGACCATCTTCACCGGGACCTGCTGGCGCTGCCGCGGACCGTGTATCGACCATCCCCACCGGGACCTGCTGGCGCTGCCGCGGCCCGTACCAGCGAAACCACCAAGCTCGAGGATTGTGAGCTAATCACCATATCATCCGAACTACCAGACTGGTAAACAGACTGTCCCGCTACCCCCTTTTCCTATCTTGAGAGACTTAATCGAGGGGACCCCTGAGTCCAGACCTCCTTGTACCATTTCATCGTACCTTAAGAAGTGCATATAAAGAACGCTAAATCTTATCCTTGTGTGGTATCTGTCTGTGGGGGGGAAGTTATTTGTCTGTACGATCGCTGGAGACGGCTCTCCCCGGAGACCTCTCCCCTTGTCCTCGGCCGACCCTCCCGGTCTGTCTAACACTCGGTAGGTTATCCTCTACTGTGAGTTCTGCCCCTATTGTGAGTTATGCTTAGGAGGTTATGGTCTAATGTGTTTAGGCTTATAAGGTTGGCACATAATGTATTTTGAGCCTAATGTGATACTGTGCATAATATGGTTTATGTTGCAGAATAATGCTGAGTACAGTATTTGCCAGTAATTACTGGTTGTGTTCTACGCTTATGATAGGTTCTACATGTACTAAGTTCACTTTGTGACGGTTCAGACAGTGGTCCAAGTGGCCCTGTCATGTGTATATAATCCCCTGTAAATATTGCCTAGTGCCAGTTGGCACTGTGTATATTGTGTGATTACTATTCTAATGTGTTTTATGATAATACAAAGGCTATTTTTGATATAACCTTGTGTAGAGTTCCTTTTGTGGTGTGCCTAGTATGTTGTTGCTGTGTGTGTGTTGCGCAAACGCTTTACACATTGCCTCCGGGATAAGCGTTACTGCTCGTGCCAAGCTACTAAGGGGGTGAGCCGGGGTTATCTTTGGCGTGTAACTCCCTTGCCCTGACTGGAGTAGTGGTTTCTGCCTGGCTTTGGCGCAAGCCTTAGCCAACCAGAAATCCCATTTCTAACAGTGTAAAAGAAACATGAGGTGACACGGTCTGTTGTTGTAATCTTATTCTTAAGTATGCAAATAAAAGCAAAATGGTCATTGTAATTGTGTCCCTTTTAGGTCTCGCCTGGCGAACGCAGCGTGAAGCGCTGCTGTCCGCCAGCGAGATCTATTGTTTCTGACTTGCCTCGGAAGTGGGACAGGAGATGGGCACGCGCAGGCTCTTGGCGGATTGGAGTTGGTGTACGCGCTTGCTTGGTGTACGTGCTTGCTTGCATGTCCCGTGTTAATTAGGCTCTAGGCAGTAGTTTGCTTGTGAACGCGCTGTAAGACGCGCTAGCGAGACTATTTCAGTTCATTCAAGCTTCACCCTGGAAATTGGATGATATATTCATTTCAGCAGCAGAATTCACCTTATTTTCTGCTACCTGTATATGATCTAATGTACAAATTAAATTCTACATGGCACAACTGGATCTACTACACCATATACAATCTGACTCCTGTAATTTACTTACGCTCGTGATTCAATTTCTCTGGTCTCCTCTAACAGGCCCTTGTAGAGTGTTCTCCCATCTATCAGCTACGAGAAAATATTCTTCTGTCAAATCATTCACTCAAAGTCTCCCTATGTAGGGGTCCAGGGTAACCATAATCTTAAATTTCTCTGGGATAGGCTGCGATTTAAAATCTCGTGCTTAAATATCAGTCTGACCCCCCCCCACCCCTCCCCTCGGTACCTGTTCTGCCTTGTGAACCTTGTTCTGATTGTCGGGCTGGTAGATGAAAACAGTGCCTAATCGCCCATCCCGCAGCAGTGCCGGGTGGATGGAGAGGCCGGAGGGCAACGTCCAGGAGGGTTCCTGCAGGGTGCAGCCTCGTAGGGCACTACTCTCCGCGCCCATCGCCCTGAAGAGCTCGCTGCGGTACAAGATGTTACCACCACTGTCAACAGGAAACGCTGGAGCCCAGAAGAGCAACTTCAGCCTACCGGGCCTGGTGGCGTGTCTAATGGTGACGGCCATGTCAGTTGTGGGCAAAACTCTTCAATGTGGCTGTAGCGCATGGGGGAGGTTCATTATCCGGCGTTAGCGTAGGGGCGTGGTCTCTACACGCCTGCTGCCATATTAAATGTGGGCAAAAACCTTATTTGAAAGAGGACGCTAGAAAGCCTCTTCCTCATACAACACCACAAACTTACTGATATCAGAACGTATTTTGTTCGCAGTTTATAAACTCATTTGTTATTGGGGCAGGCGAAAAAGGTAAAGCACCAAGATTGATAATAAGTGACGGCGTGATAAATACATTAGGTCCGCAGTTGGCCAATCATTTTTCTTACTCTTTTCAAATTAACATTTTATGAAAACCGTATACCCTTAAAGATCCTTAGATTCTTTTAGTAACATTTACATATTTAAACTGAATTTCTGCTCACAGCTACGTCGCTGTTACATTTTTAAGATGGCCGCCTGCTTTCGACGCCCGGTATAGCCACCGTCACTCAGTGTAATGTTCAGCAGTTTACAAACGCCTTTGCGCCGTCGTAGAATGGTGACGTTCAAGACTCAATCCAACGTGCCCATTGACGACTGGAAGTGGAACTAGTGAGTGTGGCAGGGGATACGCGACTCTCGTAGTCAGGGAAACTTTTTGTTCTGCGGTCCTTAAAGAGGCAGATATGGCCGTGGACATCACCCTGCTCTTCAAAGCTAGTGTCAAAACAGTGAAGACAAGAAACAAGGCCCTGGGAGTAGCCCTGGACAACAGCAGTAAAGATGAACTCTTCAGGAAGAGCAGCCCCAAGGGGGACTTCAGTGTTCGAGCCAAGGAGGTGGTGAGTAAATTGACAAGATGCATACTTGAGTTTGATTGATGACAAGCCCCCCCCCCACGCCCCTGTTATATCTGGCTTCAACAGCTCCCTAATATATTATTTGTTTTTATTATTGAACATTTGTAAAGACTTCAAGCTCTCTTGGCAACCTAAATGTGGTCTCATGGCTAGACTGCTGACTTTGGAGCTGGGAAACCAAGGTTGGAGCCTCGGGGTCGACTCCACATCTTCACTGTGATTCTGGGCAAATCACTTAATCTCCCCGTGCCTACCAAAACAATCCTTTGCAATGCAATAGGTCTCGCATTTACGCGAGTTTGAGCTAAAATGACCATGCCTTTTTTAAGTTTTGGTTTTTAAAACATACATAAAAGGCATTGTCATTTAAGATGGCAATAGCTTAAACTCGTGTAAATGCGAGACCTATTGCAGTGCAAATGCTTGTTATTTTTAGAATGCAGTTGAAAGCAGAAAACAGCCGACATGTGTTTCGGCCAGTGGCCTACAAGCCAGGGCTTCTTCAAGGCACAGATAGCAGCTTAAATCAGTCTAATCGTCAAGAGATGCGACGTGAATAACCTGTGGTCTGGAGCATGTCAAAAGTTGCCTATTACAATATATGAATAAGTCTAATCATTGTTTAAACTTTTGGAATTTTACTCCGGTCCCAATAGCAGGAAATCAGACACTTGGACAACAGCAGTGCTAGTGCAAGTAATTTCTTGTGTGGTAGTGGGAATTTTAGCCACCCATCCCAGTAGGATCACTCCAGGGTCTAGCGGTATTTTACAGTCAGTAATGAGGCACATGGCATCCAGTACTTACCTCCAGTAGGCCAGGACTCTGTCACAATACCATGCCAGGTGTAGGAGGTTTGTGCCCTGCATCGCAAGACTCATGCAACCTGAAGTGTCTCTGAGGCCAAAGCGCCATAAAGCCATGGGGCTAAAGTATGCTCGCTGAAGAAATGTATAATGTTTAATGCGTAGTCTGAAGCTCGAGTGGATCCTTCACATTTGGGTGAATTTTCAGGTTTCAGTTTAGTGTCCAGTCCCATTTTCTCTTCCTATCTAGCTCTAGCCGAATGGTCCATCTCTTGAAGTTCCCCTTGCCACCCAGTACAGGGGGGGATATCAACTGTTTCATGGATGTGGCCATTAAGAGTGTTTATAGTGTTTGAAGGGGAGTGGGCTTTGTAGAACAGTCAGCCGTGACCAATTGGCTTGCACCGCTGAGATGGTAGTATTATAAAGAGTGTCTATGGGAGTGCTTTGGGAGGATCCCATAAATTCCTAAAGTGTGATAAAGGTGCCATTTTTGAATGGGTCACCCTGATATTTAATCCCTGAATTTTGATATTGTGACCATGCTTTGGGCTTGTGCTTCAGTGATAGGTGTGGGTGAAAGTGCAGTAATAATCAAGGGGAGTAAATAGCCGTGGGTCTTGCCCTCTCACACTAGCCTTCCCAGGCCTTCGTAGTGAGAGTGGTTGCCAACTAGTGTATTGAGTTGAAGAGTATCCACTCCATCCCTTTCAACTGCAACATTGGCATGTAACAAGATGGGTAATACCAATAATGTCCAAAATGTGCTTGTGTACAGAAATAGTGTAATTTGGGATCATGAGACTCAAACCAACCATGTTAAATAGGAGTGTGTATCAAAGTTGTGGTCGGAATCTGTGTAAAAATGATTTATTTGGCACTGTGGATATGTTCATAAACGAATAGTGGAGTCTGGGTAGTATGACCATTTTCATAAGGTCTATTCATTCCACCATGTACAGTCGAAAAGATGAGCAGTAATGTAATCTGCCCAGTGATTAGGGCGATGGCTGTCTCATAGTTGTCACATATGACTAGCTGTACATCCCTATGTACCTTTATACTCAGATATTTAAGCAAGTCCAAGCACCAGTCCAATGGGTAATCGTTAGACCTGACACCTTTTGGCATGATTTCCCCTGTCTTTTTTTATTCTGACCTCCTGTTTTTGAGGGTGTGCTGCATTTCGTTTTTGCTGGTTTTAGGACTCTGGGCACTTCACCACTGCTGACCAGTGCTAAAGTGCAAGTGCTCCCTTTGTAAAATGTAATAGTAATTGGTTTCTTCATTATTGGCATATTTGATTTACTAGTAAGTCCCTCGTACAGTGCACCATGTATGCCCAGGGCCTGTAAATCAAATGCTACTAGTTGGCCTGCAGCACTCATTGTGCCACCCACCTGAGTAGCCCCTCAAACATGCCTCAGACACTATAGTGTGTGTGTACACTTTTAAACTGCCATTTCGACCTGGCAAGTGCACCCACTTTCCAGGCCCAGAGCTTTCCTTTTATTATGGTCAAGGCATACCTAATGTAGGCACAATGTAGCCTCATGGGCAGGGTGCATGTATTTAAAAGGTAGGGCATGTACTGCTGTGTTTGACATGTCCTGGTAGTGAAATACTGCTAATTCAATTTTTCACTACAAAAAGGCCCATCTCGCCCAGAGGTTAGCAATGGAGCTGCCTTGTAACAACTTACAAGTGTATCTTCCAGTTGGGAGCTGAAATTTTGAGTTTGGGGTCTCTGGACTCACAATTTAAAAATACAACTTTTAGTAACGTTGGTTTTGAAATTGCAGGCTAGAAAAGGCCACTTTTAGCATTTTCTTACTTTAACCATTCTGTTCCTCTGCCTGTCTACTGAATACATGGCTGGGTTAGTAGGATAGTTGGGCTGTTTGTACATTCACTCTAGACATTCACACCTAGGGAGCTGAGGTGTGCTCTGCATATCCTGATGGCCCATCACCAGGCTGATGGGTCTTCCTTATTTAGAGTGGTGGGAGGAGTTGACACTGACACCTGAAAAGGGCTGTGCCTGTCCTCACACTAAGCCGTCTCCATCCCTCTGTAGTGTGTCTGGAGCCAGGGCAGGGAAAGGCAGGGTCTTGTGCACTACAAAGACTGTCCTTTGAAATTTGCCTGCTTCAAAAAACTAAAATGGGTATGCGTACTGGACTTGTGACTCCATATCTTCAAAACACTTATGGGTTGAGGACATTCTGCTAGTAAGAAGCGCTGGATAGCTGTCACGGAGAACTGCCATTTTGCTGTTGGATTTGATGTGTTGACCTACGCTTGCTGCTTCTGTCCTGGGAGTGAAAGGACTGGACTTTGCTTTCTACATCCTGCTTCCAAGGTTCTCCAAGGGCTTGAGTTAAGCTTGCCTCCTTTTAAGACGTCTCAGGCCTATCAAAGACTTCCCCTACAAGTACCTGGGCTCCTCTGCTGTGAGTCCTGACTTGCCAAGTGGTGCCAAATCCAATACCTGGGCCCTAGGAAGTGAGTTCTGGTGCAACAAGAAGAAACTGAGGCATCAACGCCGATCGACTTTAGAAGCGGAGCTATTTTTGATTTCTAATAGCTATACTTGATTTAATCTTTAAAAAGTGATATCTTGATTTGTGTGTGTTGGATTTCTGTAGTTTTGGTCTTTTTTAATCAGTTAAATATTTTTCTAAACTGGTGTGGAGTAATTTCGTGGTGTTTTCACTGTGTTACTGTGTGTGGATGCACAAATACTTTGCACATTGCTTCCGGGATAAGTCTGACTGCTCTTACAAAGCTACCAAGGGAGTGAGCACGAGTTATCCTTGGTGTGTAACTTGCTTGCTCTGACTTGAGTGGTGGTTCCTAACTGGCTAAGGTGCATACCCTAGCCAACCAGAAACCCCATTTCTAACAGTAATCCAGAGTGAGGGTCCTCATAGTGTCGGTGGGTAGGAAAATCTGGGTTTCCAGCAGTTCATTTTTACTCCAAAGTGAGCACTAAACTTAATGTATGCCCCCATAATTTTGTTAAAGCTTTCTTTTGGGTTCCTGAGGTACAGTGTCATGTCATCAGCTTATAGTGATATCAATATGTGACAGCAATTGTATTGGAGAGCATGCTCAATATTGTGCTGTCCTAGTTTTGCCGCCAGGGGCTCAATTGACAACGCTAAAATGATGGGGGAAAGGGGACGTCTCAATCCACATGAAATATGTATGAGTTGTTCAAAAGTATTATTAATATGTAGTCAGGCTTTTGGGCAGTATATAGAAATGTAATTCAGTCTATAAACGGCTGGGGCAGCAACATAATAGCAAGTATAGTAAAAGGTTAGCCCTATTCCAGTGAGTCAAATGCATTGGTCATGTCAAGGAACATGGCAACAGTCTCAGGCTGTGGATCTAAGTCTTTTAACAATGCAAATATAGAGCACAAGATATAGGATGTGGAATGGCGCTGTAGGAATCCGGATTGATCCAGTCTTATTAAGAACTTGGAGCAGGAGGGTAAGGCAATTTGTGATAAGTTTGGCTAGAATTTTCACATCAGAAATGATCAGCGGCATTGGCCTATAAGATTCGACAGTCTCTTGATCTGACACTTAGTTTAAGGCATTATAAACTCTCTAGTTGCAGTAACGTAGATGACTTTAATAAAAGCCATGCCTATAGATCTCTCTTCTGTCCCTCTCCAGGATCTCCAAGAGGGGAGCACACTGAATATTGAAACCAGAATACCCATGGGACACAATATCGAGGATAAAATATTGGAAAGAAAATATCAACAGTTACGTAGTCTAGACTTTCTATACCTAACCCCACATATATGTACCTTGGCAATATATATCTTCAAGGTACATAGACGTGGAGCTAGGAGTAGTAAATCTGTATTTTCCTATGTGCACTTGTCTTTCGATATTTTGTCCCTTTCTGTTATGTCCTCGTTATTCTTGTAACACGATATTCTGGGATCAATATTCAGTACTACAACCCCTCCAAGATTATACACGGCTCCTGCCATGTCTGCTGTATCCGGCACATGATGCGGCTTGGCAGGTGGGCTCTCGCCCACGAATCCGACAAAGGACCTGCGCAGTTCTCCACAACAGAGGATTAATGAGCCTCAGCTCCTGGGCAGGAGTGTGAAGCGCTATACAAATTCTATCACAGTTGCAATCAATGAGTAGAAAGAGGAGGTCATTGAATCAATATCGAGGCTGCACGCGACACTTATACAACACTCAATAATACGTAAAGAATGATAACTCAGTGTCCACAAATAGCAGAAGAGAATACACTGAGCTTCGCAGCTGTTGGTGAACATTCATCTCCGGGTGGAACATGAAGTGACATCTGCACTGCACGCACCATCACTTCTTGTTAGCAGTAAATGTTTTACTGTGCCCAAAGACCCTGCTAAACTGTGTTCTGATCAGATAAAGCTGCTGCTAGAAACAGAGTCTCCTCTAAGAAGGTCTGTCTGCAAGGAGGACTGACTGGGCTTTTTAAAGACACAATTATTAGGGAGATGATTTATATCAGACCTTGCTTCAAAAAAAGGCAAGAATGCAGTTGTGAGGAATGAGAATGTCGGGGCTGGCGTCCATTTCTGGCAACATTTCCATAGCACAGTGAACACTTGATATGTTTTCATGTTAATCTGTCATTGTAAAATGCCTCCAGTACAGAGAGCGAGGCACGCAAACTGCTCTCAACTCCCTCCCTCTGTGCGGCACCAGCTGTCCAGTCATATACCCTTCAGATTGCACTAACCACAGGGTGCGCTATCCAATCACACTTCCTGCAGGCCACACTAAAAAAAGGGCTCGCTGTCCAATCACATAGCTGCCAAGTTTTAACATAATGTATGTATGAACTTTTTTTTTTAAAGTTTAAAAGCTTTATTTCAAATAAAGGTAGTACAGAGAACAAGAAACCAATGATACAAATTATTTCATTATAAGAGAAAAAACATATCAAATGAGGGGTTTATGTACAGAAGAAAAGAAAGCTATTTTACATTTTTATGGGCATAAGGGAGAGGAAAGAAAGGGGGGAAAAGAGGGAAGGAAGGTATACATTCTAAAACTAATAAATTAAGAAATTGCATCTTACATTGGAACAAGAAAGATAAAAACTAATCAAGCTAATATATATAGTAATCAAAAACAAAAAACAGCAAAAGGCAAGGAATGAGGAAAATAAACGTTCAAGGAGGTTTGAAATTTTCAGCATTTAAACGAGCGTTATGAGTTAATACTAAATTACCTAAATAACTGGTAAGGGGTAACCAAAAGAGATCTCTATTAAGCAAAGATTTACAAGAGGAGGCACAAGCAATATCAAGTTGATGCATATGACAGAGGCTATTCCACCAGTGTTGAATGGAGAGTTTTGTTAATGTTTTCCAATTTAGAGTGATGTGTTGGAAAGCCAAAGCGAGCAGGAGGTCAAAAAGACCCTCTTTATCAGGGAGAATGTCTATGGAATCAGAGAGACTTCCAGAGAAAAGTAGGGGGATAGAATAGGGAATAGAAATATTAAATAGGCGAGACACATAGGACCAAACTTTCTCCCAAAAAGAGGAAAAGAAGGTGAAGAAGAACGGTATTAGGGGAACCAGCGGTCCAACAGTTTGTAGTAGTAGAGGGAGAGAATTTAGCAATAGAGGTGGGAGTGAGATAAAGCCTATGGTATAGAAAGAACATAGATTGAGTGAGAGAAGCGGAACGAGAGATTTTTAGAGAACGGGACCAAAGTTTGTCCCAAAAGGTAATAGACCATTCATATCCCAGGTCAGATTCCCATGCGAGTTCCAACTTGGTTTTCATACGCTCTGGATTAGGAGCTGAGAAATATTTATAAATAAGAGATGCTTTAGGAACTAAGAGAAGAAGTTTAAGAAGAGAATGAGAGGCAGGGGGAAGAGATGAGGATGGAAGAGAATAGAAAATATCAAGAATGACCGTCATTAGAACAGTAAATTTCTGTAGGAAGGAGCGGGGACATTGAAAAGCGGTCTGAAACTGGGGAAATAAACACGGAGTTAGACCATCAAAAAGGTCTTTGACCCAGGTTATACCTCTTGATCTCCAAGAGTTCCAAAAAATAGTTCTACCATTGATAGTAATGAGGGAGTTATGCCAAATAGGGGAATCTAAAAAGGATTCTTTAGAGATAGGATTGGGATGTAGCAAAGGTTTCAGTAGAGAACAAGTGTCTTTAAACAAAGGGAGAGAAGTAAGAGGTGTTTTGGCAGAAAAGGCTAGGACTTCCTTTAAAGAGAACGGTAATGATAAGGCTCACTCAATGGAGAGCCACAAGGGAGTGAAAGGGGAGAAGTCAGAAAGGAGCCATTTGGAGGCTTGTCGAAGACAAAAAGATTTATGATATAAGCGAAAATTAGGGAAATTTACACCACCACTATATTTGGTCCTACGAAGAGAAGAAAGAGAGATCCTTGATTTTTTATTTTGCCAAAGAAATTTAGATAGACGGGAATCGATTTGTTTAAAATAGCAGGCAGGAATGTGAACAGGGAGCATGGAAAGAGTATAAATCAAAATAGGAGTAATCATCATCTTGATTGAATCCAACCGACCCCACCATGAAAGAAAGAGAGGAAAGTAATTTGTCAATCCGAGACAGGATCGCAGACATATTTAATTTAATAGAAGAGGCGATAGAATTGGAGAACCATATACCTAGATATCTGTGTTTGGAACTATTCCATGCAGACCCAGTGGAAGAAAAGGAATGAGGAAGACAAAATTTAGTGAGGGGAAGAATTTCTGTTTTGTCAGAATTAATTCTATAACCAGAAACAAGGGAAAAAGAAGCAAATTCTTGTAATAAGGGAGGAATGGATTTGTCAGGATCGGAAATAAAGAGTAGGATGTCATCTGCGTAAGCAGAGAGTTTTAAATGTTGCTCACCGTACAACCAGAGATGGAATCATTGTTGCGGATTGAGGAAAGGAAAGGTTCAAGAGCAAGAACAAAAAGAAAAGGGGATAGAGGACATCCCTGACGGACCCCACGCTGGAGGTGAAAATAAGATGAGATACGACCGTTAACTAATACTGAAGCTCTGGGGGCTGAGTATAACAAAGATATAAGAGAAATAAATTTGGGACCAAAGCCATGCCGTTTCAAGGATGCAAATAAAAATGACCAATCCACTCTATCAAATGCTTTTTCAGCGTCAACAGATATGGCCGCTAAAGATATGGAGAGAGAGGGGACTTTGTTTAAAACATTAAGAAAAAGACGAGAATTATCAGAGGTCAACCTGCTTTTGACAAAACCACATTGCTCTTTACCAACTAAGGGCCTCATGTAGGTAGCATACCAGTTACCACTTCTTAAATACCGAACGATACCGAATCGGTATTTAAGAAGTGGTAACTCGTATGTAGGTAATGAGTCGGTAATTTTTACCGATTCGTTACAATTCGGTAATTACCGAATCGGTATATACCGATTCGGTAATGAGGCATACCTTCCCATTGAGGGGAAGGTATGCCTCATTACCGAATCGGTAAATACCGATTCGGTAATGGTGGAGAACATGCAAGGGTGGCAGGGTGTCACATTGACACCCTGTTGCACCCCTGATTCGGCCATGTGTGCACATGTGGCACACATACATGCCCTAAGGGCATGTATGTCTGCCACATTGCACACTGCTAAGCGCTTCAAAATGCTTACACACATCCATTAATTATTTACCACCAACTATTAGTTGGTGGTAAATACCAACTCAAAACATCACCCACACACTCCCCCTACATCTCATTTTTGTATTCGGAATTTACCGAATCGGTAAAATTACCGATTCGGTAATTTTACCGATTCGGTAAATTACCGAATTCAAAAATGAGCCCCCTACATACCAAAAGCCAAAATACCGGTCGGTAACGGTATAATTACCGAAAATCGGCCGTTACCGACCGGTATTTGGCGACCTACATGAGGCCCTAAATGAGGTAAAAGAGGATCTAAACGTAAAGCAAGTGTCTTGGCAAAAAGTTTGTAATCAACATTAATAAGAGAAATCGGTCTATAATTTGTGCAAAACATAGGATCTCGTCCTTCTTTATGAATCAGGCAAATTGTGGCTTCTTGAAAAGTACCTTCTGTTTTACCAGAGAGAAAAAAGGAATGAAAAAGGTTTAAAAGCTTAGGAAGGAGTAAGTTCGAAAAATGTAGGTAAAATTCAACTGAAAAGCCATCAGGGCCAAGTGTTTTCCCTTTCTTTAGAACAGACAAAGCAGAGGAGAGTTCATTAAGGGTGAGGTCAACCTCAAGACCAGAAAGATTAAGATGAGACTTGGGTAAGGATGGTAATTTATCAAGATAAGATTGAATGAGAGAACTATAGGGAGGGGACTCGGGGGTGTACAAATCTTCATAGAACAGTTTAAATTCATTAAGAATGTCTTGATCCTTATGAAGGAGAGTGCCATCCTCAGAATAAACAGAGTCAATCAATGTACGATCTTTACGGGATATAAGGTAATTTGCTAGAAGTTTTCCAACTTTATTACGACCACCATAATAGCGAGCGCTACTACGGAGAAGTATGGAAGATGCATTGTCAGTCGAAGTTTTGTTGAATGCCAATTTAGCGCGAATCAGGGCTGGAAGAACTGCGTTATCCGATGAGAAATAAAATGTATGCTCTAAAGCTTTGATGTGGTCCAGGGTAGCTGGAGAAAACGTTTCTTCTTTCTTGAGACAAAGTCTATAATGAAACCTCTTGCAGTAGCTTTAAAGGAGTCCCAAATTATGTAAGGGGTGGAAGTAGAAACGTTATTAATGTCAAAAAATTCATTAGCAAAGGTGGTGAAAGAAAAGGAGAAAAGAGTGTCAAGAAGAAGAGAGATGTTGAAACGCCAACGGGAGGACCTGGGATGTGGTGAAAGTAGATCAAGGTCAGTTATGATTGGGGAATGGTCAGAAATAACGATAGGTTCAATAGAAGAGGATAATACGTTTTGAGATAAAGATTGAGAAAGAAAGATATAGTCTAAACGAGAGAGAGAATTGTGAGGGGGAGAGAAGAAAGAGAAGTCAAGGGAATCAGGGTGAGTGAGCCTCCAAGAGTTAACAAGATATGTTTGGGAGATAGTATCCAAAAGTTGTTTATGAGATCTGTGGGGTGTAAAGCGTGTCTGTGATTGGCGATCAAGAAAGGGGTCAACAACTTGGTTACAGTCACCTCCTAAAATGAAATTTTCATCTCTAAATTGAATACATTTTTGTGTGATCATAGGCCAAAAGGAGCAATCAGGATGAGTGGGACCATAAACATTAAAAACAGTCAACGAGATATTATTAATTAACAGCTTAGCTAACAGCCATCTACCTTCTGTATCATTTTCTTGTGATATAATTTTACAATCTAGTTTCTTATGACATAGAATTATTACTCCATTTTTCTTATTAGAAGTGGGAGAGACTAAAACTGATCCTACTCAGCTTCTCTTCAATTTCAAAGCCTCAGTTTCTGTTAAATGGGTCTCTTGCAGAAAAACCAGGTCA
This sequence comes from Triturus cristatus, assembly GCF_964204655.1. Taxonomy (NCBI): domain Eukaryota; kingdom Metazoa; phylum Chordata; class Amphibia; order Caudata; family Salamandridae; genus Triturus; species Triturus cristatus. The sequence continues at coordinate 781,333,217 of NC_140590.1, read as the reverse complement.
TGGTTATAAGAGGCAAGGTATGATAGAATTCTCTGTCTCTTAATAGGGTTAATGAAATCTTTCACATTCCAAGAAAAACCTCTGAATGTAAAACCATCAAAAATACATAAAAAACGACAACAATAAAAACAAAACGTACAATATTAACAGAGATGCAATAAATACTGTAATCAAACTTACAATCCAAATACAAGTACACCATTAGAGAAAAGGAGGGAAAGGGAAGGAAAAAGGAAGAAGGGAAGGAAAGACCAAAAAAGGAGAGGATTGAAAAAAGAGACAATAAGAGAAGACAGTACATGACAACTACCAATGCAATAAAGGAATGTAGATTGAGAAAAATAGAGAGGATGACGACTGTGATACGTACCTTTTAGGGGAAGACAAAAGAAGATGTGCGGGGAGTGGCGACACAAGGAAGACATCACAACTAACCGGGGAGGTAGCGTCACAGCGGGGAACATATTCGATAAACAGGAAACAGAGAGAAATGCGTTAGAGGATATGAACTTTTTAAGTACGGAAAACAATATAAGACAAATATAGTGCTACGATACAATTATTAACAATAACCTGAAAAGATAAAAAACAATAAGTAAAACCAAGCAAGAGTAAATTCAACATAGAGGAGAAATAAAAGTCTAGGTCTGGCGGTTGAAGAAGAGAGAGGGCCAGAGACATCCATCGATGATGTGGAATGCGACTGGATGAATTTTCTCAGCTCTGCCGGATCCTCAAAAGTGGAGGTTTTATTTTGGTAACTAACCTTGAATAAACATGGGTGAAAAAGTCCATAACGAGCTCCAAGTGTGCGTAAGGGAGGTCGAAGATCCAAAATTCTTTCCGCCGTTTAGCAGTCGCAGAGGAAACATCCTGAGATAAAAATAACTTAGCACCTGACCAGACAAGCTGTTTTTGTGTTAAGCTGCATTTAAAACCAGTAGCAAGTCTGTAAATTTCAAAAACATAAAAATAACACCTCGTGGCTTGGAAGGAGCAGCTGAAGAAGACAAACGCGGACCCAACCTGTGTGCTCTCTGTATATTCAGATTTGTAGACGCAGGTAGGTCCAGAAGCTTTATGAGAAAATTGTTGAAGAAGGGAACTGGATCATCACCTTCTAAATTTTCTGGAAGACCATATAAGCGTAGATTGTTGCGCCTATTTCTGTTTTCCAAGTCCTCTGCAGATTTCTTTAGCCAAAGGACCTCCTTCTCAAGGACAATTAATTTTGTAGAAACAGTTTGAAGTTCATCAACTTGCTGTTCCACTGTGGAAATACAAGAGTCCATAGAAGCCCACTTAGTGTCCATAGCTTGTAAGCGTGAATTAGTCTCCTCGATAAAGGGGCGCAAAGCGCGAATTTCCTCAAAGATAGTGTCAAGAGAAATCGGAGAAGCAGGATGCTTTGGTGGAGAAGGAGGGTCCTGTTTGATGCGTTTATTAGCGGCAGATGAAATTTGTGTTTTAATTGATGCTGGTGACGAAGATGACTTTGAAGAATTGGATTGCGCCATAGTGATAGTTTTCCTAAATACAGGAGCAGAGGGAAAATATACTGACACTGGAGACTGAGGTGTGGATCTCTTCTGCGTAAGTAATAGTTTCTTGCTCCTGCCCATAGGGTAGAGAAGGAAAAACTACATGCGAGAAAAAAAAATAACACCAGTGAAGAAGTAGAATGACTCACAGTGCGTGAGGTAAGCTTCACAAGTGGATGCACAAACAGTTCAAAAATAGAGCTGTATTGTTATTAAAGTTAAAAAAATGACTGGTCATGCATAGAATGGCAGAAAAAATAAGAAATATCATCAAAAATCAGGAAAGCAGCATAGTAATTGAGGTGTAATGCCAGGAAATCCTCAAAGGGAAAAACAAAATGGCAGCCGCAGAGGAGATAGAACAATAAAGAGAGGTTTTACCTCAAAATACAAAGAAGTCACCCATTTCAGGCATATGAGGGTGATCAGGAGCAGTTCCGATGCCTAAAACTCAGTTTCGATGTGTAGAGAGAGTTTTTTGCCGCGAATTTTACCGCGACATTTCCGCCGCGACACGGAGCTCCGGAGCTAGGCGGCCATCTTGTTTGGCACCGCGCGCACTCCCCTCGTATGTATGAACTTTTAATGGTTGTGTAGGTATGAGCGACATTCTATCTCCAATTGTCTGACACTTAGGGGCCGATTACAATTCTGGTGATCCGTGGACCACCAGACTCATGCGGGTGTGGTAGTGGCAGTCTCCCAACCGCCCTATTACAATAATGGCCTTCGGACCGCCATTGCCCCGCTGCAGCCACCAGGGAACTGCTATTCCCTGGAAGTGTTGCGGTGGTCAGGAGTAAGTAATATGCTTGGCGGGACTGCCGCGGTCCATAAGTATATTAAAAGTTTCTTCTCCGGCACAGTTTTCATGGAAATTCCACCCTCCTAAAAACTGTGGCGGCGCAGAACCTACAGGGTCCCCTGGTGTCTCACGCCCTGTCGATGCACACAGAGAGGCACAATATGTGCATGCATATCAGTTCCTGCATGGCATGGACTTTACAGTCCATGTGATGCAGGAACTGTTTCTGGCATTCCCATTGCGGTGTTCATTTTCAGGCCACTGCCGGGAAAACGTCAAAAACAAAGCCCACCAGACAGGAGGAAACTCCTAATCTGGCAGGCGGGCTGACCACGGCTTTGGCGGTGCAGCGGGTGTGACCCGGCGCCGCACCACCAAAGTCGTAATCAGGCCCTTAGAGTGACACTTTCTTAAGAGTGAAACCAAACAATGAAGTCTATGTAGGGATAAATATCAGAAATGACCCCTAATTAAGCAGTGAGGAGCTCTGAAAGGACCTGAAACTGCTGGAAAACTCTGAAATGGGGCCACTAACATTTTTTTTTAACACAAACTTTTTTATATTTTTACATACATGGTAGGTCACTAACCTACTTGGTATTTAATGTATTGCTGTTGAAATCTGTGTCTAGTCACAGGTTTGAATCGTCATAAAATAGCACAGAATGTTAAAGCACCTGCTGCAAAGCATAACATATGAAACAAAGTGGGTTACTGATTTAGCAGCAGAGCTCCTTGTTTTACTTCCAGGTCACAAGTAATAGTCCATGTAATATAACACAGAGAGTTAAAAACTGGCATCAAGGAACTACATGCAAAGTGCAACTTAAAAGTGTAGAACCTTACTGTTTTTTTTCCCCAAGATTGCTAATATGGTTCTTTTGGGTAGCAATAAGACATATTAGTAAGTGCTACATAACTCGCAACTGGAACAAATGATCATATAGACAGATATATCTCAGCCTCTTACAATGCAAGCATATCTCTGACTTGCAGGAGTTGGAAACTCAAAAACCTGCCTCCAAATCATAGTTTAGCTCAGGTATTCGTGAAGTAATACGCTGAATTTGTTTTCTTGATCGCATTGGCATTAGGTAAACCAAGTCCTTAAGAGAAGACTCATGCTCAAGTTTTCATATTTGTCTTAGCAAATGAATGAATTTGGAAGGTGACAGTCATTTTTAATATGATTGTAATTATTTAAAAAATGTAAGTAATAATGACACTACAAAGCTCACATTATTAAATGATGCCACACCACCAGGAGGAGCACAACATTTAACAGCCACACCTGGATTATTAAATGCCAGAAGAATGCTGCAGTCCCCTTGCCCCTGGATGATATGGTTATCAGTTATTATATTATGTACCTCATGGTGCCTGCCACATGGTGCACAGATGTTTAGGAGGACACCATAGTGCTCCTTCGGCCACATTGTGGAAGTCCAGAGAGAAGGGGACCCTGCTAGGCTCCCCCAATGTCGCTTTCTCACAGCCTTTCAATGTCGGAAAGGCTGACATGAAATGGCTGTCAGAAACCGACATAATAATGCCGACAGCGGAAACGCCGTCCTTAAGGGCTTATGGAGTGTTTCTGACTGACGTCGGAACCACGTCAGATTCCCCAGCCAGTTTAAACTCCAACCGCCATCATCCTAATACGGCGGTTGGACTTTAAACCTACCATGTCAGGCAGAAAACCTCCCACCACTGGTCAGAAACTTTCTGCCTGACATCGTAATCGGGCCCCATGTGTTAGAAGGGAGGAGTGCGGTCAAGCATTATGAATTGTCCTTTCCAAGATGGTTGTCGATATGGAGATTTCTGCCTGGAGTTCCCGATCAAAGATGAAGTTGAGTATTTTCCTGTAATGTTAGTTCCTAATTGGATAGTATATTTGAATGAGTGATGAATGTCACTAAACTCTGTCCCCTTAATTTTCATCAGATTCATTGCCCACTTGCTACTAATTCTACCCCTGGTATTTGCTCATTGAAGAATCAATTCCCTTTGGATTTTCTACAGCAAACTTACTTAGTGCTCATAAAAGGCTTAAAGTAGATTAAATATACAGCCCGTCTATTTTTAAAGCCTAGCTGTTGTCTCACCAGTCCAGTTATTCACTGAGCCAGAGTTAGCTGTGAACCTACCAAATTGCCTGGGCCTAAAACGTCCCTTCTCCAAGAAATTGATTTGCAAGGAAAAGCAAGGGCAAAATTCCCCATTGGTTCTTAATGGCGACCACCAACCTGACTTGGTAGGTTACAAATATGCACCTCTAGACTGTGGTAGTGTCCCAACGTCCTCTGATGGCATAAGACACAGTTTTACATGGGTCAATGACCCAACTCTGCACTTTATATTTTTCAGTCTATGAAGGGACTGTCCTTGTCCATTCAAGCCATGGAAAAGGTATCAGGAAAGCAGGTTTACCTGGAAATTCGACCCAAGTGTACACAGAATCTGGGTGCCATCAACCCACAAACAGGACAATCGCACCCAAAGCACTATATACATGCTCCCTCAGTTCACAATATCAGGGTGTCAGCATCTTGTGCATCCTTGTTCACAGGCCTAGAAAAATAAGGTGCTCCATGTGTCACTTGTACCATTTAGATCAGCATCATCTCTTCTTTAACAGACCTTTTTGTGCATTTCCGACTGCGGCCCCTTCTGAGAATGCAGTGATTCAAAAAGAACCTATTATTATGTTTTGTCTGTGCCTCAGCCCACTTTAGACCATTGCAACCATACAACTAGGTTAAACTGTTAAATAATCAGTGGTCGAAAGACTCCTCATGCTTGTTTCCAGCACCACCCATTGTCCCTTAACATCTGGTCCATATTAGGTCCTGGGATCCTGAACCCCTTGCCTCTCCCCCATAGCCTGCAGGTGTCCTTCAGCCTCTCGTGCTTATATGTTCTTTCCATGCCCATAAAACAGATTTTCATCCTAAATTAAGTAGACTCCTTTTAGCAAGAATATCTGCAGTGTTTCAAACTCAGGTCAACGAATGGACCTGCCACCCAGCCCAAACTCTTCTCTTTTTAATTTTTTCATTTAACACCTTAGGCTTCCACCCTGTTGACTTTGTATTCTATGATGTATGGGGCCTCAAACGCCCTGTAGAGGAAAAGGACTCTGAAGCCCCCTGAGCAAGCATTGGCAAAGCCTACAAATCTCATCTTTGCTAGAGTGACTGGCTTTGGCAATGTCTTTTAACCATGTTGTATAGAGGTGTGGTCAGAGGTGTGGCTGTGACAAATGGTTAAAAGTTAGAAAAAAATCACTCAGACACTGCCAGCTCTGGCTGCGTCATAGTGCTTTTTTTCTTTTGCCCGGTTGGTGGGGCAACACTGATAACGGTAGGGTGGATGGTGGGAAACAAGCAAAACAGAGAGCCGGAGGGTGAGAGAAAAACAAGAAACATGGACAACAGGAGGCTAAAAAAGTGCAATGACGGGGTCAGTGCAGGCCATATCATAGCACTTTTTTTTAGGTCTCGCCTACGATGCGCGCATGTGCTGCATAGGAGGGCCTTTAGCCGTTGCTCTGCTAATTTTCAAGCACACACTTGTGCTTGTGGCGGCATCCACCATGCGGGAGCGAGCAGTGGTGTGCATGCTAATTGGCTGTTGCTCACTCCCGCAAGGCGGCTGGTGCCACAAGCGCAAGTGTGCTTGAAAACAGTGCACAGCTCTCTCTCCGCGGGGTCACTTCTTTCGCACAGCGCATTGCATTATGGGTTACTCTTATCATTGAAATGACATCACGGTACACAGGTACAGGCCACTGCGGTCTTCTACACAATGCTGAGCTGGTATGCAGATGTCTATGATGTGAGAAAAGGCTTTATGATATTATCACATAACTTTCTCCAGTGCGGCGTTTCTGCCTATACACATTCAGCCTTGGTTTCCGGGATACGCAGCAGCAGTGAATAACCCGGAACTCCACAAAACCGTCTTCTCAAATGATACAAGAGGCACTGTGTGCTGAACGCGGGAGACATTTAGCATGCGTGAACTTTGTTTCCGTCGTGCTGTTTATTTGCCTGCACAATTTACCACAGGAAATACCATGTCGAAAGGTGTTTTGTCAGTGCGCCTATACAGAACAGTTTTCCCTTTATAAATTAGGACGTAAAATAGTCACACTAGGAACATGTCGATCACATATCAACTTCTTTCCACAGTACAGTATGTCTTTAATGTCAGTAGGAAAAAAAGACCATTAGGTGACCCTAATTTATCCTTGCTACCGCACTAGTACAAGAAACCTCAACTCAACATAGTACCTAGTGACAACACCAATTAACACAAGCAATATTATTTTAATGGCTATTACAAAAGACATATGCGTGCTTCTAGAGAATTTCCCAAATTTTGAGAGAATAATAATGTTGTGCAGTCCTAAATTTAACCAGTAATGAAAATGGGATTCTCTCGCTCAATAGTATCTTCATGTGAGTTCAATTCTACAGGAAATAGCAGAGGCTTGAAAGATGTTTTCTGCGCTTACTTTTCAAGGGGGCCTTAGCAAAGGCGGTGGCACCCCGTGTTCTCCGGGAGCCACTGAAATCGATGGAGAACACACATCATCAGGAGCAGCGGAACACTCATTTACAAGATGCCTGCGCCACCTGGAGTGTCATCTGGTGGCAGGGCCTCTCAATCATATCTACAAGGCCATGGTAAGCCACCCTGCCAGGCTTTTCATTACCTCCTAGATATGGTGGGAGGCATGCCATGGGAATTAGGGCTGGGTAACACCCAAGGCATTTTACACATTTCCAGATTTGCAACATGTTGTGAACCTGGGAATGCCTCAAAGCCTTCTCCTCCCCAGGGGTGGCGTAACTGTTGTTTTTGTGCCGGAAGGTGCCCTTTCCTGCACGAAAACAACCTGATTTCAACATAGGCACCCATGCCTACATTGGCGCTAGGCAGCCATCTGTGTGCCAGTGCATAGAAGAGAATAGAAATGGCTGTATCTTATAGATACAGAGCATTTCTGCCCTTTTCTTTTAATGTAGGGCAGCACAGCAGGAAGGCTTGCAGTGCTGCCCTACGCCAGAAATAAGTACATGAGGCCCTCAGTCTGCTCCTATTGACTGCTAGGGAACCACATGGAGGTACTTGCAGCACAGCGAGGAGGGTGCATGCGCTACAGAGGGCACCAAGGAGGGAGGTTGTTTATATAGTAGTGGGACGGTAAAGATTAGAGGGAGTGTTTCAGATTTTCACTATTCTTTCACAAGGTACTAAGCCTACGTGCAGCAGGTGAAATCTCCAGTACAACACTACCCACACCAGTGTTCATGCAGAACTTATAATTCCGGTACGGATTCCCTTCTGTCCCAGCTGAACAAAAGTATCAAACAGGGCTTCCAAAGGGTTCATTCAAGTAATATATTTGGATTTTTTTGTGCAGTGCATGTAAAGTAAATTACATGCTTTATGTATGGGCAGAACTAATTAAATAATGCCTGGTTGTAATCAATACATATGTTAGATATAAATATCAACAAGAACAATGACACATGTTGGAAAAAGTGTTGAACGCTGTATATACAATACACATGTGCAATGGTTCATTTCTAAAACAAGCATTGGCATAGCCAATAGGTCTCGCATTTGGGACCTTATAAGTCATTCGTTATCCAGTACATATCCTTGGTGCAACAACATCAACTGTTGCATGGCTAAACACTTATAAGGTCCCAAAGGTGAGACCTATTGGCAAAGCCAATGTTTGTTAAATATATTTTGGATAGGGCTATTAAAAGACTACCTTTGGGGGTTAAAGCACCTTTTCTTAACTTCTCCACACTCTTCAGCTGTGCAACTGACACTGAGAGTCCCTCCGACCTTCATCCTTCTCTTGCTTCCACAGAATCATCGGACACAGTTGGGGAGACCTGCGCAGGCGGTAACTAGGAAGCTGCACATCATCCAAGCAACAAGCATCCTCTCTTCATTGTTCATTTCCCTCCTCTCATACTCAACAACACTCAAGCCCCTATCACAAATGGCCCATTAAATTGCTATCCCCACACAAAACCATGTTTGCACAGGGTGGTGTGAAGTTTGCGGCGCACCTGTAATAACTAAGTTCAAAGGGCTGGTATTTATCAGGATACGCGGGTTTTGGTACTTAACACAAAGCACCACCACGGCTGACCACCGGTTCTGCACCTCAGTCTTATTGTATACAAAAATATATAGGTCCTGTGCACAATTCTTCCAAAAGTCCGCCGCAGAAGGACTTTACTGATTTACAGATATAAAGACTTTAACGAAAGAGGAAGGTGCACCAGTAAGAAGTCCAAAACAATATGAAGAGTCCTTATTATGTTTCTTTAATCCTTGTATATTTTCTTAAAAACAGACATCAGCCAACGCGTTTCGTTCTACAAGACAAGAACTTCTTCAGGGCTGAAACAAGTAACAAACAAATATACAGACATAACTACATTGATATAAAAATATATATAGTCATACATTATGTTGTAAACAACAAAGAAGCACATAGGACCATACAAAACGACATAGATATATACACAAATATTCATACAGTACATATATATATATATACAAAAATACATCAAACCTCTGTACTATAAAAACATACAAATACATACGAATGTCATGAATAGTATAAAATACAATAGCAACCATTAATTCAAAGAATAAAGTTCATTGCGAATATTCCCAAGCTATTTTGAACACTTATATATTCATATTTATCAAGAATATATAAACAACTTAAACTAAATTGGTGTGCAGCCTATCGGAAATACCCCAACAGAAAAGTTAAAATTGGGGAAGGTATATATAACACAAGCGATCTCACCTCTACTTTAGCTGCACACCAATTTAGTTTAAGTTGTTTATATGTAGTTATGTCTGTATACGCGGGTTTTGGTGCATGGAGAGCCACAATCTGCAAGTTATTCCCCAAAAAGTTGAAACAGGTGAAAATTCCGAACATCTGTGTCGGATTTCATCGGATGGCATAATTATCACATCTGGCATGGACCACTTACTGTAATCAGGCTCTTGGCCTCTCGCCTGGGCCGGTACATCCTGCTTTCTGTTATTGATTGGGGTAGGGAGAGGTTAGCCTTGGTTGCCCCTCCCTCCCCCTCCCAGCTTCAAAACTGTTAATAGCTTATGCGAGACATGACGGATGTTCAGATAAAGGCCTCCGGACGAATATATACTATCCCATCTTTAAAACCAAATATAGAGACTCGAAAGTAAATATATTTAAGTATTAAGATTTCCCGAAATTCACTCATCTCGGCCGGTTGAAAATGCACGCACAAACCTTTGCATGTTGCCTGTCCTTCCACTCCACATCTCTGCTGCAAGTTCCCTCCTTACACTCCTTTCCAGAAGAAAGCAGCCAGCATTACTCAAGGAGAGTAAAGCCTTGGGGCAGTATACATTTGCAATGACGTACCAGGAATTAAGTTTAGATAAAGTCAAATACAGTCACAAAAACATGAAACAAAGTTTATGTTAAATACTAGAGTCTCTAAATATTTAGTACATTTATTGACAATTACGGTAAGTCTGTTGGTGTTCACCCAGCTCTTGCCCGTTGCGCTTGGCTGCTCTTCTGAGGTTCCATTTTACTTTGCGATTGAGTAGATTAGTGTAACCATGGGGATCTTCTGATTTTATACAGGTGCACCAACCCTACACATTATTAACTAACATTAAACGTTATGAAAATCAGTTTCTGAGTTGAAAGTATCTAAATATGTATATACCTCTGGATGGTAACTTAAACTTGTCCTGAAACTGGACTAGACTTTTGACCCTAATCGCTAAAATTCTCTTCATGGCTCCTGCCTCTACTCTCCTCATAAATTTTCTTAGAAATTAATGGATTCTCGTATAATGGACTCATCTTGTGGTGACTGGATTTTTGGACAGCGAGAAGCGTTTCTATTTTGTTCCCGCCCTCTCTCCGTTGCCTAAAAGTAACTGCGGTGGCGAGCTGCTCTTCAGCGCAACATACCTTGGTTTCTTCTCAGATCCTGTCAGCATTACAGCAGCTTGAGATAACAGCTGTAGTGGTCCAGCTGGATACTTCTGAAGCCTCCCAAAAAATACATAAACCCTGCAGCACTTCTGTGAAACAGGCCCATTTAACTAGTATGTGTGCACTCCTCTGATTTCTTGTGAAGTTGATATGTATCTGTACTGGTAATGTTAACTATCAATGTCAGTCAGTATTTCTAATATGGTGCCTTCAATTCTCCTATGACATCAACAATGTCTGCTGTGAGACGTGAACATCTGTCGCCACCAGAGTATGCAGGATGGATGACAGGACAGTGACCAGAGGAAAGGGCTGCTTTGAGCTTCACCTCAGTCACATGCACCTAGACAGATGGGAGGAAAACCCGAACCAGTGCAAGTTGAAAACCTGGCCCTTTTATGAGTATAAGGTTGAATATGTGGATGCTGAACATGCGAATTGTCTTTCAGAGGATGCCCTACCAATAATGTGTGTAGTACTTCAGTAGCCATTTTCCTAGACATTTTAGTCCGATTTCGTTTGCCAGATTAATCTAAATGTGTCATAGTGATTTTAATCCCCATCGAATAGAATCCACGAAGGATCAGTTGTGAGCAGGATTTTTAAATAAATCGATGCCCCTGACTCATCTGATGTTGGAATTAGCACCTGATACATGAACTCCTGCAACAAGCCATCTGCCCTTCGAATCACTCTCGTATCTTATGATTTGGGGATCTTGCAGCCCTGGAAAATTATGTCTATGCCACGATGAGGTTTAATGTTTAATCAGATGGAAACTGGTGTGTTCGTAAATGTGGCACAAATGCGCACTTGTAACTTGTATATAACTTGTTTTGTATATTATTTTCTCCTTAAGGAAAACACTTTTCGCATGGCGCACACCATTCCCCCATTCCCCACCGCTCCCCACAGACACCCTCATTTACCTAGAGTGCTCCATCCCCATTTGTACCATAGAAACATGCTAAATTACCACCCACATCAATAAACAGTATGTTTCCAGGGCAGGGCCCAGCCTGATTACTATGCTACATAGGGACATGAAGTAATTGGATACATTGTTATAACGTTTGTGCGACATTCGACCCACCCTTTCCTCTGCTTGCACATGTGCCACATACCTTTGCTTTGTACACTGTGTACCGAGCATCATCTATATACACCCCGTAACGTTTGTTTCATTCTATTAAGCACTGCGAAAGTTAGGGGCTCTTCCCTTATTTTGTTCACCACGTTCCAATGTCCAGAAACCTTAATCCGGCTCTATCCGAAGAGCTACAAGTAAGAGATGAAGAACAGCAGCAAGTGTCTGTGGGGGAACAGGACATTTACCAAACTAGCCCCATTCCCTGCGCCCGCCTTACAGAGAGCCCTTAATTGCCTGGTTATAGAGCGTCCTCTGAGCATCCGAGGTGTGTGGGTCCAAAATGTAAAGTGTGACAAGGCCGCTTTTATTGTTTTAAAACTTACTAGTGAATGTGTGTTAATCGAAGGGGCTGGTTAGTATCGACCACAGGGTGGAACCGATCGATTGATTGCTGGAGACGGCGATTGTTCCGCCTGTTCATTCAGCTGGTATAACTGTTTAACAGGAAACGCTGGCACCGTAAAAAACAATAATAAGCCTTTCCTCTAATCTAAACGCACAGCTGTTAGAACGTCAACAGTCTCCGACCCAACAGATAAAAAAACACACCAACCCCAGATAGCATAAGTACAGGGCACAGAAGAGGCTACTGTGAGGTATTTAAATTAGGACTATCAACTCCCGTTAGGCAGCTCAGTGGGTGAACGCTCCTTGTGCAGTTTTCGGGCATCTGATGTTGATAAAATGGTCGCCACTAAGCGACTTGAAGAATGTGTACATCAGTCCTCTAAAGCTCTATAAACCTGTGCGCACCTTTATAGTTCAATGACGCAAATGTTACAGGGCTTTAAGTGGGCCGGGTCCTGCTGATGCTCAGCACCGACATTTCTAACAAACCCGGAAGTGGTGCGCGCGCAAGCGCGCTTGTGCCCGCTGTGGCGAAAGTGAAAGCATAACGGTTGCCCATCTGTTTCCAATTAGCGCAACCGCGGCACGATAATTGGAACCATATGGCGCTCATGCTCGCTGCTGCGGACCCTAGGCCACAGAACAGAGAAGGCAGGACATGCACCCCACTTGGGCCAATTGCATGCTGTCTTTCCTAGAAAGACAGCACGCAAAGCCCAATAGCAAGTGATAAATTCCAAGCACACGCACGAGCGTGTGTTTGGAATTTAAAAGCCCTTACAAAATGACTCGCAGAGCAGCGCATGTGCGCTGGCTCAGGCGAGACCTAAACAGCTGAGCCATTTTGCAACCATTCCTTCAATTCCCAGGGTTGTGAGGCGAGTCAAAATAGTACGTTGGTCTTCCTTATCCAAAGCCACAGAGAAGTCTAAAGGGACCAGTATGACTGAGTCCCCCTCATTCTAGGGCACTCTCCGATCATCAAATACTGAGAGAGGAGCAGCCTCCATAGTAAATGGTGGGTGAAATCCCACATGGCAATTGTCCAGAAGACTGTGGTTTTCCAGGTATGAAGTTGGCTGAGTAGCCACGATCCTTTCCACATTTTTTGCCAAGGACAATAAAGTGATGGAGCAGCAGTTGTCCACTGCTCCACGTGTTTTTTAGTAAAGTTGTGGACAATTACTGCTCTATCATTTTATAAGATTAAGGCTTGTTAGCAGGAAGGGGAAAACTGAAGGATTCTTTAACTCCCAGACTCTTGTATAAAGACCCTTTTGCCACCACTCTCTGCGGGCATGATGTATGAGTTTCTGTCCCGTGGGATAGAGTAAAGCCAGAGATGGACGAGACTCTCAACCATGCAGCTACACATTTATAGAAAAATCAAGCAGCGCATCAAGGCACCTTGTTGCTCTGCGCTGTGTGATAGGGAAAGGGCAGGAATGCACCGTACTTAACATTATATGGCACATTCCTGTCATTTCCTTGCACTGGGGCACAATATGCTGCCTAGCGCCAATGCAGGCACCCTTGCACCACGGTGCAAGGGTGCCAGTGTTGGAAGCAGGATTGTTTTTGTGCAGGTGGGGACACCGTCCTGCATAAAAACAATTGCCTTCGGTATTTTCCTCTTTTTATCTATGCTGCAGAATGCAGCACAGATAGAAAGAGGAACAAACAAGGAGAAATAAAGATATTTCTCCTTGTTACGCCTCACCTGGGGAGCCATAACATTTTGGCGCATTCCCAGGTCTACCATTGTTAGTAAATCTGGGAATGCGCCAAAATCTCCTTTGGGGAGCTTATTTGCGCTGTGTTGCTTTACTCTAGATTTATCAAGCTACTTAAGGCCGAGCAAGGTGGCCTTGCATGGCTTGATAAATCTTACTTAGAAGTTGCATTGCCCTTGCTCCCCAATGCATGGCTCAAGGACGACGCAACTACTTGACAAATACAACCCACAGTGTCTCTGCTTTCCTAGCTTGCCCTATCTGTGCTTTTCTAGTAGTGCCTGCAAATATCCTCTAAGGAAAAAAGTTGGCAACAGCAGGGAGGTAGCTTCAGGCGGGTGTTTGAGTGTGTCAGCCCCCAAATAAATGAATTCTAGGCTTGGTAGCTGGGTATAGGGGCCCTGACTCTGGTCTGTTATCTCCTTGTTTGTTTTTCTCATTGTGAGACAAGAATGAAAATGATAACAGTGACCTTTGAGAATGAAAACGATAACAGTGACCTTTGTTTTAAAGGGGGGAGAGAGAGAGAGACCCATTTGGTGGCTGAATTTCAAAATGTGAACCCAGATAATCAGGAATAAATACCAGCTTCCCTGCTTGTCCACATTGTGTGACACTAGGCAAATATCATATTTCTCAGAGCCTCCATTTCTTTATAATCTCAAATGAGCACACTTCTAAATACTTGACTTTAGGATGTGAGTTGTACAAGCACCTCATATTTGATTTAACTGACTGTGATGTTGCTTCATCTAAAAGAAGAATCTAGGCCACATCTAAGTTTTACATGACTATTGACTTTCCTCCTAGTTCATAACGGCATTGTCCTTAGAGGGTGAGTCATGAACGTGTCGAAAAACTATCACTTTTAATAAATATGTCTACTTAGTGATATAAACCGATGTACTAAAGTGAAGGTGAAACGCTTCCGCTTGGTAAAGAAAAAGAAACACACTTTTTATTTTTGAAGAGATTATATCATATTTTTACATTATGTTTGTTGCACGATACACAAGCCAAACATGCACAAATTCTTAGAGCCAAGCCAGACCCATGGGTCAGCTCTGGCTTGGCCTGCTTTATTAATTTGCCTGCACTTGGGCTTAGTACATGTAGTTGTCAGTCACTTCATAAAATGATTTGCAAAAGGCGAGGACTATAAAAATGGAGCCCTGCCCACCCTCACTGATTTGACAACTCTACCATCAAGGCTTCTTGTAGCATAGGGGAAGAAAAGTGAGTGCTGTGAAAATACATTTAATATAAGTGATCCCAAGGCAGGGACTCCAAGCCATTGTGCAATTGTATTGTACAAGACTGCGTCATGAATTTTCATGTGGCACACGAGGGATGGGCAGGGCCGTGAGTTCAACAGGGGAGCTTGAGGTGTGACCCGCCTCTTATACATGCATGGTTTGCTAGTTTAGTATGGGGGCCATGATTCAGGTCTATCTCTGTGTCAGTTTGTCTCATCATTCTCATTTCACTACTACGAGGTTGTAACTTGTTCATTTTTTAGCTTGGGGTCTTAAATATACATTATGACCATGTTGGAAAGTGGGTTATTGGTAGGGGCAAATGTAGGTCTGCCACTGGCAATAAGGCCACTAACACATGGTAGGACCCAGCATAAGTCTTAGAAAATTATTCCTATGCTCAACCCTTGGTAACGTGGCTGCGAGCAGACAGGCTTAACTTCAAAGACAGGTATGTAAAGCATTTAAAAACACCAATTCAGTAAATAATTAAGACACAACACAAAATAAAAATCCAACACCAATTTATAAAAATAGGTAATATTTGTATCTTTTAAATGAATCAAAAACGGAAAAAAATTGGGTGATAAGGCTGGGAAATTGATTGCGTGGCTGGATAAAAAGGAGAGGGCGAGTCGAGTTGTCCCGTCGATTGAGAAACTGGATGGTGTGTGTGTCACGGAACCAGAAGAAATAGTCGATTGCTTTGCAGAATATTTCCGTGGGGTGTATTCCCCGGTGTCCTCCCGCTCGGAAGAGGATTCCCATGCCCTGCTTAGGGATATCGCGCTGCCTTCCCTTTCGGAGGTGGACAGAGTGTCGTTGGACGCCGCCCCAACCTCTGAAGAAATTGCTCTCGCCATACGCTCGGTCGCTTCCGGCAAGGCCATGGGTCCTAATGGTCTTCCCATCGAATTGTACAAGCTGTGACCGGATACGCTGGCGCCGCATCTCCGTGCGATGTTCCTCGCGGCCCGTTCGGCGGGTTCCCTCCCGCTAGACCAGCGTCTGGCTACTATCGTGGTCATTCACAAGGAGGGGAGGCCGCGGGACCGGGTCACGTCCTACCGGCCTATTTCGCTGCTGAATGCGGAGCCCAAAATTCTCGCCAAGGTGTTGGCCAATCGGCTGGTTGGCGTGGTGTGCGATTTGATTCACCAGGATCAGTCCGGCTTTATCCCCCATCGCAACACTGCGCTTAACCTGCGGCGCTTGCATGGGGTGCTCACGCGTGTCCCGTTTATACGGGAACCGGACATTTTGGCATCCCTGGACGCCACTATGGCGTTTGACACACTTGAGTGGCCATATATTTGGGCGACACTGGCGAAGTTTGGGTTTGGCCCGGGATTCATCGGTTGGGTGAAATTGTTGTACTCGGGACCGCTGGCGCAGGTGGTTGTGAACGGTAGAGTGTCGGCTCCGTTTGAGCTGGGCAGGGGCACGCGGCAGGGCTGCCCATTATCACCGCTCCTCTTCGCGCTTGCCCTGGAGCCCCTGGCGGAGTGGCTGCGGTGGGAACCCTCTATTCGTGGTCTCCGATGGACCCCCGAGTATGAGGACCGCGTATCTCTCTACGCTGATGATATTCTTCTGTACCTGGCTTCCCCACGTAAGTCACTGATAGTACTGGTTGATGTATTGCACTCATTTGGCCTCAACTCCGGCCTGGTCATCAACTGGGCTAAATCGTGTGTGTATGTCCTCTCTGGGGAGGATCCTATCCTTCCGCGGGGTTGTCCTATCCAGATCGCCCCGCGGGGATTTAGGTACCTGGGTGTCTTCATTACCCTGGACGCGGAGGCCCGATATAGCCAGAACTTGCTTCCCCCCCTCCAGCGCCTGAAGGAGGACGTCGTGCGTTGGAAGCGCTTGCCGCTCTCGCCGCTCGGCCGGGCGGCATTGTTTAAGATGATGTCGCTGCCACGTTTCCTGTATGCTTTGCAGAATACAATGGACGTTGTCCCGGCGCGCTACTTTCGCGAGGTGGAGAGTTTGCAGCGCCGGCTGTTCTGGGAGGGTCGGCCGCGTATCGCCCTGGCGAAGCTGACGCTCCCGTGGTACGACGGGGGGGTTGCCCTCCCAGATATCAAGCGATATTACTGGGCCTCCCAGCTGGCTGCGATCAATCACGGCCTTTACGGGCCCGCCCTAAACCCGGCCTTTGAGATGGATAAAATGTTACTGCCGGGCGGTGACTATAATCGGGCGCTTTATTCTAGCTCGCATGACGCGCGGCTGACGGGCCCCACGGGGGTCATGGTACGGGTGTGGCACACGGCTAACGTGGCGATGGGGTGGAAGGATCGCTTGACCCGGGCGACGCCACTATACGCATCTGAGCGGCTGGGCTCCCTGTGGACCTCGAAGGGCTTTGAGAAGTGGGACATGATAGGCATCAGCAGGGTGGGCGATCTCTGGACGAGGGGGGGATTCAAAACGTTCAATGTGCTGCAGACAGAATTCCAGCTGCAGGACAGGGAGTACTTTCGTTATATGCAGATCCGTCATGCGTTGGGCTCCGTATTTACGGACGTTGCCTCCATCCCGGAGTTCTCCCCTCTGGAGGATAGAGTGCTAGATGGGCATGTCCCGGACGGCACGATTTCATTAATTTACAAAAAGCTCATCAATGACCGTTCGGGACTGCTGACCGGCCTTCGTGAGGCGTGGGGGGCTGATGGATTGGAGCTGGATGACGAGGACTGGGTGTCTGCGGTGGCCTCCCCGAAAGAGGTGGCCATACCGGTCCACCTTCGCTTCGTCCAGCTCAAGATACTCAATAGGGTCTATGTTACGGGGCCGAGGCTGATGCGTATGGGCTATGCTGTGGACGGGTTGTGTAAGCGTGGGTGTGGTTCTTTGGGTTCCTTTCTCCATATTCTGTGGGAATGCCCGGAGGTGGTGCGATTCTGGTGTGGTGTGCATGAGGTTCTGCAGGTAGTTACGCATGTGCCGCTGTTGCCTGAGGCGAGGAGATGTCTTTTGAATGTATGGGAGCCAACCGACTACTCAGTGCCGCAGACGTGGTGGGCGACTCTGGGATATATGGTGGCCAAACGTGACATTGCGCAACTGTGGGGTTCCCAGAGGTCGCCGACTGTCTCGGCGTGGAAGGACAACATGGATTGGTGTCTGTTTCGGGAAAAGGTGGTGTATGTTGCGAGAGGTAAGCCTGGGACATGGGTGAAAGTATGGGGCCCCTGGAACGCTTACCGTGGGGGAATCTGTACCCCGCCGCTACTGCCTGATCCGTCACCGGCCCCGTCTCCTTAGCCTGTTTGTCTTCCCGGTTCTGGGCAATGAGTTTACTTAGTCCCCGTCCTGACCTATTCCCCCCCTCGATATTCCTATGAATCAGTGGGGTCCCCCCCCTAGGGGAGCACATGCTGTTGTTTCCGACTGTGGGTTGCCTTGTGGACTTGCTTTTTTGTTGTTATTTATATAAAAATGAAACCGTCGTGTGGGGTCCGGATGGTGTGGCTGCCAACGCCTCTTTCAAATCCTGTGAATTCCCTTTTGCCGCAGCGTGCGTTCTATTGTCTGTATTACATGCTCCTTCTGTTTGCTAGCGGCCGGCCTGAAGGTTGTAGGCCCATCTTTGTATATTTTTTGGATTCTGTAATAAACGGTTTAAAAAAAAAACAAAAAAAAAAAACGGAAAAAAATCCACTGTAGGGAACCCGAGATATGAATTTTTAAAGATTAGTCGCTTTCTAGTGCTTAGAAACCAACAGTGCCCCTTTTAGTCATTTTGTTTTCTCTGACAGGGACACACCTTTAGAAATTGTTCTGGAGAATCTCACCACTGTGTTGTGCCGCCTTCTCCAGCAGGCGGGGTCCAGTTAGAACTCCTTCCTGAAGTTCTGCTTGTGAGTCCCTAAGTATCCAACACACGATCCAAGGTTCTGGAATCTCCAAGAGGGTCCTTGAAAGTTTGAAACTTCAATTCCGCAATCCACTTGAACAAAACCCTTACAAATCCACTGGTACTCCAGGCTGGGAATTCTTTGTGAGGATGTCCAGGTGAGCTCTGTTAACCTGCAGCTTGCAGGGAGTCCACTCTTAGTCCTTTTGAAGCAGGTTTGATCCACAGGGCTGTAGTTTCCAATGGTGAAAAAATGCACAAACTCAGAGTCCTGACCTTTGGAAATGCACTTCAAAATCTTCAGCGCAGACAGACCCTTCTGATTCTCTTCAGTTTCAAGCAGCAGATCTGGAGGGCTCCGCCCCTCTCAGATACTTATTCCAAGTTATCTGGGTCATGCAGGAGGTCACTTCTGACCAATGGGAGCAGGGTAACTCCTCAAAGTTATGACCAACATCCTGTAGAGTGTGGCATTATTTTGTCCCAGAGTGCATCAAATCTTCCAAATCCATAATGGCTGATTTTCCAGCAAGGAGGTAAGAGCTGGCGAAACACACCCCTAGGATGGCTTATTTCCATAGACTCCCCCCTACCATCTGCACATACCTTCCCCAATCCTAGGCCTGGTGGTGGTCAAAAGTGTAAAGAGGAAACTGACAGGGTGGCCATCCCTCTGCCTTTGAAGACCATGGTTTATGACTCCTCCCCCTGGCCTAGCATTCCTATGGAACAGCACACTGCCCTCCCAGCAGAGCTGGTTAACCCCAGGGGCTCTTTATCACCTCTTCAAGGCAGTCTGGCTAATCCACTTAACGCTGACCAATCAGGGCAGACCACTGGAAGGCTGGATTTGGACTTACAAACAAGAAAGTCTTATAACTTCTTGTATGTACACTTTAGGAGAAATTCAACAATATGATCTTGTTGGATTTGTTAATAGCATTCTGGGAAGTCTTTGTATGGCCTTTCTATCCCTCTCCTATCAAGAGTTATTAATCAATACCTTTCTACCATGTTAACCTATATGACTGGGGATTTGCAATGGGAAAAATGACTTGGGCCATTTTTCCAGCACCAGGACTTACAAAAACATATTTTATAAGTACTTGCCTTATATCTACAGGAACCCCACCCCATCTGCAACTAGGGGAGACTTTAGGGGTCCTGAATCTGTAGCAATATTGCAGATCCTCCCTCCACAGTGCTTCTAGCATCAAAGTCGATTTTAAGCAGCACTTTACCACAATGTGGGGAGTGAAATGTGAAATTTCACTTTACCCAGGCATATAGAAACTCATTTTATAAGAGTGTACCTTATACATATCTGACCCCCCACCCCTGGGATACATAGGGGAGACCCTGGGGGTCCCTAATATGCCAAAACATTGTAGTTTATCCATCGTTAAGTGCCCCAAACACCAAAGTCGAGTTTGGGCACAATTTACTTTTCAAAAGCAGTCCTGGCACCCAAGGCTGCTTTTAAACTGACCTCAGGCTTCAGAAGTGCACACATGCAGGTGCAAAAAGAGCTGCTTGCCTCTAAACTGCAATGCCCCAGGGTACGGGGGACTTCTAGGTAGTTTTAATCCACCTGCCCTATTATATACTAGGGGCTTATAAGGTAGGTCATGCCAATCACATGGGTACCCCACCATACCTTTGTGTACCCTAGTGTATGTAGGTGTTTTACCTGTATTCTAATGTGTTTCCTTCAGCATAGCACTGGCCCTGGGCCTGGTTAGACAGAGCCCAGAGTCAGAGTCAGTTACCACCAGCATCAGTCAGCAAAAAGTTGGAGGGTGCCCAGGGCACAGTATGACTTTGCAAAAGACCAGTTTAGCAAAAAGTAGTAAACTGCACCTTTAGAAAAATACTCCTTGAATGGAAGGAATTGTGTTACATTGTGGAGTTCACAAACATTGGCAGTAGTAGGTTTGGAAAGGTGTCCCAGTCTCAAGTTTCTTGGCAGACTACTGGCAATCTAACACCCAAAAGGTGATAGGCTAAATACTTGAAGTCTAACCAATGGCAATCGCTCGGGTAGCATTCAAACCAATAGTTTTTCGCCCACTGTGCCACTCTATGATGAGGCCCACCTAATGCAAATCAGTTCTGACCCTGTTGCTCGTGGAAACAGTCCTTCCTAAACCTTGGTCATCTCACCCCTCCAGCCTGTAGCCCACTGCTTTTTAGTTGGAAAATGTTAGATTCACACACCTCGAATGTCATTGACTAAGCTATGCCCTTGATTAACAGATGGAAATCTCTGTAGAAGGCAGTTCTCTCGGGTGTAGGAAGTTCAGATTGTTGTGCAGGCTCTCTGGGGTCCAGGGAATGTTTAATTTAAGCGGGTGGTTGCAGTTGGGGCCTATCAGAACTCTTTCTGTGGACCAAAACTTGGTTTTCCTTCTCAGACTTTGACCCAGAACAAGGGAAAAAAACACAAGGGGGAAAGAAGGAGGAAGAGAAAGACGAACAACTGTGACAAAGAGAGAAAGCAGGGATGAACAAGAACCTGCAAGAGTGAGATAAATGGGCATGGAGAGTATGTCAATGGAAGAAAACGGCAGGAGGTGAAATACAGGATTGGTATTTTTGGCAATCCCGACATTTGCCAATGGTGCTGCGGGCTTCTGAGAAACGTTTGGGCCACAGTACTTATTCTTTTACAAATTTAAGCACTTGCACTGGAGATGTTCGGGTAGGACTTTCTGGAGATGATGGGAGAATCTTAGGCTCCTCCCACAGGTTCCCCTCTGGGAGAGAGATTCCCCATGCTATAACCAGTAGTAGAGGCACTCTTTTTTATTCTTGCAATGCTGTTTATGTTTTTTTCACATCCCCAGCATGGCAATGAGAATTTGTTTTCGCAGCAATGACATTCTGCGTCAGGACAAGATAGATGTTTCCTTGATTAACAACAATACATTTAGCCATATTTAGCTGTGTCTCGTCATTGAGACCAATGTTAAAGAAAAAAATGATGGATGGAATGGTAAACAATGCAAACATTCACCCCCGTCACAAAGACCTGGATTTAATCCATCATTCTTTTCCTCCCATGCCATCACAGTTTTGACCCAGCCACATGCAAATCAGTCTTGACCCTGTGCCTCATGGGACCGGTCAAGCCCAAACTGCCAAGCCAGGTCCTCCCTGGACTGGAAACAAATATCCTGGGACCGGTTTCGGAGCATAACCCCTCATCAGCCAGGCTATCTTGAATCCAGTGGCGCAGTGAGCACGGGAACCACATCTGGGCATACCCTTCCCACTTAGGGCGACAAATGCAGAAGGAACAAATGATGGGCGGAATGGTGAACAATGCAAACATTCACCCCCGGTCACAAAGATCTGGGTTTAATCAATCTTTCTTTTGCTCACCACACCACCCCAGTTTGGACCCAGCCATATGCAAATCAGTCTTGACCCTGTTCCTATGGGAACTGTGCAGCCTGAACTGCCAAGCCAGGTCCACCCTGGACTGGAAACAAACATCTTGGAACTGGTTTTAGAGCATCACCCCTCATCAACCAGGCTAGCTTGAATCCAGTGGTGCAGTGAGCACGGGACCCACCTCTGGGCATACACTTCCCACTTAGGGCGACAAATGCAAAAGGAACAAATGATGGACAGAATGGTGAACAATCCAAACATTCACCCCCAGTCACAAAGATATGGGTTTAACCCATTGTTCTTCTGCTCACCATGCCATCCCAGTTCGGACCCATCCATATGCAAATCAGTCCTGACCCTGTTCCTTTTGGGAACAGTCCAGCCCAAACTGCCAAGCCAGGTGCTCCCTGGACCAGAAACAAGCATCCTGGGACCGATTTCGGTGCATCAGCCAGGCTAGCTTAAAACCAGTGGCGCAGTGAGCACGGGACCCACGTCTGGGCATACCCCTTCCCACTTAGGGCCACAAATGAAAAAGGAACAAATGATGGACAGAATGGTGAACAATGCAAACATTCCCCCCAGTCGCAAAGATCTGGGCTTAATTCATCGTTCTTTTGCTCATCATGCCACCTCAATTTGGACCCAGCCATATGCAAATCAGTCTTGACCCTGTTCCTTATGGGAACAGTCCAGCCCGAACTGCCAAGGCAGGTCCTCCCTGGACCTCAAATAAACATCCTTGGACTGGTTTCGGGACATCACCCCATATCAGCCAGGCTAGCTTGAATCCAGTGGCGTATTGAGCACAGGACCCACATCTGGGCATACCCTTCCCACTTAGGACGACAAATGCAAAAGGAACAAATGATGGATGGAATGGTGCAGCATTCTGTCCATCAACTGTTCTTCTTGCATTTGTCACCCCGAGTGGGACGGGCATGCCCAGACGTGGGTCCTATCCTCTCCATGCCACTGGAGTCAAGCTAGACTGTCTGATGAGAGGTGATGCCCCGAAACCGGATGCTTGTTTCCAGTCCAGACTGATTTACAAAGGGCTGGGTCTTAACTGGAATGGCATGGGTAACAAAAAACAATGGATTTATGCCCTGATATCTGTACTGGGGTGAATGTTTGACATTGTGCAGCATTCTGTTCATCAATTGTTCTTTTTGTCATTGAGACCAAGCCCAAAACCTAAAAGGGGACAAGTCGTGTTTGTTCCTCAAACCTACGTGGTTAATCTATGTGGGTCTATATGTTTATAAATATACAAATGCGACTTCAAGGGATGGACCAGGGAAGTGTGATTCCAACTCCACAAACCCCTTGATTTTCTTCCTAGGAGATTACTGGAAAGAGTGGCTTCTCTGCCAGAGATCGCAGACCCCCTCCAGGCTACACCGTCCCTTACTCTTGCCAAAATGTTCAGCCTTTTACAGCGTCTCATAAACATGCCTTTCAATGCAGTACATTTTTATGGAATTTGATATAAAACACGAGCAAGCTCTTAAATGTCACAGTGACTAACAATGACGACGGTGGGTTGTCCTCTATGCTGTGTTGTTGGTGTTGTTCCTCGCTGCGGCTCCTCTTTCCAGGTATCCATTCTAACGGATGGTCAGTTACAGCCAACAACGAAGAGGCCGCAGGACGGGACATAAAGTTACGGTGAAAAAAGCTGGACAAACGCACAACATGCACGCACTGCCTACAGGGTCATTTGTAACACAAGATCGCCAAACATGGGGACTTTTTTTTCTAAAATGTAGGGATCACACTCACTTCTTGGCCTTTCTTTGACTTGAAAAGGGGGCGCCGGGCAGAGTTCTGCAGGTCTAAGTGGGTTGGAGCTCATGGCGGTAGGGACGCCCAGTGTTATGAGGCGCACAGGTATGTTAAGGCCTAGAGGGCGGGCTCACAGGGACTGCATAGTGAGTCGGCCTAGAGGTCGAGGACACGTGGCTGAATAGGCCCAGCGTCCGGCTGCACGCAGATGAGAAGACCCAGGATTATGTGGCGTACAAGGATGTGCAGGCCCGGAGTAGGGGGACGTGGGGATGTGTAGCCCTAGAATTTGGGCACGCGGGGGGGGGGTTGTAGGACCAGAGTTTGGGCACGCATGGACGTGTAGGCCCAGTGGTTGGAAGCACAAGGAAGAGCAGACCCACTGTTAAAGGAGCACACAACAATGTTTAGGCCCAGGGCTGGTTACACATGCATACATCTGTCCAATGTTATGGGCACCCACAAATATCAAAGCCCAGATTTCCCATTGTTATTGGGCACACAATAATGTTTAGACCCATGGGTGAGTCCACAGACAGGAGTACCTTTCGTGTTATAGAGCTCACAGGGAAGTGAACAGTAGAACCAGATGGCAGGTACCCACGAATGAGTAGGGCCAGAATTATGGGGTGCACTGGGATGTGTAGGGCCAGAGGTCGGGTTCACAGGGATGAGAAGCCCAAGTGGTATGGGGCATAAAGGTATATGTAGGCCCAGAGGTCACATAGGTGTGTAGGCCAAGAAATCAGGCTCCCAGAGATGGGCACACCCAGTGTTTAGATGCACACATGGAGGGTAGGCCCAGAAGCCGGTGCACAGGGATGCGTAAGCCCAGTGCCGGCATGTTGGGATGTGTGAGATCAGGATGTGGGGCAATCAGGGGGATTATGAGAACATTTGGAAGTTTTTCCACCTAGAAAACCTATAACCACAAACGCATTTGAGGGTGGAGGGGCCCCGTTTGAAGACTGACCTGAGGAGGAATGCCTGGGCGCAAGGGAGATTGGGTGGTTTCTTCCTGAAAAACAAAAAGAAATGGTAACATATATACAAAATAAAGAATGGTTGTCGCATTTGAGATTATCACATGGATGCCAATAAGGGATGATGTAGCCCATGATATTTGCAGTGGACAGGGATGACCACGCCTAGTGCTGATGGGGCATACCCCGATAAGTAGCCCTGGCCAGTGGGGCATGCAAACATGAGAAGGTCCAGCAGAGCTGGTTACACAGGGATGTGCATGAGCAGAATGATTGTACTGCACATGGATGAGTAAATTCAGGGTAGATGGGGCGCATGGAGATTAGACGGTCCAGGATGGTTGAGATGTGCAAAGATGAGTAGTTCGATGGTGTTTGGGGCCACAGTATTCAGTAGGCCCAGAGATCACAGTACAATTTGTGCAAAGTGTTTGTGCGAAGGTGCTGTGGCATAAAATGATCATGCCAATAACTTCTTTGATGAAGTTTTGCAGTTAAAGCAGAGGAAGTTATTGTTGTATTCTGGAATCACCCTGGTGCAGCACCCCAATGCTGCAGTAGTTTTCAATGCACAGGGTAAATAGCATAGCACCAGCAGTAGGCAACACTCCCCACCCCACCACAATAGCATGCATGTTCTACGCATAAATAAAACACACCACACAATTTTTGTTTGGGTAAAACTGCTGCAGGTTTATTACATACACCGTTATGTAATATGGTGGGTAATCTTACGGACGATCCAAGGGCAGGCAACCATCTGGCCCGCCTGACCCGCCTGATGAGCCAAGCAGCACTGGGGCGAACCCCATCTGTGCTGCCCCTTCTGGTGATCCTCTTCCCGGATCACGGTCCCTTATTACTCACGCCCCTTTCAGGGCGGAGCGTAGCAAGGCAAGCCCCCGGTTGTTCAGGCCCACACACGCCCTGCGCGCCGCAGCACCCTGGCTGCCAGAGTAGGGGGACTCCTCCCCGAGGGGTCCCCACACTGAGAAGATGGGGGGTGGGCTGGTGCCTCGCTGGCACTAGAGGCCCATCCTCCTTAGGGAACCCTGCGGGCGCCTCGGGCCGCCGCATTTTACTTGCATGAACATTCCAAATGCTCTTATAAAAAAAGATGTTTTTTTGTTGTTTGCCTTATTTAAGTGCTATCTAGAGATGCACCCTTCATCTCTGCCATACCTCACTTTATGGATTCACTCGACCAGCGACTGATTGCATGTGTTTTCTTGTGCATATGCCACAACAACTGGCCAGCATTACAAGCGGATCAAAAGACGTGTGGTTGTGAAACTATGGAGGGATGTTCATGGGCTGGCTAGTGTTTCCCTCCCTGTCTCACTTTTTGAAATGAGCTCAAACATCAGCATTGGCCATGTGAAAGGAGCTGAGTCTGCAGCAACCCCTCCTGTAAACAACGTAGGTCAGCTCAGAGGAAGTATCACTGGCTCATCAATTATGTCACATCCGATATAGATGCTATTACAAAACCACAGGCTGAATTATGACTTCTTTACTGAAAACTCTAGCAGCAAAAAAAGCATATATACATTACAAATCCAACATGGGAGAAGAAAGAAGCAGTCCAACAGGTTATGAAGGGCAGCACACCAGCAGTGCTATGACCTCACAGAAGAGCCACCATTCATTACACAGCGAAGTCTGTAATAAATACTGCACAGCAGCAACATCTCTCTTCTTTGCTCTTGTAACAGATAAACGTATTGCTTTTGTTTTTTCTTTCAATCAACATTGATAATTATTGTTTTCACCATTTTACGCAGCATTGTAAGGTTTTCAAAGATTATGGTGCAGTTTTATTAGCAACCACCGGACGTCGCCTTGCTGTTATTGTCGCATACAAACGTTTCATTACATTTTCTATTTGTTGTACGTTCTTTTTAATGAATATACAATTAATTCTATAGGGTGCAAACATTCACTGTGAGTGCTCTCAGGGGTCTGGTGACTGGGAAGCTGCTCGGCCAATGCTAGACAGAGCTGATAGGAGTAAACTCCAGGTGGAAAGTCGAAGACTAGGACAGTGGCAGGGACCTCAGATGTTGAGTCAGGGAGGGTCTCTTTGTTATCCAAAAAAGGGAAGCAACCCTGGGAAGAACATTGATAAGGCTCATCAAGAGTGTAAGGATAAACATTTAGATTTTTGAAGGACTTTAACTCAAGTTATGGAGATCATGGGGGATGCAGCGCTTACCAGTGCTCAAGTGAATGTGCTGGTCCTCAGAGGCTTGCGCCAGTGGGCTGTGTGCCTGGTGGGTAATGGAAATGAGGCCATTGCAGCAGAAAGAACAAAGACCATCCTAAGGAGGATAGATCTTTAATTAGCAGACATGGCAGAAAAAGAGATGGGTTCTGACACCGATGGCCATTGTTTGGTGACTGTTTTGTTAAAGATATTTCTTCATGGATTTAGATTTTTACTTCATTGAACAAACCTCTGCAAATTCTCAGCTTGGTGTTTTCTCTGCATATTTTTGGACAGGCTGGTCGAGGCAGAGGTCACTCTTGCAGCTTCCCACAACAGACACTCTTTACCCACCAATCTTCTGTGCCCCATGCAGAGGGAATCCTACTGGCTTCAGCAACGTAGGATATCCCCATTTTTTATCACAAATTGCAAGCCAGCTCAGAGGCAGATTCTAATGTAAAAGAGGACGTACTCACCCAAATAATGGTAGGCTGACTCCATTTAAAAGTTGGGTGACAGCCTTTTCCGCTTTCTTCACAACTGGAGTTTAATTACAATAGACCAATGCACATTACAGATGATTCAGGGTTGCAAGATAGAGTTTTGTACTCATCCAGTTACGCTGATTCCTTCCCTGCCAGTGGTGTTCACTGCCCTGGAGAGGGAGTTAATGAAAGAGGAGGTGAGTGAATTGAGAACTGAAAGTTCCATTACACTCAAGGATGTTCTCAGTAACTTGGTTTTAGTGCAGAAGGTGGAAGAAGGGTTTTGGCCAGTCATAAACCTGAAGATGTTGAACATTTTTGTACTTTACAAACATTTCAAGATCTAGGAAGTTCATTGTCTGAGATACTCCTTGCAGGTAGAAGACCGAGTAGTGAAGTTAGATATAAAATATGTTTACAAATCTGTTCTATTTTATCAAACCCACAAAGAGTTTCTACAGTTTCAATGGATGGTAAGATGTTCAATTTCATGTCAATCTCTTTGGGCTTGTTCTCTGCCCATTGGTGTTGCAGCAGAGTCCTGCAGAGTATCATTACTGGGATTATTTAATTAGACCAGTGGCTCTTAACCTGTAGTCTGGGGACCACTGGGAGTCCGCAAAGCCTACTTAGGGTTTCTAAGTCTGCTTAAAAAATGAAATCATCTTAATAGATTTAGAAAGTGTATATAAATAAAGAATTTATTTTAAAATGTTTTGTAAATTTGAAGAAATTTGGAATTGGAAGCTAAAAATTAAGTTAGTATCATTGGATTGATTTGTGTAAGCGGTGCAACTGCATCAAGCTAAATATAGTATAAATAATAAGCGGCCTCAACTTAATTTAGAAAAACTCCAACCTTTTCATCAAAATTAACATTTTAATTTTTTGCAATTTGTGAATTAAATAATATATTTCATAATGTGTGCATGTGTTTGTTGAATGCTTGGTATTTTATGTATATTGTGTTATGGTTAAAATAATCAAAAATGCTTAGGCTGGGGTCCCTGGATTCCAGTAATGACAATGGGGGTCCCCAGATTACGATAATTATTCAGTGGGGGTCTTCGGGTTCCAATAACGATTCAGTTGGGGTCCCCGGGTTCCAGTAATGATTAAGCGGGGGTCAACAGAAGTCAAAAGGCAAGAACGACTGATTTAGACAACATGTTGTTGATGGCCCACACCAGGGAGCAGTTACACAGGCCGATCAATGTAATTTCCACTTTTGAACTTCTAGAAAGTTGTAGCCAGCACTTTGAGACAGGGTACCCGCTGAGCCCAAAACGTGTGTACTTTTTGCTATTTAATGGGTGGGGAGATAGAATGCACTCCTCACTCTGCAAGACTAAGATGATGGTCAGTTATAATGCACTCCTCTCTTTATGAGTTGATGAGGGGGTAGGTAGTTAAAATGCACTCCTCACTCTATGAGTAATGAAGGGAGTGGGTAGTTAGAATGCACTCCTCACAGTACCAGTTACTAAAAAGGTGGGTAGTTAGAATGCACTCCTCACCGTACAAGTTAATAAGGGGAGAGGTAGAAAGAATGCAGTTCTCTCTCTACGAGTTACTAAGGGGACGGGTAGATAGAATGTTCTGGTGTATGGCTGAGGTCACCATGAATTCCAAGTGGATTTCAGAGTGTACACAGCACCCTTGTGTCCATTGAGGGTTTGGCACATCATATGGGCTCATGATTAGTTGACCAGATAATACAATTCATCTAAGAGTTCACCATTACTCGGTTGATCAATCATCAACACTTACACCACACTCTCCACGACACTCATCAAACACTCCATCAGCCAGGTTTCCTGCCTAACCCACACTCTTACTATTAAAAGCCCATAATTCACCAACTCTTACCCTCACTCATCTCTTCTCAGTATATTATCCATTATCACTCAGCTCTAAATTTACCATATTAAGCCACTTAATAATCCACAATCAACATCCTTGAGCCCCTCACTCACCGACAGTCATCATCACTCGGCACGGCACGGCCAGGTTTACCATCAGTCAGCTCTTACCACTCTTCCACTATCACTGGCTTAGTTTACTTAGTCTATCCTTCATTCTCACTCACCAGCATCAGCTTCTGACTCACTCACCATTGTATCTCTCACTAGCCCTTGTCCACCTTCCCTCCAATCTGCTTGCTCAGCAACCCTCACATATCCACACTCATCACAACCCAAGTCTCATTGCACGCCTATCCTCATCATCACTCAATCCCTCACTAATTCAACTGTTTACTCACCATCAATTAACCTCTCCCTTATCTACACTCCCAATCACTCAATTCCCTTCACCTTTCACCCTTTGTTGTTTCTTTTGCATCTTCTTGGTGTTGGAAAACCTTGAGAGTGTTTATAGAACTGGTCCAGCAAATAGAGTGCTTTATTTGTGCTGGTATTTGCTGGGGCTCAGCAGTTATTTCATAACATTGACACATTTTTATATTCCACCACATGGTGGGGTTGTCTGTCTATTTTTAAACACAACACATCAGCAACAGGTTTAACAGCTTCAGGCCATTTTTACAGCTTTGGGTTTCACAATTAGTAAATATTGTTAAATTAGTTGGAGTGTGATGGTCAGAGGGTGGTGTCGGTATTCACATTTGACTGCTGCAGCATGGACAGATAGTAGTGCAAGCTACTGTGGCCCCTTGAGAAATACCTAGGGCTCTGCCACTTATATTGTTAACAAATCAAGCACTGAATAAATACCTGAAGTCTTGCGCTCTGTGTGCACATCACACACTAGAAAGCAGTCTTACATTTCACCCGTCAGAATAATCAGCAAAGTTGTTAACAAAATCTTCTTTGCAGTGAAGCTCAGCGACCCATAACATGTGATGGATTCTCACCAGTTTTTGGTTTAATGGAGCCTCCCTGAACAGTCTCAGGGGGAGATTTACTAAGATTTGTCACCGTGTTTGTGTAACCAAAGTGACGCAAATCAGTGCAAAATCTTTTTTTTCCAATTTACTTTTCAGTGCTAAACTTGTTTCGGGCTGGAAATAACGGAAAAGTAACGCAAAGCCGTGCACAGCGCTGCTTTGCATTAATTTGCGCCATGGTGGTGTACCAAGTGTGGAGCATGGTGTTTCCCATACAACCACCCAAGGTTTCTCATGCTAAATACAATTTACTCAATAAAGTAGATTGGGTTTAGCATGAGAAAACTGTGCCCTTTTCACAAATGCTTTCATTTCGCCTTACTTTTCCGACTTTGCATGTGTGCTGCACTATACAGCACTCATACAAAGAGGGAAAAGGTTTGAAGTGAGTCTCAGCAAAGTATTTTATACTGGAAGGGGGCCCTTGCAGTACAAAACCTATACTAGACTCAAGGAGACACCCTTGCACCATGGCTCAAAGGTGTCTCCGTGGCACATGGCAGCTGATTTCAGCCCCGGCGCTAGTGAGAGGGGAGGAGAGTGCCTAATTTGAGTAAATAGGGTGCTCTGCTCCTCTCCCCTTTTCACGTAGCGCAGCGCAGCATTTGCAGCTGCTACAGTGCGCTACGTGAAAAGTTAGTAAATCTCCCCCTCAGTGCCTTATGGCTTTGATGAAATTTCACTCCTGGTCATTCACCATGTCTACTGGAGTATCTCTCCTTGGAAGTTCCAAATCCACCACAAACTTTTATCTAATTTCCATCCTGCCAGCTAAATTACAGCAGAGATTGTAATGGAATCAGTAGCTCCATACAGTTTTAGATTCTCTCAGCATGTCTATTTTTGTATTCAGACAGAGTCAGGGTTCATATGGCCAGGCCCTGTAAGGAGGTCAATGGTTGGTTAACCAGGGCCTGTCCTGTGTGCCAACCTGAGTCTAATACATACTGCAAGTAGGGAGAGAAGACCTCAGCCAAGTAGGGTTGCGGTTGACATTGTGCACTGTGCAAGCAAACTCACTCACGCAACTGGGAATAGATTTCTTTTTAATAAATATATATTGAGGACCAAAATATAATATATCATTCTTTTTTAAACTCCAAGCATGTTGCTTAAGAATCAGACACCACTTGCAATTCCTAAAATGGCACACAATGAGGACACAAGGCGTTCTAAGCACACCTCTAAAGTCACCTGCAACTTGCAGGTGTCAACCACAATCCAGGATTAACACATCGCACGTCCGCAAAATGAGATTTTCACCCGAAGAGGCAGTGAGGGCTGGCTCTCAGGGTGGTTTTGAGAAGGAAAAATCCAGGGCTTAATTTGTAAAAGCATAAGTGCAGAGCTCAAAGCTTTTCTCAGAAGCCTGCTGCCAGTGCTGCTGAATGTCAGGGTTGCTGAATACCAAGGAAGCTTAGTCTTGATTCCGCCTCATGCCTCTTTTTCCACTATCCCATACTCCCAGTGTCTCCACCTCATTCTTTTAGGTTCGTTTTGATTCCTGTTTTCCTGTCTTTTTTCTTCCCCCTCTTTACTCACCCTTTTGACTTTTCTTTTGTCCTGTATCAAACTATGATAATGAAAAATAAGTTCCATTGCCCAAAAAGGAGTTCCGGTGGGCCCCATCTACAGCCACTGGCTGAAATTAAGCACTGGACTAATCCTTCCCTGACACAGCTCAATAGCTTGGGAAATTTATGGGCATATCAGGAACAACCGGCAATAATTATCGCTAAGCGCACTTAGCGCTAGGGTAATTATCGCCGGCTATCACTGGATTCTATCGCAGAGATAGCGTGCTATCAGCAACGCTTATCTCCAAAGCAATAGAAATCCATGCGTTAGCTACAAAACAGTGCACTGTGACAGGTGATACCTTGATGATAGGGCAGGGTGGACTTAGCCATGTAATCCACCTCCCATTGGATTACATGGCTAAGTCAGATTGAAAGCAGGCGTACAGGAACCGGCATTAAGCGCGGTTAGCGCTTCTTTTCCAATCGCTAAGCAGGTTAGCGATTCCCTTGTTAATTGGAGAAATGTCGGTTAGCGACATTTCTCCAGTTATTTTGGGAAGGAACGCCCACTATGCATCTCATTAGAGATGCATAGCTGGGCGTTGGGAAAAAGGGCGCTAAGGCAAGGATTCACGCGATAGCGTAACCTTGCTGATACTGCAATAAAATTATCGCCGCTCTTCGCCCGAAAACGGTCTTGTCATTTCGGAAGACCTGCTAACCTTGAGATAATTATCTCTGAGTGATAAATGAGGAAAGGCTGCATGGCCTTGGCAAGGGTGTAGAGACATGGGGAGTAGGGCTTTGGGACACTCTCCTCTGGCTAAACAGCTGCCACCTGGCTTTTCTAAAGTAACCACCTCCCTGGAGTCTAGGGGCATATTTACAATAGAAGAGGCAGAGCACGGAGTTAGCCTTCTTGGCTTATCGCGGCACTCCGTCACTTCTGAAATGCAGGGCTGCACCATATTTTTTTTAACATCTGCCTGAAATCGGTCGATCTGGGGGAGAATGTTGCAAGCCAGGAACAATTTTTCATCCCTCTTAATATGGATCCCCAGGTATGTGAATCCGTCTGTTGCTGTTGGGCTGTACACTGGGTCGTCAAGGACAAGGGGCCTGAGGAGAGCGGGAAAATCAGCGATTTATTCCAATTAATTTGATAGCCGGCATAGCTCCCAAAGAGGTCAAAAATATGCAGAATTCTGGGGATCGAGAAGCAGGGCTTTGTCATATAAAGTAAGATATCATCTGCATAGAGGTATATCTTTTCCTCCCAGGTATCTTCCACTGTAATTCATCTGATTAATGGGTCACCTCGCACCCAGGCCACCATGGGCTCCAGGGCCAGGGCGAAGATCATGAGAGACAGGGGAGACAGGGGACAACCCTGCCACGTGCCCCTCCGTAGCTCAAACATCCGGGAAGTGCACCCAGGCACAGAAATTTGGTCTAAAACCCAGCTGGGGCACCACTTCAAAAATATAATGCCACTCCACACTATCAAAGGCCATTCGGGCTTCGAGAGAGAGAACTGCTGCCTCGTCCGCCGCATAAGCCTCCGTCAGGTGAAGCACCCCGTATAGCTATCTCAGATTCAAGCAAGTGCTTCGCTTCGCATGAAGCCGGATTGATCAGGGTGAATCACCGATAGTATCACTCCTGTTATTCTGGTTGCAAGGACTTTGGCCAGGACCTTGGGCTCCACATTAAGCAGGGATATAGGATGGAATGAGGCACATTCTGTCTGGGGTTTACCTTTTTGGGGAATTACCACTATGGTAGCAGTTTGTTGGTCCTCTGGTAGCCTCCCCACCTTCCTAGCCACAAGGAACATATTAAATAGGTGGGACACTAACTTCGTGGCCCTCTTCTTGAACAATTCTAGGGGCAGACCATTTGGGCCAGGGACCTTCCCCGACTGGAGCCCCTGATATGCAGGGATGCACCAGTTATTGTAAATCTGCCCCTTAAACTCTACAGAATGAAAAGCTGTATCAAAACCAATGATTTCCAACCACTTTGGCAGAGAATCCCTCTGAGGTTACAAAATAAATTTTAATATTTTATGTAACACAGCATATACAATGGATTGTTCAGTAACAAAGAAAAGAACGTCCTGAGCTTTGCTACCTCCAAAGAACACAAATATGATATTGCAGACACCACAGCTGAGCCTTCGTTTTAAAAGATTTTCCTGAAATGGAAAAGCACACAGCACACAGTGAGAGAGAGAGAAAGGCTTGCTCATATAAAATAACCATGCACTATTTATTCAAAAATATCATGTACATCAAATACATCAAATACATCTTAAACATTTAACATAAAACGAGGACTTTAAAACAGTCACATTCAAGAACGGGCGTGAAACACGCCCGATAACAAACATTGGTGTTATCTAAAAACTACAAATACAGTAATGCCGGTCTTGCTTGTAAATGTAAATGTAAAAGAAGAGGATGTGTATAGTTATGTCATATTCTTGCCCACTACGAGCAAAAAAAGTAGTATGTAAAGAGTACATGTGCAGGTCGGAGTGTCAGGGGACTTATACCGCTGGGGCAAGATGGCGGCCGCAACTGTGGCCGGTTAAGCTAGTGCTCTCCACCTCCACAACGCTTACCAAGTTTTTGTCAGCGCTCAACTAACCACTCGAGCCCAGCTCCAGAGGTTCCAGTCCCACGACCGTTGATGGTTTATAGACTCCTCGGGGTCGCTTCAGTTTGGAGAAAGCAGCGCTTCGTACTTCTCCTGCATCCACCGCGGTGCTACCTCGCAGACGCTGGCGTCGATAGCGGCAGTCCAGGAGGGGATATGCCGGGAAAGAGTTCAACATCGCGATCTGGCCGCGGCAGAGGGGCTGGGCAATCTGTGGTCCTCCCAAGAACGAGGCAGATGGCGGCGGGGGAGAAGCCGGCGGAGAAGGTAGCCGATAAGATTAACAAATTTAATCGGCATGAGGAAGTTAATGCACGGCAGCCTCTCCAGCCTCTCCAGCCTGGAATCACTGTTCCTGCGGTGATGGAGAGAGACGCAGTACATAATACTCCAGCGATTCCAGCGATGTTTAAAATAAATAAACCACGAGATGAAGTGGCCTCAACCAGTATGCTAAGTAATATCGGGGGGGGGACGCCCCAGAATCTGGTTCAGGACGTACAGCAAGTTATACAGAAAACTCCGGTAAGCCCAAGTCTGCCAAATTCTCAGAAGGGGATTCTGGGTGATGTAGTTTATGGAGGATTGGTGCAAGTCAATCTGGAGGCTGAATCTATTCTGCAACAACAACAACAGCGGCAGAACACTGAAGGGGCTGCAGTCGTTTTGGACCAGCCTGGTGCCGGTCCCTCAGTTTTGGAATTTAACGCTAAGTCTGGGAGCGTAGAGGCATCAAGAGAGCTGCACGATCTGCCGGACAAGGTCTCGATAGTTGAGGATTTCTTCTCACTATCCGATAGGTCTTCAGTAGATAGTGCTGTACAGGAATGGCTAGAGGGGGGCAGTATGGGGGGAGAGGAGGAACATTTGGAGCTCTCTATGGATGCTTCGGGTCAAGGCGATCAAGTACCTAGGGGAGGGGTAGGGAGGGGGTCAGCGACCTCTTCTGCTCGGGTTGAACAGAACTCTCCTAATTATGCTGCCTCTGCCATATCGGGTGGAATTACCCTACAGGACCAATTAGTGCGAAGAAGTTCCATCTTAGTACCAGTACCAGTACCAGCACCAGAGGAGATTACATTGGCCACTATTTATGATCTGATTATGACCCACAGAGCAGAGACACAGGCTGGACTTTTACGTACTCAAAACGCATGCAAGCGATTGCAGAACGCTGTAAGACGGGTGGCTAAAACCTGTTCTGAGGTGGTTATAAGGATGAACGAGGCCGAAACAAGGATCTCTACATTAGAAGACGAACTATGTGCTCAGAAGGAAACAGTAGGATCCCTTAAGACACACAGGGATGAGCTCCATTGGAAAATAACGGACCTTGAAAATAGGTCCAGACGAAATAATTTAAGAGTATTGGGTGTGCCGGAGGGGAAAGAGGGTGCGGACCCGTTACGGTTTATGGTGGAACTGCTCTCAGAGGCATTCCCAGAGCTGGGGCACTGGGACTGGCAAAGGGAAGTCCAAAGGGCACATAGATTTCCGTTTGTACAAAAGAGGGGGCAGAGCTCAGAATTTCCTAGGGCTATTCTGATCTCGCTGTGTAATTTCAGAGCGAGAGAGGAGCTCTATGATTTAGCACGGCCAAATAAAAGGAGAAGTGCTAAGGGGTGTGAGTTTTTTGTCCGCCCGGATTTTTGTCAGGACACGGTTGGGCAGCGATGGAGGCTTAGACAGCTTATTCCAGAGTTTCAGGCTAAGGGGGCTCAGCTGTTTCTGCAAAACCCGGCTAAACTGAAGGTTGTTAAGGCTGGTCGTAGTCAGTTTTTTATCTCAGAGATAAAGGCAAAAGAATACCTTCAGTCAATGTGATAAATTGATAAGTTGGATAAGTCTTTATGGCTTGTGTCTTATATTAGTTGCCTCGTATTTACTGTTGTGGAGGTGCTTCATCAGGCACTGCGTGAGGCATCGCGTCAGGTGCCCCAGTGTACTTTAGAGGGGCTCTAGGGTATCTTGGAGTGTTAGCTAATAAAGCAGGGTAGTCTGAAGGATGTGGGATATGGAGTTTTGAACGTTATTTGTGGGGTATAGAGCTATGGGTGGTTGGTTGGACAATGGTTCTTTTTCGTTTACTATGAAGGTGGTTGTTGGGAGGTGGAGGTTGGGCACTGGGCTTTATCATCACCAAGGGAAGGAATTCCCAATGCTCCTTATGGGTGGTGTGAGGGGTGCTGGGTGGAGGGTGGGTGGAAGGTGGGTTCGGGGGGGAGCTGGGAGGGGGGGGGAGGGGTTGGAGGGAGCAGGGGTTAACAGATTCAGCAAAAAGCACAGTTTTTATTTTGTATAGTCTTTATCAGACCGTCTCAGTTAAAATATGTAGGTCTACATATGTCAAGATTAAAAATGGCTTTATTATGTGAAAGGAAATTTGCTGTATCAACTGTATTAATTGTGTTGGATGTATCAGATGTTATATGTCATGTAAGATGTTGGGTGAAAAAACTCGATTTTGGTGGGGTAGATAGTACAATGTTAGGTGTCTGGCATCAAATTTGATAAGGATACGGGATGAGGAAACTAATATGTTGTACACTTAACATCTGTGGGTTGAATGACCCTGGGAAAAGAAGAGTTTTGTCCAGAATTATATACTCAAGCTCATGGGACCTCCTGTTTCTGCAGGAGACACATATTGCATGGACGAATAGGGCATGGCTCGGCTCCTTAGGGCTCGAGCTATTGGCCTGTACTACGCAGACAGTTAATGTTAAGGGTGTTGCGATTCTCGCTAAAAAGGGATTCATTAAAATGAAGAAGTATAAAGCTGATAATTCAGGACGTTGGGTAATGATAGAGGCGCTGGTCTCACAGCAAGTTATTACATTATGCTCAGTATATGCTCCAAATGCGGATGACCCAGACGTCTTTCAATCGATTAACACAGAATTATCATCTTTTCCACATCCTATGATTATCTGTGGTGATTTAAATATACATCTCCACTCACAGGTGAATTTAAGGACAGCCGAGGCTTATATTGGCAGGAAGCCGCGAGGATTTAGGAGTCTGCAGGCGCTTGTCCAGGATCAAGGGTTATATGATGTATGGGCAGAACTCAATGCTGGCCAGGACGGATTCACGTATTTTTCTGCCCCACATGGGAAAATGGCACGGTTAGATTATTTTCTGGTATCTGGTGCTGTTTTATCGAGGGCTTCAATTAAGATTCTCCCTAAAATTATATCAGATCACAATCCGGTAGTTTTGGAGTTTGATTGTTTGGGCTTAATGGTCAGGTCTCAAAAATGGACATTTGATAGAAAGCTCTTGCTTAGTGAGGATTATTGTAACTGGATGGCTAAATGGATTCCCGAATTTATCCAGACGAATATAGGATCAGCGAGGATAGATATTGTCTGGGATGCATTGAAGGCGGGGATAAGAGGTGAGACATTAAGATTTGCTGCAAGGAAGCGCAAGATAGAGCGCCTAAAGGTTCTAGATGATCTAGGGACTCTCTCTCAGCTGGAGCAAAAATTGGTGCAAGAGATAAAGGTTGGAGGGAGTGTTAAGGAGGCTCAAGCTGAGGTGGCGGCTTGTCGGGCGAAAATTTATCAAGGCTATGCGGATGTGGTTGCTGCTAGCTATCAAATACATAGGAGAGAGCTTTATGAGTATGGGGAAAAGGTTGGTATGGTTCTTGCCAATAGATTACGGCAAAGGGAGGTGGATTCTAGGATAGCTAAGATCCAAGATCTTGATGGAAACATGGTGGAGACCCCTTCCCTGATTCAAGATGCTTTTAGAAAATACTACGAAAAATTATATACATTAGAACCAGTCGTAAGTGCAGAGAGGTATTTAGCGGGAATGTCCTGCGTGGGGGTAAAGGAACAGGATAAAGAGGCATTAATGCAGGAGCTCTCTCCAGAGGAGATTGAAAAAGCAATGATGTCATTAGCATTGGGGAAGGCTATGGGATCAGATTCGATCCCCTTGGAGTTCTACATTAAATTTAAGAGGAAATTAGAGAGGATAATGACCTTAGTATTTCAAGCAGCATTTGCCGGGATTCCTCCGGCTTCTTGGTCTCAAACTATAATAGTAGTCTTTAAAAAAAAGGGAAAGGATCCTCAGGAGCTCTCCTTGTATAGACCGATTTCGTTAATTAATGTCGATAATAAGATCTATTCGAAGTGTCTGGCAATGAGATTGGGAGATGTGATCAGCCCCCTTGTCTCATTACAACAACATGGGTTTATAGCTGGGAGGGGGACCACGGATCATGTTAGGCGACTTATCGCGATATTCGATTGGGCCCAGGCAACGAACACTCCGGTTGGGGTGGCCCTGTTGGATGCTGAAAAAGCATTCGACAGGGTCTCTTGGGAATTCTTATGGGCCGTAATGAGATGGAAGTCGTTTCCTAGCGGATATATACGGGCAATACAGTCAATGTATCTAACCCCGAGGGCAAGTGTCCGATTGGGGGGGGAGGAGACACAGACTTTTTTGATTAGCAGAGGCACACGTCAGGGGTGCCCCTGCTCACCACTTCTGTTTGCTCTGTTTATAGATCCTCTCATCGAAAGGTTAGAGTCGGATCCGGTTATCCTACCGGTAACTTCGAGCTCATACTCAGTTAAAGTTCTGGCATATGCTGACGATCTTGCGGTTTTGTCATCAGATATGACTAGTGCTATGCCTAGAATCGAGACTATAACTGGAAATTTCGGTATAGTATCCGGCTATAAACTAAATTTGGGGAAGACTCAAGTGCTACACTCAGAGGCCGGGTTCCCAGTGGAGTTAGGGGTGGGTGTGGCCACAGAGGCAATGTATCTGGGTATAATTATCTCACCTAAAATCCAAGACATCCCGAGTATTAATGTAGAGCCGATACTTGCCTCTTCAAATAAAACTTTGGAGAGAATTAATCGGCTGCATCTTTCCTTATATGGAAGGGCTAATGTTTTGAAAATGTCTATCTTTCCTAAATTACTGTATCTGTTTCGGGCCATCCCTATCCTTTTTCCAAAAGAATTATTTGACAGAATAGAACGGATGTGTTCACGATTCCTTTGGGGATACCGTCGTTCTAGAAGGGCAATCAAATGGCTCTACCTGCCATCGGAACGTGGTGGCTTGGCTATCCCAACTTTTTACTTGTATTACTCAGTCTCGTTGTTTCAATTAATGGGTGTTTTGATTTGGGGTAAGATGGTGGTGCTGGATCCCGCTTTTTCTCCATCTATTTACGAGTGGTGTTTGGGAAATTCACCACAAGGGCTACTTTTAAAAGTATTAGAGCCAAGCTACTATAAAAAGACTAGGTTTAA
Source organism: Triturus cristatus (assembly GCF_964204655.1). Classification (NCBI taxonomy): domain Eukaryota; kingdom Metazoa; phylum Chordata; class Amphibia; order Caudata; family Salamandridae; genus Triturus; species Triturus cristatus. The sequence goes on along the minus strand of NC_140590.1, from coordinate 781,293,216 downwards.
AATTATTCAGGCGGCCTACTCAGTCTGGAAGAGGCTTCGCAAATTGTTATCTATTCCCTGTATTATACGGTATACACCTTTAGATTCGACTGTCTTATCCCATGTGGTGTTTCAGGATTCCGTTATGCGTAGGTGGTCACAGCTTGGTATTAGGTTAGTAGGCGACTTGCTGGAGCAGGGTGAGATTGTATCTTTTTCAACATTACAAAACAGATGTGGGGTCGGAAAGGCAGATTCTTTTAAGTATTTGCAATTAAGAAGTGCCTTACAGGCCGCAATTGTGGGGGGGAAATGTCACCCCTCACAAATCCGTATTTTGGATTTAATAAAAGGGAAATGTAAAATAGGGCAATTATATGTGGAGCTCATGTTAATACAAACTGATGACTTGGGTAGGCAGGAGGCAATATGGGAGGAGAAAGTGTCGATAGTCAACTTGGACTTACAGCTGGTAATGCGAACGGCCAGTTCTATCTTGCTTTCTGGTAGTCTCAGAAGTCAATCATACATGGCCACGTTCAATCTATACTATACGCCAGCAAGGATAGCCAAGTGGAAGGCTGGCAAGGGGACTAATTGCTCAAGATGTGGACTCTATGCAGCAGACTCGTTGCACATGTTTTATTCTTGCCCTGTCTTACAGCCACTTCTTTTGGATATCGAACGGTTCTTGTCACAATTTCTGGGAATACCAATTTCTGTTACGGCTTCTTTGGTTTTGTTTGGAATAGAATTTAGTACAGATATGGGTAGGCAGGCGTCATCCAATAGAGGTTTTAAGTTTATTTGTATGTCAGTTTTGAGGTCTTGTATAACATCTCAGTGGCTGGACTCTGAGCCTCCCGCCTTCACAAGTTGGAGGGCAAAACTTATTGCTATATATAATACGGAATGGGCATTATATAAACTGAAAGGGATTACAAAGAAAAAGCTGGGGGCGGCTATTTGGGAACCGATCAGAACTTGGATACAGCAATGATATATTTAGTAATGCATTATTGCTTTGATTGTTTTGCTCTCTTTTTCTCTTTTTTTTCTTTCTGTCAAGAAATCAGAGATGTGTATATCTGGATTTTCTATGTATGGGTTCTATTTATTTCTTTGTTATAAATAATGGTCTGTAAATAATGAATTGTGCTGCTGAATCGAGAAAATAAAAAAAAATAAAAAATAAAAAAAAAAAAAAAGAGTACATGTGCAGGTCGGAGTGTCAGGGGACTTATACCGCTAAAAAGTGTGGGAACAAATTCAAACAAGCATAAGTTAATAGTCTTCCATGCTGAGCCGGCATGTCCAATGGTAAATATAGTTCTACATTGATCAAAAGTTTCACCCGTACATAATAAATACATAAAACTTTGGATCATGAAACTCTGGCCTTTTCCTCATGCCTACGCGCCAAAAAGGCCTTTTTAGCCCAGGTGATATCAGCTGTACAAATCAACTCGGGACGCCTGTAAAGATGAGGTTTAGGCAGCTCACCCAGAGTGATTTTTAGGTCTCGCCTGGCGAACGCAGCGCGAAGCGCTGTCGCCAGCGAGATCTATTGTTGCTGACTTGCCTCGGAAGTGGGACAGGAGATGGGCACGCGCAGGCTCTTGGCGGATTTGAGTTGGTGTACGCGCTTACAGCCACGCGGCGTGCACATCTCCTGTCCACCTTCCCTCGCAAGTCAGCATGCAGTTTCACTTTCGTGAACATTCACTCGTTAAAAACGCAGCATTTGGGCATCCGCAGGGCTTTTGGCGCTTGCATGTAACGTGTACAGCTGGTGCTTGGTGCCGTGTTAATTAGGCTCGAGGCAGTAGTTTCTTTGTGAACGCGCTCATAAAGACTCGGGCCCCTCTCAATTCCTGAACTATGGCTATGGCGCAGCAGTAAAAATACAAGAACCACACCAGAGAGGTACGATGGACCTGCGCCACCTGTACCTTGGTACCCACATGCTGCGGTAATTACCTAGCCCTCGAACTCCAGTGCTCGCGCCCCTTGCGCCATTTCAATGTGTACATATTAACAGGTTCGAGCCTTATGCGCGCTCTGTCATACTACATGCCGCGCTACATCCGCTAATAGCGAACGGGAGGGTTGGTGCTCAGGGCGCCCTATACTGCCTTCTTCATTCAAGCGTAAACAAGCGGGCCCATTCCTTTTTAGCGCTGGGAGCTAGGCGATTTGCCCAGAATCACCGGATGTTTGAGGGTCGGTGCCGAGACTCAAACTGGATTCCCCAGCTTCAAAGTCCCACGCTCTAGCCATTATGTTGTGTTGCTCTACACAACGCGTGTAGTGTGCCTTGCACCCCTAGGCCGTCGCGCTATCATCCCCCCTAGGGACAGGATAAAGGATCTGTGATCCCGGCTGTCAGGAAACCCGGTCTGGCTGAAGGGGGAAGCGAGGAGAGAACTCGCGGGCAGTCTTGCCCGAGTGTAATCCAAAGCGGGCCAGCCACCCCCATCGCTGGCTACCCTGGGGCAGTCCCCGGGCAGCTAAACATATCGGCATGAGCCCCCGGTCCTAGTGCCTGGTAGGCAAACCACTAATGCAAGCGCAATTCAAAGCAACAACGAATATTTCGCAGTCGCTGGGCCGGCATGTACTCCCGGGAAGACCCGCTGGTCATCTTGTACTCTGACTCGGCCTGCTCTCACCTGCTGAACTCCTGCAGCGCCTGCTTCGCCGAGTTCTACGCCCCCTGCGCCAACAAACACACACGCACCAGCCGCCCTCAGCCAGTGCATGCGTATCCCTCAACGCGCGCATGGCGTGCTTTCGCTTTCCCTCCCTCCGGCGTTTCAGCCCACGCTCAGGTTCTCCCGCCCGTTGAGGCCCCCTCTCTTCCTCCCTCGCAGCTCTCTCCCCTCCTCTCCCTGCCTCCTCTTCGACCCCCTTTTGTCTTACTCCCTGCCCTTTGAGTCACCTTCCTCCCCCCTTTGACTACCTAGTGCCTCTTCCCACCGCAGCCACGCACTGCTCGGTGACCCTCGGCAGAGAGCAGCCCTCGCACGGCCACGAGGATGGAGAACACACTGCTGCTCAAGATGCTCCTGCTGGCGATCCTTACCGGCCAGCTGAGGCTGCGCAGGAAGGTGGGTGCCCCCGGCAGACACCCTCCCCACCCCCTCCTGGCATGTGAGAGTGATCGGCCGGACACCCCCTGCTGGCATGTGTGAGTGTGAACGAGCCTGGCACACCCCTGCTGGCATGTGTGAGTGAGTGTGAACGAGCCTGGCACACCCCTGCTGGCATGTGTGAGTGAGTGAGTGAGTGTGAACGAGCCTGGCACCCCCCTGCTGGCATGTTTGAGTGAGTTGGAACGAGCCTGACACCCCCCCTGCTGGCATGTGTGAGTGAGTGTGGACAAGCCTGACACCCCCTGCTGGCATGTGCACGTGATCGGCCTGACACCCCGTGCTGGCATGTGTGCGTGAGTGTGAAGGAGCCTGACCCCACCCTGCTGGCGATCCTTACCAGCCAGCTGCGGCTGCGCAGGAAGGTGGGTGCCCCCGGCCTGACAGCCTCTCCTCCCCCTGCTGGCATGTGTTTTGTGATGGTATTGTGTATCTTTATTTTCAGCGTGGTCCGCTTTCAGTGCGGTCCGCCTTGGTCACGCTTGTCTTTTCATATTATCAGAGCTGGTTGTAAATTGCATTAACTGTTCTCTTGACTCTTCGTAAATGAGTTGCCATGGCGGCGGTACCTGCCCATTGATCGCTCGCCTTGCACCCTGGCATGGCAATTCGCAGCATGACCGGACTGAGAAATCATAAGGGGGTGTCCCGCCCAAACAGCCCATCTGAAGCTACGTACCTGCATTTACATTTAGTAAAAACATCATTTTCGGTCGATTTTACCATTGCCAGCACCTCTAAATGGGCCAAGTCCATAATGTAATCTTTTTGGCCGCCTTTGTGTGTGAATTCCCTTCTAGCTGAGTGTGCGGGTTTGTGTATTTCTTTAAAAGTGCATGGGCATGGATGTCTGTGCCACTCTATCTAAGTCAATCTGGGTGTGCGTGCGTAAGGCTTTTATGATTAAGATCTAAGAATCCGCTTCGGGCACCACACAACCCCTTCGTTAACGCCTTTCACAGCGCAGCAGTAAATGGAACAAAAATTTCTTGGAAACCTACACGCGTCCCCGGGCGATTCAGGCTGGGTCAGTACTGCCAGCATTCAGCTTTTTGTTTCGTTTCTTTAATTGAATTTAAATATATTAATCAGCAGTTGAATTAAAAAGACATCCTGTGCATTTGAAGGCCGCAATCACTGGAGGAACGCCTGGCCCACCTTTCAACGCAACCACGGCACAAGTTTTCACGTTTTACAAATTATTTATGATTAATTATTTTGTTATTATGCAACAATACTGTATCCTGCCGTCGAGATGGAGAGAGTAACTGAAACATTTTGCGAATGTTCTACCTGGCACCCCGTCACCCTGAGGTTAAGCCATTGTTTGGCATTGGAGTCTGGAGCTTGTTGCTTTCTATTGAGAGTGATTTTTGTGTTCATCGTTATTTTTGTGTAGCTGTCTGTTGGCAATAGGCCTCGCATTACTAAAAATTAGAGCTATTGGTGTTGCATTATTATTTGCAACGCCAAAAGCTCAAACTTTTACTAATGCGAGACCTATTGCATTGCAAATGCTTGTTATATACATCCGTCAAGCTCCCTTGTACAATAGCCTAATCACTTCCTGTTCTGACTAATGTTATGCCTGTTTTTGCTATTGTGTTCCAAATAATTTATCAAGGACTGAGGGTGTTTTTGGCGCTGCACAAATATCTCTAATTTTTGTCCTGAAATTAAAACGTAATAGGTATGTCTAAGCGTTTCACTGGCTCATAAGTATCAAGAACTTCTTCCCAAACTGTGTGCTGCAGTAACACTGCAGATCAATGTGTATTTGCTGTAGACAGAGAGCTGTGTTTGCCTGAAGTTTCGTTTCCGATGATGACGATTTGCCACCTGATCCCATGTCATGTGACACAGTCAGTTCGGCGCTCTCCACCTTGAAACTTCTAGTCCTGCACTTAAAACTGTAGAATGAAATGAAACTACAAGTCCGTGCATACAATGTGCCTTGGGATAAATACAGGCTGAAGAAGCTGGCTAGAAACTCAGGTGCTGTTTTCTTTCCCATACAACTTCGATGTTGCCAACATCTGCCATTAACGCAGAGGAGCATTCCAGTTTGCAAAGTGCACTGGACGAATTGTTGCTAAAATTATGTTTAATTTTGTGCACATACTCCGTCTAACATCCTCTCTAGCAAGCATGGGCAAAGCCAAAAAGTTGCTCCTTTTAAAGGCTTTAACCGACTTTTTTATTTTTGCTATGCGTGTTGCCAATGATGAACAGCATCAACAAACAAGCATTGGCATAGCCAATAGGTCTCTCCTTCGGGACCTTATAAGTGTTTAGCCAGAGATATTGGCAATGTTTTAAGGTATGTTGTAGAGCAATGTAGCTGCTGTGTTTAGTACTGAAAGTTTGTGTGCAAGTTGTGCTTAGTGTTGTGACGTAAGGGCAGTGGCATGGTGTGGAATGTAGTGGTAAATTGTGATATGATGTTTGTTGGTGGGATGTATGTGTGTATATATCATAACAGACTTTGAGATTACAATGCTGAGTACCTCACATATTTCTTTATTTAATGATATACCCATAGAAATTAAATCTACTGAGAAAATAACAATTATTGTGATTTTTCAGGCTGGACACGAGATAGCAAGGAATAAACATTAAAAGGCAGTGGGGCACCCTATAAGGTACTATACATCTCAGGGCCCCATCTTTCCCCCCAAATGTTGTATTATTATTTGAGCATTTGTGTTGCACACTGCAAATATTTCTGTAATCCGTAGGGATTTTGTAGCATGGTAACTCATATGAATGTGTTCGCTCTGTAAGCAGGCTATAACATTACATGACAAAAAATTGAAATTAATAAATTACGTTTTTTTAATGAAATCTTATAACTAATTTGGAAAGAACATTAATACTCCAGAACACATAACCTGATTCCATTCCATGCATTTATTATTGAAGAGCTGAGTTATTTTTATTGTGCTATGATTATTTAAGCTCCTTAACTGATATGTTTCAATAACTTTGTGATGTTTACCTTTAGAATATTTTGCAGTGGCCATAGTCATGACTTAAAATGTCCCACAGGGCCACGCATAAGCCTGCTCCCTAGCCAGATTGTGAAGATCTAAGAATCCAGAGAAGGCACTCGTCCACAGGAATGGTATTCATCAAAAGCAGATGCCACACACAAAATTGAATCTATTCACAACAAGAAACAAACCAGGGGAAAAAGCCCGCAATCTTTCCTCCTCGTTGTTCACCCCGTGGCCCAGGCATAGATTTGGTTAATGTAATGTCACATCATGTGGGCCTATCCTAGTTTAACAAAGACTGAAGTATGTGGCACTGCCCGAAGTGGAAATCCGAGAACGCATGCATTTCCTTGCAGTGCTGCTGAAAGCCCATTACAAAGCCTGACTGATCACCTATCTGCTGCTTATTGCTATATTTGGGTGTTACACTGGTACTAATGAGGTGAATCCAAAGCTCAGACAGTGTTAGCATGCTTATAAAATGGCAAAATAATGAAGTAATACCATCACAAAATGTGCGGCATTGTGCCTCATAACTTGCCTTTTCTTGCCACATAATTTACTCAACCCTGCTGCATATTTTGCCCTCCCCTGCCACATAATTTCGGTTGCCCCGATTATTACCCTCTCACACATTAGGAAACTATTCACGCCGGTTTTTTTTATCAGGCTGTACTGCAGAAGTGCAATCACATGCATTTTCAATAATTCAGCTGTTGATATACAATTAATCTTTTCAATACTGGCCACAGAGAAAAGCAGTTCATAGCAGACTGCTGCAATGCTAGCGACAGCAAATAGACTAGACTGGAATGTGTATGTGGTCAAACTGTCCGACTCCGCTTCCTCCAGCAGCATTAAGAAGCATCTTGCACTTTGACAGTGAAAGTATAAGATGCTGCTTAAGGCTGCTGGAGAGACCGCAGACAGTGGCTTGCGCTCCTGTTTGATTAATTACATGAACAGCCCCATGGAGTGTACGGATTGCTGCTTTTTACCAACTTCACATACCTCGACGGCCATGGTATACACACTGGTAACGCTCAGGAAGTGAAAGCATAGTGTCCCACTATATACACACGGGTAATGCTCTGGAAGTACAAGCCTAGTGTGCCATCGTATACACATGGTAATGCTCCAGAAGTGGAAGCGTAGTATCTATAGTATACACATGGGTAATGCTCTGGAAGTAAAAACCTAGTGTGCCATGGTATACACACCGGTAATGCTCCAGAAGCGGAAGCGGAGTGTGCCATGGTATAGACACCGGTAATACTCCGGAAGTGGAAGCGTAATGTACCATGGTATACACACTGGTAATGCTCCCGAAGCGTAGTGTGCCATGGTATAGACACTGGTAATACTCCGGAAGTGGAAGCGTAATGTACCATGGTATACACACCGTTAATGCTCTGAAATTAAAAGCCTAGTGTGCCTTTGTATACACACCGGTAATGTCCCAGAATTAGAAGCATAGTATCCATGGTATACACACCGCTCATGGTCCGGAAGTGGAAGCGTAGTGTGCTATGGTATACACACCAGTAATGCTACGGAAGTGGAAGCATAGTATGCCATGGTATACACACCGGTAATACTCTGGAAGTAAAAGCCTAGTGTACCATGGTATACACCGGTAATGCTCCAGAACTGGAAGCGTAGTGTGCCATGGTAAACACACTGGTAATGCTCCGAAAGTGGAGCATTTTCAGTAATCGGAAGTGGAAGCTTAGTGTGCTATGGTATGAACACCAATAATGCTTTGGAAGCATACTGTGCCATGGTAAACACACCAGTAATACTCAGGAAGTAAAAGATTATTGTACCATGGTATACCCTGGTAATACTCTGGAAGTAAAATCCTAGTGTACCATGGTATCAGCCGGTAATGCTCCGGAAGTGGAAGCATAGTGTCCATGGTATACACACCAGTAATGCTCCGGAAGTGGAAGCATAGTGTGCCATGGGATACACACCAGTAAAACTCAGGAAGTAAAAGTCTATTGTACCATGGTATACCCTGGTAATACTCTGGAAGTAAAACCCTAGTGTACCATGGTATACACCGGTAATGCTCCGCAATAGGAAGCATAGTGTGCCATGGTAAACACACTGGTAATATTCCGGAAGAAAAAGCCTAGTGTTTCACGGTATACACCAGTAATGCCCCTGAAGTGGAAGCATAGTGTGCCATGGTAAACACACCGGTAATGTTCCAAAAGTAGTAGCGTAGTGTGCCATGGTGTACACACTGGTAAAGCTCCGGAAGTGGAAGCATAGTATGCCATGGTATACACACGGGTAATGCTCCGGAAGTGGAAGCGTAGTGTCCATGGTATACGCACCAGTAATGCTCCGGAAGTAAAAGCCTAGTGTGCCATGGCATACACACCGGAAATACTCAGTGAGGCATTTTTAGTAATCGGAAGTGGAGGCGTAGTGTGCTATGGTAAACACACCAGTGGTGCTCCAAAAGTAGAGCGTAGTGTGCCATGGTATACACAACAGTAATGCTCCAGAAGTGGAAGTGTAGTGTGCCATGGTATACACACCGGTAATACTCTGGAACTAAAAGCCTAGTGTACCATGGTATACACCGGTAATTCTCCGGAATAGGAAGCATGGTGTACCATGGTAAACACACCGGTAATTCTCCGGAAGTGGAAGCATTGTATGTCATGGGATACACACCGGTAATGCTCCGGAAGTGGAAGTGTAGTATACCATGGTATACACACCAGTAATGCTCCAATCTGGAAGCGTAGTGTACCATGGTAAACACACCGGTAATGGTCTGGAAGTAAAGCATTTCCAGTAATCGGAAGTGAAAGCGCAGTGTGCTATGAATGCACACTGGTGATGCTTCAGAAGCGTAGTGTGCTATGGTAAACACAGCGATAATTGTCCGGAATTGGAAAAGTAATGTGCCATGATAACCACAAGGGTAATGCTCCAAAAATTGAAATGTAGTGTGCCATGGTAAATACACCAGTAATGTTTCGGAAGTGGAAGCGTAATGGGCATGGTATACACACTGGTAATGCTCCAAAAGTAGAAGCGTAGGGTGCCATGATATACACACTGGTAATACTCTGGAAGAAAAAGCCTAGTGTGCCATGGTATACACCGGTATGGCGCCGGAAGTGGAAGTGGAGTGTGACATGGTAAACACACCTGTAATGCTCCAAAAGTAGAAGAGTAGTGTGCCATGGTATTCACAGCGGTAATACTACAAAAGTATAAGTGCAGTGTGCCATGGTATACACACCAGTAATACTCCGGAAGTAAAAGTCTATTGTACTATGATATACCCCGGTAATACTCAGGAAGTAAAAGTCTATTGTACTATGGTATACCCCGGTAATACTCTGGAAGTAAAAGCCTAGTGTACCATGGAATACATCGGTAATGCTCCGCAATAGGAAGCATAGTGTGCCATGGTAAATACACCGGTAATACTCTGGAAGTAAAAGCTTAGTATGCCATGGTATACACACCGGTAATGCTCTGGAACTGGAAGCGTAGTGTGCCATGATAAACACACCTGTAATGGTCTGGAAGTGGAGCATTTCCAGTAATCGGAAGTGGAAGCGTAGTGTGCTATGAATGCACACCGGAAATGCTTCAGAAGCATAGTGTGCCATGGTAAACACACCGATAATGCTCCGGAATTGGAAACATAATGTGTCATGATAAACACAACGGTAATGCCCCAAAATGGAAATGTAGTGTGCCATGGTAAACACACCAGTAATGTTCCGGAATTGGAAGCCTGGTGTGTCATGGTATGCACACGGGTAATGGTCCGGAAGTGGAAGCATAGTGTGCCATGGTATACACACTGGTAATACTCGGGAAGAAAAAGCCTAGTGTGCCATGGTATACACCAGTAATGCGCCGCAAGTGGAAGGTTAGTGTGCCATGGTAAACACACTGGTAATGCTCCAAAGGTAGAAGAGTAGTGTGCCATGGTATTCACACCGGTAATGCTCCGGAAGTGGAAGTGTAGTGTGCCATGGTATACACATCGGTAATGCTCCAGAAGTGGAGGCATAGTGTGCCATGGTGAACACACCGGTAATACTCCGGAAGAAAATGCTTAGTGTGCTATGGAATACACCAGTAATTCTCCAGAAGTGGAAGCGTAGTGTGCCATGCTAAACACACCTTTAATGCTCCAAAAGTAGAAGCGTAGTGTGCCATGGTATACACACCGGTAATGCCCCAGAAGTGGAAGCATAGTGTGCCATGGTATACATACCGGTAATACTCCGGAAGTTAAAGCCTAGTGTACGATTGTATACACCAGTAATACTCCGGGATTGGAAGCATAGTGTCCATAGTATACACACCGGTAATGCTCCAGAAGTTGAAGCGTAGTGTGTCATGGTATACACACCGGTAATGCTCCAGAAGTGGAAGCATAGTGTGCCATGGTATACACACGGGTAATGCTCTGGAAGTAAATGCCTAGTGTGCCATGGTATACAAACCACTAATGCTCCGGAAGTGGAAGCATAGTGTCCATGGTATACACACCGCTAATGCTCCGGAAGTGGAAGCATAGTGTGCCATGGTATACACACCGGTAATACTCATGAACTAAAAGTCTATTGTACCATGGTATACTCTGGTAATGCTCCGGAATTGGAAGCGTAGTATACCATGGTATACACACCAGTGATGCTCCGGAAGTGGAAGCATAGTATACCATGGTATACACACCAGTAATGCTCCGAACTGGAAGCGTAGTGTATCATGGTAAACACACCGGTAATGGTCTGGAAGTGGATCATTTCCAGTAATCGGAAGTGAAAGCGCAGTGTGCTATGAATGCACACTGGTAATGCTTCAGAAGCATAGTGTGCCATGGTAAACACACCGATAATGGTCCGGAATTGGAAACGTAATGTGCCATGATAACCACAAGGGTAATGCTCCAAAAATTGAAATGTAGTGTGCCATGGTAAATACACCAGAAATGTTTCGGAAGTGGAAGCGTAATTGGCATGGTATACACACTGGTAATGCTCCAAAAGTAGAAGCGTAGGGTGCCATGATATACACACTGGTAATACTCCAAAAGTATAAGCGCAGTGTGCCATGGTATACACCGGTATGGCGCCAGAAGTGGAAGCGGAGTGTGACATGGTAAACACACCTGTAATGCTCCAAAAGTAGAAGAGTAGTGTGCCATGGTATTCACACCCGTAATACTCCAAAAGTATAAGCGCAGTGTGCCATGGTATACACACCGGTAATGCTCCAGAAGTAGAAGCATAGTGTTCGCTGGTATACACACCAGTAATACTCCGGAAGTAAAAGTCTATTGTACTATGGTATACCCCGGTAATACTCAGGAAGTAAAAGTCTATTGTACTATGGTATACCCCGGTAATACTCTGGAAGTAAAAGCCTAGTGTACCATGGTATACATCGGTAATGCTCCAGAATAGGAAGCATAGTGTGCCATGGTAAACACACCAGTAATACTCTGGAAGTAAAAGCCTAGTGTACCATGGTATACAGTGGGAATGCTCCGGAAATGGAAGCAAAGTGTGCCATTGTAAACACACAGGTAATCCTCCAAAAGTATAAGCGCAGTGTGCCATGGTATTCACACCGGTAATGCTCCAGAAGTGGAAGCATAGTGTGCCCTGATATACACACCGGTAAGACTGCAGAAGTAAAAGCCTAGTGTATCATGACTACACCAGTAATGCTCCGGAATTAGGAAGCATAGTGTCCATGGTATACACACTGGTAATGCTCCGAAAGTGGAAGCGTAGTGTCCACGGTATGCACACCGGTAATGCTCCGGAAGTGGAAGCGTAGTGTGCTATGGTATACACAACGGTAATGCTCCGGAAGTGGAAGCGTCGTGTCCATGGTACACACATGGGTAATGCTCCAGTAGTAAAAGCCTAGTGTGCCATGGTATACGTACCGGTAATGCTCCAGAAGTGGAAGCGTAGTGTGCCATGGTAAACACACCGGTAATGCTCCAAAAGTAGAAGCATAGTGTGCCATGGTATACACACCAGTAATGCTCCAGAATTGGAAGCATAGTGTCCATGGTATATACACCGGAAATGCTCCGGAAGTGGAAGCGTAGTGTGCCATGGTATACACACCGGTAATGCTCCGAAGTGGAAGGATAGTGTGCCATGGTAAACACACCGGTAATACTCTGGAAGAAAAAGGCTAGTGTGGCATGGTATACAGCGGTAATGCTTCAGAAGTGGAAACAAAATGTGCCCTGGTATACACACCGGTAATACTGCAGTAGTAAAAGCCTAGTGTACCATGACTACACCAGTAATGCTCCAGAATTAGGAAGCATAGTGTCCATGGTATACACACTGGTAATGCTCCAGAAGTGGAAGCGTAGTGTGCCATGGTATACACACCGCTAATACACAGGAAGTAAAAGTCTATTGTACTATGGTATACCTCTGTAATACTCTGGAAGTAAAAGCCTAGTGTACCATGGTATACATCGATAATGCTCCGGAATAGGAAGCATAGTGTGCCATGGTAAACACACCGGTAATACTCTGGAAGTAAAAGCCTAGTGTGCCATGGTATGAACCCGTAATGCTCCGGAAGTGGAAGCATAGTGTGCCATGGTAAACCCACCAGTAATACTCCAGAATGGAAGTGTAGTGTGCCATGGTATACACACCGGTAGTACTCCGGAATTAAAAGTCTAGTGTACCATCGTATACACTGGTAATGCTCCGGAATTGGAAGCGTAGTATACCATGGTAAACACACCGGTAATGCTCCGGAACTGGAAGCGTAGTATACCATGGTATACACACCAGTAATGCTCCAAACTGGAAGCGTAGTGTACCATGGTAAACACACCGGTAATGGTCTGGAAGTGGAGCATTTCCAGTAATCGGAAGTGAAAGCGCAGTGTGCTATAAATGCACACTGGTGATTCTTCAGAAGCATAGTGTGCCATGGTAAACACACCGATAATGGCCCGGAATTGGAAACGTAGTGTGCCATGGTATACACACCGGTAGTATTCTGGAATTAAAAGTCTAGTGTACCATGGTATACACTGGTAATGCTCCAGAATTGGAACCATAGTGTCCATGGTATACACATCGGTAATGCTCTGGAAGTGGAAGCTTAGTTTGCCATGGTATACACACCAGTAATGCTCTGGAACTAGAAGCGTAGTGTGCCATGGTAAATTCACCTGTAATGGTCTAGAAGTGGAGCATTTCCAGAAATCGGAAGTGGAAGCGTAGTGTGCTATGAATGCACACCGGTAATGCTTCAGAAGCATAGTGTGCCATGGTAAACACACCGATAATGCTCCGGAATTGGAAGCCTGGTGTGTCATGGTATGCACACGGGTAATGGTCCGGAAGTGGAAACATAGTGTGCCATGGTATACACACTGGTAATACTCGGGATGAAAAAGCCTAGTGTGCCATAGTATACACCGGTAATGCCCCGGAAGTGGAAGTGTAGTGTGCCATGGTAAACACACCGGTAATGCTCCAAAGGTAGAAGAGTAGTGTGCCATGGTATTCAAACCGGTAATGCTCCGGAAGTGGAAGTGTAGTGTGCCATGGTATACACCAGTAATGCTCCAGAAGTGGAGGCATAGTGTGCCATGGTGAACACACCGGTAATACTCCGGAAGAAAATGCTTAGTGTGCTATGGAATACACCTGTAATTCTCCAGAAGTGGAAGCGTAGTGTGCCATGCTAAACACACCTTTAATGCTCCAAAAGTAGAAGCGTAGTGTGCCATGGTATACACACCGGTAATGCTCCAGAAGTGGAGGCATAGTGTGCCATGGTGAACACACCGGTAATACTCCGGAAGAAAATGCTTAGTGTGCTATGGAATACACATGTAATTCTCCAGAAGTGGAAGCGTAGTGTGCCATGCTAAACACACCTTTAATGCTCCAAAAGTAGAAGCGTAGTGTGCCATGGTATACACACCGGTAATGCTCCAGAAGTGGAAGCATAGTGTGCCATGGTATACATACCGGTAATACTCCAGAAGTTAAAGCCTAGTGTACGATTGTATACACCAGTAATACTCCGGAATTGGAAGCATAGTGTCCATAGTATACACACCGGTAATGCTCCAGCAGTGGAAGCGTAGTGTGTCATGGTATACACACCGGTAATGCTCCGGAAGTGGAAGCATAGTGTGCCATGGTATACACACGGGTAATGCTCCGGAAGTGGAAGCATAGTGTGCCATGGTATACACACCGGTAATACTCATGAACTAAAAGTCTATTGTACCATGGTATACTCTGGTAATGCTTCGGAATTGAAAGCGTAGTATACCATGGTATAGACACCGGTAAGGCTCCAGGAGTGGTAGCGTAGTATACCATGGTATACACACCAGTAATGCTCCGAACTGGAAGCATAATGTATCATGTAAACACACCGGTAATGGTCTGGAAGTGGAGCATTTCCAGTAATCGGAAGTGAAAGCGCAGTGTGCTATGAATGCACACTGGTAATGCTTCAGAAGCATAGTGTGCCATGGTAAACACACCGATAATGGTCCGGAATTGGAAACGTAATGTGCCATGATAACCACAAGGGTAATGCTCCAAAAATTGAAATGTAGTGTGCCATGGTAAATACACCAGTAATGTTTCGGAAGTTGAAGCGTAATGACCATGGTATACACACCAGTAATGCTCCAAATGTAGAAGCGTAGGGTGCCATGATATACACACCGGTAATGCTCCGGAAGTGGAAGCCTAGTATGCCATGGTATACACACGGGTAATGCTCCGGAAGTGGAAGCATAGTGTGCCATGGTATACACACCAGAAATACTCCAGAAGTAAAGGCTTAGTGTACCATGGTATACACCGGTAATGCTCCGAAATTGGAAGCATAGTGTCCATGGTGTACTCACCGGTTATGCTACGGAAGTGGAAGCATAGTGTGCCATGGTATACACATCCATAATGTTCCTTAAGTGGAAGCATAGTGTACCATGGTGAACACTGGTAATGCTCCGGAAGTTGAAGTGTAGGGTGCCATGGTATACACACCGGTAATGCTCCAGAAGTGGAAGCATAGTGTGCCATGGTATACACACGGGTAATGCTCTGGAAGTAAATGCCTAGTGTGCCATGGTATACACACTAGTAATGCTCCGGAAGTGGAAGCGTAGTGTCCATGGTATACATACCTGTAATGCTCCGGAAGTGGAAGCGTAGTGTGCCATGGTATTCACACCGGTAATGCTTCCAAAGTAGAAGCGTAGTGTGTCATGGTATACACACTGTTAATGCTCCGGAATTGGACATAGTGTCCATGGTATGCACACCGGTAATGCTCAGGAAGTGGAAGCGTAGTGTGCCATGGTATACACACCGGTAATGCTACGGAATTGGAAGCATAGTGTCCATGGTATACACACCAGTAATGCACCAGAAGTGCGGCGGTCTGCTAAGCTGACATGAGTATGCCTCCCCTGCAGGCATGTGCTGCCTTTTTAGATGACGACTTTTTATTAAATATGGTGCTTGCAATCAAATAAATCAATGGGAGATAGCGTGACAAATTAAAGAGTGCGAGAAACAAATAAAGGAGTGAACATGAAAAAGAACGTCAGACAAGTGGGGAAGACAAGCACGTGCGCGCGGCCGCAAAAGTGAACACGACCGTGCTATGTTTCCACGACAAGGTAAGAATGCAGCTGGCAGCCTGCCCGTCGCTGCTCGCTCCCGACAGCTGGAGGCTCTCGGAGTGAACATTTTTTTTTTTTTTTTAAAGTTTCAAAAACCTTTATTTGCAAGTAGGAGATACACAGGGCCAGTTGCCCACAGTACACATAACAATATCGGAGCTCTGCCCACACGGGTGAGTCGCCCCACCAATACTGAACACAGCCATTCAGCCGACATCCCGGAGGACCGGCGGCGTCTCGATTGCCCGACGTGGGAGCAATGCATCCTTCAGTGACAGGCCGCTGTGTGCAGCCCCGTCGCCACCAGCCTATGTAAAAGCCTGTGTAAATCTCAGGGAATCAGGGACTGTCAGCCCGAACTGGTGAACCCAGCCACTCTCCCATGCACTCCACTCGCAACCCCTCCCCCCGCCCCCCCACCCACCCTTCGCACGCACACTTTCCCGTCCAGTCATCCTCCCCCATCTGTGTGTTTCCGTCGGTACGTCAGCCCACCCCTGCCAGTTACCACATTCCGCCCCCATCATACCAGTTCCCAATCCATACCGCACTGTCACTCTTCACGTTGCCCCCACACCAACTACCCTGCACAGTCCTGCTCCAGACCTGCACGCTGGACCCCCCGACTATCGTCCTCACCATATCGCAAACCATTGCCACTCTCCCCCACAGACATCCCTAGTTTGGATCAGGGGTCGGGGCACACTCAGCACTCTCACTTCCATCGCGCTCCTCCCCCTGGGCAGCCTCCCAGGCCGCCGGCTCTAGGGCCGCGGTCGACAGGTACGTTCTGTATAACCCCCAGAAATTCTTGGGACGACTTTTCGGCGGTAGCAGCTCACTATAGGTCTCCGCCTGTGTACTGCAATATAGCATATCCCTGGCCCACCGTTTCTTGGTGGGAAGAGGCCCCCTCATCCAGCAGGCTGCAACGACCCTTCTAGCAACGAGCAACGCAATGTCTACCAACCGGCGCAACGCTACCGGGAGAGGTCGGGAGTACCCTAACAGCGCCAGGGCTGGGTCTGGGGCAATCTCCGTGTCCAGAATCCGGCTCAACTCAATGAACACCTCGGCCCAAAACTTAGCGATACCAGGACAGCGCCAAGACATATGCATAAAGTCCACCACCGGGACATGGCAACGCTCGCACTCCGCAGACGCTCTGAGTCCGTACCGATGTAATCGCTCCGGGGTATAATACACCCTCTGTAGGTACTTGAAATGCACCAGTCTGTGTCGGCCGTTAAGTGATATCGCCTTGGTGCTGACGCAGCAGTACCTCCACATCTCGTCTGTGAACTCTAAGTGCAGGTCACCCTGCCAGGCGAGCCGCGCCGCTGCGTGCGTACGCGCCGTCTGCCGGTCCCCCAGTCTTTTAAGGCTCGAGAGCAATCTAGGCGGCGCCACCGTTTTGATAATGTAGGTGAGTTCCGGAACCTCCGGAGGCTCTGCCATGCCCGAGCCCAACGCAACCGCCAAAGCCCTGCGGACCCTGTGGAACTGAAAACGCTGCAGAAGCGTGTGGGCCGACTGCGCCAGCCCAAGCTGGTCCCATGTCTTGGCCACCCCATCCACGAATAAGTCGTCCATCCGCGTAATGCCCAAGGAGCCCAAAGCCCGCACCACGCCTCTCTCCCGCAGCCGGGGGAGCCAAAGCACCCATTCCACCGGCAGCAGAGGGGAATACAGAAGTGTGCAATCGTGCGTCCTCATTAACGCCTGCCACGCATGAGTCGTGGCCTGGAGGGAGTCCAGGCGCCCCACCGAGCGGCTCACCGGCTGAAAGGCAACCGCGGGCAATGGGAGCGGGTCCGCGAACAGACGCTCCAAAATAACATGTGGGACGTCAGCGCTGGCATGTATCCACGCGTGCAGGTGTGCTGCCTGCGCAACCCTGTAGTATTTCTCCATGTCCGGAGCCCCCAGTCCTCCCAGTTCGTACGGAAGAGTTTACACCTTCCATTGTACCCTAGGCTGTTTGCCACCCCAGGCCAACCGTATTAGGGTTTGGGTCAACTGCTTAAAGAAGGCTCTGGGCAACACGATGGGGATGTTGGTGAAGAGGAACAGGAATCTCGGTAAGATAACCATTTTCATAATGGCTATTCTGCCCAACAGAGATAGGGGCAGTCGATTCCACCTTTCCACGTCTTCAACCAGCTTAGCGTATGCTACTCCGTAATTTTCTCTAAGAAGCACCTCGGGGTCCTTATGCAGCCGGATCCCCAGGTACCTAACCGAGTCCGTAGTCCATTGCAGTGGGTAGTCCATTGGAAAAGGCACCGTAACCGGCGTCAACGGGAATGCCAGTGACTTGCTCCAGTTCACCTTGAGGCCAGACAGCGCCCCAAACCTGACCACTTCCCGTAGTATGGACGAGAGGTTCGTCTCCGGGTCCCGGACGTAAAGCAGCGTGTCGTCTGCATACGTGGAGATGCCAATTTGATAGGTGGGAAAGTTAATGCCCTCATAGCGCTGATACTCTCTAATAGCGCACGCCAAGGGTTCCGCCACCAGGGCATAGAGGAGAGGGGAGAGAGGGCAGCCCTGCCTGGTCCCTCTGCTGATCCTGAAGGCTTCCGTGACCCGGTCACCCAATCGTAGCCTGGCTGTAGGCCGATGATATATTGCTCCCAGCATCTGCAGAAAGGGCTCCCCCAATCCGATCTTACGGAGCACCCGTACCATAAAGGGCCACTCCACCGAGTCAAACGCTTTTTCCATATCCAGGAAAATGGCCAGCGCCTTATTTTCAGGGCGCACATGTTGCATGGTCCCCAGAACCGTGCGAATATTGTATGTAAGGTTTCTGGCCGGTATGAATCCCGCCTGTTCCGGGGCCACGAGTTCCGGCACCAGCAGCGCCAGACGCGTGGCCAGCACCTTAGCGTACAGCTTTGCATCCACATTGATGAGGGAGAGCGGCCGGTACGAGCCACACGCGTTAGGGGACTTCCCTGGTTTCAGAATAGTGACTAAAAGCGCTTCGTGCATCGTGTCTGGCATGTAGCCATCCTGGCATATGCCATCAAATAAAGTGATCAAATGGGGGAGAAGCTTATCTTTGAATGCTTTATAAAAAGCCACCGTCAAGCCATCGGCCCCAGGGGCGCTGCCAGACCGCATCTCTTCCAGCGCCTCCAAGATTTCGTCCTGCTGTATGGGGAGCGACAGGAACTCTCTCTGGGAGTCGGACAGGAAGGGCATTTTGATATAGCTGAGATAGTCCTCTATTTCCTCCTCCATCTGGGCGGACTTGGCTGTGTACAGCCCCGCGTAGTAGTCCCGAAATTCGGCGCATATCGCCTCCTCCCCAGTGATCACTGTACCGGCCTCCGTAACCAGCTCGTCGATGCTCGGAGTGAACATTTACAGAAAAGGTGGGACATGCACCCGCCTTTGGCTAATTGCGTGCTTTCAATTTTGAAAACCACATGCAAAGGCCAATAGAATGTGTTTAAGTTGAAAAACCACACGGAAAAGTTTTGGGGAAGTCTGGAGTGATTCCAAGAGGCTGCACAAGGCTCGACCTAAAAAAGGCTTGTTGCTGATAGTAGCAAAGGAAAGCCAAATAGGCCCGGCTCAGCATAATGATTTCTAGGTATACATGCATCACCATGCATGAACATGTATGCACCCTCACACTGTGGAGGCCACAGCTTTTTAAAAAACTTTTAATTTACCATTCCAAGATGGTGGATGGCAGTCTTGGAACGACAAATTAAGAATTAATAGATGCATGAAAGTTCATTCTATCGAAAGTAGCGGTACAGCGCATTATATAGAAAGTAGTGGTACAGTAGTAAATTGTAGCTTATGGTACTTAAAAAAATAGAAATATTAAAATGGCACAGTGAGAATCAGCAGTGTAACAGACAAGCAGGCAAGAGCAACTCAACACGGTCAGTAACTGTGAGCAAGAAGAGACAAGGAACCAGGATATAAGCCTAGGGGGGAGCGGGGGTGGTGGGCAAGAGAATGCAAGAAGCAGTGCACAGGGAGAGGGCAAGAGAACACAAGCAGTACCATGGTGTGCTGAAATAGAAAGAAAAAAAGTATTTCCTTGCATGTAAGCAGTGAAAGGATACAAGTCATTCACAAAATGATAGTAAAGAAACTAAGCTCCAGGGTAGGGAGAAACACAAGGAGAGGAAGAAGAGTAATCAAACAAGAAGTAAGCAAATGAGACAGACAAGAAAGCCGACGAATCGTGAGCAATGGGCTGACATAAAGGGCAGGCCACTAGAATTTTGCAATTCCGCACCTGCTGTGTTTTCCGCATAATTATGGTCTTGCTGCACTCGTTGCATAATCCATAATCTCCAGCATAATTTGCAGATTTTAACAAAAAAAGATTGTTTCAGGCTCAAACGCATCAAAAGTTACTACATGTGTTGCCACACAGTGGCATGCCTTTTGTCATGCATAAGCAGGTCACCTTCCAGTTGCTGATAGTTGTATTTAGGTGTTAAACAGACAGTAATGTAGTGAGATCTTTGCCTGCTCGGGATCTACATGTGTCAAAATGTCAAACCAGTGAAATATTACAGCTTATAAATGTACCGCATTTTGCCCCATAAATGCCTTTTTCGGCTGCAATTTAGTGAACTCCGCCGCATAAATTGGTCCTCCAGAGCAGCATAATTCCAGGGGCCCCTTCCCAAAGGCCACACTAATTATCTTTCTACTGGAAAGACCTAAAACTGCTGTGAGCACTTGGGTCAGGGTTTGGGCTTGCAACAACACCCTAGCTCGCTACTTCAGCAATTCTATTCGTTTTACTAGAAGAGCTGTTGCAAGATCTGTCAAGTAAGACGAATGCATGCTTGAAGGCAAAGCGCTCTTCTGGCAGCTCCTGCGCGAGCGGCACGCGGCGTCCGCTCCCACATAATTCCACCCTTTGTACATTTTAAGATGACGCTTCCCATTTGCCACATGGTGCTGCGAACGTCCTTAAAAGTCAGCGCGGTGGGCACGTGCCTAGAATGTGGGGTTGCGAATGGGAGAGGAGGGTTACATTTTAGATAGTTGACCTGCAAATTCCTTTTAAAGGCGAAATCATTTTCTAAGTGCTGTGACTTACGAGGTCACATAGTTTGGTTGCAGAAACTGACACACCAGGCCTGTCTGTCCTGCCTGTGCTTATAGCACTCCTTGCTTTAAAACAACTCTGGGTCTTCAGAGTTTCTCAAAGGCTTTTCAAATCCAGACCAGGGCAACTGTTTGGGGTTTGTCTAAGCAGGAGCTCTGCCGTGAAGTTGTGAGTCTCTCATTCTACAATCCTTGGCTCCCCAAGGGGGGGCTGATGGGTTTCCAACAGCAGGGTCACAAAAGCGCCGTAGCTGGTCCAGCTGTTGCAAATCCTTGACTATGTCAGACATCTACCACAGGGTCGCTGGGTCAGGGTGGTACTCTATTAAAGATGTGCACTCTGTACACATGAGAGTATGGGTAACCATTCCGCCAAGCAGGCTGCGTAAGTTTGTCCTCCCAAAAGTGTGCTGTGACTCCAATAGTGGGGAGAAATATAGGTTCGGAGCACAGAGGCTGAGAATTACAAGATCACATCTGTCATTCGTATTAAGAAGGTGCAGGCAAACTCGCTCATATGTTTACCCCATATCCTCTCAAATCCAAAAAGCATTGGCAGTGTCATCTTTTCTGGCACCTTGGTATACCTTTAGCAAACTTTGGCTAGGGGCTACATACACCAGGGTGGCAAGATAGCACCTGTAGATCGCAGCCAGACTGATGGGTTTTGCAGGCAACAAGGACTTGTAATGGGGCAGGATATTGGGAGTATCCCAATACATGTCATTGATTCCTATGGGGTAAGATTCCTTGCTGGTGCGGTACTCCTATACAGGAGGAGGCCAGATGGCAGAGATAAGGGTATGGTATGAGCCTCAAACAATAACTTGTTAACAAATAAATTGTTGGCATGGGAGGCGAACTCCAATATGTTTTCCAGCGGATTCTGAAATCAGTGACTGGACAGTGATGGGTAAATGTATGACCCGGCAACACCTACAAAGTAGGCCCTTATTGGCACAGAGGGTACCATAGGGATTTCATCCTGAACTGTGGCTAAGTAGAGAACAGTTGTTCTCAATTCCGGAAAGTCCATCGAACATGCCTACGGATGGGTAAATAAAGCTGTGGTTAAAACAGAGAACAGTAGTTCCCAATTTAAGTGGAGACCATCGAACTTGCCTACGGAAGGGTAAATAAGGCATGCAAAAGCCCATCAAGAAGGAGGGCTTGGTTCAACTCTAATTCGAAATAAAATAAAATAACAAAGACTTGGTAAATAAGGCATGGTCTCTTTAGTGCATACACCACGAGGTTCCCCCGATAGGGACGGGGAACACCCGCAGAGGTAGATGTAAATTGTCCAGCTAGAAGGACTGGTAACCTGTCAGAGGTAGAAGGGAATTGTCCAGCTAGAAGGACTGGTAACCACACGTTGCAGGAGGTTGTAGAGCCTGCTATGGTGGGGAGACCCCGGATGTGACAGTGGCCACATCCAGGGCTTTGGCGGAGTTACAGGATAATCCGATTCTGATTGGTACGAGGAGTAGCATTTCAGGAGCACAATAGGGGTGCATTATGCCAAAATCCCAGGAATTTTTAGGGCAGACTTCTGGTTGAAAACAATGGCACCTCGCTAGTCCTTCAGGCGGTTGTAAGACTGAGCAACCGCTTGAGCAACCGGGGGCTTGCCTGGATACGCTCCGCCCCTAAAAAGGCGTGAGTAAAAGTGATGGACTAGGGATCCATGGTATGTAAGAGGGATAACCCCCACATAAATGGTAGCACTGATTGGGTTGGCCACGGTGCAGTTTGGCTCATTAGGCGGGCAGGGCATCTTAGGTTAGTCACATTCTTGACATACTCCTTGTTATAAACCTGCAGCAAACTGTTTGCCGACAAAATTTGTATGGACTGTTTATTTTGCGCTGCGCAACGAATTACTGCTAAGCTGGGGGTTGTCGATATCTTCACTATGCGGCTGCCTGCGGCGCAAGCAATGGGCCCTGTAAGAGGGTGGCCCCCTTAGTACCGCATTAGGCATCTCCCCGCACACTGTTGCAAGGTCCCCCTCCTCTGAGAGTCCCTTCTATGTCCGGCGCCTCTGCAGTGTCATTTCCGGTGCGCAGTGGGCTGGGTACAGGTACTTATACCTGCCCCGACCCACTGACCACCCTCTTTGTTCCCTGCTGGACACACTGTCACCCTCCCACCCGCTTACCCTGCGTGCTGCCGGGAGGGCTGGCTAACAAAT
Organism: Triturus cristatus; assembly: GCF_964204655.1. Classification (NCBI taxonomy): domain Eukaryota; kingdom Metazoa; phylum Chordata; class Amphibia; order Caudata; family Salamandridae; genus Triturus; species Triturus cristatus. Next base: position 781,270,101 of record NC_140590.1, on the reverse strand, counting down.
TTAACATATTCATTTATACATTTGTGTTGCAGGCGGAGTTACAGGGTGATCCGGAGGCTGATTGGTACGAGGGGTACCATTTCAGGAGCACAATAGGGTTGCATTCACTGTTCCCAATAAGGTGTGCGCATGCGCGGGCTCGCATCTCTATTACCTGTAGCGCGCAGTACTGTGTGTGGAGCGCGCACACACACAGCACATCCCGCAAGATCGTTCGCGCCACTCCTTTTAAAAAGCGAGTGGCGCGAAAAACAGGTGTTTCCTGGCAGAGCAGCAGAATAGACTGACGACAATAGAAGGCGAGGGAGCAGCAGGTAAGTCTTGGGAAATTGGTTTCTTCTTTTATATGTAGAGCCCGGCTGCAGTGCCTACTGTGTGCTTTTGTTTAAGTATTCATGTTAATTGCAGCGCTGTCACGAGCTGCGATTAACATGAATACTTTAACAATAGCACACAATTTGCCTACAGCCGCGCTTATGTAACTAAAGAAATTCAGCAAGTCTACAAACACGGCGTGTAAAGCACACGTCGTGTTTGTAGACTTGCTGAATTTCTCTTCTCAACAGAGCTGGACTGCGGGGTGATTGTGAGACTTTGTTAAAGTTTTCAGGTTAATTGCAGCTCCAGACGGGCGCTGCGATTAACCTGAAATTTTTGTTCACACACAAATTGGACAGTGGATCACTGAACAACAGGCACCAGATCAAAAAAGTAATACCAATAAATATTTTCCAAAAAAGTTCTTCCTGTGTGCAAAAAACACGAAGGTACCTCCTGTCCAAAAGGAACCACCCTGAAGCTCAGGGTCAATAGAACATACAAACTAATATCGTGATTGCACCACTTTTGTTAATATATCAGAATAGTTCATATTAAGTCCAAATACTGATTGATGTTCATCTTTATTGGTGATTCATATTCTTCTTTCTCTTGATATAAAACAGAGGCAAACAGCCAACGCGTTTCGTTCTCTACTGAGAACTTCTTCAGGGCTGTGAAGTTAAAACACATATAAAAAATACAAAATATGTGGAACAAAATACACATATAATAACAAACATAAAAATGCCACAACATTTTTTGCACATAACGCACATTACATAGTGACATATAAAAACCCTAAACATATCGCATACTCAATTTTATCGGAGGTGCATAACATCATATTAATATCCATGCACCGATTGCTTGAAAGGAATTAACCTATGTATGACCACTTCACTAACGAGTAAATATATATCTCAATAAGGTATTACCAACCTAAGGACATTGCAATATATCATTTTCATCACTAGACATTTAAATCCACTAAATGCCACTAAAATGCAAAGGCTAGAATCAAAAAGTACAAAAATTATTAGAATGAAGAAATTCATATCCTAACAAACTATCAACCTCACTAAGGTAGAAAAGGTAAAGTTAATCATATGTTAACATACCATTTTAAATTTTCCAAAAAGCGAACAGAGTTGATATTTATAACCTTGTTGTCCTGGTTTGAGTAAGTATGTCCGCCCAGTAATCGTCAGTCAGCTGTATAAAAGCATAACAATAAAAAGACAATATGTGTACTCAAAAAAGCAAAAAACATATCTCAAAAGAGAACATGTTCAAAAAATGTATATCAGTGCTATGAAACATGGTCATCAGCCTACCTTATGAGTTGAAGTGAACGCTGTTACTGTATTGCAGTATTCAGTTTGGAGTCGTCAAATGGTGATATAATAGTCACCATATGCACCATAATATATACTTTGAATCAAAGTATCAAGGCATTACCTAAAAAAAATATTCAAACAACATGGAACAAGCTATTAATTTCCCATGTTGTGAGTCCAATGCACATCTGCACCAAACCTCAGAGTCATGATTGTCTACTGCCATATAATAAATGATGTATCAATTTATTATTGGTCAAAGTCTTTTTTGTATAAAAAAGAGGAAAAGAAAAACTAGCCCCAACATTTTAAAGCGGTAAGATAAACCATAATCAAATATTATATATCGGAAATTGCTCAAATTCAGAACGTCGAAAAAAGAAAATTCTTTCACGTTTGGAGCCCAAAAGCTCAATGGAAATATATACAATTTTATACACCGAATATACGTGGTCCAGTTAGCAATGTCGCACTGATACGACCAGCAAATCCAAAACTCCAAAAGGGGATCACCCAAATGCGGAAGACACCCAATTCAGAGGGGGCCGTCGCAATACGACACCGGCCATGCTAGAGTAACGGACAATAATCATAACCAAATGCGGAAGACACGCAATTTAAAAGGGGCCGTCACAATACGAAACCGGCCATGCAAAAGTAACAGACAATAATCAAAACCAACACCATCACAATCAAAAACAACATAATTATAAGACGTATAGGTATCGAAATGATACTAATCATGAGCATGTCAATGTCCAGCGTAAAGCCCTTAGTATGACGTTCTGAATTTGAGCAATTTCCGATATATAATATTTGATTATGGTTTATCTTACCGCTTTAAAATGTTGGGGCTAGTTTTTCTTTTCCTCTTTTTTATACAAAAAAGACTTTGACCAATAATAAATTGATACATCATTTATTATATGGCAGTAGACAATCATGACTCTGAGGTTTGGTGCAGATGTGCATTGGACTCACAACATGGGAAATTAATAGCTTGTTCCATGTTGTTTGAATTTTTTTTAGGTAATGCCTTGATACTTTGATTCAAAGTATATATTATGGTGCATATGGTGACTATTATATCACCATTTGACGACTCCAAACTGAATACTGCAATACAGTAACAGCGTTCACTTCAACTCATAAGGTAGGCTGATGACCATGTTTCATTGCACTGATATACATTTTTTTAACATGTTCTCTTTTGAGATATGTTTTTTGCTTTTTTGAGCACACATATTGTCTTTTTATTGTTATGCTTTTATACAGCTGACTGACGATTACTGGGCGGACATACTTACTCAAACCAGGACAACAAGGTTATAAATATCAACTCTGTTCGCTTTTTGGAAAATTTAAAATGGTATGTTAACATATGATTAACTTTACCTTTTCTACCTTAGTGAGGTTGATAGTTTGTTAGGATATGAATTTCTTCATTCTAATAATTTTTGTACTTTTTGATTCTAGCCTTTGCATTTTAGTGGCATTTAGTGGATTTAAATGTCTAGTGATGAAAATGATATATTGCAATGTCCTTAGGTTGGTAATACCTTATTGAGATATATATTTACTCGTTAGTGAAGTGGTCATACATAGGTTAATTCCTTTCAAGCAATCGGTGCATGGATATTAATATGATGTTATGCACCTCCGATAAAATTGAGTATGCGATATGTTTAGGGTTTTTATATGTCACTATGTAATGTGCGTCATGTGCAAAAAATGTTGTGGCATTTTTATGTTTGTTATTATATGTGTATTTTGTTCCACATTTTTTGTATTTTTTATATGTGTTTTAACTTCACAGCCCTGAAGAAGTTCTCAGTAGAGAACGAAACGCGTTGGCTGTTTGCCTCTGTTTTATATCAAGAGAAATAAGAATATGAATCACCAATAAAGATGAACATCAATCAGTATTTGGACTTAATATGAACTATTCTGATATATTAACAAAAGTGGTGCAATCACGATATTAGTTTGTAGATTAACCTGAAATCGTTAACAAAGGCCAACAATCACCCCTCAGCTGCTCTCTATTAAGAAAAGAAATGCAGCAACTCTACAAACACGGCGGGTAAAGCACACGTCGTGTTTGTAGACTTGCTGAATTTCTCTTCTTAATAGAGCGCAGCTGTGGGGTGATTTACACTTTTCTGTGCTTGGCACAGTGTGCCACCCGACTTGTATTTTCCTGTTTCTGTCATTGCATCCAGATATATGATACAACAAGTAACATCATACCTAGGGCTTTAAGTGGGATGAAAAAACTGGGGGGTCTGGCAAAGGGGCTGGCTAGTGTAATCAAGGGTGTGGCTTTAAGACACATAAGTAAAAAATATGTACTTAGCATTGTGTACCACCCGATTTGTATTTTGCTGTTTCTATCATTGCAACCAGATATGTGATACAAGTAGTAACATCATACCTACAAGTCAGGACTATAGGCTTTGTCAATGGTTGTTAGTTGCATAAGATAAATAAGCGGATAAACAAATGGGAGAGTTAGGACTTTTTGTGGGCCGTCCTTGTCCCTCGGTAAATGTTAGTGAACAACTGGGACGGACCTGTCTAGCAGTTTGTCCGACACTGCAGTGCCTGGCACCGCAAGGATTTTGTAGAAGAACCCTCACACACCAACCTAGTTGGTGTCATGCTTCATCATTGGGTTCCCAGCTGAGTAGCCGAATGCTACTCAGCTGTGCTGTGACACCTGATTACTGCAAAAAAACAGTTGATGGACAGAATGCAGAACAATGTCATACATTCACCCCAGTACAGAGATCTGGGCCTAAATCCATTGTTTTTTTGCTCACCATGCCGTTCCAGTTTGAACCCAGCCATATGCAAATCAGTCTTGACCCTGTGCCTCATGGGAACAGTCCAGCCTGAACTGCCAAGCCAGGTGCTCCCTGGACTGGAAGCAAGCATCCTAGGACCGGTTTCGGGGTTTCACCCCTCTTCAGCCAGGATAGCTTGATTCCAGTGGCATGGAGAGCAAGGGACCCACGTCTGGGCATACCCTTCCCACTCGGGGTGACAAATGCAAAAAAACAGTTGATGGACAGAATGCAGAACAATGTCATACATTCACCCCAGTACAGAGATCTGGGCCTAAATCCATCATTTTTTTGCTCACAGTGCCATTCCAGTTTGAACCCAGCTATATGCAAATCAGTCTTGACCCTGTGCCTCATGGGAACAGCCCAGCCCGAACTGCCAAGCCAGGTCAGGGTATGCTCAGACGTGGGTCCCTTGCTCATTTTGCCACTGGATTCAAGATAGCCTGGCTGATGAGGGTTATGAACCCGAAACCGGTCCCAGGATGCTTGTTTCCGGTCTAGGGAAGACATGGCTTGGCAGTTCGGGCTGGACTGTTCCCATGAGGCACAGGGTCAGACTGATTTGCATATGGCCATGTCTGAACTGGGGTGGTGGAGTGAGGTAAAGAATGATGATGGATTAAACCCTGAGCAGTTGAGTGGTTGATTTGCTCAAACCTTCTGTCCATCATCCACTTTGGTATTGCAACACCTGATTACAGTAGAGCTGTATTTTTTTTGGTGGTGTACGTGTGATGAAGTGGTGTATTAAAAATACCTCTGGATCTCTACCTGATAATGACTTTATTCCCAGTGGTCCAGGATATATTAAAAATGAGTGGATAACAAAAAAAGACTATTAGTTGCGTCTTAGTTATCAGTTAGGTCAACATGTTTAGAATCGTGGTTATTTGCGTGGTTGTAGCGGCGCATGAAATTCACGTGAAGGCTCAGTATTATGCAGCCTACTATTTTAACAAGAAGCAGTTTGACTGTTAATGAGATTCCCTTTTTTGTACTTGCATATATTAGGGCGAAAGGGGGTGATCTTCTGTACAAAACTCAGCTCTGAAGTTCATCAGGTTAAGCAGTGTTGTGATAGGAGCTTGCCATACATCTAGTAGTGCAACTTCCGTACTGTTGTTGGGACAGAAAAGGGACTGATGGGAATTCAACAGTTGGCTTGCTTCTAAATATTGTTCAAATTGTAGGGTGATTATTCTTTCCAGGTTTAATGGGGTCACAGGAAGGAAAAAGGGAAAATGTATGTGGTATTTCTCTATTTTTTAATGTAGGAGCTCGTTATGGCAAGTCTGAAGAATAGACCAGATGAACCTTGACCCAGTGAGACACTGATGACCGTAACAGTAGTCTCGAGCAATATAGGAGCAGAGTCTTTTTTAGGGTCCTAATTATTGATCTATTATTGTTTTGAGAAACTGACATCTAGAAAGAGTGTGTTTTTTATGCATGATGAGCTGTGACCTGAGCATTCTTCGAGACTAGGTGGTGTACCAGTGCAGTGATGGTGCAGGTTTTCACAGATCTCTTGTCAGTGTTGTAATGTTGGTCTAAGCTTGTATTTTTTTCAAGGATTTGAAAGTTGCATAGCAATTCAGTGATCACTTTTCTCACCTACAAAAGCCTCTAAGCGCACTGCCCACTCTTAGTCATCCCGTTTCAGTTCATCTGAAAGTTTTCTTGTTAATTGCCGCTCCAGACAGGCGCTGCGATTAACCTGAAACCTTTAACAAAGGCGCACAATCACCCTGCAGCTGCGCTCTATTAAGAAAAGAAATGCAGCAACTCTACAAACATGGCGTGTAAAGCACACGCCGTGTTTTTAGACTGGTTGTATTTCTCTTCTTAATGGAGCTGGGCTGTGGGGTGATTGTGTGACTTTTTAAACTTTTCGGTGCTTGGCATAGTTTGCCCCCGACTTGTATTTTCCTGTTTCTGTCATTGCATCCAGATATAATACATCAAGTAACATCGTACCCACAACAAGTCGGACTATTGGCTTTGTCAGTGGTTGTTAGTTGCATAAAATAAATAAGCAGCAACTATGGCTCGTATATATTATTGAAAAAGCTTCCACTTTAAAGCCCTGGTGACACCACGACAATGTTGCTGCCCCTGAGTTTCAAAAAGAGAAGGGAAGCAAGTGTTAGTGAAGAGAATACTCCCGTTAGATGGATCAGTCATTTACACACTTGCAGCTGCCATTGGCTCAGACCTGCATCTTGGCAAGATTAAAAATCTTGGCACGGCCTAACCAGCCTTCCACCCTTCTTAGTTCGTTCAGGTGAGCACGGTTATATAGAGCAAGCGTTTAGAAATGACAAGATGGTGAAAAAGGCTCCTTATAGAACTCCCCAACGTCGATATGCAGAGACGCTACTTCTGAAGCAGTGTCATACCACACTCGCTGTCTTCCCTGACATATCTTTTGTCCGTTTTTCTTCCACTCCCCAGCTGCTCTCGCCGTCTCCTTCTTTACTTTTTCTTCTTCCTCATATCAATCCCACTCCACGTTTACCCACTTTCCCCTTCTCCCCCATCCCATTATGTCTCCATTTCCCTCTCGCTGCCTGTTCTTTGCTTTCTCTCTTACCGGTTTTCCATTCTCCGTTCTCCCTCCCAGTTCTCCAAAGCCTCTGGCTGCCTTTCTCTTTCCGTCCCTCTCTTACCAATTTCTCCATTACTCCATTAATGTCATGGCGTGTGTATTCAAATTAGAAATCTGCCTTAAGCCCCTTAACGTGGGTTGTATGTGTGGAAATGCACCGTCTTTTCAGTTTTTTAAGCTAAAGTGATATTTGGCGCTGCGCACAAGCGCGGTCTGGTTCCTGGCGCACATAGCCATGGCTGCAGCACACAGAGACCCTACACTGCCACACACAGAGGAAAACAATTAGAGGTAACATTGGTTGCATTATGCCAAAATCCCAGGAGTCTTTATGGCAGTACCCTGGTTGAAAACGATGGCGCCCCACTAATCTTTCGAACAGTTGTAAGCCTGTGCAACTGGGGGCTTGCCTAGATACGCTCTGCCCCTAAAAAGGCATGAGTAAAAGTGATGGACTAGGGGTCCATGGTATGTAAGGGGGATAACCCGCACATACATGGTAGCACCTATTGGGTTGGCCTCGTTTCAGTTTGGCTCATCAGGCGGGCAGGGCAGCTTAGGTTAGTCACCGCTGCCTGCCCTTGGATCGCCTGCAAGTTAAACCATCAAGTTGGCATACTCTTTGTATGTAATAAACCTGCAGCAAACCATTTACCAACAAAATTTGTGTGAACTGTTTATTTTGCGCAGTGCAACTAATTAATGCTAAGCAGGATGGTTGCCGATATCGGCACTATTTACTATGTCAGACAGCTACCACAGGGTCACTGGATCAGGGTGGCAGATGCACTGCAGTATCTCTCCTGCTCGGTACTGCCATGTGCGGCCTGGTGATGCCCGGCAGAAAAATAGAACTATGTAACTGATGTAGAGGGAGAAACCTGTGCTCCAATCAGGAAATTATTTTTTTCTTTTTCCTTATGAAAACCCTGCTTAGCTTTTTTTTTAGAAATAGAAACGAACCCTAAGTGGCCCACATCATCATGGCAGCCAGATCAGTAGTCTGCTTTGCTAAAAGTGCACCCGTCTCACTGGCAAATGCACTTTCAGCGAAGAAATATCTCTAAATATGGCGGGTTATCATCTGAAGGAAGCGGCGGCAAGAGCTTCTATTGGCTTGTGAGCAGCCAGCAGCCGGGGAGGATCTAAATGACCCCGTATGTCTTTGCTGTTAGAAGAACTCCAGAGTTTGTAGAGCCCTTTGGGTGAGGACATATGTCTCAATGTTCTATTGCGCCCTCTCCAGTCTTGTACCATGACTCAGTATCTTGTAGACACTATTTAGGAAACCACTCCCTCTAGAGCTGTGCTTCTTGGAATGTCAGTGCAACAAACACATTCCCATAAGCACTGTTTCCTTTTTATTTGTTTAAAGAGCTTTGAGTTTCACATTATAGGTCAAACAGCTCAAAGGTTGCTGGTTTCAAATCTATGGGGTTCTTCTAATAGGTTTTATCTGACTGGCGATGTGTTCTTAAGGAAGTCTCACCATTCACAAGAACACCAGCAGCACAACTTATTTTTTCTTGATGCTAACAGCTCTACCTATGCAACCCAGCCAATGAAAGTCTGGCCCCTGGTGCGAAGCAAATGAGCTTTGCCACAAATGCACCTATTTGTTCGCTTAGGCACACATTCTCCTGGTTCTGAGCGTTCCTTTGGACCACAGCCCTGCTTGTCAAGTTCATTTAACAACACTGCATACGCATGTCTCTTTTGATTGCTGGTTGTCAAGACTTCGCTTCATATCTGGCACTGATTTCAATGAGTTCCTGTGCCCCGAGTGACTGTGAGGTTGTGTGTTATCACAAAATAAAACACCTAAACAAATAATTTATCATGAAGGGGGTGTATGAAAGTAGGATCTGCTTTCATGGTCACCCCTACTTTTTGCTTGGTGTATGTTTTTGAGTAGTCTGACTTAGATCCTGCTAATCAGGACCCCAGTCACTGTGTTTTCTCCCTAAATTGACCATGGTAAGTACCGTTGTACCTACACAATTGTCTGCTGGTGTACCCTTATAAGCCTCTAGTATATGGTACTAAGGTGCCCAGGGCATAGGTACACCAGGGGTCTCCCATTGGCTGCAGCATGTATTGTGGCACCCATGGGAGCCCAATCAAACTGTGACTACAAGCCGGCTATTGCAGTATCCTCTTTTCTGTCAAGCCCCTCATCTGGGAAGGGCCCTTGAGTTGTTTCAACCATTCCCTTGGAGTGCTGAAAGACTTACCTGTATGTGAGTCCTCGGATTCGTCATGGGACAAGACTCAAGACTGAAACCACGTCACTCTTCGACTGTCTGGACACTTGGACTTCATTGGACTTCGCCTGGAACCGAGACTGCATCAAAGTAGCCTCCTACTGCTCTTGGTTTAGCTGTTCTGCAAGTCTCCTTTGTCATCTGTGTCTGTGTTTCTTCCAGGATCTTCAACAGACCTGTGGGCATCAAGGAAACCTAAAGTAATCTCCCTTGGAGTGAAGGAGTCATTCCCCTGCATCTGCAGGCACCACAACAAAGCTGACCGGTCTGCTGCTCCTGACAACCCACGGACTTCAAAAGGCACAGCAACACAGGTGGTGGTTCTGCAAATCCCTCAAAGCCTGACCTGTTCTCTCTGCAATTTTGAGGACAGTATTCCTCGTCAGAACCACTGGTACCAAACCCCTGTGCCACGTGTTGACTTGCCTTCGCCAAGGCTTGTTGGCTCTCTTCTCCAGAGATCGTCAGGCTACAAGAAGCTCCAGCCTTCCACATCTTTTCCTGCCAAGTACAGAGTCATTACCACATTCTCTGCACCGTGGGCTTTTCTTCTTGGTAAACTGCTTTCGACTCCTGTAACTTTGGCCTGTGGGTCCTCTTGAGGGTCTTTTTTCACTCCAGTGGGCTCCCCTGCTTGCTCAGAGCCTGCTCTGACTCTCCTGCTTGAGGTGGGTCCCTTGGACATTGCAGTTCTCAACGTTGCCCCTTCTTCTCTCTCCACACCAATTGCAGCTGCCAAGGTTTGTTTGTGCTCCCGCCGGAGACCGACCCCCGGGTTCTCGAATTTAGATGTGGGACGGCTCGTGCATAGCTCCTGGTCTTCCTCACCATCGCCTGGTCCTTAAAGCTGCAGCGACAACGTCACCGTCAACACTTCTGAGCAATTCGACATTGGTAGACATTGCTCTTCCATGCCCCTTTGTCACCTCCAAGTGGCATAGACTCTATCCCCTCTGCTTAAAGGTTCTCCTCTTCAAGAATCCACCTTTGGATTCCACCAGACTCTTCAGCGGCATCTTCTTCGAAGTCCTCCATTGTGGTCTAAGGCAGTTTACGACATTACTTTGCCCCTATGCACCGACTTCCCTGGTGTAGGTATCCTTGTTCAGGAGGTATCCACAGCTGGGGTGACACTCCAACCTTTGGTCTCCCACTGGATTACTACGGGGTCCACAGGGAATGGTCTTTCTCCATGAAAACTGCAACCGCGACTTCACCGTTGACTTCAATTGGACACGTAGCTGTGTTTCCACTCAGCACACAGCCTCCGTGGGGTTCCTGGGTATTTACCATGGGTGATTCCTTGTGTTCCCAACTCCTCTTAGTCTCTAGGTCCAAGTCATCACTTCAATCGCAGTTTGCATTCCATTTTTGTAGTATATGGTTTGGGCTCCCCCTGGAGACCACTGTATTTTGTGCTTACTTGCATATTTGCAATTGAAGTATTGTTGTGTATTTGTGTTGTTATCTCTGGGCAGGAGATATACAAATGTGTTAGTGAGTCTTGTGTAATAAATAGACATATTTTTATATATACACTGTGGTTCTTTTTCATTTACCCTGCACTACATGATTAAACTGGTCAAATAAGCTCCTTAACACACCTTCAAGAAAAGCATGAAGGCTGCTCTCCACAGCTACCACTTTGAGCACTTGATAGGGCACAAGGATCTGTCAAGAAAGTGTTCTGACCACTTTTTGGCAGGGCTGGATGCTTTAAGGGGCGAGGTTCGGCAGTGGCTATCACCAAGGCCCACAACGAAACTTCTACCAACGAGGTAGAGAAGGAATCCTCTTACAATTCCTCCTTCTACCCTTGCTATTCCTGGGCCAGAAAAAAACACTTCAGGAAGGGGCGATACAGAGGATTATTCAATTTACAGAGGTTTTACTGGGGGGCTAGGTTATTCCTACACAAGTGGAAGAGATTAACACAAGACCTGTGGGTTCTCAAATCTATATAGTGACACAAGTTAGAGTTTTACAGCACCTCTGTCCAACCCTCCCTCTCACAATGTATTTTTCCCAGCAAACGCAAGATTTTATCTCCTCAGAGATACCAAATCTAGTAGGCGCTGTAGAAGTGTCATCTCCCAGTCGAACATGTTTGTTAGTTGCATCTATTTAGTGGAAAAGAAGAGAGGTGGGTCACACTTGATGGTAAACCTGAAAGATTTCAATGGTTGGATAGTCTACTGTCACTTCAAGGTGAAGGAAATCCAACTCTTGAGAGATAGCCTTCAAGAAGGAGAATGGATGGTTCGGTTAGATTAAAAAGAGGCCTACTTAACTGTCCCTATTTTTCCTTCTCATCGATGTTTTCTTCAGTTCCTCTGGCAGATCTGTTGCTACGACTTCAGATACCTCCCTTTTGGCCTCTTCTCCATCCCATGGTGCTTCCCAATGATTACAAGACCTGTTGTAGAGTCCTTGTGGACACGGGGTCTTCGTCTGAGTTGGCCTTAACCCATTTAGAGTGGGCAATCCTCCTCCTTCAGGATCTGGGTTTCATCATCAATGCTCAGAAATGGATCCACATTCCCTCCCAATGCCTGGAATTCCTGGGATTTCAGGTAGACTCCCTTCCGTCCCAACTAGTCTTGCCAGCCTAAAAGGTCCGGAACATCAAGAAAGAGTTGAGGTCAGCCTTGAGCAAGCAGACTGTATCCTTGAGGTCACTCCACTACAGCGCCCTTCAATGGCTCAAAGTTTGACACCTCCGCAAGGGTCTCAGCTACTCAGAACAGATTGTTGTATCAGAGTAAGACAGAACGGAAATGTCTTGGTGGTTAGACCATGTGAAAGCCTGAAATGGCAGTGTGATACTTGGATTGACTCCAGAGATGATAATAGAGTCCGATGCCTGCCAATGGGGTTGGGGGGCACATTGCAATCCGATCTCCATGGGGGTCACTGGTCCAAAGCAGAACTGGATCATCATATCAACTGCTCAGAACTCCTAGCGGGTTCTTTTGCGATTCGGATTTTCTCTCCAGAGACAACAGATTATTGCCTTCTCCTTCGTATGGACAATATTTCTGCGGTCCGGTATGTGAACAAATTGTTTATGACCAAATTTTGCCTACTGTTGGAGATAGCCAAGGATTTTTTGCACTTTTGTCTTCAACTTCGAATATCAGTCGTGGCAGAGTATCTCCCGACCCAGCATAATACGATTGTGGATTGACACTCTCGCCATCTACAGGACTTCAGGGGCTGGAGATGTCACCCAAAAGTCTTCCATACGCTTCACCACTGATGGGGGCCATGCTTGGTGAATCTTTTTGCATCTCACCTCAATCGTCAGTTTCTGACTTTTTTTCAGTTGGCGTTCAGATTCGGAATCCCGAGCCACAGATAAGTATCTTCAGGGCTGGTTCCCCTTCCTGAGTTACGCCTTTCCCCCTTTCATGATTATTCCCAGGGTTTTAGCACAGTTGAGATGCTAGAGGGCAAAGCTGATCTTCGGGACTCCACGTTGGGGGGCGGAAGCTTGGTTCTCAGTGATTCTGGAACTGGTCTGTGCCAGCCCAGTTTTGATCCCTTTCCCTTGGAACCTCCTTCAGGATCTAGTTGGCGTTCCACAACTATTGATCCTGTCAGAACACCTCTCTCTGGTGGCTTGGAGAGTTTCTGGGAAAGATGGTGTCTCACAGTCATTTCGCAGGAGGCTAATGCTTTCATCAGTCAAGCCTGGCCATCAGACACACACAGCAGATATGCTTCAGCATGGAGGCTCTGGTGTAATTGGTGTTGTGAACAGAGTGCAGACCCCATTAGAGCAGATTGTAGTTTGGTCGTAAATTTTCTGTCTACACTTGCCTCCCCTTGCATGGCTTATCGTTCGATTATCAATTTGAGGTCAGCTACTTCGGCAGGTCATTTGCCAATTGATGGTAAACCCATTGGCGAACCTCCACTGGTGTGTAAATCAATGAGAGGTATTTGGATGGTGAAACATCCTCAGCCATAGTACTTTGTTTTGTGGGATGTTAAAGTAGTCCTGAGGTTCTTGGAAACTTGGCCAGACAATAAATATCTATCAAGGAAACAACTGCCAGACAAATTAACCATGCTCTAGTGTCTGATTTCATGTAAGTGAGTGTCTGATGTGCATGTTCCAGATTTGGTAGGGAAAGACTTTCTCCTGAGGGTGTTACCTTTCATATTTAAAGACAGACTAAATGTAATTCCAGGTCAGTATTTTATCCAGCTTTTCCAGATAATTCCAAACATTGCTTAGTACAATGTCCTAAGGCTTACGGGGTGATTACCACTGAGTTTCGTATGGATATGAGAGGTCAATTGTTGATTGATTTGCAGAAAACTTTTAGACCAGTGACATCTACCATTCTATCTAGATGGATGCATTGGCTTCTGACTGAGGCTGGTATTGATACCTCTGTTTTTGGCGGCCACTCTGCTAGAGGGGTGGGTGATGGCTTCAAAATCGTTTGCTTTGGGTTCTGATTTGGATGAGGGTGGTCGATTGGACGTCAGGATCCAATTTTAAGTCATTTTAATACAAATCGATTGTGAATATTGCTTCTCTGATGGTGGCTCAGCTTTTGACAAGCATAATCCGAGCCTCCATAGAGCCTGACATATAATTTAAAAAATTCTAGCATTCGCAAAAACAAATTTCAATTCTATTAAGGACACAGAGGCGAGGATTATTCCACCTGTGTATTTGCATACATATGTATTTGAATAAATTGTATGATGTATATATTTTCCTGCCTAATGTAGATGATTATTTCATGGTTTTCCTACATACGGACCGCTTTTTATAGCTTTGGTGTTTTTTATTCCTTTACTAGTAAATGAGGACAAGTAATTCCTTCTGTGATGAAATTCCAACTCTCTGTAAGTGTTCTTCAAACATACCTTGGTTAATCGTTGGATGATCGACTATTCCGCTGTTGCATACAGAGGACTTCAGGTTGCTTGGATCCAGGTTCTTAAAGCTAGGCTCCCTTTGGGCCAGTTGTGTTTTTTCCAGTTGGTTGATGATCCTGTCATTATAGGGTCTTGGACTGTTTGGCTAGGGTTGAAGCAAAGAAAGAGGATGCTGTATTACAGTTTGAAGGTTACATAGGGCTGTGGGCTCTATGGCTGCTACATGTAACTATACAAGTGATCAATGGAAAAGTAGTGTTTTAAAAAGCTTACATTTGATTGGCTGCTGAAAATAAAGAGTAAAGAGACAGAAGCATAATCCTCGCCTTGTGAATTGAAAATTATTGTTGCAAATACTAGAATTTCGGATTTTCTGTGTGCCCTCAAAGATTGATTCATTTGGCACAGCATTTCGGCTTGAAATGTTTTGCTGTTCATTGTCTGACACTGCTTTTGCAGAGTTTTCCACCAAGTCATAAGCAACTTTGTCATCACTGGATAAAGCATAAAAAATTTTAGGTCGAGCCTAGCGCAGCGCGCATGCGCTGCACTAGGGGGAGGCTTCTTGTGATCATGTTAAACTTTTTTGTGTGGGTTTGACTCCTCCCACATATATTATTGGCCTTTGCGTGTGTCTTTCAATAATGAAAGCTTGCAAATGGCGAAAGACGGGTGCTTGTCCCACCTCCTTTTCAATGTTCACTCCCACGGCGATTTGCTGTTGGGAGCGAGCAGCGGCGCGCAGTGTGGCATCTGAATTCCTGGTGGGTCAGGTTACATGCAAAGCGCCCTCGTTTTGTACAGGCCTCTGCAATTAGATCCGGTACTGTTCCATTTCGATTTCCTTCATACAGTTTTCAATTGAGGTTTAGTGGTTTAGTGGAGTGTGTGTTTCCTTTTTTCCTTTTTACAACTGCGCCTATGTTATTTGTTTTAAATTACATTTCTCTGATTTTATTCCCTTCCAATTTACTTTCCCCAGTACGGCAGACAACGATTTCATTTGTACATTGCTCCGATATTTTTTTGATAGCGCAGAGTACTAGCCTTTACCTCCTAATAATTTCCAGCATAGTAGCTGTGGACAAGTGGTGCTGTCGCCTTAGTCTAGGAGCGTGGCACATGCTCTTTGCATAAGATTATTGAGTGGCACGGGTACGTTTTTGAGGAGAGTTTTCATGGTGGCCCTGTTCAACATCCACCGTCACACTCATTGAGTGTGATTCGGCAACCTAAGCAGGTAGTCTCCTCCCTGGCCAAAATCAATAGGCCAGGCGACAGCAATAAAGCACCGCGACGGCAAAAGTCTAACCTATGGAAGACAATTTCTAGCCTGCCTCTGTGCACTGCAGGGCAGTCTCACTCTTGGTCAGCCTGAAAACCTCGCTCTTAGAGGACCGCCTCCCTCATGGCTCCCCACCATGTACTCCAGCAGGTAATGTGCTTGCATGCAATTTTTTTTAAATTAAACTCTTTAATTACAAAATAATACTTTTTAGGCACTCTTATCCTTGGAACTCACACCTCTCAATAGAAAACATTATCCGTTTGAAACCACTCATGTCTGTCAGCCTCATGCCTCCGCTAGGGGGCCGGTCTCCAGTGTCTGGGTCAGTGGGGCTGGTCGAGGTCAGTAGATGGGGGTGAAACGATGAGAGACCGCAACCTGCCCCCTCTAGACACTGTGCCCCCTCTCCGTGACACGGTATTTGATCTTATAAGGGAAAAAAAAGTTAATGAATAGAATAAATAACTTGCGAGGCGTAAAATGTGTATTCTGAAAAAGCAGAAATATTGATGTTCATGGAAAACTTGCAGTACTGGCCAGGCCTGGCAGACGGACATCCTACCGACCCCTCTAATTTCATGGTTTCTCAATTCATTCTTCATTGAGTTATGTTTTGGTTCTTGTGAAATAATATTTATGGTGCCGCAGGAACCTGTTACAAGAAAGTAAAGACGGCAGCAGTGTGCCTTCCACTTGGTGCCAGAGATGATCAACGTCGTTTCTAGGCGTTTGGGAGCGGGTACACGTGAAAGGCAAATGTATTGAGCTACCTAGAAGGTGAATGCCCACCGTGACTATTAACACCCGATCATGCTGCCTTTGCTCTTGCCCGAGAGCAGGTATCCTGAAGGTGGCCGTGCTTTAGACCCAGATGAAAGCACATTTTACTGCCTTTGTGAAATATTTTCCCTACATACAAACCTATTGCACACGCCTTGTGCTCTCTGACAATTGACGATATTCACATCTGCGGCTCTTTCTCACAGTTGTAGGACTCTCCAGTTGCACCCGTTATGCTGTGTGCTCTCAGATGTGCAGTACATTCTCACCTTCTCACAGGTGGCTTGAATAGGTAAAGTAAACCTCTGAGTTCCATAGTGTGACGCTCAACCGTAGCTTGATGCGTCTATGAGCTTTCTCTTTACTGACTGTCAATTACTGTTAGCTCTTTAAGATGAAGCCCTATACAAGAGTAACATACAACAGGAAAAATTACAAAAAAACAACATACTGTAAATTGCTAACACTTATAAGGTCCCAAAGGCGAGACCTATTGCCTGTGCCAATGCTTGTTCTTACTGGTCTCCTGTGATCTTTTTTGGCTGGCCTTCTGCAGTTTTACTCTGCACTGGTGTCATTGTGACATCTCGTGCGGAACTTATGGCAGTGCCAACCTCAAAGTTGTCTTCACCTTTCGATACATTGTCAATGGTGCTTGTGTCAACATTGCTTCCTATGATATAGTCTTTTACTTCCACATTGATTGCAGTTTCTGCTTGTACAGTTGCCTGCAGAGGAGCAGATGTGAACCAGTACAATAAAGCCTTGAACGATGAGGTCAACTTGTACACCACGTGACTGAATAAGTGAACATCACAACTTCCCTGGCTATAGTGATACATACCACCAGTATAGCCCTTACAAGAGCCCACGCCTGACAATCCCTCTCTAATGTTATACTCACTCCTGAATATGTCTGAGGGCTAGAACAATAGAGGAGCCCTCATCTGCCCTATTCCAATATTCCTTTGTGTTAGTCATTTCTCTTTAATCTTACGTCGTAAACCAAACCATCTTTTTCTACAGTCCCTTGCATCTCCTTTTGCTATCTATTCTTGCCACATTCACTTTACTCACTACTTCATCCCACATAGCATTATTTGTTGAAAGTGGTTTGTGATGGTGTTTTGATTCAAAGGGATTCGGCTTAAAGTGCAGGATATTTTACCCCAACACTTCAAGTTCTCGGCTTGAAATCCCGAGCCTGTGCTTCCAGTGACTACAGAGCTCCTCGGCCCATGACAAGAAAGTACTTGGAGTCATGAACATACCTGTATGATCCACAAACGGTAAAAGCTTGGATGCAATGAGACAATCACACTAAGCCTTGCTATGTTCACACTGCTGTTGCAGTCTCTGTTTACACATCATATTTGCATGTGAGCATGTTGTCATATGTCAGCATTTATGCGAGAGGGTACTGATTTTGAAAGACATTAGTGTTACAAAGACGTGTATTGATGTGAAGTAAGTTCATGGAGGAAATATGGATGGATCATTGTTTATCAACGACTGTGATTCGGATTCAAAAATAAAGAAAATGCTGTTGTTCAAGCTTGCTAATCAGGCAAACAAACATTTCAAAGAGATAAGACGATTTTAGGAAAAAATGGGGAGAGTGTATTTTGTCAGATGACTTGCATTGCTGTGGAAAACGTTGTAAGCTAGAGACAAGCAAACAAAACCCACTTGTTGGCGTACAAAATCATAAATCTGCCATCCAGCTATAAGGAGTATTGACTTGCATGGTAAAATAAACTTGTTTCCAACTCTCTTTGTGGCATTCAGGGCATACATCCACCCTTCATCACTTTCACGAAACCAGAGAGGTTACTAATGACATCACGGGTACTCTACAGAGCTCTGTTACCAAGGTAGAGGCCCACACACTTTACAAAAGAAGTGGCAGCAGGGCAGCTCATACAAAACGTGTGGCATATATGATAAAACTGCCTACCTCACTCTCTTTGTACTGCTACCAGAATACAAGAACTCCTCTGATGTGCCGCAGTGTTTGGGAAATACTAGCTAATTCTACTAAATGAACTCACGCATGAAGGACCAATACGAATTCAGATACACTTATGAAAGTCATTGGCACTTTTATTAATTCAAAATGTGAGTGCACAGCACAAAAATTAACATAAATGCTCCACTTGTGGGCATTCACTGTCCCAACAGGAACTCGTAAATGATGTTCCAGAAGTTTAGTCATATTTGAGGGAAGAGACGCGTTTTTCTTGGTTTTCTGAATTCTAGGTGGTTGTTAATCATCCTCATGTTCTATAGG
The DNA here is from genome assembly GCF_964204655.1 of Triturus cristatus. NCBI lineage: Eukaryota > Metazoa > Chordata > Amphibia > Caudata > Salamandridae > Triturus > Triturus cristatus. The sequence goes on along the minus strand of NC_140590.1, from coordinate 781,251,465 downwards.
AGTATATGCCATAGTTTAGAGTTTTGTACTAATAGCTATCACCCTCCTATGGTTGTTAGAATATTATATACTAAATATATTCTTCTTTAACATACATATAAATCAATCCCTTGAGGGGCCCCATTTCTTATATAAAGCGGGCCTACTGTATCTAGGGTGGTAACCTATATTTACCTGATGAAACTTTGGATTTGTTTTTTGTCCCTCCTTCCCACCCGTAACTCCAGTGAACTTTATCCGTCCACTTTTGCAGAGCGGTCTAACACCCACTAGCACCTGCTTCCTGCTCAACAAAATCATAAACAAATAAAATTTAAAAAGTCTATAAATACTCAACACAAATAAAGAACTTTTTTTTTACTTGAAGCAATCTGCTTGGACAAAGAAAGAGGTCATGAACTATGGATGGCCTCTTGTGGTCACTGGAAAATATAACTTCATCTTATTATAGCCGCAAGAATCGACAAATATGTCATAAGAGAAGGAAGCAGGACTCACGAGGGGGAGATCAGATCCGACCATCTTTGTATTCTAGAAAACACTATTAATAGGTTTAAGAAAAGATTACCCCTGAGAATTAAACCTGTCCTAATTGTTCATGAATGGTCTGTAAGTATAAGAAAGTAAATCCATGCAGTGAGATGCAATTTCAGTGCACTAATGAAATGTAATTCATGGAAACCTGCCATAACCCAGACTTCCAATAAAGAAACATACACACGTATATTTTAATGTACAGCAAACAGCAAATGCAAACAAACTTGTAAAGTTTGTCATGTTTTTTCTCCATACAGAAAACAAATTAGTCCTGGATAAGCCTATACACCTACTTCCTCTCCCATATTTTAGGGTTTTACTTCCCCCTTCCCACTCATTAAAGGAAGTTGCTCCTCCTCTTGACAGGTGTAAATCTCGAAACTTCTTGAAAGTGGAACGGGATTAGATGCGAGCATGTAAGCACCATGCAACATGTAAGCTTGTGGTTGCTCTCAAACTTGCAGGGCATTCCTGCGCTGCACTGCCCACCCTTCAAGTAACCCCCACCGTTGCTCATAGATTTACTCATTCATAGGAGTTCATTTGAATAAATCATTTTATTAACTTTAAAACAACTTTTTAGAATGGTAGTAGGGTGACCAGACACGCTGGATTTCCCCGGATAGCCCCTATTTCGCTAGACAGGTCCCCTCGTCACAATACATTTTGGTTGTGGTTTTTGAGTGAGGATTGGTGGGCATGCACGTTTGGTCCTCCTTGAACCAAAACACAAGCAACTCATGATCGGTTTTGCCCTAGTTAGGGCTTATCAGCCAGCTTTAGCTTGATTCCAGTGACACAGTGGGGACTGGACCCACGTCTGGGCATACCCGTCCAACTTAGGACGACAAACTAAAGTATCCAAAAAGGCAATGGAAGAAATGCGTGCATTAACCTCAGCCACTGGTAATTAATCTGAGCCGCATCCCAGCCCATTGTTATTTTGCACAGCATTCCACCTCAGTTTGGACCCTGCCATAAGCAAATCAGTCTTGATTCTTCTCCAGTGGGAACAGTCTGGTCTGAACTGCTAGGCCAGGTGCTCCCTGAACCACAGTACAAGCAACCCAGGACCAGTTTCACCCGAGTTAGAGAGCATCATCTAGGTATAGATTGATTCCAGTGACACAGTGTGCACAGGACCTACATCTGGGCCTATCTGTCCCACTAAGGGCGACAAACTAAAGTATACAAAAAAGTGAAGGATGGAATGCTTGAATTATATCAACCTCTGGTAATTACTCGTGCCGCCTCCTAGCCCATCATCTTTCAGAAGCAAAGCAGGGTTTACAGAGGGGGTGAATCCGCATCATTCATGGGATCACCAGCCTGCCACCGAGACTCTCTGCAGCATGTGGGAAGGAAGGTTTCCATATTACACAGTTTTGCACAATTTTGAATACACGAGTCAGGAAAGGTGTTCTGAAAATAATCCCCATGGGCATCTCCCTGCCACCTCCAGCCCTCCCTTACACCAGTGGCTTAACAATAGCCTACGCAGCCACCACGTGCCAGGGGGCCAGAGCTCCGGGGGGGGCCTCGGCACACTGCATGGGCGGTGGGCCCTTGGCCTGAGAGCTCCTGACTGGTTCCGGTGCCTGGGGGTTTCCTCCATGTACTTTCCTGGAGGCCCTCAAGTTTCGTTTGCACTGCCTTGCACAAACACAACTGAAGCTTATCCAGCCCTGTGTTTTTTTTCTCTTGCTTTCTGATACCTGTAGTCTTGCTTTTCCATTATAAACACAGGACTCCAAGGACCAGAGTGCAAAGGCCTGAATGTGGGCTAGCCTTAACTTTTTTAAATCGAACGAGGGGCACAAACTCTGAAACACATTTTATTTGGTTTTATTACATGTAGCCTTTTTATTAGATTTGTGGGCTATTACATTGTGGCTCTATGTCGCGGGCGGTGTCATTGTGATACTTCAGGTAGCTGCCAACATTTAGTTAGTGCTACTTTCATGGTCATCCCGGGTTTTGATTCTAAAAATCTGGTCAGCCTACAGTACAAAGTCGTTGAACTCTCACAAAGATCATGTTTGCATGTGTACATGCACAAATAAGTTTGAACCAAGCCCGCTCTGAGCTCCTGAGCTCCCACTTCTGGAAACTGGGCGGTTGTCTTGTGTGCTTGCAAGAGAGGCGACTCCTGATCCTATAACACACCTGGCAATGCTTCCTTACACAGCCTCCCCCCCCCCCCCCCCCCCGCATATGTGCTGCCTGCATATTTCGAACCTGCTTCTCTTGCAAATTCCTCTTCTGTTTTGATCAGTGCATTATCACGTGTTTTCTAAAGGCTGGCTTTGCGATGTTTAGCTCTCGCTGTAAACACATAAATCATATTAATGATATTAAATGACCACTCATTTTCACAAATTCCTGCTGGTAAAGTTGCCAACTTTCTCAGACTCTGGGGAGCAGCTCTTCGGTCTCAGCAGGCGAGCGGCTTGTGCCTACAAGAATAAAGCAAGAGCAGTGCTTAATTTGTAAAAACATAAGTGCCAGGGCCCTTCTCAAGAGGCACTGCAACCTAAACCACCCATTGCCCCTGCCAACGTTGGCAATAACAGTGCCAGCACAACTACTTGCCATCACGCTCCTACAAGTCTGACAATTCAGACCACCCCAAGCCCCCAAAACTTTGAGAATGGCTTAGTCGGTAGGTAGTCATTGCTTTTAATGCATATGGGATTAATATTCAACCGTTGTTGTGCTCCTCTCTACATTTGACAAACAACGCCACCATGTGCAGATTGTTATAAGTGCCAGTACTTGAAACCACTGGCTCAAATTAAGCACTGAGCAAGAGAGACAATGTTGCACCATCACCTGTGTGTGGATTGTTTCTCTTGCTGTCTTAGTGTATTTATCTAGGTTTTAAACCAAAACAATTTCTGTTGGTGTCTGTGACCCCAAATAAGCAGCTTCCTCTTTCTTATGAACTTACCTTAAGTATTTGGGTCCAGCTTTGGCCTGTACCAGATTTTCAGGATATCCACATGAGATAAATATACAGACCGTGCGTTAGATTTTCAGGCTATCCACATGAGATAAATATACAGACCGTGTGTTAGATTTTCAGGATATCCACATCAGATAAATATACAGACCGTGTGTTAGATTTTCAGGATATCCACATCAGATAAATATACAGACCGTGTGTTAGATTTATCAGATAAATATACAGACCGTGTGTTAGATTTTCAGGATATCTACATGAGATAAATATACAGAACGTGTGTTCGATTTTCAGGATATCCACATGAGATAAATATACAGACCGTGTGTTAGATTTTCAGGATATTCACATGAGATAAATATACAGACCGTGTGTTAGATTTTCAGGATATCCACATGAGATAAATATACAGACCGTGTGTCAGATTTTCAGGATATCCACGTGAGATAAATATAAAGACCGTGTGTCAGATTTTCAGGATATCCACATGAGATAAATATACAGACTGTGTGTTAGATTTTCAGGATATCCACATGAGATAAATATACAGACCGTGTGTTAGATTTTCAGGATATCCACATCAGATAAATATACAGACCGTGTGTTAGATTTTGAGGATATCCACATCAGATAAATATACAGACCGTGTGTTAGATTTATCAGATAAATATACAGACCGTGTGTTAGATTTTCAGGATATCCACATGAGATAAATATACAGACCGTGTGTTAGATTTTCAGGATATCCACATGAGAAAAATATACAGACCGTGTGTTAGATTTTCAGGATATCCATATGAGATAAATATACAGAACGTGTGTTAGATTTTCAGGATATCCACATGAGATAAATATACAGACCTTGTGTTAGATTTTCAGGTTATTCACATGAGATAAATATACAGACCGTGTGTTAGAGTTTCAGGATATCCACATGAGATAAATATATAGACCGTGTGTCAGATTTTCAGGATATCCACATGAGATAAATATACAGACCGTGTGTCAGATTTTCAGGATATCCACATGAGATAAATATACAGACCGTGTGTTAGATTTTCAGGATATCCACATGAGATAAATATACAGACCGTGTGTTAGATTTTCAGGATATCCACATCAGATAAATATACAGACCGTGTGTTAGATTTATCAGATAAATATACAGACTGTGTGTTAGATTTTCAGGATATCCACATGAGATAAATTTACAGACCGTGTGTTAGATTTTCAGGATATTCACATGAGATAAATATACAGACCGTGTGTTAGATTTTCAGGATATCCACATGAGATAAATATACAGACCGTGTGTTAGATTTTCAGGATATTCACATGAGATAAATATACAGACCGTGTGTTAGATTTTCAGGATATCCACATGAGATAAATATACAGACCGTGTGTCAGATTTTCAGGATATCCACATGAGATAAATATACAGACCGTGTGTTAGATTTTCAGGATATCCACATGAGATAAATATACAGACCGCGTGTTAGATTTTCAGGATATCCACATGAGATAAATATACAGACTGTGTGTTAGATTTTCAGGATATCCTCTGGAGATAAATATACAGACCGTGCGTTAGATTTTCAGGATATCCTCTGGAGATAAATATACAGACCGTGTGTTAGATTTTCAGGATATCCTCTGGAGATAAATATACAGACCGTGTGTTAGATTTTCAGGATATCCTCTGGAGATAAATATACAGACCGTGTGTTAGATTTTCAGGATATCCACATCAGATAAATATACAGACCGTTTGTTAGATATTTCAGGATATCCACATCAGATAAATATACAGACCGTGTGTCAGATTTTCAGGATATCCACATGAGATAAATATACAGACCGTGTGTCAGATTTTCAGGATATCCACATGAGATAAATATACAGACCGTGTGTCAGAGTTTCAGGATATCCACATGAGATAAATATACAGACCGTGTGTTAGATTTTCAGGATATCCACTGGAGATAAATATACAGACATTGGGTTTGATTTTCAAGATATCCACTGGAGATACATTAACATGCAATGAATCTGAATGGAGAGCATGTATATAGCAGGTGATCATTCTGACAAATATGCCTTTGGGCCAACCATGGACCACTCTCACCCTGCAAATCTGAAGATTGAATCTACAATTAATTATAGAATTTCTCCATAGGTTAAATCCTCCAAAACATAGGTATCTTTTGTCTTCCTTCTCTCTGAGGCTTATAAAATGCTAAAATTACATTATTTTATTAATTAGCAGTGATTAGGAACTGAGTGTGAATTATATTTACTCTTTCTTGGTCTGCACAATGGCATCCATCTTTTACTGGGTGGTAACTACAGGCTACCAAACAAATATGGCAATAACTCAAGCAAACAGGGACAAACGCATTCATACATACTACTCACTCTGCACCTTTTTAACAGAAATATAATACTACTGCAAGTAACATTAGGGACTACAGGACCCGTTTGTATTTTCAATTGTTTATCCATATTTGTTTCACATTGTGGTGAACGGTGCTAAGAGCTCTTGAGGTAATTTAGACACCGGTAAATTGCGGATGCAAAATTATTCTGCTGCAACTTACTGGCAAAATGTTCTGACATTCTTCTGTGTGCTTTGTGACCACATTCTTTAGATTTTGCACCACTTACCATCAGCTAAAACTAGAGAAAGAACGCCCTGCGGTCAGTTCTGAGCCCGTCCTAGTTCAGAAAGAGGCGTGAACGCATGTTGAAGGGATCTTACCAATGTACCACAATGTTTACACCACGGCTCGTCTACCTGCGCTGCAGGATGGCTGTTAATGCTTCCCAGTGCTGCACGCGCTGCATTGTGCTACAGATTAACATAATGCTGACTCCGCATGGTGGGGGGCTGAGGGCAGAACCTCCAGATGCTACTTCCAGGCTGTGAGCAGGGGCAAGTCAAGAGTTTCGCTTGTGCAATGTCAGTGCATTTTTAGCATTCTCACAATGCTGGGTATGTTTTTGTTTTATACATTGAGATGTTAGGCATAAGGAGATGAAAATAGTTGTAGTGTACACAAATTAGGGAACACCATATATTCAGAGGGCATCCCAGATAGGAAGGCAAGCGCCCCACCACAGACCGTACCACAAGTGCTAATTATTTGTAAGTATCACTTGCATAGTGCACCATCTACCATGTGAACGTCATCGCAGTGGGTTTTATGACAGAGGCACGAATGGCTAAACCATGCATGACTCTACAACGCTGGCCGAATAAAAAATGCATCTTAACAACACATTCCTTTACCACGCAATTTTGTGGTAAAGATATGACTCGTAAAGGGATATGTGTGGTAAAGATCACACCTCAGCCCCCCGCCCTGAGCCATAAAAACAACTCCAACCCACCCATGAGCCCTAAAAACAACCCTGACCCTCCCAAGCCCAAAAAAAAACCCTGACCCCCCGAGCTCTAAAAACAAACCGACTAACAAACCCTAAAAACTACCCTAACCCCCAGCCCGAAAAACAACCCCGACCCCGAGGCCTAAAAACAAACAACCCACCCCAAGCCCTAAAAACAACCCAACCTCCACCCGAGCCCTAAAAGCAACCCAAACCCCCCGAGCCCGGGAAACAACCTCAAACCCCCATACCCCTAAAAACTATCCCACCACTAAAAGCTACCCCCTAGCCCCCAAAACTCGGCTCCAGCCTTACTTGCCAGACTACGTCCCGGAGCTCCCCCTCTAGATCCTTCCTCTTTCTTTGTCCGCCCATCCGCGCATCTATACCGTGCACTGCCCAAACCACGCATATGCAAAAAAATTAAAACGTACCTTCTTTCCAGCCCTCTTCTCCATTCTCACTCTGCAGCGCCGGAACCACCCAGGCTTCCAGCCTCTCCCAGCCAATCACAATGCTGCATGAGCAGCAGCGTGATTGGTCTGAGTGGCCTGTTTGTCAGTCTTGATACTGTACTGATATTTAGGCAAAGTGGAAATAATATTGATCTATTTTTATACATGAATTATAAGGCTATGTCTTTGTGGAGCTTTCTGAACAAGTTTCGTGATTATGAATACTTATGATAATGTTGTAAGTTGTGATATGATTTTAAAATTGTGTTTTATTATTGTTTATATTACTGTAGCCCTGAAGAGGTCTCAGTCAAGAGAAAAAACGCGTTGGCTACATGGGATTTTTATTAAAAGAACAGAAGAGACAAATAACGGATGTTTTGATGAAAACTGGAAACAGAGTCTGTGCCATATATGAAAATATTCTCTGATTGTACATTTTGTATAATGAATCAAACACATGTTGAGTGCTGATTATTTTTTCTGATTGTTTTGTGGGATTTTGTTCCCGTATGGGGAGTGAGGAGGCTGGTTCCTGGATCGTTGCACCACGGAATTATACTTATTTTACAAATAGTGATAGGGGCAATTCATTTGTCTCAGCCTCATCTTTGTAAATCATTTAGTTTGCGATCATGTCTGAAAGCTGACATCCAGTCCTGGGTTAGATTTAAAACATTTCTGAAATGGTGAATTTCAATGGCCTTGGAAACAGTAAGTTAGAGTGAGCTATTATTAGCATATTGTTGGATCATGATGTTGTCAGCGAGTTTGGATCTGAGTGGCTCCATGTAAAGATTGAAAGTGATTGGAGAGAGGGTATATCCTTGAGGTACGCTATAAGAGACAGCCTTACGGATCCTCCTTGTATGAAGTTCACAGTTAGCGAGGTAGGAAGTGAATCATTAACGCATTGAGTCTGAGAAATCTGTGTGAGTTTCCAGGATGTTCACTTTTATTGTTGGTGGGTAGGGCATTGTTGACCACTTGGGGAGTAGCTGTCTCCATGCCACATTGTGGTCTGAAGTCAGGTCGATAGTCCGCTACAAGATCGTTCTTTTTGATCTTGTCCAAGAATTGGACAGAGACCACTTTCTCAATAACATTCCCTAAGAATGGCAGAATGGTAATGTCGCAAAAGTTGACAAGACTGTCTGGGTCCAAGGCCGACTTCTATCTTGAGGACAAATCAAAACATTCACCCCCAGTCAAGGGATCTTGGTTAAATCCATCATTCTTTTGCTCACCATGCCACCCCAGTTTAGACCTGGCAATTTCTTTGTAACATAATTAAAGCACCTTCAAACTTCGACATGCACTGTGGTGTGTAATAGGTGCACTAAATAAGCCCTTTCAGTTGGGATACTACAAGTCCCAGTATCCATTGTGCAGATTTCCAAATTACAGGCCTAGAACAGGAAGTCCGTTTTACTGCGGTATAACCAAACCAAACAGAATCTGCTCCGTTTGGTAGACGGCAGCGCGAAGAATACAGGATGCACGCATGAAAACAAACGTGAGTCTGTATATTAAGAACAGTATATCTGGTTTCACAAAGGAAACCGCGCGAAATATGACGCATCCGTAATTCTTTCCACAGACTTCCATAGCGCGTTCAATAATTGCACGCGCTCACCGCGTTTGTAAATCGTTCAACTTTACAGCTCTAAGTAACTACATACTAACTGCCGCAGAGAGTGGGCCCCACAACGCGCACAAGTCGCCGCGAAGGACGTCTCAAGGTCGTATTTAAAAATAAACTTGTAACCTTGAGCTGAGGCCCTATTTACTCAAAATACCCCTTTCTTTACAGGGCAAAATAAACGCTCAGATGGATGCTGGCTCAGTGAAATGCCTCCACGGTACAGCATCGTTTAAAGAAAGGATCATAACGATGGCCCAGCACTTTCGTCTCTTAAGTAAGTGCTATTAGCGTCAGATTACTTCAAGTTCCCCCCAAAATACACGGGCTAGTAATTAAGGGGCATATCAACAAGGGCTTTATCTCTGCTTTTTTGGCTTTAAAAGCCAAAAAAGCAGAGATAAAACTAGCACCCTATCAACAACAGGGTGCTAACATGCAAATTCGCATGTTAGCACCCTTTTATTCTACGCTTCCCCTTGCATCTCTAATGAGATGCAAAGGGGGCGTTCCAGACTAAAATAATAGGAGAAATATTGCTAAGCGACATTTCTCCTATTATCAAGAATATCGCTAACCCTGTTAGAGACAAAAAAGCAGCGCTAACCGCGGTTAACGCTGCTTTTTTACGTCTGGTATTTTTCTGACTTAGCCATGATATCCTATGGAAGGAGGATATCATGGCTAAGTTTGTCTGTCCCTATCAACAAGCTAACGTGAGATTATCGCTGGGTTTCCAGCGATAGTCTCACGTTAGCCACTTAGCGTGAGGATTTTTATCGCTATTGAGATAAGCGTTGCTAATAGCACGCTATCTCAGCGATAAAAATCAACGCTAGCCGGCGATAATTATCCTAGCGCTAAGTGCGCTTAGCGATAATTATCGCCGGTTGTTGTTGATATGCCCCTTAGTGTTGTTGCTTTTTCAGACAACAACCACCTGCCCTCTAGCGTTGCCTCCATTAGCAGGAGCCCCCCCGTAAGTTCATACCAAGTACTCACATGGCATATTTGTGGTCTTTATGTTTAAAACGTTTTTATTGAAACAAAACAAACCATGGGGGAGGGGGATAGGAGGTTAGGGTACATTTAATACAATCAAAGAAAAAAGGTGCAACTCAAGAGGGCTGTCGATGGATAGCTCGATGGGCCAGGGGAAAAGCACAGTAAATGAAAGGCTAGAAATGCAAATTGTGGAATCCCTGCGTGCATATCCAACACCCCAAATCTGAGCAATGAGAGCCAGCAGCAACTCGACAAAGCACCATCCACCCCCCCCATCCCCCAACCCCCCAGTAAAGAAAGGAAGGGAAAAAAAAAAAAACAATACCCCACCCCCCCCCCCGTCCTATGGTCCCGCGTCAGATTAGTCCTCACCAAGAAGCCCCGCACCCCTCCCCCCACCCCGGAGGCCTCTGTCTCACATGTGATCTAGTCCGCCGGGATCACCGGCGGCGTCAGCCTGAGAAGCCTAAGATACCTCGGACAGGTGAGCTCCCGGAATTCGGTGGACAGCAGCGCTAGAAAGGGTTGCCACAGCTCTTCAAATTGGTCTATTTCCCCCGCCACCGTGAGCGACAGCTTCTCCATTCCCAGCACATGCCAAAGCCTATGCAACCAACCCGTGATGGAGGGGACAGTGTCGGTGCGCCAGTGGATAAGGATGTTCTGGACCGCAGACCCCAGCGCAATCGCGATCTGCCTGCCCCTGCGGGACTTCAGTGGGTACATTAGGTCATTGGGGAGGCCCAGCAGGACATACGCCGGGAAGCGCGGCAGCTCTATCCCAAAGTGCTTATCCACCTCATCCAAAACTTCCTTCCAGTAAGCGGTCAGCACGGGGCAATCCCAAAGAATGTGTGAGAGGGTACCCTCCTGCCCGCAGCCCCGCCAGCACCCCTTGTCAGTGTGTTTATGCATTTCATACAGTCGCTCCGGGGTGTAATACCAATAAGTGGACACCTTAGTGAAGGTCTCCGTAAGGCCCGTGTGATATGCAGAGTGCCGCGCCCGATACGCAATTTTGTCCCATTCCTTGTGGCTAAGTGTCCTACCCAATTCCCTGTGCCAGCGCTCCCTCCCCGGATTGTAATAGTGAAACGGCGGGGGTTGTAGGTACTTGTACAGATCGGTAATTAGCTTAGCGTCAGAGGTCCGGGTAGCCAGCCACCTCTCATACGGTGTAATTTGACGAGCCGCGGTGTCACGCACCTGGGGCTGGAGGGCCCAATGCCAAACCTGCATGTAGCGCAATCTGTCCAGCTCCGTCAGGCCGAACTCCTGGCGGAGTTGCTGAAACGGAATCACTCCCTCCGGGCCATAGATCTGGAAGAGCGCCCTGCAGCCCGCCTGCACCCAATGGGAGAAAACTCCCGGCTCCATCCCTGGGGAGAAGTCCGGGTTGCCCGCTATGGGTGTGAACGGCGAAGGGAAGGTGGTGAGGCCCCGAGCCTCACAGACTGCGTCCCACACCCGCAGGGGGACCCGCGTAATAAAAGAAGCGTAAAGGTTAGGGGGGCGGTGCGCACGGCGCAAGAATGGAACCTCTTGTAAAGTGCGGCCTGCCACTGCCTGGTCTTGAAAGAGCCAGTGTTTGTCGGACTCCCACCTGCTCCACTCCACCAAATATCGCAGCTGTGCCGCCTGAAAGTACTTACGGAGGTCTGGAATACCGAGGCCCCCCGCCTCCGGAGCAAGCGTGGAGAGGACCCTCTTCATTTGTGGCTTGCGGCCCTGCCAGACAAAGCGGGAGATGTCAGCCTGCATTTGTCGTATCCAGCCCACCGGGGGCTGGAGAGGGAGGGCCCGGAAAAGATACAGTATCTGGGGCAACACCGTCATCTTAACCGCCGCAATTCGCCCCAACCAGGACAGTAGGCCTTTGCTCCAGCGACCAAGCTCCTCCTTGATCTTCCTGCTGAGGAAGGCATAGTTAGCCGTAACCATCTCCGGTAATGTGGGCGCCAGCAGAATCCCCAAGTATGGCACCGTGGAGGAGGACCACTGCATGGGGAAGAGTCGCTGAAGGTCCCTCCTGGTGTCCGCAGCCAGGGACACGTCTAACGCCACCGACTTGCTCATATTCATTTTGAAGCCGGCCACACAGGCAAAGGCGTCGAGTTCCTGGAGGCAAGCAGGCAGCGACCTCCTAGGGTCGTCCAAGGTCAGCAGGACATCGTCCGCGTAGAGACTGACAGTGTGGACATACTGGCCCATCCGGACCCCAACCGCATCCGGGTTATCGCGAATCCTCTGAGCAAACGGCTCCATGTAGAGGGCAAACAAGAGCGGCGAGAGGGGGCAGCCCTGCCTCGTGCCGCGTTCGATGGCAAATCCACCGGAGCTGCACCCGTTGACCCGCACCGACGCTGAAGGATGCTTATAACAGTTGAATACCATGGTGCGGAACTTATCCCCGATTCCCAATTTCTTGAGAACCAGCTCGAGATACGGCCAGTGAACTCTGTTGAAGGCCTTCTCCGCGTCGACGGACAGCAACATCCGCTCCCCCGGGATCCGCGAGGCCTTCTCCAGAACATGCGCCACCCGCTTGGTATTGTCAACCGTCTGTCTGCCGGGTACAAAGCCAGCCTGGTCCGCCTCCACCAATCCGGGGAGGTGTGGACCCAGCCTGGACGCTAGAATCCCTGTATACAACTTGAGGTCGACATTTAAGAGCGAGATGGGTCGATACGAACCGCAGAGGGCCCGGTCCTTCCCAGGTTTCGGAATTACCGCGACCGTCGCCCTCAGGAGATCCGATGGGATGGCTCTCGGTTCGGAAAAGGAATTAAATAGCCGAGTAAGGACAGGGGCCACAGCCGTGCAAAAAGTCTTATAAAACAAAGACGTGTACCCGTCCGGGCCCGGGGCCTTACCATGCTTCAGCCGCGCGATAGCGGAAATCACCTCCTCAACATGGATATCCCGCTCCAGGTGGACCGCCTGAGCCGGATCCAGCACCGGAAGGGTCACCGACTCCAAATAGCCTTCGGCGTCCCGTGGCGAGGAGGGCTCCTCCGCATACAACGCCTCGTAGAAGCCGCGGAAACATTCCGCTACCGCTGCGTCCCCGGAGACTACCACCCCGTCCGTGCCCACCAGTTCCCTCACGACGCCACGCTGCTGCGTGACCCGGAGCCGGTGTGCTAGAAGCTTGCCACATTTGTCCCCCCCAGTGTAGAAGGCGTGTTTCAAGCGCAAGGCAGCATACTCCGCCCTATCAAGATCCAATGCCGACAGGAGCTTCCTCGCAGCCTTCAACTGCCTCCACACCCTTGGCGCCCCCGTGCGTCGGTGGACCTGCTCAAGCTCCCGGACCTGAACGGTCAGCTCGTCCCTCTTCCGTTGCCGCTCCCTATTTTCGGCTGCGGAGATAGAGATAAATTCCCCCCGGAGGACTGCCTTCAATGCCGCCCACTGTGTCGCCTGCGAAGTGTCGGTGTTGCTATTGTGAGTTAGGTAGTCCTGTATGACCTCCCCAATACGCTGCACTACAGACTTTTTGTGTAAAAGGGTATCCCGGAGGCGCCACACCCCCCGAGAGGGGGAGGCCGCCGGCCACTGGAAAACGCCGGTGACTGGTGAATGGTCAGACAAGGTCAGGACCCCGATGTCCGCCGCCGTGGCAGCGGCATGCATCGGTCCACTCACCAGAAGGTAGTCCAGCCGTGAGTAGGTTCGATGTGTGTGCGAAAAGTAAGAGTAGTCCCTATCCGTGGGGTGCATGGAGCGCCAAAGGTCGTGTAAGTCCATTTCCGCAATCCGGGCCTTCACAGCCTGGGACAGTTCACCCGTCTGCGGGAAGCGCTGCGCCGATCTGTCCATCACAGAATCGAAGACAATATTAAGGTCTCCCCCCACAATGACGTGGCGGTCGGGGGAAGCAGTGACATCCACCAACACAGAGTCTAGGAAACGCTCTTGGTGGTCGTTTGGGCTATAAACGGAGCCGACCGTAAACGCTATGCCCCCTAAGCGCATGCGATATGCAAGAAGCCTCCCCTTCTGTTCAGCACACTTATACAAAACCTCCCCCCTAAAGGAGCTCGCTAGAAGAATGGCTACCCCCGCCGTCTTGTTCACTGCCGAGGAGAAGAACTGGGTAGGGAACTTAGCAGAGCGCAGCCTATGGCAATCCCGGGACAATAAGTGGGTCTCCTGTAAAAGGCAAATGTCCGCCTGCGTCCCCTCCAGCAAAGATAAGATCGCTCTGCGCTTCACGGGGTTATTCAGACCCTGAACATTAAGGGTCACTACCTTTAGGGCCGACATTCCTCTCGGGGATCGGGAGCGCCGTGCAATGGGCAGGGGATCAGCGGGTGGGGCGCGCGGGGCAGCCGCACAGGACAAGCCATAACATACCAAGCGTGGGCATGGACAACATCGGACGGGACCTCCCCAACCCCAGAACAACCCCTACACCCCCCCAAAACACAACCCTGGCAACTAGCCAAATGCAAACTCAAACACCCCATTGTCCCAGTCAAGCCCCAAAACGGGCAAGTCCGTAGAAAAGAACGAAGTGGACGTCCAGCCACTCACCTCCAGCCGCTCCCCCCCGACCCCCCCGCCCCGTACCCAGCATGTAAAGAAGCTAAAGGCATCTCCCCCCGGAGTGAGTATTAGGCCGTCAAGGCCACGCCGGTGGAGCCGGCCGAGTCCCTGGCCGCCGCCCTCAAAGCGTCGGCCATGTCCGCCCTGGTGGTAGGGGAATCAGGACGCCCTGCGCTGGCTGCTGATCGTCGCCTCGCCGACCTCCGCCGGCTCCGTCTCTCCGAGGCCCTCCACGACGGTGTAGCTCCTTCCTCCTCCGCCGCCGTAAGCCCCAAGACTCCACAAATGTCCTGCAAGGAGCGTAGCTGGTGTAGCACCCCGTTCCATCGAAAGATCAGGCGGAAGGGATGACCCCAAGAGTACGGCGTCTCGTGTTCGCGCAAAAAGTCAGTGGCAATCCTGAAGGACCTGCGTTTCTGCAGCGTGATGGCGGAGAGGTCCTGGTAAAGCGCCACTGGCCGTTCCCGGAAAGTCAGGGGCTGTTTCCTGCGGGCCTCAGTCATGATGCGTTCCTTCAGCGGGAAATCGGGCAGGAAGGCCAGAATGTCCGGTGGAGGTGCCGATGATTGGCGCTGCCGGCCAACCCTATGTGCCCTATCAATGCTAATGGGGAAGTCCGCAGCTTCCCCCAGGATCTCTCGGAACAGGTCCCGCAGGTAGCTCCCCAGATCGGACCCCTCGTCTGCAGTCGGCACACCACGCACTCGAATGTTGTTCCTCCGTGATCTGTTCTCAAGGTCCTCAGAGTGGGCCTGGAGCTCAACACACTGCTCCCGGAGGCGGAGAACGTCCTGTTGAAGATGGACTATCTCCTCCTCCCGGCGTTGGGCCTCCGTCTCCACCGTTTCAACGCGCTCGCCAAGGCCCTCCACTTCCCTGCGCACTTCCCGGACCTCGCTGGCCACCTCCCGCTTCAGTGTCTGGAAGTCCTCTCTGAGGGAGCTAAACAGTTCCTCCATAAAGGTCCTCGTGACGGGTGGCTCCCCCCCCAGTCACGTCCGCCGAGGCCTGGGAGGTCCCCGGCGAAGGCTGTGTTCTGTCCCGCAGTTGCTGGGCCCTGCCAAGCATGTCCGGCAGGGTGCGGTCCCCCTTCTTCGAGCCTCCTCTTCCAGACATCGCAAGCACTACGGTCGGGCACTGGTCCAGCCGCCCCAGGGATGCCTAGCTGCTGGCAAGCACTCGACGTGGGTGTCCCCCCACAAGCAGGGTCGCTGCGTCACAGGTGACAAAATGGCGGTCCAGCCCGGTCACCGCCAGCCGCGGGTGCCCATCCGAGACAGGAATGGAAGCTACAGTGGGGGGCTCCTCATCAGCACATCCCCCAAAAAGTCAGCCCGGCAGCAGCGGCGGTCACATACATCCGCCAGCAAGGGCTCCGGCGAAGGCCAACACCACTGATCCCACGGGGACAAGATGGCGGCAGGGCGAGGCAGGGCAGAGCGACCAGGCCCGGCGACACCACCGGGGCCCCCAAAACGCACAGCAATAAATAGGTTCCACCGCCGGTTTCAGTCTGTCACCCGCAGGGGCCCAGATGGTCCGACCCCAACAGAGAGTCCGCCGTACTTCGGCCAAGGGACAGGGGCCTACACAGTGCGAAGTGTCGCCGACACAGGTCTGAGTGCCAAAGCACCCGTCCTAAGTCTTCCGCACCGTCGGGTCCCCTCCCGCAGGGCTCCTTCACCCTCCGTCGAGCGACGGGCCAGATTCCCTCCAGATCGCAACTTTCAGCACCAGGCCTAGCCGAGGCGCCCGGACAGCACTCCGATGCGCTCCGCCTCTCAGGCCCTCCTTCGCTCCTCGAGCTCGATCGGACTTTTTGGGGGCTTCCCCCGAGGCGATCAGAACCAAAACGGCAACAACGTGCGCACCAGGTGCTCCGCCACGCTCCTCTTCCACGCTGAGCCTCAGCGGGGGAAGAAAAGCATAAGAAAAGGGCTCAAGCTTGGCCGGGCCGGAGGAGCTACGGGAGGAAGCGTCCGCTCACCCCGCCATCTTGGCCACGCCCCCCTATTTGTGGTCTTTAAAACAACTTTATGCTTAATTTTGTTATGCCCCGTTCATGTTTCCGGCCTCACGGTCATCAACGTGAATAAATCGGGCACCTTACAATTGTGAAGAAATATTCCAAAAGAATAACAGGTACATACTGCTTGTCTAAACAGAGAAGACAGAAGGGCCGATGCTTAGTTAAAAAAGACCCGTTTTAAATAAGAATGTTTCTCTTTTTGGTTTCACAGAACCCAGTCACAGCCCTGAAGAGAATCCCTAAAAAAACAAGCATTGGCAATGCCAATCGGTCTCGCATTTGGGACCTTTGAAGTGGTTAGCCAGAGCTATTGGCTAACGCATATGCTCAGGTTGACCAGGCACTTCCATAGTTCACTTGAGTGAACACTTTGAGAACGTGATCAGGGAAAGAAAGAAAGGGAGGAAGTGAAGTGAAGCGAAGGAATCAATGGAAGTGATGGAATGAATGGAAGCTAAGGCTGAATAAAGAAAAATATTCCAACAGTAACTAAAATGAGCAAACAAAAAAACACTTTAGACCAATGCATTTACCCAGTTAAATAATTCAAAGAATTGAAATGAAGGATAGAATAATCTTAACTGTGTTTAAAGGAGCAGGGAAGAGGCGGGGGCTGAATCGGTTAAAGCGGGAATGGATAGTAAAAAAAAGAACAAAAGAGAGCCAGACAGGAAATAGAGTGCTTACAATAACTGGAAAAATAATTCCCTCAAGTATGCAGTTGAAGGGTACAGCTTATCCAGTTGTCACACTATCAGACCAGAATGCTCCGTGGCTGGACAAACACAGGAATATGGGGGGAAGCCATTGAATCAAGAGGAGAGATATGAGATGGGCAACAAACCCCTCCAATTATGAGCAAGGGGCTGACCCAGGCCCCCTCTTAGTATAATGAGCATTTGTATAATTAAGCGCCTGGATATCCTTTCAGGTGATTAGTGTGCTTCACAAATGAATATAGCATAACATAAATGGAAACAATGCGTCTGCCCAACAGACAACTTAATATGCCTGTAGCCAAGATGTAAAAAACAAAGGTAGAGAAAAAAAAATCAAAACAAATGTTCCTGTAAGATTACTTCAATATTTGGGGGATACTACTTACTATTTTTGGATAGCTGTTTCCCCTATTGACTCAACCTGTTGGTCTCTTGCCTTAAACTGTAATCCCTCTAATAAATCAACGTAATCTGATCTTTCCTTTATCACTCACCACAGAAAGGGACCTAATTAACAACAGCATGACAACCAAAAATCCCAAACCTCTTTCAGAATCACCGATGAAGAATCCAAGATGTAGGAGAGTGGCATCGACTGCATAGTTGCCCCCAACTTTTTGCTGATGTTTTGACTGTTTTCTGACTTTAGCCAGGCTGTGGCCCTACTATCCAGGACCCCAGCCTATCTGCTTCCTCTCTAAACTGATGTGAGTACCCTAGGTACATACCAATTGGATACTGAGGACACCCTATCAGCCCCTTGTAGATGGTACCCTAGGTACTCAGGGCATGGGTCCCTCAGAGGCCTACCAGGGGCTGCAGCACTTGTTGTGCCACCCCTGGGACAGCCATACAAACTGACACCACCAGACCACTACTGTAGTCTGGGTAAGGTGGTGCTTGCACCCCTTACAGGGATTAAGGTACCCTGTATCCCACTTAATACAGCACATATATCCTCATAGGTCACCCCTAAGGCAGGCCTTGCCAATCCTACAAGGCAGGGTGCTGAGATATGTGTGAGGGGGAACCCCTACCTGAGTAGGGCCCCTCTGCAACCTTCGTATAAACTATTGCTGGGTTGTTTGTAGTGCAGCCATACCATATACACTTAACCGCATTATAAGTAATCGCGATAGCGTGATAACTTGAGTGGCTGCACAGAACCATGTCATGTTTGGTGTCAAACATGTAGGAATCCTACCCCCAATCCAACCATGGGAGTGAGGGCATGACTCCCCCCTGCTAGAGGGGTGATATGGTAAAAGCGGCAGATTTTAGACACCAATTTAAAAGTGCACACGTAGTACAAAATGGATGCTACCCGCCACCCACACGACTCTGGCTGCCTGTTGCTGGGCAGAACTCCAGCCACGGCACCTGGACGATAGGGATCTTGTTGCAGGGAGGTGTTCCCACCACCCCAGACAGACTATGTGGATTGGAACTGGGTGGAAGCACCATAGGATATCTTTCAGACTTGCACGTAGGCTTCTCCAGAGCCTACTTCTGCATACACCGCCTCAAACCGGTTCAGGGGCATCCTGTCCCCTGCCCAGGTGGGAAAACACACAAAGGGGAGAGGGTGTAGCCACCCTTTCCCGCCTGAACTCTCATTGGTGGGCTCTGATTCAGACACTCCCCTAATCTCTGGATAAAGGTGGGTGCAGGGTCCCCAGAGCCTCAGATTAATCTTGGACTTCAAAAACTTAAACCTTCGATGAGCTGCCGCACAGCTGAATGAAGAAATTTCCCTTGGGGTAAAGGAGTTACCCCCTGCTTGGCAGGCACCTGAAACACTGCAAGTTACCCGGTTGGAACTCTGCTGCTCCTACAGACATCGAAGACTTCTGCCTAACCTGAGGTGGGTTTCCAAGCATCCCGGAGGCCAGTGAGTGTGCACAGCAAAGCTCAGCACCGTGGACCCCGTGGGTGCCGAGATCCCCAATACCCCAGGACACCGGCCACCTCTTGCACAGCACACGACCCCGACCTGTGGGGAAGTTGTGCTTTGGCCCATTATTGAGCCAACATCTCAGCATTACTTGTGCCAAAGGACGACGCTCTAGCCCACTCCGGCGACCCGTCTTTACGCACTCCAAATTGCCGCCTCCCGCGGTCCCTTGTCTCTCGACTGGTGGGCCCTAGAGCAGGGCAATCTTTACTTTAAAGGGCTCCCTTTGGCTGCTACAGGTCTTCTCTACAGTCTCCTTGCTGGAGACCTCGCTCAGACCTCGTGGGTCTGCCCCGTAGCTGTTTTGTGATCCTTGCGCGGGTTGCGGTTGCCAAGGGTTAGTGGATCCCATCCGGACACTAACACCGCAGCGACACTCATCCCTCGTGGGACAGTCACCCTCCAGAAGCTGGCCTTCCTTAAAGCCTCCTGGACCCCGTGGCTGCTGATCCAAGCTACCCATCTTCAACCTGGAAGCACCCGACATTGAAGGGCTCTTTCTCCTGAGCTCCCTGGTCACTGGCTAGTGACCCAGACTCTGTCCCCTCTGCTTTCAGGTCCTTTCCTTCAAGATCTACATCTTCAATCTGCACAACATCGAAGACGCTTCACGCCAGCAACAGTTCTTCATCTTTTTCCATTGAAAACGAGATCGCGACCCGACATCGAAAACGACCTATGCACCCGGCTTCCCTGGGGCAGGTAACAGTGGTACCTCGCTACTGTCGTGGGTGTGGGCTCTCCAAAAGCTTAACTCTAAGCTGCTGAACTTGAACTCCTGCTAGAAGTGTTTAGATTCTTGTAATTTCCAACCGCGACATTCTCCGTAGTGTTTAATAGAGATCCCAACAGTAGTTTACACCACTGCACGCGTCTCCCGTGGGTCCCCTTCCTCACTACCTTGGGTGGTTTCATAAGGGGCCAGCGACCCTAAGTGCCCTAGGCACTGTCTGTAGAATTGTCTTGGTTCTTATACCACTTTTTAAATATATGGTTTGGTCCCCCTCTGGGGCCCTATGATTCCAGTGCTATTTATTGTAACTATCAATGCTTGTTTGAATTGTATCTTTACCTCCAGTCTCATAAAGAGACTAGTGGGATTATTCTTAGAATAAATACATACATTTTATATATATACCTGTGTGGACTACTCTTTCATTTGGTCATTCAAGAGGTTATCTATGGTAAAACAATAAGCTTAACACTCCTTCAAGACTTAGCCTGAAGGCTGCTCTCCACAGCTACCACTAGGATAGCTTTCTTTAAAGGTTGTCTTTTAACCTATCACCTTAAGAGTCGAATTGGACTGGTGCAAGGTGTCCCCTATAACTAGTGGACAGCATATGCCAGGCCAACTTCTCACATTGGTGTGCAGCGGTTGGATTCAAGCTTGCCATTGTTTTACCAGATAACAAATTGAATTTCTAAAGTGAAAGCCACTTTGGTACTAAAGGTACATATACATTTAGCTTAGAATACAATAAGTTCTACTGAACTTGGATTTGTGTGTAGAGGGCTTAGCACACCTTGACTACAACTCAAGAAAGGGTTCAGTAGGCCACACCTAGTGTAGGTAGATGCAACAATCCACTACACTAGAAATGTCTTCAGGATCAGGAGCCCATAAGGCCCTGGAAGGACCTTCAAAGGTCCCAGTCGACAGGTATGACAATCTCACTTTTGCTGAGCTTAGGGAGATGTGCACTGCTAGAGATTTGAAGACAACCAAAGGTGCCAATACTCAACGTCTCAGAGAAATTCTGCTCATTGCAGACTTCAAGCAGACTTTAGTGTCTGATGGGGTAGACAGGTTGGGTGGGCATCCCACAGAAGAGGACACCCAGGTGGTGGACTCTGATGAGGACCAGGAAGAGGAAAATGAACTTGACCTGGATGAACCAGACCACTCACAACATGGAGGTGATGGCCCAAGGGGCACTCCCTCCATCCCTAATGGGAGAGTGGTGGATCCAAACAGAAGGGACAGATCCCCCTCAGAGGAATCTAACCATTCTAAGAGATCCACAAGGACCTCTGCCTCTTCTCAGAGAAGAGAGTCCTCCCAAGAGAGCAAAAGCAGACTGATTCAGGTTGAGCAAGCCATGCTTCAGCTCAGGAGAGAACAGCTAGCATTAGACAGGGAGTCCCTGGAGCTTCAGAAAGCTTCAAGAAAGTGGGGTCTAGAGACCCCTGGTGGCAGTAATAATACCCCTAGAGTTAGAGAGAAAGCCCCTGACCATAGGAACCTGCATAAGATTGTGCCCCCTATCAGACAGGGGATGACATCCATAAATGGATCACTTCACTTGAAAGGGCCTGTAAAGTTCAAAGGGTCCCAGTAGATCAGTGGGCAGCAATCTTATGGCTCTCCTTTGCTGACAAAGGAAGAGACAAGCTCCTCTCTGTTAGGGAAGAGGATGCATATGATTATTATATATTGAAAAATGCTTTGATAGATGGGTTTGGCCTAACCACTGATCAATACAGGTTAAAGTTCTGAGATACCCAGAAAGCACAAAATCAAGATTGGGTAGACTTTGTAGATTGTGCTACCAAGGCTCTGGAAGGTTGGTTAAATGGCAGTAAAGTACATGATTATCAAGGATTGTACAATCTCATCATGAGGGAGCAGATTCTTAATAACTGTCAGAATCAACTATTGCATCAGCACCTGGTGGACTCAGATCTGACCTCTCCCCAAGAATTGGGAAAGAAGGCAGGCAAATGGGTCAGAACCAGGATCAAGCAAAAGGTCCAGTCCTTGGGGGGTGCAACTAAAAAGGAAGATGCCAACAACTCTGAGAAGGGTGGGGAAAAATGAAAAGACCAGCAGTCTTCAACAGGCCCCAAAAAGCAGCATCTGATAATTCCCAATCCAATAAAGCTAAACAGCCAAGGAAGCCATGGTGTAAAATATGTAAGCAGAAAACCCATTGGACTTCAGACTGTAATAAGGCCAAAGACTCTACAAGTACCACTACACCTGCCCCTAAGGCACCTGTTCCCCCTAGTCCAGCTATAGGTGGTGGTACACAGAACAAGGGTATAGTAGTGTTGTAAATTGGCAGCGATTGGCTTAGCATTAGCGGAATCCATCTTGTATTTAGAGGCTATCTTGTCCATTTTGCGGAACCCATTTTGTATTTCTGACAGCCATTTTGTTTGCCATGTGCTCACCATGTGCTTTGTCCTCCCTCAGTGTTGACTGCTCTTGAAATCTGCCTAGAAACGAACTATATTTAGCATCTTCCACCTTTGCACATGCCCAGTGAGTTTTCAACTGTCCTTGCAGCTGTTAGTAGTATGTAACTGTCAGGATGTGTTTACTAGCATTGGCAAACTGTTAACTCCTCCTACTTGTCGACTGTGCATTTCTCTATGACCTTATATGTACATAAAATCTTCTGCTGTACTTGTACCGCCCTCTTTCAAGCCCCTGTCTGGGTATAAAAGGACCATGCTCCTTCTGTTTGGTGTGCTACTTCATTCAATACCGAAGGGTGCTGTGTGAATGTAGTTCCACCTCATGAGGTTTATTAAACTTTGTATTTTCTATTCCAGTTTCTGTGCCAACTTCTTCCTATTGGTCTGAGGACTCTGTGCAGAGAAGGGCGAACCCCTTGCACTGGTAGGCCTAGCTGAGGTCCACTTCTACAAATTGGCGCCCAACGCGGGGCTCATCCGCGACTCGGATGCCCAAAGGATTGGTCGCGACGAAGGATTGGAATCTCGCTCTGGACGCAATCGCTGCCCGATGAGACCCGAGTCTTGGCAACCACGGCGTTTTTTTTTTCTTTCTGATCTGACCATCCAGGTGGTGCCGGTCCTCGACTGAGAGATCTTCTGTTGATTCGCCATGCAGTGACCATTTGGTCGATTTTAGAACTTGGCAGTTGGAACCTGGACACCAAGTCATTGGTAAGTGTCATTCTGCGGCACTTGCTGTTGGTTTTTATGCCTGGGATTGGTAAGGTAGTTTAGTAACACTTACTGCGGCTTTTGTATTTTGGATTTGTGTTGGCCAACTTAGATTTCTATGTGATTCATATATAAATTGCAATTTATATAGTCAGGTAATGAGGAGAATTTTCTCTATCTGAATTGATTTGAACGGCACATCGTACTAAAGGTACCTTAAGTGCTTCTTTGATTATAATACTGCATATTCTGCACTATTTTTGGCATGCCTATTTTTAGCACACTTCGTAGGATGTGTTGCTTTTGTAGTGGTACCAATTTGAGACTCGATGAAGCACAACCGGCCCCCCCGGAGGGGACGCCTAATAGGGATATGTATATTAAGCATGGTCTTTCTTCTATAATGTACAGCACATTATGGAATACATACACTCGTAAGGATCCTGAGTTGCGTTGGCCTATGTATGGGTCATTTGATTTACAAAAGATTGAGTATGTGGAACAATGTCTGTGTAAGCGAAAGACTAGGCAAGATATGTTCGATTGTGTACGAATGTGGGAGAAAGAAGTGCGTGAACGAATGAAGCGTGAGCAAGCCTTGATTGAAAAAGAACAGCGAAAGAACATTTATGTGAAAGCGTTAGAGCTGAAGAACAAAGAAATAAAAGAGAGAGAAGATAGGGAGCTCAATTTACAGGTAACTGGCCAATACGCTGTTCGGCGGCCCCTTTATCCTATACTTAATAAACCACAAGATGATTTCTTATTATTAGATCGTCCTCCACCTCCGTATACTGTTCCTTCTGCCCCTCATGAGTCAGATGAGGACTCTAGTTCGGAGGAACACAAAGCATGAGAAACTCGTTCTATGTTGACCGCTGCACGTTCGACCCAGCTTAGATCTGCTGCTCGTAAAGCAGTTCGTAGCATTGCCCCCGCCTCTGAACTTCTAGATAGTATGAAAGGGTGGCAGGAAAGGGAGCAGCTCTATTTTACTGAGGTGTTTGCCGCAGAGGTCCTTGAGCTGTTTAGGAAATATTCTGAGGAGTTAGAGCCCGACGATGTAGCAGTTAATTGTAAGCAAATGCGTGATGGTCTTTTTGTTTTCCCCCAGGTGAATGATACAATCAGGCGTTTGGTTAAACTGCGTGTTGATGCAGTCCGTTTGCGAGAGGAGAAAAAGGCTGCAAACGTAGCTGCACAGACATCTCAGACCGGCATGGCACAAGCTTCTATCTCCGGAACAGATAAGACTATGATAGTTAATGCGAAACCTATGCGGGAGGCCGCGCCTTTGTATGTTCCTCCTAAAGGACAGGGTACAAGTGATGATAAGGCCTCTATCGATGCAAAGGGTTATTTTAATTATAATTGGGTTTACATGCCTTGGGATAGGACGGATGTCATGGCACTTAAAACTGCATTGCCTGATCCGCGGAAAAATCCAGCCGCTTTTTATGAGGAAGTTGAGGGTGCTATTAGCTCTTGTACTATGACTTTGCCTGATATTGATTTATTTTTCGGATTGATATTACCGCCTGATATGTGGAGAACTGTTCGTAAAATTGATGATCGTGCAGCTTTTGGGGCGTTATGGAAAGAGTTAGAACAAATGGATGTAGAAAGGGAACCCGCACAGAAGCCATGTCAGTTAATTTTAGATCTTCCCGCAGCTATATTAGTTAAGTTAAAAACGATTATTCCCCCTAAAAAGATAGATTGGACTGTTTTAGCAACTTGTAAGCAAAAGGCAGATGAATCGGTCTCTGATTTCTTTACACGCTTTGAAGAAGCATTCCACGATTTTAGTGGCCAGTCATTGACAGATGACACGGGCAAACATCTGTTTGTCGATAAATATGTCTCAAACCTGTTGCCAGGAATAGCTAGTCGCTTAAAAGCCACTGAGAGTTCATGGACTACCTCTTCTCCTGTTTCTCTCTTGACTATGGCTCAGTATTATGAACGCCAGGAATTAGAAGCAAAGGGTAATGAGGATAAGAAGACTAAAGAATTAAAAACGAAGGTTATGTTGGCTCAGGATTATGGTCCGCCTTTTAGAGGTAGTGATAGTGGTGGACGTGGATCCTATGGTTCGTCTTTCCCTTCTTATACTCGTTCGAATTTGTCTGCTGACCAGTGCGCGTACTGTAGGAAATTTGGGCATTGGGCTTCCGATTGTCCAGCACTGTGTGCTCAGCAGTGTCCACGTGGTCGGGGACAAATGAGAAATCGTTCAGGATATTCAGGGCCTAGAGGAAGCACAGGTGATCGTGCTAGGTTTGATGCTAATATACGTGGGCAGAATGGGTTTAACACTTTTGATAGAAGGAACCAATATAAAATGTCCGACAATGGGCCGTCTGATTCTCAAGATTCTGCCTATGCATAGGACTGCCTAGGATGGGGTAAGGAATCAGTTGAAGTTCCAGTAGATCAGAGGGGTCCCTATGTTACAGCAAATGTTTTGGGTTCCACTGATCAGTTTCTGGTTGATACAGGAGCTACTCGTAGTGCCTTGTCTAAACAATTGGTTCCAAGGGCTCCCCTGTCTGGCTTAACCATTACATCGATAGGTTTTGATGGAACCCCTTCCCTTAGCCCATTGTCACAACCACTTGCATTCCATGTGGATAAATTTACTGCTCCGTGTCCATTTTTGCTTTCCCCGAATACACCAGACAATATTGTGGGTCTTGATATGCACAAGTATTTCAGGGCTACGATACGATGTTCTCCAGAAGGTGTACGTGTTATCTTGAATGACAACCATTATGTGAAGGAGAGAGCTTGTCTTGTTAAAGAGGATATTGCATTAGCTTCACTCCCTAGTAATTTGTGGGCTACTTCAGACACTGATGTAGGGCAAATGGTTATTCCACCAGTACATATTAGTGTCAAGGAGGGCGCTGTGCTGCCACATTTGCCTCAATACAAAATTTCCCAGGAAGGTGAAGAAGCACTCATACGTATTGTCCATGATCTCATTGAAGTGGGGGTTGTAAAGGAAGTTCCTTAAATGTTTGTAACAGTCCGATTCTTCCTATTCTGAAAAAAGATACTGACACCAGGATTTACTGATTCATTATTGATTTGCGAGAAGTTAACAAGATTGTAGTACCACAATACCCCGTGGTTTCTGACATAACGACACTTCTTACTTTGGTTCCTCCGACAGCAACTACATTCTCTGTGATAGACTTGAAGACTGCTTTCTTTTTGATCCCTATTCATCCTGATAGCCGATAATTGTTCGGTTTCACTTTGAATAATCGATCGTATAGATTTTGTAGAGTTCCTCAAGGCTATACTGAGAGTCCTAGTATTTACAGTCATGCATTAAAAAGACAACTTGATTCTTTTGTTTTGCCTGAAGGTGTGGCTCTCATACAATATGTCGATGACATCTTGTTGGCAGCCGATACCCCTGAACAGTGTGAAAAATGTACTTTGTCCTTGCTATCTTTTCTTGCTTCCCATCATCACAAAGTGTCACGAAAGAAACTGCAATATTGTAGACCGAAGGTAACCTACTTAGGTCACCTTCTGTCTAAGGAGGGCCGTGCACTCACACCAGATCGTATTCAAGCTATTTTAGACACACCAGTGCCCCTTACTCAGAAAGATGTCCGTGAATTCATTGGTCTTACTTCTTTTTGTAGGCAATGGATATTAGGGTTTTCACACATTGTTAAACCCTTGCTAGCACTTTTGACTAAAGATACTCCAATGCCCCTCCCATGGACAGATGAATGTGAGACTGCTTTCCGACAGTTACGACAAGCTCTTTGTTCAGCACCAGTGTTAGGTACTCCAGATTATACGAAGCCTTTTACACTCTATGTACATGAGAAAGATGGATGTGCATTGTCAGTTTTAGTGCAGACACACGGGGCCCGATTCACAGAACTAACTTAAGACAAAATCCTAAACTTACTACTTTTGGTATTCACAGAAGTTAGGATTTTGTCTTAAGACAGACTTAAGACAGACTTAAGACAGACTTAAGACAAACTTAAGTTAGGATTTTGTCTTAAGTTTGTCTTAAGTCTGTCTTAAGTCTGTCTTAAGTTTGTCTTAAGTTTGTCTTAAGTCTGTCTTAAGTTTGTCTTAGACTGTCTTAAAATCCTAACTTCTGTGAATACCAAAAGTAGTAAGTTTAGGATTTTGTCTTAAGTTAGTTCTGTGAATCGGCCCCGCAGCATTTAACTAGTGCTCATCTGACAGGATACGAATTGACATTGTTGGCCTCTCACATTACAGTAAAGAGATGTGCGATACTAAACCCAGCCACTTTGTTGCCATACCCGGTGACTCAGTCTCAGTCACAGGAGTCTCATGATTGTATATTCCTTACTGAGGAACAGACAAAGGGTCGTGTCGATTTGCAAGACACGCCCCTTTCAAGTGTTGATGGGGAACTATGGGTTGATTAGTCCTGTTTGAAGTTACCAGATGGTACAACGTCAGCTGCATATGCAATTACAACACTTCAGACGGTAGTTGAGACAGCTCGTATTCCACAGAAGTCAGCTCAGGCAGCTGAGCTAATAGCTTTAACACGAGCATGTGAACTTAGTACTGACTTATCTGTGAACATTTATACTGATAGCCGCTATGCTTTCGGAGTGGCTCATGATTTTGGGCTACTCTGGAAGGAGAGGGGATTTCTTACATCCCACGGGATGCAAATAATGCATGGAGAATTAGTACATACCTCTTGACTGCTTTAACATACCCGAAGAGAATAGCAATTGTTAAATGTAGCGCACATAAGAAAATAATTGATAAGATAGGACAAGGCAATGCTTTTGCAGACCAAACAGCCCGTGAAACTGCCATGCAGCGAAGCACCACGTCTATGTACATAGTGAAGTCACAGGCTGAACGTTGGCATGATACCAGACAGGAAGTGCTAGATATGCAGAGATCTGCTTCTGCAGAAGAAATTGAGCAATGGTCTAAGGAGGGAACATTGGACGATGAGGGCTGTTGGGGGAATAAAGAGATGAGCAAGTGGAGACTGCCTACAGCCTATTTACAAACTATGATTCATATGGCACATGGGCCGGCACATGTTGGAGCCTCCTCGATCACAAAATTGCTCACACAAGTTTGGGAGCATCCAGAAATTGCCGGCACAGCTAAAAAGATGGTGCAGTCTTGTCTGATTTGTCTTCAGCATAATCCTGGTAAAGGGACACGAACTCCTACAGCAGGGTTTGCCACGCCAACCGCACCTTTTGAAGTTTTGCAAATGGATTACATCCAGCTTGAGCGCTGTAATAACTTAAAGTATGTTTTGGTAGTGGTATGTGCCTTCAGTAAATGGATAGAGGCATACCCTACGAAGGACAATACAGCTCTCACTACAGCAAAGGTACTTTTGAAGGAATTCTTCCCTAGATTTGGTGTCTGTAAGCTTTTATGGAGTGATAACGGACCCCATTTTGTTGGTCAAGTTGTCGACTATGTCCTGAAGGGATTAGGAATCAAACACAAGTTTCACGCTGCTTTCCATCCACAATCAGCAGGGCTAGTGGAAAGGTATAACGCCACACTTAAATTGAAACTGGCGAAAATACTGGCTTCCACATCCTTGAATTGGCCAGGCGCATTACCTTTGGCACTGTTGTCCATTAGATCAGTGCCACATTCGCGATCTGGTCTTACACCATATGAGGTGGTGTTTGGAAGGCCTATGAACATTTGGGGAATTCCTAAACCACGCCACATACATGATGTACCATGTGTGTTGATGAGTGACTACCTATCACAATTGACTGACAGTTTGGTTTCTATTCATCAACAGGTTCGAGAAGCTCTTCCTGATAGGTCTGCAGGTGAAGGCCATGGACTTCGACCTGGAGACCAGGTGATGATCCGATCATTCCAGAGGTCGAGCAGCTTGGAACCGAGGTTGCGCGGCCCAGAGCAGGTGCTCCTTTCAACGAGAACTGCGGTCCAAGTGCCGAACAGGAGGAACTGGGTGCACTCCACCCAGTGCAAGAAAGTGCCGTTTACCTTGGTGGATCCTGCTGCCTTAATCGACCATCGGGACATCCTGGATACAGAGAAAGGCCAAACCATATCACCTGACGAACTTGAGGGAGTCTTCCCGGACCACAGGATTCCTGGAGTATCCCGATACCAACTGAGACAACGGAAAGAGCCCGCATCGTCGAAATAGACTGGTTGAGCAACCGCCCTGGGTTAGTGAAACGGAATGCCGATGTGGCAAGGGGGGAGGATCAGTCTTGTATAGTGTAGCGACACCCGTCTTGACCCTCGGTGAAGAAACCAACGGCTGCCCAGGGATAAGAGCTCCAACGATTGTTTTCAACGACAAGCTGATCATGTCCACAATGAAATCAACTGTTGCTAAGAGAAAGATCATTTGTGCTATAGGGTTTGTTGTTGCTATGGTGGCTGTAGCAGTAATAACCTGGTTCGTTGAGAAAGTGGCTCCTGCTCGAGAGCTTTTGATCGCCACTACTCCAGTATCAGTTGAACACCACTACTTTACGCTTCCCTACCATGAGCAGAAGCATCGACAATCTTATTTAAATAATACCTTTATCCAGATGTTGCATCATACTCATAATGCCACAAATATTACCAACTGTTGGGTGTGTGGGATGATACCTGCACATCAAAAGAAAGGAGGAACACCTTTTATTCCTCTTCCCTTTTCTCATAATGGTTCTTGTCAAGCTTGGTATGCGCTTTTGTTTGCATCTGGAAGACGCACAGTAGGCGGGCTTCTTTTTCGCCTTAATAAAGTATACTACCAAGATAAAGATGGTTATCCTCAAGCCAAAGGGACCAAATGGGAATGGGAAGAGTATCAACCGGACAATATTTCAACACCATATGTCTTCACAAATATGAGAACTTTTACCAGTAATGAACAATTTGTGATTTCTGTTACTAGAGCTAAAGCAGATCTATGTGTAAGCAGTATTGGGAAAATTCCAGTGGGGAAAAGCGAATGTACTGTAATTCTGACTATTGAAGGTATAAATATTAGCAGTTTTATAGCCTCACATAATACCTATTTTGTCTGTGGTAGCCATGGATATTATCAACTACCTGCTGGGTGGTCAGGTGTGTGCTATGTGTCCTTTCTATTGCCCCCTGTGTTTCTGGCACCTGCATCATATCACCGGGACCTTAAATTATTTAACGATATCTCTAGAAATAGATACAAGAGGACAATAAGTACTGACGAAGTAGACCAAACTGATACCACTCTGCAACAATATGTCGATTTTAATTTAGGTTTGTTCTTCTTTGTGGGTGCTGCATTAAACATTAGGAAAGTACGACGATTAACTAGAGTTGTGGAAGCTGTTACCAATCAGACAGCTATGGCACTTGGGAACATTACGGAGGAGCTGCAAATTGCAAGGATTGTAGCTCTCCAGAACCGAATGGTTCTAGATGTGGTTCTGGCTGATCGAGGTGGTGCATGTCGCATCATCGGTAGCAGCTGTTGTGTATTCATACCGGATCACTCACCTTCAGTATACGACGCAATATCAAAAATGCATAAGATTGCTGCAGAAATTCATCCAGAGACTTGTACTTGGACTCTTACTGGATGGTTTTGGACTCTTGTTTCTGCTTGGGGCTGGAAGCTACTGACTATCCTGTGTGTAATGATTACGATACTTTTTACATGCTGTGTATGTAACCAATGTGGTCCAATGCTTTGCTCCATTTGCATCTCTGCCTGTATACCTGTCAAAAGGAATGTTGCAGAAACAGAAGCCCAACAAATGTTGAATAAAGAGGTGGCCGAAATAATGCTAATAGATGTACGGGATGCATATTTAGATTACCCCAGAGGAACAGATGTCTTCAGCTAATGCTAAAAGGGTCATCTGTTGTAAATTGGCAGCGATTGGCTTAGCATTAGCGGAATCCATCTTGTATTTAGAGGCTATCTTCTCCATTTTGCAGAATCCATTTTGTATTTCTGACAGCCATTTTGTTTGCCATGTGCTCACCATGTGCTTTGTCCTCCCTCAGTATTGACTGCTCTTGAAATCTGCCTAGAAACTAGCTATATTTAGCATCTTCCACCTTTGCACATGCCCAGTGAGTTTTCAACTGTCCTTGCAGCTGTTAGTAGTATGTAACTGTCAGGATGTGTTTACTAGCATTGGCAAACTGTTAACTCCTCCTACTTGTCGAATGTGCATTTCTCTATGACCTTATATGTACATAAAATCTTCTGCTGTACTTGTACCGCCCTCTTTCAAGCCCCTGTGTGGGTATAAAAGGACCATGCTCCTTCTGTTTGGTGTGCTACATTCAATACCGAAGGGTGCTGTGTGAATGTAGTTCCACCTCATGAGGTTTATTAAACTTTGTATTTTCTATTCCAGTTTCTGTGCCAACTTCTTCCTATTGGTCTGAGGACTCTGTGCAGAGAAGGGCGAACCCCTTGCACTGGTAGGCCTAGCTGAGGTCCACTTCTACAGTGGGGTTGACCCTGGGATCTGGAGAGGACTCTGGCCTAGTCAGAATGCCTACTCAGGCTGTGTTGGTTTGTGATGGGGACCTGTCCCTATTTGTGAGTCCCAATGGTCTGGGCAAATACAAACAACAGCCTAGGATAAATGGAAGGGAGTCTCTAGCATACAGGGACACAGGGGCTAGTGTCACCATGGTGACTAAGGACCTTGTGGATCCTAGCCAAATAATACTTGGAAAAACTTACCAGGTGACCAATGCAAGCAATGTCAGTACTAAACATGCTCTGGCAGTTGTTAACTTCTCTTGGGGAGGGGCAACTGGCCTAAAGAAGGTTGTGGTGAGTGCAGACCTACCAGTAGAATGTTTGCTAGGAAATGATTTGGAGACCTTAGCATGGGCTGAGGTGGAGCTGACTACCCATGCAGCAATGCTGGGTATCCCTGCAGAAGTGTTTGCCCTGACAGGGTCAAAAGCTAAGCTGACAGAAACTGAACAGGCCTTGGATCCTGGAAAAATGGACCAAGGACCATCCAAGAGGAGGAGTAGCAGGGGTAAGGCAGAGCCTTCCCCCCAGGGTCAGTCTGAAGAGACTCTTGTAGCAGAAGAGGATCTGACACCTGAAGAAGGAACTGTCTCAGATGAACTTGAACCTGATCAGGTTGAGTTCCTGGGAACAGGGGGGACCTTCTAGGGCAGACTTGAGCCTGGAGCAGCAGAGCTGACCCACTCTTGAACCCCTCAGACAGCAGGCTGCTGCTGAGGCTGCTGGAAATGCTGTGAATGCTGGTGGAACCCATAAGATATATTGGGATGATGGACTCCTTTACTCTGAGGGTCGAGACCCCAAGCCTGGTGCAGCCAGGAGGTTGGTCATACCTCAGACGTTTAGGGCCTTCCTACTCACACTAGCCCATGATATTCCCTTAGCAGGACACCTAGGCCAAAATAAGACTTGGGACAGAATTGTCCCTCACTTTCATTGGCCTCAAATGAGTGAGGACTGTAAGAGTTTTTGTAGCTCTTGAATTACCTGCCAGGCCAGTGGCAAGGCAGGTAAGTCCACAAAGGCCCCCCTGATACCACTACCTGTGGTGGGGGTTCCCTTTGAACGGGTAGGGATTGACATTGTTGGTCCCCTTGACCCACCAACAGCATCTGGGCACAGGTTCATACTGGTGGTAGTGGATCATGCCACCAGGTACCCAGAAGATATTCCCCTTAGAACCATCACAGCACCTGTGGTGGCAAGAGCCCTCCTGGGAATCTTTTCCAGGGTAGGGTTCCCTAAGGAGGTTTTGTCTGACAGAGGTACAAACTTTATGAGTAGTTACCTCAAGGCAATGTGGAAGGAGTGTGGTGTAACTACAGGTTCACCACCCCTTACATCCTCAATGCAATGGGCTTGTTGAAAGATTTAACAAGCCCCTAAAGGGTATGATCAAAGGACTCCCACAAAAGCTCAGGCGAAAATGGGATGTCCTTCTGTCCTGCCTTCTCTTTGCATACAGGGAGGTGCCACAGAAGGGGGTTGGTTACAGCCCTTTTGAACTTTTGTTTGGCCACCCTGTCAGAGGGCCACTCTGTCTAGTGAAGGAGGGATGGGAGTTACCTCTCAAACCTCCTAAACAGGATATTATGGACTATGTACTTGGTCTCCGCTCCCGGATGGCTGAGTACATGGCGAAGGCTACAAGAAACATTGAGGCAAGTCAGGAATTGCAAAAAGCCTGGCATGGCCAAAAGGCTGTACTGGTGGTGTACCAGCCAGGACAGAAGGTATGGGTGTTGGAGCCAGTGGCCCCAGCAGCCCTCCAGGACAAATGGAGTGGACCCCATACCATATTGGAACAGAAGGGAGAGGTCACCTACTTGGTGGACCTTGGCACTCCCAGAAGTCCCCACAGGGTACTTCATGTAAACAGACTGAAACCATATGTGGACAGGGCTGACATGGGCTTGCTCATGGCAACGGATGAGGGACAGGAGGAGGAGAGTGACCCTCTCCCAGACCTGCTCTCTCACAACCCTGATGATGGGTCAGTAGATGGTGTAGCCTTGGCAGGCAGCCTCACTGCCCAGCAACAGTCTGACTGCAGACAAGTTCTCCAGTCATTCAGACATATGTTTTCACTGACTCCAAGTCAGACCACCTGGTGCACTCATGAAGTGGACACTGGGGACAGTCTGCCTGTGAAGAATAAGATCTACAGGCAACCTGACCATGTCAGGGACTGCATAAGGACCAAGGTTCAAAAGATGTTGGAATTGGGAGTTATTGAGCCCTCGGATAGCCCTTGGGCTAGCCCAGTAGTCCTGGTACCCAAATCTCACACCAAAGATGGCAAGAGAAAGATGAGGTTCTGTGTAGACTACAGAGGACTCAATGCAGTCACTAGGACTGATGCACATCCCATTCCCAGAGCAGATGAGCTCATAGATAAATTGGCCTCAGCCAAATATCTGAGCACATTTGATCTGACAGCTGGCTACTGGCAGATAAGGTTAGCTGGATCCGCAAAAGCCCAAACTGCATTTTCAACCCCTGGTGGGCACTATCAATTTATTGTAATGCCCTTTGGTTTGAAAAATGCACCTGCCACTTTTCAAAGGTTGGTGAACCAAGTCCTCTCAGGCCTGGATGACTTTAGTGCAGCATATCTAGATGATATTGCTGTCTTCAGCTCCACCTGGGAAGATCACCTGATCCACCTGAGGAAAGTTTTGGAAGCCCTGCAAAAGACAGGACTCACTATTAAGGCTACCAAATGCCAGATAGGGCAGAGTCAGGTTGCGTACCTGGGTCACCTTGTAGGTGGAGGCCAGGTTCAATCACTACAGAGCAAAATCCAGACCATCATGGACTGGGTTGCTCCCACCACCCAGACTCAGGTCCGAGCTTTCTTAGGCCTGACTGGTTATTACAGAAGATTTGTAAAGGGATATGGATCCATTGTGACCCCCCTAAATGACTTAACCTCTAAGAGGATGCCCAAAAAAGTTCAGTGGACGGTCAGCTGTCAGAAAGCTTTTGATGACCTAAAACAGGCAATGTGCTCTGCTCCAGTGCTCCAAAGCCCCAACTGCTCCAAAGAATTCATAGTTCAAACTGATGCATCTGAGGTGGGGGTAGGTGCTGTATTATCACAACTGAATGAAGAGGGCCAGGATCAACCAGTAGTTTTTATTAGCATAAGGTTGACCCCCAGAGAGAAACGTTGGTCAGCCATAGAGAGGGAGGCCTTTGCTGTGGTCTGGGCCTTGAAGAAGCTGAGGCCATACTTGTTTGGCACTTACTTCATTGTTCAAACCGACCATAAGCCCCACCTATGGCTAAAACAGATGAAGGGTGAAAACCCCAAACTACTCAGGTGGTCCATTTCCCTACAGGGGATGGACTATACAGTGGAACATAGACCTGGGAGCAACCGTGCTAATGCAGATGGCCTCTCCAGATATTTCCACTTAGAACATGAAGACTCAACTGGTCAAGGTTAGTTTAATGTCCCTGCGTTTGGGGGGGGGGGGGATTATGTAGGACAGTGGCATCGACTGCATAGTTGCCCCCAACTTTTTGCTGATGTTGACTGTTTTCTGGATCTAGCCAGGCTGTGTCCCTGCTATCCAGGATCCCAGCCTATCTGCTTCCTCTCTAAACTGATGTGAGTACCCTAGATACATACCAATTGAATACTGAGGACACCCTATCATCCGCTCGTAGATGGTACCTTAGGTACCCAGGGCATGTGTCCCTCAGAGGCCTACCAGGGGCTGCAGCACTTGTTGTGCCACCCCTGGGACAGCCATACAAAGTGACAGCACCAGACCACTACTGAAGTCTGGGTAAGGTGGTGCTTGCACCCCTTACAGAGATATAGGAACCCTGTATCCCAGTTAATACAACACATATATCCTCATAGGTCAACCCTAAGGCAGGCCTTGCTAATCTTACAAGGCAGGGTGCTGAGATATGTGTGATGGGGAACCCCTACCTGAGTAGGGCCCCTCTGCAACCTTCATATAAACTATTGCTGGGTTGTTTGTAGTGCAGCCATAACATATACTCTTAACCGCATTATAAGTAATCGCGATAGCGTGATAACTTGAGAGTGGCTGCACAGAACCATGTCGTGTTTGGTGTCAAACATGTAGGAATCCTACCCCCAATCCAACCATGGGAGTGAGGGCATGATTCCCCCTGCTAGAGGGGTGATATGGAAAAAGCAGCAGATTTTAGACACCAATTTAAAAGTGCACACGTAGTACAAAATGGATGCTACCCGCCACCCACACGACTCTGGCTGCCTGTTGCTGGACAGAACTCCAGCCACGGCAGCTGGATGATAGGTATCTTGTTGCAGGGAGGTGTTCCCACCTCCCCAGACAGACTACGTGGATTGGAACTGGGTGGGTGCACCATAGGATGTCTTTCAGACTTGCACGTAGGCTTCTCCAGTGCCTACTTCTGCATACACCGCCTCAAACTGGTTCAGGGGCATCCTGTCCCCTGCCCAGGTGGGAAAACACACAAAGGGGAGAGGGTGTAGCCACCCTTTCCGGCCTGAACTCTCATTGGTGGGCTCTGATTCAGACACTCCCCTAATCTCTGGATAAAGGTGGGTGCAGGGTCCCCAGAGCCTCAGATTATTCTTGAACTTAACAGTCTTGACCTTCGACTTGCTGCTGCACAGCTACCTGAAGAAATTTCCCTTGTGGTAAAGGAGTTACCCCCCTGCTTGGCAGGCACCTGAAACACTGCAAGTGACCCGGTTAGAACTCTGCTGCTCCTACAGACATCGAAGACTTCTGCCTAACCTGAGGTGGGTTTCCAAGCATCCCGGAGGCCAGTGAGTGTGCACAGCAAAGCTCAGCACCGTGGACCCCGTGGATGCCGAGATCCCCAATACCCCAGGACACCAGCCACCTCTTGCACAGCACATGACCCCGACCAGTGAGGAAGTTGTGCTTTGGCCTATTATTGAGCCAACCTCTCAGCATTACTTGTGCTAAAGGACGACGATATAGCCCACTCCGGCGACCCGTGGGCTCATCTTTACGCACTCCAAACTGCCGCCTCCCGCGGTCCCTTGTCTCTCAACTGGTGGCCCTAGCAGAGGTCAATATTTACTTTAAAGGGCTCCCCTGGTTGCTCCAGGCCTGCTCTACAGTCTCCTCACTGGAGACCTTGCTCAGACCTCGTGGGTCTGCCCCGTAGCTGTTTTGTGATCCTTGCGCGGGTTGCGGTTGCCAAGGGTTAGTGGATCCCATCCGGACACTAACACCGCAGCGACACTCATCCCTCGTGGGACAGTCACCCTCCAGAAGCTGGCCTTCCTTGAAACCTCCTGGACCCCGTGGCTGCTGATCCAAGCTACCCGTCTTCAACCTGGAAGCACCCGACATTGAAGGGCTCTTTCTCCTGAGCTCCCTGGTCACTGGCCAGTGACCCAGACTCTGTCCCCTCTGCTTTCAGGTCCATTCCTAAAAGATCTACATCTTCAATCTGCACGACATCGACTACGCTTCACGCCAGCAGCAGTTCTTCATCTTTTTCCATTGAAAACGAGATCGCGACCCGACATCGAAAACGACCTATGCACCCGGCTTCCCTGGGGCAGGTAACAGTGGTACCTCGGTACTGTCATGGGTGTGGGCTCTCCAAAAGCTTAACTCTAAGCTGCTGAACTTGAACTCCTGCTAGAAGTGTTTAGATTCTTGTAATTTCCAACCGCGACATTCTCCATAGGGTTTAATAGAGATCCCGACAGTAGTTTATACCACTGCACGCGTCTCCCGTGGGTCCCCTTCCTCACTACCTTGGGTGGTTTCGTAAGGGGCCAGCGACCCTAAGTGCCCTAGGCACTGTCTGTAGAATTGTCTTGGTTCTTATATCACTTTTTAAATATATGGTTTGGTCCCCCCCTGGGGCCCTATCATTCCAGTGCTATTTATTGTAACTATCAATGCTTGTTTGAATTGTATCTTTACCTCCAGTCCCATAAAGAGACTAGTGGGATTATTCTTAGAATAAATACATATATTTTATATATATACCTGTGTGGACTACTCTTTCATTTGGTCATTCAAGAGGTTATCTATGGTAAAACAATAAGCTTAACACTCCTTCAAGACTTAGCCTGAAGGCTGCTCTCCACAGCTACCACTAGGATAGCTTTCTTTAAAGGTTGTCTTTTAACCTACCACCTTAAGAGTCGAATTGGACTAGTGCAAGGTGTCCTCTATAACTAGTGGACAGCATATGCCAGGCCAACTTCTCACACAAGAAATACGTCCTTTCCTACATGACTTGCGCACTCAGTTATGGGCAAGAGGATTACACAGGGAAATAAAATATTTCGAAAGCATAGAAAAAAGACCATGATGCAGAGCAGCCATAATTCACAAAGAAGACATTAGCTGCATCCCCCTTGTACCTCTGCGCTCTCTAGCCTTCAAATGCCTGAAATCTAACATCCAGATTTCAAACTCATGCTTAATAAACACCACTGTAATAAACCACTTCCCCAGGAACAACAACACCTTAACATAAGAACTGATTCGCTTCAAGACCCCTACTTTGCTTTTATAGGACAACTACCTACTATTTGGAGACAGTACTTTGAACAGGAACGATAATTAGGGTGAAGCAATGGCTAATAAGGCAGGTCAAATTTTTAAACACTTACAGTGAATGAAATGTTTAAGCCAAACCAGCAATGTGAAAGTTGACCTTTCGGCCCCCTAAGAAAGAGAGCCGTTGATACAGGAGGGCCCTCCTCAGAATTAAAAATAAAAAATAAAAAATCAATCAATCAATCAATTATAGCATTTGTATAGCGCTCTACTCACCCGGAAGGGTCTCAAGGCGCTGGGGGAGAGGGGTCCATTACTGCTCGAAGAGCCAGGTCTTGAGTTGCTTCCTGAAGGAGAGATGGCCCTGGGTCAGCCGAAGGTGGATGGGGAGGGAGTTCCAAGTCTTGGCTGCCAGGTAGGAGAAGGATCTTCCTCCGGCGGTGGCTCTGCGAATGCGTGGTACGGTGGCGAGGGCGAGGCTGGACGATCGTAGCTGGCGGGTGGGCGTGTAGAAGGTCAGGTGGTTGTTGAGGTACTTGGGGCCCAGGTCGTGAAGAGCCTTGTGTGCGTGGGTGAGGAGCCTGAACGTGATCCTCTTGCTGACGGGGAGACAGTGCAGGTCTCTCAGGTGGCCGGAGATGTGGCTGTGTCGGGGGAGGTCCAGGACGAGTCGTGCGGAGGCGTTCTGGATGCGTTGGAGTCTTTTCTGAAGTTTGGCTGTGGTTCCGGCGTAGAGGGTGTTCCCGTAGTCCAGTCGGCTGGTGACGAGTGCCTGGGTGACCGTCTTCCTGGTTTCGGTGGGGATCCATCGGAAGATCTTACGGAGCATGCGCAGGGTGTTGAAGCATGATGATGAGACAGCGTTGACTTGTCTGGTCATCGAGAAGGAGGAGTCCAAGATGAAGCCCAGGTTGTGTGCGTGGTCCGTTGGCTTGGGAGTGGCGCCCAGGGCAGGGGGCTACCAGGAGTCGTCCCAGGCGGAGGGTGATGATCCCAGGATGAGGACTTCCGTCTTGTCTGAGTTCAGTTTCAGGCGGCTGTTCTTCATCCATTCGGCGACGTCTTTCATCCCTTCCTGGAGGCTGGTTCTGCCGGTGGCGGGGTCGTTGGTGAGGGAGAGGATCAGCTGGGTGTCGTCAGCGTAGGAGATGATGTTGAGGTTGTGTTGGCGTGCGATGGCTGCGAGGGGGCTCATGTAGACGTTGAAGAGGGTTG
Source organism: Triturus cristatus (assembly GCF_964204655.1). Classification (NCBI taxonomy): domain Eukaryota; kingdom Metazoa; phylum Chordata; class Amphibia; order Caudata; family Salamandridae; genus Triturus; species Triturus cristatus. The sequence continues at coordinate 781,212,034 of NC_140590.1, read as the reverse complement.
GGCTGAGTGATGATCCTTGTGGTACGCCGCAGATGACTTTGGTGGCCTCGGATCTGAACGGGGGGAGGCGGACTCTCTGAGTTCTTCCGGCGAGGAACGAGATGATCCACTTCAGTGCCTTCACTTGGATCCGATGTTGCCGAGGCGCTGTACTAGGGTGCGGTGGCAGACAGTGTCGAACGCTGCAGAGAGGTCCAGGAGGATGAGGGCCGCTGTTTCCCCGTTGTCGAGCAGGGATCTGATGTCATCGGTGACTGCTAACAGTGCGGTCTCGGTGCTGTGGTTGGCTCGAAAGCCGGACTGCGAGGGGTCGAGGGATCCGTTTGTCTCGAGGAAGGCGGTGAGCTGTCTGTTGACGGTCTTCTCGATGACTTTGGCAGGAAAAGGGAGGAGCGAGATGGGGCGGAAGTTCTTGAGATCGGTGGGGTCCGCTGTTGGTTTCTTCAGGAGGGCGCTGAGCTCGGCGTGCTTCCAGCTCTCCGGGAAGGTGGCGGTGTGGAAGGAGGTGTTGATGATGTCCCGGAGTTGGGGTGCGATGATGGAGTCGGCCTTGTTGAAGACGTGGTTGGGGCAGGGGTCGGTTGGTGAGCCGGAGTGGATGGTGTTCATCGTGCAGGTGGTGTCTTCGGTGCTGACCGGGGTCCAGGCGCAGAGGGTGGTGGTGGGGGGTGTTGGTTCGGCGGTTGGGTGCGTGGTTGGTGCGCTGAAGCTGTTGTGTATGTCGGTGATCTTGCGGTGGAAGAACGAGGCGAGTGAGTCGCAGAGGTCTTGTGAAGGAGTGATGTCGTTGTTTCCGGCGCTGGGGTTGGAGAGCTCTTTGACGATGTTGAAGAGTTCCTTGCTGTTGTGGGCGTTGTTGTCCAGTCTTTCTTTGAATGCTGTCTTCTTGGTGGTGCGGATCAGCTGGTGGAGCTTGCAGGTGGCGTGCTTGAGGGCGGTCATGTTGTCTGTGGTCTGGTCGTGGCACCAGGCTTTCTCGAGTGTGCGGCAGTTCTTCTTGGAGTCCTTGAGTTCGTCGGTGAACCAGGGGGCTTTCTTGTTGCCGGGTCTGCTGGGAGGGTTCTTCAGTGGTGCGAGGTCGTCGGCGCAGGCGGTCAGCCACTGTGTGAGGTTGCTGGCTGCTTCGTTGGGGTCCGTTGTGCTGGCGGGAGGGTTCTGGCTGAGGGAGGTGGTGAGCTGCTCGGCGGTGATCTTGCTCCAGCTCCGGCGAGAAACCTGTTGGGGGTGGTGGTGGGTCGTGGTTCTTCTGAAGCTGAAGTGGACGCAGCTGTGGTCAGTCCAATGAAGTCCGGTGGAGTGGCTGAAGGAGATGTGCTTGCTGGATGAGAAGATGGGGTCAAGCGTGTGGCCGGCGTAGTGGGTGGGGGTGTTCACCAGTTGCTTGAGTCCGAGGTTGGCGAGGTTGTCCAGCAGGGTGGTGGTGTTGCAGTCCTTGTTGTTCTCCAGGTGGAAGTTGAGGTCCCCTAGGAGGATGTAGTCAGCGGAGGGGAGGGCGTGCGGGCTGATGAAGTCTGCGATGTCTTCGCTGAATTGTGTGCGTGGTCCCGGGGGTCTGTAGATGAGGGTGCCTCTGAGGGTCGTCTTGGGGTCGGTGTGTATCTGGAAGTGGAGGTGTTCGGCGGCAGTGAAGGTGTCGTCGGAGTTGGTCGTGATGCGGATGGTGTTCTTGTGTATGATGGCGATGCCTCCTCCAGTCTGGTTGACGCGGTCCCTCCGGGTGATCTTGTATCCGTCCGGGATGGCTGTGGCGATGTCGGGCGCTGAGGAGGCGTTCATCCAGGTTTCTGTGAGGAAGGCGACGTCTGGCGATGTTGTGTCGAGGAGGTTCCAGAGTTCGACGGCGTGTCTGTGGATGGAGCGGGTGTTGAGCAGGATGCACTTGAGGTGGTTGTTGCTGGTGTTTGGCATGGCTGGTGCGGTTCGGGTCCGGAGGCGGGTGAACTTGCAGGTTTGGCAGGTGAAGGGTCCGTGGGTGTGTTTCGGGGTGGCTTGGTAGCAGGCGGGGTTCCGTCCGGCGTTAAGTGCGTTGAGGGTGGCGGCGGCGTAAGTCCGTCGTGTGGGCTGGCATCTTCGGGGGCCAGGGGTCCTGGCGCTGGGCGCGGGCCAGGCGCGGACGAAAAATCATTCAACGATCTACACAACCCAGATATTCAGTTACACTTGGTCAAACACAAAGGCCCATGTTCCAATAAATGTTGCATTATTCAAAAATCATACGACAGCTGCTATTCAATAGTGCAGACGGCACAAGGTGCAATAAAGTGCTCAGTGCATGACTGAATTTACATGTTTACATACACACCAAAACCACAAGGTATCACAAAATAATACACCAATCAGTACAGTGCCCGTGAGTCGTAATTTGACGTTGGACTAGAAGACAACCTTGACAGTGTGTCCAAATTTCAACCCAGGCTGAATAAATCAACGGGTCTCCTCAGGATGGCGACGCCTGCCTTTTGCCTCTTGCGTTTACACTACACGATTGAGGTAATCTCCCCTATAATTCGTAATTTTGCGGCAATGTGTGCAAATTCCGCGGATATTCGCGGACCAGCATGGAAATCTTTGCCAGGACTCCATCAACCGGAAGTCAGCTGTTGTTTTCTGAAATTTGAGTAATACAATATTCAGCCAAACATGAGCCTTTGTGTTTGTCCAAGTGTGACTGAATATCTGGGGTGTGTAGATCGTTGAATGATTTTAACCCACATACAATTAAGCATTAGTGAAAAGCAGCCGTGCTGTGCAATTGCACTGTTTTGCTTTTGAGTTTTTCACGTGGGAACATTATTTCCCGTACAGGAATCCCCTCCAGAACCCTCCCTTCCCCCATGACACTTAGGGGTGTTTAATGCTCTGCACATCCTTCAATACCGTTTACTCCTGCTCTTTGAAGTAAATCTTCAACAGGTTCCAGGGTGGGAAAGAAAGTGTTGGAAAAGAGTTTGTGAAAGGCCACCAGCTCATGAGTTGTGGGAGTTTGTAAAGTCTCAGGGGCATTCATGCCTTGTTCTGCCTACTCCTCACCCTTTACGAGGAGATTACTACTGCCTTATTATGCGCAGTGGCAGCATGCACCGCACAGTAGTAAATAGATTTACAGTACACTTGGTGAGTGTCTGACAGACGTAAACAGAAAGAGTTTGGTCGCAGAAGTGAATCGGACTCTGAGAGTCCAGTGTTAGGCCTGTCCGGCGCACACACACGTTGAGCTTCCTCTGAGCACAGTTGTGATTCTTGTAGGTACACGCACTTGGCACTTTACAGATGGTCCCGTAGGGTACATCGTCCGCTGGACTAGAACGCTATCTTTCTGTATTCTGTTACTACACCAGAGTGCGTCAAGACTGCGTGAGGTCTCATCTCACCACCCACCAGCGCAGGCCACATCTGTTTTCACAACTCTGTTGTTTTTATGTTTTTTATACTTTATACTTATAGAGGTGTATTAAAGTACATTTAAAAGACATAAATCTGACCTCCAGTGAGGTGTTAACTTCTGTGCTATACCATATCTGAGGCCAGTCCCCTGTACCCCCTGAAGTAAGCATTGAGTCTTTGCTGTTACCCACTCCAATGGTACTCATTTAATTGACTTAAAAAGGATGAAAGGCAGAGTGGACCCGCTAGAAGTCGGGCCTGCGGCCATAGAACCGAACAGACATTCGTGCAGCGGGTGCATCAGCCCACTGAGGCCTCGGGCCTGGAGGAAACGCTTACCAGCCACCCCCTTCCTTTTCCAGCTGAAAGATTACCCTCTCCCCTGCAGGTACAGCCCCGGTGCTGCGGCCCTTCCGTGTCAGCCCCCCTTCACACCCTAAAGTCCTCGGCTGCTGCCCCCTCATGTCACCTGGATTCCCTCTCCTTGCAAACACCGACAGCAGCAAAATAAAATATGTTTGGGCAGCACAGCCAAGTGCGCCGGGTGGCAGCGAGAACTCGGATCCCATTACAGCGCCTTAATGGGATTCTGCGCGTGTTCTCTCTCTACCCCCAGCAGCTCTCCAAGGGTGTCCAAACACGCTCACTCCTATTATCCAGTTGGACGCTCAGGCCTGAGTAGTGTGCTGAGGGGGCCCCCTGCAGCTCGGGGCCCCCACGCACCGCGGAGGATGCGGGGGCCTGTGTTACGCCCCTGAGTGCAACTATCAAACAAGCCTACACACCTTAAAGAAGTCACACTGAAACGCATTATTAACTAAATCTGACCACACACATTCTATTAGAACCTATTTAAACTGACAGTTCAATACAGCACATTCTTCTCTCCACTAGTGACATACCAAAACTAGAAGGATGAGGGCCAGGACATCCGCGATTTCTTCAGCCTCAGCCGGAGCCCGGTGTCCACAGCGTGCAGTCCATGGTGTGGTAGTGCAAATAATGCTCAGTCTCCGAGAAGCCGTGGTGCTGGATCCTGGCTGAGCCCGCCGTCTGCTGCCGGTGGGAGAGAGGGCAGGCGGGTGGTAGAGGATGCGGGGGCTCGGGGGGCGCTGCTGGAGCGGGACCTGCTGCTAGTGAGGCCGGCTCTGTTACTGGCGGTGCAGCTGGGGCTGCTGCTCCCGTGTTTACATGTTTCAGAGCCTTCAAGTCCCCGTTGCTGCTGCCGCTGCCACCGCCTCCTGGAACAGGCACGCTGCTGCCCCCTGTTTCCATCCTTCAACCCTCCTAGCACAGGCACAGCGAATGGAGAGGCGAGCACGGGGGGAGTGAGGGGACAAACAGGTGAAAGAAAGGGGAGAGGCGGCAAACATGGAGACTAGAGAAGCAGGCAGGGGTAAAAATAGCAAACACACGAGGATAGGGGCATGAGAGAGATTAGGAATGTTACAACAAACGAGGAAGCAAGGGTCTTGGGGAGACAGAGTGGACACGTGGATATCAGGGCAGAGTGCGTAGGCTGCTTGAAAAGTGAAAGCGCTTCCGGGTAGTGCAGCCGTGTGAATCACAAGGGAGGGACAGGTCAGGCAAAATATAGTGCGTATTTAGTTAGCCAATCAGAGGAGAAGACAGGCATTTACAAATGCAATAGGACTCGTATTTACGTGAGACCTATTGCATTGTAAACAAAAGTGCTAGCGTCCAAGAAGGCAGGAACAGGAGTGGGTGGGGGGGGTTTTGGTGAGCAGAGAAGTGACGGACTGCGGGAGGGAACAGGGGAGGCAGGGGAACAAAACAGTTTTAAAAGTAAAGGGGCCGATAGCTATGGAAGGAGAAAAATGACGACATGGCCATCAGGAGGCGGGATTAAGTTGAGGAAAACCAATCAGATTGCAGCATTTAGGAATTTCGGCCAATCAAAAAGATAGCCGGAAAGTGGGCAAAGCTTCCCTCACTATACTGTATACACCATCTCTTGACGAGATAGCGCATGCGCTGCCTAGGCGAGACCTAAAAAGGGTTTCGAAATGCGTTGGCACATTTCTACCAACGGGAACAGTTTGTCTTAAAAATTGTATAGCAATTGAGAATAGTGGTTTCAAAATGTATATCCTCTTTTGCATGAAAACTAAATACCCCCGTTGGATGATATCCCAAATCTGTTCTATTTAAATCAGTCTTGATGGTTATATGGGGTACCTTATTGTTTTTCTCTCTGACTGGTAATAGTTTCAATTGATTTATGTTTGTTTAGTCTTCACTTGATTTTGCACTTCTGAAGTATTGCTTTGTAAAATCACTAATTGATTTTGTTGTATTTGTGCTAATTGTTTACTCTTTTGAACTTAATTTTTTACACCATGTAAATTGTTACACTGTGTAAATTGTGAAGTGTTGCCCATCTCCGCCAGGAGTACTTCTAAAATATGTATAATAATTTTCTAAAAAGGAATTATTAAATGATGTAGACCATCTTATTTGTGATTTTGGTCTTAGTCTGTTCAATTTTTGACAGCCATATCAAATGGTCAGCTAGATATTTCACTTTTTTGTAACTTTCTAAAAGTAGCATTTTCAGAATTGTAATTTAAAATCTGACTCCACCATAAGTTATGAATTTAAATTCGGGTTCCAGAGACACCAAACTTGGACCAGGTATATCTTCCCATTGGAAATTACACTTTTTGCTCAAATATGAATTTACCTTGAAAAAACAAAAGACGAGAGGATTTTGGCAAAACAGGAACAGTTTCTTTAAATAAACACTGCGGCTAGGAGTACAGCTTACAGAAACAGGTCTGAGTACTGTCTCAAAGTACAATCAATCCGAGCGATTTTTATACAGTTTTGAGAGCAATAAAAGTACATCCGGTGATCCTTGTTTGGCAAAAGAATGCGGGCCTTGTCTGTGGAGTCATTAATAAAAGGTCTCTGATAACAAATGCAGGTAGGCCGCGACCGTGCATGGACACAATGTGGGCCAGTGGGTGGTGTGTCCAGATGTGTGTCCAGATGCCCAGCATGAGGGGCGTGCGATTACTGCGTGTACTGTGTGTATTGTGTCCTGATTGGCTGCGTGTTCCTAACTTCATGTGGAATGTACCGTTATGGTGTTTTGGGAATGTGCGCACCCCTCTGGCCATGTGTGCTTTATTGGGGCCAATTTCCCTGGACCATTGTGGTGTCACTGCACTTATCTGGGGTCATGTGTATACCCCTCCAGTCCGGGCACGTGGCATGTAGTGGGACCCTCCCTAATGGCGCCAGGTTTCTTGACTATGCCCTTTTTCCAGAGGGTTCTTTTTGGGCTAGCTTTGGGCATCTTTTTACTGGTCTTTTGGGCGTTTTCCTAGGTTTTCATGTTATTTGCTATCTCTATTGTTGTGTACCAGAGTGGGTTACAGAGTTGTCCTGCGACCCCATGTGTTTCTGATGTGGCAGTGTTTGAGATTGTGTTATTGCCGCCCCAGATAGTGTGTATAAGGCCTTGTGTGTTAGGTGATCGCTATGCCAAATACGATGGTGAGCATATTCCAGTGTGTCACACACGGAGCTGTGATGGACTTTTGCATACTCTCTTTTTCCCTGCTCCCTCCGACTCTATTTTTATCCAGGATCTTTGGGCCTGTTATATCCGGCTGCAACCAGGACGTCTAACCGGTGACATGCTATTTTCGTTGTTTTGGAGGAACATGACCTGAAGAGCAGGCTTCTGGATGTTGGAGGGAAAGAAGGAAGCAGAATATTATTAAAATTGGAGTCTGGTGTGAGGCCAGAACTTGTCAAAATTCATCTAACCAGGGGAGGGCTGAACTGGATCAGTTGGTTGTTCGGGCGACCGTCCCCTTCCGACTGACCCGGCACTGCACAGCCCTTCACCACCTGTCGGATTTTGTGCGTTGGAGGCTATGGAGACTTCACTATTCCGAGCGTATGGAAAATCTGGCTCCCGTCACAGGTGGACAGCTTAGTTTTGGAACTGAAAGGGGGCATCCATTTGCTGGAGGCTTCTGGCATTTTAGGGTGCTGCGGTAGGAACCAGACGGCATAAAGAATTTTGGTCCCGGGCTGCAAGCCAGAGAATGGGGTCCTTTTGATTTGATTTTAGGAAGGGCCACTGGAATTATGCAACAGGATTGGGCTAATTTAAGCAGCAGAGTTAAGTAAATTATGCGCAAGAAAAGGCAAATTATGCAGCATAATGCAGCACATTTTGTAATAGTATTACTTCATTATTTTGTAATTTTTAAACTTGGTAACACTGTCTGGACATTGTTTTTTTCTTTTTCCAGAGTTTTATATGGCGCAAACTTGACACGAAGGAATCAGCACACTTTACATGAGCACCAGTTGCGTAACAGACACATTCATTTTTTGTTAGGCACAGGGAGTGATTTGCCCAGAATCACAGGATGTTGAGCATCCCTTGCCGAGACTCGAACACGATTCCCCAGCTACGAGGTCGACCCCTCTAGCTGTCAGGCTACATCCTCTCCCCGAGTACTATTTTAATTAGGGCTGGGTGGAATTGGCGTAACGCCTCTACGCGGAATTATGGAAAAAATGTGTGGAAAACGAGCGCACGTCCTGAGGGTCCGTGTGCCCGGGACAGGAGTCCCTTATGCCCGGGCAGGCTCCCCGCTCTCCCCGTCCTGGCTGGGTTGAGAAACACGGACCGGCCCCGGGGCCTGGGTTTTGGTCAGGGCCTGGGGTGTGGGAGCCCCCGGCCTGCCAAGTGTCCATCTGCCCGGGATAAGTGTCCCTGGTGCAGAGCCTCGGAGCCCTGCAAGGGCAGGCGGGAGCCCTACCACTATGGCTCGGCTCGGGGCGGGCAGATGGGAGTCCCTTTGGTTCCGGCCATCTGGTCGCACCTTTCCCCTCGGCCATCTGGTCGCACGCAATGCTTTCCAATGGGGCAACCAGGTAGCCGGGCCGCCCTGGAAGGCCCGATGGGGGCTCATTTGCCTGCCCGATCCCAGCCAGGGCTCCAGGAGGTCGGGCTCATCCGGGCCTAGGGTCCCCTGAGTCTCGCGGTGCGCAAGGGTTCCCAGAAAGAGGGGTAGCTTTCTTCCGGATTAGTAGGGGCAAGGTATGCCGGAACACCCCTCCCGGGCTGGCGGCTCTTTGCCGGGGACCAGATGGTCTATGCCTGGACAAAACCTCCCCTCTGTCCGGGGGCTCCCTCTTCCGGCGTGCCCGGGACAGGCTGCATGGGTCCCGGGCAGTCCTAGCCCGGGCATCCGGGCCCGAGAGCTCTGGTGGTCCTCCGTGTGCCCAAGGCCCTGCCGGGGTACTCGAGCCCCTGGGAAGCAGAGCCCCTGAGCCCTGCGTGGGCAGGCAGGAGCCCTACCGCGAAGGCTCGGGGCGGGCAGATGGGAGTCCTATCGGTCCCGGCCATCTGGTCACACCTTTCCACTCGGCCATCTGGTCGCACACAATGCTTTCCAATGGGGCGACCAGATGGCCGGGCTGCCCTGGAAGTCTCTGTCCTCAGTCCCGCTGTGTGGCAGGGTGCCCTGGATGGTGTCCGGCGGGCCCGGGGAGGCTTCCTCTGCGCCTCTGGGCCTGGGAGCCCTGGCTGGGTCCAGGGGCCCCGTCGGGCCCGAGTCGGGTGCTCCGGCCCTGGGCCCATCCCCCGGCCTGCTGCTCCACCAAGGGCCCAGGAAGGGGGTCCATCAGTCCCGTGCAGGCCTCCCCTGCTTGTCAAGGTGTCCGCGGGCCCCGGGTCGGAGAGCCCGTCGGGTCCCCCTTACAGCCTCCATGGCTGGGGCCCAGCTGGGGCCCTGGGCCTCCGGTCCCCCATGCCCCAGCACCCGCTCACTCTTTCGTTGGGGCACAGAGCGACCAGATGGCTTCCCTTTCGAGCCCGGCCATCTGGTCACACCTTTCCCCTCAGCCATCCGGTCGCACCTATCCCCTCGGCCATCTGGTCGCACGTAATGCTTTCCAATGGGGCAACCAGATGGCCGGGCTTGCCTGGAAGTCCAGATGAGGGCTCATTTACCTCCCTGATCCCAGCGAGGGCTCCAGGAGCTCGGGTACATTCCCGGCTTGAGTTCCCTCTGTCACCTCGTGTGCACGGATTACAAGAAATGGGGGTAATTTTCCTCTGGATTACTAGGGAGAAGGTCAGTCAGACCTCCGTGAGGTCCGGCGATTCTGAAACAGGGGAAGGCAGAACCCGGGCATGCCCAACGGGGCCCCCAGGGGCCCAGGTACGCACCTGCCTCTCAGCCCCTTACCGATGGTCCTTTTTCTCCAAGTTTGCTCAATCAGACCTCCATGAGGTCCGTCGATTCTGAGACAGGGGAAGGCCCCCAGGGGCCCGGGTCTGCGCCTGCCTCTCAGCCCCTTCCTGATGGACCTTTCCTTTGAGCCTGCTCGCCCCGGGAGCAAGCAGGGATGTGAAGCCACCATACAGGGCGGCTTGCCAGGGGATGCCCTGGCTGTGCTCTGATCGATTGGGCACTCTTGGTCCGTTTAGGGATGGACTGCTTGGCCAGCCTCTGCTGTTGTTTCAAGCAAGGAGCTTCCACCCAGCATGGACCGTCTGACTCGAGGACCTGCCGCCTGCTGGAGGCCTTTCACCCTACCCAGCAGAGAGAAGGCCGATCGTGCCCCCCAGTGGTCCGAGCCGAGCAGAAGGGGTCGGGTGGCGCCAGGCCCTTGGATGCTGCTGCCCGACAGGTTCATAGGCCCCGTGCACCATGCCGTCACCCCTCTCCGCCCAGCACATTTCCACGATGGCTCGGAACGACCGTTCTGAGGGATGTTGCCGCTGCCAGGCTCTGGCACCCCTGCGTCTCGCTCAGGCTGTGCCTTGGCCTGCCTTTCCCTTCCGGGGGAGACAGCTGAGCCCGTCGGTGCCCGTGCGATCGCACCTCTCCACACCCCTTCAGCGAGCCCTCCCGCCCAGGCGGGCGGGCTCCTTCCCCTAGCAGGCTCCCGAGAGGGAGGGGTGCGCGAAG